>NC_073727.1:37017500-38217500 GCF_023634155.1 Falco peregrinus
TCTCATAGGGAAGCTCTGTTAGATGGCTAATTTTGGAAGCAGCAGTTTAAGTCTATAACTGCTGTTCTGCACCTTATGTATTTATTTGACTGTGTGGATGCAACACAGCTGCTCTCGGAGGAGAGGCAGGTGCTTCCTGGTCCCTACCCCTTGGTGTTTTGTTCTCCGTCTTGGTACAGTTCAGAAACCAGCTAGTGGATACAGGTTTTCAACCCATGACTTCGGTAAATGGCTGACGACCATCCCTCCTGTGCAGCCCTCACGAAGCTCAACAGGCATCCAGTTTTCTAAATCTAAATGAACAATCTTTACTTCTTTTCTAATCAGACAGATGGATTCAGAGAGCATAACTTACCTCTGGTTTTAATTTTTGTCTCTTATTTATAATGTCAAAATTGTCAGAACAAACACAAAACAGAAGGAGACCAGAAGGTGGGAGCTGGTGCCTTTGGGGGAATGTGTTGTTCTGCAGAAGTGGAGAGCACCCCCATGCACTGCCCTCTGTGCAAAGAGCCTGCATAGCCAGCCAAAGCTACAAATACACACAAGAAACAAAAATGTAGCAGAAAGAGGGTGCCAAATGTACAGCATCCTTTGGACAACAATGGTAGCATCTGTCTTGCCAACAAATTATGAAGATTAGCTTGCAGTTACTCCATCACATAAAAGTTTCCAGATTTTTTCAACACAGCAAACTTGAACCCAGCCCTGTTTCCACTGAAGTCAGTGGTAAATTCACAGTGCAAACAGGAGAAGTAACCTTGCTTTTGAGAAGGAAAACATTCCTTGGTGGAAAAAAATTACCCATCTCTAAAACTTTGAAGCACTCTGCTGAGCTGAGTTTTTTTACTTAAAACAGATGCAACACATTTTGTTCCTGTATATATAACACACACCCCAAACACTTTTGCACACACAAGATGGCTTGTATTTAAGCAGAGAAGAAAGTTTTGTTGAAATATGGAGTTTGTAAATAAAGTGTATGTGTATAGTGTGTACTGTTTGAAGAACGAGATTCTTGCCTGCTAATTTGAAGGTAAGTTTACTGTAAGATTTCCAAAAGATGGTATTTAACATGGTCATCATTAAAATGTCTGGATTTTTCTCCTGGATTTGTTGAGTTGCTTGTCATGGTCATAGATGCTTTTGTCAAGTTTAAAACCTGGAATGACAAGCGCTATTACTGTGAAAGTGAAAGGAATATGACAAAAAGCAATGAAATGAAAATCCTTAAAATTGACAAATGACATCACCTCTTGTCATTAGTGATGTCAGCAATGGATCACTAACTTCAGGGGACACAAAGCAGATTTGGAGGAGGAATACAAAAATGCAAGACCATAACAGCAAGTGTAGAAAAAAATAGTTACAGGCATATGATAGAAAAAGTACCCTGGCAGCAGTGATGCTTAAAGAGACTGAGGCACCTGGCTAAAAAATGGACTGAGCAGGAACCCCCAGCGTGAAACGATGAGAAAGAGGAGAACTGGCTGTGTTGCCAGGGAAGGAGGCAAGAGTTGCTGCGCTCTGTCCCCTATGCCAGGGTCCACACTCTGAAAAGACGGTTAAGAAACTGAAAATATACAGAGAATGACTGAAAGACTCACTTGAAGGCCTCAAAAATCTCCTTCCATTTCTTAGCTCTGAGCCAAAGGTAAAAGATGAGTTAATTATGGCCTGTAAATACCTATGGATAAAATTACAGTAAAAAATATAACCTGTAAATACAGATGTCACCCGACTGCATCACTGAAAGCAAAAGCCGTTCAGATTCAAAAAAAGGACAACAGTATGGAAGGATAAATGGTAACCATAAATGCCTGACCAGCTTCCCAAATGATGTGGTGGGTACTCAGGCCCTGCAGGCTTCAGGGCAGGACCCATGGTCCTTATGCAGGTATGTGCCAGCTCAACCCGGAGCTGTGAACTGAGTGCAGAAATTTCTGGGCAACATTTCATATTAATCAGGCATCAGAGTCACAGTAGCTGTTCTGGCCTTTACATCAACAAGAGATAGCAGGACACAGACTTTAAATAAAATTCTTCATGGGAAAGTTAAATCCAATGCTTAATAACAAGTTATCATTGTAAGATTTTAATCAAAGTAATACACTCTGAAGCACATTCAAGCTGCTGCACATGTTCTGTTCTTGCAGTATCTGAGCTGGGTTAAAAATTGCTTTCCCAGCCAAATCCCACATATCCACCATCACCATTTTCTCCTCATCGCTCCCTTCCTTCCCTACACTGCTTCTGCTCCTCAGTTTACTGCCCTAACCAATCCGTAACCCAGCCGTCCTGGTTTTGGCTGGGATAGAGTTCTTCTTCTTCTTAGTAGCTGGTGCATTGTTGTGTTTTGGATTTAGTATGAGAATAATGTTGATAACATACTGATGTTTTAGTTGTTGCTAAGTAGTGCTCAGTCTAAATCAAGGACTTTCCAGTTTCCTTCCCCATGCTCTGCCAGCGAGCAAGTGCACAAGAAGCCCGGAAGGAGCAGAGCCAGGGCAGCTGACCCCAACCAGCCAAAGGGATATTCCATACCATAGAATGTCATGCTCAGTATGTAAACTGGGGGAAGCTGGCCAGGAGGGGCAGATCGCTGTTCAGGGACTGGCTGGGCATTGGTCAGCAGGTGGCAAGCAATTGTATTGGGCATCGCTTGTTGTTCTTGGGTTTTATTCCTATCTTTTTTTTTTGTTGTTGTTATCTCCTTTTTCATTACAATTGTTATTGTTGTTATGATTATTATTATTACTATGTTTTACTTTATTTCAATTATTAAACTGTTCTTATCTCAACCCATGGGTTTTACCTTTTTTCAGTTCTCCTCCCATCCTGCTGAGGAGGGGTGGGTGGTGGGAGTGAGCATTGTGTGGTACTTAGTTGCCAGCTGGGGTTAAACAATGACACCAGTGCTTTCCAAATGAGTAGACACAAAATCGTGCTTTTAAAGTTTTTAAACTAGTCTAGCTCATTATGGTTTTGACAAGAAATCACTTTATTTTTCAGTTTTGTTATACAGCCCTGTCCCATATTTGTACAAGGACATCTTGTAATCGCTTTGCAACACCATCATTCATTCACCTTCTCAGTAGCTGGCTGCACAAATGGTTTATGACCATACAAGAATGTCCTATCTGGTAAAACATGTTCCAATGCTCAGTTTTGTCATTTAGGAGTTACTGTAATAGAATTGTTTACACTTTTTTATCCTTATTTTTTTTATAATACAGCTATGTTGAGGATACAATGTCATCATTACATATTATTTTATGAATCACTGACATTTTTTTCAAAGACATCATGCAAGTGTTGCAGAAGAAACAATACGCATGATGGAGTGATTTCTAGGTTTTCTGTGAAAGTTGTAAGTCCAGACCACAGCAGATCTCAGACATTTCTTCTAAACATCGGGAGAAAAGCAGCTGTCAGATGTTCCCATATGAGCACTACTGTATGGACTGGAAGTTCTCTAATGTTCACAGGCACAAACATTTTCAAATTAGGGCTCACTTCACCAAAGCTGGAGACTTCCGAAAAAATCTAAACAAATCATTGGAGGACAAAATACCAATCCAAAGCATGAATACGTATTATTTCAATTCTTGGTGATGACAGGTTTGTTAATATAGCCATAAGACTGAAGCCTGAAACCCATACTTCTATAAGAAACCTTTCTACATTTAACTGTACCAGCTGAGCTCAATAGCCAGGGACTATTTGTGAGGGCTTCTGGGCAGAGTTGTATTTAACTCTTTCTGCTGGAGATACAAATTTGGGTCCTTGTTTGCTTTACAAGCCATCAGATGACTCCTGGCGAGCTAAGCTGCGTGGGTGTGAGGGGAGAACAACGATAACGCAGAAGCAACTGCCTGTTTGCTGGTTTTTGCTTTAACTGAGGCGTTAATTCCTTTTGTATTAGTCACAAGTCAAGGTATTCACAAAGTACATGGATAATCTCATTTTGACAAAACATCACTGGTCTGAAGGAAAAAGAAACTACCTCTCCCTCTAACCGAGCTTGCTTTGAACTACTTCCAGGAGATGCAGTTCTTTTAGTATGAAGAGCTGACAACAAAAAAAAAAAGAAAAAACCCCAAAACAAAACAAAACAAAACTTAAATATTTATTTTTACTTAGGAAAACATTTACTTTTAAATACAAGGATCAGGACTAATTACTTGATACCTAAATTTACTTCAGGTTAAGTTGTGTGGTCACCTCATGGTTGGGGTGGGGGAAAGCAGGGAATAGGTTGCACAAGAAGACAGGGAGATCCCATCCCTGCTCTTACTCTCCTACTGAAGTGTCAAAGCAGGGGCTGGCCTTTCCCCACTCCCAGAGAGAAAAGATTTCTATGCGAAAAAGGCATAAAGATAGGAAAAACTGCTCTGCTCCCCATTCCTGCAGGCTTGATGGTTGGAGCTGGCCAGTCGACAAGCTGTAAATCAGCCAGAGGGCTCCTTTCGCAAAGCTGGCGGCTCCGGGGCTGCGCTGGGGGCTGGGCAAGCAAGGCTCCTGCACCCATTGCACAAGCAATCTATTACCAGCACAAATATAAGAGCAGTGGCTTTGGAGCAGCCTGGATATGGCAATATGTGGGTACAAAACAATCTTCTCAAACCTCCCTCCCAACGAAGGTCAGAGTTAGCTGTATCCCCAAACTGCATTTTTGCAAAGGATTGCTTACCTTAAATGCCCCATACTGGTGCCAAGATTTCAGACAGCTGACTTGGGTGATGCTGTGTGATGCCATGGCCCGTGAAGCACCTTGCAAACAGAAAATACTTCCACAGTCCATGATTTCTGTATCATACAGCATTCTGAAAACAAGTGATATTTTCATACAGTACTTTAGCTCAGAGCAGGAAAAGAAGCTTTTCTTCCCCCTCCCCCACCCCCCCACCCCCCCTTTTCCTTCTCCCAGTAAGAGAAAAATCACCCTGTTGAGATCAACTGGATACAGAAATTGCTCAGCAGGGAAAAATACCGGGAATTACAATCCCTGCTGGGAGGGGCAATTCCATTAGAGAGGACCTACCTTTCTTCTTCGGGAAGGAATATATATGATAAAAATAGGCAGGCGACTGAGAACAGCAGCGCTGGGGAATTGCTCTGGGCACAGGATAGCTCTCCATCAGGAACTGGTCTCAGCAACCCTGCCCAGTGGAACTTGCACTTCCACCACCGCTTTGCAGACTTGCCATCTCTAAAGCTAAGCCCTTTAAAGACACCAGTTCCCGATACCACATCTTCCTTTCCCGGGCAACACACTACCAGCACTTATCGGCAAAACTTACCAACAGCATTTGCTTTGATGGCCCTTTGCCCTGTTAGTGTTTTACACATCTACTTTAAAATATCAATACCACTATTGCCAGCAGACAGTGATTTGTTCTGGCAGCATAATGCTCTGGAGCTCACGTATCTGGACCCATATTAGCTCTGCTTTTGAAGCAGAGCTCCTCAAGAAAGCAGTGAATTCAGTGCTTTCCCCCAAATCCTTTGTGGAAGATGAAGAAGGAGGTCACAGTACACATCCATCTGTGGTCACAACCTCAGAAAACTCACGTGATACCAATGCTGTTGTTAACTGCTTCTTTCCAACCTAGCTGCACAATTTTCAGTTAAGTAGTGGCATTTCATGGACTTTAAATCATAATGTTTTTTTGTTATTTAACTTCATTCATCTTTCTCTACTCCTACAAGCCTGACATTGCAACAGCCAAACTCTAGATTTTCCATCAAGGCCATTAAATAGATGGCCTACGAGTAATGAACTTTGGTTTGTTCGTGCTGTACTGTAATTTCAAAGTGCCAAGTATAGATCAGAGTCTGACTCCTCAGCATTTTTCAGGAGGTTCTGTATTATTTTAACACCATACTTTTGTTATCCCTGGTAGGATGAGAGGTTACAGTCCAAACCCAGACTTCCCTGCAAATTGCTAGTTTATGTGCTTGCAGCCTCTTGTCAGAGGTTTCTCTGTGGAGTTCATCGCTGCTAGTTCAAGAGATATCCACAGTCACCTGTTTATTCTTCTAGCAAATCTTCATCTGGACTAACTATCTAAAAAACACCCTCAAGGGTTTTCCAGGCAGCAAGTGCAGATCTTGGGCTGCAGATCTTGGGCAGATCTTGCCCTGCATATCACCAAACTGTGATCTTAAAGCTGGTGGGAAAACGTCACCGATAGGGTGACTGGTGTGCAGGTTGCCCAGGTTGCTCTGACCCTCTGTGAGTGAAAAGGCAGCCTAGGTAGGAATGGCACAGCATCTCGGGCTTCAGACTCTACCCCTAGGATGTTGCCTGAGTTTCAAGCAGACAGTTAAGGCTTGTTGGTTTGGCTTAGTTTTTGTTAAAATGATGTTTTAAAATGTTTTCCTCATGACTTCCTTGGAAGCAGCACAGTTCTGAGGTGCAGTTGTCACCTACTTGTTCTCATCCGAGGTGACACACACGCAGCACCCATAGTAGCCCCAGTCTTGTGTCATCCTGTTAAGTCTACTGCATCCCCTTTCCCACAGCATCTTTAACAAAGTAAACACTCAAGGTACTTTGGCACCCATTAAAAGCCAATCAGTACTATTAGCACCATAATGACTAATACTCATTAAGCACTACTCAGCCCAGTGGGAAGCATTCTGTAATGCATGTCCTCAGAAAATTTTACAACCCTGGATAAGTAGAAAAAAACCAAAACAACAAACACCTCCTAAAAAGAGCCGATGATAGAGGTCAGGTTAAACCATGTTAAATTTGTGTTCTTTCCTATTCTGATTTACAAACTCCATAAGCTTTTTCTTTAGTACTCAGGAATTTTTCATCCGGTAAATGGTTTCCTGACAAAGCATTTGATAACGTTGTACTTTTTGCCTTTCTTAAACACTTGTAGGCTGATTTTGTTAAGGACCTCATCAAAAGATCTTGTGTACGTATCTATAGGGCAAAGCCTAACCAGGAAAGACTGAGGACCAAGCTGAGGAAACTTCTCACTTCTCCCTTTAGGAATGACTACTGAAGGCCAGCCCAAATTTGGGGACCCCCAAAAAACCCCAGGTTTAGTTGCCAGATGAAAATATTCAAGGTGTCCTTGGCATCAAAGAGCAGCATGTCAGATAAGTGTAAGATTTTGCTTATATACTTATATTCAGTACCTGCCGTGGTATTTTGAACACACCTTTCAAAAAATCAGTCTTGATCAGTCTTGCCTGTGCATTCCTTTGGGGATCAGAGTTGCTGCATCCAGCGGACAACACAGCTTGGGGCAGAGTTCTTGCTAGAAACATTCCAAAAGAATAGCACAGGAGTACTGCAGATATGATGATGCTGGTGCAGAGGAATCACGGCAAAAAGCACAAACGAACAAACATGAACTGGGAACAGCCCATTTCCTTCACCAGCACCTTCCCAATAGAACAGCAGAGATGAGGAGGCACAAAAGTAATTAAAATACCAACACTCTTGGGCCCTTTGCAACCTTAAGGATGCTGTCAAGGCAAATATATTTATGCCTTCTTGAAATTTTGAATATGATTTAATAAAATAATGGACTTGTTAAGTGCTAAGTTTTTTGGAATGGTATATGCTTTGTTTTATAACAACTCATGAATAGCCAAACTGAATTATGCCTGTATATCTCAATTTCTTGATGTTGCTAAGATACCACTGCTTTGGTCTTCCTAATCCTTTTACAAGCCTTCCTAAGACATCCTGCCTCTGCCCCAATCCTCCTTAGGTTTTCACTCCAAACAGACCCCTGCCAGAAAACAAGAACGTAACCGGGAAGTCAAGAAAAGTTCAGGGATCTGAGCACTTCTCTAGACTCATAAAAATCACTCCGCCAGACTACTGAATCCTCAAGATACAAACAAAACACAATATGCAGGCAAGTTCCTGTTCTTTTTCTCTCCCAAGGCTGTAAAACAACAGCAAAGATGGTTTTTCTGGCTGTAGAAAAGGCCAGCTTTAGAAGGCTATTCATAGAAGAGCAATTTCCAAAATTTGAGTCATCTGTACTGCGTGACAGTCAGCCACCATTTAGTGCCTAGAACAATGTGGCACAGTGTTATTCAGCACAACCCTCCACAGTCATGTCCAGTTTCTCAGACCTACAGTTGTTATATTTGTTTCTGCCCTTCTCTATAGCACAAGCTATAGAAAGATCCTTTCCTGTCTCCCCTACCTCATCCTCTCTCTTCAAATATTTTTCATACTGTCATTTAGTCCTGTGGTCTTTATGTAATATTTCTGGGTTTTCAAAGCTCTTCTAGTATATGTGCATGGTTTACAAAATATCCCTTTAGCCTTTTTATGCAGAGTTGTGTTTTCAAATGGATGACTCACAAACACCCCCCCCCCCCTTTTTTTTTTAAGAAAGAATTTCTACCGAAAGTCCAGAGGAGGTGCAGTTTAGCTAGAGAATTTATATATATCTTATATCTGGGGGAAAAGAGAAACTTGAGGTCAAACTTCACTGTCCTGGCAATGTTCAGAAGTAAATCTGGGGGCAGCTAGGGGGAAGCAGGGGAGGTGACAGGAGGATTGACTTGCAAGGAAATGCTTGGCTCAGTGGGCACTTGCCTGTTTCCAGGTGCAGTTCCATCACAAAATTAGAACTGTGGGATTAAAAAATCTCCCTGCAGCGTCTGCTGGAAAAAAACAAACTGAATTTTCTTCTTTACTGGGAAGAGCTATGCTGGGATCAAGGCTACAACTGGTTGAGAAGTTCATGGAAGTTACTGAATTGATGATGTCAAATTGCTCCATCACTGAATGCCTTTGACACTGAGTGAATAAAACGTTTGTTCTCATCCTAAAACTACTGACTTGCATAGCAATCATGTAGCCAACCTAAACGACCTTATTTGCAGAAAGAAAGTCGGCACAATGGGGTGGGCAGAACCTTAAAGCAGAGCTGGTTCTGCCCATACCGGCTCCAGGCAAAGGCTGGAGGAGGGGAACAGCTGCCAGTAGGAAAGGCAAGATCAGGATAAATTGTGCAGAGTTGCTTTAAAACAAAAAACAAAAAACTTGCCTCCTGTCTGAGCGAGCTGGTGTGGGGAGCATAGGGAAGATGCTGAAGGAGGTGAGTCTGGGTCCTGGAGAGCGACCTCAGTTTCTGAGGGCACCACTCCAAGGGTGGCAAAGCCTGAGAAGTAGATTGCAGCGCCGGCTGCCTTCTCTGTGCTGGTTTGTGCACCTCCCCCACTCTGTGAATCAGACACAAACCCCCGGCCACCCCTTGCAAAAAAAAGTGTTTGCTTCTCCTGTTAAGTTTCTGGAAGGACAGTAAGCAGTGCTTCACAGGGACAGTTTCAAAGGGACAGGGACACTACATGGTTAAGTAGAACAACCCAGCAGCATCTGGCAGGGTCTCAGTCCGTATGGACAGTCATGACCTGCCCCAAACAAAGGTGGTGGAAAACCTTTTGAAACAGCCCATCTTTCTAGGTAGCTGCTTGTTTAGTTCAGCATAAGGAGCAGCAAAGAAAATATCTTACATATCTTACAGAATCATACTGATATCTTTCCCGAGTAAATCCCAAATAGCATATAATGCACTACCCTCAATTTATACAGCACTGAAAACAAATCTGTATATTTCAAAATATATTTTATATTCCGAATATTTTTAAAGAAATCCATACTCCTTAAAACAAGTTAGGAGAAGGTGTTTTCTACACTTCATTAAAACATTCGGATATCAAAACTGTGAAAGAAACTTCCACAAAGACATAACAATGAAATTCTTCAGTCTTCTGAAGGCACCACAGACTTTAAAAAGACTCATCTGCCAAGCAACTATTAAGAGACACCCAGGTGGTTCTCTCCAGTAATCCAGCTGCATTTTTTCACTGTAGTCTCAGATTTTTCAGGTGTTCAAGGACCTGACTATATTCCTATTTTCAACCAGACGAGCTTAAATAACTACTACATCCCAGCCCAGCACATGCTGGCTGACCAAGCTGCAGAAGAGCCCTTTCCCTGACTAAAACTCAGGCATCAGAGAAGCATGCATCTATTCCTCTTGCAGCAGATGGTATTTAGAATTATTTCACCCTTTAGGTAAAAAACCTGCTTTTGCCTTAAGACTTGGAAATTCCCGATGCCCTGCGCTTTTGTCTGGCCGCTCAGGTGCCAGATTGCCCTTTTCCAGGGATGCCACCGTGGGGCTGCAGTAGGACAGTGGCTCACTGCTGCAGAGATAACCCCTCGCCCCCTAGAGCTTCAATGCTTGCGGTTCCCTGCTTGGGAGTTTACAAATTAATAGAAACAATGCACATCAGAGACAAATCCTTTCATTTCATTCTCTGTTTAAAGTTCTTATTTTATTGTTGTAAATACTGATTTGCTAAAGACATCAAAACTTAAGGCTGACACAGGATAAGTAAGCCTCAACTTGTTTTTGTCATCTTACAAAGACAGTTTAAATCTACTTTTTAATAGACATTTCTAATCCTCCAAGCTTCTTCAGCCTAAATCTCCCTGACAACACAGTGGCTTGTCTCCAAGATTATATTTAGTCTTTATCTGGTTGAAGAAGAGCTGTCAGGGAATACCGTATCAGACAATGAGGCTTCTCCCTATTTCAGTGACACACTGTGGCAGAGAAGTTTTGAAGAACACAGGATAGGAAGCTGTAATTCTTCCCTTGCGCTGGACTCTGGGAACCTAGCTTTGGTATTCAGTTCCCTCTGCAGAGGGACCATCCAGGTGTATGTGAGGGGAGAGGGGGAGAGAGGAAGAGTGGGGGGGTGGGAGGGAGCCAACACAGAGCAGATGGCAAGGAATATATTTATCTATCCTCTCTGCAAGTTGCGGGCTGCTGATGTTCTCCTTTAGAGCAGAAAGGATCCTCTCCTTGTCCCTGCTTACCTCCTTTGGATGAAGGTCCACTCAGTGGGCAGGGCTCAGAAGCAGCTGAAGCTGACACTGAGGAACTCACTGTGGATCTTGAGTGTAGCTGAGTCCTCCCTCCTAAACTGCAAGCTTGGCAGTTTCAGTAATAGCTCCAGCACATTTTCCTTTTTTGAATAAAGGCAGGAAGGTATATTACCATTTATACTTCCTGGATTATTCAGTTTGCCTTCTCCTTCCCACCCTTGTTACCTCTTAAGATTTCAGTCTGCATTACCAAAGACCAAACATGATCTGCATAAACATTAAATCAAGGAAAAACATAATCGTAAGTCAGTCCAGGATGAATCCTGAGGAACTTGGTGAGGTGGGGGTGAACAACGCTGCTAGCAACTTCCAATTTATTTTTTATTTTTACCTTTTTCCACCCACTTTTTGCAAGATGTATTTTAAAATGTGACATTAATATAAACAAAGCTGTGATCTTATTAACCTTCTTGCACTTACAAGCCTTTTAATCTGGGTTGGTTTTTTTCTTCAATCAGAAAAACCTATTTTATCAGCACTACCAAAGAAGTGCTGTGTTCATGGACAGAGACATGATTATTAAAGAGCAGACACTTAAAGCGAGTATTTCTTCTTTAGCATATTCTTGCAAATATAGAATCATAGAATAGTTTGGGTTGAAAGGGACCTTTAAAGTTCAACCAGGCCACCCTCCCTGCAATAAGAAAGGACATCTTCAACTAGATCAGGTTGCTCAGAGCCCTGTTCAACCTGACCTTGAACACTTCCAGGGATGGGGTATCTACCACCTCTCTGGGCAACCTATTCCAATGTTTTACCACACTCATCATAAAAGAAATATTCCTTACATCCAGTCTAAATCTACCCTTTTAGTTTAAAACCATTAACCTTGTCCTATCACAACAAGCCCTGCTAAATGTTTCTCTCCATCCTTCTTATAGGCTCCCTTTAGGCACTGGAAGGCTGCAATAAGGTCTCACCGGTCTTCTCCAGGCTGAACAACCCCAACTCTCTCAGCCTTTCCTCATATGAGAGGTGCTCCAGCCCTCTGATTATTTTTGTGGCCCTCCTCTGGACCCATACCGTATCAAAAACTGCGACGCATTCCCTAACCCCAAGTACCTTTCTGGTATTTCAAGTAGTTTCTGATATTTGGAATGGGAGCAAAATGAATCACTGCAGCTGTGTTCAAGCCTAGAAATTCAAAATAGCCAACGGGAAAAGCAGAGCCACTTGTATAAATAGCAAATTACAACATCGTTTGGTGCTCTCGTGATGTTCTACTTAAGGCAATACAACATGCCTTTCGAAAATGAACATTTTGTTATTCTTTCTGGTTATTTCTGGGTTTGCAGAGTTCCTTAACATTGTGCAAACACTTGGCTTCCTTTCTTATTGAACATGTTCAGGACACACAAAAAACTAAATAAATGCCTTATCTGCATTCTTAAGCTACAGAAACTTTTGCAGCTTCAGGGGCACCATCAGAGACACGTACAAGGTCAAAGATGCTTGAAAGTTGATCACTTTCAGATATTTATTCTTGCAACTCTATGTTGCAATAGCATCTAGAATGGCTCTGCAGGTTGGCACCTCATCAGGGAATAATTACTCCTCACTCCACAATAGCTTTGGGTGAGAGATTTGGACTTAATTGCAAACTGAAAAGGAAAGCTGCATGGTGTGCACTTAAGCACCACTTTGCACTGTAGGTATCATAAGAAACAGAGAGCCATCAGCTGTTGATATCCAGCAAGATCTCTGCTCTTCCCTCTCTCACCAACCTTCTAACCCTGAAAGCATCAAATAGGTTCAGCCAGGACTAAACAAGAACAAAACAAGTCATCGCTTCCAAACACGATACCCAGTAACACAGTCCTTGAAACATCCCAAACCAGCAGTCAAGTACGAGGGTACTTGATCTTTCAAACTTCACTAACAGATTATGTCATTACCCCCTTCCCACCACCTTTTGACCCCTTACTTCCCAAGATAAAATTTTTTTCATGGTTTCAAACTAGTTTTGACACCCAAAATCCAGCCCATGCATCGGACGTCAAGCATGTTTGCCAACTGCACACTTACAGTGTGTGCGGGTGACTGAAGAAGGCTCTTAGGTATGACTTTATAGTTTGTGAATATTGTATACCCTGCTGATTATCAAAAACCATTTCCAAAGGAGGAGGGGGAGGGGGAGGAGTGCCTTTAAAAAGCTGCCTACCCCTGTGATTTTCAGCTCTTTGGAAAAGCAAGAAAGAATAGAGAAGCACCCCTGGTGTGTGGTTTAAGATAACCACAAAGGAGCTATTCTTACCAGGTTCCTTCAGTAAAACGAAGGGTGCTTTGCATTTTTTGGCCTTGCTAATCTGACAGATATTGATGGATAATTTGGAACAGCCAAAACCTTTGTTCTAAAACCACACATGTTACATCCAGATGTTTTACTGGGTTCTTAATAGATATTAAAACTTTCTTTAAATACTTGGAAATTGCATTTTATACATTTAAGAGTGTAGGCGTGCAGGGGAAGGGAAAAGGTAGAGAGGGGCTCCATTAAGAGCAGCTTGAAAAGGAGTATTTATGCTCTCCAACATGGACATTCTAAATACAAAACTCCCCAACCGTTTGTTTCTGCCTTATCGAGTTTGAAAATTGGTAGCACCAAGATTCTTAATGAACAATTAGGGCCTTGCAGGCTGGTGTCTCCAACAGGTACAGAAGCTTGTGTGTGAATACTCACTCCAGTGCCGACTCCCCCACCACCCCCTACCTCACAGCTGGACCAGCGGCAGCAGCAGCCGCGCAGCCTGCTGGAACCAGCCAGCCCCCATCAGTGTACCCAGGTGGAGACATCCCTGTGACTTCTGACAGCTGGCCCTTCATCTCTTCCGGAGGTGATGGACTCCAGCATCCCCCCCTCCACTGGGATTAAAGATAGGAAGAAATCTTTCATCTGAGAGCGCACGGGCGAGGCACCCCCATGCCATAAGCAAACTCTGAGTAGATCATGAATGAAAGCAAGCAATGCACACACGGCCCTCAGCAGTGCTCTTCTCCCTGACAGTGCCCACACCACTACCACTGGACAGCATCTGAACAGGCACATGACTCTGAAAATACAAAGCCAACTCCACATGGGAAATAAAGACACGCAGGCAAATCAGACACAGAATGACAACAGAGGCAGCAGGCTGCAGCAGATGTCTGGGAAATAGAATGCATTGCAACTCACAGAATTTCTAAGTCATTCAAAACTGTTGCACTGGCCTGATTCTCAGCAGCTCCAGGTGGACAAAGTTTTATGTAGTGGCTATTCTGCTTTGCAGTCACTGCGGGCTAAACTTGGTAAAAGAGGGTATTCATCCCTTTATAAGGTAAATAGGCAATCAGTAAATATACCGTTTAACCCCAAGATGAGCAATATCCTTCAACTTGGTAAACTTTTTAACAGAGAACCCTCCTAGCAGAAAACCGAATTGAAACGCGTATGAAATGTGACAAGTACCAAGCATGAACAGAATTTCTGATCTGCCAGGAGTCAGAGCTGAAGATCTGCTGCTGAAGTGCTGCCTTTTCTTCCCCAGCATGTCAGTGGAATCAGTCAGTCACTGACAGAAGCAGGTATGAGGTATTGCAACAGAGAAAAGGATCTTGTCTTTGGCAAGTAGGATCAAGCCATTCCTCTGCACCTGTTTGCAATGGTGCAAAGAGTTTGTTAAACATTAAGGTCAGGAAACTTCTGAAGTCAGTTTTAGACAATTCACTGGTGAGAAAGCTACTTAGCCAAAATGCTGACTGATCCTCTAGTTTAGAGTGGTGTAGTCAAGAAACAAATAAAAAAAAAAAAAAAGGCATTAGCATCACTAGTGCCAGCCTTACTGCGGCTGGTAGTGGCCCAAAGCAGATCTGATGGTTAACAAGTAAGGATAAACAGAGTCCCAGCCTCGCTCTCAGCACAAAGGCAGCCACAGGAACACAGTAGCTGGGATGTCAACACACAGTCTATACTGCAACTTAATCTGAATTCCCCTTTCAATATCAGAGATGTTTTCCACTTTACAGTCATGTAGTTTCACAGGACTTGTTTTTCCTCCATTGCTTTCAGAATCCAAATACAGCAGCACAAATCTCCTGCCTGCACCGTCTATTCCCATCCCTCAAGTTTCATGCTATGCCAAATGACAGCCCGTCACAGTCTACCCTCAGCACCCACTGTCACCAGCCACACAGAGCAAAGCAGCCTTTCCTCCTGAGACTGGGCTCACACAGGTAGGAATGCAAGATCCAGGAGCATTTGCATTAACCATGTGAAGTGCAGCACAGCTGCAGGACATGATCCCTCTGGGCTGATTAGCCAGCAGAGCTGAAATTCTCTGGAGCTGTTCAGAGAAATTTCATTCTTTTACATAAAGGCAAAGACAACAGCTGTACTTGTAAAGATGGATTCTGAAAAAAGGAACTACTAGAAAAAGGTACTCTTTTAAAGATCTTTATTTTGGTTGTACGGTTACAGTTCTAAAGTTCATTTATGCTTATTGTTAGTTTGCTCCCAAATAATATTTCATAACTCAGCCTGTAAACAGTGCATTTTCTATCAGTCTGGTGTACAAGAACTTAATAAAATAGAGATTAAGTGACTTTTTCATCTGCACGCTTTCCAGAATAGTTCACCAAGATCAATTAAAAAGGCAAATAGATTAATTGGCAAAAAAGTGTTGTTACATTTTTAATATATTAGTACAAAATGGCACAAAAGGAAAAAGCTTGTTTTAAAGGCTATAAGCATCAAACATCTTAAACCGTTTGAATCAGTTCAACCGATTTCAACTTAATTTCAAATACTACTGTTGAACCTGGAATGGCTCATAATCTTCTTTTCTTCAGCTCTATGAAAAACCTCACATACAACTTTGGACCTGTTCGTGGTAACTGAATCACAGCAGTTTCAGAACAGTGACATTCAAGTGCAGTTCGGAAGTTGGGAATTTCTATTCTTCCCAGTGAATCTAAGAATTCATAGGCTAGAGCTTACTTTCATCTAGCCAAGCTCATTGATGCACACTTCAGATGCAAAGATACCAGACGTGTGCACATAAAACACAGTATTTCTTAATGAAATAACTGAAACAAAAAATCCACATAATTACATCATCCACCCTATCCACCTTTGCCAGAGGCTTCCAGGCATAACCATACTCAATGCCAGATAATGAGATATATGAAGTATCTAAAAGATTTCAGGCAAACTGAAGGCTTCATTCAAAGGCCTCAGTTATAAAAGAGAGATCACACTAACTTCAGCAATCTACATTTTATTTTTGAACCACCCGTATCAAATGGGCAGGTGAGTGGGATGGAAGGGAAAGATATAGAGACACATTTCTAACTTAAAAATAAATTCTGAGATGTGAATTCATTGCCTCAAGCAACAATTTCGGAGTTTATTTTGGCAGCAACATTTAGCAACATCACAAAAGATAATGACCTGGCCCATCAAAACAATTTATCAGGATTTTGATTAGCCCCTAAACCTTAAGAAGTTTTTTTATGTTTAAGTTAACGGAACAGTTTCTGACCTTGACTGTTTTTTCTAGTAGACAGCACCCACATCCAAGAGGGCAGGCAGTTATACTGACGGTAGTACTGAGAATGTTACTTCTCAGGTTAAAACAAAAAGTCTTATAGAAAAAGTGTGACGAAGTACAGAACCATTATGTTACTCAGCTTCACACTGAGCAAACAATGACTAGGAATTTCCTTTCATAATTTAAATACCAGTTACAACACTTTTGCCAGAGGCTTGTTTTGTAGAAAACCATATGATGATTCCAAGAAGTAATACTCCAACAGCAAGTATAATAATGAGGATGCACATCTTCTTTCGGGACCTTTGCTGCCAATAGAGAAAACAACAAGTTGATTGGAAACTGCACCACCACATCAGAAGAATAGTCAAATGCTTTTATGGTGCTCCTGGTTGCATAATCTAAATAAATCGTGTCCTTACTAACAACTCATATGAAGTCGTTCAAGAGAAAGAGCAAAGTTATCCACAACTTACTCTTATATTATTCAACAGAGTGTTTTCAGTGGTATTTTCTGGCATACATAACAAAATAATGAAAGAGAACACAGTAACATAATGAATGAATGTAATTAGAACACTGGGGGAAAGAAAACATGAGAGCAGGTAACCACATACAAAGAAGAATGGACAATCTATCTGCACAGTGGTGGAGGTAGAAATAGCCTGCTAAAACATATTTAAGGAGTATTAATGTATATACAGAAGGAGACAACGGACTACAATTTCAGACTTCTGAAAGATTGACTTTGCATCTATTCACAGAGTTGTTTTAAAGTTGTTTTTGTCAAGTTTCTTATGCACAACTTAAAAAACCCAAAAAGACCTGACTAAAGACCAAATGTTTACAACACTAAAGTGCAAGTTATGAGCATGTCCAGAAATTTCACATCTCCCATACAGATTTTTAACTTGAGATACCAGAGCATGCAGGACATGCAGCAGTTTATCATTTGTTATCTGATGAATACAGAATCTGAAAGTTTCCTTTACAGCAGGAAAGGGAATTACCATTGGTTTTATCAGGCTTTTGCTGATAGCCAAGGGATAACAACACTCAAGTCTTGCGATACTAGGCCACAGCTCCAGAAGCAAAGCCAGGCTCTACTCTATTTGGCAGAGGTTCTTCTGCCTGGGTGTTTTAGAGGTTTCTGGGTTCCCCCCCGCCCCCCTCAGTTTTTCATTAGAGCTGCCTTTTCTCTGCCCAGTACCACCCAGACTACCAAGATTCTTAACTATTCTTCTAGCTTTAGTATTTCACTGCCATTTCTCCCATTCAGGCTAAGACTTCTTCATGTCATCATTTTACTTGCTAGAACTCAATCCATTTGCTAAAGTACCTTCTTTTTTTAAACCTCTGGTCAGTTGTCTCCTTGCACTCCCAGTCTCCTCCTTTTTCATCCTGGAGACCACCTCCTGTCAAGACTGCACTGAAGTCAAACATTTCCCCTGTAACACTACTTAAGCAAGGTACTGGACTAAAGACATAGTGATTTTATTTTCTCATACAAGTGATCATTACTTCTACAAGTGCCAAAGCGGCAGTGGTAAAGAGGGCAAGAAGAGGAGTGGAGCCTGGCTTTGCCCACACGGCTCTGCTGTGTGAATGCACCCCACACAGCAATGAGTGGTGCATACCTCATCCAGGCACAAAGAGGAGCTGTGAGGGTACCAACCATGTGCAGCCTCGCCCCACCAGCGCATCTGGGCCAGCCTCTAATGCTTCCTTGAGAGGGTCAGACCATACAGATATAATAGTGGCTGAAACTAAGTCTACTGAAAGTGGAAATGATTCTTCAGTGTCTTGGAACAAGGGTGAGTTTTCAAGCAAAGGAAAGTTCAAATCTGAAGCAAACTACACAATCCCTTTAAACACAGGCCAGTTCTGCAGAGTGTTTGGTCTCTGCTGCAAGACCCACTAAACAGAAGCTTGTCAAAAGTCTCGATAACCTTCCTTTGAGATCAGAAGATATTGATCCTTTCCTCTTCGAGATAAAGCGTGAAGTTTTTCATTTTAAATTTCATCCAGAAAACTAACATCTTCCTCAAAATTTTGGCTGCTACTGGGTTTTTTTTCCAGAACTCTGTCAGTATCAAAATAAGAGCTATCAACCCTCAACCATACATACTTAATGTGCCAATTCAATTAGTGCCACCTAGAACACAGTTCAAGGATGCATCCACCCCTTTCCCTCTCCCACTTCTGAAATCAGCAGGAAATCCTTCAGACATTTTGTCATTGATTTACTGTCCTGTCTACTAGTAACACACATAAGAGGATTTAAAAAAAAAAAAAAGTCTAAGGACTAACTGACTGAAGAGGGAAGATTTATTACTAATAGGATTATTTCTAATGAGTTTCAAAAACGTTATAAAGAAGTGGCATTTATATATATATTTATATATATAAAGAAGTGGTATTTAAAAGGCTTTTTTTAAAGTTTGAGAGTTTGAAATATGTTTTTTGCATTAGGGTAGCAATTAACAGAAGCTGGATATACAGCTTTGAGAATATTTTAGACAGCAAAAACTGTTGCTAACTGGCAGCATCCTCAGAAGACTTTCTTGCCTATCTTCCCTATTACTCCACTGATCTTTAGAGAGTTGCCTTCCATATACAGGAACCTTTTACCTCTTGAGCTGTAAAAGGAGGGGTTGGTTTGTTTGTGGTTTTGTGGTTTTTTGGGTTTGGTTGTTGTTTTTTTTAATAAAGGTATAACTCCAGGTGCTCTGAAACAGCCTGGCTAGTATCACAGGAAACCTGAAGCTTTCAGAGGTCACTGACTTTTGTTTTATAGTGACCTAGAAATACCATCATAGCCTAACATAAACCTTTAAGTAAGTCTCCAAGCCTTGAGGAATTTAAAAAGCAAAATCTGAACTCTGTAGGAAAATGGAAGCCACGACTACTGAGAAAGGACAGTTACGCAAAACTGGCAGTCAGCATTGACATTACCTGGTAGTTTGCTGCTCTTGACAGCTGCTGGTTTGCTTGCTGCACATGTACCTCTGCATTTTCCACGTTGGCTTCTATGCTGTCTTTATTTTAAGAGGAAAAATTTCAAATTTTGATTAGTTATAACCTAGCCAAAGGTTTGGCATGCTGAAACACACTTGAAAGCATATGTAACAGCTGCTGCCCAAGTGCTGGTGTCCTCATCAACACCCAAAGTTTTATACCTTGTATTATGGAAGTTTGACCTGTCCTGTACTTATGCCTGAGTTCATTTCAGAACCGTGCAGACAATAAGTGGCTGAATTCATGTCAGTAGCAGCTCCCCTGTTCTAGATGCAGAGCTGAACCTTAGATACCAACTGGGGTAGAAACTTTCATTATTTCTGATGATGTTTTTTTTTTTTAAAACTTGTCCTTCAACTTGCTACTGACGACCCTCTGCTCAGATTAAAATAGTCCTAAGACCTATGAAATCTGAGAAAACAGACACACAAAACACCCTAACAGGCATGACTATGCTTTGGTATTCTATCATACTGACACAACTTTTTATTTTTTTTCTTGGAAAAATATGAACAGATTACAAGCTAAGATAATAGAAAAAGCCCTGAAAACATATGCTGGACATAAGACAACAGCATGGCTTAGCAGCAGACTCAGAAAATGTATTTTCCAAACACATTTCCTTAAAAGAATAAACCTGTCTGCTTGAAGGGCAAAGCAGGAACCTTTGTTGAATTTGCACACTTATATCATTAGTCGTTACAGTAAAACTCCCCACATGAACTCCAAGTTTATGTACAAACAGTTAAAATCCCTGCTTTTAAAGATGCTTTATACACATGAAAAGCTACTTTTTAAACCCACTTTATTAACGTATTCCCAGTCATCTCAGCCAGTTTATTAGGTTGCACCTGATTTGCTTTAGCACTGGTATTATCATTAGAGGAATTTTTCCAGAGAAAGTTCGTTCTACGTTGTTGCTCTCCAGAGAAAGAGAACAAAAAAGTTTCAGAGAATATTTGAATTGGACTTACCTATCACATCACCTTGTTCATGAATCATCATGCCTAGATCTTTAAAAATTTCATTGATGTCCATAATATCTGCCTGCAAGGAAAAAAAATCATTGCATTAATTGACATAATATATTCTACCATCTCTGTACATTTAGATACAAATACTCCTCCTCCTCCTCCCAAGTATGTATCCATGACTCTACACTACAGGTTAAAAAAAAACCACTTTAATATGTTTATTTGGAAGGCCTTTTAGGTACTACAAGACCAAGTTTATCATAATCAAACTAACTGAAGATGAGTATGTGCACAAAGTACACTTCACATCACATGACAAACAGGACCTCTCATTGCCGAGGGCTTGTCTACACACATACCTGTATTAATTTAACTGAAGGGAAAGGCTCAGGCCAGCTTTGCTTAAAAGCTACCCGTTTAAGCCAAATTAATAAAAGCATGTGCAGAAAGTATTGTGCACCTATTAAAGACATGGAAATTTCATAAACATAACAGTTTACATAAATTACCTCTATAACAGGGTCAGGCTATTGCACCTGTATTACA
The DNA here is from genome assembly GCF_023634155.1 of Falco peregrinus. Lineage (NCBI taxonomy): Eukaryota > Metazoa > Chordata > Aves > Falconiformes > Falconidae > Falco > Falco peregrinus. The sequence continues at coordinate 37,038,512 of NC_073727.1, forward strand.
TTATCCTATTACCATCTGGTTATGATGAAGTGACAGATGCCACGTTACCACTGTGCATATGATCTCTTCTTAACTGATAACTGATACACGTTTGGTTTGATTCACTGTAAGTTAGAGTGTGGGTGGCAAGGGAAAGCTTATTGAAAAATTTATGCATAGAAAGGATTTTGTCACATGCATCAGCAAGACTTGCAGCATCTATCTTGTTCATAGTAGAGATGCGAGTTCCAGACTGGCTGGAAAAATTCATTTTGTCTTCAGAGAAGTCTCTTGATGTCAGTATTTCATCACACATGACAATTTTTTGTGTAGTTTACATCTTGTTTTTAAACATTTTTAACTTTTTGACAAGCCCTTGATTACAAAAGTTTGAATGAAACAGAGTATGTCTGTATTTCCAGAAGCATTTAAAAAAGCTGCTTACAAAATGAAGATGTTGAACAATACATTGAGAATAAATACCTGGGAGGAAAGGCATAATTCATTTATAGGCACTGTTAAAGTTACATAATATGACCACTATGTTGGAAAAAAATTATATGTAGTTTTTCTTGCAATCATATGAAGACTCTCTTATTGCACAACTGAACTAGTTAAGTTAAACACAGTATCAAAACATGGCTTTCATGCAGTAGATTTCTAACATACATTTCACATCTAAAGGCAATATTTGCAGTTTTGAAGGATAAACCACACCCACAGGCAAACCTTGTATCCTAGTTTCAGCGGGGATAGAGTTAGTTTTGTTCTCAGTAGCTGGTACAATGCTGTTTTGGATTTAGTACGAGAATAACATTGATCACGCACTGATGTTGTTAGTAATGTTTATACTGAGTCAAGGACTTATCAGTTTCTTAGGCCCTGCCACTGAAAAGGCTTGAGGGGCACAAGAAACTGGGAGGCGATGCAGCCAAGAAAGCTGACCCAAACTAGCCAAAGGGATACTCCATACCATAAAACGTCACACTCAGAATGTAAACTGGGGGGAACTGGCCAGGGCCTCACAATTGCTGCTTGGGGACTGGCTGGTCATCGGTCAGCAGATGGTGAGCAATCATATTGTGCATCACTTGTTTGTTGGGGTATTTTTCTTTTGGGTTTTATTCCTCTCTCCCTCTATCTTTTTCATTACAGTTATTATTATATTTCATTTTACTTCAATTATTAAATTGTTCTTATCTTAATCCACGAGTTTTACCTTTTCCCCCGATTCTCCTCCCCATCCCACCAGGGGAGGTGGGAAGCAAGTGAGCAGCTGCATGGTTCTTAGTTGGTGACTGGGATTAAACCACGACAAAACCCTAACTCCTCAAGATTAATGTCTGCAATTAGTGCTCATGCACCTGTGAAATGTTTTTTCTTTGGAAATACTAAAAGCACGTTCTGCTGTAAAACCACAGGTACTTACCTCAAGCTGCCTAATGGAAGATTCCCTCTCTTCAATAAGACGGAGGTCATCTTCTGTGATTTCTTCATCTTGCACTTGTACTTGCGGTTGACTATCAAAGAAAAAAAGAACAACCACGCAGAATTGAACAGACACAATGAGAAATAACTCAGAAAAATAAAATGACAGTTAAGTAAACAGCACATACTTTACATAATTACTGGTTAAAAAAATGCATGTTTTTACCCTTGCCTGTCTAGCTAACAAGGAAGGTCTAACGGTCACACCTTGGGTATAGGAAGCTGCTGCTGTAGCAGTGCTGCACATAACACTGAGGTAAGTGGAAAATCCAAGTATGAATACAAGGGCAAAGTTTCTTCTGAATTATAAACTGCAAAGTTTATATCCATCTGAGGCAAAAGCCAGCTAGCCAACAAAACAATCTGGGACTGAGAAGCAGTTCTTGGAGAGTATGAAAGCAATGGGGTAAACATTGGACCCTTATTGCAACTTGACAGTTTTACTCTATTCACAGGCTGGACTGCTTACTTAAATTTGGGTCTCAGAAAGCCCCAATACAGGCTTACGGAAGCTTAAAGAGATGACTGAAGCTGAAGCATGGGGCAGGGGGGGGCGCGGAGATGATGTGAACTGTTCCTTTTTCTTCACAACTATCTCACCAAAGCCTCTTCTCTACGCTTGCCTTATAGAAGAAAGCCTAACTGAACAACCTATCCCAACTCCCCCCCAGAAAAAGGCAATTGATAAGACAAAAAAAAAAAAAAAATCGTATCAGCAGCTGGCTTCCCTGCAGGCCACTTCTTATTCTGAGCTAGGTAAAGACTTAACAAATTCAGCCTACCTGTCCCAAGAGACAAGTGTTCCTTCTTTGTGGCTATCTTCAGAAGCACCACCCTACATGATCAGTGTTTAAAAATATAATAAATTATTATGGTCCTGAAAGAAGCACCGTCAGCATTTCTGTAAGGAGTCAGTATTACAAGGTTTATAGTGACTTCAAACTGAAACATGATTTAACATGCCTCTCATCCTGATTTTGCTTGATGCATGCACAAAGCTGAAATACAAGCAAAAACATTCAGCTCAGTAACTGCCTGCTAAAATTTACAAGTACAGCAATGTGTATTTGGCACAGAGTGAAAAGGCAAAATTGGTATGCTAACAAGGAAAAGCTCAACATCTCAAGCTCCCTCAGTACTTCCCCACTTTCATACTGCATAGAAATCTGGCAAGTGATTCTTTTCTGTAGGAAGAATCCGTTGCTATCTAAAGGTCCAGCAAAAGCATTTCAAAATCTATTAAAAATTGCTTTTGCAAGATTGTGACGTGAACCCAGGGGCAGTTCATGCCTTTGTGTGACAAAAGCAAGGAAAAAGTAACAGTTCTCAGTGTGCTTGTGGCAGAGGGGGTGTTATTACAACTTCATTCAGCCTTTACTATAAAATCACATAGCACACTCGCTACACTATTTGGGGTCAGATATGAGCCTTTGTAAGCAGCATTGTGGGGGCAAGTTTGACATCAAACACCACCAACACCATTGTAAACAAAGTATAATGGCATATTTTCTGATACTTACAGATACCCTTGAGCTGGCTCTTACTCTGGCTACAAAGTCTTTTTCTTTCTCAGCAGCTTGCCTTTGAAGTCTTTGGAAATTTGTTAGTGCTGTGGTGAACTCCCCCACAAGACGGTCTTTCTGTATTTTTCTTTGACGCTATAAGAGAAAAAATTTTACCAAGTCAAATGAGCTCAGGCTTTTCAAGGCTCTGCCATTTCCACACTGCTCAATGCTAAGCCATATTTTTTTTTTTTTTTCCTAAATATGTGTAAGGGAAGGCTGCCTACAAAACCATTTGCAACTGCATGGCCAAACCTTCCTTCCATCTGAGATCACATAACTCTGCACAATTTAAGGCATTTAAAGAGGAAGCCAATGAATTTATTTTCATTTAACGGCTGGAAATGAGAAATGGGCAGGGACAAGAAAGCTTCTACCTTTCTTATTATCTGCTGATTATAAAACCTGGATGCTAAAACATGCAAAGGTGACTAAATGAGGGGAAGGGCACAGAAAAGAAAGAACAGGGCATTCATTTCACATGTGTTTTACATAAACACTGGAAATATATTGAGCTGCATCCAGAAGCTGGTTTACATCCCCCTCAAGTACTTAAGAACTGGTATCAAAATACCCGTTTTAACCTTTCAGGGTTTGTCGGGGGTTTTTTTCTAAGATGTAGGGAAGGAAGGAGGAATACCAGGCACTCGGGAGAACATCCACCATATATCCCTAAATGCGTATGTTACATTAACTTTTCCTTCCAAATTTCTGATAGGCTATAGTTTGCCATTCATCAGTCTGTTATTTATGCATTTCATTGGGAGGTAGCTTTGATGAAGATGCTCATGATAAAAGGAGTAAAATTAAACAGTGAAATATCTCACCACCAACTTTTCAGCTCCAAGACGAAGAAGCAGATAAACCATAGAAAAAAAACCCAAATATACTTTGCCCAAACTAGAGGCTATATACAAAGACCAAGTGTTAACACCTCTGTTAGAAGTTTACCACTTGACAGAATGAACCCACATGGATCATGGCCTGCCATTTGAATTCAGTGTTTCAAGACAATTCATTTCCCTAAAAGCTCCTTGGTAACCACCCACAGGCCAGGCAAGCCGTTCGAGTGACAATAACCCGAATCTGTGTTTTCTAGGATCCTGTTGCTCTTTCCTTACTTAAAGATAGTTTTTCTTTTATTTCTAGGATAGAAACCATAGGATGGCAGAGAGCAGTGTGCTAATAACAACAGCCACTTTGCATGTTACCTCCTGATGAGATTTTACACAGACCTATGAAAGAAGCAGTTTAAAGACTGCAAAAGTTGTTTTAAGAACAGCTCCTGTTCACTCCTCTTAAGAAAGAAAAAGCCTGTGGACAAGACATAGCACATAAACTGATCTGCGTGATGTATAACAGACCTACTGTGCATAATCAAATGATTCACACAGTGAGGTAAACAGGTCTGACCACCTGCCCTGCAAGAGGCTTTGGCACACAATTCCCTGACCCTGGAAGTAGCCAGAGTGCCTGTGGAGTCAGACTTAACATCACTACAACAGATTTACAAAGTGCCCAACTACCTGAAATCACAAGCACACCACAATACCATTTCAGTCAAACTACCTCATTCCTGATACATAAAAACAAACTTTTGGACAAGTCTGGACTGCAACAAAACATTCTTGTGTTGTAAGTGTCCCTGTTGTACAAGTATCTTGACTAACTAAACAGCACTTTGAAAGTCTGGTGAGCAGCACAAAAATAGGTATGCAGAACTGAAGTCACTCAGATACTCTACATAAGCCAACCTAATAGTCAAATAAAGCCATGTTCTTTGGTTTTATACCTGTTCACTTGTTGCAGGCAAAGATCCAAACTCTTTAATGTATTTGTCAGTTTCTTTGGCAAGTTGGTTGGTGTACTGCTGCTTCTGTTGCCTACAAACAAATAGAAAGTTTCATTAGAGATCACTGGGTTACTGTTTTTGAATTTCACCAATTCTCAGAAAAGCCAGAGTACTAAATGCTTTCTAAAGTGCACAAAGACATCTTATTCTGTTCTTCACGGTAAAGGTGTGTCATCATGGATTCCAGACAGGACAGATGCTAAAGAAGTTTTGTTCCTCAGTGGGACAGCATCACTCCTCACCTTTTTTTGTGTTTCTTGGGTTTTTTTTGAGGTTTCCTCTCTTTTCCTAATGTGCAGCAACAGGTTTCTAGTTATTACGTATATCTAGACATGCTTTTCATAGTGCTGTTGAGACTGTCAATAGTTGGAAATATCTGGTCATTTTTTACCATTTATGGTTCAGAATAACTGTAAAAAAGACCAAGTTTTTTTGGTGTGGAAGAACATACATGGCTTGAATATAATTCTGCTACCACAGCCCATGAAATGTTGATTCCTGATAGCTACTGGGAAGCTTAATCAAAGAAATCTATATTTTCACACAACAGAATAGCTGCAAACTTAACAAAGTTTTCAGCTAACAGCTTCAACACTGCTTTAAAAAAAAGCCTGGTCTTCAACAGCACTGCTATTTTGGGGTTTTTTTTGTCTCTCTGCTTCTATGTTATCACACACTCTACCTTTATATTTTTTCCTGGAGGAACTCAAGTTCTTTACCTGCTTTGCATCCTGCTCTCCCATGTATATAAAAAGGTTTTATCTAGAAAGCTATTTGCAACCAACCAACATCAATATTTAAAATAATCAAATAACTCTTCAGATACATACCAACATCAAAGGAAAGGCCAAATATTCAGACAAGTGAAAAAGGGACAGATGAAAAATCAGGGAAGCTTACCATATTTATTACTTCCATAAAGGGACTGGAATGTGTCCTTTGCAACAGTTTCTATCCTGTTTAGCTGTGAATTTATGCCTAGATCCTGTCTGTATGCAATGTATGTATTGCATAAACTGTCTATGTTGATCTTCACCTATTCACAGACTCCAGCAGGATATCCACTGTGGATTGTGCCTGGTGAATGTTACGGGCCCTGAGCTCAGGCTATTGTAAAGCAATTTGGCTGTTCATATAAAACGAATGTGATGCCTTTGGTCCAGTATACACCTACTACTATTCAACAGCCACAGTGTGGCATCAACCACATTGAAAACTGCCAGCTTTCTCACCCACAGGATTAACACAACACATTGCTTATGTGCACTTATGATGCTGAGATTAATGCGGTAAAGGGGTTTAAAGGAACACATCATACCAGTTCATTGGACCGTGCAGAGAAGTGGAAAGCAGCTGACTCTCTCTGCCAGTGGTGCATTAATGGCAGTCCGCCTTCAAGTGACGGAACAGCATTCTGCCTTTGAGCTTTATTTCACTTCTGCTACTTTAGTATTTCTGGTACATGTTTATTCTAGAATGTCATCCCTTACTGTAGCTTTCATCGCTAAAAAGACATTTCGCTCTCTTGCCCAGTATCACATCTCACCAAAAAATCCAATATATTCATTACCTTGTGAAACTTACACAGCTAGATTTGAAGAGCTGACTGGCGTGGAAGGGTGCCGGCGTTTGTTTTTTAAACAATAAAATTGCTTTCTGGTCCTGACACTTTCCCTTTCCTGATATATAGCATAGATTTTATGGATGTGTTAATATGGCAGGCAATGCACATGGGCAAACCAGCTGACTAGTTTACAGACTATCCAACATTAATTTTAAAAAGTGCATCTCAACATTTAAGTTTCAAGTATTTCTCTATACTTACCTTTCTCAGCAAGATCAAGCACTCTGCCTAACAAAAAAAATACCTCATCACCTACCAGGAGATTGTTTACAATGCAATGAAATTAAACATTGTCATGTGAAGTACTCACAGCTGTTGCCTCAACTCAGGTGTGTCTTGTGGTGTTCCAAGCTGATGTAGTATTCTTTGTATTTCGGCAGCTGTTTGTGAAGAGGAAGAGAAATTTTAAAGGGGCACAGACAATTTCCGCTTTATTTTTATGCATTTTTGCTTGACCATTCTGAAGCCATAAGAGTTGACTGAAAAGTCTTGAGTAGCAGTTTCTACCTACTACAAAGAATCCCCTTAAAAAGTGTCAGACCAACTAGTGAATGGATTTTGCCACGTCAAAGACAAAGCCCAGGGTTTCTTGTAAAGGATGGGAATGTATTCATGTGTCTAGGTAGAAACAGGCAATTTAAAGATCAGTTAATAGTTTCACTATAAGTATAAATCAGGCCTTTTAATATTAATTTTTAAAATAAGCAGCACAATTCTTATTCTGGTTTACTTATATTTTATGCATGTCATTTTGGAAAGCCATATGAAAGATGGCCATGACATTATCATACATAAATATTTCAGAACCAGTGCATTAATAAAGAGCAACAAAGCATTAACGGGCTTACAGTACCTTAAAAAAAAACTCAACAAACTCCGAAGTCCAGGTTTAAATTGTAACTTTGAGATCCTTAGATTTCTAAATGTGGGATACAAACAACTGGTGATTTTAAAGTGTATTTCATAAAATACACTAGTTTTGATCTGCAGGAAGTGACACATCTGAGCCTTATTTTCAGCTTAATTATTTTACATGTCACATGGGAAAGCAAGAAGAAAAATGGACACACACTTCAAGGTTATGCAGTTTATCACACTGCAGAACTCGTATCCTCAACACACTTTATCTCAGCTTAACACCCTCACAACTCCTACAATGAAAGAATACATATGCAAAACAACTTACTTTTGCTCAACCTCAGCTAGGAGTAGGCTGGTCTTTGCTGTATTTCTGTGGCCCTCCCCAGGCAGACTGGTGTACCACACAGTCAGTAGAAAATATATAACATGACAGTACATGGGATCCTCACTTTACTACCACGCTATATTTTTTTTCTAAATGCAGTCAGAATTGCAAAAAAAGGCATCTCCAAGTAATCAAGAAAACCATTGAAAAAACAGGTATTTTTTCATATACTATGGAAGAGATCTGTAACAGACAGACCTTCAGTTACAAGAAGAGTGTTACCTGTGACTTACATCACGCAGTTAGTTAAAACTGGAATTCCTTAGAAAATTTTTAGTAGTAATATTAATTCTAATCTTTGTTTCATAACAAGTCTCCGGTAGATTAGATGATATTGGATTTTCTACACTGCTTTACATAACGTCCCAGTGTCAGCAACTATTATAGGCAATTCTTTCTGTTAACACCCAGGTAACGAAGGCATCAAAAAAAGGGGAAGTTAGTACCTAAGTTTTGTATGAGGTAAAAATCAAATGCTTCAAGGCGGAAGCCTTTGAGGGAACTGAGTGGACATAAGTTACTGAAAGAATTACTGAGGGGAATATCACTGTAAGATGTGTTTCACGCAGCTTGTATCTCAATTGAGCTGAAAAACAGCAAAACATTAGTGAAAATTTTTGAATTTTGGCTACAGTTCCCACCTGCAGCTGAGCACCAGCCAATTCCTGCCTGGCCCACCGTGCTTTGTCTGGGCAACTGGAGCTGGTCACACCAACTGACTAATACCGACTTTGGATAATTAAGCCTTTGTTTTATGTTCAGTGTAATGCATTCTTTTAAAACAAAGAAAAAAATAACTGGCAGGTGTTAACTCCAACAGTGTGAAGTTTTAATACCTATAAAACTGAATGCAAATTATCCTTTATTTGTTCCAAGGCACTCTCCCTTCTAATTCAAGGGCCAAGGAGCTCAGTGATCCTGTATGTACTGTTACAGGGAGAAAAAAACCAAACAACAACCACACACCAACACCAGAACAAAATTGCAAGCACTCTTTTAACAGTTGTTTTGCGGACTGAAGAAGTACCCGTGTGTCCTACCGCCACCTAGAGATGCCTTATTTAACTGCAAATAAAGAAAATGCAGGTTTGTGTTTTAAAAAAAAGGCTCTCACTTGAAAACTTCTCTGAAACAAAGCCTATACTTAGAATATTTACATTCCAAGTTAATTAGATATCTATCCTAATTCTAAAACTGACACAAGTAGATAATTGAGGGGAAATTAAAAGCCAGCACTGCATAGCTGGTCAGCTACACAATTCTGGGCAGAGGAAAGTTTATCCCAGTTCAGGTCTTGTAATTTAAGAATTCAGCACAAAATTAAAACACATTTTACCAAGGAGTCTAAGTATGCATCAAAATAGCAAAGCGCTAACAGGCTTTCAAATCTCAAGGGGAAAAAAATAAAGTAAAAAAAAAGCAAGGACTGAACTGACATCAATTTTTCTATGCTTCCTGTAATTTAGCATTTTCCACCTTAACCTTTCCCAATAAGGTTATTATTCAGAAAAAAATAGCACTTGTATTTTCAAATTTTTGTTCATATGAAGTATACTGCATTCAAAAGTGAAATATTGCTTATTCAAGAATGCAAACAGAAAAGAGGCGAAGCGGTAAATTTTGGCCAACAGTCTTCAGCAGCACTCCCGAGACTGTCTTCATAAAAATGCCAAAAGCAAGTTGGTAGGACCAGTATAACACAGGAAGCAGAGAAGCTGACCTTCCCGAAATCTTGATTTACAGTTGATGAGTTAAAGAAATCCATCCTTTGTACTCCATAATAATAATATAAACATGCTGGAGTGTATACAGGCTTAAAAATGTATTTCTTTATAGTCTTCTAATTCTTTTGGTTTGGCTTGGTTTTTTACAGATTTCTCACTGTGGCTACTACTCATGCAGACATTTGATATAATATTATACATATAATCACAAAACCACCTAAACCACAGACAATGGACACTTAAGATTCAGCAGGACAGATTGCTGGGCCATCTTGTCTAGACCATGTTTTTTCCAAGAAAGGTGAGACCAGATGATCACTGAGGCCCCTTCCAACCTGGCAGTCTATGATTCCATGACTCGTCCAGACTCATGAACTTGTACAGCTTTACTGATAAACAAAATTTAAAATAGGCTTTAAGATATTACCACCTGGATCACAGAGGTAAAGTGTCTGGTTTCCTCACCTGTAGACACAGAGATCTTACAGAACTTGACTGAAACCAAGAACTGGCTTCAAAACTTCTCAGTTGAAAAGTCAGTATCACTTCCTCTCCTCAAGGGAAAAGCAGGATAGCCTTAGCCTCTCCTCCTGAAGGTCAGAGTGTAGAAACACCTCTGCTGGTTCCTTCCACTGCTCCATTTGGGAAACAAGCAGGGAGAGGGCCTTGGCACTGAAGGAGGAGAGCAAAACTACTGGAAAACCTGGGATTACTTTTCATAAAACAAAGGCCCCTAAGTTCCTGCTTCACTGCTGATGGTGGAATTCGTAAGGGTGCTGCCTCCCTCGTTTAACCAGCTTTTCACCCCTGTGCAGGGAGTCCAGGCTGGCACATCAAGGCACCTGGCAGCTGCTTTGGTACCTCTCAATCCATCAGTAATGCTCAAGTGTCCTGGAGAGCCAAAGTCTTAGGCCCAACTCACAAGGCCCTAGCTCTGCACTATAAACATACCGGTAACAGTCAGGGACCAAAGATCAGAGCACAGTTTCAACAGGTTCTTAGGTTACCTCACCCTTTAGTTCTCCCTTTCGCACTTCCTGATTCTTCCAGCTTCCTAAGGAGCTCTGAAAGACAGGAGTAATACAACTACCAGAGGTCCCTCCTGTCCTTCTGGGCATCACTAATCCTGCAACAGAGCCCAACTGGGCCTTGTGCACAATTTTAACACATTTCAGTGCAAAATCTGATACTTTAGCTCGGGTTCCTTGGATACAAACAGCTAACGGCTGGACTTTGCTCAGGAGCTGCAGAAGGGCACACGTTGTGTGCACGTAGGCGTTCTTCGCCAAAGTTACCAGGATACAGCAGTCTCCGTCACAGGCACGCAGACTCCTGTGGCCACTTCCACACTGGAGATCAGGGTAGATCAGGGGTCCTCAAACTGTTTAACCAGGGGGCCGGCGCGCGGATGCAGTGGCAGGCAGCCATCTGCGGCTGCTTGGTTTCCCCCCGCCCCAACCCCCGGCGGGGGGGGCAGGGGGGTCTGTAAATACCGGGGGCTGGATTGAGGACCCTGGGGGGCCATATCCAGCCTGTGGGCTGTAGTTTGAGGACCCCTGGGGTAGATGTTTGCATATAATGAAGCTCAACAAGTCTTCCAGGGCTTATCCTGCAAACCTGCAGGAGCAGCACCTTGCCAGCTGTGGGCTGGCAAGGAGCCAGCACAGAAGGCAAGTCCCCCTTGGGATTTGAGCAGGTGCAGGAAGCAGGGTACATGATACCACGCAAGCAAAATGCATTTCCTCCAAGCAACTGCTGTCTCACATGTAAATGAAAAGAATCTCATTCTTTCCACCTAAAAATGAGTCTTGTATCATAAAGAAGCAATATAATGTCAGTAAGGCTTTTCACTTGTCTTTGTGAAATCTCTTTGTCTAGATCTCATAATACAAAACTATTAGCTGATGAAAGCTATTCTCAGAACAGTCACATGCTCCGAAACAGGTCAGACATGGTTAATGATGAGCCAGAGAAACAATTAAGACCTAACCTGAATTCCTGCAGAGAAAATTATTTGAGAGTCAGTTCATGTTTACTTTTACTAAGCCAAACAGTGGTTCCATTTCTAGTCAGTGAAAGCTCTCCCTCTAGTTAGAGAACAAAAAAAAGGGCACATCAAAAAAATAGTATCTCACATAGAAGACCTCCTTTTCTCTACCTGAGTTACAGAAGTAGTGAGATTTACAGCGGAAACACTTAAATTTTTTAACAGGTAAAAGTATTTGAGAAACATGCTCCTGCCAGATCTGCCACACATACTATTTTTCTGTAAATAAAGACATATTTCACATATTGGATCACACACTATCTTTGCTTAACAGCTAGCTTTTAGCTGGATAGGAAATCTCCTTTCTCCTCCTCTTCCCTTGTTTTTCAGCTGGCTCTGCAAAGCTGTTCCATTATCACAGGTAAATCCAAGTTGGCGTAACTACTGGTTCTGCTCCTTGAATATGAAAATGTTAAGGATCACACAGAAAGTTTCCAACTTAAAATAAAGATACAAATAAATAAAGTAATACAATGAAGACCAAAAGGTAAACAACTTCTTACTTTTAAGAACACAGGAGCAAACAATGTTATCTCCAACTAAGAATTAGTAGTCACTGTACAGGCTATAACACCACAGTATTGTTGCAGAAAAAAAGGCGGGGAAAAAACCCAACCAAACCCTTCAGTAAAATCCTAATGTTTGAAAGGCAAAGAACTAACTAAGAGGAGGGAAATGAAGAGCAGACTGCAGATCACCCAACTTCTCTGGCAGACACTAAGAAGTGTCCAAGCACCATGCTCATCCCTAGCATGCGACAAGGGAAACTGAGGATGGTTGTACTTTGGAACACTGAACAGGCTACAGGACAGAAGCTTTCCCAGGTTACCTACAACCAGCCGTCTTCCTATCTCAACCTCCACTCTATTTAACCAAACTTTAAATCCTCAAGTGGCCATGACCAAGCTTGTTGCAGCTTTACAGCTGGAAAGTAAGGTGAATCAACCAGAGTTCTAAAAAGAAGGCTACAACATAGAAGTATGAAACTAGGAGTAAAAAATACATTTAATGAGTGCTGCTTATTATCCCTTTGCAACCTAGAATCTCATTTCTTACTTGGATCACACAAGATTGCATCACAGCCATGCAGCAGCAGTTTTCTTCAGTGCTACAGTCCAAGCCTGAGCCACCACATTGCCCAGTTTCATAAAGCTACAGTCTAATTGCTTCCACAGGAAATGCAGCACCCATTGGGTGTGCTTGGAAAAAACACCAGCACCAACAGGAGGAACAAACGCCAAGGCATTGTACTGCAGAGGACAAGAACCAGATAAGCAGGCAGGGTGAGTACAAGGAAACCTGCCTTACAGAACCACAAGGCTTAGGACCTATCACAGGAAGGAGGAGCAGAACACTGTTCCAACCAGCAGCTACGGCTGTTCCTGAGTATCAACTGTAATGGTGAGGGTGTCATGTCCCCTCCACCTTTTATTTAAAAAGGGACAGATAAGGTTTAACTCACCGAATAACGTTCACAGGACTAAAACTGATAATGAGAACTTAAAGCCATTGATTTTCAGTCTTTTTCCTAGTTCCTGAGCCCAAGCAGAATAAACAGAATCAGCAAAGTGTTCCTTTGTGCATACCACATGCAAAGTCTGCTCCACATGAGGTTCAGGCTCAGCTATGGATTCATAAGGCAAATAAGCAGCAAATACAACACCAGGACAGTCACATTCAAAAATGCTTTGTCAAAGACCTTACGCTCGCTGCCACCTTTAGGGTAACTATGAAGAAATCTCCTTCTTGTTTCCAGCTGAACAAGTGAGTCAACAAACAGCACATCCAGTTACAGATTAAGTTGTGTAGAATCTAATAGACTTTAGAGTCACTTCAGAGCAGGTTATTGGAATAGAAGAATTATTTGTAAAAATTACATCAGTTCAAACTGTCTTGTGACAACAGACCCCCTCGATTTATCCAAATCCAATTCAACATGTTTTCTTTCTGCACTTAAACTGAGGGTACTTGACTAAAGATGGACAGATGCTGCCGAAAACATTCCTGGATCAATCTTTTATAAAACTGTTACACAAAGCAACCTAATGTAGTGGCAATAAATTCAGCAGATTAAAGTTTTCTGTATGAGCATAAGCATCTCTTTAAAGCTACTAGTGTAGTTCACACTCACTAAAACTTTAAATAAATCACAATGCCACAGTGTTGTACACCTTGCTAACCCTACTTTAATCAAAGGTGACAGTTCACTAGAGGAATCAAATCCAGGACACCAGTCCAAAGACCCCAGAAGAACTGTGGGCTTCATGACCTCACCTTCTTGCAGAAAGATAGGCATCTGACCCAAAGTATCTGAATTCCTTCTCCTATTATCCTCCATATTCAGGTTATGACTTGGGTATAGCAGATTCAAGTTCAATTGCTCAGCCTTGGAAAAGCCCACAAAATGGAATGTGGAGGACCATAATAGGTGCTTAAAACCCCTAAATAACCAGCCTTTTCCAGGTTTTACTGAAACTTCAACAGAAACAACATTAAAAATAAAAATTTATTGCAACTAGAATCTTCCCACAAAGTTAAATTCTGGTTAACAGCAGCTAATTGGAAATTTCTGACAATATCATTGTTAGAAGTCTCAACAAGATCTACTTTAAGCCTATTTGCTTTAAAACCACACATGTACAAAACCACATTTTAAATATAGACAAAACAGAGTTTTGTTTTCATACAGGCTCAGATTTCAACAGTTTGGCAATTTCATTTGCTTTTCACCTGTCCATCTGTATCCTTCTGTAGCTAAAGGATAATCATGCAAATTTGTTGGTGCTACATAGTGGCAGATAGTTTTTCATTAATGTTTCAGCGTGTTTTAGCTACCTACTGGGCTTAAACCACAAATAAAAGGCATATATCAGGGTTCTGTTATTCTTCAGGGTCTTATCATAAGTGAATCTATGCTTATGATTTTCTACAATTACATAAAGTGAAAGGGAAAATTGTACGACTGATGTAATTAAACTCCCATTTTAGTAAAATTTCAGCAAAAATACTGGCTTACAGAAAATCTGGGACGCAACAGAAACTGGGTAAACTTGTGTCACAGAAGAGACATCACATGACAGAGGGATCTCTGCTGGTTGAAGCTGACTTTCTGGGAATGTGCTCTATATGAATTGATGGTTGCACTACCTTAACAAACAGGAAAAAAGTCAGCAGAAGGCAAGAGTCCTTATGAGAAAGTATCTCTCAAAGCCAGGCAGACTCCCTCTAGCCATATGTGGATTGCAGCTACTGAATTTTATTTTATTTTAATTGTCTTGCAGTATGCACAGCATACGTTTCTCCAGCTGGGCTGATTTTCACTGTGCATGAACAAGTCAAATACCCTATCACTGACCTTGCCAATAGTGAGCAAGGGTAGATAATGTCATTCTTACTGACTTTGGAACTACCACTGCACAAAATCCAGCCACGACCTTTATAAACTGGTGGAGTGGGGAAGAGAGAAGTAAAGAGAGAATATGAATGCCTCACTTCATTTAGCATAGGTTCTGTAGCTGATTACAGTTTGCAAACCAGAAATTTTCTAAAACTCAAAGACTGGGTGTACTTTATCAATGCCAGGCTTTGTTCTGTGTTCCCAAGCAAAAGGCAGCATACTAGAACTGCTTCTAAACCAACAGTTCCCAAAGCCTCACCTAAGATGCCAGTAGAGACGTGGTAAGTTTTCATCTAGCCTGTAGTGCTGTTGCTTTTCTTCAGGAATTGCACTGAATGATGTATTTGGTAGCTATGAAGAAAATATTAGGAGCAAAGCAAAACAAAGGCATCGAAGTCTGCTTCCTCAATGACCCATACATGGGAGAGACACTCAAGAACAAGAAGTATGTGGGGAGAGGAAAAACCACAGCTGGTTACTACTTCTTGCACAGTTCTTGTCAGAGACATGAGTCAAATCTTTCCAGCTGAGCAGAAGAGCCCCCTATTCTAGGCATATTCTTCCTACTCGTGTAAGTGTGGAGTTATCCCCATAGCCAAATGCAAATCCCATTTTGCTCCCTCTTGGGAATATCTTTTTAAACAAAATACTTTCCCTCATTTTACTACATACAGGAATCAATTCTTTAAAAAGCAGAAAACCATTAGATTTCAAAGAACTGTTCCCCCTCACCTTCACGGTTTAAGAAGTTTGAACATATTTAAAGCTTTCAAATTGGGCTTTTTGTTTGTTTTACTTATTCTACTTTCATTTTTCTGTTTGTTGGAAGATCAGATTTCTTCTTGTACAATTTGCTACATGCTCTTCAAGAGAGGAAGAGGGAAAAAAAGTTTAAGAAAAAAACTCACAGTATGGACTCAAGGCTCTCATCCTACTAGGCATATCGTTAGTATGGTAAATGAACATGTCTCGTAGAAATACAGATTTTTAAGCAGGCAGGGCATGTTTTGACACAAAGATATTTTTTGTTAGCTCATTTTGTTTCTGTGCATCGCACTCATTTCTTGTCTATCCAGTTGCTGTAAATGAGTGACCAACAGGAAATATTTCAAGGAAATATTGAAGGAAGGCATTGAGATTTCTCTCAAGTTGGCAGCAGCTGCCATTAAGCTGCCACATTAAGTGAGAGTGTAACCTATGAAACCCAGTTCTGGAACTACCGCTCCTTCAGCAAACACTGATTAAAACACCTTGATTATAGGTTCTCCATCTGCAAGGCCCAGACAGGTTGGAACTCTATACCTTGCATCGTTCCTTATGTGCTCCATATTCAGAAAGTTAGGGACAAATCTCAACCACCTTTAAATGCATATATTTCAGAATTCCAACACAATGTGTGTCATCTAGATTTTATAAACAGATATAAGATAGGCCTGGAATAAGAAATACAGTTACTTTGGACCAGATTCTGAACAGACAGACTTTCAAACTTTAATCATAAGTCGTGTTCTAGTAAGACAGAAATGTAGCAGCTGCCTAACAGGTGCCAAAGCTCATTATACACTTCTTTGGTTTTATTGTTTAATTCTGAAGTTTCCTTAGCTGTTCACAGATCTGCTTCTCATCGCTGTTAACACAGAACCAAAACCAAACCACTGAGACATAGCCTGCAGGCATCACTAACGTCGCTGAGGTTCAGCACACAAGACTGCAGCTCGTTCAAGCACAGGTAATTCAGGCTCCTCACATATTAGAGCACTGCTCAGACTCACATGGATTCTCCAAAACGAGAGCCTAACCCTCCCTCTCGCCTGCCCGAGACCTGCTGCTCTACATCAGATGTCAACAAGAACCTTAAGTTTTGCAATTCCAGCCACTCAGTGGAACAGTTTTAACAAAAGGCATGGAGAACTGCTTGGCAGACTAGTTCCCTAAATCTCTCAGCTTGGAGATGTCACTGATAAAACATGAGTTTCAGGATTAGGAGAGTAGACTTTGTTCCCTAGATGTTGCTAAGTGGTGTTATAATCACTTATTTCTGCAGAAATGCTGGAGACACAAAACAGATCCTTGTTTAAAGAACAGCTGAAAGAACCTTCTTTTCATAGAATGTTCTGGGGTTTGGGATCCCAAACGCATATTGTTTGCCCTGCTGACTTAAGTTTCCAAGAGAGCTCAGAGTGCAGACAGCAGTGTATGCTGCCTTCCATTAGCTAGCTCAATTATATCTTCAAGGTCCTAAAAACGACCCACCAACACCCTCCCCTCCAAAGAAACTCAAACAGCCCACTACAGACAGCATTTACTGTAGTGGTTCACCAGAGTTCAGGCAAGGCAGAAGCAATTTACAACTCTTAGCACATCTTTAACACAACAATTAACTGCATGATTGGATCAACAAATCAACAAAACCTGTTCTTTCCAGTTGAAAGTGTGCCAAATTAACCCAGCTGTTACCTGAAACAAATAAAGGTTCTCTCCATTAACACAGAACCCAAACCAAAAAGCATACTTTCTTGCAATTCAATTATTGGTGTGCTAAACCAGCACAGAGATGAGCTTTGCTTGCCAATCAGTAACAGTGGGCTACATGAACGTGATGGAAGGTAAGGATCAGAAGTACTGATACAACAGCAGCCTGATGTGGATGCGTTATGAAATTTGAGGTATTTAATATATGTATTTTACTTGTATACATATTTAATATGTATGGCATATTAAAAACAGTTAATCAAGAACCATCAAATTTATTACTTAGAGGAGGTATTTGTAATAATTCAACCCTGAAGAAACGTTACAGTAAAAACTTGTTCTGACCAATGTTACTTCCTATAAAACCCTGGTGTATTATGAAATCTCGGCAGCAGAATGTTGTCTAATATAGGAAGTGCTTTTGTGTTTCTCTCACAAGTTAAAGGGCCAGCTTCCTTCCAACTGATCTGTATCTCATCTATATCTCTGTAGTAGTATTCACAGTTTGCTTACATGTTAGTACAAGTGTAAATTAGTATTGATGAACCTCCTGAAATGGTTCGGTAATTTGAAACAACTCTCTCACTCTATTAATCTCACTCTGAAAACCAGAATATCTACACAAGTCCAGGTTAACCAAGATTTCAAACGTGTTGACACATCTCACAAATGCTAAGCATTTCTGGACAGAAGTGCAAAATCAAGACAACTGCTTAGAAGGAAATACATGGATTTAGGGTCAAGATTTCTATTTCTGTCCCTCTCCCTCCCTAACCAAGATCGCAAATTGCAGTTTATGAGACACCTGCTCAGCAGCTGTCTAGCACTATAGGTCCCTAAGCTTGCAGGTTTCTCCCCATTTGACCTGGAAGTTCCTGCAGCTCACACCTTCGAACAGAAACCTAGACACATACTACACATGGAAACAAAACAGCTAAAAAAAAGTGTACATAAGCCCTTAGAGAGCTCAGTCCAGAAAACATGTTCAGTGCGCCCATGGAATCCAGATCCTCATAAAATCTACCAGAAGAGAATGGACTGTAAGAGTAACTGGGTGGCTACAGTTCAGTCAGATCCACAGAAGAATGAGGGACTGAATCCAGCTGTGTACCTACCAGTCCTTGAAAAGCGCTTGGCTGGAGCTTTTAAAGGCAAAGCTCCTGTTTCTGAAGCCAGGCAGCAGTAGGGCTAAGAAAGATTTGGGTCTGGGTCTTGGAATGGCAGAAGACCTGTCTATTGCTCATATTTTAGCCATCTAAATTTCAAAAAAGGAAAGGAAAGCAGGATTGCAGGTAAGCCTTGTGGCATGTCTCTCCTAAGCCTCGGCGGCTTGCTTTCAGCATGCCTTGTTTGTCATGAAGGGAGACACAGCAGAAGCAAGAAGGGAGATGGAAGAGGCAGGATGAGACTAAGGACTCACTGCATCCAGAACAAGTTGGTTAATTACGTTCAGAGACTGCTTTCACAGTGCTCCAGTTTCAACCACTGATTTCACTTTACATTTTCACCTGACAACTGAGACTTCTTTTTTACATCTTGGACCCTCAGTATCTGACACAATTGGCAGGCCTCTCTGGAATACCAAGTTAGAAACCATGAGACTGAGTGAGTTCACTGAGCAGATTTTAGGAAACAAAGTACAAGAGCTTTTATAGAGACAGTTTGAGAATTTTAAGTTGAGGAAATACAACCCAGATGAACAGAAACTTTTCAATAAAGCAAAATTGCAATTTTTCTTCCTGTTGAGATTTAAAGAAATTCTTTCTGGAAGAAATAAAAAGTAGATGAAAAACCAGGCAAAAGCCCAATCTGTGCCATTAATTTGTGCTATAAACACCAACTCCTAGAACTTGTCTTGAGAAACAAAGACCGAAGTTTTCATAAAAACTGACATACTTCACCAAACAAAACTGCAAATGAATTCTAATAATAAATTACCAGTTTATTCATGCACACTATGTCCTGCACAACATTAAAAACATGCATGTCAAAACCTAGCCATATGCTATTTGTGGTTAGCTCCCTTCTGATGAACAGTACACTTGGCTTAATTTGTGAGATCAAGTTCTATTTGCTTTATATATACACACACATTAAAAATATAATGGAAAACGGAGGGTAAGGGAAAAGGACTGAAAATCTTAGCAGCCTAACTTACTGCTAACACAAACACTCCTGTTAGGTGGCTAAAAAAATTAGGTGGCATTAATCTAAGCACAGGTATATTAAAACTTGCAAAATCTTATTTCATATCTAATATATACTTCCAAGGGTAAGCTGCAAGGCACAGCTTCTGTCCCTGCTAAACAATTCAAGCTCCAGGAAATATTTGACACAATCCTTGCTCAGCAAACATCTCAATCTACCATCTGCTGTGTGGGGTGCCACAAATCTGTCAAATGAGCAGATGAAGTCAAAGAATGAATCCCCATGAACGGATCTGAGAAGCTAACTTTGAATGGAGGGCACCACCATTATTAAAGTTCTACATAAAACATTCATAAATGCAACTTACAGCATTGTGTGATCTTCTGGATGTTAGAAGTTATGCGTTGGGCTAGTTGATTAGGATCCCCAAAACCTGCACTGTATGACATGGCTGAGTAGATTTGCTGTCACAGTCATCCACGATGGGAATAAGGCAGACAGTCTCCACCTGTTAAGGACACCAACCCCCCCACCCCAGAAAACAGAGTTATGTCTTGGTCATTGGTTTACAAATGTCTTCGTAATCTTAAAGAATAATACACAGGAAAAGATTACAGAAAACTCCATATACTAACATTTAGCCTCTCCAAAAACAGTACTGCAAATGCAGAATTTAAGGGAATGCTTTCTTGGAAAAGTATTAAATAAGAATATGACATCCTTTTTGAATTTCCTGTAATAAATCTATTAAGATTCTTAGTAATACACATGGCTTCAGATCTGCAATTACTCTACAGCAGCTATATCACAGAAATTACATCAGTTGACAAACTTGTTATGTATTTCCCCCACTGTAAGCAAAGAAGAAGTACGCATTTTCATTAGCTGCCATTCCAGAAAAAAGCTGTACATTTTATGTCCATGCCAAGTCCTCTGATGAATTACATCCCAAGCCAATTATACGGTTATTTCCATACCATGCATCACCCATCCCACCAATAAAACCTAGCATATATAAACCACTGGAAGAAAATCCAGCAGATATCACACAAGAGATCAGAATGAAGGAGGTACCTACTTCCCTTTAAACAGCAATCATTTGTTTTATCCTGTTTCAGCTGCTGTGTTTCTCAATACAAACTAATTCTTCAACAACGTGGGTATACAAATCCATTTTTAGAGGTGGGGTTTTTTTGCACCCAGAGCTATCATATCTTATCTAAACAGATCAAAATCTGACAACACAAATACACACCAATTCATTTGATCTAAAAGCCCACATATACCATCATGCAGCATGTAACTACTAGAGATGTCTTAGCCTTCTTTCCATCCATACAGACCCCATTTCACCACAAGCTCAAAGATACTCTAAATCTAAATTAACAGTACACACCTAAGGATAACATGCAGTGGCAATTTATCTGTTCTGCAGTGAGAATGCAGGCTAATCAAACACATGCACACCCAACACAATCCCCCAGTTTCACCCAGGCTGTGCTTAGTCTTAACTTTATCCTTTCCACCCTCCTGCACCCCAGTTTCACGGGTTGAACATTTTAACTTCACCAGTTCCCTGCAGTTACACTGTTCAACCCAAACCACATGCCTTCCAAGCACCAGCCTCTTCTCCTGGCCTGTCAGCTTCTGGTTACAGGTACTGCCAAAATTCAGTTTCAGGGAGAGAAAAAAAGTACATTTAAATGTTTAAAAAGAAAAGAAGGAAATGAAAAAGCCAACTGATTTGTCAAGTGTGATACCAGCTGTGCTACAGTTTGAAGACTCAAGTCCTTACGAACTTTTTTTTAAAACAAATAAACAGTCCTTGTTGCTAAATATATTCTTTTACCTTTGGAAATGCCTGTATTAACAGCACAACAACATCCTGATTATTTTTTTTTTAAACATGACTGTTTTCACCTCTCTCTGATATGAAGTATCTCTAGAGTGGAGCTGCCAAGACATTGCACTGGTCAGGCACTTTCCACCAGAACTTCACCAGGGATGTAACTACAGAGGTCAGGCTTGTCCCTGCTGCCCTGCAGGTTATGTTACCTCTGCTGGTTGGATAAGCTGCAGCTACCATGAAGACAAACCCTGCATGATTCTGAAATGGCTGCTGCATGAGGGTCCCAAATTGTGCTTGGAGTCTTCAGGCCCTGAAGTATCCCCTAGTAATGAACAACCTGATTGCAGATGAGGCCACAGGGAGTGTATCTGCACTCTTCTACATACTTGCTGCACAATAGCGTCCAAGCCATGCTAGCTCTCTGCAGTATTGTTTCCTGTCTTTGTCTGTACCACATGCAGATTCAAGTTATTTTGGGTCACAGACTGAAGACCGTAGTCAGTCAACCAGCCTAAATCCCACTTATCTGGTCTGAGGCTGGCATAACAACCCTTGATCTTTTTTGGAAATTCTAGGTAATATTTCATTGAATTTGTATTGTAAGACCAAACCCATGCAAACTTCATAGCAAATAAATGGCTCTATGCCTTGGTGTATTCACACGTAAGGAAAACCTACAAATTTAGTGGAAAATACAATTGTAGGCATAAAATCCAAAGAAGCCACCTAAAATAAGCTAGTTTGAAAAAGAAGATTTCTCAGAACTGTTGACAATTTCTTTTAAAGTTATAGCTATTTCTAGATATGTTAGTAGCATGCTAACTACATCACTAGCACTGGCTAAAAATGCATTTAATTAAATATTATATTTAATGTTAAATGTTAAACATTAAAATGCAGCTGTATGAGAGAAGAGACATCAAAAGACCAAATTACCTTTTGTAGAAAGCCTACAGAACTAACTGAAATCGTTCTTTACAATTGGTTTTAATTCCTTCATATTTGTATTCACCAGACAGCTGCCTGTAACACTGTCCTCAGCAACAGCATTACAATCAAGAGATAGACACAGAATATTTCATCCAAGTCTTGACAAAAGAAGTGATTGACTTTCTTTTTTTGTCTTGACAATTTCTACAGCCAAGTTTCTTTAAACTAGCTACGCTGACAAATGGACAAATTGTACAATACATAAGACTTTGAGCTTTTCCACTTTCTAGCTACATAGTTGGGCAGCCAAACACAACACATAATGAGAGGATGTTCAGACGAATGACTGCAAAGTCCACAGGATATAGTTCAGCTTTTTGACTGCATGTGTAGATCTCTTTTATTGTTGATACAATTCTTTGTATCAACACACATATTTCAATTGAAATGTATAGCAAATTTGAAGGATAGCAGTGTAAATTCACAGCTGTTTCACTCCATACAAACTCATCAATCCACCAGCAATGCTATTTCTGAGCACATTAATAATACAGGTTGGTAACAAGGTAAGCTACTGGTCTGGGGAACAAACAGAAAGGTAATGGTTCAGCCATCAGCTCTCATCACCTTCCAGCCTTCACCACAAACTCCCCAAGTCAAGAAAAACAAAACTGAACTGCTCATAGAGAAGATACATTTTGTATTTGATTATTATTAAATGGGAAGTGTGAATCCTCCCCATTCTACCTCTCACAGCAACATGGGCATCTGAACCAAACTAACACCCTACTTCTACGCACGCACCCTTAGCTTGTTAGCGATGAGTTACTCAAACTCCTCTGAAAGCACAGATAGCTGAGCCCTTGGGAAGTCAACTGGAGTTTTGCTAATGACTTTGACAAGGTCAGGGTTTCAATCACAAGGAAACAAACGTGCACCAAGCATTTCCTTCCATACCAAGGTGATAGGATCATTCATTCATCAAGACTCTGAATTTCCATAGAAATTACCCCTTCTCACTTCCACAGCATTTAAGTACCCTGTCATGACATATTTTGGTATTATTGCCTGCATAACTTTTAAAATGGGCAAGTTAATAGCCTGCTGCAGTTGAGGGAAGTACACTTTGCATTCAAACTGGAACAGAGCTGCATCTGTGGTAAGTCTTCAGTTCCCCTAAAGGTTTCAGTCAGGTGTAAGCTTCTGATTGTACTTTTCATCTTCCACTCAACATCTCTGTCTTTGAATGGAAGTATACCTAGTGGCAACTGGGCTTGTCAAGCTGCTGAAGGAAGTCTGAAGAACTACTGGCACAAACAAAACAAAGAATCAGAACACTTCATCAACACTCATTGAAGCAAGACCTCTCTGTACATACCTGAAGTTTAAAGAATTCAAAGGTTTGCTATACATTTTTCCTAATTTTCTGCATTAACTGCTTCCTGCATCACACTGTCACTCCGTATCCAAGCGAAAAATGAACCTTATCATCAACATGCTTTCTAGAAAAGTTGTTTGTCAGTCATAGGAAAAGACACACTTTTCCTCTGGTATTTCCAGTCAGATCACTGTTGAACAAAGAGACAAGAATACAGGAACTCCACCACCGAGCAGCTCCCCAATGCCATTCTCAAAAGTTCCATCAGGACAAAATAATGCAGTGTGAGAAGCACAGCACACATTAGATCTCAGCAGTAGCTGCCTAAATATCTTGCAGGCTCCAGTCTGCTACAGTTTATAAATACCTAATCTATTCTGTATTTTCTCATTTAGATATTTTAAGTTTTCCTTCTGTCCTATAAATCTAGCCCATATACACTACGATAAGAATCCTTAAGCAATAATTTTAGTGTTTAAGCAATTCTTCAGCATCAGTACCTAGAAATGTTTACAGGGATCCTTCACTTTCAAAGAACAAAATGTACATGCTGCATTCCATAGAAACACTTGAAAATTTAAAGCTGATCTGAACTAGGATTTAATGCCTTTAAATATCCAAAGACAAGTCATGGGACTTGTATGTGATTATTTTTTTTTCCTAAATAAAAGTCACAGAAACAAAGCTTCTCCAGATAACTTCTAAATGGGACTTCCTTTGTAAACTACTGCCAGAAAGAGTGAAAACCCTTCAAACAGGGTGAAAACACAGGCAAAGATGAAAAACTGTTGAAAAACTTTGGCAAAAAAATATTGCAGCCAGTCACAATGTTAGCTACAGGAAATTTGTATCATGGTTACGTCCATGATTAGTACAATTTCTGCAACATAACACTGCTTGATCTATTTCACCTCAGTAGGTTTTACCACCCAAATACTGAGATGAGACAAGGTAAATCGCTGGAGTGACTCTGGCACCTACCTAAGCCAACTTGAAACACATCACCATCTTCAGACAGCATCTCCTGCTGACCTTAGCAGCAGCTTTGCAGCAAGCAAAATTAACCTTAAAAAAAACCCCAGCACTCTTGGAATAAAGGGCAGACCCTATGCTGTAAGATAAGTACTCTGTTACAGCACCTGAGGGATTCTTATAACTGACTCATACCAACTGACTTTGCAATATACAGGTGAGCATTAAATCTGTCACTATTTCCTCTAGTGGGGATGAGGGAGGTGAAGTTTTTTCTGAATTTAACTATTTTTTTCCTCTTATATTTAGGCTGAAATATTTAAAGATAGAGATTGCATTTCCTGCTTGGTGTTTTTACAACTTCTAATGTGCTGGAATCCTGGTCCACAAAGGCAGGCTGGAGACTTCCATAATACAAAACCAACCATGGAGTATAATAAACAAGCAAACAAAATAGCAGTAAATTAAATCCTTCCTTTTGCTGAAAGAAAAAAAAAAGTTTCCAGATTTTCTTTTATCATCAAGTTTCAGGCAGAAGTCAAACTTGAAACCATACAGGGTAGGGAAAAGCAAGCAAAGTTTATTTTATTTAAAACTGTCTTTGCTCTACTGCAGCAACACTAACATAAAAGATGACAAAGGGCAATTTTTTGTTCCATTCTGCCCAGTTCTGTTAGCCTTGCCACATTAGTCATCCTGAAACACACCAAAGTCAAGCTTACATCGTGTAATGGCTAGAAGTTGGGGGTTTTTTTAGAAAGAAAAAAAAATTATTAGGTTGTGCCACTGGTTAGTTTTAGCCATTTTCCCTACAAACAAAGATGTAATATAACACAGTGGCATTTAGAACTGCCCAATGTGCAAAACTAAATTACAGAAGCCTAAAATACTATCAAGCATAACGTATCACCAACACTCAGCATATACAGCTAAAAAAATTATGCTTGTCTAATTTATCCACGCCGGTATTTATAAGGAACTAGGTGAAGGAAGCACATAGCTTTCAGAAGCGTAACATAACATATCAGTTCTTGAGGAAATGCCTTGAGTAAGGGAATTACGTTCCCTAGGAGTGCACAGAGTGTTTAGAGGCCTGACAGTAGATAGGAAAACAAGCACTGGGCACTGGAACTACTGTGGAGGGGAGGGAACAGGAAGGGCTGAAAACGGACCCAAGATGACAGTTTCTTGTACTGCTAGTAGACAAACAACATGTTATGGGAAAACGAAGCAGGACCAGAACCACAAGATGTCCAGCAGCTCCTAACAGCAGCTTGTTCACTTTGAACCAAATGCTCAGGTAAAGAACATTGAGGCAGAAGGTATCTTCGCACAAAATCTGACTGTGCTGGATGTCTAGTCTCTCTGAGGTCAACCAGGATGCCAATGACTACATATAGCTCATGGTCTCCTTTTTTTCCTCTCCTCCCCCAAAGAGTTTCACTTCAATGTATGCCACCAAAAAGAGCATTACTTAATATTCAGATACAAGATCACAAGAGATGTCTTCGTGACGGGAACACAAATACAGTTTGTAACAATGCCACCATTTAGCATCACTTTCTTCTAATTTTAACATATAGCATATAACTTTTTTTCTTCTTCTTTTCTATTAACAGCACTTGAACAAAACCTCAAGCTCCAAGCAGAAGGGCTGTGCTGCCAGCAAAGCACACACCTGGATGACGATCGGCCAGGAGGGCTCTGCTCGCCCTGCTGGCACGGCATGCTGCCTTTGCACAGCTTGTTCATCAGTGGAGAGGCTCGCAACACGTGAGCACATCACTCCTGGAAAAGTATCCTGGGATTTTATAAATGAGCTTCAGTCAAGACACAGAACCTTGCATTCCATGCAAAGCAGGATGAAACCCTTCGCTTCCTTCTACAGTTTCAAGAAGTGCCCGTTTCTGATGCAGCGGTAGGTGGTTCACCAGGCAAGCAGTCATAACGTCGGGCCTGGGGCCTGATGCACCAGGCCCAGGCTCGCTATTTACACAGGTGATTTTTATATCTGCCTTCCTCCTACTGATGTGCTTTGCTCACCTCGGATCTGGAACAGCTCGGAGAGCATTTCAACACAGCAAAGGTGGCCATCCTGCCTTACGGTTCAACATCAGCTGCTGTAAAACCCCAGCTGTAGGCCCCGAGTCTCTCCTTGGAGCATCAGGGTCAACGCCAAGCCCAAGGCCACGACACCGGGGGGCTGTCACGGCGATGGGTGCGGGGGAAAGGGTGGCGGTGACACAACCGACCGCAGCCCCGGCCCTGCCCGCCTCACAGCCCGGTCACCCCCGCTCGCCCACAGTCGTCCCTCTCGCCCCAGGCCAGGCGGCACCGCCGGGCCGTCCCGGCCCGGGGGAGGGGGCGGCGGCCCTGACCCTAGCGAGGGCCGCGGGGCTCCGCGGCCTTGCCCGCCGCCCTCTGACAGGCTCCCCCGGGCCGGCCGCCCCTTCCCGGCCAGCCGGCCACCGCCCTGAGCGCCCCCTCCTCCCGGCGGGCGGCGAACACCCCCAGCACCCAGCCGGTACTCCCTGCTCTTACCCGGCCCTGACGAACCTGCTCCCACCGGGCGCGGCGGGCGGCGGCGGCGGCAGGGCGGGGAGGGGCGGCCAGGCCCCGGCCCGTTCCCGCCCCGGCCGGCCGTGACGGCGGAGGCGTGGGGAGGCGGGGCCGTGCCGCTGCACCGCCCGGCGGGCTGGGCGGGCGGGGCCGAGCCGGCAGGTCTCCGGGCTGCGGCGCCTGAGGGGCGGCCGCGCTCGGGCCTGCGGGTGCTGACAGGGCCCGGGCGGCTCCCTCCGGGAACGGGGCAGACCCCGCCCCGCGCAGGCTCCTCCGGGAGCCGCAGCCCTGTGCGGGTGGCAAAAGTGGAGCGGGGGAGAGTGTAATGTAAGGGAAAGGTTCTGTTGTGCCGGGGGTTAAGGGGAAAACCTGAGTAAGAAAACAACATTACAGTGAAAAATACAGCGGTAGTACATTAATACCCCGCTTTGAAGCGCTGCCTTCAGTTTGGTCTCTTTGTCTTTAAATGGGAATGGACACTTAGTAAAAGGTGAGCGAAAAAGTACATTTAAAGGTGCCACTAGATGAAGAGATTTATATTTAGCTGAGCGAGGGGCCAAGCGATGCCAGAACAATGACAGATGAGGGGTGCGCCGACACGGTGCCCAGCGCTGGGCTGGGCTGGGCAGGCCAGGCCTCGGCAGCAGGCCCCAGGGCGGCGGCAGCTGTGGCTCCTGGGAGCGGCGGGAGCAGGGACACAGGGAAACTGCCCTCCGCCTGGGCCAGCTGCCTGGCAAGAAGCGGCAGGTGAGCCTTGAGGCCACCTGTGGAGCAGCTGGGGTGCTTCTGTATCCTCCCCAGTTCCTCAGAGGGAAAATTACAGGACCAGGTGCTCCCCAGAGCCCCAGCGTTAGGCTGCTTCATCTGCAGCGTACCCCCAAGTGCATTAAATACTGCAGACAAAACAGCACATGGCACCTGATTTCTGGGAATACCGTCTCCCCCACAAAGCCCAACCTTGCCTAGGGAAGAGCTGCAGATGCTGGAAAGTGCAAGTCTATTTCTGCCACATCACAGATCTTGGTCATTGCTAGGATTTAGAAATAACTAGAGAAGTGGAATCGTTAATAACATCTTAACCAAATAACACTTAACAGAAAAGACCAATAAACTGCTAGCGCAATAGTGAAGTTTGAGGCCTGAAGTAGACAAGGCTACCCTTTACATAGGTGGTTCCTGATGTGTCTCAAAGCATGCTGAAAGGAGAGACAACATACCTTCTAAGACTTGTATGCCTGTATTTAGTTCTTATGTTAACTGGTGCTTAGAAATGTCTTTCTCACTTCCATAAATTACAGTTACTAAGGAAAAAAAACATTCTGATACTTCTGTTTGCTGCGGGAATCTTGTATACATCTTCGTTCTAGTTTTAATAGGTTACTTTGATTAGCAGTAATCTTAATGCTGCTACATGTGCAGGACTTTGCCCCCATGCTGTTGACATACTGAAGCTGATCAAAAATGATCTCACTAGATGGTTCACTAATGAGAGTATAATGAACATCCCTTCTGAATTAAGGCCTAACCTTGATTTTTATCTCCAAATGCTTGTCTATATATATAAACTCCATTGATTGAGCCCAGTCACTCTTGCTTTATAAACCTTCAGATAAGATCACTGTCAGTTTTTCTCCACAAAACAATAAATCTTTTGCTATCTGATTTCAAATATGCATTTCCCATTAAAAGAAGTGACTCTTCATTACTGAGAATACTTCATCTGCAATGACTACTTGGGTATATTTTTTGAAGCATCACAGTCATCACTGATCAATGTTCATTCTCATGCTATGGAAAAGGGGTATCCAAATGCTTTCTACTGATGCTGGATATTTTATGAACAAAATGTTGGTGTTCACCTGCTGTTAGCTCACTTACCATCATCATCCACCTTTTATTGTTAAATAATGAAAAATATTTGTGATATCATTCTTTAACTTAACTGGTTCCAGCAAAGATGTTACAGCCTGGGAGGAAAATCTGGATTCTAAAGCAAACTTTTCATTAAAATGTTGTCCGTACTATGAAAATATTTAAATAGCCTCTTTAATATAATCATATGGAATGATTATGAAGATACAGTTACTAGACCAGCCAGAAAGTCCTATTTATAGATCAGATACTGCTAAGAGCATGTTATATCCTTGGAAGATTTCTGTTTACTCCTGTAGAAAAGCCATTCACTTGGAGAACGTGCACTGTTTTGCCCTTTTATATAAAACAAGAAGATTCCTTCAGTTTCCTCTCCTAGCAATGGTGCACGGAGAGGAGTTGTAAAGAAGCCATCTCTAAATGTTACTGTCAGAGATGCTGAAATGAAGTGCTGCTATACAATTCTGTCTCTAAACTGATTTCATCAGCTTCTTTCTAGAGCTTCCAACAGCATTGCCTGGGGATTGAGTTCAGAATCATGTATTCATTTACTTTTCCTGTTACTTTTGGAGTGTGATCAGATATCAATTGATTCAAAGAAACAGGGAAAGCTCTGGGGAAAGAAAGGGGAAAATGTTGAGACTCTGCTATGCATAGGCACGGCATACCATGAAGGATGCTCTGGATATTCACTGACCAAAGATCAGAGTATTTGCTAGTTATATTCCTGTTATTGTGTGTAAAACTGAACTAAAAGGGATGTCACTTCAAACACATGCTGTTTAAGAATCCACACTCAGTATGATATCTGATGTTTGAAAGAGTTGGAAGTTAAACCACACCAGCACAGTTCAATTTTGAAAGAGCACACCTTCTTCCTAGCCCAGTATCCAAATCTATCCCATGTTCCTGAATCTGTATTTCTGCCTCCCCTCTCCTACTTCTGCCCTGACACCTAACCAGTACATACATGGGCCCAGCAGTGTGGGTGGCACAAGCATTGAGGCTGCTGGTGACACAGGAGCGAAGCACTCATTTCCATGCAGCTCCCCATGCCTGCACAACGCATGATGAAATGAAGGGGAAGCAGCCCAGCCCTGGCCTCGTATTCCTGATGAGTGTCCTCCTTCCAAGGCGTGGTGTATAATTTACCTTATGGGGAAATCTCATCCTCTGCTATCATATTTTACTTGAGTGCCTCTACCTTTAGGTATTAAGAGCAATGCTGCCAGTATTTGGTACCGACGGCAAACCGCTGAGCAGTGCTCTCCCGGTAGTTCTTACTGCATTCCACCATCAGGAAGAATTCCTCTTATTGTCGTCATCATCTCCATTTGCTAATTTAATTAAAATATCTGCTGCAGAACCTGAAATGAGATTAAGTTCCTATTACACCCGATGCTGTCAAAATTATGATGGTTGACAGTTGCCAGCCTGAACAAGCTTATGGGTTAATTATATTGCAGAATGGCCTGTAAACCAAATTTGTTTAAAAAAACCTGTATTGACCATTTGCATACTTTTTAGGCTGGTACTTGGTCTCCAGCAGCAGTAATTAACACTGTAGCATATGTTTTAAATAAACAGAGAAAAAATCTGTTCCCAATATTAATGTTTCCTAACAAAAAAAAAAAAAAGAAAAAAGTTTACTATCAACTTATTTTCAAATCTTCCTTTGTCTTACTTTGCCTTTCTGTTTAATTTTCGAAGACCATATTATATGCATTTTATCTGCACTAATGAAATGAGCTGACATGATAATTTCAAAGCCCAATCTTTAATTAAGTAGTACCTGCAAATACATAATCTTTTTAACTTAAGCCAGACCATTTAGAAATGATAAAAGAGTTATAAAGGGCATAAAATTAAATGGCAATATTTTATTCAGATAAATAAATACAAAATTACAGAAGGAAAAATATTAAAAATAAGAAAATATAGGGACTTTGAGGCCAGCAACTAGCTCTGATAGAATCCAATAGATTTTAATTTGGAAAATTTGAGGTCATTGTTGAGCAATCAATCTTCATCATTTGATGAAGCAACTCCTTCTCATTTTACAATTCTTAATTACCTTCATTGCTTTTTGAAACATGGAGAAGAAAAAAAAACACACAAAGGCATTCTGACAGAGTTTGGCTAGGTAAACCAAACAGACACCAAAAGCAGGGGGACAGAGGTGGATAGTTATTAAACTGTTATTTAATGATAGTTGCAAAATGTGGTGTCAGAAAATCGGGAAAGCAGTTCTGGTTACCCCCAGAGTTTTAGCAGCTTTTCCTTCTCACTTGTTTGCTCTGCCATTGTCACTGTACATATCAGTATTCCGGGTTCTGTTTTTCCCTCTCTCCATTGTTCCAGCCTTGTTTGTTGTTTAGCCAAAATGGAGATCTGTCAACAATTAGATGATGTTATGGCATAGTCCTTACGTGGCAGCATAGGCGGCGTTAACCCACCAAAGAAATAGGCTCATCCACTTCCACAGAATAAAAGACAGATTATGCAATGGGGCTAAAAAAAGGAGTGGCTGATTAAATGCATTTATGGCATATACCCTCTGTAATCTGTTGAGGACTGGTAGAAAATGTCTCAAAAAACAACCAGAAACTCAGTGGAAGCTCCCTTTGTTGCTTTTTCTGCAGTGAGTTCAGAGCAAAAGGTGTCAATGAAAGATGTTAAGATGACCCGAAGACATGACTGGGTTTGAGACCTGCAAATTTCTACATAGTTGAATGTCTAAACTTCTGTTATATGCCTTGCTTAAGCTTGGTTCCCCACAGATGGGTATCTAACACCATTTTAGATGTCCAGATCTGTTCTACCCGACTCTTAGGTGCTGCTTCATTGGTGCTGGATGCTAGCCCCATGTAGACAGCTCAGGTTCCCTAAGGCATTTAGGTGTCACTAGGCAAAGTATTCATAGCCTCTAAATATCCACGGACTACAGCCTGAGCTTAAACAGCCATTCTGGTTGTAGCTGTAATCAGTGCTTAGACATTTACCATTAATATAAACACCTACCCATACACACTACATTTGCCTTAGTCTCGAAATTTGTCCCACAGTCTAGGTCTTTCAAGATGTACTACAGCTTTCCTATATACTTCTATGGTAATTTGACACCTGATTTTTTCTAAGAATCTGATTCTGCCTTTCACTCTTTAGCCTGGGTTTGGTACCCTTATTATAGAAAATCTACAGCTGTATGCAGTGGGGGTCAGGATTTTACCTTCTGCTACAGCATGAATAGGCAGAGGAACAGTAGAAGAAGCCTTGGCTTCCGTCCTAAGAAACATTGGAGACTAATATAGCAAACTGGGGGGATATTAGACACTGGGAGAATGAGGTAAGATGGAATGACACTGCAACTCCAAGCACAAGGCTTCATAAATGTCTCATTTTAAAAACACTAATATTTTGTGGTCACACTTTATTCAGGTCATCCCTGAAAATAACACAAAAGCCCTCTTTCTCCTCTCCTTCCTCCAGACATATGCTTTAGCTTTAGGTATTTTGAATACTGATATTTTTTCTGACCAGGGTCTTAAGATTATGGATGAAACTGAGAAGAATTTGAGATGAACAGATGTCAGAACAGATTACAACATCCCAAAGATGTAGCTCATTTGTACCAGTAGATAAAATTGTTCTTGCCATGCAAAAAACATACCAAGAAGATAAAAAAGAGGGAAAAAAAGTTTTATTATTTAGTTTATTGCATATATTAAAATATGCAGCTGCTACAACAATCAGTGTATTGCCCTGATTTCCTATAGAATATCTGATGTGCAATTCCTTTCTTTTGTTCTCACACATGTAAGGCCTGATTCAATTGCCTGCTGCATGTAGTGAAAAATTGACCACTCTTCTCAGTCGGCTATGGGCATCTGCTGCTCTTGTACTGTTAGTTGCGTGCTTTCTGTAGCTGTTTGTTCTTTTAGCGTTTGTGACTCAGAAAATATGCAGCTGACTATAGGACAGAATGACTTTTTTTAGAAGGCACTAAAAATCTGAACAACCTTCAAACCCAATAATAGTTTTACATACAACTAACAGAAAAAGAAGACAAAATCAATGGAGTTGTTATTTGGCTGCTTGTTAATTTTCTATAGAAGAGACTGCTTACTACAATGTAATTTTTTTCTGACAAAATGTTCATAATAGTGAGGTAGAAAATTACTCCCTTATGAATAGTACAAAATCTTACCATGCAGCTTGCTGCTGAACAGAGATCTTAACTCATCAGCACCTACAGTTTTAAAAATGGCCTCATGAAAGCACATAAACATAGCTGAAGAAAACTGAGAACCTATGCTGACATATTTTGCTCAGCCCAAATATGTAAGCGTGAGTTATGTCTGTAAGCTGGCCTGCTCATGTGTTTGGAAACAAACACACAGAAGAGCATGTGGAATCTCAGGATTGTCAGGGGAAAGAAAATAAAAGAACAAAACATAAAACACTGTAACATCTATTGATATCTGGAGTTGGAGTACCCCGTGCAGTTCTTGTTGTCCGTCTTCCCCCTTCTTCTAACTCTCTTTATGCAGTAGGAGTAGAAAACATACAGAACAATGCAAAAAGGGTGTCCAAAGGTATGGAGTAGCCCTCTTGCACACACAGATCAAACAAAGATTCCATGGATTTCAAGGTCAATACTGAGGAATTCAGGATAGTGTCTTCCATATGTAGCCCTTGGCT
This sequence comes from Falco peregrinus, assembly GCF_023634155.1. Lineage (NCBI taxonomy): Eukaryota > Metazoa > Chordata > Aves > Falconiformes > Falconidae > Falco > Falco peregrinus. The sequence goes on from NC_073727.1 coordinate 37,072,312, forward strand.
TAGGGACATGTCCCTGTGGGCTAGAAAAATAATGTAAAAAATAATGGTATAACCTTGCTCTCTCGTCTACTGTTGACCACTAGCTTAAGTAGACATTTTGTCTCACCTGTAGTTGCATCCTTATGCCTTTTCGTATTTAAAAAACAACATATGCCCCATGTAACTTTGTAAATCAGCACCACCTGCTTTGTGTAAAAATCAGACATTTGCCTGTGAAGGAAGTCTCTTCAGAAACAGGCAGCAACTCTTTCAGGAAAAGTACGGACAGGGTCCTCTTTGGAGCTGATTACAGTCAATTTTCAAATGTTTGTTGGCATCGCACAACAAATGCAAGACTTTGATAAGAGTGTGCTGGGACAAACGTTGTGGAAGGTGATGGCATGTCTATTTAAACTGGGATCTGCCCAAGCCAGCTGTTTAAAAAAGAAAAAGAAAATAAGAAGATAAGTACTAGCTAAGTGGATGTTGGCATATATTAACGAGAAGTGCTATGATGATACAGCCTACAATATTTTCTACAGAGTACAGGAAGGCTCTGGTCATTCCTGGTACAAGTCTACTGTAGATGTCCTAGAACAAAAGATCCAATGAGTTAAGACTAGTTTCACAGCTTTCCTGAATCAACAATAGGAAAATTCCTAGGCCAAGGGATTGCAGGCACAACTGAAGCAAACCAAATGAACATGCCAAACATAACTGGGTGGGTAATGAAATCTAGAAGAATGTCTACCATGGTGTCAATGGTAAAGGGCAACCAGCTCCTACAGCTATCCCAAGAGTCTTTGCTGCTTTCCTTTTCCTCTTGAATGCTCCTACATGTAGCTGAGACCAAATAATCCCACTCATTGTTTTTATCAGCCTGGCTTCCTTGTTAGCCACAGTAAATATTTTTACTTACAAAACTATCTTTATAAGGCAAGGGAAGAATACTGGGAAGTTCAACCACTCCCAGATCTTGTTGAACAGGAGGTAACAGCTATCAACACAGCGTGTGTCTTGCAAAAAATGGCCCAGTCCTTCTGCTATTGCTATAGCATAGAGGACAGAGGTATAAGCCATAAGCACTGCCCACTCCATCCCAATGTAAATGCAGGGCACTCTTATGGTGAACTTGACGGTGCTTTGCTGATTGACTGGATAACAAGCAAAAATGAATTCCAAATTAAATATAAGAATAAATGCAGTTTATTATAATACAATATAATAAAGGAAAATAGCATGCCATATGATAAAAGGAAACAGTACTGGTTATTATGCACAATATGATAAAAGCAATAGGAGGGAAGCATCAAATCATTACTGCAAAGCGTTACAGAGACTAAGAAAAGGACACATCACCAATTACCACCTTAACGCCATTCCAGGTCCACACTCTGGCTGTGAAGCCTCAATGCAGCTGGTGCCAGGAGTCTCTTGGTAACTGGGAAAATTCCTACATGTTGCGTCCACCCGTAGGTGAGGCTTCTGCCCAGTCCCAGACCTTGCTCGCCTTTATCCTCAGTGAAAAACAAAAATAGTTTACACACCTAGTGTATGTAAACTTGTAAGTTTAGGCTAAGTGCAGGCATGCAGTATCTCATGATTCATAAGGTTCACACATGCCAGGGACATTGGCAGACACCCAAGCGTGGTGGAGTTACTGACGTGACACAGCTGCACACAATATTTATGTGTGGATGGTCCTGCTCATATCTTGCTTGTTCAGGGGGCTCAGGACAAACACCACCTGCTCGTTAAAGTTGTCCTTGAGCTTCCTGAGCTCACCGTCCAAGTTAAATGATTTCTAATTGAAGACAAAGACTTTTTCATAAGAGTAATCAATTTAATAATTTTCAACACAGGTAGGGTAGAGCAAAGGGTCACAGATGGCACAGTGCCAATTGATGAAAATGAAACACAGATGAAATATGGAGGTCAAGCAAAAGAGTGTGTCCAGAAAGGTGTGTAGCCTACAGAAGTCACCTCCAAAATACCAGCAGCTCTTCCTGGACAGGATGGTGCTGAAGGGCATCCCAGTCAGCCCCAGGAGGACATCAGCAGGGTCGAGGGAGAGGAGCGGAAGACTGATGGGGCTGTGCAGGGCTTTGCAATGGGAAACCGTGGTGATGATGACAGGCAGGCTCCCCAGCACCATGATCAGTGTGCTCAAGGCACAGGTCAGATAAATGGCCAGCTGAACCCCAAAGGGGTTTAAGGTCCTGTACCAGGAGCCATTTGCTTCATAGAACAAGATGACGAGCATCCCTTCCTCAGCACTGGGACCCTGGGCTGAGCTCATGACAGTCTGCCCAGGTCCCACCGCCTCCGCTGACTCTTCCACAAGCCTAGAAAAGGATTCACCTTCTAGCAGAAGTTCCAAATGGCTAACCTGAAATAAAGGTAAAAAAAAGGCAGGTTAGAAGAAGAAATATCTTTTAATCAAATAACTTTTATTAAAGCAACTGGACAGTTTCTGTATTTCAACTGAAAAAATTAGTCTGATTTATCTGTTGTATATGTCTATTGAAAGAAAGCATCTCCAGATCAGTGTATTCAATTTTTGTGATATCATTTTTTATATTATATTTTGGTTTTCTTTCAGCCAACACCACAAGTAGTCCAGGAAATGCAGCAAATCCAGAGGTGTGTGGGCAAGCAGAAAGTAAAGAGAAGGTCTGCCTTCGAAGGGAAATCATTGCTGAGTAACTGGCATTGCAACACAAAGCTCCTTAAGGGATTTGAAAGCTGACTCTCTTATAATGGGACACTGGTTCTTCTGAATTTCCTTGGAAATGAAGTTTCAGTTTAGTTATGATTCTTTTTATTAAGTAGAAGCTGTGAAGTGATTATTCCAAACCATGTAACTTCTGATTGCAAAGGAAAACCCCTCAGGGCAAGCTGCTCATTTTATAGTGTTCTGGCTATGGGGATATATATGGGTATCCATTGTGTTGATTACATAAATATTCAGCAAGACAAACAGAAATATTGTTATGTGCCCTAAAGATCACCCCTACTTTTTACTTAAGAAATTGCTATTTAAGTTTGAAGTTATTTAATTTTTAATTTGAACTGTAAGAAATATAAGGTATTAATGTATTATAATGGATTGTTCCAGCAGTCTTTTTAATAAATCAGATGACTGAATGATATAATTTTTAACAGTAAGACAACTACAGTTCAATACATGATATTTTTCAATATGTATTTTTGCTCTTGAAATGACTGGTGTAATAGCTGGTATGATATTCCCACCTTCCCTGTCTTTCCCAGCAGCAGCAAAACATGGTAGCCAATCTCTCTTATTTCCATGAACTTTTAAGTCAGGAATATTTGCGGTAAAATATCTCTTTTCATACAATGTGAGCTGTACTGCAGTGCACTGAAATCCTTTTCTAAGTACATGTCTACTGCCTGAGTGGAAAGTGTGAGATGTTATATAAACCAGATGGAGAAAGAGTCCCTATAGGTGACTAATATAACTCAGGGGCATAGAAAGACTAGGGTGTATTTGGCAAAAATTGCCATTTTCTAGAAAGAAGTTGAAATGCACATGTACTGAGCTGCTGTTGAATCTCTGAAGATTTATAGCAGAGGTTGCTGTGAATTTTCTTTCTTTGGGTCTTCCTGCAAGAAGATGCAGCTAATGCCAGCTCATCCTGGAGCATCGGTGACCCTCACCCCATGGAGGCCTCCCTTGCCTGCTCCTGAGCCTCAGTCTCCCCAAAATCATGTCTTTCACTTCAGAAGGAGGTACATCAGGTACCTCTGGATTTTCCTTGTTTCCTCCATAGCAGTCCTCATTTCTATCCACAGTATAAGCTGGCTGAAGATGTGGATACACCAGCCTTCATTCCTGGATGTCTTTGTGATATTTCTTTGATGCAGTGGAACGGCCTGTCTTAACATGGACATTACAGAGACAGCTATCAGACAGGAAAGTCCTCAATTTTTCATCCTAGTCAGGATACAGGGGTTTAGAACAAGCTTCTCACTTATCGGTGAAAGTTTTCCCGGTGCTCAGATCCTCCACTTGTCGCCTGCTCAGTCAGGGTAAGTTCATACCAGCACCTTAAGGGACTCCGATGGGACACCTCTCAGGGCTTGTCTTCTTCCTTGCTCTGCAATTAGCTTTTTACAAGCTCTCCAATATGACCACTGTCCCTTCATCTTCCTTACTGTGAGTTTCTTTGGTTAAGTTGCCTGCTGCCCAGCTCCCCTCCCCTCACTCTTGACATTTTTGAGTCACTCTCTGCCAAAGGCAGCTGACACCCAGCAGAGAGACTGTTAGAATAAGGCTGAGGCAATTGTTTAGACTGAATTTTTAATATGAGAAAGAGTGAAAGTCAGCATCAGTTTACGTATAATTCTGTTTTGTGCCAGGACACAAATAGCAGCTATTACTACAGGGATTTGAAAACTCCTACAAGAGCAAGAATTTTTTATTTTTTCAGTTTTGCTTCAACAACAATTTAAGGTGACATTTCCACACTACTAAAAAACCCAGTGAAAAAAGGTGTAAATTTGGCATAGTACTCCTATGTGCCGAGCTGGAGATATGCTGTAAAACTTCCAAGAGATTTGTTTCTCCTTTTCCTATTTCCACATTTTAACAAGTGATCATTTACTTTAAAATTGTCAGAGGCTTTTGGACAGCTTTCGATATTAACAATAGGAGTTTTGTCCTTAGTGCTCTGACATTTTCATTAGTTTTCATTCTTATATTTTACATGCAATAAAGTATTATTCTCATCCAATTACTTTGTCATTCAAATTCCAAGTAAAATCACATCCTTGTCAAAATACTTACCCTTTCGAGCTAGCTAGCTGTTGTGGTGCCTCTAAAGTGATTGTAACCACCCCTAATGGGAACAATATGTAACAAAACACTCTCAGCTCGCCCTTCCTGCACACATTACTTGTTGGAATTGCTTTGTATTTTTTCCCCTCTTTTCTCATCTGGTCATGGGAAAAGAGATCCATTCATGATTAAGAGAAGGCTCAAATAGTGACAATGTAGGTCTTTTAACCTGTATCAACTTCAAAAGTAAGAAGATTGTCATAAAATAAAAAATGCCAGTCATACTCAAGATTTTTTTTTTTTTTTGCCCTTTCTTCTTTGGGCAAAATCGCTGGGTGTGGTCTCAAACTGAACTTTTATTGAATGTACTATGCAGCCTAGTAATCCACAGGAAAACGCACACACACAAAAAGAAGGGTAAATGTGCTATCTGATATGGCTTGATCTGCAGTGAAGACATGCATAGCCAATATATTTTTTATTGAAACTACTGCACATAACCTCTAAGATCTTCCAAGTCTTCTAAGTAACCTTTGAGTCTAAGTTCCTTAAAATAGAACAAGACATTTTCAAAGTATTATAGACTTCCTAAGAGGGCCATCATCAGTGCCCCTTTGCTGTGAAATTTTTCCTCACATCTTCCAAAAGAGTTAGTCTGGGATCCCTAAATAGCATGTAACAGTATGAGAAGGCTATGGGCTTCCCAAGATGACCTACATTGAGCTAGCAAACCTAAACCTCAAATCTTCTGTCACATGTTATTACAGCCATATAGCCTATAGTGCAGCCTTTTGCTCTCCCTTGGAGTAGTAAGAAGTGATCATTTCCGAAGAAGTTCAGCATATTGTATATGAGTGTTTTATCATTACTGCAAAGTGGTGGAAATGTATGTAGACTACTGACCCAGGCCATTTATTGTTTATTTAAAATTTAAAATTCTGCTAGATGTAGTGCACCCCACCTCTGTGCAGACAGGGGATCTCCACAGGCTGTGGTTTGTTTTTTTTCTTCGTATTTCTTACACAGAGAGCAGCACTTGACCTTCAGTTTTGTAACTATGGAAAATTCCTGTCCGTAGCACTTACAAGAAATTGTTGCACCTGCTGCGTCCCGTTTTTATGTAACTTTTGCTTTATGTTTTCCTGGTCTTGCTTACACTGGTCTGTGTTCTGTCCGTTCAAGCACTCATACAGGACATATCTATATGAGCAGTTTCAGAAGCAGTACCTCTGTAAGTTAACTGTGGCAGCTTAAACCATGTTAGAAGTGGAAGTGAACATGGAGAGAGAAGTTGTCACTGGCATTGTCCCCATCTGTAGCATCTCTGTCCAAATTCCAACTGAAGGATTAAAACTGAGGAGATTGTAGATTAGAGAAGGAGCAGAAAAAAAGATCATTTAGTTCAGGAAGTTAATAAAAAGATTTAAGCGGTTCAAATATATTATGTGTTATCTTTGAAATTAACAACGCATATACTTGTTTCAGTCTAGGATTGTCTTAACCCAAAATAAAATGATTTTCTTTGAGTTTATTGATCTTGTTATCCTGTTATTTCTCCTTTTTTTCCATTTATGTCAAATTTGAAATTATTAATATCATAATAAAGTGAAATCCCAATAGATCATCATCTTCACAACATTCTCTCTCGTAATTTTTTTCTGTACAAGCTTTTTTCTAAATGTGACCCCAAAGTCTAGTTTTTAGTGAGCTAAGTGTTTAGTGATCCAGCAGAGGAATTGCAAAAGGTATGAGAGAAAAAGTGAAAATACACACAGAAAAAAATTGAATATGATATATTCTGGTTCAAGAGTTCTCTGCAGAAGAATAATTCATTAATTACACGTTAAAGGTAATCCCAAAACTGCAAAAGAGGTCCGCAGGTACAACCGATATAGCCCCTCCCCAGAGCTCCCGATTCCCTTTGCTGTTGTTTGCAGCAAGCAAAACACATGTCAGCTGGGAATAATCTAACCCAAAGAAGCAATGTTTTAATAGGGCTTTTTAGTTCACGTTTCAGAAGAAAAACACTTTGAGCTGGTAAAAAAGGAAGTGAGAGGGAGAAGTAAGGTGTACTGCACAACACTGGCAGAACAAAATGCAAAAAAGAGTTAATACAGCAATACAAGCCCCCAAGTATTCCAGCCTGTGACAAGCATCAAATCAAACTTCATGGCCTTCAACCACCTGGATGTGGCCTATGCAAAGCTGCCTTTTTACACTGGGCAATTTTTTAGTGGCACAAAATGGGCAGGGGTGGCCAAACTCTGAGCAAGGAGAGGGAGAGCACATGGCAGGTGAAAGCAGTGACCCCCCGTGCCCCATCATCCATCTTCTGCCAGCTCAAGGCACCTCCTCAGCACTGACCTGCAGCCAAACCACTGACTCCAGCTATCACTCAGTCCCTGCAATTTCCACCAAAGGAAGCAGAAATGGCCAATGTAATTGCCCGCAATTTCTTCATTGTTTGGCTGGTGTGAGTGCTGCAAGACTAGAGGGGATATTCTGGTCCAAGGCTACTCCGTGAGCATCAAACATCACTTTCAAACCCTGAAGACGTACATTTGCTTCCTGGCTGACCTGGCAGTGTTTCACTGTTGGTAGCATTACTCAAATGAGATATCGATTTCTAAATTGTCACAATGAGGAATAAAAATCAATTTTCTGCCCATAATAACATTAGAAAAGCCAAATGTACTGGAATGTTCTGCATTACTAAATAGGAGCACACTGCTTTTGTATACACACAACAGAGCAGCTGCATGGAAGCACCCGACTGTCACTTTGCTGTCCTGATTCTGGGGAAGGGGCAGTAACCTTCTGGGAAGACAGAACTGAAGCTTTGCCCATGAAACCTTTGGTGAACATGACGGAGATTTTTTATTTAGGTTTTATTTATTCCCTTTAAAAAAATCTAACCTTTAATTCCTGTGAGGGAATATACCCACCTTCACAGATGACAATTTATTTTCATAAGCAGTGCAGTGCAGCAGATGGAGAGAAAGGCAGTTATTCAGAGGCTAGAACTTCATACCCTAAATTAACCACATTTAAAATATTTTTCAGTTACAGAATGAAAAACTACATTTATAAAAGCAGGCTGAGGTTGATTTACCAGCACTTGTAAGACTGTGTCTGGAGTCCTGTGAGTAGATAAAGATGATGGAGTGTTTTCAGCTGGAAAAAGTGTTTTGGTGCCATTCCACTCCCCTAGTTCTTTTGGAAAGTTTGGCAAATAGATTGGGATTACTAGGGTGCTAATTTTCAGACAATAACATCTAAATAATTACCTCATGTGGCTTAAACGTGAGAGTTCGCTCTGGCCCTTGGACACAATGGTTCTTCAGTGTTGTGGCCACGTAGTTTGTGTCTCTGTGTGCACAGCAGAGAATCTGGATAATGTATCCTGTACATGTTGTCAGTGTGCTGGGTCCTTTCCTAGCATCCGGACACAACATTTCTAGGATATTGTATTATCTTGCTGAACGTAAGTCCAGCCATAGGTTACCTATTATTTTATTTAACAGTATATGCAAATACTGTAAAGATAAAAGAACCCATATAAATATTTGCAAAGTTTTCTGAAAATAATTCCAGGAGCTGCTAATTCATTTTTAAAGAATGTGGCAAGTTAACCAAGTTTTTACAGGAAGTCAGTAAAGTATACTGAAATTCACAGTCTGAGTATTGCACCTGCAATGACCATTTTCAAAGGTTTTTTGAAACAAATGATGAAACAAACCATAAACGATAGGGGTGCAGGCAGAGCTGAAGTAATCCAGCCAGAAGGGGGCTTTGCACAGACCCTTAGGTTCTAAGAAATCGATAAAAAGATCAACTATTGTGAGAAAGGCAGCCAAGAACAACAACAAAACCAACAAACCAACCAACCAATCAATCAAAAAACCCCATAGATTTCCATGATTACACATGGTGTTTCTGTTACTTTGTTCTGTTTTTGAAGGAATTCTGATGTTTTCTTACTGCAGAAAATATGTGGACTTGTATCTCTACCATCACTGTGCCTGGAAAAGAGAAAGCAAAGGGAGAAGTCAACACTCCTCAGCATTTGTTAAGTATGAGAGAAAACCAGAAAATGCTGCAGGCAATAGCTGCCATATATTCTCCAATAATGTCAGTATTTAACCCTGAGAAAACCATGCTAAAGGTGAACAAGAATAAAATTGACTAGTTAATTCTGTCATAGGGATGGTCATTTTGGTGATGTAATGCAATGGGTCAAAGATGGCATAATTACAGGCAAGAGAGAGAAATCAGACAAGAAGGCAAGGTTACATACAACTGCGTCACAGGGTGTGTAGAGTTTGCAGGAGAGAGCCCCAAGGTGCCATCATGATTCAATAGAGCTGGCTGTGCTGTGGGGCATAACATGACACTAAGGAAAAGTCCGTTTTGACGATGGAGAAGGCCAGGAACTTGGTGGGAGAGTGGATTGCTGGAGATGACAGATGGAAGCAGTCACAGACGTATTTTCCCCCATTTTAGACAGGACAGTTCCACCCATGTACATGTGCGTAGCACAGGGGCAAAGCCCATACTTTGCATTTTTAGGCCCTAGATTGTTAACTGTATCTTGCATTTCTAGGCCCCAAAATCTTAACCAAGTCAAAGCAATACTACACCAGCTGTAAGCTCCAGAGGCTGGGTGAAATCATGATTTGGCAGCATGAAGTATTCACCAAAGTATTGCAACACAGCCAGTCCTGGGGAAGAAAACCAGATAAAACAAAATTGCTTAAACACTGAAGGACAAGATCTGTAGGGGAAAATTTTTTTAGGAAAAAGTTGTTCTTGAGCACGTAAATCCATCTTTGTGTCAAAACTTGGCTCTTCTGCTTTATTTAAAACATTGTATCTTCAGAAGTATCTTTAAACCACCATGATTATAGTGTTACATCAGGTCTAGAGATAAAAGTGACAGTCACAAGTGCTCTGACTGTCACTTCTGTCACTTCTGTCACTTCTGTCACTTGGCATCTGAACTGAAGGACAAGGGGACAAAATCTGGCTTTTAGCTCTGCTGATGCCAGGCACCTGCAGTGTCAGCGTACTGTGGTCACGGGCAGGCTCCGAAGTTAAGGTGTCTGAGGGCAGGATCCCAAGCGCAGGATGGAGCTCAGATGTCCCTAGCTACCTGGTGTGAAATTGCTGATGGGGACCAGTGGCACAGTTCCCTCTCCCAGCTGGCCTCGCCTGCAACCTGCTGCAGCGTCTCCCTGCAAGCACAGCACAAGAGAAGGCTGCTCCCGATCAGAGCCAAACCAATATTTGCCTGGTTTCTTCTCCCCTCCTGCCTCAGAAGGCTCCCTTCTTCCGCCTCTCCATCTTGCTCTGTTCTACATGCCAGAGCACTGCCAGATTAATTATTTTTGGTGTTTAAGTATCCTTTCTCTTATTGAAATCCAAAGCTGCTTTAAATGCTCTTTTTCTCCATCCTGCACTTTGGTGGAAATGTGTAATTAAAAATACAAGTTAAAGCACCTCTCTTTTCTTATAAGAAAAACTAGAATGATTATGGCATATATACAGCTAAAAAGATTCATGGCTCTCTCTTGAGAAACTACACATCCATTTCTATGTCAGTTTTCTTTGTAATGCTTCATCAATGTTTTGTTGCTGTTGCAGCTGTGAAGACTGACACACAACCGATCCAGTGGGAAGATTATTTGGTTAGGTTATATAAATGGAATAATAAATAAATTATTTTAATATGTTACAGTTACAGTTGCATATGCACTTTTGTTCAGGAGTTTCTTGAAAGAGTTATTATCATTTAGTTGATTTTTACTAAAGCTGATTAAAATGTGAGGGTTTTTTGTCAAAAAATCATTATAACTGAAAACCGAACACTAACTATTGAGCATTAATTTACGTGAATTTATCTGACTTCTTTGGCATATTTTCATTTTGAACAGAAAAATTAATACCTGTAAACCAAAACCTTTAACTTGAATCTTGAAGAATTTATTTTGGAAACTGCAGTGTCTCCAGTGAATTGCCGTTAGGATGTTTTGTAATTGCTGACTTTCTTCACCTCCATAACACGCCTGCCTCCAGAGCCATAGTGTATCAACGACTTCATGCTAAATATTTGTTAAGTGCTCTGCAGTGTGAAGGTATAAAATACAAATCAACACAGAGCTTGCAAAAATAAATCAATCTGTTTCTCAAAAGGTTTTCAGCTGGTGTTTTTGCAGACCAAGTATTTAACCTTTTTTTTTTTTTTTTATTTTACCACTGTTAGTATAAGATGTCGACCTTGTTCTTTAAAGCTGCTTTTGCCCGTGGGCTCCACGAGGGGGCAGGAAATCCTGTTTTACTAGGAACGGCGCGCGCCTCACGCCACCCCAGCTCGGGCTGTGACTCGCCAGCTCCTTGCTGTCTCGAGTGTGTCAGGGTTGGGGTTAAACTGGGATTCTTCACATACAAAGTAGAACGTGTTCATGTTATCACAGATCCATCAGTGGAACCATCAGCAAAGAAAATGAGCAGCTATCACTGCCATGCCATACTGATCACATGTCATACTTGTCACAGATAAGCCAAGAAATGAATAAATGTGGGTGGCTTTTTGGTAGTCACACTTTAATAAGGGTGGAGCACACACTGTACACATACCACGAAAGGCAAGCCAGAGGTACAGTTCACAATGAAAAGACTGCAGTAGCTGTATTCAGTAATGACAATTCAGCCAACCTTACTTCAAGCGTGCAGCTGGCGAACCCTGGCAGTGACTCCTACCGGCTTCAGAGGGAGCTCAGCATGGCAAGGACCTCAGACACTCCAGTTCAGTGTGAAATTGTGGTGGGGTGAATATGGGGTGGGCTGTCAGCAAGCATATTTTATAACCTCTGGAGCCTGATGTCTAAACAAAGAAAGGAGCAGCACATACCTGAGTGTGAGCAGTGCTCTTGCTCCCCAGTACTCCTCCCCGGGTATGAAGCACACAGAGATAAGGGCTGAAAACCCGATTCTGTGTTTTCAGGGGAAAAGATCAACTTCAAGCCAAAATTACGCTCAGATTCTATTTGTTTTGGAATAACAGCAGACTCCATACAACTGCTAATGTCCCAGTCACAAAAGATTGACAAAGACTGCCACCATATTAGCCTGGGGCGTTTCCAGTTTAGGAGATTATCGGTGGTGAACCTCAGGAAAGATTAGCTGCATGTATACAAGATTAAGTGAAATATGAGGTTTATGGACTGTATTATGTATATATGCAAATACTTTCTGAAATAAAAAAAAACATCAATGCATTAAGAGATTCTAGAAAGACTTAAACTTCTGAAACCCTATCAAGGCATTAAGAGTGAACACAAGTAGTAAATAAATATATAAAGTGAGTCTGATTTTATTAAAAGAAATATTTGATGACACAATTATACAGGACTGACTCACAAAATTCATGTTGCGCATTTCAGGCTTTTACTGAACCATGAAAATCCAGTAATGCACTGTTTCTTCTTCATTTCTAGAGCTGCTGTCAGTAATAGAATTCACTATGGTGACTGATCTTCAGATGAAAGTTTTATTGTACGAAACTGTGGGCTAAATATTTTGCCTTTTAACATGTATTTAAATGTTCTCCGAAACCACGGATAGAAAAAGCCATATATTAATGGATTGCAGAAAGAATTTAAATACCCAAGCCAGTTTAGAGCATCAAACAAAGGTAAAGGAGTAGAGAAATTTAAAAATGGATCAATTAAGAGTGCAAAAAAACAAGGAAACCAGCATATTAAGAAACCCATCATAACTATACTCAAAGTCTTGGCAGCTTTCCTGTCTTTATTCTTAGAAAGCTCGTTTTTCTTATCACTTTTTGTGTGCCTGTGTGCTTGGCTCAATTTACATGTGTGCCTTCGGGAGACCATAAAAATTTTTACATAAATCCCTATCATAATACAAGCAGGAGCAAATAAACCAACTGTAAATAGAACAGCTCCCCACAGTTTGTTGAACATAATAGGGCACAAGCTCGAGCATTTAACCAGCATTTCATAGCCCTCAATTCCAGAAGCATAATCTTCTGAGAAAACCACACCAAAAGCAAAAGCAGTGGGCACTGACCAGCACACTGCTATGATTTGTTTTATGGCTGTGACAGTCATGGTGCTGGTGTAATGCAGAGGGTGGCAGATTGCATAAAACCGGTCCACGGCAATGGAACAAAGATGGAAAATGGAAGATAAGCAGAGCATCAGGTCAAAACTGTAATGAACTTTGCAGAATGTCATCCCAAAATACCAGCAGTTCTCCACAGACCTCACCATGCTGTAGGGCATAATGGCAAAGCCCAGCAGGAAATCTGTGATGGCCATGGATAGGATTAGGAAATTGGTCGGAGAATGAAGCTGCTTGAAATACGAGATGGAAGCTATTATGACCAGGTTCCCCAAGATGGTGAAAATGAAGGCTACTGTTATGAATAGATACATTACCCCTCGTACTCCTGCTGACCTAAAGCTCTCAGGACAGGATCTATTTCCAAACTCAGAGCAATCCATCAAATCCTTCGAGATATTCAGAGAAAGCATAATCAATCCGTTTTTAGACTTCTATTGGAGATGCAGTTCCATAAGCAGATTTATTTTTCACATGTTTCCAAAAGATTCCAAATCCTATTATGAGAATACAAGATAAAGTAAGTCAAGAGCATTAACTCAATTACTAAGTGAAATGCAGTAATTCAGAGGCAAACTTTCTCTTGGCTTAAAGAGAGACCAACTGCAACCAATTATTTTTCTGAAATGGGGCATGAAATCTGATAACTGGAATCTAGTACAAAATTAATTGCAAGTAATATTAAAAAAAACAGCTGAAAGTAAACTTACCTCCTAACTAAATTATATAGTAACATCATTTTTATTTTGTGCATTCTATCATATTTTGTAAATTATGGGTCTTGTATTTTACATACTTGACAATATTAGCAATTATAAAGTATTAGAAGAAAAAGATGCATAAAGGAAGAAACCCCTTAAGTCATTCATTTCACTCTGTAAATACTATATAGGAATTATTTGCCTCTTCAATCTTACAGTTTCTAAATGAGAAATATTATGCGAGCTGACATACCTCAGCTTTCTTGGACATTTCAGTTAGTGGACTACTCACGTAAATGCTCATCTCAAAGAGTCACATATCAGCTGCCAAAACCCCCTTTTCCAAATTATTGATGATGCTAAACTCACCTGCGTCAATTTTGAAGCACTAGCAATGAACACATCTGATGGAAATCGGTTGTAAAATTAGTATGATAAGAAATGTTCTTTTCTTTCCTTACATATGCACCTGTTTTCTATCATTATAATTCTGCTAACTAAGAGGGAGTGGATCTAGACTGAGTCTTGTCTCCTGTAACAGACCGTGGTCCAGCTGCAGTAGTTATAAATGAATACACTAGTGAGTATTTTCAAGGGGCAAAAAATTCCCTTCATTTATCTAGGGAGAACCAAACCCATTTCTTCCACCTCTTTTCCTGATAACTTGTTTTGGGCTAAAAGCAAATTTAGAGATACAAGCAGAAAGAGATACTGTTCTCCACAGCAATTTAACCCACTTAGAAGGAATTTGGGAAGCAGCTCAGTCCACTGGCTTTTCCAATAAGTATCACCCTGGAATGAAAAAAATACAGAAACAGAGCATCAAAGGATTAAGAAGAGTTCTTGGCAGTCAGTTTTATAGGCTAGTCCTACCTGCATCTTTTTAATAAAACCATTGATAGATTCTTTATGTAGACATTTTACTGGGTTTTGTCCTGCAAAGCTGCTGAGTTGTTAAAAGGCAGATCCCCTCTGTAACTTGGCTCAGATTAAGGAAAGATGGGAATTTATTATTTTTTATTACATTACATTTAATTCCCAGGCAAGTTTGAGCTAAAAATATGTATATAATTTAGGAGTTTACAACAACAGGAGATAAACAAGCCAAGTGCCTGTATTCCCAAGACCATTATTTCTGTTTGCTCTATTAATTCATTTACCCTCATGTGTAGCGGAGCTATTTTGGTGACTTAAGGTAGACACAAGTCATATCAAAATGGGTTTTTGAAAGCAGAGGTTGAAGGTAAAGGTGAAGGACAGTTTTTCTGTTTTATATCTATTTTAGTGGCCAATACATTCTTTCACATTTCTTAATAATTACCATTTCTAATGAAACTTAGAAATGAAATATTTAATAACCTTGAAGAAGATTATGATCTTGTAATTTAATGGGCCACAACAGCACTTTCTCTCATGCTGGTTGTATCTGCAGCTTTCACATAGCATATAGAAAGTCTTCTCCATACATTACAGAAACACATAAAAAGAAGTGCTGGCAATCTATCATCTGTTATTGGGTAATCGTTATTTATAAAGAAATAAAAATTAGGAAATGTAGTGTAGACAAGAAAAGACAAAATTAATTCACTATTAATGTAAGTGGTCAGAGGTGGACACTCAGACTTAATGCTGACCCTTATGCAAGTGTATTGAAGATGCGTTACAAATCAAGGGTAAATGATCACTATTCAGCAGAGGCTGGATTTTTATTGATTATGATCTGCAGTATGCCACAAGAACAGGGCAGAAAATAAATATGGTTTTCAAAATGAATTAAGGGAAAAATAAGAACAATTAAAGGAGTCTGCTTATGGCAGATGCTTTAAAGACAAACAAGGAAATTTTCTGTTGGAAATAAAATCTAAATCTTTGGGATTATCTACAAAGAATCAGTTACAGACTCCACATATGGTAACATTTTGTCAGTGTGTACAGCAGAAATATTTTATCTTGGAGATCTGTCAGTATTTTTGAGACAGGCATGTCTAGTAATTTTATTTTTAAGAAATCAAGTGAGAGATACGCAAGTTTCACACAGATGATCCTTTATTAAAAGAAGTTACTAAAGGAGGAATCTATGCAGACACAATTATATTGGATTAAAACAAAGCAACCTGTGGAAAGAGACTGCACTTGAAAAAGCATTACCTTCAGAAAGCAGCCCCCCATGTGCCTCACCATTGGTTCTCCTTTCAGCATGGGACAGAGGGCAGTGGTGGCGTAATAGTTTGACACCTTACCTTTCAGAAATGAAATGTCTAAAACCTGCTAACAAGTGTACAGGAACTGAAGTCTTTTAAATGAAACTTTTAAACTGCATTAAAGTAAGACTACAAAAAAAGACCTTAAAAATTGTCATTGAGTGAGGCACTGCTGTGCTGCAAAGGCAGTGTGGAGAGAAAATTGTCATAGTCATTATTTTCACCAATAAAACAGTTTAGTTTTATTACAACATATGAGTTTCCTTCATGTTGTACCTCATAATTTCCATGTTGTCCTTAATTATTGATTGGAGACAACTATTTAGTTACTTATTACTAACTGCTTTTATTCCTCTGGGCTTGCTTAAGTAAAGCAGAAATGACAGCAATAGAGAGCAAAATACAAGCTCAAATTTTCTTGAAGAATTGTTTTATCTTGTTGGTAACGGAGAAAGTCTGAAGCATATAGGATGCACTCTGTTTTCAGTGATCTCTCTTTAACTGACAGATCTCTTTTAGTCAGTATGCTGTGAGTACGCATTGTTTAAGGAGATTGACTTTTCCTATACTTACGGGAAATAAGAGATCAAGACATCTAGGAGTGGGTTCTGGAGTTGCCACTGCCGAAGCTACCTGTGAATTCAGTCTCTTAGCAAATGAATGCTTTACAAAAGCTATTGCATAGTCATTACATAGAAACATTTTCAATTACCAATGCAAGTTGGTTGAGTTAAAGTGGCAGCATGATGGTGAAAAGATCTCGTTAAAAAACCTACGAAGTAGGAAATCAGTTGGAAAAATCTGGTTGTGCAGGACTACATAACATTATGAGACTCACTAAGTATCATGGGAATTTAATTTCAAAGAACCACAGAATAGTTGAGTTTGGAAGGGAACATTGCCTCATCATCCAGATCATTAACAGAATTGGACCCAGTATTAATCTCTAGGCTACACTAGACTAGTTGCTGGCCTCCAACTAGACTTTATGCCAATCACCACCCTCCTGGCCTGGATGTTAAGCCTGTTTTCAGTCCATTCTCTGCTCATCCAGCCCACGTTTCATTACCTTCTCTATGAAGATCTTATGGGGGACAGTGTCAAAAGCCCTGCTGAAGTCTAGGTAGACAATAAACACTGCTCTCTTCTCATCTACCAGGCCAGTCATTTCACGATAGAAGTTTTAAAAATTTAGGCTATGTCTAATGGAAACAGGCTAGTAAAAAAGTGCTTACAGATAGGCATAGTCTTTTTCTGCATTAGGTCTTTAGATGCAGTAGTGTGGAAGTAGTGTTGTACATAACTAAGATGATCAGAAAAACTACAGAAGTAAAATACTTTTGTAGAACACTAAGAATCTTATGTTTAACTGTATCTAGTGCTTTCCTCCTTACTGAATGGTTCTTTATGCATTGTAAAGGACAGAGAGTGCACAGTGTGCACAACCTAGATGAGTTAATGATTTAAGGAAAGCTATACACTTTGCAATATTTACACAGTTTGAGAGCTCAATTTTCTTGTTTGAACACTGCACTAATGTATGTTTTTATCTATCTAGTTTAAAATCTCCATTTTGGAGCAAAGCTTTCCTTGTAAGGCTTCTAGAAGGGTCCTGCTCGGACAGTGGGTGCTCCTGCTCTTCCCCTGTCCTGCTGCACCTCGTGTCTGAGAGGCAGACCATGAGCCTCAGCCACAGGTGGACCACCATGCATGAGGCCGTACATAACAGGTGGCATTGCACAGGCTGCCACACCGTGTTACAACCACCAAACCACAAGATAGAGGCACCGAGGCAGAGGGGACAGGTGGCAGTCTGTGATTCTGAAATTTACTGTCAGTTTTGTACAAAGCATGAGAGGAAGGTGACATTGCAAACGGTGCTCACTGGTGGCAAAATGAACAGACATAGGTTTACTGGTGAAACAGAGCCTTTCATCATGCTGGAGTAATTGCTTTGCACAAGTTTTCAGGGAAGTTAAAACATATGAAATCACCCACTGGAGACTCATTTGTTTTGCAAAAGCTGGCCATCTGGGAGGGTTTAATAAGGTCACTAATTAAATGTGTTGATAAGGAATTTGACAGTACCCTTTGCACTTCATTTACATGATGCTACTTTGAGATTGCAGTAAGGTACATTCTACTTCACCAGACCTAACTCATAATCTGATTGGACAATAGTATGAGGCATTTTTCTTGTGCTCTCCTAATTTATCAAAGTCTTGGGTTCAAATAGAGTCCCTGCAGCCTCATTAACACATCTCATTTGTACATCCCTCTCGCAGTGAGAAATAGCTTTGCGCTGCCTGTGATTAGAGCTAATGAGAGAAAGTAACCTGGGACTTCATTAAAGTTGCTCTGCTAGAGAAGGCACTCTGTAAACAGAAGGCAAGGAGACTCTTTGAGAAAGTACCACCGTTAGGTAATAGGACACCAGAGGAAAAAGTTATTTCAGAAACTTTCTGACTGGGCTGTGGACAAAGCTGGCATAATTGTAGGTTACTAAGAACAAGGAGAACTGCCTTCTAGGTGTGCATGAAGGTCACCACCTGTCTGTGGCTGGAAGCCCCTTGTTCCTATTGCAGAGAATATATATCAGTGACATCTTGGCTAGACTAGCTTGCAGGAGAGTTGTTGGTCTATACACTGAAAATTTCTTCTACTATTTCCATTTACACTAAATAGATTGTGGTGATCTTGTGCAGCCACGATGCTGAGATGGCCTTTCTACTGGTTTTGGCTGGGATGGGGTTAATTTTCTTCATATTCACTTGTGGTGCTATGCTTTGGATGTGTGATGAAAACAGTGTTGACAACAGCCCCCTCTTTTAGCTGTTGCTGAGCAGATCTTACGTACAGCCTCAGGACCTTGTCTGTGAGTAGAATGGTGACACACAAGAGGTTGGGAGTGGGCGCAGCTGGGACAGCTGACCCCAAATGATGAAAAGGATACCGCACATCATGTGATGTGCTCAGCAATAAAACCTTGGGGCAAGCAGGGGGAAGGGGTTAAACCATGACACTCTCCAAACTTCTGTACAACATGGACGGGATGGCTGAGACTCCGCTCACCCAAGGTCTCCCCTATACACCCTCCCTGGCAGGTCATCTCCTCACAATGACCTGACAATTTTTGACCTTCTTACCTCCTGATGTTCTCCAGGACAGGACACAGGAAACTATAGCGTGCCTCTGGGACTTCACAATCCACCATCCCACCATCATCTCTGAGCTGCAGCTATTCAGGCAAATCTTCAATAGTAGCTCCATGAACCACTGCCTAGATCTAAAATCTCATTTCAGGGCTCTTGCTAGTCAAGAGCTGAGAAGACATCTAACTTCTAGTTCCCAAACCCTGGCCTTTGAAGCGAGCATTTTCTGAATCCCTGGTTCATGCCAACTTTTCCATAGTGTGGGATTCACCTGTACTGAGTGATCCTCATCTCAGCTACCCAAAAATTATATCTAAAAACATCAAAACATCTATTCTAGTCACTGAAAGATCCCTCTTAGTCGGAAGAGAAAGAATATCTGCAGGAACAATTCATCTTACCTAAAAATGGTAAGACAAAACACGCTGTGAAAGCAACTGGTTTTCTACAGTGAGTATAAAGAGAACTACTAATGACTAGAGAAGATGTAATGCCTAACTTTTAGGTGTATAAATTTACATTAGATGGCTATCAGCCTTCAAGAGTGTGGGTCTCTTTTTTTATTATTATTATTTTTATTTTTGAAGTTTTAAGTGGATTAGATTTGCCCTAGGGTTTAGACACAGAGTGCAGAGGCTTGTGCTCTATTTGACCTAGAGGCTATCCTGCAGGCAAGCTGGGATCATATTCATTCACAAACTCTTGCTGCAACAAGCAAATAATGCCAGAAATATGTCAGAGCAAGTTACGAAGAGAGACTGACAGGCTGGGAACTCTGGTAGAAGTGAAATTCTCTGGAAACACAGTAATGTTTCCAGATTTTCAGGGGGATAGACAGGAGATAAAGGAAAAGAAACAACTTCTCCACTCCACTGACTTCCTAAAGGACCTATGTTAATATGTACTGAACTTAGTAAATATAATTTAAAAGCCTCAGATGGGCAACATTCCTCATAGGGAAAGATCACTTTCCTTTAATCTGTAACACCACCAGAAGAAAGGAGGTATCACCTGACAGCACTTCTGAAACTGCAGTTTCAAGAGAGATCTAGATGTCCAAGTGATCATGCAGTTTCAGAAGGTAACACAGACCATGAGAAAATTAGCTACATCATGTCAGCCTCACTGGGGATGAAGGAAGATGAGAAATACCCATTAATTTATCAGAAAGATAGACTTTTTTATCTTAACTTACCTTATTTCTGTGAGATAAAGTATTAAAGTAGTCATATTGTCACTAACAAGGGTTATCTTCCACAGCATGTGTGCTGATGTAGTGTATATTTCATTCTTCCTTTTTATGTCATTTTGGAGAGTGCAAACATACAAGATGACGGTGAATCAATTTTAGATCCCGATATTTTGCTCTGCTGAAATGTAGCATCATTCAATTTTTAAGCTTTACAGCACAGAATGCTTCAGTGCTCTACAAAGCACAGAAAAGAAAGACAAAATACCCATACAACGTGCAATTATACATGCAACATGAACGGAGGACATCATCTACTGCTGAGCATAGCTCTTATTTCAGTACAGAGTCATCAGTTTCTCTCTATAGTGTCTTCTCAGGTCCTAATTCTTTCGTCTCCATTCCCAGAACTGGTCCTTCATAGTCGAACCAGGTGTCACAAGGTCAGGCCATAGGTAATATTTCCTTCTGTTTGGTGATCTGTTAACTCCAGAAAAGCCAGGTCATAAATTCAAAAACATAACAGTCTGTGGGTCTTCTTTAGATGGTGACCATGTGCTAGTTTTTTACCTACTCACCTGTCCTTCATGTCCCAGTCTGGGTGTCCTGAGAAGCTGCCCACAGATGTAACCGTGACAGCCTGCATGTCCAGGTCCATTCCTATAGTCCTTCTTCTGCCACTCCTCCTGATGCTTCCACAGCCACCCTGACCCATTCACCCTCCATTCAGGCCAACCATAGCATTTCTTAACAATTTTCTATATTCTTTCCTCACCAGCTGTCACAGCATTGCCATCAGACAGAATAACAATATGACCAAAAAAAATTTCTGTGAGATGTAAATTGGCAAATACTTTACATACAAACATTCATTAGACAAGCATCATTTTCTGGCACTGTCAGGTTCAATGTTGCTTTTTGCTATTGCTTTTCATTTTGTACCTCGTATTTTTCCTTGTCTTTTGACCATGTTAAACATGCTTTTGATCCCATTAAGCAGCAAAGCCTTTAAGTGACAAACTCATAGGTGACAAGCACTAGTTGAAATGGAAACAGAAGGAGCAGCATGACTTTTCTTTGTCTGATCTTCCCTCCATGGAGTTTGCTGGTACGGCTGGTTATGGGCACATCTGCACACATACTGAAGGAAAGGGACAAACTTAAAAGTTTGGGTTATTACTCAAAGATGTCTAGAAATTCAATAGGAAAAAAATTCTCCTCTTTCTAGAGGATGATAAATAAACACAAATATTGTAATATAAACACACCTTGTTCAAGAAATTGATCTATCAGAATAATTTCTTAATGATGAAGAGCAGGGATATGAACTGCTGTAAGTTTTTTTAAACTTAACTCTTGGTCTTCTGTGCATTGCATATAAATAACTAGAACTGAAACATTACATATGAATCCCAGTCTGGTATGAAAGAAGATGTAAAGCGCAATAGTTGTTTATTTCCTTGAACCAAACTTGGTAAATGAGTAAAGAAACAGGTGTTTCCTTCATTTTTAGCTCTTACATGCAGGAGTTCAGCCTCCGGGCAAAAATGCAAAGCCATGAATCCAACTATTTAAAACATGCTACTCTAAAAACAAATGAGTCCTGGAAGAGTCCCGCTGAAAAACTTTTCCAAGCAGAATGATCTTTAATGCCCTGCGAAACCACATGTAAAAAAATGCATAAACAATTGGGTTAAATGTAGAATTCAAATAACCAAACCAAACCAAAGCATCAATGAGAATAGGAGGTATCACATAATTCATAAATGGGTTGGTTGCTGTCAAGAAGAAGAATGGACTCCAGCAGATGAGAAATACTCCCATTATTATGCCTAATGTCTTGGCAGCTTTCCTTTCTCTGCAGAGTGAAATGTGTTGCTTCATTTCAAATCTCATCTTTTTTTGGCTAATTGCATTAATAGATCTTGCCTGCCTCTTGGCTATAGAGTATATTTTCCTGTAGATGTATAGCATAACAAATCCAGGGATGTAAAAAGACACTATAGAGGCCACAACACCTGAAGTCTCATTAAAAATGACAAAGCATCCTCCTGCACAATGGACATGGCTATAAATCTCTTCTGCCCCTCGCAAGTTTAGGTCTAGAAAGATCATCCCAAAAGCAAAAGCAGCAGGGACCATCCAGCTTACAGATATCATGACCAGGATAACAAAAGTATTTATCTTTGATTTGTATCTCAAAGGATCACACACAGCATAATAACGGTCGATGGATATGAAGGAAAGATGGAAGATGGAAGCTGTGCTTAGCATAATGTCCGTGCTTGTGTGGATCTTGCAGAAGATCTCTCCAAAATACCAGCAGTGCTCAACAGAACGCACCATGCTGCAAGGCATGATGATGAGTCCCAACAGAAAGTCTGCTGTAGCCATAGAAAGTATCAGGAAATTTGTAGGTGTATGGAGCTGCTTGAAATGTGATATTGAGATGATAACCGTCAAATTTCCAACCACTGTGGCCAGAATGATGCAAACCATGAAGATATACATGGAAATACGGATGCTGTTTGACCAGCTGCTCCTTATGCAAGAGCCATTTACAGATTCACAGCACAGTTGCATCCTTACTGAGGTCTCAAATCCACGTAGGCATGCAGCACGGGTACTGTTTTTCCTAATGCTGAGATACATTTACAACTGGTTTTTT
This sequence comes from Falco peregrinus, assembly GCF_023634155.1. NCBI lineage: Eukaryota > Metazoa > Chordata > Aves > Falconiformes > Falconidae > Falco > Falco peregrinus. Next base: position 37,095,148 of record NC_073727.1, read on the forward strand.
CCTTTCTATACAAGGAGAGCTGCAGGGAGGGAAAAAAAAGGCAATTGTAAACACCTTCACTTCCTTGAATGTGTAGGGAATTCATATTTCATTATTTATGGAGGTTTAAACTATTTTGTAATTATACTTTTAACAGAATTACGCTTTTAGATTAGACTTCCCTTGAAATGTGGAAGTCATTTGATGAAACAAAATGTATAATGGGTTGTCCTCACACAAGTAGCTTCCAGAGGACTACACTGGGCAATGTCTTGTCTAGTGGGTGGATGAGAAATCTTTTTCATTATTTCCTGTTTAAACAGTCCTAGTCTTCTTAATCAAAATTTGTTGGAGTCCTGTATCTCTGTTTGCTCTTGAAAACCAGCAATTTTAGATTCTGAAGCTCCCTCAACTTATTTTTTATTACGCAAATCTAAAAATTACAAGTATAAAACAGAAGGCTAGAGCTGAGAAGCCCATACTTGGCCTCTCCTCCAGCCCTGACCTCACAGCGATACCTGAACACACTGTGCAGTCTGGCTGCCATATTTAACTGCAGGTGGCAACTAAGTACCATGCAACCTCTGGTGGGATGGGGAGGAGAACTGGAAAAAGGTAAAAGCCATGGGTTGAGATAAGAACAGTTTAATAGCTGAAATGAAGTAAATAGCACTAGTAGTAGTGGTGGTGGTAGTAGTAGTAGTAGTAGTAGTAGTAATAGTGATGCAAAGGGAGATGATAAAACAAGAGGAATAAACCCCAAGAAAAACAAGGGCTGCACAGTACAATTGTTCACCACCCACTGACACCCCACCCCAGTCCCCACCCCCCACCATCCCCACCCCCACCCCAGTTTATATACTGAGCATGACATGCTATGGTATGGAATATCCCTTTGGCTAGTTGGTGTCAGCTGCCCTGGCTCTGTTTCCTCCCGACTTCTCATGCACCTCCTCACTGGCAAAGCATGGGAAACTTGAAAAGCCTTTGACTTAGGGTAAGCGCTACTTAGCAACAACTAAAACATCAGTGTGTTATCAACATTATTCTCATACTAAATCCAAAACAAAGCACTGTACCAGCTACTGGGAAGAAAATTAACTCTATCCCAGCTGAAATGAGGACACTGGCAAAACTAAAAAGTTTACACAAGACCTCAGTTTTTAGGCAGGTGTCACTATCTCACCAGGTTATCTTACTGTAAAATTCTTGTAGGCTTTAGCTGTAAATACAGATATAAGGAAAAGATTTAAGAGGACAAAATAAAATTTCTGCCCTTTTGCTGCCAAAATGTAATGGAAGAGCCTGAGTAATCAGAAGTACTAGCTGCTGAATGAGCAAATATCTTTTGGGCTCTAGTTTATTTCAGTGCTAGTAATGTTATGTGCATTTATTATGTTAATACTGTTTTTACCTAAGGCACAAACGTGGAGAGAAACATTTTCTGAACATTGGTTTAGTCTGCATCTTAGGACCCAAATATTGCTGTCTTTGCGTATGCAGTAGCATGTCTCTTTTGCGAGTCTCTCATTTTACAAAAGCATTTAATGAAAGTGCTTAGCCCTTGGGCAAGCAGTATTCATTGTTGAAAGATCTGGTTTTCCTTTAATGAACAGAAAAATAGTATTATTGTGAAAAATAAATAACATTAGCATATGCTATTCAATAGCATTACCATTATCGTATAAAATGTTTTTTGGAGTCAGACAAATACTGACATGGCAATTCAGCCAGTACTAATGTAACCAATTTGCTCTGGGACTTCGCTTCCTCTGGTTATTCCAGATAGAACAGAACAGAAAAATTAATCTTTTCCCATATTGAAACAAATGTTATTACAAGCACACCATGCCATTGGAAGCTAAATGGAAGCTGAATATAGACAATAAACTGTAGCTTGCAAAACTCTGACAGCTACCACTAATAGGCTGTGCTATACAGAGGGATTTTCAGGTAGTGTCAGGCAGTGGCACCCGAGTGCCAGGGACAAGGTGCATCCAGAGTACTCTCAGGAGCACAGGATATGTGGAATCCGAGTATATTTATTTACTGTTTGGAATGCCTTTTGCTTCCTCTTTTCTCTGCCTACTAATGTTTAACGTCATCTCTGCTCTTTTTCACCTCACTTTAATTAACATTTCGTATACCTTTTCCTTCACTTTTGGTCAAGTCTTTTCATGTTTCTTTTCCTACTTGTCATTTCTTCTTTCAGCACATTTACACTCAAGGTAGAGAAAGCACAGCCAGCTGGATATTTATTAACCCAAATTTGCAATTTTCACAGCAGAAATAATTAAACAGCAGTATAAGTGTATATACTGAGCACAATTGTAAAAGTTTTAAGTCTATTCAGGTTGTAAATGTGTCACAGAAATTTTGACCTTCATTTTTTCTTTCTGTAAATAAATAAAACAAATATGGTAAAACAATCTATGAAGCCAACCCAAAAGAATTAAGGTGCTATCTCTAATTTTCTTTTAGATTTAAAGATTAATAGCTTCTCTATCGTTCTCCACAGAGAAACTGTATAGCCTAAAGAAATATGTTCCCCCCTGGAAACTGTTTGTCTTTTTTAAAAAACTTTATTTTCAGGGGATGTTGGTTTTTTGTTAAACAGAAAGAAGAAACTGCAACCAAAAGGTTGAGCAAACTCAGATCAAGTGTGTGGCTTTGTGTGAAACGGAAACAAAACAAATCAAAACTCATGTGGCAAACTGTTCAAATGAGCTGAACACTAAAGAAGTTTTCAACAAGAAAGCAGAATGCTTCCCTTCCACACTTAATTACAAAGTTTAAAATTCAATAAAATGGACATATGAAGAAACACACTTTTAAAAACCTGTTATCCTACCTTTCTCCCTTCATGCTCGGTAGAAGTCTGCTCTTGACACTCATTTGTTTTCTGCTGATTGAGTGGCACTCCTTTCTTTTAAAGACCATCTCAAAAGGCAGATGAGCCTCTTCACCATCATAACAGTCCAAATTTTGAGAGGACAGGCACTTGATCCACAGCCGGAGAAGCTTCCAGAAACCCCCAGCATGTTGCTGGAGGATATTGGGTGTGATGAACTGCGTTCTTGGCTCCTTGTCTCAGGAGCAGCTGTTAATGTGAATAGTAGCTCAAACTGTTAATTTTGCCACCCACTTAAGAACAAAATTGTGTCTGTGACACTCATATTTGTTTAACAGGCCTTATATATAGGTAAATTGAACTAATATGAAGTACATGTGTTTGTTTGATCAAACATTGTGGTCCCATTGTGAGTGGCCTAAGATCATCTAGACACAGAAAAAACCCCACCATGTAGTCTCTCTTCTGTAAGCTTCTAAAATATAGCAAAATACCTAAGTATAGGTACGTCACAGCAACATGTAAGATTTCCTTGAAAAAGTATATCGTGTATGGAGTGACATGATGTGTATTTACCAGCCTAGTTCCGATTACTCTACTGAACAAACAGGTTTAATCTAACAGCCTAATCAGTTAATAGCTATTTGCAAGATACACCTACTAAAACGGTGTTTAAAATAAACACCTATTATTGGCTGTATTAGAGTAACAGATGAGGACATCAATTTTTTGCTCCACAAAGGACTGTGCAGCCTTTTAAAACAGTGATACTGCTGAACATAAAAGATTGTCAATATGGTGACCATCAGCTAAAGCCCTGGATGCCTCAGGGACATATGCAACAAGGTAGGTTAAGATACTACTTCTTGCAAACTATGCTGCATAACCTGGGTTAGCTGCTTCATTACATTATGTGCACAAAAATGAAAATTAATGCAAACCACTCAGTTCCTTTATTTTTCTTGAGGCTGCACTCATAAAGGGACTGGGAGGTTGCGATGCAAGGTTCTCCTTGCTACAGAAAGGGAGTTTGTGAACTAAAAAAAGTGCAGAAACAACCATCAGGCTGAGCGAGAAGCTACTTGAGAGAGTAAAGAGGGTACATCAAGAAGAGGAGTCAGGTCCAATCGCTCAGGGTTGGGGAAATATCAAAGAAATGCTAGGCACTCAGATACTGGGCTCTGAGAGAGGCCTTCTCGATTCTGAGATTCCTGGCTGTGGGCCTTCCCTCAGAGCCAGGCACTTCTCTTTGAAAAGTGAAGGTTTAGGCCTTGGTAACTACCATCTTGACATACATATTTTGTAAGAAGGTAAAATTTAGCGGAACAAGTCCATGTTGCCTTACTCTGTACAAAACTCATACAGAAGTCTGGCAGCCAGCTCATTATGGGAACTTAGTTAAAGGCCACCCATGCATGCACACACACTGCTCTGCCATGCCTCTCCCTTGGGTGACACGGTGGCCAAGACTCAAGGGGACGATCTGGAAAGGCAGCTCTGCTTAAGGTGTTTGTTTCAAAAGCAGCTGCCTGGCAGCAACCAGCCAAAGCCCTGGGGACCCTCTGGGTCTGGGGAGCCTTCCCCTGCCCTGAGCAGCTTTGCTCTGCTGCAGGTGGCAGGCAGCAGCCAGCTATGAAGTCTGGGTTTTTGCTCTGCTTCCCCGCACAACCACATTTTGAGTCCAGTCAGGGAGTGTTTCCCTCCAGTTTCTGGCTTGCAATAAGATGCAAAAACAACTTGCCGTTCTTCTCAACATGTGATGTTTCTCCAGGAGGCAACCTGCTTCTTTTAAAACCTGTTGAGGACTTTGGAAGGGTTAGAAGTGCTCAGGGTGGTGAAATAGAATAAAGAGGAAGAGCCAAAACCCGATGATACAAACCCATATGTTGTAGGGTTATTGTATTTATCGGAGGGCAGCATGACAGTCACATCTTGTCTGCCTGTACTGTGCCTGCGCTGTGCACTTAACACTGGAATATGCTGGTGGAGGGGAAGTTCAAAGCAGCCAGTGGAGCGCAGGTCCCTGGAGCCAGCCGTGTTCGCTCCTTAGCTGGCTATCAGTAATGCCTATATGCTTTAAAAAAATTAAATCTACTTTAAGAAGAAAAAAGGTGGAGAAAAGGACCTGGTGACACTAAGGGTGAATTTTGTTCCTGATAGCAGTGTGGCTGGGCTCTCACCTTGACTTCACATCTAAAGAAGAAAAGGCTCACCTGTGGGGCTGGCCAGCCTTCCTGCTCCTACCAAAACTTTCTCAGGGCCAAAAGCTGCAAAACACCTACCACGTACTTTGCAAAGCAAAGGGGAGAGAGTGGGCTGGGGCTGGCTGGTGAGCCCGTGGCAGGGACAGGACCAGTGTGGGGCCCAGCAGGTGCTTTCAGCAGCCCCATGGCAGCAGGAGGCTGCCCACGGCCAGAGCTGCTGGAGGGCACAACAGCATGTCTCTGTACAGGCTAGTTTTGGAGATGCCCTTCGCCCTTCTACCGCACACCAACCCACAGGCACAGCACTTAGCATTCGCTACCTCTGAATGCACCAGCTTGTACTGTAAGACTCATACGCATTTGGGAAGGAATGAACCACGGACCCAGAGGAAGCTGTGAGCATGGGGAGGGTGGTATTTAATAGTATATTTACTAGATGAATGTAAAGTAGCAGTTTCTAAGTTATCAAGACAATCAAGTAATTAAACAGGCCAAATCATCAACTAATTTAGAGCAACAAGGAACACTTTAGTAACAAGTTTACATGCTGTTGGTGCAGATGCTTCAAACAGGCATTTTCTTGTGGCTTAGTGCTGATGTGGATTGTAAAGAAATTTCTCAAACTTTCTGTTTATAATATCAAAAAGAAATACGTCAAGCTCTGGTTTTGGGAGACCTCAGAGCACTTATAAATCGTGTTTGACAGTCTTTTGAATCTGTAATATAGTAAAGCAGTTATACATCAAAACGCAAAGTGAAAACTTGTCTACAAAATTGTTGCTGTGGCTTTCTTTTCTGCAAAATTTATGCTTCTGCAATAATAAGTTTTCAGATTTAGGAAAACCAAGAAAAAGAGATGTCATACTATCTAGCATACTTTGGGTCATTTACACTTCTTGTTTGTTTATATTTAAAACATAAAATAATTACAATGGAAAACAGTGCAGAAGGGAATGGAAATAGCACATTTGCCAGAAATTTGCCAAAGCCATTTGCACAATGTGTTAAAAAGTGATCCTGTCCTTATTAGGCAAAACTGTGGAAGGGGCACTGGAAATGGGAAGGAAAAGAACGGGGCTCAAAAATGAGAACTGTTACCATGAAAAGAAATAGAAGGCAGGACATCATTGATTTCTACTGTGATTCTTTCAGCTTGTATTTCTATGGGTAAAGTTTGGTCATCTGGCAGAAAATATCATTTTACGATACCCATTAGACAGAGCAAAGTTTCTCATTTTCATATGGTTCATTTTAAAACCTGGATTTCTGAGAGGGGAACCATGGATTTAAAACTACCAGAGGCTTTAATGTGGCCCCATGGTTGGAGAGTAATTTTGAAAGTATATAACTCCACTCACCATTTATGCAGTTTTCAGGAAAAAAAGTACAGCATTACAAAAAAGTATCTTCTTAAGTTCCCATTCATACGTTTGAAATCTGGGGAAAGATGCACAAATTCCCAATGAGCTATTAGTTCAAAATAAATATTTAATTATATGTTAAATGAGAAGATGTTCCAACTGCTAATCTGAATACTATTGCTGCAAAACTGGTGCAATTCCACTGAAGGCAATCCGAATTCAGCCCAGTCTTATACCAGAGAAATTTAAAGAATATTACATAAGACCTCTCGATCTTTCCCATGGTTTGTATCCTTGCTTTTCAGTGGAAACCATCACTTTTCCTCGCTAAGTAAAAATAGCTGTTTATACAAAGTAATGCAATGTTTGTGTTCTTTCTCCAATTGCAGTGCTTAGGGTGTGGTCTGTAAATCCAAATAAAAATACAAATCTCTGAAATGCACAGAGGAATAAGAGAATCCAAGAAAATAATGTTTTTATGGCAAAGCAAACCACATCCATCCAAAGCCAAGAAACTATATCTGTGGGGGGTGGTAGGTGGTCTATGTATTTGATGGCCTGCTAAGTAATGCCGTAACTCAAATCCATTGCCTCTGCTCAGCAGCAAAAGCTGCCCTGGCAGACTGCAGTGCCAGGGATCCCCGGAGGGCAGGAGCAGCCCCTAACCTCTCTTCTCTGCAGGGCGAGCGAATCCTCCAGCCAACGTGCAGGTACAGAGCAGAGCCACCCATGCAGTAGGACAGGTCCCCTGTGCCTCACCAATGCTCCCCTGCACCCACCAGTCCCATGGGAGTGAATTTAGGACTGTAGCTAGTTTGTAGATATTTGATGGCCTCCAAGCATCACCTCCAATACAATGGCGAACATGGAGGAGGGAGGCAGTGACCAGTAAGCAGGTACAATCCCAGCTTTGTCCTTCTGCATCCTTATGGTCCCAGAATAACTTCACAGAAAGCAGAGAGCCTTACTCTGAATTCATAGTTGTGTCTGAAAAGAGTTTTGCCCCAATAGCTATGTTTCTCTTTCAGCTATTGGGAATGAATTGCTTTTTAAATCATGCTCTCAGCCACCACCGAAACCTCATTGCTGTTGGTGCTGTTGCTGTCCATTACAGAAAGAACCCAGTGATCTGTGCAGAATAACCACTATTATCTTCAGCACTAACCACAGAAGATTCATCTTTGAAACAAAATAATATCCCAGACTAGCATTTCAGACTGTGTGACACGGAGACAGTACCTGCTCAGGAGTTATTTCCTCATCACGAACCGGTGCAGCCTGTGGATACAGCATGATACTGACTCATCCCACGCGAATCTCCCAGCTGAGTAGCTGCATACTTGGTCTGACTCTGGTTTACAGCCTGCTGGAAAAATCTCGTCATCAACTAGATGACGTAAATATTAAATATTCAGGAAAGATAAGCAGATAATAAATCTATTCTGACACAATCTATTAACACATGCAAAAATCTGAATTAAGTTAAAGCCAGGCTCATGGAAATAAACATACAAAATAAAGACAAATGTTTATTATGGTCAAGGCACAGATAGAGCTGACAGCACTGAACTGTTTTTAAGATAGCCCAGTGTTTCTCTCTTTCCTTTCAATTTTCTGTATCGTTGACAAACTTTAGCAATTTCAGTTATCTCTGAAGATTTGATTTGTGTAACCCAGACTGGATATTTTAAAAAAAATCCAACCAAAATACTTCAACAGTATCTGAAAACAAGACTGGTTAAAAAGATACTGTTTCCTCCTAATGGAAAAATTCTGCTTGTCTCTTATTTCTGATGCTCTGGTGTTTATATGCTTTGCAGCAGGGATTTAAGAGGTCTTGGTTGCCTGTTTATGTATCTTTCACCGTACCAGAGGAACTGTCCCTAAATATGGCCAAATTACAAATCAGCAGTGGCCACACTACAACTTGCTGCCTTTAAAAGCACTGCTTGTCAACCAGCTTCCACATATCCAGTCTGAGTTTTAGTATTGCTGTGGAATCCAAGGAGGAGAGTCCTTCTGGAAAGAAGTAATCCCAAGGAGGAGAACCGACCCACTTTGGGTCAGTTTGTGTGCATCAGCTGGCAGGTTACGCTAGTGGAGAGCCATGCCTTCCAGCTCCTGTCCCCTGAGATTTCTCTGAGCCCTAAGCAGAACCTGTGGAACTCAGGTTGTAACTTCTCCCTGGGGATTTGGGATTGGAGTGGTCTTGGAAGATAGCAAAGTATGGCAAGGTGGCACAGGGGACATGAGGCTGAGCAAGAGAGACAATTCTTGGTGAAATGAAGGTCTTGAAATGTCACATTCTGGTCTGAAAGTGTGGCTACTCTACTGGAAACCACTGAATCATTACAGATAGTCTCAGAAAGTCTTCAACAAAATGAATGTTTAAGCCTGTTGCTAGGTAATGATGATTGATCAAACTTAACCTTTTTTTTTTTTTTTTAATAGCTGTAGTCCTTAAAACATGCAGCCATCTGATACTCTTGAGGTATAGCTGACATCTGTTATGAAAGGCACCACATGTGTATTTTTACCCACACCTGCCAAAAGCTTTCTGTCTTTCAGTCTAGCTACCAGGAAGTACATCGCTGTCCATTAATGATCTTGTGTTTACAGCTTGTTCTTCCCTTTTATATCTCAGTGTCAGGTATATTTGATTTAGACTTAAGCAAGCATAATTCTTCTCTTGAATAATAAGTTTCCGCAAATTAATTATAATGTGTTTTCACAATTTTGATATGCTAGCTATTGCAGCCAACTCAGCGTAAGAACATCTCTCAGAAAACTGGAGAAGGCAACTACTAACCAAGTAGGGGATAGGAAGAAAACAAAGGTTTGTTCATATTTGAAAATTTTTTTCTACAGTTTGTCAGCTGGATGACAAACCAAGATACTGTTTTTTTTACAGGGAGAGCACACCTAACTTCTGATAGGGTAGGACCTTTACAGATTACTGTCTCTATAATCTCTCCTGGGCAGAGTTGTTAACTTCCAGCTTCAACCAAACCCTGTCAAGTGGTGTGAGAGCCTCCATGCACAGCACACTATAAAAAACACAGAATACGACTGTTTGAATTCATAACTAGATGCAGAACATCTCTGTCTCTGCACATGCACAATCAGCAGATGCAAACTGATGTACCACCACTGATTTTAGCAGTAGTACAAAAAACTCACTGCCCCCATTTGACTTCATTGGACCTCAATGAAAAGAGCATTAAGTCAAGATTTCTGGCTCTCAGTGGAGATAAAATGAAAAAAAGAAAAGAAGAAATTTAGGTATTAGATAGCAGCATTTAGCCAGCACAGTAATAAAGGCTATATGAAAAACTCAGAAAGGTCTCTTCACAAGTATGGGGGAGTGTATCCTAGAGTCAGTAAGTAATTTAGCAATGACATAGACATAAAGTTCATTGTACTCTCTTTGCCTAACCTTACGGAGTTGATGCTAATGCATTTAAACTGCTTGTTGCTGTCATATTTTGCCTGAGATTTTCATAAATCTTGCAGATTGAGGTTTAAATTTTTCCAAAACCATTTGTAAATTTGATATGAATTACCAAGAAAGTTGTGCCTGAAAAAACCCAATGTCTATTCCTAAAAGAACCCCAAAACTATAACTGAATAGTCCTTTTTTAGTGCACAAAACCCAGTATCAAATGGCTGGAAAACACAGCGAAGTGAGTTGTAGAATAGAAAAATAACCATCCTTTATAAAAACTGACCTTAATGTTTCCATGTATTTGACTTTGATAAATTCAAGTATGTCTCATACTCCTAACACTCATTTAGAAGCAAATGTTCACAAATTTCTGTTACAGATGTCATCACTCAATCTTGAGGACTACCTCTAAGGTACTGTTGTGGGGATTTTTTGTGTGTATGAAGTTTTATGTTATTATGTTTTGCAGTTTGTGAGCTGTGCAACCGACTGTATGCAAATACTTATTCTCCTTTTTTTCTGAAAAGGGCTCTCCTAAAGATTCTCTATTTTTTCTGACATTAAAAGATATTACTGCTTCCTATGTTCCATGCTGTTCTTGCATCCTGAGACCATCACAGTTACTAGACTATGCGTTCAACAAAATTAACATTAGAAGCAGCAAATGAAGATGGATAGGTAAAGTTAAAATTATGTATTTATAATGCACTACTTACATTGTACATACTTGTAGTGGAAATTCACTGCTGCCATGAGAATATCTGAACAGACAATAGAGTATTTCACTTACAACTTTATAGTAATGAATAGCTACAAGAAACATTTTAATACTTTCACAGGGAGGCTACAAGTGCTTCTGCTAATTCATTCTTTTCTAAACTGTAAGAGAAATTAACATATTGTCAATATGCTAAATTTTGTTTCACCAAGACTGTTCATTTCTAGCTGTGCCTGACCTACAGGTAGGCAACACTAGTAATGCTGTTATGATCATCCGTGGCTTCAGTAGCAGGTACTGTTTACAGCATCAAGAGATTAATTTTTAGAAGGTATGCTGGAATTATTTCTCTGTTGGGTTCCATGACATCTCATAGTCCATCACAAGCCACTGAGAAGTATTCCTGTATTAGCTGTTGTAAGACTTACAGTAATTGCTGCTGTCTTTATTGGCCTGTGCAAGTTATTCCTCTTTTTCAGCTTTCCTGCCCTGATGGCAGACAGTGACATTGCAAACACTGTCTGGATGAGGTGGGGTTAAAATTTGGTTCTTGGTTAATTAGAAATGTATGAATTCATCAACTCAAACTCAGGTCATGGGCATTCTGCCTATCACTCACTCTATGACTGATTCAGTGTACCTAGGAACAGTGTCCCATACTGCTAGTAATTCACCTATGGTAACACAAGTTGTTTATAAACATTTAGTATTGTGTTATTGGGTCTAACAGCTGCAAATCACTGACTGCACCTTGCTGTTCTACAGTATTTAATGGATAAATTGAGGTTATGATGACTAAAATATGCATACAAGGATGTGGCTGTAGTGTCCTGCTCTCTTTAAAAGAAAAACAGATTAAGATTCTGACACTGGTTTTGCTCAAGGACTGCTTGCTTTAATTCAATATGTACAATAAAGTACATTTGATTTTATTCCGAGTTAAAGTTTACCTAAAGTTGTTACCAGTCTTAAGTCAGCTGTAACTTTTAGATCATACCTTTCTTTCTTAACATGGTATTTTTCTATCTTCGTCTGAAGCTTTGCACCAATAAAAACTATTAAGGTGTTGTTTTTCTCTCTATGTGGTCAGAAACACCGTGGACAGGTGGGTCTTGTTTGCTTTGGCCAGCATCAACGTACAAGGAAGAAAAATTGATGTGTGAAGAGTAGGCTTTTCCAGCTCAGAAAAGGATGGGATATTAGGATACCATCTGGAGTAGCTTTTGAGGTGGAGTCATTGACGTGAATTACATATAAATTAATCTGATTCTTCTCCTCTGGCATATCTGTCCGAGAGTCAGTAAACACTCCTGTTCTTTCAGAAAATCAAATTCTGTCCCATAAGGAAAATGTAGAAAAGACTTCCCCTGCCTCCCTCCACCCTGCCCCCCAAAGACGAGCTAACATTCTCTCTTTTCTAACTCCCACCTAGCAGATAGGAAAGTAATTGTATAGTCTGTTACCCTTCTGTGAATTCAACAGAAACTGTTCTAGATGAATGTGATTTGCTTTATCTGACATTCATTATCTCTCTGCTTCTGTATTCTGACTATTTCTGTAATTTACATAATTTGAAATTGGCCTTTATTACAAAAACTCACATTTCCTAAAACAACTTCATCTAGTCACTGTGACCACCAAGTTCCTCTGCTGAAGATTTGATTGGTGTTTGCACTCCTTCCAGGGAACTTTTACCCCAAAGCAGGGTTCATGGCTCTTATGCATTAAAATGATGGAGCTATTATGAGATTGCTGCAACAGCCCATGTAACTTCATCCTCTGCTTTACCCTCAGAAATGAGAGAGGGATTAATGAACTCCTCAGTGGTCCGTTGTATGGCACCCTCATCACCCTCTCAGGGAGAGGCAAGTGGGCAGCAAATCTTGAAAACTACAGGTCAGCTATTCTTCAGATTTGAGTTTAGTGCAATTTTCAAGAAATCCTGCACTTCTGCACCCCCAGTGGGTGAGGCTCAAGAGTCCTTTCCTGGTAGCCTATAAGCTACTTAACTAGCAATATCAATTGTATCAGACCCATTTCCAGCTCTGCTAACCTAAGACGGTCAGCTCTGCATGTATCTGGGAAGTACTCTAAACTTCAGAACTGCCAGCAAGCAACGTGTGAGAGATTTTTATGTTCAATTACTACAGCCTGAATAGTGACAAGGAAGCAGAATGTGGCACAAGGTCTGCCCTTGAATAGAAGAGAAATATTTCTTTAAAATTTAGTTAGCTCCCATGGGGACCAATTTAATTAACACTAATGAACTCTTACTGACTCCTCTGCTAGAGATATTTTTGGGAAATTTAACCTGACAGGAGAAAGATTAACCTACTAACAATAAACTGTCTACAATTCCATTCAGTCCAGGTCTCCCAACTGTATTCTTCTTCAGGTCCAGAAAGGTTATTATAAATTCCACATCCATTTGGAGTACATTAAATACTCAGCATTTAGAGTACCAGCAACCTGCAAAGTATTTTTTGTTTCCAGAGTGCCACTGATGCATCCGTGAGGTGTTTCTCTCTAAAATGTACTCAGATTCTTCTTTTTTGTGGATTAGCATGTAAAGATATTGATGCCAACCAGTGAAAAAAGATTTTAATCGAGAGTTTTGACTGTTACAACAAAAACAAAGGTCAAATAGTGTTCACATGCCATTCCAGTAGCGGTTCCTCTTTTTTTTTTTTTTTTTTCCTTTTCCGTATGAGCAGTTCTAGGCCAGGTAATAAAAGTGTATTTTGCCTGAAGGGCAGCCAAGGGGGAGGAGGAGGTGAGTGGCAGGTTGCGTGAGAAGGAGGTGCGGTGCTGGCTCCATGCCCCATTTTGCAGCTCTTGCAGCACCTGCGAGGTGAGAGGGCTGCAGGAGGCAGCAGCCTTCCCCCAATGGAGCTTTCTCTTTCTTCCAGCCCTACCCGCTGGCCAAGGCCTGAGCTGTCCCAAGGAGCAAGGAAGATTGGAACAGAAAGGTATGAGAGAAGGAGCAAGGAAGACTGGAACAGAAAGGTATGAGAGGTATATCCTCTGGGGTGGAGGAAAAAAGCAGGGTTCAGGGGCAACAGAGAAAATTATGTTTTCAAGTTAAAAACTGTGTTAGGGTCTTTTTCAGTAGTGGAGTTTACAAATCATGGTAGCTTTTGCCTTTCTCAGAGTATTTCCTTGAGCCCTCCCAGGGCAGACAGCTGAGTGAGCAGCACTGAGGATGGATGGGGAAGCACCACAGAGGGGGCCACCTCCAGGACAAAGCTCCTGGCTGCTCTGCTGCAGAGACACCTTCCACCGTACATGCCTGACTGCTGAACCCAGTGCAAATCAACAGACCCGCACAGTCAATAGGGGGACACTGCAGACCTTCATAACCAGCGTGTTCAGTTTCGTTTGCCCTTCCCAAACCATTGCCCATTATGGACGAGGGGCTCCTGGAGGCTACTGGACTGGCTCGGGAAGCAGGCTTAGCTCTCATCCTTCAGTGTGGCCATCTGCCTCTTGAAATTCTGGACCCCATACACACAAAACAGTCACATGGAATTAGTACTGCCACAGGTTGGTCAGAAATCCTCTTGACCAAAGCCCTCTCTGATGGAAGACTAGTCTGGATTACAAGAAGTCAGGTGAGAAAAGTGAGGTGCTGGACAAGGCACCAGCAAGCACAGCCTGGAGGCCCTGCCTTTCTTGAATAACTGCTCCCACGCGGTACAGTCCCTCCCCTGCACACAAGCTCAGCTCTTTTCTTTCCAGGATGAAACATGACCTGGAAGGAGCCTCTGAAGTTGTGTGCTGAGCAGCAGCAGCACATAGGAAAACAGAAATTATGTGATTTCAGCATCTTTTGGACAACATACATTGGGCTGGGGGTGGTGGGTGGTGGTTGTGGGGAAGCCACAGAGTGTTCCTTACATGCCACATTTAGCACAGCTCAGTGCTAAGCATGGTGCAGGCTGTAAGCCAGTGATGTGAAAGGCAGTAGACGCAAAAGTCTGTGTGACAAGCACTGAGTCAGGGACCACTCCAAAGCACATGTGGTGCAAATGAGGCCCATTTGCTGCAGAACACGATAGAAATCAGACCCAGGACTGCCAGGTTTTACATTTGCATTTATCATTATAGAAGTCCCAAATAATGCCCGTCTCACACTACATGGTAGTACATGTTTCAGGTACTACAACATTACCTATTTCCTGTGTTTTCACAGTTTTGAAGACATTTTCCAAATACCCAGAAGAAAGTGTTGGCATGCTATGTTTATATGGTTAAACCTGATCTGAAATGCATTAGACACTGCATACATCTCCAATGCACAAAGTGGTGGAAGCTCAGAGAAATTACAGAACTGAAGATGCTTTATGGGGCTCAGCCAAACTCAGCGCCTGTGTGGGTTGTGGAGGGCCACCTTCTCTCTCTAAGGCTGTACCTAAAACCACTTTAAATTTGGGTTTCTCTTCATTGTACAGTCCTTTGGTCAGAATGGAGCCAAGGCCCACCGAGTATTAGGAAGGCCCTATTGATTGATGTGTAAGGGCTAAGAAACACAGACACTTAGTGGTCCTACAGTCTGAAAAACAGGAAGGGGCAAAAGGGACAAAAGCTTCCTTGGGGAAGATTTTTTTTTTCTGCAGCAAACTGGCAAACTTCACATTTCACACATTTCAGTATCAACCTTCTTTCTAGTGTTATTCTGGCAATCTACATGATATCTTTGGGGGAAACATTTATAATTAAGGATTTCATGTGACAGAGCATTCATGCAAAAAAATAATTGCAGTGGTTCAAGTGCTATTATACATCACAAGGTGAAACACATCGCTTTCCCCTAAATAAACCCAACCACCATGGCTGCTGAGCAGAAGTGCAAGATTGCAGAACAGGAATGATACAGGATAACTGCAATGGTCATGAGGAGGTGGATCACTGCAGGAAATTCACCTCCTGTCTATGGTGGGTGTGTAACACCTAAGGAGTTACATTACTGGGAGGTTCGCAGAGGGTGTGGCAGGTCCTTTTCGTAAAGCCTTCCAAAAAGGGTCACTGTTATGAGTGGTTTCGATGTGCCATGCTTACTTTTCAAACGTCCATCACATAGCACCTAGTTGAAAAGAGAAAGAATGGCACCAATAGTCAGCTTACAGAGTTGCAATATTGCATGGTACAGAAAGGATAGGTCTTAGATGTTGAATATTTTGATGCAGCTCTTTTAAAAGACAATCTTGAGAATGAAACAAACCAGAACTGTCTCTTGCTTTGCCATAGCTTTCTACATTTCCTTGGACCTGAGGGTCTTTAAAGCTTCTTCCAGCTTTATCTTTGGAAAAAAAACCCAAAACATTTTCTCAACATCATAAGAAGGTAAGAGTGAGAATAACTGATTTGTAAGGTTCTCATTAGTTACTCATGCATGTCAATGAAGGTTATATACATATCTAGGACAGTAATTTGAAAATTTTTTTGATTTGTAGATGCCAAAAGGATTTCCAGATATAAGTAGAGAATTTCAAGCTACTGGCCATATGTTGCTTTTCTTAATTACATTCTCTAGACCAATTTGAAATCAGTGTTGTTCATAGACTGTGAACACCTGCAACATTTAAGAGCCTTTGTGACAAAAAAAAAGCGTGTATTTTCTTAAGAAAATGTAAAACATTTTTTTTAAATTAGACCATGATCATATTTTAGCATACCATTAAATACTTTGATCTATATGCTTTTACAGAAGTGCCCTTCGAAACAAGTATGTAGGATGAGCAATGCTTTTCCATTCTCTACCTTTTAAAAAAGTCACTCTTGTTTCCCCTAAAAATTATCAAGTCTTTTTCACTGTCTTCATTGTCTCTTGTAAGTTATTAAATACCTCTTCCAAATAAATTATTATTTCATCTCGCCTCTTATCTAAATCTAAGATTTATGAATCTATAAATATGTTATAAACTAAGGTTTATGAATGAAAACATATTTTAGCAAAAATATATTATGAAGTTTCAAATAAAAAACAATAAACCCTACAAACCCTGCAAAAATCCCTTTTAACATTTTTAACTGCATAGGATCTCTGCTCATGCATGATACTCAATAGTAATTTTTCTTGCTTGGACAATTTCTCAGAGTATTTGATTTCTTTGTCTCTTAAAATGCCCATCAGCAGAGACCTGTACAAAATAACTCCTTGAAAGCTTCTATTTATAGACTTTGGACCTGAAGTCAAAAGGCGTATTTGCTAAAGAAAACATTGAAGAGATTCTTGACCTTAGCATTTATATGTTCTCATCAGTAAGGATTAATTCAGTCCATGCATTTCAATGTCCCCTTGAGTTATGGTCTGCAGAACCAAAGAATGTGGTTCTTGGATACGACTTTGCTGCTATACCAGTGTCCAGCACCACAGTCTGGAAAACCTTGTGTCAAACAGATCCAGGGTGTCCCATTACCTCAAACTCCCCAGGGGCCAGCTGCACCCCGCTGTACAAGACTTCTGGAAAGACGTAATTGGTGCCAAACGTGCCGCTGAGGGAGAACATCTCAAACTTGGTCTGAGCCGTCTCCACGGGCTGCCCGCATGTGTTCCGGTCCGTGCTCTTGCACTTGAGCAGCGTGCATATCTGCAGGGAGGAGGATACAGAAAGGCAAAACACCGCTAAGCTTTCAACAGTCAAGAGCTGGATTTGATAGCAAGAAAAGTTCTCATGATGCAGTTAATGGACAAGTGCTTTGGGGTGGTTAGGATGTAGGTATATACAAACCACACACCCCTACAAAACCAATTACCTGCCAATGGTATTTTATGAGAGAACCGTGAAGCCCATCAAATGCACCCAGGACATAAACTTCATCTTTGCTCTTGTTTGACATCTGATAGACCAAATGACAGCAGAGGTCTCCTTGGCAAACTGTGTGATTTCCAGCTTTGAGCCTGAGTTCACTGAAAGTGAATATATCCCGCCGGACAGCTCCCAGAAAAGTGTCTTTTTCTTCTGGAAATTTCTTGATGCTTGTGGCATATGAGCTCCAGTTGATGGTAGGGGGGTAGGTGGGGGAAAGACGGGGGCGTGCGCTCAGTTCTGCTAGCAGGAGACGTCCTTCCTCAGTCTCGCTGTCGTAATGGTAGGCAGCCGGTCCTTCTGGCGTGAACAGCCCACTGCCTGCCAAGGACACCCAGCAGCCCTCCATCAGCTGGCACCCTGGGGCACGGCTTAGCAGGGAGGCCAGCCGCCCTCCATGCCAAACTGGAGGGCTTTGTCGGTGATGCTATTTTCAGTCACCATGTTACGGAGAATATTGGAAGAATTTTAAAGCACAGACCCACTAAAATACCCATCAGAGTTTAAAAACATGTCCTAAACTTCACAGGTTTTATGCTTTCCTGGATCCTGAATCTGAGCCTTAAATGGCAATTTGACACGTGACCATCTTTTTTTTTTTTAGAACTTAGGTTCATTTAAATATAAATCAGAGCACTAAGAGTGGCATATTTGCCAAAGAAGGAAACCATGGGGGTAATTATGTTTCATGGAAGGAAACACAGGGCTGTTGCCTAAACTCAGCTCAATCTATTTAAGGCGGGCAAAAACGTTCCTTTGCAGCCTTCACTTTGGTTTCAGGGGAGAGTTACATCAGCTACAGCAATGTTTTCTCAGTTTACAGGGGGAAAAATGGCAGTTAATATTCATATCAAACAAAAACATAAATTTTCTTTAATTCTTCAGCAGCCACAGAAACCTGAAAATGTTTTATTCAGTATAAAAGAGGAATCCTCCTTTTGGTTTTAGGTTATTAAGTGCTGTTTAAAACATTTTTTCTCCATTTGACTGTTGATTGACTTTTAAACAAAAAATGGTGCTTCTAAACAAGAGGAGGAAAATTTAGGTCAAAATTTGTCCTATTTTTGAAATAAATTTTCACTTTTAAATCATCAAAATTTCATGTCATGGACTTTCTAATTTTACCTTTCCCAGTACCTTCAACATTTTCTTGCCTGAAGCTGTTTGCTACATTCAATACAACATCAAGAAGATATTTTGTCTGAATGAAATACTATTTTCCAGAGACTTCACTATTTGTAAAACATTTCTATCTGCTTCTGAATTCAATACTCTGAAGACCATTTCCCTTTTCCCAAATGCAACTCACCTGTCATTGCAAAGTTGGTGTTGTGAGTATTTGCTGAAAGTAAATTGACACCCATGCCCATAGCCCAGGCAGAGTGAAACTCAACTGCAGTCAGAAACGGCAGGACGTTCATCCAAGCTGTCGGGAAGAGCACGGTGTCCACCTGCAACTCACTCACCAGGACCACGGCAGGCTCACGGAAAAGGATGTCGAAGCAAGTGAAAATGCCAAACTTCCCAAAGGGGGTCTCAAAGGTGATGGCTTCTGGCTCTTTGGGGTAATTAAACTGAGTTTCTCTTCTAAACAGATTGTACTGCAGGTGAAGAAAATGGCATCTCAGAAACCAAAAATAAGGCAAGATTATGAACAGCTACTTTTAGGCTTTAAGGCAAAGCTGGGTGTTGAGATACTTAAGCTGACCAACACAGTGGGTTTGCATCCATCCAGCCAACCCTCTCTCTCTGTGAAACAGGGTGGCTGTGCCCCAGCTGCCTCCTGGAAGTGATGTCTAGTCAATACTAACTGCTAAACCTTGCCAAGGTATCCCCTGAAAATGCATTATCTGGCTTGGATAAAACTGTACCGAGGACCAGCTAATATTTATGAGTATGGAAAATATTGTCACTGATTATTTCCCATTTACTATCATAAATGTAGCCCATAGGTGTTTGGTATCCAGCATGCGCTCTGCGGCTGCAGTGCTCCTGGGATTAATGCCTGATCAAACAAACACTTGCCTGCTTTTCCTTCTAGCCATAAGAACCTTGCATTAGAACATCCTGGAATGGTTGACACTCTACAGTAATGTAAAATTATTGTATAAACCAGCTGAAATCGGTACCAGAGATAAAAAATATACTGATAATGCTGATGCTGAAGGGCCTCCTTACCTTGTGGTAACGAGCCACTAGTTTCCCCTCTGGGTCAAAGACAACATCAGTATTGTACTGATAGCGACCATCACTTGGGCAGCCAGGATCACTGGAGTTACACGGCTTCTTGTCCCCAATGTTTGCAACCACATAGATGGAGTTATTCCTGGCCATGCAGCTGAGGCGTTCCTGCACTGGTGCTGGACCATATCTAATGCATTTTTGGTGAAAGAAAAAAACCCAAATAATTTTACAAGTTTAAGTTCAGATATTGAAGAAATGCATTCAAAATTACTATTCTGAGTGCAAATCTCCAGGTCCTGAAAAAGGGCTAGATCAAATCATAGTTTCTGTTCATTTTCTTCTCTGTTCATAGCATATTTTTTTAATTGCTGGTCTCTTTTATCTTTAAAAAATGGTCTCCCTGTGTTCCTATTTCCCACGCCCTTAACAATGTTACGTTATTTTCTGCGTGGATATAATACCCAGCTAAGACACATACAATGATATGGACGGCTTCAGAAAACAAGGGAGAGAATAAAATGGTATACTGGCATAAAAGTAAAATAACATTAAAATATTTTTTCAGCCAGATCCAAGCCTTGTTTCCAAAAGACTATTTTAGCCTTTGTTAAGACTCGGCGCTCATAAGCCTTTAGTAAAATGTGGCCACAGCATTTACAGAGCTTAAGACCCCTGAAAACCAGCTTCGCAACGCCTCAGAAGGGAATAAAAATGCCCTTAGTTTAGACCCGAACTTGGCCCTCTTGTGTCCCCTGCTGGCAAACATTTAGAGCAGCCCTGTGTAATACAGCAGACTGTTAGTGGCTGGATTTCTAAAAGTCAGGCTTCTTTCGGTTCTAGATAAATATTCTGTGCAACTTGGTTTAGAAATGACCCAGCCAAATGAGTCGAGGGCTGAAGCACTTTGTATAATCTGTGCATCTGACATGATAATAAACTAGCTTATACTTACAGAAGATTTTCACAATTGATCTGAAATGATAAAGTTTACATGTTTTAAAAATTTTGCCCAGAATTTCCTCATTTTCCTCTTTTTGCAACTTTTAAAGTGGGACTGTCGCAATACTTTTCCCTTACATATTCCCATCCCATTTAATTAAGAGTTCTTTCTGATGCATCTCATTCTATGACACTTGGGATTTCTAATAGAATAAAAAATTTAGCAGTCCTTAGGTGTTTATTGGGAGCAGCTCATGACTGCATGAGACACTGGCTTGGAACCACATCAATCACTGCAGAAGAAATCACCTTGTGGGGTCGGTGCAAGGAATCCAGTTCACCGCTGGATCAGGGATATCCTCCAGGTAGGGGTAGATGGTTTCTCTCGTGAAAAGCCAGCCGTAAATGCCATCTTCAGGAGTCACAATGATGTGGGCGCCCTGACACAACAGGCTCCATTAAGAATTCACCCATCAGCAGATAACCAGGAGGGACAGTGGGAGAAGAAAACATTAGCAACGCTCACAATACACCTAGTACCTGCTGGGTGGCTTCCTTGATGGCTCCTTCCAAGACATCCATGTTTCTGTTCATCAAGGCCAAAGCTTTGTCTGGAGAAACAGGCTCATCAGTGACATCTGGCAGGATGACCGCGTGCTCATAGACGGCTGCAATGAAGGTGTCGGAGGCAAGGGCCTGAAGGGCTGCGAGTGCAAGCACTGCAGCGTGCAGGAGAGGCTGGGACGGGAGCATGGCTGGTGCCTCACAGCTCCTGGTTTGAACAGAGGGATTAAAAACCGGGTAGAAATAGGAGGAGTAAAGGCTAATAAGTTTGCTTTGGAAATAATCTTCTGTTGAGTAATCTGTAAAGGTGCAGTATCGTTCTGCCAACAATCAGGATGTTTATTTATAGTAAGAAGTCAAAGAAACATTTCTAGGAATTGGACCTGGTTTCCAGTTTGAAATGCTGTAAATAACAGGTGAACAAAAGGCTAAGAGAGCGTGTCAGAAGCAATGCTGATCTACAAGGAGCTGTGCGGAAGAGGCGCTTCCAAACCCATCTCGAGGTGAACCCAGACTCCCCTGGTCAGGGCACACTATTCCATATAACCTTACTGCATGTGGCTGGATCAATTAAAAATTTAGCCAGTGCTGAAGGCAGATCACCTGCATGAAGTACAGCCCTCATGCCTCAGAGTGCAGCTGATCCACCTATGTGTATGAGGCATGCCGTCCTGCCGTGCCTCCTGCCTTTGGCCAATGGATTACTATAGTTGTAGCAGCTGCCCTGAGAGTGTCCTCCCTCCCAGGCTCATATCGCTGTATAAACTAACCCTTGAACTGTGCTGATCTCTTTGCCTAGGGCTAACATCCTTGCTTTTTTGTGAGAAAGAATTAAAACAACACAGTTTGGGGGTTTTTACTGTTTTTGTTACAAAAGTCACTTTATGCACAATAAGCCATTTGAAATCACTCATACCCATACAAAGCAGGTTTTTTTCTCATGGCAAGCAATTTTTGCATAGTATTTTGGAAACAGAATATACCTGATATAGTTTCAGGTGCTTCATAAAAAAACCTTTGTTAGAACTTGTGGAGTGTCTATAAGGGTGAAGGGACATGACCTGGCTAAACGTTTACCACACAGTAAAAACCAAAGAAAATATTCTTCATCCTGACAGTATCTTCCTCTTCGCTATGCACTTTCACCCAGAAGTTTTATTTTTCTCCATCATCATCAAGGCCTCCTCAGGAGAAACTGGCACTTCAGTGATTCTATGATTCTAAGACCATGCTGTACTCGTATGACGGCTGCAACACAGCTGTCCAGGTCACAGGCTTCCAGAGCAGGCAGCACCAAAAGCACAGCAGAGGCACAGGCTTTAGGAAGACCCATGGCTGGAGCAACCAAGTCACCCAAGGAGATGTCAGGGGCAAGCAAAGATGGGGGCCTTAAAAGGGAAAGTCTTGCATGAAACCTGGGAATTCCCCAGAGTGGCAGAAAGCCAACACCTGGGGATGCAATCACCCTGCCCGGAAAGTCTCACCCTGCCCGGAAAGTCTCACTCTGCCTGGAAAGTCTCACAAGTGTCAAAGGCAAGAGAGCCGCCAGCATTGAGCAATTCTGCCTTACACCACTGGCAGAGAAGTCATGGCGAAGTCACCGCTGTGCTGCAGCTGAAGAAACACATCACCTGCCAGATCTGCAAATAATGATTCAGGTGTGGCATGGCTGTAGTAATGCAGTTCAAGGCAAGCCCAGGTCACAGCAGGAAAACAAGCCAGAATTTGTGAAATCTCTGCACAGACCAGCACAGCCACATTCCTGCCCAAAGCCGAGGGCACGGGCTGCAGGAGGCAGGCAGCCCTTCCCCAGCTTGGTGCTGCCGCATGGGCACTGCCTGGGCCACCCCAGCTCAGCATAGCACCAGCTCAGAGTTGCAGGGCCTTTGGGGGCTGCTCCTCATTGCAGGGGGCTGCCAGGAGCAAACCTGTTCAGCACACCACACAGTAGCTGAGCTCTAAAGATCTTTTGTCCCCAAAGGTGTTCGTTGGAAAAGCATCGTGAATGGGAGCCGCAATTTCTAAATCTCACATATTGCAACCTGCTTTCTTATGTCTACGGATCACTCCAGCAGAAATCTTGAAACTATAGCTGCACATGCACAAAAACCACTTG
This sequence comes from Falco peregrinus, assembly GCF_023634155.1. NCBI lineage: Eukaryota > Metazoa > Chordata > Aves > Falconiformes > Falconidae > Falco > Falco peregrinus. The sequence continues at coordinate 37,118,318 of NC_073727.1, forward strand.
TACCTAGTTGCCCAGGTTTCTTACCTTCTTTGGTTCTGAGGTCAGCTGTCAGGTAACGAAACGCTTTTTTACTGCATTTCCTTCAGAGAAGTATGAATTGTTATCGGTGGTTACACACAGGCTTGTCTTTATGCAGACTGAGTTGCTATGTGGATAATGGGTAGATTTGCATCAGATTACGTTCTGTATGCTTGACTCACTTGACACAATAACACATTTCACAACGATATATGTTACACAATCTTTGTAGCAAAAAGAGTTTAGTGTCATGATGGCTTATGCCAGTCTTCTATAGGAAAATACTCAACATGCAAATATACCTAAAGTACAATAGCCTTGAACTGAATCCTGAATTCAAGATACCAGATTCAGGGCTGGGATCACATACTACTTGCACACACATTCCCTCAGCCAGAGGACTAGTATCAGCAGTGAACAAACCTGAAGGAGCCGTGCCTCAGCTCTGAGACTGGCTCTGCATTCCTGCTGGAGCCCTTCTGCATTGCAAGAGCAGACCTTCCATGCCATAGCCTCCCTTAAAGCCAGATCCTTTCCCTGAGAGAGTTGCAGTATCACCCACCAGGTTCCCAGGGAACAAGTACAGTGTCTGCACTGAGTCTGTACCCATGGGAAGAGGATCACACTGGATAATGCCTCGCCGTACTGCGGTCAGTCTGCAGTCAGACAGTAACTGACTCCCAACAGTGAACAAGGTTTTAAGAACACGTAGCTCTTGCAGCAGTGAAGTTGATCTTCCATGAGTCAGAGTACATTCTCTGGGGCTTTTGATAAATATTGTTGTGTTAGACATGATGCTAATGTCACATGTGAGTACCTATTTACATTTGAAAACAGAAAAGGTCATATGGTGACATCATGCATAATCAGTGCTGGAGTTGGGATAGTATTTGCACTCCCAGCATCTCACCAGTTCCATAACAGAGGTACATGGAACTGAGGATCTTGACAACACCACGAGAGCACTGAGACCGGGAATGGTGTCAGTGTTGGGAAAAGGAAAGATAAATTAAACTAACAGCAGTTTCTGACTACTCTTAAAGACACAGCCACAAACATGCACATCTTTATACGCTGATATGCTAAAGGAAGGTCACTAGGGTCCAGCAGCAGCAACAAAGCACAGGTTGCTGGGGGAGAAGAGGAAGCAAAGATGTCAAGAGTGTCTTCTCACCAGGAGTAGCTGGTCTTAAGTAGAAATCTGAACCCCCTAATCCCTACAGCAAATTCATTTGCAGGGCAGCACCACCCAGCATTATCATGAAGAAGCAAAGGAAAAGCCTTATTTCACATACGTTGGTGTTATATGACCAGAAAGAAATCAAGAAGATGGGAGGAAGGAGCTGCTATATGATACAAGGCCACTCAGTGATATCTTTACTGGCTGCAAACAGTTCAGCACTGAAAAGCATCCAGTGAGTGCAGCCAGCAGGTGTTGACAAGCTGATGTTTAGAACTGGCAAGCAAAATATTTCAGTTCGAAGTTTTGCTTCAACAGAGATTTCAATGAAATGATAATTCATGTTGGGTTCTGACCAAGAAGTGGTGGCAGGTTTTGTTTCAGGGTTGGTTCTTTGATTGGAGTCCTTGCTCAGTCTCCATGATGCACTATTTTGTGTTGCCATGTTGTGTTGAAAATTATTAAATTGATTACTGCTTATGAAAAAGTATTTGTCTTCAATTAGGAATCATTTAACTTGGACGGTGAGCTCAGGAAGCTCAAGGACAACTTTAACGAGCAGGTGGTGTTTGTCCTGAGCCCCCTGAACAAGCAAGATATGAGCAGGACCATCCACACATAAATATTGTGTGCAGCTGTGTCACGTCAGTAACTCCACCACGCTTGGGTGTCTGCCAATGTCCCTGGCATGTGTGAACCTTATGAATCATGAGATACTGCATGCCTGCACTTAGCCTAAACTTACAAGTTTACATACACTAGGTGTGTAAACTATTTTTGTTTTTCACTGAGGATAAAGGCGAGCAAGGTCTGGGACTGGGCAGAAGCCTCACCTACGGGTGGACGCAACATGTAGGAATTTTCCCAGCTACCAAGAGACTCCTGGCACCAGCTGCAGTGAGGCTTCGCAGCCAGAGTGTGGACCTGGAATGGTGTTAAGGTGGTAATTGGTGATGTGTCCTTTTCTTAGTCTCTGTAACGCTTTGCAGTAATGATTTGATGCTTCCCTCCTATTGCTTTTATCATATTGTGCATAATAACCAGTACTGTTTCCTTTTATCATATGGCATGCTATTTTCCTTTATTATATTGTATTATAATAAACTGCATTTATTCTTATATTTAATTTGGAATTCATTTTTGCTTGGTATCCAGTCAATCAGAAAAACACATGTGCCACATGACATGGAGAAATGGCATAATGGCAATAAAACCAAAGCAACACAAATAGAAAAAAATTGTATAAGTGGGGTAAAAGAGCAGACTTGCATAGGTCAGCATAAGTAGTTGTATCAGAGGCAAAGCATTACTGAGCTTTTTTGCACAGAGCTGCCACAAATCATACCTTTCACTGTTTATTTACTGGTCTCATAATAATCTGCAATTATAAAATATGCTATTTTAATAAGAATGTATCCTCTGGCCCACAATACAGCATTTTTGAGGGCTATAAAAATAAAAATCCAGAAAACAGAGAGAGAACTACAACTGTTTTTTTGCACTAATAAAAGATTACTAATTTTATCATATAAAGATAGATACTTCTCAATAAATGGTAGCAATAAAATAATATTGCTGTGTTATTACTAAACTAAGTACATTGATAAGAAGCTTGTGAAACTATAAATAAGAAACATAGATGGGATTGTTGTAGTAGAGGATGCTGTATCTCATTTGGATACAACATTAATAGTGTACAGCATCAGTTACGGTAATATCATGGGGAAGCTGATGGTTGTGGGTCTTGTTTCAGATGATCTTTTTCATACCACCGTCCAAAAAGTGTCACAGTGACAACTGGTCTTGTTGGTCTTGTCTTACTTATCAAGCACCCATCATTCAATACCTAATTGAAAAAGGTAAGAGAAGGACATGATTAGAGCAGTACCCATACAAACATGCTAAGAGCTCAGAAAAATGTGATAAAATAGGAAGAAGGTACCTAGAACATATCTCTTACTGAGAACAGTCACTTCATTAGAAGGTATTTAATAGATTTGATTATTCACTATTGGCTGTTTTGAGAGAATTTATCCCATCACCTGCGGAGAACTTAGAACCTAGCATGACACAGCTCCAGGGTGTCCCATTACCTCAAACTCCCCAGGGGCCAGCTGCACCCCGCTGTACAAGACTTCTGGAAAGACGTAATTGGTGCCAAACGTGCCGCTGAGGGAGAACATCTCAAACTTGGTCTGAGCCGTCTCCACGGGCTGCCCGCATGTGTTCCGGTCCGTGCTCTTGCACTTGAGCAGCGTGCATATCTGCAGGGAGGAGAAGACAACAACATATTTAGGAAGACAGAAATACTCTGGTAGGAAAGTCTTGTGTCATCAAAGCTAGTGTGTGTCAGAGCACATGACTATCACAGGATCTCTTTCATAATCTTTAAGCAACTTCTTTTTAGTTGTAGCTTATTTTTTCACCCCTTGATCTGACTGGGGGTATTCCAGACCTCCATTGCCTTAGTAGTTAGAAATAACCTGTTTCTGATGTAAAATTCTGCCAGAGCAATTTATTTCATCCCTAAAACCCAGTCCTGTCACTTCCAGTAATTCTTCCAATTGCCAGTTTTCCTGTTTGAAGGTTCCTTTCCCACATGTCTTAGTAAGAAAAGTCTGTGAATGGAAATTTTAGACACATGAAACACAGTCCTCCTCATGGGTATGTTGTTCAACTGTATTCACAGGTTCTCTCACTGGTATTTGTACACGTTGCTAACGACAATTCATTTGACAGCCTGGCAGTCCATGGGAAATCTGAATCTGATGTCCTCTATGCAAACCCTGGTGAATATATGTCTAAGTGATGAAGTTAGCATCCTTTGTTAGAGTTTTGTGTTAGTGGCTGCAGTACATAAAGGCAAGTAGGAACGGCAATGTTTTCCTTTTGTCCGTAAGAGCTTTTTTATCCTGCTGATAAATATTTATGTACATCATGAAGACATATGAAATAGGGCTAACACTCCTGTGAAGATTCAAAGGATGTTGGCTGGTTTTGCTGTCAGGTGATAGAATTTTTCTATGTGTCAGGTATTGGGAGACAGAAGAAGCATATTTGCAAACATCAGAAGTATTATTCATCAGCCAGTATGGTTTTGTGTTGAAATACAAATAAGCTGAGAAATAAAGAACAAAATTCTCTCAGCACGTTCTGAGGGAATGAAAAAACTACTGAGGGAAAAAGGAAGAGTAAAAATTCCTGTCCTCTCTAGAAAATTCAGTATTAGTAGAGACGATGTGCTGCTTCCACAATCACTGAAATAAATTTTTCAAGTGAGTTCACCAAGAACTGAATTTATTCAAGCTGCCTTCTTAAATGTATTGGATGAGCTGTTTTCTGGCTAAGACCTCCCCCCATATATGGGAGTCTGTACCAGCTGATAAACAAAGGCCACGCCGACAGACAGAAGTAACTAAAAAAAGAATAATCTGGCACACATGCTGGGCACAATAACTAAATCAGGAAGGCAAAGAATGTTTTCTAATATGGCTTTAAGCAAATTCAACCAGAATGTAACTCACTGTCTTCTCAAACATTTGATTGAAAGAGAGGAAGAGTGGATTTTTCCTGTGGAAGTCATATGCAATTTCTGTAAATTACATTGCTATGATTTGGGTAATGACAAAAAGTTAACATCTCTATGACTCTAAATTATCAAAGCAACTCATAAAGATAGATATGATAAATTGATTTTTTAACAGGAACTGTTTGATGAAGATTACAGTGATGATTCAGAACACTTACTGCAGATAATCACAAAAGAGGACCTAAATTCAGCCAATATTGCATGCCTAAAAAGGCAGTGAGTGCACTCTGGGATCTTAAAAGAGGTTTAGATACTCTCCACTGTATTTGTTGGACTTAAAGGTAAGCAGGCTTGGAAGTTTCAGCAACTACTTCCCATCGCTAACAAATAGGACACCAGGACTCCAGCATACGAGAAAGTCACTGTCTTTTTCCCACACAGAGCTGAAGGTTTCTCCCTGTAAAGTTTCCTAAAATAAGTAATCCCCCTCCAAAGAATCATTACCTGCAAATAGTATTGTCCTTCAACAACATGAAGCCCATTAAAAGCACCCAGCACATAAACTTCATCTTCTCGTTTCCCCGCCATCTTGTAGCTCAAGTGACAGCAGAGGTCTTTCTGGCAAACGGTGAGATTCCCCTCAGGCTTAGTGAGCTCAGTGAAAGTGAACCGGTCATGGAAGATGAGTCCACTGAAATCACGGTCGTTCAGTGAGAATCTTTTGACGCTCAAAGCATATGAGCTCCAGCTGACAGCAGGTGAGGAGGCAGGAGAAAGGCGAGGGTGCGAATCTAGCTCAGCAATAAGGAGGTGACCATCCCCACTTTTCATATTGTAGTAGTATGTTCTGGCTCCGTCTGGTGCATAAATACCACTCCCTGAGGAGAGTACAATAGTCAGTCCAAAAAGAATTAAAAAAATTCATATTGTGCTTTTAATTGTCCCTACTGCTAGCTTATCCACTATTTTATAAATATTACAGAAATTTTAGTCTCACCAAAGGTGATCGTTAGCAACACACTACACAGAGCTCATGTTTTGGCAAAAGATAGCATTTATTTCCCTGCGTGAGGTTTGCTCAGTATAGCCAAAGGCAGAGGATGTTATGTTATGGTTGTGTTTATGGTGTCCCCAGTTCTCTTTTCTCCTGTACACAACAGAGTCAGTTAAGAATTCCTTTCTTCTCGGCTACTCAATGTAAAAGGACCATTTACCAATTGAGACCATCCAAAACACAACCCAGGCAAGTATCACAGGACCATTCTGGTGAACACAGGAGATAACAGCTGTCCAGCCCCATTTCACACTGGCTGAGGACTTGCCCCTACATAGGGAATTCACGCCTGACCAGTGCCAAGCAACAGAGGGAAATCAAAGATCTGTCATACCCATCACTGCTGAAAAGCCACATAAAATGGACAACAAGCAGTGGCCTGTCAGTCATTTCAAATGAGAAGCCTCAAGCCAATACTGTGGTTTCACAGCTCAGTGAAGATACTGGTCTAGCTGAAATATACTATACCATGAGCTAAGCTCTAGAAAATCAGTGCTATGCTCTTACAAAACTCAGGCTTCTTAGCAATGTTAGTGAAACAGGTCTGAAAATTTGTTTTTTTAACACAACTGTGTCAAATATAGCTACAACTAAGTCTTTCATTCGACTAGAATAAATGGAGACATGTATGCAATTTACAAGTATATTTACAGTGTGGCATTCAGTCACGGACTTAGAGGTGGAGAGGAAAAGAGCCTAAGTTTCAGAAGTTTCTACTCAGGTATGAGGGGTAGTAACTTACTAGTTGTTTAGAGGCATTAAAAGAAACAAAAGAAAATCCTAAGAAGCTAGAGTGAAGAAAGGAAAACACCACAAGTTTTGCTGTGCCTTGTATGGCACCAGTAGGAACAGGTTTTGTCGGGTTTAAAATTTGGTAACTAGACTCTTCACCTTGCAGATAAACACATCGTATTCCTCTGCAAAATCACGTTGCAGAACAGGGAATAAAGATTCATGGTTATTTTTCAGTTTTTTTCAGAAAATATTTTTCAGTCAGAGTAAGAATTAATTACCTGTCATTGCCAAGCTGATGTTGTGAGTATTTGCTGAAAGTAAATTGACACCCATGCCCATAGCCCAGGCAGAGTGAAACTCAACTGCAGTCAGAAACGGCAGGACGTTCATCCAAGCTGTCGGGAAGAGCACGGTGTCCACCTGCAACTCACTCACCAGGACCACGGCAGGCTCACGGAAAAGGATGTCGAAGCAAGTGAAAATGCCAAACTTCCCAAAGGGGGTCTCAAAGGTGATGGCTTCTGGCTCTTTGGGGTAATTAAACTGAGTTTCTGACATAAAGAGGTTATACTGTAGGGGAAGGAAAAAAAGAGAAACCAGTTAAAGGCACTGGAATATCCTGGAGTTACTCCCTAAAACTGTTCAGAATGACTGGAGAAGTATTTTGACCTGTGTTTGAAGCCTTCACATGTGGGAAGTCAGGCTAAAATTGTTATGATCAGCGTAGTGCCCAAAAGGTGGCTATCGGGAGACATATTGTCCTGGCATATAGCTAGGAAAGCCACCAGCTATCTGCAGGTTTGTTAGTGACAGCCACCTGCAACCCCCATAAAAATATCATCTCCACTCTCCCCACCTAGATTATAATTCTGGTGACCTGAAAGACACACAGAAGAGAAGTAATGGAAGAGGAGCACGGAGGATCTGGTGCCAAGAGACAGGATTGGCAACCTTGGTTGGAGACGTACAGGACCGGAAGCACGAAGCACCAGCAGGAAGCACAAGACAGTACTGGGAGACTGCAAAGCAGAGAGGAAAACAAAGGCTGTGGTGATGGGGGAAAGGTAGATGATCTCAGCAAAGAGAATAATCTAAGTTTGCAACATTCTCAGCTTTCCAGCATTTTCCTTCTTCCTTCACTTTCATGTTTACTAAAAGAATTCTTTAATCTCCAGGTGGCCTGGACAATAAACATGTGCACCGAGCCAGGACAGAGGTTCAAGTTTACTGAACTTGTAACTCAACCCCTGGGCCATGCCAGGCTGGCACACAAGGGACCAGCCTATTAGTGTCCCCCTCACTCGGTCTGCTCACAAAGAAGTATCTTGGCATAATCTGGGAAGAACCAGGTGAAATCCTGGGCCTGAAGAACATTAAATAAACAACTGACTTCAGTCTGGCCACATAGGCATGGTATCTGGCACATGGCCGCCAAACAACTTTAACAAAGTTTGCAGGTAGGCACATAAAACTGAAAGAAGATACTTTCATTGGGTGCAAATGTTTCAATGCTCTCATCTCTTTTTACACCTGACTTAGGTCCATGGGTTTTTTCCATGATAAATCCTGCTATGCAAAAACTGTGCTGAATCATAATCGGAAAAAAAATATAGGAAAGAGCCTGTCTTCCTTGAATCAGACTACTCACCTAAGATAAGATGCAGATGAACATTTTAAAATCCTGGAATGGGAAGGGCTAGTCTGTTGAAAACTTGGCACTGAAACCTAAAGCTGCTTAAGCAGCAGGATTTCCAGTAATAGGGTGTTAACAAGCTGAGAAAGTCAACCAAACACATAAGCCACTAAACTGGACCTGAGAAATCATTTTTCATTCTAGTCTTGTTTTGAGAAACATGACAGCAAATGCAAATTTGGAGTCAACACTTCACAGCAAGAGAGAGATTCTTTTAAATTATAAACAGAAGCAAAAATCTGCTGTGGGACAATGACTGGCACATAATTCTCTTGCCAAACTGACACAATTTAGAAGTTGTGGAAAAATAGCTCCTGACTTTCCAAGGCCACTTTACCTTGTGGTAACGAGCCACTAGTTTCCCCTCTGGGTCAAAGACGACATCAGTATTGTACTGATAGCGACCATCACTTGGGCAGCCAGGATCACTGGAGTTACACGGCTTCTTGTCCCCAATGTTTGCAACCACATAGATGGAGTTATTCCTGGCCATGCAGCTGAGGCGTTCCTGCACTGGTGCTGGACCAAATCTAATGCATTTTAGGGAAAAGAAAAAACAAACAAATAAACCCTATATCTGTATATCTGTTTATATATAAATATATGTATATATATCTGTAAATATCTGTACCGCCAGTGGTGTCCATCACCAGAGTGCTGAGGGCACATGGGCAGCACCTCCGATGCTGCAGTCACAGCAGGGCGGGCAGATACACAAAGTTGCTGCAGCACTCTCTCAGGTTGCTTCCTGCACCTTGGGGTAGGTCCTGGAGCCCTCCCATTGGTGTCAGAGGGCCGTGCTGCCCCTGGGCTGCCCGCCAGCACCCCTCCGCACCCAGAACACGCTCTGCAGCAAGCAGATAACCCTAGGGCTGGGAAAGGGAAGGAGAGGAATTGCTGGGCAGAGGAAAAGAATAACTTGGTGTCACACCGGAGAACACCTTAGCGTCTGGCATAACAGCACCTGAGGTATATAGCTCTGGGCTCTCGACACACCAAGCAGCGTTGAGCTGTGGAATAGTACAGCTTATGCAGTCAAGGCAATTAATTTCCTCCCACGGATGGGTGCACACAGTCCCCTAGCCATGGCATGAACAATAGCGGGATACTCAGTTCAAGAAGTGACAGGCCACGTGCCATAAACTGGCAGCACCTCTGAGGCACCCATACCAGGCCTGAAAGAGAGCAGACATACCCCTCCTGTAAGGTGGTGATGCATATGGCTTTGCAATGTGTGCATGGGCCATAGAGGAGGGCCATCATGCAAAATACACATATAGCACCAAGGAATAGGTGATCCCAGGCTGTGATGGCAGACATTATGTTGCCACAAGCCGGCTAATGAAAATGCTGATTTAGAACAGTGAAGAGGCACATAGATCACCTTCACAAAAACTAACTGGAATAAAGACCTGCTTAGACATGCTGCCACCCCACACCCCCCATTCACTGACTGTATATTTCAGCTGCTTTTGTCTCAGTAAAAAGTTGCACATCCTGCACTTCTCCCCATTGTGAATCCTCCCCTTGGGACCGTTGAGGAATTACATCCTTGCAGATGTAGTAACATGCAGTAAGCACATCACTGTCGGGCAGGTGCAGCAAGCTGTGGTGAAAAAGGCAGACCACAGCTGTAGTGCCATGGCTGAGCACTTACTGCATGCTGTATGGATCTGAAGTCCAGCACTCAATTATAGGTTAGCTTGTCCCTGCTGGAATATGATGCTTGAATGACAGGTCATGTTCTACAGCACAGAGACTTTAGCAATTCCTACTTCATCCTATCTTAACTGTGAAAAACTAAGATTAAAAGTTTCTGGGTCTGTATCACTGAAAAGTTTGGATTTTGACTACTGACCTCATCACCTCTGTTATTAGCCACTCAGAAACTAGTTCTTGGCTGTCAACAAAAACGGTATGTGTGCTTTTGTTTGAACATTGCATTTGTAAAAACACAAACAAACCAACAAAACAAATAAAAACTAGCATTAAAAATTTACAATCAGTTCTATTCAAAATAGAGTGAAAAAACCTGAAAGCAGAATGAGAAGAAGCATATTCTGGCACCAAAGCTTTTCCAAGTGCAAAAAAAGATGTTTCCTCTACATTCAGTAACCCAAATTTGTATATTGTTTGAATTTCTCTTTTGAGTGTCTAATTCAAAAACCAAGTTGTTTTTATTAACAGGGTTCCCTTGTCAATTAGTCAGGGACATGTTATATATTTTGGCATGTGATTTATCTTCATATGTAACTTTAATTGAAACTTACTGTCATGTCAAAAGCATTAGCAGTCCTTAGGCATTTATTGGGAGCAGCTCATGACTGCATGAGACACTGGCTTGGAACCACATCAATCACTGCAGAAGAAATCACCTTGTGGGGTCGGTGCAAGGAATCCAGTTCACCGCTGGATCAGGGATATCCTCCAGGTAGGGGTAGATGGTTTCTCTCGTGAAAAGCCAGCCGTAAATGCCATCTTCAGGAGTCACAATGATGTGGGCGCCCTGACACAACAGGCTCCGTTAAGAATTCACCCATCAGCAGATAACCAGGAGGGACAGTGGGAGAAGAAAACATTAGCAACGCTCACAATACACCTAGTACCTGCTGGGTGGCTTCCTTGATGGCTCCTTCCAAGACATCCATGTTTCTGTTCATCAGGGCCAAAGCTTCGTCGGGAGAAACAGGCTCATCAGTGACATCTGGCAGGATGACCGCGTGCTCATAGACGGCTGCAATGAAGGTGTCGGAGGCAAGGGCCTGAAGGGCTGCGAGTGCAAGCACTGCAGCGTGCAGGAGAGGCTGGGACGGGAGCATGGCTGGTGCCTCACAGCTCCTAAAATGGTCTGAGTCACGGACAAACAGTGCAAAAGGAGCATGCATAGAAAAGAAAAGAGGGACAAAATGTAACTTTGAAGGAGGGAGGAAGTGCTAGTCTGTTAAAACATTACCTTGGAATCAAGCATCCCTGGTGACATACGGGAAAGTGTAACAGTAAACAGTAAGGATGTTGCAACTGAACGAGGCTAAGAAACTGGGCAATGCCAAGATTAATTGCACCTATATAAAAATAAATCATTAACCACATGGCTAGAAAGAACGGTCCAGTTTTTCTTCTTACACTTTTCTCCATCATTAATTGCAATAGACTTGCTATCTATGTTGTAATAGACAACTATCTATGTTGGCTCAACTGTGATACGCAGGTGAAAGGTGGATATGTCACCCCTGGAGCTAGTCTTCTGTGAAGTTTGAGTGGTAAAACTTGAGGGTCTTAAAAACTGCTTTGGTCTAGTGTCTTCATATTCCCTAGTTCCTATGCAGTTCCTGTCAGTATGTGCAGCTTGCTTCCCTGGATTTCTTTAGATCAAAGTCATCACATTAGCATCTCACTGTACTTAGGTGTAATATACTGAAAATTCCAGCAACAGAACTGTCCCTTGCATTTATTCCAGTGGCTCTCCTAGTCACTTTTGTCTAGCTGTACATCACTTTCTAACAGCCTTCCACCAGAAAATATGCATCTGGAGGGAATGTTTTCCTTTGAAGTCAGGCTGGTAAGTACCTCATTGCCTGGCTGCTGCTAGCCTGAAGCAGAATAGCAGGCTAGTTCACGAGGTGCGGTGGCAAGCCTACTCCTCTGTTCACCTCCCCTGTCCCCAGGACCATGCTGTGTATTGACAGGCCTTAATTTTTAATCTTCAATTCAGTTCACATGCATTTTTTGCTATGACATTTTCCATTTTTTTTACTTTATAGCAGTTGCAGTATTCTCATTTGAAAAGGTTTTCTGAAAAGTGGGAAGCGGAACAGGCTGCATGCCTTCAGGTACAGCAAAGCTGTCTCAGAGAAGACTGAAATGCAGGTGAATGCAAGGACCAGAGAGCTCCCAGCAAAAGTAGCACTGATCGAGGGTTTCAACCATTAAAAACATCAATTTGCATCTGGTGACTTTCACCTCTAATGACTTCTTTACATCCATTACTAGATACAGCATGCTCATTCAGGACCCTTAAATACGAGCCTCTAAAAGGCTGCAATAGAGATTGCAGCAATAATTTAAGTAATGTAGCTTGGAAGCCTTCTCCCTTCCCCCCTGTTTTTCTTACCAAATGAAATATGGACTGAGTCACATTAACCACGACCGGATGTAAGTCTGAAGGAGGAAGCAGTAAATGCTCCCTTGTTTAGCAACAGCTGGGGCAACAGTCAGCCCAGAAAGGTAACTACCCTGGCAGGGCTGAGTGGAAAAAGTTACAAGTGCGGGGCTGGGGTACTGCCCAGCAAAGTTCAAGTCATACTGCCAGGACGGGGGGGGGGGGGGGGGGGCGGTCTGTAGTCCACAGGGATGGAGGCATCCCTGACTGCCTCTATCAGCAGGCACCACTGCTACTGCCTGCAGAGCTGGGAGTTCACTCAAGAACAAGGAACTAATGCCAGTCAAACATGCAAACAAACCCACGGAATAAAACTTAACAAAACTACAGTGGACCAGGGCTGCAGGCAATGGAAGAGGAAGAGGAAGTTTATCCTAAAGCTCATGCTGCTTTCCCTTTACTTTTCATGCCTCCATCCTCCCAGTCCACCCTCCCCACCCCTGTATTTCACTCGTCCCAGTCTCTGCTGCTGCCCGATAATGGTGGCAATCTGAGGACTTACTGTTGTGAAACAGGGTGCAATCAGCTCAGCTGTAAAGGTTAGACTTTATATTGCGGTCTTGTTCCTTTCCTTGTGCTAAGAGGCTGCATGGAAGGCTGTTCCTTCAGCGAAGGGTTAGTCGCACCACGGAGAAGCCCACGCAGGGTCACATCTGCAACCAGGCAATCACTGCAAAGGGGACTGCCGGCAGGGGTGAGGAAATCAGAAGCCGCCCATTTGTAGCAACAACACATAGTACATTACTTAGCTGTAACAGGACACCATGCCCTGGAGCACAGACAAAAATGTAGAAATACTGTAATTTTTCTCCACAAATGAGCATTTTCCATTACTTCTATTATATGAATTGTAGATAGTTATGATTTAATACACTTACAGACTAAAACCTTGTTTTTCCAACATTCACTTTCTTCAAAATCAATGTATTTTGCATCCTGCAAGTCTGGTTTTTTATTATGTTGGCCAGATTAAATGTGAACAAAGTTTTTCTTTCAATACAAGCCTGCAGAACAAGCAACAGAATTAACTGCATAGAAATCTTGGCTGCGCCATGCAAAATAAACCAGTCCGCTTGCTCAGAAAGTACAGTCCGCAGGGTCTGCACCCACACACACGCCAGTGTGTTCCATCTGTTCAAGCTGTTCAGTAGCCTTTCCAAACACCTGCCTGCACAGTCCTGACTCTCCCTCGCACCAGCACAAGCAACCATTTAACAGGAAGACAGATATGCACCTGCAAAATCGCTTATTTTGAGAATTTTTTATATGGACCCACCTGACTGCTTGAAAAAGGTGATAAAGTTATCAATAGTTTTGTGGAAGGGAGATTTTCCAAGCCTCGAAACCGTGGCCAGAAAGATTCAAGTAGACTCCTCCAACTACAACTTGTTACATTGTGTGCTATGAGTAACTGTTTTGTTTAAGCAATGGTGTTTTGAGGCTTGTTTTCTTTTTGAAAGTAAATGATAAGTAAGTGTGTGTGTGCGAGTGTGTGTCCACCAAAAATTTCTTCAAAGTATTAAAAATCAGTTGTTATTGGGCCACAACCCACTGCCATGTGCCTGAACGCTACACCACTGAAGTCAAAGGAATTTCTTTCTATTATCTCCCAGTGTCAAGGTCAAGCCTATGATGACCAACTGTGTCATATAAAAACCCATACAGAACTGCCCAGTGGAGTAGTTCATTTTTTCTGCAAAATCAAGTCAACAAACCCATGTGCACTGATTATGCTGTTAGATAAGGCAACTTGAGAAATAGAATGCCATTATAATTATGGATATTAACATTAATTAACAATATGATTAATTAGCATTACAGAAACAAGCAGATGAGATCTTAAAGGATCTGCAGTGAAATCATGGTGAAGCTTGCTGTGTGTGTGAAGGGTCTGTTTCATACCACCTCCCAAAGAGTGTTACACTCAAAACTGGCTTTGAAGTCCAGCTTACCAAATGTCCATCAGTTAGTACCTCATTATGGAAAAGTAAAATAAACAGGAACATCAGCAAAGCAGTACAATTGTATGACAAACACAAAATAATATATTCATTAATGTTCACCTAGTGGAGAGATTCAGTAGCTCACTTGGAGCTACCACAAAGTCTGTGAAAAACTGCACTTCTGTTTTGAGCAAGATCTGGTTCTAGGGCACTTGTGGGAACAGGGAAGAAGAGAATCGGAAAAATGGGCCTGCTGTACAAATGAAACCAGGAATATCAGGCAGAAATAAAGCTCCCTTGAACTCAAGCCAGTTACTGAAACAGAGGACACTGGTAGCTACCAAGTTGCCCTGTGTCTTGTAGTGGCTTTTGGACCATTTGTGTTACAAGTCTGACAAATCACAAGGTGTCCCATTACCTCAAACTCCCCAGGGGCCAGCTGCACCCCGCTGTACAAGACTTCTGGAAAGACGTAATTGGTGCCAAACGTGCCGCTGAGGGAGAACATCTCAGACTTGGTCTGAGCCGTCTCCACGGGCTGCCCGCATGTGTTCCGGTCCGTGCTCTTGCACTTGAGCAGCGTGCATATCTGCAGGGAGGAGGATACAGAAAGGCAAAACACCGCTAAGCTTTCAGCAATCAAGAGCTAGGTCTGATTGTAAGAAAAGCTGTCACGGTGAAGAAATGATCCAATACATCTTCTCATTTATTTAGGACAAGAGGATCTGTGGGTGGCACTTGAAACTTTGCAAAAAGGCAGTTCTTTGCCAGCACTGCAGAAGACCCCTGTGTCTGTGTGTATACATGCTGTTTATGTGTGTCTTCATGTATAATGCATATGCATGTAGTCATAGATGTAGAACAGTTTGTGACCTAGGGAAGTTACTTCAGCTCTGGCTGAGTTTCCTAAAGAACTGAATCAATATTTATTTGCCTGCTCTAGTGAGAATACTCTATAAAGATATAGAGAAAAGATAAAAAGATCTAGAACATTAAAAAAAAGCCTGACAGCAAAATCTAAAAGAATAGTAAAAAAAACCAAAACACTGACAAGCCATGTGGATACAAATGTTATAGAAACACATTTAGTTTCTCAATATTTTTTAGATAACTGCATGTTAGAGAATCACATCAACACAATGGTAAATACCACCGAGCAGAAAACTGCTCTCTGTTGTGACAAGAGCATCCCTAAGGACACAGGGAGAACTCTACAATCTTCCTTCCCTTTTGTACACATATATGGAAACCTCTCTGAAGTGTTATAGAACAGAGTCAATGCAAGGTCTTCACTTTCATCATTCATAACAGAGAGAGAAAAGCAGAATCAACACCCCTAATGAACTCAAAATGCATAAATGCATCATGAAGAAAACAAATGTTTTCAAAGGGGTCTAAAAATGTCAGTCAATAATGAGACAAATGCAAATGGGCTGCAAAGAGAGTATTGCAGCCTTCCCACTGTACAAATAAGAACAGAAAACCTTTACCTACAAATAATACTTTCCCTCAACAACATGTAGCCCATCAAAGGCACCCAGAACATAAATGTCATCTTTCCACTTCTCTGCCATCTTGTAACTGAGATGGCAACAGAGGTCCTGCTGGCAAATGGCACAATTTCCCTCGGGTTCGGTGAGCTCCATGAAGGAGAAGATACCATCGTAAATGACCCCATTGAAATAGTGGTTGTTTAATGGAAGCTGTTCGATTCTGCTGGCATACAATTTCCAGTAAACATCAGCAGGATAGTCAGGAGAGAGACGTGGGTGTGAACTCAGTTCTGTCACCAAAAGGTGACCATTTTCCATTTCTGTATTGTAATAATACGCTCTTGGACCACCTGGGGCCTAAATACCATTCCCTGCAAACATGACACCAGAAAACTTTTAATTTGAAAGCAAGTATATGGGACAAGTAAGCAATCTTCGCTAATTAAACATGTGCCAAATTTTAGTCTAATGTTTACCAGATTGTTTTAAAACTACACCTTCACAGACTACAAGCTAACTTGATGCTTTTTGAAAGCAATAGAAAGTAGACCAAACTCTGATGTTTCAATGTCTTGTCAGTGACAAGATTACTGTAATAATTATATGCCATTATATGTGATTTAAGTAGCTGAAGTGACCAAGTTCCTCATTGGGTTTAGCTGCATTAGCAATCAGTATTTCTGATTAAAATGAACGGTAACACTGTCAAGTCAAAAAAATCTATAAGGGAAAGATATTACAAAAAGTCACATCTTTACGCAAGCTCTTTACATAAATACATAAACCTTTAAAGCCCAGATTAAAATCTATTCATAAAGAATATGGATTGTACAACACAGGGTCATCCATGACTGAGAACTAAAGGAATGGCCCATATCTGCTTTTATTCAGAAGGCAAAGTTTAGGGCTACATTTGAGCCACACCAGGAAGTTTCTCTCACTTCTGCAAGCACATGCCCAAAACACTTGTGCTTGACTTCTAGCCTCTGCTCAGGGGAAATACACGGTGGAACCAGAGCCTGCAATGAAGGCACAAGGTCTCCCATCCAAAGGCGATGTTTGCAGGGCTCGCCGCGTTTCTCAGAGTTAGGTTTCCACCTAGTGGAGAAGAAAAAGTCTGGGCCTTCACATGACCAAAACATCCATCTACAGCGGGGTCAGATTAAGGATCACATGGGTAAACTCCCAGGACCGACCATTTAACAAGTAACTAAAGGTGTTCTAGTCAACTTAAGAGCTTCTGAGTTCTTATACATCACATTTTAATTTTCTTCTTACCTGTACAAGTTCTCTCGTCCTAGTCCTGTTGACACGCATGCACACCTAAAGCTGATGGGAATTTCTGCTCAGGTCAATTGCACTACATAGATATAAATGTTGCCCATACAAACAAGATCAATTAGAGCAATATTACATTATCTGCCATAACTAAAGTGGAGCTGAGTGTATTTGCTGAAAGAAAGTTGACGCTCATTCCCATGGGCTGAGTGAAACTGGACAGCTGACACCAGTGGAAGAGTGTTACCCCAAGCAGTTCGGAACAGCACCGAGTCAGCCTGAAATCTGCTTGCCAAGACCACAGCTGGGTCAAGACAGAATGTCAGATATCTGCACGAGTGAAAATGCCAACATAGCCAAAGGAAGTATTGATAGTTACAAATTCTGGATCCTTAGGGCAATTAAACTGTCACAAAAAGGTTGTACTGCTCATGGAAAGGAAAAAAAAAAAGATTAGAAAAGAAATCAAACCATTTAAATCAGACTAATATAATACTCATTCACTTAAATACAATTAATGGAGAATATGTTTTGTGAATATGCTATATCTTAATTTTGAAAAGGACAATTGATACCACTGCAAGAGGAGTCAAGCACAAATATCCATGGTTCTGATCTATAGTGAAGGGGATTTGTATTTACTTAGCAAGTTTTGGACATTCATGTTTTAAAATCTCATGTGCTGCTTCCTATTGAGAAGCAGTAAAAATAGAGGCATTATTGAGTTGTAATTAATTTAAGTGCTTGCTATTAAATTCAGAATAGCAGTAACAAAGATATCTTGAGGCAGTGGCTTTCAACTGCCCTCTGACACCTGACTCTACGTGCAAATACATTTAAGCCTGGGAAGCAGCTTGTCTCTCACATCTTTGATCACCCGAGGATCACGTGCTCCACGAACACTGTGGGTAACAAGCCACCAGTTTCCCTTCTGAGCCAAAGACAACGTTGGTGTTGTACCGATAGTGACCATCACTCGGGCACCTTGGATCACTGGAATTACGTGGCTTCTTATCTCTCAGATTCACAATCACACAGATGGAGTTACCCCTTGCCAGACAGCTCAGTCTTACCAGCACAAGTGAGGGAGCAAACCTCAACAGCAGGGAAGGAAGAAAGGAAGTAAAATATCAAAACCAGTCAACCCATAAAAATGCCAACACTAAGACTACAGATCACAAGGATGATAGCTGTAAATTAGTCATATCTAATACAAGACTGTCACTTTCTGTTATTCAACAGAAGGCAGCGGTTTTGCGCTTCAAAGCTTCGTGTGCTGAAACCCTGGCTTCACTTCCCATTAACTGAGGAATACAGGGCTTTCCCTGCAGTGAAAGTGAATCTTTGCACCTTCAAGTCTTCCTTCTGCTGCCGGCCTGTGGCACAGCTTTGATGTTACACCGACACATGGGCTAATCTCAGCTGTTCTGCTTCAGCTCTTGATTTGGCTGCTGTGCTGAGGTAGCTTAGGATTTGTTTCTTCCATGGTGCATTTTGTTATCTTTCATGAAGTATTCCAGCTTCAAAAAATGGTACAGTTTATTAAGGAAAGTAACAGAATAAAAAGATTAGCATTTCATGAATCAAAAAGACAGATTTGAAATTGTGCAGCATATCCTTTCAGTAGAAGCTGGTATCTTACCCACAAATATTCTTAATATTCACATATCTTATTTTTCTACAACGCATTACTAAGATGTGGATTCTGTTAAGTTTTTGGTTTTCTTTTAAATAAATCTCAAACTTTACAAGTATACTAACTAAAATAAAAAGAATTACAGCAAGCAAAAATGACAGAAAAAAAAGATGTCAACTGAAGCTATTTAATGGCAACTACATGATGCCTAACCTGCCTTCATTTCACAGCAGTTGTTTGAAGACATTTAAAACTATCAACCACCACTCCTAAAGGCAGCTGTCTTTCCCATCAGATTGTTCCCCCATGCACAGTAGGGACAGTATCTTCCAGGATCAGCACATGGAATCCAGTCCACCTGTGGCTCTGGGATATCCTCAAGATAAGGATATATTGTTTCCCTTGTGAAGACCTAGCCATAAATGCCATCTTCAGGAGTCACAATGATATGGGCACCCTGGTACCAACGTGCAAAGCCCAAAAATACTATTAAGAAAAGGAATAAATGGTCAGTTTACCAAAATGAAGTCTCTAAGGAGGTCATAATACATGTCTGGCTACTTCTTTGAAGGCTGCTTCCAAAATTGCCATATTTTTCCCTATCGTCATCAAGGCCTCCTCAGGAGAAACTGGCACTTCAGTGATTCTATGATTCTAAGACCATGCTGTACTCGTATGACGGCTGCAACACAGCTGTCCAGGTCACAGGCTTCCAGAGCAGGCAGCACCAAAAGCACAGCAGAGGCACAGGCTTTAGGAAGACCCATGGCTGGAGCAACCAAGTCACCCAAGGAGATGTCAGGGGCAAGCAAAGATGGGGGCCTTAAAAGGGAAAGTCTTGCATGAAACCTGGGAATTCCCCAGAGTGGCAGAAAGCCAACACCTGGGGATGCAATCACCCTGCCTGGAAAGTCTCACAAGTGTCAAAGGCAAGAGAGCTGCCAGCATTGAGCAATTCTGCCTTACACCACTGGCAGAGAAGTCATGGCGAAGTCACCGCTGTGCTGCAGCTGAAGAAACACATCACCTGCCAGATCTGCAAATAATGATTCAGGTGTGGCATGGCTGTAGTAATGCAGTTCAAGGCAAGCCCAGGTCACAGCAGGAAAACAAGCCAGAATTTGTGAAATCTCAGCACAGCCACATTCCTGCCCAAAGCCGAGGGCACGGGCTGCAGGAGGCAGGCAGCCCTTCCCCAGCTTGGTGCTGCCGCATGGGCACTGCCTGGGCCACCCCAGCTCAGGGCTGCTCCCATCTAGGTCAGTGTAGTTCATCACAGCTTCACAGATCGTACAGCTGTGTCCGTTACAGCAGGGCATTCAGCCCTGCCATGCAGGAGGCCAGCACAGCCCTAGCCAAGGGGTTGCTGAGTTTCCCATAGGAGTTGCCACTGCCCTGCTTTAACCGTGGTTCCAGGACCCCTGGACAATCACGGCAGGAGAACATGCTTGTGAGTCCATTTGAACAACAAACCTGGACACCAGGACTCCTCTTCAGATTTCTTTTGCCTCTATTGTGCACATGAAAGAATGAAGAGGGGAGAAGATGTGTTGCCAGAAAGCCAGAGGGGTTCGTTAAACCTGTCCAGTTTCCACTGGAGGTCTGATGAAGTTCATGCATTGCAGGACAGCTCATTAATTCCAATGACATTTGTGCTCTTCCTGATAATCCCAGCCACTTCAAGTCCTAACAGCACAAGTCAGGTAAGTGAACAACTCATTCCACAAAGAGAGCTAATTTAAGTCTCATGTCTACAGATCTGCATCTTGTGCGTCTGCATCTACCTCCAGTCCTCTCAGCTCCTTCTCACCTGCTTCACCATCAGCACTGGCAGGGTCAGCACTTCATAATAGGCTGAGGTGTACATTCCTAGTTCCAGTCTAACACCCAATATAAAAGGAAAGGGAGGTATTGCCAGGATATTCCCAGGGGAAGCCTCTGGTGCCCTGATGCTTCACAGTTCAGCTGGCTACCAGAGCAGCTCTTGCTAGAGCCCTTTTTGGGAGAGAAAGAAAGAAGTACTTGTCATGTAAACTCCAGTAGCTATTCACAAGAGAAAATTATTGGAAATTGCTAAGACTAGACCATTTCTCTCATTTAGGGGAAAATGGATCCCACAGAGAACCCCTTCTAGGACCCAGTTCTGGCCTCAAGGACAAATGAAAAGACTTCTGCCACGGCCAAGGCTGAGAAGTGTGCCAGTCATACTCTTACCTCACTTCCCAATGTGTTTTACTGCTGAGCATCCAGAGGAGATGAGGAGATCATTTTTTCCCCATTGTTGGAAAAGAGTAGCCCCTCATTTTATAGATTTACTGCTGCAGAGGCAATCAGTTACAAACATTCCAGCTGGCATTTATGAGTAAAACAGATCTCATACATACCAAGCCGAGTCTACATATATAATACAAACATACATACACATGATGCAAAGTCTCCTCCAGGACCAAAGGTCAGTTAATTCTGTATAGAGATGCTAACTTTTCGTTACTTTTGCCTTCTGTTTTCAGCCACTTTCGAGATAATACAAGTGCTGGTAGACACAAAGTCTTTTAGACTCTTGTTGTCTAAGAAAAATCACAAAACTTAGGAAAAAAGTTGCTTTATTGAAAACAATATTGTGCTTAATGCTTTGTAATTTCAAATTCTGTTTCAACATTTTATGTTATCAGTTTAAGTATTACAAGATACTGAACTTTCTTTAAAAAAATACAGAAAATCATGGTAGCAAAATGGTAGCTTTACCCAAGAATAATGCACAGCAGGCTCAAGTATAGAAACAAGACATTTGAAAACGTATCTCTTCACGTACAGTGGTGCACTGTATATGGAACACAATTAAACAGGCTGACATCTGAGGGTTACTCATCACTTCGGCCAATCCACGGAGGACTTCCAAAAGAAAGGCAGTCAGTGTTTAGTGTTTCAAAACAGTAATGCAGCTACAACTAAACCACAACTGGTTGTTCATTAAGGGATCACGTACCCCAGCTCCAGAATAATGAAACACTCATCTCAACACTAGGTTAAACCACAATAGTAAACAGAGAATTGAAAGTATATCTGGCTATGTTTCACTGCCCATCAGATGAGTTCTTTCTTCATTATTACCAGCAGGATTTTGCAGGCTGGAACTGGAACTGTTTGCACAAGGAAAAGAACAGGAGGGAAGAAACAGGTTTAATATTCTCCAGATACTTCTATGCAATATCAACGTTACAGCAAAAAAGCCACACATTACATTGAAATAGCTACATGGATCACTGGATTTGGTTCCCCACTATTGTGCAGAACCATGTACTATTGCTTTTATGGCTATCATTTCACAGAATGGTTTGGGTTGGAAGGCACCTTTAGAAGACATCTAGCCCAACCTCCCCTGCAATAATTGGGGACATCTTCAACTAGATCAGGTTGCTCAAAACCCCATTCAACCTGACCTTAAATGTTTCCAGGGACGGGGTTATCTACCACCTCTCCGAGAAACTTGTTCCAGTGTTTCACCACTCTCATAAAAAATTTCTTCCTCGTGTCTAGTATGAATCTATCCTCTCTTAGTTTTAAAACCATTACTCCTTGTCCTATCACAACAGGCCCTACTAAAAAGTCTGTCCCCATCTTTCTTATAGGACCTCTTCAAGTACTGAAAGGCTGCAATAAGGTCTTCCTGGAGCCTTCTATTCTCCGGGCTAAACAATCCCAACTCTCAGCCTCTCCTCGTAGAAGAGGTGCTCCATCCCTCTGATCTAGTTCTCCTCTAGACTCTCTCCAACAGGTCCATGTCTTTCCTGTGCTGAGGGTCCCAGAGCTGGATGCAGCACTCCAGGTAGGATCTCACCAGAGCAGAGGGCCAGAATCACCTCCCCTGACCCTGCTGGCCGTGCTTCTTTTGATGCGGCCCAGGATATGTTTGGCCTTCTGGGCTGTCAGTGCACCTTGCTGGTTCATGTCCAGCTTTTCATCCACTGGTACCCTCCAGGTTATTCTCGGCAGGGCTGCTCTCAATCCATTCATCCCTCAGCCTCTATTGATACTGGGGGTTTCCCTGACCCAGGTGCAGGACCTTGCACTTGGCCTTGTTGAACCTCAGGAGGTTCACACAGGCCCACTTCTTCAGCTTGTCGAGGTCCCTCTGAATGGTACCCTGTCCCTCAGGCACGTCAATTACCACCACTCAGCTTGGTGTCACCTGCAAATCTGATGAGGATACACTCAATCTTACTGTTGTTGGTGGTGAAGGTATTAAACAGTACCGGTCCCAATACTGACCCCTGAGGGACACCACTCATCAGTGATCTCCACCCAGAGACACTGAGCCATTGACCACTACTCTCTGGACGCAACCATCCAACCACTTCAAGATCACAGACACCCTCCTAGAGGAACCATCAGTGGAGTTTGCTCGTCAATGCTACAGTCCTGTTGCTTGTGTAGAACAGGCATTGCCTGGTTTAGGTCTCTGTTCAGGTCAGTAGGGATTTAGGAAAGGATACAGACAAAGTATTTAAGCAGTGTTTTTAATGCTCATCTTGTCAATTATCAGATTGGTAGAGAGTAAAAAATGGAAGCACAGCTTTCAAAGGCTTGCTTCATATGGCTACAAGCAAAGTAAAGAATAAATATCTCAGCATACCTGCTTCTTGTTGCCTCAGTGATATAGAATATTCCAGTTGCAAGACCCTTTGAGGAAACAGTCAGTTACAATTGTAATAATAACCTTATGCAATAGCTCATAATTGCAATAGATATAAAAAGCAAAAAATGTGTAATTACTTACACTTGACAGTGCCCATCCTCCTTGGATGGCTGAGGCCCATTCAAAACCCAGCTTCTCATTTAGAAATCCTCCCAAAGTAGGACCTGCAAATGCCCTGCCACAAATCAAAATGAGGTATTGGTATCCCAAACAGAAAGGATAACACATTCTCAGAGAACTTTTTTATGGCATTTTGTGGCCTCCCACCATTGATTCTCTCTCCTTTGTCAACAAAAAGATTGTCTTCTACAGACCTAACTTTCCTATAATCCACAATAAGTATTAATGCTTTGTTTGCCATGGCCCCAACAAACCTGTTTAGTTACCTCCTCAGCTGGAAATAGGATCCACATCAGAAAGCTGAATGCACTCTCTTCTGTATCTGGAACACCTTAGAGGCCCCATTACGAACCATGTTCTAACAGGGCATCTACACCAATCAATTCTATCATAAAAGAAATTTAAACTCCCATCCCTTCCCTCAAAATGTAAACCTTCCAAACTTCAAGACAAAAGACTGATGGATATAGACAGGTGGGGAGACACACTGTGACAGACGCAGTCACTGCAAGGTTGAGCTGTGTGTAACTGCCCTGCACCTTCATGCCTGTCTGAAGAATGCCATGAAAGGTTATGCAGCTGCTGTCACTTTATGAATGGTCTTACACGATACAGTCTCTTGCTATAGAAAGGGACAAAACTCTGTAAAACTCGAGAGACTTCCTGGAAGCAAGTCACATAAAGCCAAGCTTGGTAACAGCATAAAGCTGCGCTTTGGTAACTTTATACTACTTAGATCTGTACTGAACCCTATGCCAAATGAACAGGGCAGCTAGAACTTCAGTTAGCTTGGAAAAAATGATGCAAGTTTGTACCACTGAAACTCGCCTGCAGCCACAGAGGACTACAAGGCCAAATAAAAAAAAATCCTGAAAGTGGCTGTCAACAGGGGGACTGTCACTTCCCACTGAGTGACAACTCTGAAGAGTCACTCAGCCAGTAGCACCTTCCACTCATTTCTGTGATGACCACTGGGTAAAACACACAGATGCACAAACACAGACTTTAAATAACGGCTGAAAGAGAAAAGGAGATTCTACCTTATGCTATTCCAGACACAAGGAGGAAATGTGGAAAATGAAAAAGGAAGAACAGAATTAGTCGGGAGCAGATACCTTCTAGCCCATCCCATGTGGATGGACTTAGCTTAGTAAAAAATTAATAGTCCACCTCTCCCTGTATTAAGCATTAAATACTTCAGTGACAACAAAAATGACCACACAGAAGTGCAAGCTAACATCCACTTAATCACTGAAGTGTTTTGATATGCAGGGCAATACATTTCAGGGAAGATAAGTTCAGAGTCCATTTCCTTTGTTGGGTAAAAAGCTTTGTTTTAATATGTCCACCAGGCATCTGTTTAGCAAGAACCTTTTGAATCAAGGTCAACACAATGACTGCAGTGCAAGACTTCTGGTTGTAACGCATCAGGCTTTCATGTGACAGTAGCATAAAACAACCAAATGCTTACAAAAAGGTGACTGTGTACCTACCCAAGGGACCACATGGCATTGAAAAGCCCAGACACCAGTCCCAGCACACTCAGACCTTCTTCAAATCCATTCTCACTGCAGAAAGACAGACCAGTTAGAGTAGTACATTATTGTGTCTCAGTCTATAGCCTTCCCTTATATAGTTTTTTCCCTCCTTTTAATTTACATACAACATAAATAGTTAACAAGCAAAAGTTTACAGTGGAATCATATCTGTTTACCCAGTACTTTCTTCTTTGCTGCCTCTCTGGAGGACTGCAGTGCCACTACTCATCTCTGATGTCTTTCAAGTAAGATTCCTAACATCACACCATCACTTAATCCCCATGTTTCATATGGCAAGTGTAAAACAGTGACGGGTGACTTTTAAGACAGAAAGACCTTGTTCCAAAAGGAACATATTAACTAGAGTAAACCAAGACCCTTCTAGGTCGTTACTGCCAAGCCACATCACAGGCTGTGCACTCTAAGCAAGTATGACTCCTGTAGGTGCAGCTACTAAAGACAATGCAGTGACAATGCAGTCTGAAAATCCAGTGAAAACTGTTATTAATTGTCCTCAGAAGCTGAAATAAATCCTATGTATATGAAACCACGCGCAGGTCACCCCATGCCAGGAGACCCAAAGTCTGATGGACTTCAGTGTGTTCACAGTACTGAGGTACACATTTAGAAAATTACATTTGGAGTATAATGACCGGGGTTCTCAGTCAAAAAACAACTAAGACAAAAGAGTAGTGGAAGCATTTAAATGTTACTGCTTTTGCCTCAAAAAGGGCGGTAATAGCCATGCCAAAATTCTACTTCATATCCACCCCTGAAAATTAGTTGCAGTTTCCTACTGTCGGTAACATGAAAGACCTGTTGGACCCAGTTACTTACTATGCACAGTGCAGTATCTCTGGAAACACTGGAATAGCGCTCATGCCAAGGGAAAAGCCAATCAAAACCAGCACTAGCACAAACATCCACAGCTGACTGAAAAAAAAAGAGGCATTTAAAAGAAGTTAGCTGCTGAAGACTCTTTTCAAGTAAGGACCCCATCTGACTGAAGGCTGTTGTATCAGCTCTCCGTGACTGACCAGAAAACTAGGTTTCTTAAAGCCAAAAAGAATTCTAATTTAACTGAAAGCTATGACTTGAAAAATACAATTCTATGCTTAAAAAAAGACTTTGTAAAATAATTTGAAAATCGTGTGCTCAAATTATTTCCTTATCACATGCAGTTAATTTTAAGAGGAGCACAGAGAGAAGAGGTAGACAGATGAGCTTAACTCGGCAATACCTATGTCCAAGCTCCAGGCTTGGTTTGTTGCACAAGTGAAGGATTTTGCACCTAAAATTGTGTAGCCTAATACATTATAATGAAACAGACTTAGTTAAAGAAAATAATGATGAAGATTTTACTGATTTCTTTTTCTCACCAGCTCTAACATATTACCTCACCAGTTTCAAATGTATGATCTTCTTTAAAAATTAGAAGTCTAGGAGGAAGTTGAATAATTCTGCACATTAGCAAGCCTATCATCATCTTTAACAGAGTACATAACCTAAGATAAAAGGACTGTATAGCTGTTTTGAAAACATACTAGAGTGGTTTGCTCTGAATTAACTTGAGAGATATGGTAATGCAGTGTTCAGGTGCAACAGACGTTGTCTTTACTTAGCTAGCTGAAAACAAAGCATTAATAATCATAATGCGTAATTCATGCATAATCTGGCATTTTCCTCAGTAAGCTATATACAAAGAGAGGAAAAATCAATACTGCTGCACAGCCATGCAAATAAAACCCAGAGTTAAGAAATACTGATGAAATAGAGAAAATTGAAAAATAAGGCCAAAAAAAGAACTTTGTTTTGCTGCACTAGAAATGCTACAGAATTGAGAAGAAACAAAAATAAAAAGCAGCGCTCTTCCCACCACTCACATTAATGTGAGCAAACACAGTAACAGTAAAAAGCAAAGGAAAAGGATCTGTTTTACAAAGCTGTAAAATTTCCATTTTCAGACGCTTCCACTACTTTACATTTGTATTCACATGTTAGAAGTTAAAAAATTCTGTTTCATGGTCAGAGGTGCTAATTATAGATCTGTGAATATACATGATATGGTCATGACAGCTATCACAAAAAAATCACATAAGGGGACAGGCTGAAGAAGCGGCAGTTCTGTACCTTTCAATGTGCAGTATAGGAGCAGGTCCTAACATGAAAAAGCACAGTGCTGTCATTAAACCCCCAGATACCAGCAGCCACTTCCTGAGGTACTGTGAATGAAAAGGAAGAGGTATGTATTTTAAAGACATGAATTTATAATGTAACTATTTTGCCTTTCCTAATACCGCTCTTCTAAATCTTCATCTCCTGAAAAGTACAACTCCCGTAGAGACCATCATTACTCACAAACTGGGAATTCACAATTTCTCTGCCAGTTCTGAACACCATCAAGAAATACTGAATTCATGTTTCCTTACCACCAGTGCAATCACTGGCAGCAGCTGCTTAATACAGTGATTTCTTTAGGATACTGAGTAATGGTGCTTCCCTATTAACAACGTATTTTAGGTCTTACTCTTCCTTAGTATAAGAAATGTCATGTAGCATTGCATATAATTCTCATGTACAAAGGCCATTGTTAGTCTGTGTCAGGAAAAAAATGTCAGAAAAATGGCACTGTCCTTCACACACAGCATTCAAAGTGTAGGTTTCCTTGATCAATTAATTAGTGGTGGCTGTCAACCAGGCCATCTGAAGTGTATTACTGTTAAAGTCTCTCTGAGGTGCATTTAAGAGCTAAAGAACCACAGCCAGTGTGCTGTTCTAATTTGGATATTACATTTTTAAAGAAACAAAGTCAACACATCTAACTAGAACATCTTTACTCCTCTTCTCAAAAGCTGATAACGTTAGATGTGGTCAATAGCACGTGTAACTGGGATGTATTTTCCCACTCTGTATTCCATATTGGCTGGAAATAGCTTGGGCTTAGTCCACTGGAAAAGCTCAACACATTTCAACTACATGACACTTGTCCAATATCCTTTACTATTTTGGACATTCTTGTATTACCTGGACCTTGCAAAAAGAGACCTTCAAGTTGACAGTGTTCGGTGTATGTGCAAGGACCTGAAAGACAGATCTCCTTACAGTACCAGGCCTATATCCACCACTTCAATATGGGAAGTTGTCCAGTTTTAACCAAATGCACAGACTGCTTTACTAACCCTGTACAAACAGTAGGGTAGTACTCACTGGCAGTTTGTCACTTAGGAGTCCAAGGAGGGGAGAAGACAGGGAGTACGAGAGTGCTAAACCAAGGAATACCAAGCCCACATAACCAGCTGGGAGTTTGAACTATATAAAGACAGACAACAAAAAACAAAACATCAAACCATATATGCTATGTCCGTTAAAGGACAATCCAAGAATCATATTTTAGGTCAAAATACTGAAATACATGATTTTAAGTATTTTACTTATACCATACAGAGGCTATTTAAGTATTCATCAGCAGAACTCCAGTTTACTTCCACTTCTAAGCATGGAGTGAAAACTCTGGGCACAACTGTACTCAGATAAAGCCTAAATAATCTCAGGTGGAAACACTATGGGATGTCCCTACACCAGCACACTGGATTCTACCATTAGTATCTGGCACATTTGAAACAGATACTTCAGACGCTGAAATTTAGATGGATTTAGTCTTTACCTCTCCAATCTTCAATTTTATTTCCATTTAAAAAATCATAAATACTGTAGTCATCCACTGCTAATCAGTGCATCTTAAAAGTAAGTAGTGCCACAAAACACAATGCTAGCTTTTCAACAAAAGGAGGATTTTTATGAGAATGAATAAGAGGCTTTTTGCAGATAACCTGAGGTCTACATTTTCCTAAGGCAGAGTCAAATTTCTGTATTGAAACAAAACGTGTAATGAACAAAAAGCATACCAGTTTCTCAAATGAGTGCCTTAACTATCAGGCAGAAGGTATTCCAAGATGTTCCATGTGGCACGGACTACATAAATATTCACTATTTCCTTGCCATATGCCATACACTGCCTAGAAGGCTACAGCCCTTCAACAGCAAGTATCTGTTAGCACAGAGCAGAGGGAAAGCAGAAGAGCCACCTAAGTGCACAA
The DNA here is from genome assembly GCF_023634155.1 of Falco peregrinus. Taxonomy (NCBI): domain Eukaryota; kingdom Metazoa; phylum Chordata; class Aves; order Falconiformes; family Falconidae; genus Falco; species Falco peregrinus. The sequence continues at coordinate 37,147,487 of NC_073727.1, forward strand.
TATTCTACAGTGGGATAATTACAGATCCCTCCTGGGTGACGGAAGGTGTGCGTTCACACCTCCAATGATGGAAGACATCAGCACTAAGCCTCCTTCACCCTGGATGAGTGCTTTAAGTATTGGACTAAACAGACAAAAAGTAGGAGCACAACCACCTGTGAAATGCTATTCCCTGGAAAAACAATTAATAAGCAAACGACTCAAAAAGCATTGCTTAATTACACACAGTAATAGAATCTTAATCTGTTTACTTCAAAATCATTACCTTAAACACCATGGGGAAAATAAAATTAGGTAGGAAACAAATCAATAAATATTAAAATATGTAAAAAATAAATAAATGAAATGGCATTTGCCTTTTTAATGAGTGAAGAAGTCAGTTAAATTAAAACTACTAAATTTAAACTACATTTTGGCATTGTTGTAGGAGAACGCGGAGCTGTGACATCACGTCCATGAAAACAATGTCCGTATCAAGAGATACAACGCTGTCAGTGACTGTTGCAGTTTTACAGAATTTGCTTTCAGAAAGGAGGAAAGAGTCCCTTGTTCACAAAACCAGCTGCCATGCCCTGTGTGGAGAAGGTACTCTGCAGCTGAAAGCCAATTAAGTGGAAAAAGCGTATTTTTAAAGGCCTTACATTTCCTCAAAGTTACTGAGACCCAGTGACAACAGATGGTGTCTATGGAAACCGTAGTTTGTCAGTACTGTGAAAAAAATGTCATTTGGAAACCAGTTAATGAAAGCGGTGTAATTGGATAAGGCTTAATTTTGTTTAGGATATTTAAACCACATTTATAACCAGTTATTTACTATTTAGCAAGTAAAGACTTCCCTGCGTGTTAACAGGACTTACCTTTTTTAGGATAAATAGAGACATCGTGGGATCCAAAAAGCCCAAGCATGCACTTAGAGAAAATATAATAAGACAGAGCAGTAAGACTTTCGGCAGAAGAATGAGTTTCCAAAAGGAGTCCTTGCTAGGGACTGAATCTGTTTTAAGAGAAGGGGGGCAGGGGGGAAGTGCATTATTTTCAGCAGCATAAGCTCATGATTGAAATTCTGCTTTAGAAATCACTATTATTTGCTTTTTCTAGTCCAATTACTCTTGTTATTGAACAAATGAAAGTCAATAGTAGACTATTATGCACTATATTATTTTTGTTAAAAAAACCCAAATTTGATAGGTGAATAAAAGAAGAAAAGTACACAATTTAGATTACAACATTGCAAATCCCCAACCTGAAAGAAACAAAAGCATGTACTATTCCAATTATGTGAAAAAACAGTTATTTCTCCACTAGCCTTTATATAATGAAAATCTCATGGATCTGTCTCAACTTAAAACATGCACACACGCATGAACTGCTCATATCCAGAGAAGCATGTTTTGGAAGTAAAATAAAAAGATCACTATTTATCAGTTGAGATCTGTCTGAATTTTTAAGCAACTAGTCATTCAGGTTTCCTACACATTCAATTTGTACTCCAGACAGGAAGCTTCTTTCAGGTGTCATGGTTAGGTGTCATTTCCAAGTCAGGCTCCCCTCCTGATGCTGTTGGTACCTTAACAGTAGAATGTGGTCTCAAAGTATACATAGAACTAAAAGTTCATTCATTAGCATCCACCAGCTCAGAGCTAATATTTATTCAATGTAGTCTCTAAATCGGCTAGGAACATCATGACTCCAGACAATTTCAAAGCTTGGGGAGGTGGAGGGGAAGCCAGCAGTAGCAGCACATGGTTAACCACTGGAAGTTTCTTCTAAAAGCTACTATATATGATGTTACTCTCCAAGGGTTTCATATTTAAGAGGAAAAAAGGTTTTTGAAAATAAGTTACTAGGGTTTTTTTCTAGAAAAGACTAACAGAACTGTAACCTTGCAAATATCTTGTGTGAAGATTTATCTTTACGCTAGCTTTCCCTCCAAGCAGGTCCATCTAAAATTTAATCAAATTTATTTGACCGCCAGTACTTCAGTTAAACCCCTCATTTATTAACTTTAATGCTGTTTCCTCTTAATCAGAACCTGCATTATTCAGTACAAAAAACCCCAACCACCTTTTGTTCTCTCTGTAATTCTGTTTTATCCTTCAGATATGTCAAGTTCTCTTGTTTTAGGCAAAACCTATCTCCAGCTTTTTTTCAACTAGCTGCAATGACAAACTGATACTAAGCAGACACAACTGATCCCTTTATAAGCCCTGAAGCTAACGAGACAAAAGAAAACAAAAATATATCTCAGTTCAATTCCACACAGAGTTCTTAGTATTTGCAGAGATGGGCATGAGGTGTTGGATTCATTCCAGGCCATCTGCACACATTAATTTAGAGTAACATTAAAACATGGGACTGATCAAGATCACAAGTTAATTCAGCTGGAGCTTTGCCCTCCAAGTTGGACCAGACTCCAGAAGCTGGTATTTTTTTAAAGGACAGTTAAATATATGCGAAATTAAGGTGACTTAAGGAGACAGGAGGAAGGATGCTTACCATATTTTGATAATATGCACATATTCACAGGCACCAAGACCAACACTACGCATCCCAGTGTAATGAAAGGAACCTCGTAACCAAACGATTGATACAAAAAGCCACCTAAAGGCGGACCCAGCACCAGTCCAAGTCCTGTAAAAATTTCAAGGCTGCCCTAAAGGATTAAAAAGAAAATGAAAAGATAAAGAGCTGGGAAACTCCAACATAACAATAAAAAGCAAGCCATTTTCTGAGGTGCAGCACAGCATAAGCCAGTGAAAAGAAAAAAGGCACTGCATCACTACAGGGGATAACTGCCGGTAGTGACCTTCACAAAGTGGGATAGCAAAAGGAATTTCAGTTGCCTGCATGAACAACCATCACTTCTTTTGCTTCGCTTCAGGCAACCACCTGTACTGCAGTGTTAGCCACTCTGCTGTCACCTAACAGATCTCAGTCCTAAGGGAAGACATGCTAGGAAAGTATTTGTTGGACAACTCAAGCTGAAGTGATCATCTCTGCCACCTGCTGTCACACTTTAGCCTGAGGGGGAGGACCCAAACAAGCCTGCCTGGATGGGTCATCATCGCATGCGAAGAGCTGCATGTGCCAAGTTAAAGCTTTCTCTCTGTAACTGACAAATGGTAGGGAATGACAGGGAAATTGCAACGAGAATAACTCAGATTACTTTGGCTATAATTTAATAATTATATCAATTTAATAAATTTAAACACTTAAATCTTGTGTTACAACACTATAATCACCACTGTTAACATCTGCCCCAACACTTGATTAATCAACACTCAAACCACCACTAACAGCTGATGGTAATAATTGCTTACAATTAACATTTTGCTAACTTCTGGGACGCAGATATAGTATAGGGATTCATTCCCATCTTTAGTTTTACTGATACAAGTCACAGTGGCTAAGTGGCCCAAAAGCAGGTACAGTCAGCAATAGCCAAGTTCTTCACTCTAGGTCAGCCCAGGGTCACAGCCTTGCCTTTCCTAGCAAGGGAAATAACTAGTAGTAACATATGACTAGCAAGTCTTCAAAATTTCTGGATAGATTTGAGACATTTTGGTAAACTTCAGCACATGGAACGCCCATGAGTTAACCGCATCCAAATAATGCTTTTACTTGTGTTGCTCATCAAACATACATTAAAAATATTTATGATTGGTGAGACTTCAATTCAAATCAGGCTGTACACCATTTAGCCCTTCTAAGTTAATGAACTATTGGGGGGCAGGGGGAGGCTGCGTCATTGCATTATTACAGATCGAGAAGAACAAGGCAAACCTGATACTGTAAGAAAAGTAATATCGCTTGTGTTCTGAAGTCCATACCTCCTCCAACAGCGGGATGGATCATGTTGGCAAATGCTGAATTCCCCTCTCCAACAAGGCTGATTATGTCTACATTTAATAACTTCCCCATACATTCTCTAGGGTACCCAATGGGTAAAAGGTGGGCCAAAAACTGGTACCAAAAGGGTAAGGAGAGGGAAAGTGCTTTTCAGTATCTAGCACTATTAAGATGGGCAATGGAAAGCAAGGCTAAAAACACCTCTTCCATTCCTTCAGGTCATATGATTTTACCCTAAGATGCACCTTGCTTCCACTAATCAGCTCTGTCTTCTGCCTCCTGCCTCTGCAGCCACCATGAGCAGAGCTCACAGTAACAAGAACTCTCCATCATGTCTATTTAAGGACAGTAAGTCTACATGAATGAATTTGAAGAGGGTTTACTCGCATGCAGAACAAGATATTAGTATAAAATATAGCAAACAGATCAACATTTAAAAGAGATCTGTCTTCTGATAGACCCTTTCTAGATTTTAAACATAGGTAGCTGCCAAACCATAGCAGTGTAGCATTTCTGATGGTGGTCTTGAGGTGATCTTCATTATCACATACCATTTTCAGCTATGCATCGTGTTTATTGTGCTGCCACCACAGAATTTCATTTATTTTAAAGTCTGATTATAAGACAGATAACTAAGTCCCTTTAAGTCAGAATTACTTGACGGACTGATTTAAATTACATCTTTAAATTTACAAACAGGAAACTTTAACTTTATTGACTGAATAAATCCAAAACACCCTTACAATATGTAACCTGCTTTCCAAAGAAACTGCCAGCTCCTCACTGTTCATACAATTTACTAGTTTTTGCTAGTTATGAGGTCATATTCTTATAGACATTTATTTATTTATACAGTAACTATACAGCTTAACAACAATATTAATAAAAGCATCGACCTTTCTGATTTTATTAAATGTTCTGAAGGGCGTTCTAACATTTGCTCACTCATTAAAATTTAAACCAGTTATTTCTGTCAGTCTGTATTTGAATTGAAACTATAATTTATTGAAAAAGAGAAACAGAAAGCAGCATTTTATTAAATACAAAACTTTTTTCCCTGGCACCACAAAAACTGACTAAATAAGGATATCTCCAGCTGAAATTAATCATTGATGACCAGAAACAGTGCCCTCCAGATTTCCAGTTCTAGCTCTCCTCTATGTCTCCTCTATGTATTTCTCATAGAGAAATACATCACTTTTATCAATAGATCAAAAAAATGAAATCAAAATTGTTTCCAGTTTTGCATCTTTCAGTCATTTAAATCAATACTATTTGAATGAATTAATCAAATTTCTTGAATATATCCACATTGATTCTTAAAATCCATGTAGAAGTAGTCACTAAAAGCTGTATTAGTGTTTTGATAGTCTGATTTCAATTGAAGAGATAACTACTGCCGTCAATGGTCAGCTGTCTTCAAAACATAGGCAACTAATACACACTGCTTGCTTTATACTTCTAAATTTGTTCTAGGATTGTGATTCTAGACTACAAACATTACACCACAATTTCAAATACGCCTGCGCGAGACAGCAGGTTTTCTCCTCCCAGTTTTAGGCTGCCTACTGGCAATTTATCGTTTTGCGGGTATTCAGCTTTAACACAGGTTTTTGCACTTACCAGGACAGTAGCTATATTATTGGGAAATGCTTTTGCAAGGATTGAAAATGATGCTGTCATTGCTGCTGCAAAACCTACTGCGTCCATAGCTCTTACTAAAAAGCACAAACCAATGAATATAGGTCCACTTGGCACCTTGTCCAGCATTCTGAAAAAAAAGAATCATGCTCAGTAAATGGAGATCTCTCAAGATGCAACAAGTCATCTATTAAAGGCCCTGGAGCATCACCTCTTACTCATTAAAGGACACAGTTACAAGACACTCTATGCTTTCTATTGCCACATCTTTTTGAATCTTACCAGTGAAGTCACTCAAACTTTACCAAAATATTTCTGGCAGCTTTCTCCTTTTCCCCTTTCTTTGGTGGTGAAAAAAGTATGAAAAACCTAACTTGTAAAAAACTCCAGTGCCATCTTCTGTGCTATTTCATAGCTTTCCCAAGCAATTGTGCAAGGAGACAGATGCAATGAGTTACAACTACCTATTAAGAGCTTCCTTCACTGTTAATAAAACTTTTATTTTGCTAAGATTAGTGTCTTGGCCTCTCTGTCTGCCAGGCAAAGCTTCTCATTTGCACTCAATATTTTTAAGAAAAGAATAATTAAAACATCATGCATAAATAGTTCCCTTATTGCTGCACTTAGACAGACTTGCTGTTCATGAACTATAGTAGTTACTTTAATACATAGAACCTTCCTCCTTTGCTCTCAAAGTAATAAACAGGCTTTGAAACCTTCTGAAAGGCAGAAGTGTTCGTTCTGCTTTACAAAGGATAGATAAAAAAGATGCAAAAAGTTAGGTAACCTAACCAACACCCAGAAGATGCCCAAGAGTTTCCAGTTTTGTTTTGTGTCCACCTTTGCACATGAATGAAAATGATAAGACGACATATGCAACAAACCCAACAAAAACTACTCACCCAAACAGAATGGTCACACATCCTGAAACAAACATCCCTGCCACAAACATGAATTTTGCTCCAATATGTGTAAGCTGTAAATTAAACACCATTTTTACATGTCATTATTTCAAGTCTAGATCAAAAATCTTTCAAAGTAAGTTACTGTTAAGAAATCAAAACGTTATGGGCAGTTCATAGCATATGTAACTAAAAGATCTGGAGACACTGCTCCTGACAGTGTGCCTTCATGCAATACTGAACCTAAAAATATTCTGAACGGTTAAGTGACTTAACCCAGTTCAGTAAGACAATGGTGCAGTTAACTATTTCACAGCAGTGCGCTGCAGCTTCTGCAGAGCAGCAGGTTACAGCAGCATTCCTCATTATAAACAAACAGAAAATAATACATTCCCCCTCCAGCACTGTCAGTGATGCCAAGTCAGCAATACCTGTCACATACATGGCTAAGGAGAGTCATTGGAAGCTGATTTTAAAGCAAATTTATCACAACCTTTAATAGCACAAAGGTTTAGCATAGGAAGGACAGTAGCTTCAGGCTTCCCCATTCCTTACCAGGGAAAGGACCCCTCCTTCCTTCATTTCAGACTCTACCACCAGGGTGAAGGACAAGAGGCACTGCCATAAAGCTAACTCAATCCCATAACAAAGTACATCTGAGCTTCCAGTTCCATGCTGTAACTTCCCCTAAGGACAGCAGGTATTTCAGATTCTTTTCTTGTTCAGGCCTGGACAAAGTCCCTGCATTTCAGCCATTATTACTAAAGCCCATATTTTGGCAAGTTCCACTGAAGTCCTCAGGATTTCTGATTGCTGGACTGTCCACCTCTATTGGTGATCACTTCACCTGTCTGCAGTGAGGATGGAGTGCACACCCTCTGCCCTCCAAAGTACTTGGTGAGGGTTGCGACATAGGTAAATGCCGATACAGGCACTGAGATAGAACTTACTGATGGCACTGGTGTGACACCTTTAAGAGCCACCTCAGCACCAAAGAAAATCATTCACCATGGAGTCAGCAAAGAGACTGCCCAGCCAAAGAAAGAGCAGACCGTGACACTGAAGCAGCCCCAACTCAGGGTATGATCCTGAGCAGCTGTAGCCAAAAATGCATAGACAGCTGTGCTCCAGCATATAAACAAACTGCTATATAATTTATTTGCAATTCCTCCAGCATAAGAAAAATCCTGGATCTGTGGGAAAACTGAAGTCGCAAGAACTAGAGACATTTATGTCATATTGCTGTATAATGAAATATAAGGGGAAACCAAATTAAGCAGCAGAGAGTCATAACAGGAGGAAATGTTAAGGAAAAAAAGACAACATACCATAAACGTAGGAGTGCAGCTAACTGGAAAAAAACCAAAACCAAACCAAAACACATTAAGAACATTGCCAAAGACAAACAGAATATGTAAGTAAGTGCAATAAATAAAATGAGGGGTGGGGGAAAGGAGGTAATAGGTGAATTGATCAGCAGATTACTCTCAAGCAAACAGAACAATTAACCAGAGAAACAAAACATCTGCATGTCCGCCACCCTATGTTACCCTCAAGAACTGTAGAAGAGTAATTTTTAAGTCGTACTGACAAGACGTAGATCAGCTTCAGACTGGCTGGCCAGGCTGCAGTTACTGTAGACACAGGCCTGCAGGACTGTTGCTGAAGAGACATCTCTTTTCTCAGCCTTAGAGAACTATTTTCACGTACCAACCTGCATCATCACAGAAATAAGTTACAGCTTCTATTCAACTTACATAATTTCCCAAGATTAAAGAAGTCCAGAAATTGACCAAAGCAAAACATCCAAAAATCAGGCCAACAATGGTGTTACTGGCACCTTTTTTTTCTGCCTGTAAAAAAGATCACAGCTATGTAAAGACAGAGGCAAATCTGTGAGATGAGTAACACTCATGTCTTGTACATTTGAATTTTTTTAATTCTCTGTTAGTGCAGTTAGAAAGCAATTTCCTTTCTCAAAGGTATTAGGGGCTCATAAGGTAACAACACAGCAATTTAAAGACACGTTGCACTTCTATTTAAGCTATATGTAATCAAGGGAAAAGCAACATTCATTCCTCAATGAATGGAAACACTGTGCTGTTTGCTGAACTACTGAACAGGTAACCAGACTTTATACAGGTGGCTTCAGCTGGTGTGCAATGGAGCTAACTACAAAGCTTTGATCCCTGCCATGTGAGAGGGCAGTGAACAGAGGTATCCGTTATCTTCACTGTTATCACGCCTCCCTCTAACAAGCACCAGGCAAATTTTCGACTTAAGCAACTGGCAAAGTACACTTACTTAGGTACAAGCAGTATATAGAAATATTCAGAGTAAAAATAATTTTAACATTTCTTTGTTAATACTTGGGAACAACTTGGTCATGAGAGAAATGGACTTCTGCTGCAAAGATGGCATGACCATTTTTTTCACCCTATGTTTAAACATTGTATTCACTCAACATAAGCAGAGATTATTTTTTTTCCCCTCCAGTTGCTAGGTCAGGAAGTTTAAGGCAGTGAACAATGGCCCCGTATGAATTAACAGAGAGGTAGCCACAAATAAAAAGTCCTTGAGTGGCTACACACTGAAATGCAAGTCAGGACATGGACAGAGTTTTAATCTCAGCTCTACTACCAAACTGCTATGCAACACTGGGCAAAAAACTTTCACTTCTCCAAGCATCCATTTCAATTTCTATCTTTTATTATTAGTTTGCTGTCTCCTCCACAGCCGCAGGGAAGATTAAATTAATCCATGGGCAGAAGCCAGGTCACCTTTATATACACTCTAATCTATTTTAGCCAGCATCAGGCTACCACTACGAATTCCGACAAATGAAACATCTAACTCGGAGCTTACAGCCAGCCATAAAGGTCCCATGGTGTTCAAGATCTTTTTAAAAGTTTCAACATGCAAAATACACTAAAGAATAGCTGGCTAAATTGTTTGTTTACCTCTGCAGGGAAAAAGGGTCCAAGGATTGAATAGCATATCATTGAACTGAAGTTTATAGAAGCAGTTGCAACCATTGTAAACAGCTGTTCCCTGGTAAACCTTCTTGATTCCTCGGCAAGTGCTTCTGGCACGTCACGTACTTCAAATACAAAACAAAAGGGGGAAAAAATATACGCTGATAGAGGGAAACACAGTTTGTAGACCGGGTTTGAAAACTACGATCCGCACACAGAAGTTGTACCTCCCGGCTCCGGGGAACTCAGCGCCGCCGTGCCACTCGCTTTCCCCACGCAGGAGCGCAGGCTCCGCCGTAGCGGCAGCACCCCCCTCCCCGGGCGGCGCAGCCCGCAGCCGCCCCTCGGCCCCCCGCAGGCACGGGCTGTGGCGGGGCTGCCCCGGCCCCGCGCCCGCCGGCGGTGCGAGCCGCAGCTCTCGGGGCCGCCGCGCTGGGCACGGCGGGGCTCAGCCCGCGCAGGACCGAGCCCGACGCCCGCACGCCGCTCCCTGCCCCAGCGCGGGCTCCCGGCGCTGCGGAGCGGCCCGGCCCGGGCAGGCAGAGCCTGCGGCGCCGCAGCCGCCCCCCGGCCCCGGTCGTGCCGCCGGCGGAGAAACGCGGGGCGCCCCTCGCTTCCCACCTGGGGGCTGCGCGCTCCCCGCGCCGTCCGCCGCCCGGCTGCCCATGGGGAAGGCGCGGAGCGGTGCGGTGCCTCCCCGGAGCCGCGTCTGGCAGCGGCCGCGGGCTCGCAGCGCCCTGGGGCCAACGCCAGCCCCGGCGCCCCGGCCGCCGCCACAGAGCATGCTCGGGCCGCGGGCGCGGCCTGCTGCGCCCCACGCCCCGCCGGGAGCCGGGGGGCAGCCGCCGCGGGGTGCCCGGGCCGCAGCCGGGGGCGCTCGGCGGGTGCCGGTCCGGGCGGGGAAAAACCCTGGGCGCCAGTGGGCGCCGGAAGCACCCTGCGGGCTCCCCGGTCTGGCTCGGGGCAGTCGTGAGGGCTTCCCTGGGACTGGCAGACCAAGCAAAACCGCTGATCACCCACACAGCCCCTAGCGAGTTGCAGGATCCATTAAAATTAACAGAGGAGCTGAACGACAACGTTACCACAAGAATTAACAGCTACAAACTGGCCAGGAGTGATTTCATCCTGGAGATGAGCAAGTGGTGATGAAGTCTGATGAAAGCTTAGAAATAACTAGATTAACTGGATATGGAAAAACTGAGAATAATTAAAACTCTCATTGTATGTACAAAGAGGAGCTTCACAGGATGACTTTGCAAATTAGGCCCTTTGTACTGATAAGGTGGACCTGGGATGCTCTGTGTGCTGGTAAGAAGACACTGGTATGCGAACATCTGTGCCTTGAGATTGGAAAACTGGATCTGTCCTGGCTTTTGGTTTGGAAGAAACTCCAGACATGACTGAGTCTGTGGAAAGAGTGAAGGTGAAAAGTTCAGACTGAGGGAGACTGACTACTAAGCCTTCATCCTCAACGACCCCCGCCAGGAGACAGTGCGCAAGCGCAAATGGGAGGAGACTTAGGTTAATGACTTCTAGGTAGACTAATTATCCTAACCCAACCTATTCTCGGGCATCTATTGAATATGTATTCATGTATACTTTAAATCACACGTGCACAAAGAAGTCAGGGCAGCAGGTGCTTTTGGAATTATCCACCCTGATGCCCACCGATGAATTAGACATACCTGCTTTATAACCTATCCTGAGTTATAAAGTTTAATTCCGCACGTCAAATCAATGCATTTTGCATGAGTTCTCATCTGGAAGAAAGTGAGGAAGGAGATGAGGAATGAGCTGGGGACCTCTTCCAAATGTAATAAAGGACAGACCACCTGTTGCTTGAAAGGAAAACCCAGTCATTACTTCTTCAAAAGCACTATTTTAACTAGGCCATCAGTATTCCATCTAGTCACAAGTTATAGTATTAAGATGCATAATGAGGACATTTCAGAGCAAATGTTGCCGTGTACCTAACTTCAGAATCCCACACTCCATGTGACAGGAAAATGCAGAATTACTGTCTCATCACAAGATTAGGAAACTTTAAAACTAGTTAGCAGCCACAAGGAACAAGAGCCACACGTTCCTTTGCTGAAGCCTACTTTGACAATGTATTGTTGTGGCACATATTATCACAGAATGGTGAGGGTTGGAAGGCACCTCTGAGACCATCTGGTCCAACCCCCTGCTACAGCAGGTTGCACAGGGCCACATCCAGGTGGGTTTTGAATGTCTCCAGAAAAGGATACTCCATGACCTCTCTGGGCAGTCCTGTTCCAGGGCTCTGTCACCTTCCTCCTCTTTAGGTGGAGCTTCCTGCACTGCTGTTTGTGCCTGTTGCCCCTTGTCCTGTCGCTGGGCACCGCTGAAAAGAGCCCAGCCCTGTCCTCTTGACACTTGCCCTTAAGATATTTGTATGCATTGATAAGGTCCCCTCTCAGTCTTCTCTTCCCCAGGCTAAACAGGCCCAGCTCTCTCATCATAAGGGACATGTTCCAGTCCCCTCACCATCTTTGTGGCCCTCCGCTGGACCCTCTCCAGTAGTTCCCTGTCTCTCTTGAACTGGGGACCCCAGAACTGGATACAGTACTCCAGTATTATTGCTGTGAAGTTGAAAAATCCCTAAGAACTACTTTTATTGTTTCCTGTCTGCCACCAGAAAAAGACATAAACATAAAGCCTTTTCATAGATACTGCCCCTTGAGCAGCCTTAACCCCCTCTCCCCAAAAAGAGGAAGAGTACTTGCAAGTCATCCTGACTTCACAAAAGGGTAATAAGAAAAAGGTGATATATACAAAGCATGGCACACAAATAGAGCAAATAAGAAACTTTTAGAGAGAGATTAAAATTGTGAGAGAATAAAGCTTTCATTTGGTGGCTAGGTGAAATAGTTTTCACTCCAAGTACTTGCTCTTCTCAGTGTAGACACCCCCTCAACAGATTCCAACTACTTTCAAAACCCAGTCCTCCTCTCATTACATGCGAGTAATGAGTAATTCAATAAAGCTTATGGAGTCGGATTTCCACAAAGTCAGTGTGTGCAGTAGAAGGCTGAAGCATGGAAAGTAGCAGTGATGCACCGTGATCAGCATAAGCTATGGCTCAAATAATGAAACAGGGCTATGAACTCCCTATGCGTGCATACCGTTTGCTTATGCACTGCTCATTATTGCCAGAAGAAACTGGTCAAGGGAACATTTTTGTTAATTCTTCATAAGCTAGCGTCATGGTTTAACCCCAGCCAGCAACTAAGCACCAGCCAGTCACTTGCTCAGTCCCTCCCAGTGGAATGGGGCAGATAATCAGGAGAGTACAAGTGAGACAACTTATGAGTTTAACAGGTAAAGCAAAAGCCATGTGCAACTGCCTTTATAATTTACTTCACCACTTCCCATCGGCAGGCAGGGGTTCAGCCATCTCCAGGAAAGCAGGGTTCTACCACATGTACCAGTTACTTGGGAAGACAAACACCGTGACTCTAAACATCCTCCCTTCCTCCTTATTCCTCCAGCTTCATATGCTGAGCATGACGCCATACGGTATGGGATACCCCCTTGGTCAGCTGGGGCCAGCTGCCCCGGCTGTGCCCCCTCCCAACTTCTTGTGCACCCCCAGCCTCCTCGCTGGTGGGGTGGGGTGAGGAGCAGAAAAGGCCCTGGCTGAGTAAGCACTGCTCAGCAACAACTGAAACATCCCTGTATTATCCACGGTTTCCAGCACAAACCCAAAACACAGCCCCATACCAGCTACCATGAAGAAAGTTAACTCCATCCCAGCCAAGACCAGCACAGCTATAAATATTTGTTGACCTTTGAACTGGGACTTGTTACCAGCTTCTCGCAACACTTTTTCAAGTCTAACAAAAATAATTCTTTTTAAGCATACAAGCCTTTCTTGTTTATTTCATGTCTTCAGCAACTTTAAAATAATGTATCTTTCCTTTCAGATCCCAAATCATATGTAGAATTCAAGCCTTGGAACACTAGTCCTCTATAAATACTACAAATAAAGTCTACATCCCTTGTTCACGTCCACAAGATAAAAATATATTAAGAAAAACTGCTTTAAGAACAGCTTCCTTTGTGGACATCCAGGACGTTCTGAAATGCTCAGCACATGGGGGAATACATATCCCTTATTATTGTTCTGTGTATTTGTAGAGATCTTAGAAATACTTGCTCATTACAATCCAGAAATCACTTAGCCACTGCTTATTTGCATCCTATTTGTTGGAAGAAGGGTTTGCTGGAGTCAAGAAGATGCTCAATATGAGTTATGCATCTTGCTCAACTTTATTAGTTTCTAACGCTACTTATATAGAACTGATACACATGCATATTCGTAAAGCAGAAATAAAATTGGTTAATAGTCTCTAAAACGTGCGCGGTTCTCACACCCCTAATTATCATGACTAAGATAAGCATTCTATCCATGTAGCTAATTGTGCTGCTGTGCTTCAGCCTTGTAGTTTGTTACTCCCTATTTTCCCATACCGGTCCCTATCTTTCTTGGCCCTGCACCTGCTTTCCCAGCAGCTGTAGCTTGTTACAGCCACGGCCTGTTGGCACAACATAATTACTTGGTCTCAGGATTCAAGAATAGCTCAAGGCTACCTTTCTTGTTAACTTCAGCACAGCAACTTCAGTACAATTCTGATTACAGGCCTATGCTAATACCACGCCTGGATTGTGCAGATCTTCAGAGATTCTAAGGCCATGCTTCTGCAGCCATTCTTCTACACCTATTACTATTTCTTTTGCTAGAAGGCATAGTGGCTGCACATATTTGGAAAAAGTTTAAAATGGTTCTAATGTAGCCACATGATAACCACATCCTTTGAGACTAGTCCAGAATCTGCGGAAGGCAACAAAAACCAGCAAACTGTTTTGTTCAGTTACAATGACATCAAGGTCTTTCTTCTTTTCAAATCAGTATTGAAATGCCATAGCTTGTCCTCTTTCTGAACCCCAGAATGGTCTCACTGTAATTCCTCCAGGCGCTTGAAACTCAACAAAGACGTTGCTGGCACTCCTGAATAGCGGCATGTGGTGTGGGCTGTTCTGAACTGTTACCTGGAGGCTCTTAAAAATACACATCTCTCCTCTCTGGGCTGGTAAGCAGGGCTTCTGTGGATGTCAGGCAAGAAAATCAGTAAAAATAGCCTGGTCTCCTATCTTTATGATGCAGAAACTTTTTTTGGACTGTGCGACCAGGAAATAAACAAGAAAATAGTTTAAGAAGTGTGAAATGTGCACTGGTGTAACTTACAAGAAAGCTTCCAACTCTATATTCCACAAGACTGAGAAATCATGTCTGTTTTGCAAGGAAAAAGAGATAATTCTATCTTGTGACACTGGAAATTTAATCATAGCACATGCCTGTGCTTTGTATTTCTAGAAACAAATGTCAGACGGAAATAAGTTTTGCAAGGATTGTTCAGAACTGAAATTCAGAACTGATTGTTCAGTTTAGCAGTGTCATGGACTTCTCTGGGGAGTTTCTAATACCTGGCATTTTCACTTGCTGACCTGTCTGCCTCACTGTACTGTGCCACTGTCTGAGCTACTCATTTTCAGTTTCTGAGTCTCCACAGTTTACAAGTTGCCACTTAAGCTATTACTGGACTCTGGCATTTTGAAGAAAAGATCAGTGATTGTTGCCAGGGTGAGCACAGGGTGAAGGTAAAGATTACCACAGCAAGAGACAAATATAGAAATAGCGAAAGCAAAAAGGAGCAGGAAGAGGATGGTTGAGACAGGGTGAAGCATTATATCCTCACTGCAGTACCACTCTTCTGAAGAAGACCCCAAGTGCAGTTGCCGTTTTGATCATAGAAGGAAAAAAAGAGGAAGGCTGCCACCCCAAAAGACAATCAGGGGGAGTCAAGGAAATGAATGGAGAGCACAGAGGGTAGTAGCTATAACCAAAGGATTTTTAAATACATGCAGCAAGATGGTGAGTTGAAATAGATTGCCCAAAACAGCAGGCTGGTGAGAATCCAAATTCTTGCATGTCATGTGACAGCAGCTCATGGTTACTCTTCCTCTCCCCAAATCCACATTTATAGACAGCATGTTATGCTGTCTGTAAGCAAAACTTGAGAGGACCGAATTACTCTGCTGGGGCTGGCTGCTCAGTGAAACACCAGGCTAGTGCATGCAATGACACCACCTCAGCTGTCCCGAGCCCAGGTGTTGAAGGATAACTCAGAAAATGCAGAATGCTCTGATTGTTTTGTGCAAGGCATACTTTGTACATGTTAAGTTAACAAGTTTAGGCTGTAATCAGAAAAGTACATAGCCATTCTTTGAGCAAGGACACTCTGGAACAATTAGGCTTTGAAGAAACAGTTAATAAGGATACTTTGAGGATGCATTGCCAACTTGGCAAGAAGATTCAAGATCCATGTATCTTTAACTGAACTGCTCCCATTACAATACTAAAAATCACACCCCTAAGTCAAAAAGAGCCTTGCCCAGGTGAAGACCCCTCTCCTGAGCACTCATGATAGTAGAAATAGTTGTGCAACCATATTATATGTCAATTACTAACCAGTCAGTGTAAAGAGGAGGGATTTGGAAACTTACTAACTCTATAAATAGATCATGAGAAGTTTCATCTGGGGGGCTTGCTTTTTGGAATACCACCTAGCCCCCAGCTTTGTGCAAACCTGAAATAAATAAGCAATGTCTCCCTGGGTGTGTGAAAACTGACTTAGTGAACACTGGGTCATGAATCTGCTTTTTGGACAAGACAGGCAGGCTCTTGCACTGCATCTGGCAGGTCCTTGTTTTCTAGCACTCAGCATTTTACCCTGCTTACCCACCCTCAAGTGCACTAGAATTACTCTCTTAGCACAAGACTGCAGTCCTTGTGTCTGTTTTGCTGGTGTCATGCCCCGTGGCTGTATGCCAGCATTTAAACTGCAGAGTGCTCAATGGATCTAACTCCAAGAGAAAATACAGAGGTAAAGAAGCTAGCTACTCCTTGTAGGAATCTAGACAGAAAGGTGGAGCAGGTGGAGTAGTGCCAACAGTGTGCAGAGTGCCCACATGAACAATGAGATCCCATTAACACACTGTGCAGTGGAGTCTACTTTTAAACAGGATCACACACTTCCATTAATTATTACACACAAATACATGCACATACTATGCTATACCAACATTTCAACACAGAGTTCAGTGCCAATGAAAACCTCCCCTCTACACATACATAATTTATCTTACTGTGGCTTTCTTTTCTTGCAATTGTACTAGGAAAACTATTTTTGCATATTCTAATTCTAGAATATTAGATTATAATTTCATTGTGATTACCACTTTTGCTGCAGTACAAATCTTTCAGATGTGCATACTTCCATCTCCTGGACAGAATTGCTTGTCTGGCAATACTGATGTGTCTGGCTAGAGACTTCTTGTTATCCTTTGATGATCCTGAGGGAAATAATAGGTTATTGTTCCATTCAGCACAAAAGCTCCTCTATAGATTAGGTGTGTTTGGGGCTTTTTAAGGAATACAGAAAAGTTAAGTGATAGATGAATATAGGGAAGAGCATTCTCCTTGGAGAGAGAGAGGGGGAAAGGAGATGGGCATTGTAATTTTTGTGTGTTTGGGTGCTTACTAGGGTCTGAGCAGTATGAAAGAGATTACATGTTCCCACCTGTACCCAATGGGGTACTGCAGTTGGGGTTGCAGTTTAAGTTTCAAGCAATATACAGCAGTAGTTGGGAGGTGGCCATATGCACCTTGGAGGCTGTCAGTGTTAGTAACAGGCAGTGTTGTTCCCACTGTCTTTGCCCTTGGTAGCTTAGAGTGCAGCAGGAGTGCCCCACGCTACACTTCCGTCTCCGTGACTGTCTTGAGAGGGCTCCGGTTTGCTTCTGCCACTTCTAGACCTCTGTAATATAAAGGGTACATACCTGACGGCCTCAGAGTTGACATTAGCAGGGAGAGAGCCAGCTGGAACCTGGTGATGCTGCAGCCACAGGCCTTTCCCTGGGTGCAGGCTCAGCAAGGCTGTGCTGTGAGCAGTCTTGAGCCAGCTGAGCTGCCGCCACCTTCCCTCTGTCCTCCCCTGCCCTGTCAGCCCTGATGGGTCGCTTTGGCTTTGTGCAGAGCATCTCCTCACTACCTGGCTCTAGCCTACAGCCTGCCACTTGATGCCAGGAAGATCAACGAGGGACATATTGTAAAAAAGGTGACCGACAACATTAGTAACAGATGTGTTTGCATTAGCTACAAATCATGGCTATTTGTTACTTGTTTTTCTTATATTGTGTCACTATGTATTTTTTATGAAGATGGCAATATGTAGACCTCCTAACAGCCAATTTCCAGTCTGGAACAGGACGGACAAAGTCCCAGCCAGACTGACAGAACCAGGGCACGTAACATGTTCGTAATGGGGTGGCCATGCTGCACACGCCACCAGCCGAACCACTTGTGTGCTGGAGAGGAACGGGAACATGCCATTGCACTTTTAAATAAAATTTCCAAGTTCCAGCTAAGTGCTGTAACCCCACTGAAAGACGGCAGGGATTTAACGTTCGTTCTCCATCTTCCTCTAGGCTGCCAGCTATTGAGGAACGGTGCCATTTGAAGCCAGACCACGTTAGTGGCAACAGGTGCACCCTACTGCCCTAGGGAAAATGAGGGGGCCCAGCCCCAGGCGGGCCCCAGCCCCTGGCGGCCCCCAGCCGGCTGCTGCAGCTGGCTCTCCCCCGGGAGCCCGCCCTCCCTGCGGCCGGGCCGGGCCGGCGCTGGCAGCGCGGGCGGAGGCGCCGCGGCGGGCGAGGGGCGGATCAGGCAGCGCGGCGGACAGCCCCCGCGCCCGCGCGGCTGGGGTCCTCGCCTGCTATAAGAGCGCGAGGCGGAAGACCCGCCCCCTCTTTCGCTGGCGGCTTGCGGTGGTGCCGGGGTGAGTAGCTGTGATGGCGCCGGGGCCTGCCGGCCTGAATCCCCGCGGCCCGCGGGGCATCGCGGCGGGAGCGGGCCGGGCGGGGGCCCCGGGGCGGCCGGCGCCACTCACTGGGGCGGCCTGTGTCTGTATTTGCAGCAGGAACCCGGGCGGGGACAGCACCCACCGAGAGCGCCATGGCCGAGGAAGGGTGAGCGGGGCCGGGGCCGTTGGGGGCGGCGGGCGGAGGGACCGCGCGGGCCGCGTCTCGCCAGGCCGCGCCGCTCCGGGCCGGGCCGCGCGTTGCCTGCGCAGGCCCCGTGGCGCGGCCGCCGCGTGCTTCCTGCAGGCGGGAGGCTGGCTGCTCGGCCTGGCTGGCAGGGTCGCTGTGTGCGTGGCTTCCCCTTCTTGGTAAGGGAGCATGGGGAGAGCAGCTGGCTGGCTCGCTAGGAGGATTCAGTCTCTTGGTTTCTGTCAAGTTCATCTTTCAAGTGCTCTTTGCCTTGTTTTTATTCTGTATTTCTTTAACGATTGGATGCTTGCAGGTGAACGGGAAGCTTTTGCTTACACTTGCAAGATGTTGGCACGGTCAGAGTAATCTCTGTCTTGTCTTTAGCATTACTGCTGGAGGTGTCATGGATGTTAACACCGCCCTGCAAGAAGTGCTGAAGACCGCACTTATCCATGATGGGCTAGCTCGTGGTATTCGTGAAGCAGCTAAAGCCTTGGACAAGTAAGTGGTGCTTTCTCACTTTGTCTGTGGTGAACAGCAAAACTGGGTGAGATACATTGTGATGAGGTATGTTGAACACACAGAGGTCACTTTGTCGACATGTGTAGTTGTCAGCTTTTGCAAGATCATGTTTTTCTGCTAGTGAGTTTTGTCTTCTGTCTGTTTTGAGTGTTTAACTGTGGTCATAAAATACAGATGCTAAACTCGGAGATTCAAGAATAACAGCATCTAGTGCATTAAGTTTTGTCTTTTTGTGACCTCACTGCCATCGAGTTTTCATGTGGCTTGGTTTTGTAGAGTAAATGGAATGATGCTTGCAGTGTGTAGCTTTGGAAATCTAGGGCTCAAGAGCTTTGTGTTTTAAGAAGGGGAAAACACCCCTCCAAATTTTCTAAGTTTTAATTGGGTTAATAGGTTAATATGTATGTCAGATTTAACCTGGAAGAGTTGGTTAGTTTTTATGAAGAAAACCTGAAATCCATAGCTTGCCTTAGCTTTTTTGCCAGTTTAATCTTTTTTTGTTGTTGTTGCAGCTGTAAATAATTGCGTTGGTACAATATTAAACTTGTCATACATGAGCCAACCACAGTAATTAGTTAGGGTTTATCGGTAGGGTGAAGTATTATATATGCACATGTGTATATATATATGTACATACACACCTGTTTGTGTGTGTGTGTGTATACAGGCACATTTAAAAATAGTGCTTAAGTGTAATGCTACAGTGTTTGGCTGATGACTTAACAATTTGTCGGATACCCCTTCACTCGACTTATGAGTGAAAACAGTGGTCTGACAAACCTGTATGCAAAAAGCTCTTAAGACAAGGTACCAAATAATGAAAGAAATACAACTTAGACAAGCAACAGCTAGTTTGTAGGACTTCTTTTGAGTTCAGCTACAACTTTTTATGCTGTCTGTTAAGAGGATGATGAATGTATAAGATCGATATACATTTGTGTGATGGTTTTTGCTTGGAAGCAAGAACCACCTGAAACTTTCCAGTGAAACCAGTGATGAAGGCCATAGAGAAAACTGACTTTTTTGCAGTGGTCACATTACATTAGATTAAACATGGAAGACCTATACAGCTCTCTCTGTTGTCAGGTATCCCTTTGGTATTCTTAACATTGTACTACAGTATACAAAGATCCTAATTAGAATTGGGGCCCTGTCATAACAGCTTCATTGAACGTAAGTAGAAAAGATTGTACTGAAGGGGTTATAACAACTTGATACAGAAATTCAAGTTTTTAATAACTACAGTTCTATTGTTAAATTATCGTAATCTGTGGTAATGAAGAAAAAGCAACTTGCTACTTGGTTGCTTTCTAATACTGACGCCAGTCCTTTATTGGCCCTGTGTTTATTTAGTCATTATATCTTTTTTCAGAGCCTGAGAACTTGGTGGGATTTTTAGAAGCTTCTGAAACTGGAATAGAATCTGATAATAAAGCTAAGAATATCTGAGTAGACTGCTTTTATGTTTTCATATACATAATGGTAGTTCCTATCAAAAGTATATTTAATATTTAAAAAACATATAGTATCTCAAAACTAAAAATTAAACTTAGGTAGCGATTGTCTAGAACTGCACATGCAGAATTTTGTGGTTTTGATTATAAAGGAAGTTTAAGCAGTGTCTGAAGTTACATTTGTCAGGTGTGGTTTTTTTTTTAGACGCCAAGCCCATCTTTGTGTTCTGGCTTCAAACTGTGATGAACCCACGTATGTAAAATTAGTTGAAGCACTTTGTGCAGAACATCAGATCAACTTAATAAAGGTGAGTGTCAGAACATCGAGACACAAGTTTGGAACTGTTATACTGCTTGAAATATAAGCAGCTTGTTTCAGTGTATAGAGACCTGAACATCTGAAACACTGAGATTTTGTGTATGGCTTATCTAAGCAGAATTTCTCTTTGCAGCAGGTATTGTTTTAGTTCTTTGCAATTATCATAGAAACACTACAGAAATGGGATTTAAATGGCAAAGGATGTGTATCAGGTATTTTAGAAAGTTAAAGTGAATTTGTCCTGTATAATAAGAATTGGAATTAATGCTGCAAGTGGTTGTGGAGCATGGGAGGAGTCTCACTATGATTGTTTCTTCATATTAAAATACTTCGAAGCTGTACAGTGATGATACTTTGGCTCCCTCTGCTGATACTTGTGAGGAAAGCAGCCATCCGTTACCCAATACTTCTGAGTGTACAGCAGCTTTTTTCCTGAATCCAGTTATGTTAGAAGTGGCTGGTTCTAATGGGATGCAATGTTTTACACAGGTTGATGACAACAAGAAACTGGGTGAATGGGTAGGTCTCTGCAAGATCGACAGAGAAGGAAAACCTCGCAAAGTAGTGGGCTGCAGTTGTGTGGTTGTCAAAGTAAGATGATGCCAATTACAGCTTATTTCTTGACTTCTGAAAATGAGCAGTAAAATGAGGTTGCTTTAGATAAGGGACTATTTAATAGAGCTCCTGGATTTTTATTTTTTAAAACAGCTGCTTTCCCCTGTTAATAGTGAAAATAAACTGCTTCCCTGTTCTATGTTCCCTTTCATGTTTATTTAAAAATACTTTTGCTCGTTTTGTGAATTAACAGTTGTCTCCTTGAAGTATCTATGCCCACTTGACAGTAAGTGTTTAAAGGAAAGACCTTTTAACTGAAAGAGATGAAGTTTTGCATCAGAAAAAAAATGCCAGTTAAATGTGTCTGCTCAACTTGAAAATGTTTTGCAGACCATATTTTAAAATGATACTGGTAAAGTAATGCCACAGTACGAGCCTTGAAGACTTTGTCTTTGAGGTCCCAGGAGATGGCTACATCTTAGCAATAAAGGCTAATGCCTTCTGCATGTGTTTTCATACTTCGCTGCTATTTCACATTACTTGGCTTTCTTTAAGCAGAAAATAAGAATTTGTTTGGATGCATACAGTAGGTGTTACAGTTGAGTGGAATAGTCCTTTATTAGAATAGTCTTCTTAGAGAATGAAGGGAAAGCATCTGGCATATTGCTTGAGGTTACTTGTATGGGCAGAATTCTGGGAATATTTTGGAACGCCTTGAGAAAGTGTCAGAGTCTCAGTTGTCCTTTAAAAATTGGTTGTAAAATTTTGAATGGATCAGTATGTTAATAACGGGTTATCTTGTGTTGCAGGACTATGGCAAGGAATCTCAGGCCAAAGATGTCATCGAAGAGTACTTCAAGTGCAAGAAATGAATGGAAAATAAATTTTGAACTTGACTAGTGTGTGTGTGTTTTAATGTGTGGGTGTCTGGGGTAGTTCTTTGAGTTGCAGAGGATTAACATCAGAAGATAAAAGGACTTTGCAGGTCTTGGTGTAGTTTATTAGTATGTTAACTCTTGTCAACTTGCAAAAAAGATAATGGTGATCCTTGCCATTTGTATTCTAGGGTTTTGTTTCCTGTTCCTTCCCCCAGAGGTTACCAACTTGGGGAACTTGGCACAGCTGTTCAGTTGCAAAAATGCTGATTGAGAATTAATACCTTTGCTTGACAGTGCTTAGGCCTGTACTCCTGCAGGGATTCTGAGTAACTTTTTAGGGAGAGGCTGAAGTACTGCATCTGTGGTGAAAATTGGCTCCCTCTGCTGAAGCAAATGAGAACAGTCTTAATGTTGCCAAACTTCTGGAATGTTGCAGGAATTTTTTTTAATGCTATCTTAATTTATTCAGGGAACTTACTTGATGCAAGATGTCATGTTATCATGTTGTGTGTGTGGCCTCCAATTCTCAAATTGTGAGTGGAATTAGATTATTATAAGAATTGTCTTGTACTTCTAGATCTGCTTATGTAGAAGTTGAGTATCAAGGTAGCAAAGTCGTTGAGATCTTGCTGCTCAAACAAGGCAGTGTTGAACTCTGACTTGCCCAGAGTCTTGGTTTCCATAGGAGTTAGATGATGTGCAGAACTTGTGTTTTTGTCAATTTTTGCAAACAAGGTGGGGTTCAGACTGAAATACAAAATTACTTTATTCTCTCCTGCAAGTTGTTTTATGTCATTTTCTGGGGAGCAGCTGTCAAGTGGAGTCAAGGAATTGCCTGTGCTACACTGAGAAGTAGGACATGAATGCAAGTATGGGGCTGGGCACCTGTAGACCAAGGAAATGAGAATGTGTATGTCTTCTCGGGCTCTTCAGCTTGAATTTTCATTATAGTTTGTAACTCTTTTAGTTTATATCCACAATCATTCATGTAGTGTGGATGGCTCGGATGCACTTGTAGCCCTCATTAAAGTTCTTCAGTCTCTTAAGTTTTGTCCCTGTCACAGCTTTCTAGTAGCTAGATGAGGTGGCTTGGATTTTTGACAGATTCTTGTAGGAATATTTTCAGGCGTGCCTCATGGAGTCACCTGTTCCAACTCTGATTAAAAATGTGTATCTTTGTGCTGAACTTCTATATGTTCAGTCTTGTCTGAGATTCTCAGTGAAAGGGTTAAAGTAGCTTTTAACAGGTTAGTTAATATCAAGCAAGTATTGCAAATAGAGGGAAGTGAAATTATGAATGTTAAAGTTTTTATGTGGATGTTCTTGAATATAGTTGAAATTGTACAATTTCACTCCTGTAGATATGAAATAAGATCTGCAATTAAGTTTCTTTAACTTACTGGAGGTTTCTAAGTACTGAGAATAGGAATAATTTATAAGAATATTCATTTCTAAATGGATTTGAAGGACACTACTATTGAAAAACTCCAATTGTCAGTTGAGGGTGGATAGTAATTTTGAGTATCAGACTTGTATACAGAAGCACACTTCATCTTTTAGTCTGCCTTAAAAAGCTGCATCTTCCAAGAGTTTAGCACAAAATAGTTTTATTATTTGGTCTTCATATTTTTATACTGTTGGCAGCTACATTGTAGAGAAAGAATTCTCTGAAATGGTGTTGGCAGTCTAACAGGATTTATGATTTGCTCTTCCTTGGCTGGCTGTTCTGTCAGAGTTAAATTCACAAAAGGATTTGGGATCCAAAATGGGAGTTCTACCTGTGTTTGATGGCCTGTATGTTGCTGAGTTTGAAAATTTTCTTAATTGAATATGCTTCTGTACCGGAACATTTACCTGCTAGTAGTAAAATCCTCTTAATGCCTTACATATCTGGATGCAGGGTAATGAATGTGATCCAGTAAGCCCCTCCAGGCTAGTAGGTGAAGATCTTTGCAAGTCTATGGATTTAATCTTTTTTATTCTCAAACTTGAAGTCTTTGCTAAGCCTGTGCAGGCAAACTGAGCTTTTTCAGATGTTTGGCTTGGTGGCTAAAACACAGCTTTCAATTTTGTTACTTTTTTAATACAAATTGATCCAGGAGAATGGAAAAGAGTATAGCCCCTAATTACAGGTAACACTTCACTAACTACAAAGGCAAGTTGTTCAGGCAAGTAAATAATGTATAGATAGTTTTTGGATGTATAATGATGTCAGGTTAACCTGCTTAAGGCTTTAGGGCTGTTTGACACAATTTTGGTTGCTATTCAACTTCACAGAATATTCTGTTTCATATAACATTTTAACTTTATTTTCAGTGTGAGAAAAATAACATCAAAATGGTTTCTATGTTTCATTTATATGGTGGGATACTGGAATTGCTACTTTAGCAGTAGCTGGGTTATAAGTTTCCTCTTAATTACCATCATCTATCATCAATTAACTCTTGGGAAAAGGGGATCAAGTAAGACCTGTAGTCCAGGAGCAAGTTTATGTGGTGTTTCTTTTGCAACAATGAAATGATAGCTCAATATAAGGTCAGGGCTGGGGGGGGTGGGGGGTGGTTAGGTTATGTCACCTTAACATTTTACACATGGTAATGAATGTTAATGTTAATACTAGGGAACTTTTTTTTTTTTATGCCAAGGTGGTGTGGTTTAACCCCAGCTGGTAACTCTGTACCATGCAGCTGCTTGCATCCCCAGGGGGATGGGGAGCAGAGGAGATAGAGGGGAGGTAAAACTTGAGGGTTGAGAAGATCAATTTAATAACTGAAATAAAATAAAACTGTAATCATGAAAAGGAGAGAGAAGGGGAGAGAGAAAATCCAAAGGGAAGGTAATTCCTTTTATTTTTTTACAGGTATAAAACCCCTGTAAGTGATGCACAATACAGTTGCTCACCACCTGCTGACTGATGCCCAGCCAGTTGCTGAGCAGCAATCACAAGGCCCTGGCCAGTTCCACCAAGTTTATGTACTGAGCATGATGTTCTGTGGTATGGAATATCCCTTTGGCTAGTTTGGGTCAGCCGTCCTGGCTTTGCTACCTCCTGGCTTCTTGTGCCCCTCCAGCCCTCTTGCTGGCAGGGCCTGAGAAACTGAAGCCTTTGACTTAGTACAAACATTACCCAGCAACAATTAAAAATATCAGTGCGAGATCAACGTTCTCACACCAAATCAAAAACACAGCACTGCACTAGCTACTAAGAAGAAAACGCTTTTCTGGCTGAAACCAGGATACAAGATTTTGTTCATTGGGACTGAACCAATTCAATGTTCAAACCAATGAACTTCTGAAATACTGCCAGAAGGAATTGGGTTGGGATCTTTATTTTCTGATCTAAATGCTTGGTATCAAGTTAAGGTGTTTCCTGTAATCTTTCATTTCTTGGAAGTGACCTTAGAACCTATGCAGGGTCAGTGTTAGAGAACTGATTAAGACTCAGTTTATTTTATACTTGTACCTTTTTTTTTACTTAAATCACACACTAAGGATAGTTTTATTTTCAAAAATTTCCTGAGAACTAAATTCCACCTAAACTTTCTGGTTCACCTTCATCTTTTGTGAAAGTTAAATTTGTGGTGGTGTTTTTTTTTTTTTTTTTAAATTGGCCAAGGAATACAAGTGATTGCTAATCTTTCTTCATACTGGAAGACTTAGCATCTGCTTCTCTGAGACCTCTGCTTTGTAGACTAAAGAGACCCGGTTTCTTAACTTTTCTTGATAGATGGTATTTTTGTTTTGCCGCAGAAGATCTATTGATAATTGACATGTCCTGCAGGATTTCAGTTAAGGTTTCAGAGGAGTACACTTTGGATTGCTCTAAATTACAGCTGTCTGTATTAATCACCCTAAAGGTACCCATCACCTGTCCCCTGAAAGGGTGTGATTAGACAGCACTAAACATAGGACTGGGAATTGGAAAGTTCCAGGACTGACCCTGACTTGCTCTGTTGCTGATCATATTTAATGTTCCTTGCAGGTTTTCCTTGTGAAACAGGGATAATGCAGAATGGTGTGCTCAACAAACCATGTTTGACTTTTGGTTGGCAGAAGAAGCAGAATGGATTTCTTTTTCTGGACTAAAATAACCAGGTTTCAGTGGGTTTGCATGGATTGGTAGTCCTTTCCAGGCCTAAATTCTTGCGTTTCCATGTGAAATAGAAAGCTTACAAAGTGCTTTGAAGAATGCTGGTAAATCATTGTGAAGGTGCTAAGTACAGGCTTCTAGACACTATTGGAAGAACATCCTATGTGAGACTGAAAATAAAAAGGTACCTTGAGAACAGCTAAGCTCAGTTTGGTTTGGAACCACCTGTGTCATCCTGGCTAGCACTGCTTTTCTGTGTCTTGTGCATTTTGCGTTAAGATGGTAAAAGTTTGAGCATCTGGACAGCACCACCGTGATGCATTTGCACAGTTCCCACTTCGAAGAGCTGTGGCCCTGTCTGTGGTTCCTGTAGGGTAGCTGGTTACACTTGCCCTCTGCTCTTTCCCATGACAGTGCCCGTTTTACTGTTTCAATCCCTTGGAGCCTGGGATAACAGCAGTGCTACTCCATGCTTACTGCATGCTAATTGTGGTTGAGGAGGAGGTGTGTGTGCTCGTAATGTGTAGTGGGAGCCTGAGCACTCACTTGAAGGTAATTTCTTATCAGGACAACCCATTCACATCAGGATCTCCCACTGTAATGTGCTGACATGTTTTGCAGCAGCACAAACATCAGAGGATCAAGGCTTGTCAGCAGCAAATTGCCATGCTGTGCAAACACTTCTGCAGGCTCCAACCACTCCTTTGGAAAGCACTGTTTATTCTGCTTGCTTTGCTAAGAGAAAAGTCTATTTTCCACTCTTACTTAACACATGAAGTATTTTATGGAGGGTGAGCACTAATCCCACATGAAGAAACAATATATTTAGTATTAAAGCATGTAGCATCCTTGACACTTTCTGTAACAAATAAGCATAAGCCCTAGTATTGCTGAATAATGTTCCTGATTTACAATTGCCTCTACCTGTTTGGTTTTTTCTTTGTTTATACTACAGAACCTGGATATCCCAGCTGTAAGCCAGCGCCCCTCTTGTGTCCCTTGTGTCCATGTTACTGAACTGGTGCAAACATGGTCCCTGAAACATGCTCCCTTTCCTGGAGACCTCACGAAGGGGTCTCATGCAATGATGTAGAGGAACTCAACATACATCCATTGTCAGTCCTGCCTTTTGAGATGATGTGTTTGGGATGTGATGTGAAGCCTCAGTAGGATTTTTAATTTGCATTAGGCCACTGAACCAGACACTGGATGCTTGGTGAGTACAGTTGTGCCTGAAGGAAAACAGAAGTAATAGCAAATTATTTTCTCAAGGGGTTTAGACAGCAACATAAATTCACAGGAACTTTTTTGGCCATTGGTCAGCAAGCATTTGAGAGTCTCTTCACCAAATTGAGCAGGTGGACAGTATGCTTTATATAATGATGCCACACATTCATAATTTTCTCATGCACTGTCGTTAATTTTGAATGAAAGTCCTACAGAAACCCCTAAATCCACATTAACTGCTTCATGTAGCTGACCTGTTCTAAATGATGATATAACCTTTTATGGAAGTAAATCACTATACAAATATCTGAACTTTCAGCCATTGGTAACTATGCTTTCTCCTTTTAATTCCAAAGGGGTCAGAGTCATGTTATGTTATATGAACTAGTAGAAATTAACTTGAAAATCACTTTGACTTAAAACAGCTTTTCCCCTCCTCTTCCAATTCAAAAGCAATTGGGGGACTATATATAGTACTTAAGCAAAAGTAGTTATAATATTTTCACTGAGACCTGTGTGAGCAATACAGTATTAAACAAAATGTGGATACTTTCAATTTTGTTGATACTTTACTTTCAAGTAAAGTAACAACAACCATAATTTTTTAAAAAAATTACAATCTGATATAATATTGTTTGTACCTGATTGGTTTGTTTAAAAAAAAAATCCTTTTAACAATCATCTGATACTTCATATTGTTGACAGATTATCAGACACAAAGCAGAGTTATATAAAAATGTGTCTACAAACAGAAAAATGTTTCTGTACAAATCAACCTAGCTGTTTTGCTTATCTGATCGGAAGCTTGTTACCTACAAGGTAGTCCTTTAGCTCAGTCAATGTCAGGAATTCTTTCATCTTTGCTATAGCCTGACTGAGGCTAGTGTCTGTAAGATAACTTTTATTCTCTGAAGCAGAACAGTAGTTTGTATGTTGATACTCTACAAAAATACCAACACATAAGCAGTCAGATACTCTTTTCTAAAAGGAATGAAATAATAGGCATTTACGTCAGTGCCTGGCATGCCAAGTTCCTGCCCTGTAAAATTTTACAATCAAGTTATGAAACTGAAAAAATATATTTTATGCTGATGTGCAGAAAAATGTTTATTAAAGCAAATTTCCTGTTTTCATACTTCAAAAAATTGTAATTCCAGTATGCTTCATTTTTTCCTTCCCCCGCCCCGCCTTGAATGGTTCTAAGACATTTTCCACAGTGAAAGAGTTCAAATCCCTGTTAAAATAAGCTTTGTATATTGAGGACATCAAAAAGCCATGCCCCCTAAGTAACCTTCTATATTGATTGTATTGTTAGCAGCCAGTGTGTTGGATAACATAATACAGATGCTTAGGACAGGTTTAGGAAGGCAAATAGGAGAAAAAACCCAAAATGTTTCTAGTTTTAAGAGTATGTGTTTAAGGGAATGGAGGTCATGTTTTGTAGAACCCCTCCACAAAAAAATGAAACACCCTTAGATATCCATATATATAAAAGTGTTTTTATGTCAATACAAGCTATGGTATATATTCCCTTTTTCATCCATTTATTTGAACGGACAATATTTAAGTAACACCCTTCAGTTTTGCTTTTTTCAGGGTAACAAAATACAATGTTTGTCAGCACATGAAGAAGAAATGCCTTTATGTGCATGGAATTTAGCAAGCTACTGTACTTTAAAAAACATATAAATTCAAGTCCCATTTCTGCAGAGACTTTCACCTTACCATTCCTTCCATTGATATATTTTTTCCCCTCATGGCTATCTAACCATCTGTTTTTAACTCAGCACAGCATCTTTTAACATTTCCTTTTAAGACCAGTATGTCTCGATCCTTTTCTGATCATTGTGAACAGCATCATCATTCTGTCTGACCCTCAAGCCTATTTACATGTCCTCTACAAGCGGAAGTAGATTGGAATATATGTGCCTCTTCTACTTGCAATTGCGTGAAACCACTCCGAAACACTGTTTGGACATGAGCTATGCGGGATTTCGTATATATTCAGGAAAGAAGAAAAACTTTAGCCAAACTGGCCTACAGCCAAGAGAAAGGGGTAGAATTGCAGCACCCTTTGTATGGCTGTCACCATTATCTTATGATAAAATCCATCATGTTGTTATTGATGAGCTAGCATGGTTGTGAATATAGATAATGTTAGCTAGCCCTTCCCATAAGATCCTAATCACATTGTTGAGAACTTTGCTAAGCTTATTTTCCATGGCCTGAAATTGGTCCTTGTAGAGGGTCCCTCTCAAATATTTATATTTTTTAATGTCAGTTAAAGCAACATAGCTATTTCTGAGACTTCTGTTTAGTATAAGGTATTTGAAAGTTTATTTACTACTTTTTTTTTAAACCTCACCTAACGTCTTAAAATCTTTTGGGAAGTTCAAGTGTTTTTATTTAGGGACTTGAGATGTAATGGGAAAGTGGGGGGCGGGGAGAAAAGGAGCACTCCCCGATGATGGATGTGGGGGGAGGACTGGATGTGTAGGAAGGAAAAGGCAGGCTGAGCAACATAATTAACAGTAGGTGGGGGCAGAGCAGGAGGAGCAAGAGGCCGAGTCAATGAGACACAGGAGAGTCCAGTGTTGAGGCTCGAATGGCCCCTGTCTTACCATTGGTTTCTTGCTGATACTTTGCCACTGGTTTCATGGATGATTATGTTTCTCATCATCCTCTAGCGCTGGTCTGTAAGGAGGATGACTGTCAAGGGACAGAAGAATTTGGTGGAAAAGTGACAATACATGCACACGTACACATGCATGTGCCGTTTCAAAGGCAGATTACAAGGCTCAGGATAATATTAGGGGAAAAAAAAAAGGCTTTGTGTGCCACCCTGTTCAAGTCTCTTGGCACATATATATTCTTTAAACATACAGTCATATGGGGTTTTTTTTCTACATTTGTCTTATGTCATTCAAAAGCAAAGCAGACCAGCAGACCCTAAAAATGGTCCAGGGCTCTGGCATGAAGGTGGTTGCTGTGCATATAAAAAACCAAAACCCAACAGAGCTATGGTTTTGTGGTTAAAAACGGTGGTGTAGATTTGCCTCTGTCACTGAGCCCACGTGCAGAGGTTGGTGAGGCACGTCGAAACGTTCACGAAGGAGGTAGATGGTGCGTATTTGGGTTTTGGGTGCTCCGACGTGCCTGTGCCTCGTTCTGTGGGAGCTAGGAATGTCCACAGCTGCTGACGTTTTGGTGTAAGCACAGGAAGCTGCCAAGCCGGCCTTTCCCTGGAGAACTGAGGCCACAGAAGTCTCACATCGGCTGGGCTACGTGGATGGGGGCCTGCAGCATGTTGATCGTAACTTTGCGACGCGTGGAATGGGGAAATAACCCCCTTTGGGAGGCGGGTGAGGGCAAGCCCGCTTCTGCCTGTCGGGCCCCTCAGCAGGGGCGCGGGCCGGGCTTTGCCCCGCGCTGTGCCCGCCTCAGGCTGGGGCCCAGGCGCGGGCGGCCGGGGCAAAGGGGTAGGCTCTGCGCCGCCGGCTGCCCGCAGGCCCCGGGCTGCCGCCCCGGCTCCGCCGCCGCGCCGGTCGCGGTTCCCTGGCGGGGCAGGAGGTGGCAGCCGTGCTGCAGCTGAAGGCCGCGGGCAGACAAAGGGCGCGGGCCCGCGGAGCGCCGGGCCGCCCGGGCGTCGCAGCAGCAGGTGCCGCGGTGATCCGGCGAGCTGGCGGCTTAGGAAACAAATGTGAAATGCGGCTCTTTAATGCCTTTGAATGTTGTCGATTTCGGTGCGTATTTTCCAGTGTTGTAGCGTCGTAAAATCCAAGTCAGTCAGATGTTTAGACTTTATGGTGTGTAGAAACGCGTTGCATTAACCGAAGGACTTTGTTGTACAGCTGCGACTCCTTTAATCAGTTTTTCTCGGAGCTGTACCGCATGGGACAGGCACGCTTGCCTGCTTTCTTTCACGGGGATGTTTAATGAGCAAGGTACAAACTGACAGGGGTGTGTGGGGTACGTCTGAGTAGCTGGCTGTTTGGAAGTTCACTTTGTCAGTGTGAATGGAAGTGCACTTTGTCAGCACCATCTATGAGACTGGAGAACGCCAGCAGCAAAACCATTCAGCGTTTAAAGGACAGTATAGACTGAAGAAAACAGCCAAGATAGGTGAAGGCTTTTTTCGTCATTTTCCCCCCACTGCCTCAAGTGTCTGATGTATTACAGCGTTCAAAGCGTTTCAGTATGCTTATATTGTATTCACACATATGCAACGTATTTGAAACATTCCTACCAAGGAGATTGCGGTAAAAACTGTAACGTGCGGCTTGCTGGGTTTCATTGTAAAGTAATATAATCTCCACATGTGTGAAGGCCAATGCAATATTTTATTTTTTGCTTACTCCAGGGAATGCAATATTAAATTTATCAGCTGAAGTATTTGAATGAGAACTCATAAATATTTTTTGAGGTGCATCAGTGGCATACACAGGGAGGGAGAAGACGTGCAGCACTGGGTGAAGAGGAAGCAGTTCATACTTTCCATTCTCCTCTGTCACACAACAGCCATGCATTGCCCTTCAGATGGGGTACCAGTAAATTTTCTCAGTCACTGAAAACAAGTTTTAAATTGGGGAGAATTTGTTAGTCACTGATTTTTATTGACAGTTCTTAAGTCTGTAGTACACTGACTTCAGCTATTCACATCGGATGCAGAGCTCTGGATGCCTCAAGGGAAGAGGAGAGGGCTCCCCAGAAAAGCGTTATCATTCTGAGACATTTCAAATGTGCAGGAGGGACTGCTGGCCTCTCCACTTTGCCTGATGCGCTGTGATTGCAGACAACCTAGCTGGACAAGGTACTGTCCAATCTAGGAGGAGTCTGTGCACTGCGTTAATGTAGTTCTTAATGTCCCAGGACTTAAGCAAGTATCTCTGCATGACATTATCCTGTGGTGTTGTGTGATCTGGTCTCTTGTCTGGAGCTAATTTGGGTATCCCCAGAACAACTCTGAGGTGCTTTAGAATAACGCAAGCCATGCTGAGTTTGCAGTTGTCATCGTTTGCTCACTGTGCAGCTGCAGGCAAAATTACCCGCATCAGGAATGGTACTGAGAACATTTTGCCACTGTAGAAAATCTTCATGCCTCCACATCTGCAGTATTGCATACAATAGGTCTCCACATCTCAAGAAAGGCATATTTTTTCTTGAAAAAAAAGTTATGGAAAAGAACATCTGAAGTTGTTACAAGAAAGTAATAACAGGCTTATGGTCTCACTTCAGTTTGGAGAAGAGGCTGAGGAGGGATGAAGCTGATTTACAGCATCAAGAAGTCGGTGCAGAAGATAAGTGCTAAACTTGTTTACCAAAACCTACAATACTAGATCAGAGAACATGCATTGAAACTGATAGGATGTAATTTAAAACAGCTTTTTAAAAGTGCCTTTCTTCAAAGCCTCCAATAAACTTCTACAAGTTGCTGTTGCAAGAAAGTGTGAAGTCAGAAATACCGAGTGGTTCAAAATGGATTAGACAATTAATGGATAAAAGGTACAAACCAGATAATATTGAGAATAGGCAGCAATATTCTCTCTGACATCTGAAATCTAATAGCAGGATGCAGAAGGGGCATGAGGATTGGACCTCAGATAGTGGCTCGTTTCACATGCTCTTCCTAAGCAACTTCTGCAGCAGCCACAGTGGGACATTGCTCTCACCCTGCGGGGCACTTCTGATGGGAAAGGTAAGATGGGCATGCTCCCAAGAGTGCTAAAAGAGCCCAAATGGCTGCCTAAAGCTTCTTGTTTCATGGTCAAGAGAAGTTGCCTACTGCAATCGTTTGGAAGTCAGGAAGCTAGACTTTTTCAGGAATCTGCTCATTTAGCATCCAGCTAAAAACTGAAGGCTAGCAAGACTGAAGGTGGCTCAGGGTGGTAGATTATAGAAGAAGCAGTAAGCCTTTTTCCTATCATTTAAGTTGAGAATATTAGAACTGTGAACATACGTAATCCAGTTAGCTTTCTAGATACTTGTAGGAAATCTTATTTAAAATCTCTTGGATTTTTTTCCTTCTGAACTTGGTCCAGTTTTGCGGTGGACATACCTTCTGTGCCTTTGTCATTTTGGATATTCCATTGCTGCAATGCACTTCACTTGGAACTACTTACCGAGCCAGCTCAGAAACTGAAGTCAGTCCAGGGCTGAAGTTGGCACATGCCATCTATTGCCCTTCAAGTATATTGCCTTTGTGTACCAGGATGGGCTATTTCAAAAAGGAGTTGAAAGTTGTTTTTTTCCACTAATCACCCAGGCCTGCCCATATTAGACACTAGCTCTTCTCTCTCTGTGATACTTCATCTAGCAAAAGAGGTGAAATGGCACCTTTTTGGTATGATAGTGAGGGAGCTCCTGGCACTTCAGAAAGTGTTTGTCCCTGTGATCTAAACCAGCCCACGTGCACTGGCTTCTGTGGCACACTGCAAAGTTCACCAGTTCTCTTAAGTTTTTCTGAGAGGAACAGAATCATGAAGGTGGTGAAAGGGTGAGTGGGGGCAAGGATTTATTTGTTTTTTTCTTTCTTTTAGCTGTTGTTGGCCTGAGATCTGAGGAGTGAAGCTAAATCTGTAATTTGTAAGGACTGTATTTTAAAATATTTGCCAGTTGCTCCAGATAATAAAATAGGGATTTTGGTCCAGAGGAGAAGAAATGAAAATAAACATGGATCTTTTTCACTTGATTTATGATCTGAAAATACGCTTCCTCCTCAACCTGCATGATTAACAATCTTCATTCAAAAGTGACCATTTTGATTACATCTTCTATCAATAAAAAGACATGAAAACTTTTTTTTTTTATAAGAGAAATGAAATCCAACATCAGATGACTCTAGTGTAGATTGTTTTGCCATTTGTACTGGGATTTTAAACATATTACAGCCAATATATAAATTACAGTGCCTCACCTTTAACATCATGTCAGATGTATTTTAATGGAAATTGCCTTTACTCATACCAGCTTTAAACCCAGTAGAGCTGGAAAGCTTTTTTGTGTGTTTTAATGAATGCTGGTTGTGATGTAGCTTTGTTTTTCAACCCTGTGGATGTATCAAGAGGGTTTAGAAATATTTGTTTAAAATGTTGCATTTGATTATGTTTCCGATGCCCAGGTGTCATCTTTTAGAAATATTTTTTAGCTTAAGTGCTTATAGAAGATAGTTGATTCCTGAAGGAGAAGGTGCAGCAGTTCTGTGTTAAGGTCTCTGTTCAGACTTATTATCCCAGCCTCAGAAATGTGTTTTCACTAACCTAAGAGTGTGATAAGCTGAAGGAGAGGG
Source organism: Falco peregrinus (assembly GCF_023634155.1). Classification (NCBI taxonomy): domain Eukaryota; kingdom Metazoa; phylum Chordata; class Aves; order Falconiformes; family Falconidae; genus Falco; species Falco peregrinus. The sequence continues at coordinate 37,182,316 of NC_073727.1, forward strand.
TGCGCAGCTTAGGCATTTGACAGTGCTTCCACTGGTGCTGCTGTGCTGGGGTAGTGGTGGAAGTTCATGAAGTGAGGTGTTCTTTCGAGTCTATCATGTCTCAGCTACTTTACAATCTCTGGAGGGTCCCAGGCAGAGTTTCTATGAGCTGTGCCTTGGTGTTCACCAGATAGTACATGTGCTGCAGATGTTTTAGGCTGATCACCTGAAGTTTGTGATAACTACAACATGTGCTATGTTTTGGATGATCTCAGTAGTATGTCTAGTATCTTATTTCTGAGGCATTTTTGCTGCATGAAGCAATAAATTTAATTCTGTCATCATTAGGCAGGTGTTTATATGTACTGCAAGACTTTAATCTCTCTCCAGGGAACAAAATACTTTAGGAGCCCATTCTACAACTTGGTGTTTGCTTTGCATCTCTGGCATGTTCTTGCTTCTCTCTATGCCAAGAGAGCAAGCATGGTTTTATGGTTCAGACACAGGTCTTGAATTGTTTCCCAGCTTTGCCAGTCATTGTTGTGAAACCTAGAGCAAATCTGTCCCTCAGCTCGCCAACTGCAAAGAGTGAGGGTAGTGTGGCTTTTTATTTCTGCTGTGCATTTCTTCTACTTAGCTTGGAAGCCCTTTAGGACATAGACTGCATTGTGTTAGGTGTATGTATCATGGATCCCAATCTTTGTACGCAAAGTTACAGTCTACTGGTAATAATAGAGCAGAAATTTAACCTACAGAATATTTGATAAAGTCGCCCAAAATACAAATGACTTGCCATCATTCTGTACTTTGATAGTCATATGATGTGCCAATGAGAGATTCATGGTTGTGACATGACTACTGTAATGTTTGGGTTTGGGATAGTGTCAGTGTCTACCAACTCTATTTTCTTAAAATAGGTTTATGTAGGTGGTGAGCTGATTTATAACTGGTCTTCAATGTCTCTCCGGTTCCTGTAGGGCAGGGCTCCTCAAACTACGACCCGCAGGGCGGATACGGCCCCCCAGGGTCCTCAATCCGCCCCCCGGTATTTACAGACCCCCCCTGCCCCCCCCGCCGGGGGTTGGGGGGGGAAACCAAGCAGCCGCAGATGGCTGCCTGCCACTGCATCCGCACGCCGGCCCCTGGTTAAAAAGTTTGAGGGCCCTTGCTGTAGGAGTCCTGGTGGTCCCTCATGTTCTCTGTCTCTGAGGGACTGGCTTATTCTGGCTGCAGTGGTTCCCAGGTCTGAAGGCAATTTGCAGCATCTGAATGACCTGGAAGACCTGGAATCTGCTCACTGATAGTTGTTGAGCAGTTAGTGAAACTTTGTGCTGAATATTGGTGAAAATTACTTGGGTAGCCATGAGAAAATTCATAAAACAAAGAACAGAGTGCAAGGAAATGCCTTGAAGGTGCTTTGAGCAGAGAACTTAGAAGCCCACTAGCTCTTACTGTCAGAAAATGACCTCAGGGAAGGAAAGAATTGCATTTTAAAAGTTTTGGTTCCTGGGAGAAAGCTCTCAAATTCAATACAAGACAATTTTGGTATGCTATATAGACTTGAAACAGCCCAGCCATAAAGGCAATGTTAAAACAATTATCTCAAGGAATTGTGGTCAACTGAAAAAAAATAAAAATGTTTCCAAGTAAACTTCCCATACTTAGAAGATAGTATGGTAAGATAACATTAAGGCAAACAGAAAGACTATGACAAGCCCAAACAAATCCTTACAGCTTTAAACGTGAGCTAATTTGTTGTATGCATAAAGTCAAAGTCAAGACAGCAGTTACTATTTGCATCAAGCAATTTTAATATTTTCTTTTAGCTATATTTAAAAAATATATTTTATTATATATATTTATTATATATATTTATATAAATATAAAAATATATTTATTATAAAAATATATAAAAATATTCCATTAGATTAAGATAGTATTCTTTGTTTTACCCTTGAAAACATTTACCAGTTCATCATATTATAAAATGTATTGTAGTCTAATACTTCAGAAATCTGTGCTGATACAAAGGAGAAATTTCTGTATTGTTACTTTGCAACTTTTACTTTGTTTATTTAAGGAAAAATACACTATCTATTTCTTTTTCCTAGGAAGTCTAGGAAAATAAAATTGTTTCCTCTCCTGACTCCCCCACTGCATGTATTCGCACACTTACACGTGCACATGGGCATTACATATTTCCCTCCCTGAAAGAGATAATGTACTCAAAGATAATAATGTTATCTCTACCCATTTATTTCTTGACTTTAATAATCGTGATGTCAGTTTCACACTCATTTGTACTTGAAAGTCTGAAGTCCTTAAGACTTTTTAAATGTACAATAATTTGGTATATATTTTTCTAGCAAACAGATGTCCATTTTATTAGCTGTTTCCTGTGTTAGGGAGTTTCTGTAGTAGCAATTTTTACTGGTTTATTTTCGGAACTCATCCAGCCCTTTCAGTCTGTCTGTGTAGGCAGTGTCCCCCCACCCTGCTGAAGGTGGATCTGTGCAGCCAGGAATGCTGAAGTGTTGGGGCAAGGAGAGAAAGCTGGAGAGATCCTGATTTGTAGTTCAGTGGATACAATCCTGAACTGGGAATAGGGAGAAAGAAGTTTGGTCCTTTATGTCCAAGTAATATCTTGGCTGGGACTTTGTCTGCTTTTTTTTTTTTTTCAGTGACTTTCTAAAGTCAAATGCAGCAGCAGTTCATGGGACAGAATACCAGGAATACCAAAATACTTTCCTCTGGTAAGGTCCCTCATGTCTCCATTGGTGTCTCTGTTTCTGATCTCAAGGCTTGTTTATCAAACCCATGTATTTATAAGGCACAGTTGCCACCCCTGAATCTCCTTACTGCCAATGTAAAACAAAAATGGGGGTCACTTAATCTCATCTTAAAGTAGGTATTTAAAATGGTGAGTGAAATGAAGCACCAGCTCCTCTGGAACTGCAAAAGGAGCCTTTGATGACCAACACAGATGTCTGCATGCCGCTGGTGCAGGGGCCCTTGTGGTGCTGTGAACAGAGTTACCTCAGGCTCCGTCTGGGTCGGAGTCTACCATTTAAGTAGTCCTGACAATATATTACAGAAAAAGCCTGAGTTAACAACCATTAGTTTTCTTTCTTCCATGTTTTTTCTGCTAGAATCTGACTAGCAGCCACTAATATTTGTCTGTTCTCCAAGTTGGGTGAGTAAGAATTGGGAGAATCTCCCTCCTTTAAAAAAACAACACCAACATAAAAAACCCCAAACCAAAACCAAAACAAAAAACCCAGGAATCGCCACAAAGAAGTGTATTTTGCTCTGTTAGTGAGCTGTATGTGGGGAAGGCATTGGAAGGAGATCAAAGATGGGGTCAGTGCTTAAAAATAGTGTGTACGCAGTACCAAATGGCTGCTTTACCCTGACCACAACCACCTAAAAGCTGTTCAAAGTTGCAGTTTTGCTCTCAGCATGCAAGCTCGATATACCCCAAAGCCCAAATCGCAGTCCGTGAGACTGCAAATCCACATGGCCAGTCAGGTATGCTGAAAGTCAGTTAAATAAATCCCAGTAAATGCAAGCACATTGTAACTGCCCCTACTTTTAAAGGAAGATCTCACAAGTAGATGTGCACAGTTGGGCCCTTCGTCCTCACTGGCTTCAGTGGAAGGTGATATGGAAACTTAAATCAGGGTTAGAGATTATTTAATCCTAGGAATAAAATTACTTGGAATGAAAACACCTAATACAACAGAAGATCCTTGCCATCTCTTCCACAGCATGTTTATTCTGGAAGGTATATTTTGAAAAGTTAGGGTGTTTCCTCCACTCTGAAAAAATCTGTAAGACACAGAGGACACTTGGTTTCTCCCCCACTTCATAATGAGGAATCAGAACTGTGTGCCCACCTTTTGTACAAACCTGCTGCTAGGGCTTGGAGTTGTGTCTAGCTGTAGCAATGTATAATATGGGCAAAACCACAAATGTGTTTAACCCTAGGAAAGATGCACAGTTTTGCTTGCACTGAATATAGGAAACAAAGTGCAAAATAAGGAACAAATAAGGTCTAAACTCTTTCCACTGCAGATCAGTGCTGAGATCAGTGTGGTACAGGGAAGATGCAGCTCTGATCTAATGGTGAGCCACGTGAAGGGAAGAAGGAGGAAAGAGCTAAAGGGGTTTTGCTGCATGGCTGTGCCTCTTTCAGGTGATACCACCACTTAGTTGTGCTTGGCAATGCCAGCTGCAAATTGCCCAACAACTCTGTTAGGTGTATCATGCCTGCCATAGAGTCTGAGTTACCCAATCTTAATTTTCTGCCTCCTGATCAATTTCTTCTGATTTATTTGTCTAATGCTGAGGTAAACAAATTATTAGGAGCTGTATTACAGTGGTGGTACTGTCAATAAAGGTTGGAGCATTCTCAGTTCATCTGTTGCAGAGATGCTCAGACTCCTTCATCCTAGGATAAAACTAAAACTTCAAAAACAAATACCAAAAATCTCTATGGCCTTTTCTCTCACTGGCCTATAATACCAAAATTATCTCATGTTTCTGGGTTCTGGCAGAGCAGAGGGTGGGTTCTGTACCCCCTTTTATGTCATCACAAACAAGGTAACTACTAAGAGCACTTGTATGCATAGGAACAGTCCCTGAGTGCAACCCAGTGAAATTAACTGCAGGGCTGTGTCTCCCCTTAGAGCAGGAAATCGCTCACCTGACAGTATTATAAAACATTGCATAGTTATTAAGTGGTTTTTCAGTAATTTTTCAGTTTCAGCAGAAAACATTATCATAACTGATAGACACTAATTTTCTCTTGTTTATGTGTGTATATAGTGTAACTTCCATTAAAGTGCCATTACATTTACAAAAAGGGATTCTGTAAAAATGACCTGGTTGGTGGTCTTCCAAATATATTCTTTCAATGGCTCCAGATCAAATTTGCCTACTTTAAACAACATTTTAAAAAATTGACAGCATTGCAGATCCCACCTGGCATCAAGTTGTGTTCTTTCTGCGTTGCATTTATAATGAGGATGTCTTAATTAATTAGCTGACAACAATGTGCAAGAGAGAACAGAGTCTGCGCCCCCCCCCCCCCCCCCCCCGAGCCTTTCTTGCTTTCTCCCATCTTGCCCTCCCACGAGTCATTGTAGTTGTATGGTGTTAACAGAGGAAGTATCTGTGTCGGTTAGTTGATTGAGAAGGTGTACCTGGACGACAAAGACGTGTTTGGTGGGAAGGTACCACACTGAAGGTTTTCTGATCATTGTGATATTGTAAAGCTAATGAGAATTCAGTACACATGTTGATTGAAAGGACTTGGGTATCTTAAATTACTGAGAAACTAGCTTAATTGGTGGTTGTCTTCTGTTTCCTTCCACTTTGGCTCTGGAGAACTTCTGTAAGAGCAACATGCAGCCCTAAATCCGACCCCAGATTTTTGTGTTACTGTTGCCCAGGATCCGTGAGAAGGCTGCTTCCCTGCATGTCACAGCTGTATTTCTTCAGTTCCCTCCACTCCCCATCAGCGCTGGAATCATTTGCTGGCCATTGCATAGCTTCCCCAGAAGTAGTAGGTCTGTCTGTATTCAAACATCTTGCATATACAGCTTTGTCACCTAAGAGCACGGGAAGAGAAGAAACATACCACTAATTAAATCGTCAGTTCTGGTAAATGTTCTTATACCAGCAAAAAGGTCTATTGAGAGGTATAACTTATGTCATTTGGTTAGCTGGTATAAACACTGCTAGAAAAAAAGTCTTGCCAGCGTACGCCACATCTCCGCTTGGAGACTTTGTTGTGAAAACTATGTCTGCAAAGATCCTGTAATACAGAGAAGGCCCTAGCCACAGGGTGGAAGTTGCATTATGAGTCGCATTATGTTGAAAGTGAAGTTTCAGCTTTTCTAGTCTAGAGTGGAGTCCGAAACTGCATGAAATTGGGCTAAATGGGCAAATGTGCCCCAGTATGTCCAAACACTTTAAACGGTAGCTTGTCCTTTAGAGCAGATGCTTTGTGAATGTTACCTCTGCTTGGAAGCTTCTCATCACCTGCAGAGCATAGAGGTGATGATCCAGAGCACGTAGGCTTCAGCAGAATAGCTTCCACCTACTCTTTGGGCAGTCTTGCCCTCTAGTTTCTTCCCCTAAATTTGCTGACTGGAGATGGCGTGAGTGCCTCTGCTCTCTCCTGGTACACCAGAGCAGGCATTTGGGAGCAGTGGCGAGGCACCCAAGGCTGGTGTGAGGGCGCTGGGCAAGCAGCAGCTCGATGAAACCACCAGTGGGAAGGGCAAGTTTAGCTGCACTCTGTCCTGTGTGCCCTGTGCCTTGGCCTGCCAGGACCCATCCCAGTGATTTTTCCTGCTGGTGCTGCTTGATGTTTACTTGGTGCAAAAAGTGAAATGTGGAAATCCAATACAGGGGGTGTTACAGGTAATAACCACTCCACAGAACACACGGGGCAGAGCCAAACAGCAGGACCTCAGACTTAGTGCCCGCAATCTTTTGGCAGGCAGTGGTGACCATTTCCAGTGGTTTGTATAAGTAGAAAAATTCAGATCAGAAATATTTCCCTTCTGTCTGACCTAGAACATCTGGACTTTGCTGAAGTCATTAGTGCAGTTATTTCACTGTGAACTAAATGGCAATTAGTGGAGTGAGGCCACACTAGAAACAGGATGCATGACTGAAGTTTTTAAAACCCATGGTGATCCAGACAAACCGGGAGTAAAGTGCAGAAGAATGAAAGCTCCTGTTCACACAGATTTCATAGCTTTACTTGCAGACAAGAGGGAAATGTGTCTTGACATAAGCTTCATTCTGAGGGAAATGCACACATGGATTGGTCAATCTATTAATTATAATCAAATTCAAGGATAATGTTATTTATATTTTAAACAATCCCTAGCAGTGCCACTACTATCACTGTTAGTGTCTGGAAATGGAAGAAAAAAAAAAGTAAACCCACAGCTTTCACTGTTTATCTGCTTTTGTGTGTATCTGTTTAACTCAGTTTAGACTATGAAATTACTAGACTTGTCTGGTTCACTTTCCTTTATGGGCAGTGCTATGTTTTGGTTTTCATATCCTATAAAAGAAGTGATGCCACAAAATTACAAGGGAAATGCTTTGGTCTCTCAATATAGATATAATTAAATCCAACTAAAGTATTTTCTTTGTGTGAGATGAGGAATCTTAAATAAAATAAACAAGCCACTCAGGTAATAATATAAAGATAATTTTTAACACCATATTATCAGACAATTGATGAGAATTTTAAATTACATATTTAAATTTAAATCTTTTCTTTAATAAAACATGCAGTCATTATCATATGGTATAATGCCTATAACCAGCTATGCCTAACAGGACTGTAATCCTGTTGAGCTGCTGTAATGGCATGAACCACAAAAGCAAAACCCGAGTGGTTTATCAATGTCATCAAACTCCCAGATGGAATTACAGACTTATACGCACCATTTAGTTGTATGCTATTCATTATAACATATGACAAAAATTATGTTTCTATTAAAAATGCACAGATGAGAATATGTGTTGTTGAAGGGGACTTGTTTAAAGAGCAGAAAGCATCTATCGCCGCAAAGCAGAGTCATTTTTAGTGCAATACCATTTCAGGCAGGATGATGGGGACTTGGATCCAAGCTGTGGAAGAAATAACAGTGCTTCAGGCTTAGTAGAATATTTCTGGTTTTGTCTCTTCTGCTGCAAGTTTTTTGTGTTGTCTGCCTTTGGGGCAATCTAGCCACCGCCAGAGAAAGCATGAGCTAGAGCCCAGCACTGGGAATCTTCGAGAAATAAACCACAAGGTGCTGGCCAGGGAAGTCCTTTGGGAACCATCAGGGCTTAGTAACAGAATGGGGGCACTTTTTGGATGTTTTAAGGAACATTATTTTGTAATATTTCAAAATAAATCAAACAGCACAGATTCCAAAGTTTGATGTGCTGTCTGTGCAGTCATGTTTGTCATCTTTTTAGAAGAGTCCTAGTGTAAAAAAAGTCTTTTTCCCAACATAAATTGAAATAGTGACTGGCAGCTGTGCAATGAGACAAATGTGGAGATAAATTGTACCAAGATAAGTGTTTTCTGAGTTGGAACTAGCCTGAGAACCCCCAGTGTATTTCAAAGGATCTTCAGTGCTTCAAATGCCACGAGGTTCACCCATCTATAATTGAACTTTCAGTATTTACAGGAATAATGGCTGCACAGGCAGAGAGAAGAGGTAAAAGCAGAAAAGGCTGAAGCTGGGGGAGTGGTTCACCATCCCTCAGGACCCCCAGGAGAGATATTAGCTCTGTGGATGACCAGCCCTCAAGAGAGATGTCAGCTCTGGGCATGACCACAGGAGTCCAGCAGTTTGCTCCAGGTAAACAGTAAGACAGGCTCTGCAGTGACAACAGTGTGCTCTTGTGGGTTTCATTCCAGTGCGATATCAGAAACAGAGTGATAACATTGTAGGATGGTGCTTTCTGTAGCTCTTAGAGTGGTTTAATTTCCCCATCTTAGAGAACTGAACGGCTTACATCTGCACAGACTTCTCCCGGTGCACTTTGTGCAGGAACAACAGTAGTGGAAACAAACAGGATATGCATGTGGGTTAAAGAAGGAAAACACTCCTTTAAATTCCACACTGCAGCGAGGAGATGCTCAGTGCAGATTTCTGTGGTATATACTGCAAGTCTCAGTGTGGAAGTCATGTGTCTGGGGACGTAGATCCTGTCCGCAGAGCCCCCATAATACATGCACCTCTCCAGCTGGCCGCTAATGTGTGACCATAAACAGAAGCAGCTGCCATCATCAGCAAAGGCAGTCGCCTTGAACTGCTCACACAGCATCAGTCTCATCATTTGCTTTATTTCTGAGCTGGACACGCGTGGAGCGGTCTTTCAAACATACTGAACTGGAAGGAAAGCAGGGCATGCACTGGGTTAAATGATGGGTGACAGTAGCTGGACAGTAGCAACTGTATGTGGAGGACAAGTTCTAGTTCCTTCTAAATGGGCAGCATGGAAATTAGGGTTTTTTGCAAAACAGCAAGGGATTTGAAGGGCAAAGACTAGGAAATTAGCTTGAGCAGAGCAGAAATATTTTCATCAGGTTAATTTTGGGATTTCTTTATTTTAGCAAAGTAGATTTCATCCCAGTGTCTTTTCAGACTTAGTCCCCTAGATTCTTTTGTAAGTTTTCCTCATGTACAAATCCAAATTTAAAGTTTTGTTTTCTGAAAAAAAAAAAAAAATAGGATGAGAAAGTTTTCCTGTAAGGATTGTATTTTGTATTTTTTATTACAATTTGTATTCTATAATTCCATGACATGTCAGTAGAAACATGTTTCAGGACAGTAGAAATACCACCATAACATGTAATAATTGCAATATTTCACATTCTGTTTTTAAAATTGAAAGGTACTGCTTTGTACTGACTGATATATCAAATCTGCCCTTCCATAGCAAAAAAAATGTCTCCTCTTCAACTTCTAATTGAAACCACTTGATACCTTTCCATAACAGGCACACTTATGGCTAACAGGAACATGAGTAAAAATATCAAAACACAAATGAAATTTAAAATGAAATCTCAATTTGCTGAACAACACTACCTGTTTTCCAAGACAAATGCCAGAAAAGCAGAACTTTTTTAGAAATTTGTTGTAATTCAGAGTTCAGTTGGGAGAAATGAAGAGAACTTTAAGAGCTTTCTGCAAATTAGACTTTGTTATCCTTAACAATTTTCTCAAGGGGACTAAAAGCAAGAATAAAACCAGGCGTGACACAATGCCCTGCCCCACTCCCAGATCCCTTCCGAAATCTCTTGGTGCTGCTCCTGTCTGCAGTTGGGTGGTGGGTAATTCCTGAGCAAGCTAGAAGTAGCAGGTGAGAGGGTTAAATAAGCTTCTTAAACAATTTCCATCCTGCCACTGCCATGTTTTAAAATCCCTGAATTACTCACCAGCAGAACTGTTTATTTCATTATTAAAATGAGGCTGCAGGGCTCTCCCTTCTCCCACCCACGCATGATGTTCACAGAACTAGTCCCACATGATTACAAGGTCTGCTATTAAGTGTGAACTTCATATTTAATTGTAATTGCTAGCAAAATATAATTTAACAGCAAAGTATGCTGAATTTGTAACAAAGTACCCCTTTTATTTGAGCAGGAATATGGATGCTGCCCAAATGTATCCGCATGGTTCCAATTAAGGGGAGGAATGTTTAATGTAAAACTCAACTTGATGAAAATAACTGAAGTTTCTGACAAACCAATAAATTGGAATCTAGAAAGCTCTGCATATACAGTACAGTCAGGGAGGGGCAACACCCGCTGGGTCATCAATTTTGGTGCAGTCTTCCTGTTCATTTATGCTAAAATAATACTATGTAGGTAATTCAATTTCTCCACAGCTGTAAACATACAGAGGAATGCTGGATGTAGATCTGGCCAAGGATGGAGGGGGGCCTGGGCTGACTCCTTATCCCCTGTGCAATTTTCAGGCTGAAATTTCGAGAAACTTTAAACACAGGGTTGCTCTCCTTCTCGTTCTCATTCTTGTTCCTCTTCCTCTTCTTCTTCTTCTTCTCCTCCTTCTCCTCGGTCTTCATCTTTGTTGTCTTCTTCATCTTCTTTGCCTTCTTCGCCTTCTTCTTTTTGTGGGTTAGCACATCATCAGTTGTCAAAAGGTCCCACAAAATATCCACTGAGGTCTGTGTGTTTCTTGATGGAGATCTGAATAGGACTCCTTGCAGGAGCTACCAAGGATGCCAGGCATGCTGCAGGGGGACTTCCAGAGAGTGAAGTCTGCTCCTCTCAGCACCCGCTGTTACTGACAGGTCCTTCCTCGAGGTTTTGTTTAAGCCCAAGGTAATGCTGGAATCAAATTCTGATCTTGGATACAGCTACATAAAACTGGATGTGCTCCACCAGCTGAGCTGAGAACATGGCCCTCTACCTAATACAGTTTTGGGGTGGTTTTTCGGTAGAATTGCTGAATTAGAAATCTAAAGCCATGGTGGTTAATGAGCTGTGTATATTAAGGGGGAAATCTGTGGTGGACTGTTTGCTTTAGCAACCTCAACTTTGTGTATAAAATGTGTTCTTCTCGGGAGTCCTGCCTTACAGGAAGAGGAGAAGTTCAGGGCGATAAAAGCAGCATGAATCCCCTAAGAACTGTAGCCAAGGGGTGCTGGTTGTATCCTTGCAAAGAGAGCTGTTGTGTGTGGTAAATGAAATAATTATCAACTCTTTAGCGATCACAAATAAATCTTCCTCAAGAAGCAGGGAATATAGGCTAGGTGGGATGACGTCAAAACAAAGGCAGTAGATTAGGAAATGTTTACCTTTTCACCGTTGCTGTTACCAGGCTGTCCCTCACTCTTCTCCACAGCCATGTCTGTGAGCAGCACAGGTTCAGGCTTTCAGAAGTGGTTATGTGCCCAAAGGGTTCCACCAGTAACTAGAGCAATGTCTGTAGAAAGGACTAATTCTCGAGTACCTCAGCTGAACCCATGGCATCCAAACACCATGAGAGGAGAGTGTGATGGGAAATCGCCTGTGCCGGCGTGGGTCTCCTTATCCTCCTCTGAACTACCCATCCATGGTCTATCTAATCCTCTTCTTTTAATTGCAAAATTAATCTTACACACTTATTTTCCCTCACTCTTGCTCTGTCTTGCCTACTGAAACAGTGAACTCAGCAGTGTTTTCTGTACCTACGAGGACAGTGCCTGATCTAAGGCAGGCCATAACACACTCCCCTGACATGCATAAAACAATTAGCTCAGTTAACATAATTGTGCTGTAATTCTGCTCAGGGTTTGTGCATGGGCTGTTTCTCTGAATTCAGCTGGTGTCTTTTCTTACTCAGGTGTATTACTAAAGGCTCTTGTGCGAGAGATGTTTGTTTCTCCAGACCCCCTCCCCTCTACTCCCCACCTCAAAAAACAGCTTTGTAAGACAAAATAAAAGCTGGCTAATTAATTTACCCTTTCCTCTCTACCCACTGAGAGATCTGTTTACACTTTAAATGGGGTGGGCCAGGTTACTCTTGCCCTCCCAAGGCCAACGTAAAGGCAGACTTTAAAACAGCACTTTCCAAGTACCTATGTTTGCTAGAAATATTTAGCTGCTTAGTCCTGTGACCAAAGCAAATCGTTCACTTGAGCAGAACACTATGGGCTTTTATTTCCCATTATGGGAAATACAATCTGTGTGATCCTGAGAGCATCGTTTGGTAGCTGACATTCAAGGGTCAGTTCAAAGTTATTGTTAGCTGCCTCCTGCTCTTGCCCTCCATTTTCTGGCATGTCTGTTGATGAATCTGCTATAGTCAGCATTTAAGTGTACTTTTTAAGGGTAAAAAAGTTATTTTTGCCAATTTTTCTCATAACTGCAAATTTTGAGTGCTGTCTCTCAGGTCATTTTGAAATATGGTGACAAAAATATGGGTTAAATTATCAGTAGCGACTCAGAGGATCTAATACGTATTTAAAACTATCAGGATATATTGTTTTATTTTCCCAGAAGCTTAATAATGAATAACCATAAACCCGGCATGCTTATATTAATCTCTGTAGGATATTGCAGTTTGCACTCAAGATCTGAAGTATTTTTTTTCAGTGACAGCACCAGTTGGTTTATACCTTTTGCATTTCTTCTATGCTAGACAAATCAGTACATAAACCACTTGCTGTTCTCTTTTTGCACAGAGACAACAGCTAGAAGGTAATGCAGAGGGAGAATTGACCATGTTTATAGCTTCTGCTGGTGAAATACTATCAACAGTTTACGTAAGATATTTCTACACTTTGGAAGGCACTTTTTGCTGATATGCCAGAACTTTAAATTGGTACTTAAGGAATAGGTTGACATATTTGTGTGTTACCTTTATCTCAAAGTATAAACTTACTCATGAAATCAGGCAAAAAGTAGCTTGATAACCAGGAGCAAGTTAAAACTTCAGGATTTAGACTGAGACACATGAATAAAGATACCAGAGAGGAATGGTTATGTCTGAGAGTTGTATTTAACTGCCTGTGGGTGTCCTCCATCATGGGTACCCAATCCAGCAGAACCTGCTGGCTGCAGGAGCCATCCATCAGCAATGGGAAGCCGCAAGGGCAGAAGTTACTTCAAGATCATGCGGTTCTTTCTCTGCAGCAGTCCCTAAGGTAGGGACTTGGGAACTTTTTTCCCTGGCAAAGTGAACAGCATCAGCAGCTGTATCTTTCCACCCAGTAAGGTAACACTGAGCTGGAAATAAGCATTTGCTTGCTTTAGCGGAGCTTCACAGCAGCTGCAGCTGCATCGCTTCTCTGGCTGCCAGCCTAGCTAGTACCTTGGTAATGCAGCCATGCAGCTTGTTCTGCAGCTAAGTGTGTGTTTTAATGTCCTCTTTATTCCCTAATATTGAAGATTAAATACCTCTTTTGTGCTTTTCTAAAGGCTTTACCTAAGTCTTTCATGCCAGTGCACACACAAAAGCAAATCCTGCTCTGCAGTCTGTGTGGCCACTCCCAGCACAGCTCTGGTCCTGAAGGTATGTGTGGTATTCGTGGCCCTGGCGCAGCTGCAGCCATGCTGAGGGCTGATCTTAGCTGAAGTGAATCTAGCGCTTAAAATGTCAGTAGGTTTTGTGCTCTTAAAAATGATGGACTAATACTCTTTGGCTTGCAGCTGGGATAATGTAAGTTTCCCCGTGCAGTTTTGCCAAGCTTGCTCCATGTTGGCCCATATTTCTTCTGCCATAAAGGCTTTAAACCAGACTAGACAAAGTACTGAAGAATACCCTGTAGGGAATAATCTTGCCCTGGGAATATGGTGAACAAACCAATCCAATAAAGCTTCCCCACCTTTAGTTTGTATCATTCCCTTTTCTCCAAAGCAAGTACCTGCTGGCCAGGTAGGGGATTGTGTGACAAGCAGACCAGGAGGACAATGTCAGACCCATGGTCTTGGTTTGTCAGTGGTGAAAAGCCAGGGCAGTTCCAGGATAGACCCACAGGGGACAGATTAATGTTGTCATTTACATGGCCCTTGGTGTACAGATGCTCTCCTGGGCATTTCCATCACTGTGACAAGCAGGCAGCATTTTGTTCTCACCAGGATTTCCAAATGTCTGGAATACTAGAGCAGGAGAAACCGTATCTTTCTAGAGCTTATTTTTACAGAACGTTTTATGAAAAGGGGTCCTTAGGAAATAGCAAGTCACCGGAATGCTTATTAAAATGACCTTAAGGTCAGATTCTGCCACTGTTAATCACAATAGTTGTACCTTACTTTGTGAGCTTTACCATTGCATTCAGTGGGATTATTTAAAGAATTCAGGTACTACCTGGTGGGACCAAAGTGGCGGAGAGGCTGGCTCTTAATAAGCATAGCAGCTGTAATGCAACATGCCTTCATTTTTTCCTTCTGTTTTAGCTAGGTAAAAATACTTCAGATGCAACTTAGTTTCTTTTGATAATCCCTTCTTTACAAAGATGAAATCTGATGTAGCAACTGTTAATATACTCTGTCGTTTTTATCAAGATTTTAATATATTCATTGTTGTAATGTGAAGTCATCTTTGCTGAGAAGGTGCTTCTAGATTGGAAGCTCTCCGGTTTTTGATCTAAAAAAATTCTGCAATAGGAGAAAGAAAACAGTTTGATTCTGAAGTGTCCTTAAAATTCTGCAAGTTTCACAAAGATATTTTCCAGAGTTTGTTTGTATTTCTTTATTTTAAGCCACTTCTGCCAAGTAGCCTGATTAAGAAGAACAGGGCAATACTTAATTCTCTTTCTGAAATGATAAATAGTGGACAATGACTCGATTCAGTATTGGAATAGATATATGAAACAGAATGGGGTGGCTATACCGTTCTGAATTATAGATGGGGAATTCACCTATGAAGAATCGTTTGTACTTCTGCAAAATAAAGTGATGAGAACTTATTTACACACTTTTATGCACTGGGAGAAAGGGATGCAAGAATTAATTTTTTTCTTCTCCTTGCTGGAGAAGAAAACTAATCTGGCTTAGGTTTCACTCTACTAAATAGGTTCTTTTCAACTACAGACACAAGCCACTTCTTTGGGTGTTTGCAAGAATGTTCTTAGCTTTGAGCATTAGTTCAGGTTGTTGAACTCAAGGGCTTGAGTACTGCCAGAAGGTATTTTACTAATAAAAGCTTTCATTTTTCAAAGTAATAAAGGGTTGGCCTTTGTTTTTTTTAAAGCTAGCATATTTAAAAATACTGAAATACAATGTAATTCTGTGATACACAGATTGCAGTGCCGGAGTCTAGCCCTTTCAGGGGCCAGTGAAGGATTTAGGCTCTGTGCTAGTCCTGTGCTCACAGACAAGCTAAACACTGACTAGTCTAATGGTGAAATTCTTCACATCAGACATCAAAACTAGGTTTTTTGAAAACAGCTTAATAATGATTTGACTGTAACCAAGTGTGCACTATGCAAAGAATCAAATCCAAAAGAATCGAATGTCAATATTCAAGTCAGAAAATACATGGTTTAATACTGCTTTTCTGTGTCCTGCTGATGTGACTGCAGTTAGTTAAATATTTCTTTTTAAATTCTCTGTGATAGAAGCAATCATGATTATAGAAAACAAAAATTAGAATTTAAAGTAAAATTAAGTCTGAGTGATGTCATGTGAAAAGGCAGGATTCTTTTGCTTCTTTTATTGAACCAAACTGTGCCTTGGGAGTATGTATGTAAATGTAAGTGATTCTTTCTGAGTTTCATGGATATAAGGGTAAAAAATCTGGTGGAGTGTTTAGCTAACCAAGAATAATTATTTCTTATTTGTTTTTTTTCTAAGTGTTAAATGTTTTCCTCAAATAGAAGCAGAGCCAAAGAAATGTCTTGTTATTTTTGAACATAGATTAGTCAGTGAACCATTAACAGGCAACTTTTATCCTGAAAATACTTCTGAGCTATTTGGACAATATTTCTGAAGAATTAATACATTCAAAGGAGAGTGACATTCATATCATATTCTATGTAAAAGGAAAAAGGAGATAGCTGTTTACATGTATCAGTTCCAGAACAGGAAAATTTTGCATCATCTATTCATTTTTTTGACAGTACAAGATTGTTTGTTACTGTGTATCTATAAATGGTTTTGTCCAATATAGTACTTAGCCTGAAAGCTGAAAGCAATCTTACTTCCCTAGAAAATTCTTTTCTACACTGATATCTCAGTCTCTTGAGAAGTATTTTTCCCGCAATTTTAGCTCAACTGTTCACCTTTCTCATCCACTGTGTAATGTGTATCTTTCTGTATAATTTCTCTCTATCAGAGACATGGCATATCTTTTAAATATTTGTTAATTTATGTTTGCATCTGAAATAGCCAGTATCCAAGTTATGCTAATTTTGTTTTTTCTATTTCTCGCCTGCACTGGTGGTAGCAGTACTACACCTGCAGACTTTACTTCCCAGTCTTTTGATAGCACCTGGGGAGGATGTCCACAGGTCATGGTTCTGCGGCACTAAGTGCGATGCCAACATAAACCAAGGTGCCGTAGCTGCTGTGGAAGGTTTGCAGACAGAGCACAAAATGGGGAGCCAGACGCAAATGTAAGGAATACCAGAAGAGCAGGGGAAACGCTGGTCAGCCCTTAGTGCTTAAAAACAGGGCTTAGGAGAGGTCCCTCCTTGGCCAAGCCTTTAGCAGTGGTTTGCTGGATTGTCTGAGGGTGTGCTTTCCTTCAGTTGGGTCATATGATGGGCTTCTGAATAAGGGACCTAAGGAAGATTT
Organism: Falco peregrinus; assembly: GCF_023634155.1. Taxonomy (NCBI): domain Eukaryota; kingdom Metazoa; phylum Chordata; class Aves; order Falconiformes; family Falconidae; genus Falco; species Falco peregrinus. The sequence continues at coordinate 37,199,066 of NC_073727.1, forward strand.
AAACCAACAGCAAAAAGCTCTTCTTGGTGTATGGGGTTAAACCTCAAGACATTTCCCAGGATGGAGAAATCCCTTGGCTTCCATGTGTGTATAAGTGTATTTAGTCTCTTTTTCCTCAGTCAGACAGTCCCTGAGTTTCTCGTTTCACAGTTTGTGTTGGCTGGAAGCAAGAGGAGTTTATTATATTTAAATTTATTTATGTTATACTTGTGAATATTATATTTCTTAATATTTTAAAATGTCATAAACATTTCAAGTGCTGAGGGCTGAATCATTGCAAATCACAATAAATTCCAGTGTTCAGAAAGTAAATCAAAGGTGTCTGTCCCCTCAGCCAAAAAGGAAGGGGACCAGAGGAACCTCTTTCAGGAGGAGCAGTGGAAACTGGTGAGCGGAGAGCAGGGCTCAGGTGCGTAGGCATCCTTCTAAGGTACAGCTGAATTTATAGGCTCTAGAAATGCAATAAAATAACTAGGTGATAAGTATTTGAAAGAAATATCCCAACCATATCTGGTTTGTGACCTTCATGGGAGAGGCAAGCTGCCTTTGTTGCAAACTGGTGCAGCACCTAGAAGGGGACTTCCTGGTCCCCATGTCCTCTGTCCCCTGTGAGGTCCCTGCCCTCCGCAAGAAGTAGGAGATGGAGGTCCCACATCATCTCGCTGTCCTGGTGGGGCATGGTTGCATGGTTGCCTTTGGAGAGAGCTCTGGGCTCTCTCCTCAAACTCCCTATCCCCTTTGTACCTCCTGCTTTGGTGACTTCACACTGTCCTTTGCCTTTTTTATTTATCCTGTTATACTGCACCCCCACATTCACCCCTTTTGCTAGAAAGTCAGGCTGAGGGCTTGTGCTGTGGCTCTAATGGGGGCCACACAGCGTCAGCCATACAGACACCTTGGTTCCTTCCAGGACTGTGAGACCCATGTTGCTGTCTGTACCCATTCACTTGTGGTCATTTAAAATGTCTCCTTTAAGAACAGGGGTACAGTCCATCTAGGGGTAACATGAACCTCCTCATCAGGAGATGTTCTGAGTTACAAATACACTGGAAGGTATTGCATCTTGCTAGGCCTTTAAAATACAGAAGAAAAGGATTTATTATGCTTTTTCAGCACTTCTATCACACATTCAAACCCTTGCCATCTCATTGTACATTATGTTTGCTTTTACTTTTATGGTGAATTTTTTATTGCCAGCCCAATCAGGTGAACATATTTGGCTTTCTCTATCGTTTTTCCACACTTTGTAGTGTGTATTGCTTGCTGTATCTTCGTCTCGCATTTGTTATTTATGACCCTATTTCTATTTTTTTCCTCCTGTTTGCCACTGAGTCAAAAATGCATTTGTAGCCAAAGTTGTCATCCTTGGTTGTGCAATAGTGTTCTTGGGCGTTTTTCTCATAACGTAATAAATAATTTCTGAGAAGCACTTCCAGGTTTTACCATCTAAATCTCCTCCTTCCAGTTTTGCTTATAGCATTCCTTGCATTTGAAAACTAGTTTTTCTGATGGACCAACTCTATTTATTTGTGAAATACAATCTGATTCTGAAACATCTTATTTTTAGTCCAATAACTGATTTACCTTTATTCACCACAACATTCACAACAGAACACAACTCAAAATGGAGGTTTACACTGTTGCTGAACTTTCAGCCTGTAGAAAATCTTTAAAATAACCCTGCTGCATCACATAAAAATTAGCTTGCATGTGAAAGGAAGAAAACTTTTGCACTTAGAAAGCTTTGGGATTTCAGAACAATTCAGATGATAATAATTTTCCTTTAACTTTGCTTACTTATATACAACAATGGCAGGTTTAATGCTAATTTCTTCTCATCAGCTGGGAGAGTGATGCTTCCGAAGAGGAATTCAACCCCTAATTCATTGACATCAAACTGGCTTCAGTGGAGGTTTTCTTAAGTTTTTATTTCAAGATGTTATGTATGAAGTTTGATGTGCTGTGCACATCATCCATCTATCACCAAAATCTGTTGTTTTGCTCGTGTTCCTTCTACCCATGGCTAGAATAATGAAGACAATGCTGTTATGCTCAAGTGGAATCCCAGCTGCAGATATCCTGCCTTTGGCTTCTACTCATCCTGTGTTTGATATCAACCTAATGATATGATTTTTTTTCCAGATACAATTAGTTGTACAGTATTTGACAATACAGCACTGTGGTGATTATAAATGTAATAAAGTAGAAGCAGAAAAGATTATGAATCTGTTTTTCTGTCTAGTAACTGAGTGCTTAAGCTCAAACTCAGGAAAGCATTTCTATAGAAAATCAAGCTTACAGCATGCTTAATGTCAATCACAGATCTGTACCACATTAGGGCCCATTTCAAACAGAGAGAAACTTAAGCATGGGCATAGGTGTTTTTAAAAATGGAGACTTCAAGCATAAATGAGAGAAGGGGATTTTGCAAGAAGTCAGGATGAGATCTGTGTGCTGATGTGGGAGCGTACTCAGGGCGCACTTCCCCTATTTTTCTAGGATTTTCACTGCACAGTCCCATAGATCCCACTCAGGCAGCACTGTTGTGAGAAACTCAGCTAGCAATAAGGCAAGTGAAAGGGAAGAAATATAAAGCAAAAGTTTTTCTGACCAGTCAGCCAGGATATGTTTGGCAGAAAGTAACACAGTTGTTCAGATAACTGGGCAGTCAAGCTAGAGATGCAGTCTGTAATACCTTATTTTCCAACAAATGTTTCCACTTTTTTTTCAGCTGAGTTGCCATTGAGAAGATTTTGATTAGTTATTCATCAAAATTATTTACAAAATTCTATGTCTGTAGTTAATTTATGAGTAGTTCTTGGCACACCTCAAACAGCTGTAATGGCTGTGCAGTATATATGGTGTATTTCTGTTTCCTGATGGATGAGGGGAATGAGATTTCCACTGCAAATATTTTTTGTAGGACTTCAAAATTTGCTTTTCCTGAGTATTTAAAAATATTTTTAATACTGTTTCCATGAGCATTCCTGTTTTTGTGAACACAAAGTCAACATGGTTGAAATGAAGAGTTTAAAATTTTAAAGGAAAAATAAAGTGTTTCTTTTTTAGTGCAGTCATCCAGCTTGACCTGAAAGTCACTTAATCCTATTCTAAGGTTTCATAGGGAAGTACACAGCCACAGGCACGTTCACACATTACTTGTGTTCATGGAAGCATTAACTGAATTTCCGAAGTCCTGTCTCAGCACATGCTTCATGCAGTGGGAAGGATTCTTTAAAAGTCTCTCACTGTTAAATCCCAGGTCCTTGTGGCAGATGGCTTCATACAGGAGAAGGGGACTACCTAAAGTTCAGGTGGATAAAAAGTTAACGGCAATGAGACCGTAGTGCAAGACTCATTTCATCGGATGAAGGGAAACAAAGTAGTGTCAGGGCTGACTACAAAATTGCAGTTTTTCTAGGTTGTAGGGAATACGGTCATGTAGCAGTGTTCAAAAGCATTTTTTCTTCGCATTGCTGAAAGAAGAAACACCTATGCCATAAATAATGTTACCAGCAAGAGATAGCCCCTGATCATTTCTGAGTGACATACAAACAGAATCAGCAGCTTCACCTTTGGCACAGAAGTCTCATGAAAACGGCATCCTAGAGGTCTTTCATTAAAGGTAGTTTTTCTTAAATGCATCCGATGCAGGTATCCCTACCCAGCTAAACCCAGACTGCCCCTGCGGCACAGTGGGATGGATGTGCTGGACAGAGATCAGGTTAGACCTCTTCTCTGTCACACCCCTGTCAGTCACCATGCATCCCAACACCAACACCGAGGGAAACCTGGCACTGCAGCAGGAGAGTCCAGCGTTTCAGCGAACTACACTAGCCTCTCCTCTCACTGCTCGCTCACAGTGGTCAAGATTGCCTTTCTCTCTGACCAGTTTATTTGGGTCTTGGCATCTATCCGAGTCTGTAAGCACTGCACAAGACCAAAAGGATCTAAAGCTCAGGCTCAGCTTGGCTAGGTTTCTAGGGATTTTACAATTGAATTTTTTCTTTTACTTGTGCAACATTTCCAAGAAATACTTTACAATATATGTTTTTTTAGCATAGCTGTCTGTCAATTTTCATGGCAAAAAAGTATTTGGAAACTGGAGAATAGTAATAGTAGAGTTGTTTTTAAAGGAATCACCCTACACCATTCTAGGCCAAAACCTTTTATTAAAGTTTTATGAAAATCCTCCCTGTTTTTTACATTCCAGTTGAGTCTATTAGCTTTGCAGGTTTTGATGATCTAGCAGGTATAAGCACTTTTCACGTTAAATGCAGTGTTGACAAAGGAAATTCACTAGCAAAGGTTTCATTAACTGGGGATTATACTGAAACCTTTTCCCAGAATTGCCAATAAATGGAGCCCTAATCCAAAATTTGGCTTTAAATTCAAGTGCAACTAATATAATTTTGTGTTTGGTTTAAAATTACCTGTGGTTATTTTCTCATTTTTGCAATATTCAGCATTATGTCATCTGGACTCTCTAACGGCATTGTTCCTATGATGAAAAAGCAAACTTAAATCACATGTATGAATGAAATTTCAGTTTAACTTATGCTTCCAATGAGTCCTGTGGAAAAAGAGCCTGCTCCTGCAAAGATAAAGAATTAACTAGTTCCCTCAAGTGATGCTGTAGGTAATGGACACATTACTCAGTCAGGACTTGGTCCTTGGGTGAAGGTCCTGAGGTGACACGTCTATGGTGTATCAGCACTGCTCAGACCTGAGGACGTGCCCTCCCAGTGTTGGTCAAAATTTAAACTAAGAAGATGCAGAGATGGACCTGAGCCCTGAGGGTGCCTGTGGTGCTTGGGGGTCTGCAGTTTCCCCCAGTGCTCAGACACTCCGTCCAGGGGAAATCCGGTGCCACAGCAGGCATTGGGAGTTTTGCCGTTGATGGAAACTGTTTGATAGTCTTGCCAACCTTGGTATAAAATAATCTTAACAGCTTCTTCTGCATCTCTGTCCCAGTATTGAAGTTATCTGACAAGATCACCTGGTTTGCTCTCTCTAGGCATGTGAAGAGGCTACAACAGCTGCCAACTTCCTCAACCAAGAAAGTTTGCAAATTTACAGACTCTTTAGGTGGGTGCAGGAGTTGTATGCAATCTTTCTAAGTTTGTTTGTGCACTACAGTGGCCTTTTTCACTCTGTTTCTAGGGAAAAAAGTCACAATGACAGATTAGGGGATTGCAATTAGGGAGGCATTTGGGGCTCTGCCACGATGCTGCAGACCCTGGTACCCAGGGAGGAGATCCCTGTCCTGGAAAGGTGGTGAGAGCCTGATCCAGTTCTCCTAAACTCAATGGGAATCTCTCCAAGGATCTAATAGGTTTAGAGTTTATAACACAGTCTGTTAAGATGAAGTTTTTGAAACTACCTGAGGGAGCTGAGCATAGCTTTCTATGAAAATTAATAGGAACTGGATATTTAAATTCCTTAGACATCTTTGAAAGCCTTACCTCAAAGTAGCATATAAAGATCTAATGTAACTTCCATTGCACCTAATTTACAGTTTATAGTTAAGATGATGTAAACTTTGGGGTTTGTTTCAAGATGCAGTTCATTTATTTATAGCTCCCAAAGCTAAGCCACTGTTTAGTGTTCTATGAGAAGAAACCAAATACTTCATAGTAGCAGGCACTGTGGTCACAACTGGTGTTTAGACTTGCATTTCATCTGAGTCAAGAAGATTGCAATATCTTATGAGGAGAACTGAGATGGAGTCATAAATCTGAAGTCTTTTTGGTTATCTTTTTGTAAAAGGGTTTGAACCTGTATCGCCCCTGGCTTCCTTAATGGTTTTACATAAACAATGAAGTGCCTCAGGAAAATCACCAACAGCTCTTCTGTCAACAGATAGCTTCATTTTCTCTCCCAGATTAGGGTGGTCTGAAGCTATCAGCAACTGATCTGACAGAGTAAATCTGAAACAAATTGCTGTTGCTGTAATTCTTCCTTGGCATGAGGTGCCGCAAAGGAGAGAAACCAAGTATTGTTGCATAACTGAATTGGTTTGGCTGGTGGTTCGTTAGTGTGTATTAAAAAGTGTTAGGTTCCCTGCAATTCCTATCTATCTAAATTTGTTTGGGATATATTTCTTCACCACCAGAATAATGTCGGAGAAGCCATCTCCCAGTACCTCCTGATTTTAAGGTTGATCCACAGGTATAAAACAAAGTTCTGAGGTTCATCATCTGAAGAGATGTTTTGGTTTTTTGGGGTTTGAAAATGTGGTAAACTTTCTGTTTGTTTCTATTTTTCCCGAGACTGCTATTTTGGTTGAGCTTAAAATGCTATTGGAAACAGCTGTTAGTCATGACAGCCACTTAGTAGCACGGTAAAGTGATTCCCAGATGCTTGAAGTCCTGGAAAGGCTGTAATGGGTATAACCAGCAGAGTATTGCTAGCTTCATTGGTGCTGGTGGCGACACTTGGTTTGGTAAGCAAGAAGCAGCTCCACATTACTCCCAGACTTTGCTGGGGAGTTGCGTTTCAGACGCCTTAGCTGTGTTTATTGCCATTTCAGGGGCTGCATGTTGGAGATCGATTGGCTCCATCCCAGGAAATCTCCAAATGCTGTTTGGTTTCATTTTGCTGAACAGGTCTTAAGGAGAGCGGATGCTGCAGCGAAGAGCACCATTTCTCAGTTTGAAGAAAGCATCGCTTTGTTCTAAATGTAAGCTGCTGAGGGAAGTGCCACCAAGGTGGGTGCCAGAACCCCAGGTCAGCACCATGCTCTGGCGGGGGGCAGAAGAAGGAGCGGTGGGAGAGGTGGAGGATTTCTGCTCTCCTCACAGGAATCCTGTGTAGAGAGTGTCACCTCTGAGGGTGCTTGCCTCCTCCTCTTGGTACCTGCCCCTCTCCTCTTCCCCCTTTGGTTATTGTGTGCATGCTCATCTACATGACTGACAGGCTAGTTGAATTGGTTTGGGATTCTTTCCTTCTACTGGAGGTAATGCCACTGGTGGGAGAGAGAGCTCCCCTCTTACATCTTAGTGTAATACCAAAAGGAGCTGTGTGAATGAAAATGATTTTTCTTTCCTAGCAAAAAGAAAATCGAGCTGAAAGATTTTAAAAACTAATTGCATCAAAGGAAGGAAATTAAAAGACCCTTACAGGAATTCAGATTGCTGAAAAACTCAGGTCCAGCTCAGACACAAATATGTTTTATATTAAAACTTAAACAACCATCCAGTATAATATTTCCTGAAGTTTCATCCATCATGCTACTGGTTTCTGCAGGGAGAGAAACATAACCTTCCCTTGCTATGTCTCAGGAAAAGTAAATAATATTGTTAAGAAGCTTGTCATATCACAAGTGCCTAATTAGGGAGGCCTGGGGAGCTGGCAAGTTTGCAGACTTCATTAAACGTGTTGCAATGCCCTGAGGGATATCTGCAAATTATATAGATGCAGGCTGATCTGCACCCTTGTACCACTAGACTGTAGAATGATTTCTGCAGAGGGGCGGAGAAAGTAGCACATGTCTGCATGGACTAAGGCACAGAGCTGACACGAGTGTGGTTGAAGCAGCTGAATCATGGCACCTGGTTTGCTCTCCTGCTTGCAGAAGACTGTGGAAAAGTAGGAGAATGGTTTGGCAATAACCCAACACATTTTGAAGACAACCAGAGACCTGCTGGTTCTGGGAAACTGGAATGTTGTTGTGTGGTGAGAGCATCCTTGCCACATGCTGGCTGAGGCTGGGACTCCACCAGGAGAGAGCATGGTGAAACGTGGTCTTTCTGAAGAGATTTTCCATCTTAAGGGCTTGGTCCCCTCTGCTCTGTGTGGAGCATGTGTCTGTCTGAGGTCCTGGCTGAGGGTATGAGCTGCTACTGGGATCTGATGACAGCAAAGGGGAGGCAGAGTCCCCTCCTTCTGGCCCTCCATCAGCAATGGAATGCATGCAAAGCCAGATTTCCCTCCACCTTGGCAATTCTTTAAATGCAGCATTCTGATGGGGATTTCGTTTAACTCTTCCCATTGAAGTGTTGTATTTTTAACCCCATCCCAGAAATGGGATGAGGCTATCTTTAAGGTCCATGGGAAGGGGAAGAATATGGGATCTCAGCCCACATTGTCCCCTAGTGCAGATCTGAGCAGATATTTACCTTTGGATGGACAGCTGTTTATCACCTGGCTCTGCCACCTCTGTGTTTACCAACTATATTTGTGGGATTTGATTGTTATGGAACCAATATCGGGTATAATACAACCTGGGAGCCTACCTACAAAGGACCCATGTAGACCATGTGAAGGACCATGAACTGCTAGGCAGCCAGAGTTGAATGTGTCTTTACACATTGCGGGATAATAAGTTCAGTATGACCAAGGCTTCTACAGGATTACGGTTTCCATTTTCAGCTGTCTGCACGCAGACTAGGTGTCTGAATCCCAGTCTAGCCAATGGAGAACTTGTAGTAAGTCTATGGGGTCTAAAGAGACATTTGGTTGACCAGTCACTGAATTCATCTGTCCATGCACAGGTGTCATTTAACCATACAATTTAAGATGCTCCAGGGTGTCCTGCATGACCTCCTAGCTGCCAGTCTAGGAAATCATGGGTCTCCTATGGGACATGTGTCACCTTTACCTCCCCTATGGGTGTGTTTCAGGTATCCTAGAGCATCTCAAATGGTGTGGGACACCTAAACACGATCAACCATGCCCTTGGTGTCAATTTTGGAATTGCCATTCAGACACTGTTGATGGCATTCAGTAGATCTCCATTAGCTACAATGCCAGTTTCAACACCTACATGCACATACGTAAAGTTATGTGTCTTAATGTTGCCTCACAAACGGAGTTCATTACCTGGTGCGCAGCACCAATTCACACACTGAGTTGAGGTATTTGCTTATTGCATACCTGTGCAGAGATGGGTGCTAGGTGGTAAATCCACAAAGCTAGCACACTTCATAACACATGCTAAAACACTTTATACACTTTGAGCAAATGTTTACAATTACTTTTAGTCACCCTTAATTCTCACTGGTTCTTACAAGTCTCATCTCCATGCGAAGTTACAGCATTCTTTTTTTTCACTGCACATGTTGGGATGGGCTTTGTTAGTAGGGGGCTTCTTTTGCTTGGGGTGTGTGGGGGTGGGGGTGGGGTGTGTACGTGGATGGATCTTTTAGTATGCTAATTAGGATAGTTCACACGCATAGTTCCAGTAATTTTCTATTTGGTGTCATTAAACATTTGGTTCTCCTTCAGCTTATCTTGTTATACCCCAGCTTGACATACTTACGGTGTCTGTGCCTTCCCCCAAGGCCACGCTCCACCTACTGTCCATAACATCCTCTGCCTTTCAGACTCTCTCCTGTTCTTCATTATTGATATTAGTATATTTTGACTAAATTTCAAGTTAAGAAAGAGACTGTCCTTCTATTAAGTATCTGCAAGCTGGTCAACTACATTAATGTAAAGTTGAATCTCACCGTGGAAATGTCAGGTTGATTGAAGACAGCAGTACGGATAGGTGCTAGATCAGAGAATTTGAGCAGTTTAGCCACCACCTACATAAGGATTTTGAAGAGAGTGTAGATGCAGCCAAACTGCCCAGCCAGGGACTGGTTGTGTGCAAGAGTGAAACTGTCTAGATTTTGATTCAGAGCTGGATGACATTTTGGCTATAACAAGACAGTTCAGAAGTCTGGCTATTAGTTAGACAAACTATTGCTTTGTATTATTTTATTTTATTAAAGTACTAGAAAGAACTACATTTTCAGCTGAAAAACATGACCTGAAACTGGGCTATTCCAGTTAACACCTATTTCACAGATATGCCACCCACCAAGAGTTTTTCTGAACAAGATCAAGAATCAGTTTATCAGTGCTCACATTAACTATAATGGCAGGTCCTTAGCAACTTTACTCTTTTTCAGTGATTGCCTAACTTTGATCAAATACTGCATACCCTGAAAAACTCAGATGTGGCTCAAGCATCTGGCACTATATTATACATTTTAAAAGGTGTATTTAAGACCTTCTGTGGCTGGAATAACACTTTTGTAGAGCTAGTGCTCTGATCTGTGTTCCAAATCCATCACATAATTTTCTTATGAGGCCAGAGCTACCATCACTAATTAGGCCTTTTATTTTGTTTTACTAGATTATCTGGTTTTTAACTTTAAGATCTCCTTGGCCAACCAACAGAACTTGGATGAAGTTACCTGAGTAAATCCATGCCAACTCTCAGACAAAACTAGCAGAGCTGATTTAAGATTGCCACTTTCCCGAAATGTCGGAAGCGAATTCTTCCTTCTTTTCCAAGCATCATGAACACCAGTTTGAGTGTTGCAAACCAGACCTCATCATAGCTGTGTTTTGCTGCTTTGCCATTTTTTTGTCCTACCGTGAAAGGAAACTGTTAAATTATGAATGTGTGATTATATGCCATTTCCAGTCTTTGCCATCGTGTTATGATGATGCGATATTACAGGGAGCACCAGGAGAACCTGATGTTAAGTTTCCTCCTTTATTATATGAGTCAAAAGGTAGATATTAATCTGAATCAATGCTTTGCATTCTCAGCTCCCTCACATTTTAGAGAAATATATACATTACTTGGTGTACTCTGTGAAAGAGCAGGCAAGTGAAGATACAAATCTAAATATGATAAGAATGAGTTAGGAAAGCACACAGAGCAGACAAAGATGATAGGGTGGAAACAAGTTGCTGTACCTAATGGGTTAGAAGGCTTTTGTTTCTATTCTGGATGTTACTAACAACAGTAGCTGAAGTTCATCAGGTTTGAGAGTTGCATTTGGGTCAGCTTGTTCAGACTCCCCTGCAGTCTCCTTAAAGCGATTAAGATATTCTTTAAGTATAGGTTGCTTGTAAAATTACTTCATTACTATCATCTGCTTTGGACTGAACTGGTGGTCACCCCAGCATCCCTCCAGGATTTAGAATTTCTCCACCAAAATTTCATTTTAGAATTTCACACCAGAGGGTATGAGAGTTTTTTTGAAGAGATATCTCAAAAAATAGAAAATAACCATTAGCAATTTGTAGGTCATAACTTTATATATTCTGATATTTTGACCATTGGAAGTGCCTGCTGATGGTCACTTCCTTCCTTCCAGGGCAGGGAGCAGGATGTGGCTAAATATCCTCCACAGCCGCTGAGCTTGCCCGTTGTTCTGTCCTGGATCCTTTTATCTCTGAGGCTCTTTTGGAGGCAACAGGGAAGGTATGGATCTGGCTCTGCTCTCTGACTGTCCTGGTTTTGAGATCCCTTTTTTGCCAGCCTTTATCTTGACCTATTGTTCCCCACTGATGCTGATCCTATGGGTGCTTTGCAATGACAATTTCTACAATATTTTAAAATCCTAAGCATGGATTAGCACTGTCAACAATTTTCTTTTCTTATTTTGAGCAAAGGCAGCAATGTCTGCTTTCCTTTGGACTGTGTTTCCTGCTGTTGAAATGCAGGAGCTGTGCCCAGGGCCACCTGCCAAATAGCCAGGGTAAGGCTGAGTTGAGACCCCATCCTGCACAGATTCAGAGATGTTGCTTGCACAGGAGCTAAGCTTTCTATGTGGTCCATTGAAAAGTGCTTCTGTGCGTGCCTGAGAGCTTGAACACAGCCACCAGGCACTCTGTGTTCCAAAATGAGCTGCATGTACTGAGTGTCGGTACCACCAGACCTGGAGGGTGGTTGGAGCTGGTTGAATCATTCCCTCAGATTTTGAAGGGATTAAAGCTTTTTGGTTCTGATTTGCATACTGTAGGGAGCGGTCTGTATCTCACTCTTTACCTTTCCCTCAGACTGTACTTTGTGATTTTACAGACTGTGTGCATGGCAAAGAACTCCAAGTAGTTTCTTTGAAAGGTTTTTTCCGTGCACTGTGTAGCTGAACAGTATCAACAACTGTAGCTCAACCATCATATCGCCAAGACGATGGTGTAGTTCAGATTCATTTGCAGCAGTGGTTTGACCTTCAAATTGTGGATGACCTTTGAGACATTATTTGAAATCTCCCATTTGTTACTATTGAAGCAAACAGGAGAAGAGGCAAGCCTGTGAATACCACCAGCTCTGTGCTGAGATAAAAATACTACTTTGGTAATATGCAAGATGAATTTTTCCTTCATCAGATGTATGATATTGGGGGAGGTTTGCTTTAAACAACATGATTTATTGCGCTACAGTTTTATAAAGAGCAAATTAACTCCTCTGTACAGAATAGGGTACCTCCTAGGCAATAAAGCCTTTGCCATTTCAGCTTAGCATTAAAAGAATTATCCTCTTAGATAAAAACATGTCTTTGATCAAACTTTAAATATTCTTTTTTTTTTTAAAAAAAAGTTGCTTTTCCAAATTACATTTGCTTCAGCATCCAAATGTACCCTAGGGAAAGATTACTGCTCTTTCCCCGCTCCCCCCCAAAAAGAAAAAAAAAAAAAAAAAGAAGAAACTAAACCTCTGCCAAATACTTCTTTATTACGCAAAAAGCCTCCAAAAGAAAGACAGAGGTCAGGATGGTGCACTTGCCAGTAAGAAAGCTAAAAAACCAAACAAACTCTCAATTATGACACAGATTTCAGCAACAAAGCTCCCTTGTATGAAGCATGGGCAAGATTTCTTTTCCATATAAACCTGTCCAGGTCTGAAGTAGCTCTATTGATTTCAGTAGTTTCCACAGACCTGTACTAGTTCTTTGTCCCATGGGAGTCATGGATTGGACCGATTATTGCTACATGTCAATGCAAAAAGTTAGAAAAGGAATAAATATCAAATGGCTAAATGTGCTCCAATCAAAGTGGAACTGGTGACTGCAAGACAATTTCTGCTGAGAAGAGGGTCTGCATGCATGTCTCAGCTGAAGGCATAACTTTTAACCTATTCAGTAATTTTGCATTTCTTGGCTCTTTCTTTTAAAGTCTTTGGACCCAAACAGAATATGCCTGAAAAACTTGTAGAAGCATGTGGAAAAGGCCCCATTTCTTGCAGGGGCTCTGAGCTCCCTTCTAGGCATGGAGAGTGAGCTACCCAGAAGCTGAGGGCACAAGGGGCTGAGAAGGCCCTGCATCTCATGTGAGGGCATGTCCTGCAGAAACTGCTAGCAGAAAGGAGTGATTGTGCCATAAGGTACCACTCCAAATTCCCACTGAAGCTGATGGACTCTTTGGATGCAAATCTCAAGTAAAATCTGTTTGGAACTATGTAGAAGGATTTATGTTTCTATGTCATAGGTAATTTGTGTGTTATCTTTAACATTTGTGCAATCTGGTTTTGATTTTCTAACTTAAAAATCTGACAAACATTTTAAATAAGTCTTTAAAACTTCCCTAATTTTTGTTTAGTTTCCAGGTTCTATCAGAAATCAATAAATAACTGGTGTAGTTTAAAACAAAAACCATACCCATACCTTAAGTACTACAAAACCCAGAACTAAAACCATGTAACAAATTGTAAACATAAAGCCGTGTTGAATGCAAAGTAAAAGTCCCACCAAAAATACCTATGTCATAGAAGACTGCAGTATTTTAAACAAGGATCTTTTCCTGACAATTTTTGCAATGGTGATATTCATAAGGGTTTATGTTAAGGTCCATTTGATTCTATTTCTTTCAATAGCCATAACATCTACCAAAGATACGCATGCAATGACTTTTGATTGGAAAATTTAAATCACTATATCTTACTGCTTACAGTTTTTGTAATTTTAATACACAGTTTAGAAAACATAGCAAGTCTTTGTTTCTAGAGAATATTCTATTCCAGTTGCAATGCAGCAGGCATAACCTCCCTTATTTTGGGAGTAAAATGTCCATGAATATGTTTGTTCTGCGAAGCAAAGCTTACCAAGTATGCTTTCTTCATCCCCTCCCGCATGGGTGCCTATACGTATGGGCTCCTACTGACCATTTTGTGATGAGCATCCTCAGCTGCTTTGATTTGCCATAATTCCCTGAGATACTTCTGTCAAAAGAAATTTTTTTTTTCATTAAAAATGCTTAATCAAAAGAAAATACTGACATTTATTTTTATAAGGAGACAGCAAAGAGAACATTCCAGCCAACTTACCTGTCTGCTCCTTCACTAACTACTTTCAGATTTACTTAAGAAGCTAAGAGGAAGGAATCAGCAGTTATACGAGGGCTGAGGTAGGAGTGGCACTGATTACCAGGTCTGATGAATACACTGAATACAAGAATTTCTTTACTTTGTTGTGTTATGTTGTCCCAACACCTGACACTATTGGAACTGATGGATGTTTTCCTGCAGAGGAAACAAGTCTACTTACAAGAGAAACTCAGGGAAGACATCTGAAGCACTGTGGTCAAGCTTTTTATCCCTGTGTTACAGTTTCAACTTCATACTTCTCAATTTGTAACACAGCTTTCAACAATAAAAGGGGGAAAACATCTGATGTGGTTTGGGAGTGCCAGTATATGTGGAAATTATCAGAATGGTGTCCCCTGACTGCAGGAAGTTTGAAAAGCAGAACAAGGAGAGATAACACCTCGGTGAAACATCACCAAGGGAAGAGACTAACAGGCAAGACAAGCACAGCAAGTCTAAAAATTACTGTGAAACTAATGACCTGTATTCATTAGCTTCTAACTGGACATTTTGGAGGCCTGTTTTCCTGTTCTTAGCTTTATTATTTTTATTAGCACACAAAGGAGATTCTAAAAAGTCTAGAAAGAAGCAAATGCAGTGTGATGGAAACAGTCTTATGGAAGAAGATTGTCATAGATTATTACGTGCAGTGATCTTTGTCTTCTATCCTTTCCTGTTCCCTCCTTTGTCTTTCTCAGATGAGAAAATGTAATGGAGAAAAGGAGCTATTGGCTGAGCAGCACGGAAATGGGTAGATCTGAGATTCATGAGTAAAAAACCTCAACAGCTTACAGTACGGTTACTATGCACTGAGGCAGAGATTTAGCCTCTGAATAATCTGACTTCAGTCTTCACCAACATGCACCACTTCATGCTCATGGCAGAGCAATCTAAGAGCCTTGCTTCAGTGAAGAAAGAATGAACTGAACTCATAGCTGCCTTTGCAGCTAAAAATAGGGGATGTCAGTGTGCTGCCACATGACATTTTTTGGCAGGGAGCTGGAACATTTTCATTTTGCAAGGCAAGCCAGTAGCACTGGATTTGCATGGCTCACAACCACTGTGCAGGGACCACCCTCTCTCTCTCTCTCCACAGACCCCCTCCCTGCACCAGCCTTTGCCAAGGGCTCTGGATTTCTTCCCCTGAGAGTCTTTGAAAGAGATTTCTCCAAGTGCCACCACTGGCCCTTCTCATCGGGATAAGCTGGCAGAAATTTTTCTGAGATGGTGGCTTCCAACAGAGGAAGCCTTTCCAAGAAAGTAAATAGTAAACACACCAAACTGTTGCCCACTGCATCAAGGTAAGAGTCCTGTTTCAGAAGATACTGTGTTGGTAAGACTGATTTCGGCATGTCACACACGATTGCACAACATAACACAGTGCAATGACGTGAGACAACTAAATGACAAAATGCTGGCTCTCAATCAAGCATGTAAAGCACCTATTTTCAGCTCTACCATCTGCTATCAGTTTGCACAGTGTCTTTCCCAGCTGAAAACACAAGGCAGATTGGCACAAGTGGAGCATTCCTCTGGCTGGTCACAGGCTGCAAGATACAAAATTTTTCCTGCTCTTGTGACCAGCCCATCTCTCATTTCTTTACTTTTTATTTGCATAATGAGGTAGACCGTTTTGTGCAAGATGAATCATGATAAGCTATAAACCAGCCCTCTAGGAGGAATATTCTCTAGCATCCTGCCAGGCAAAGAAACTATGTCACTTCTTTCTTCAAAGTAAGCATGCAGAAGTTAACAACTGAAGTTAATACCAAGATTGGCCAAACCTTCTTTCCTGAAAGTTTTTCACTGGGGACCCTTTTTCAGTTGCTTCATAATCTACAAGATCATTAACTTGACTGTCATCTACCAATAAATAGGGAAAAGTTAGACAAAGTAAGACATTTTTTTAGTTGGCAAATAACTTTCTGTGAAAAACCAGACACCTTGGGATATTTAATGTGAAAAAAAAGCAAAGCAAAGCAAAAAAACCCAATAACCTCTAAGCTTTTCTTTGGAGGCAGCCACCTCCCCCCCCAACCATTTGCTGGTTGGGGGCATTGATCATTCCTTTAGAATAAACTTATTACTCTTTTAGAGCCCTGATTTGGAGGGAGGTAGCTGATCTGAATTTTTTCCTTTATAGTAAAGATCAAAACCACTAGGACATCTGCTGCTTTCTTTCCTCAATAAATAAGATGTTTCTGAGTTGAAGCCCTGGCTCTGTTGACTTCACTGGGGCCATGATTTCACCCCAGGAATTATTCTAAAAGCATTACTCATTTAATAAGCATACCACACTAATTCTCTACTGTTTCCGTATGAGCACCTCCCAATGCCAATGTAAACCCACTGCACAAAGCTACATTAAAGCAATATTTATGGTTTAGATCTTAACACAAAAGTCAGGAAACTCAGAGTTATGGTTCCCCCAGCCAACCATAACCAGGGGTAGCTTTAGCGTTTTGCATTACCGTGTCTGTACTCCACAATGTATGTCCAAATACCAATGACTGAGTTATAGCTGCTGTGGGAACTATAGCTTTGGACTTTGGTATATTTATGCATTTAAATTCTCAACCCAGGTCATGAACAACTGTGAAAATTATGATTGCAGCAGAGGTTAGTATCTACAGTTTGCTGTTCTTGGTTACTGCCAAGGGTGACATGGGAAGAATGGTGAGCTGTCCCTGTGGTGTGGATGATGGGAAGGCTGGGGGTCTCTTTTACCTTGACAAACAAAATATTTCGACTGCACTCATAAGTTATATAAGGATTAACTCTTCTACAAGCTTTGTACCATTCAGCAGATACTCTGGAAGAGAGCAAGGGAACTAATAGGATTTGACAGAGATTACTTAACATGATTCCAATTCTAATATCCAATTAACTTAGAGACAGGGAATAATAAGCTGCTTTTCTGTACATTTCATACTGTGTTAGGAAAATGCTGTACCTTCACTTCAAGGGAAATAAGACTGGTTTTATCAAGTGTCCTCAGGAACAAACTGCATGAAATGGGGAAAAGAGAAATTTTGTAGTGGGCAGTGCTGACCAGAATAACTCACAGTGGCATGAGATGCTCTGCCCTCTGCAATATTACCTCTCTAGCTCAGATCTGGGGCTGTTCTGGGGCAATTTTACCTGTAACCTGCTGGGTAGTTAGTATGCAGTTTACTTAAATAGTTCTTTTAGACATGAATATTCTGCAGTAAGAACTAAAAATAGATTCGATGCATTGACAATAACTGGAATTTGATGTAGAGGTTTACAGTAACTTGCAGATAATTTTTGTAATGTAATTTCAAGGAGCATGAAATTGAACTCTGACTTTACAGGGCTAGCTGAGTCAGGAGCGGGTAATGGCTTGAGTGCCAGAGAGGAGCAGCAGAGGCTAGAAGTTCTCTCCCCTCAGCCTGTACCAGTGGCAGGCTGCAACTAACCTGTCCACCCACAAAGAGAATGGAATAGCTGAAGGTTGCTGGCATATGTCTACCATAAACACTGGAGGGGAAGAAATTACCGAGGCATGTATTTCCTTAGGTGAGAAGTTCACAAACAGAATCAAGATTGTACAACCTCCATTAATTTATCTAGGCTGTATTTCTTGGGGTGCTGTAGCCTCATCTACATTTGGACTGATCACAATTTGTAATCATTAGTAAACGTGGCCACTTTTCTAAGGCAAGTTATAACCTTGTCTGTTGGGAACAAGATCCAACCAAAGCAGAGCATGCTATGTAGAAAGAGAACTGCGAGTGCCTACTAGCAGCCACTCCAAATCATCACCTTTGTTTGCTTTCAGATGTTATCAACATCCCACCACAAGGATGAATGAAGTGATACATCTGGCTCATGGACCAAGACGTGAAGAGTATTTTCCCCTGCTCTTAACAGATGCCAGCAGCAGCACACAGCTGAACTGGCCCTTCCAAAACCTAATCCCTTTTGAACATGGCTGCCGATATGTTCATACCTCATGCTTATATGTCTTGGCTTTTAGTTTTACATATTGAATCGCTTGCATAAGGTCAATATGTACAACAACAACATTCCTACTGACTACATAAGACCAGCTGCTCCTGCCCCATATTTCAACCAGATTTTCACTCCATCTGAATATAGCAATGATATAATGGATTGCATAAGAGCAAAACTGACCATTTTAAGTCCAGGTGGTAGAAATATTTTGCTTTGTGCATATATATTTCTTCAGTGTATTTTGCAGCAATTCTAACAGATCGCTCTATCTCAGGTAAGAATTAAATCCAAGTCACTTCAGATGGGGCTTTTGCACAACGAGGTCAGAGAGCAATATATTACTTCAGATGAGTTTGCTGTTGTTTTCCCCTGTACATGCCAATGTGGTATGTGTACAGTGCTATGTCTAAATGAGCATGCATGTGGAGAAATCTTTTGTTTGTATGTACTTAATATCTTGGAGAAGGGACAGAACTAAGCAAAGCTTATCAAAAACCCTGGGAAAAGGAAAAAAAAACTCTGAAAGTAAGCTATTTTTAGCTTTGTATAATCAACAGTTCAATTGTTTTAAAATAATCTATACTGGAAACTGCTTGAAGTATAACCATATGGACATTATAGTCCTTTGCAAAAGGTTTGCCTGCGCTCTGCTGAACTGTTTGTTTATGCTGAGAAACTGTCATCTCATACTCTTAAAAATAATGAAAAAGACCTAGAATTGCTTACCAAGGTATAAGTTAATCCTGCAGGACAGTATAGTTCTTGCAGACTGCTTGATCATGTACAACTTGTTGTTTCATGCTTACCAGTTCACTAGAATGTTAGTTTGCAAAACCAGAATTCTAGTAAGTATGTATCACAGAACTTGTAAAGCAAGTTGGAATCCAGTGTAAACATACTTTTCAGTGTTACTTTTGCTGCTGAAAAGAGATGTTGTTGCCATTGGAGCAGGTTATCAGGCTTTTGGGTAAAACTGAATTATCTATCCCACTGCTTATTTAGATCACAATTTTAAAGTAATTTCCTACAGATTCTTTGAATCCTGGCTGCCTTCTGATGCTAGTTGATAGGAACCACTGATTTTAGTTTTGGTTTCTTTAAGGAAAAAGAACTGTTTATGTGCATACCTGTCATGAAGTAGGGCTCTGTAATGGGAACTAAAATCAGGAGTGGCATTTAGAAAGGCATGAGGCAGCTAGTACCTACAGCTTAGCTTGATGTAACCAAGAATAAGATGCAAGTCTCTGCCCCTTCATTTTCCATTATTTTCTTTTGCATGTATGAAGTGTTTTGCATACTGTGACCTTTCAATTAACGTTATTTATATCTCAGTAAACTGCCATGCTACTTTTCCAGATGTCCTAATCCTTTATGTAAATGAACTTATTAAACCCAGCCACCAACCTCAATGAAACCTGCCAAGTCCACTGTGTCTGGACTCACATGCTCTGTAGACTAAGCTTTATTTGCATAAACTTGTTCTGTAAGTGTAATCTTACTTATCATCTGCAGAGTTAAAGTTTCACTAATGTAAATCCCTGACAAATCAAACACAGATGTAACTGTTTGCCCCTAGGCTCAGCCTGCTGGTTCACTGCCACCCTTGTATCTTCCCCCTGCTCCCCCCTCCAACCCTTCTGCCATCCCCACCACCCTGCAAGTGTTTTTTAAGTACTAGTAGTCATTTCAAACTGTTTATGTAGATGCATTGCAGGTACTAAGCATGACACCGAACATTAGGCATTTGGGCTTTTTCCTTTTGATCAAACCATCTCACAAAATACTGTTGGCATGTAATTCTGTGTGTCTGCTTGTGCCACTTGGAAAAATTTGCTCTGCCAGTCCCCAGATGCCAGACAGATTGTTGCAGTTTGCCAGGCGATGTTCCAGATAAGGAGTCAAGCTCAATAAATGGTTAATGTAAGCTGGCAAATGCCTCAAAGCAGCCAAGGAAAATTCAATCAGAGGGCAGCAGAGGGTGTAAGTCTCTAAAACCACCAGAGAGAAGCGGGTGATGGGATGATTCTTGTGCTTCATCTTCCATTGTCTGTAAGAAATGAAAATTCCCTTCCAGTCATAAAAACAGTCGATTTAACACCAAAACAAAATCTGCCAGCTCTTGAATGTTTTATGAAAAAGAGGAAAATGTTACTTTTGAATTCAGAGGGTGTTGGCATACACTGGGTTTGTTTCTGATTACTTTAAGTTCTAAATATGTTTCCTTTGCTGGTACCCAGTTGCTATTTATTTGGCTTTAGTCTTTGATCTCCCTTATGCTGGCACATCATAAAAAAACATATTCCTGTTTGAGTTCTATATTATGCAGTTAATCTCTGCTTGTTATGTTCACCAGGCTGGTTGTACCTACAGAATAAGACTCTCTTTGTTTTTGATAGACTCCAGGTGTTTATCACTATAACTTACTAATGGATTTGACCACAGAATATGCATGCAAGAAGCAAACTGAAAAACTAATGGCAAAATTACTGGTTTGATAATTCAATGGTCTGTTCTACCATAACCACAGGAACCACACACATGCATGCATGCATGCACACATGCACACAGTGACTTTTGTAAAAGCAGGGATCTTTTGCTTACTGAGTTTTCCTGGGATGAATTTTCTGTTCTGAAAATTAAGTATTTCTTCAGATTTATTTGTCACTCTGAGTTTTCTTTGAAAGTGTCCCAAATTTAAGCCCTGCTCATTAAACTCCATGCAACAGTGCATTCTAGGAATGTCCCGTGTCTAGCTGAAGTACCACAGTTCCTACAACTCTGCTCTTTATTCCATGCAATTCCAAGTAATGGGAGCATTCTCATTAGCCTGCCCAGCACTGACAGCTCCAGCTAACCTGCTTAATCTGTATTGCAATAGCTTGGGGTTGCAAATATTAACTGTAGTATCTCAAGTGAGAAGCCAGAGCTTCATACCACATATTAACCTGACTGCTTTGCAATAGCCAAATATGACTTCTTTTCCAATTCTAGTGAACTCAACTTTTTATAATAGGAAATTATAGAAATCCCACTTAAAACCCCCACCTTATTCCTATACATACACCCAAATGAGAATTGCCTGTTGAAGTGCAGCTATCTCATTACTTCAAACCCAGAAATAATCTATTATTGAGTTCTTAGAAGGAAGGATTTGTAGCAAAATGGCCAAACATACCTACTTGCAAAGCTGATGGTTTCCTCTGTGGATCTGCTAGAAATGCAAATGGGTTTTGTATGCTTTTGTCTTTGGCATATGATGCTTACAGGAACAGCAGCTGAACTGCGGGCTGGAGAACATGCTCTAAACGTCAAAGCAGCAGTGCCAAGACTGTCCTCTGCCACCTCTGTAGCTAACACTGATTGTAACGCTATGTATAAAATAAATGTTGGCAGCACTCAATAAGGGTATGGTGTTGCAGATGAGGAAACTGTTGTTTGTACCTGCTGAGAACCTGGTTCACAAGCAGCTGGTTTTGTTGGAGTCTTGTTCTCTGTCCCACACTGTTCACAGAGCAATGAGCTGTGTCAGTAAACTTGTACCCTCACCACAGCTTCTTCACCAACCTCTGTTATCACCTTGGATCACAAGACTGAGGCAGAAACACTACTCCAACACTGCTGTTTTCTGAAAACTGCATTGATATTTTGAAGTCAGTATTAGCATTATAACACTTACAGATCCCATATAAATTGAATATGCCACATGAAGATGGCATTTTCTCACCAAGAGCTCCATATTAGGGAATTCACATTTTGCACCGTTGGATTTATTCTTCAGTTCTTCACCACTCAAAACCCACGTGGTAATTCACTACCCTAATCTAACCCAAATAAAAACCAACTTCTAGAACTAGTTCCCCGTCAGTTTATAACAGGTCTTCATCAATGAAAGCTAATTTGAAGTTTTCCTTCAAAAACATTGTACACAAATCATATCCTTTTAGTGCTCAGAATCTTTTCCCTTGTATGCATTATTTGATGTTTTAACATTTTAAAAGTAAATCTCAAATTAGTTCATTGATTGAGTTTAATAAGTGAGTCCTTCAAGAAATGCAAAATTTATCTTGGTTTTGCTTGAACAGATAGTTTCAAAAATGAAGCTGCACAGACTTATTCTGTATGTGCCTGGACACACACACAGGTGAAATCACATACAGGTGAACCTTGCATGAAGCTGTTTTTAAGGAAGACATTATTAATAGTTAGAATTACAGTTAGGTCAGTAGCATGTCATTAACAAGTGATTTCATTATCAGTGCTAACCCAACCATTCCTCACAGATTAATTTTCATTTCTTAGTTCTATTGTTTGATGATTTCCATACCTTAAAAAGTAGGGATGCCTTTTATGTCTAAAAGTGATGCTGTATATACCGGCTTCATGAAAAAATGAAACTTTTAATCCCAATGTATGTCCAGCATATGTAATTTTGCGTTCAGTTTAACATAGCTGTCTAAGAACCACAGAAGTAATGAAGTTTAAAAGTGTATAGAGAAAACTGTCAGGATAGATTTATCACACCGAGGTTCAGATTTACCCCATTTATACCTGCTAAATATTGAGCACTGATGTTTCGCTATTTTTATCTTTGGCTGCAGGAGAGGTTTCTCTCAGAGGTCAAACATGCTTTCTGTGTTGGTTACTTGTGCTGTCGCCATGCTGATGCGGGGTTTTAGCTAATACCCATGGGCTTGTCAGGCTATTTCCATTAGGAGAAGAAACTGATGCAGCAGTTCAGCATATTAACAAGGAATGCATGCAAATGCTGTCTTGAGGAGTGTAAGGAAAAGAAACAGCATCAGACAGTTTCCTTGCAAATGTTTTGTAGGACTGTCTTTCCACTGGATCCTGAACATTTGACTGTCACAAAGGCTTTTCTGCCTCTCTCAAACAGCCATTTTGCCGAAAAGTAATCTCCTGGTTCCCAAATTATGATTTGATTCCAAGTCTGAGCCCAAGCTGGAGTCCAAGTCCCAACCCCCTCCTACAGTGTGGCTTTGGTTTTGGACAGGCCCTGGCGATCTTGTCTCAAACACTGACAGTCATTATTTCCAGCTACTCATATAGAAAATAGGTTTAATTCCTTGGATGTGAAGAAAGTCAGATTAGCTTCTGGCTCTTCTGGTACCTGTAGATCAGGTACATCTGAAGGCAGCTATTAACATTTGCAAAACAGTGGAAAAGGGAGAGCCAGGAACCAGGACAGTGAAGGAAAAGCCAAAGAGAAGATAAAGCAGCTTTGAGGGAATGGAGCAATGACAGCAGTTCTTAGGCCCATGTGATACAAACCACATAACATATAGAAGACAGAGCTATGATGTCTATCATAGAAGCAAAGAAAAAAGGAGTGCTTATCTGTCTGATTTTATATCACTTTAAAATACTTTAAAATACTTCTTTTTTTTTCTACTTGGGAAGGTAAAGTCCTACCCAGAAATGAAAAAGTAACAAAAGCAATTGATTTTATACAACATACTGCACAGCACTATCAACCCACTCTTATGTTTCTTCCTACCATGACAGTTTAATTTAAAGGAGAAAATCTAATTTCCTGTGCTGAATATATATCCAGTTAATTCCAAACACTCATGTAACATTTAAAATTGCTGGCAATTAATAAAGGATGCACAGCTCTGCTGGTATAGCTTAGACTCATTCTTATTAAATCGCTGAATAATTTAGGTTGGAGGGGACCTCCAGAGATCACCTCGTCCAGAACCCTGCCTCAAAGTAAGGCCAACTTAGATCATATTGCTCGAGACTTTGTCCAGTCAGGTTCTGATATCTCCAGGTTCAGAAACCCCACACCCTCTCTGGGGCCCTGTTTCACTGTTTGACCACCCTCATGGTAAAAATATTTTCCTAATATCTAATCAGATTTTTTTTCACATTATAACAAGTCCGGTTTGTCCCCTACCTTACTGCTGTGCACCTCTGAGGAGAGCCTGGCTCTGTTTTCCCTGCACCCTCCTATTTGATAGCTGAAGCCAGCAGTAAATGCCCCATGGCCGTCTCCAGTCTGAACAAGCCCAGCTCCCTACCTCTCCTCCTGCCCCAGGAGCTCCAGCCCTGACCATCCTGCTAGCTCTTCCCTGGCCTTGCTCCAGTATGTCACTGTCTTGTACTCGGGAGCCCATGGCTGGACACAGGACTCCACTGTAGGCTATACTGGTGTAAATGTTTCTGTGGAAGGACTTTTGATGTCTGAATTTGTTGCTTGGAGCAAGGGTGAACACTCTGCTGCATGCATACAGAGGACATAACATATCAGACTGTGCACCAGTTCCCCCAGGAAGGAAGCTCAAGACTTACAGGTTACATGGATCTGGGTATCATTCCAGCAGGTACATAAACTGCTGGTGGTTACTATGGACAGTGATCCCTCAGATCACAGGGGCCAGCAAAGAGGTCAGTGTAGATACAGCTTCTGCTAATCAGTGGTGTGCAGACCTTATCCTCTCAACTCATAAAAAAAATCCCAACAGAATTCTTAATTTTAGACCAGGCTTCAGAAAACATAAATGTCTTTTCTTTTGGGGCATCTTTTAGAACAGGGAAGCCTAAGAGAAGGAAATATCTTTCCCATCATTTAACAGCCCAGGAAAAATTGCCTTGTTCCTACACAGACAATATTGTCTGGGAAAATCAACAAAATGTGTCTCCCATGCTTATGGTCCTTAGCATCATAGCTGTGCTTAAATAATATCATCATCTGAATGAGTGGCATATGAAAGTACTATTGCAGTGCACTAATTGGTGTTAAATCTTGTCAGCCTATCCAAAATGCCTTATCCAATGTGATCTTCTCCAATACTAAAAGTCACATTTACTGAAGTGCTATTTATTTGCCAAATATATGTCTGCCTTTTGAACCTCTAGTAAAACTGCAGATGCAATTAATGACTGTTATTTGATTGCTACTGCAAATTCTGAATACCTGTGACTAAATTTTCCTTCTGGGTATGCATTTTGTAAACATCAGTGCAGACACTTTTTGAAAATGCACTGCTAAATCTCATTGAGGTAAGCACCAGCCAATCTATTAAAGACTTAATAGAGATTTCCCTGAACCAATTGCCATATTTAAAGGTGTACTTTTTTAGTCATTCTGTTCTCTTCACTATGGGGGTGGTGAGGACAGGAACAGGTTGCCCAGAGAAGCTGTGGATGCCCCATCCCTGGAAGTGTTCAAATGTTTGAGCAACCTGGTCTAGTGGAAGGTGTCCCTGCCCATGGCAGGGGGTTGGAACTAGACGGTCTTAAGGTCCCTTCCAACCCAAACCATTCTATGATTCTGTGATTCTTTAGAAGTAGAACAGAGAGAGTGTCAGTTATTCGTAGTTTCAATAACTATTTAAATAAGGTAAAAGCTTTCTGCTTAGATTGCAAGGAAGAAAAAATGCTATATATATTGTCCAGTTTTGCATGTAGCAGGCATCATTTACAATGGAGCATTTACTGCTAGCTACCACATACACTTGGTTACTTCTCTAAAGCTGTGTGACCCTGGGTAATGGTTGTGTTCACAGTGGTATGTGCCCTGCGAGATCTGATATGTATGGGGTTTCTGACAGTGTCAGGTATTTATCAGTCTTGTTCTTATTCCTCCTGTCATCTGGAGTGGTAGTTATGGAGACTCTGGAGGCAAATTAGAAAATAACAGCTTAACATTTACATCAATGATGCAATCTAACTGAATGATTTAGGTGTCCTGGACAAGGAAAACCCACCCATCCAACTCTCTCTGCAGCACAAACAGAAAAATGCATTTTAGTGATTAACTTTAAGACAAAGAAGTTTTTGGATAGTCTTCTCAAGAACAGAGTCTCAGGAGCTCAAGACTGTGTCAAAAGCACCGTATGATCAAGCCTGTACTGTTGCTTTCTAAATTCCAGTACTCATGCAGCTTTGGCACTTACATATCTTCAGAGCCAATTCTTTAGATGTTGTTGAATATAAGACTTCAGAGAATTAAGTGCTTGTAAAAATTTTAGCTGCAAGACGTCACAGAGCAGAAATGCCATCCTTTGAATAATGGCCTTTATAAGCTCTGGTAGCCTACGTTGGCTAAACACTCACCTTTGGGCACCCTTTCGGTGCAACTTGTGCGTCTAGGCATGCACCCCTTGTTGGACAATGCAGCCAGGTAGGTCAGGAGGTGAACCTGGACGGACTAGGACAACAGGCAGGATTTGCTTACCTCTCATGGAGAGGTCACCCGCAGTTTGGTTTAATGTTTAGTGTTATTATATTTAGTCTTTACATTTTAAAACACTTCTAAGACTGTTGATTAGATTGCCACATGTGAGGAACTCAGCTCTTGGAGTGAAAAACAGCACCTCAGTATGACAAATAAGGTTGGTGATTGCTACATGCAAACCTGAAATACCTCAAGAAGCATAAAAACCAAGCTGGTATGGGGGAATGGTTTTGATGAACATGTGACCAATAGACTGGGTGCTGCTCTCACATACCATGCTAGATGAAAGGGTGTGAAGTCCTCATTTCACAGAACTAGAAATTTGTGTGGTCATGGAAAGTAAACAGCAGAAAACCAAGCTATTTTTAAGAGGAGGAGGGAGCTCGTTAGTTTGTCTTCAGCCTAACCCTGGTGACCCAGACTGCCTATCCACAGCCCGGTGGCTGTCAGCCCTGTCCACCTCACTCCTTCCGAGCAGAAACCGCTACTGGCTGAGGCATCACAGTACCCTGGGAAGTACCGTCCTTCCCCGCTGCCCACTGCTCCACTCGTGGCTGGTCAGGAGTGGGCTCAGCAGAGCCCTGGGGTCCCCAGACCCAGGAGACCCTGCTTCCAGGGTGGCCCTCAGGACTGGTGGGGGGTCCCATACTGCTGGGTGCCCCTGTGCCAAGCACATTTCAGCCTTCTGCAGTTTCTGCTCTGAAAAAAAGACACCACTGGTGTGCCAGCTGTCAAGTGTCTGCAGAGTATCCCAGCCGCTTCTGTAGGGTCTTCTGAGCAGTGAGGGGGAGCAGTGAGAGGATGTTTGTTTTAAAAAGTGAAGGGAAAGCAATATTTGGCTGTAAGCGTATCTGGGAGTGGGCAGACTTGTAAAGTGTGCAGGCTGTATTTCTCAGAGTTGAATGGGAATAAGACAGCAGTGGAAACAAAGTGCTCTTTAAGGAAGTAAAGGAAGAAGTAAAACTGAAAGAGTCCTTAGTGTAGCATTTTGAGTTTATGAGGCGTTTCCTCTTGCTGATGAACATGGATGGCTGAACTTTTCTGCACATTGTTGTTAAAAATGACTAGAGTACAACTACAAATAGCTGTCTGTTCTCCTGTCTGCAAATTCCAAACACAAAAAAAAATCAAAATTTAGCATTGGGTTCAGTGTCACATCCCCTGTGAAGCCAATGGAAATGGTGTAGTTTACATCAACATAAAATGTTAACCGCAGTCTGGATTGCTAAACCACTAGGGTAATTATTGAGAAAACTTATTTATAGACATTTCAATGACATCTAGAAACCTTGTCCTGTGGCTGTATTTCCAAGTATCTTCATTTGCTTATTGTGTGCTTTTCTGTAAATGCAAGCTTAGTTGCACAAGTCTTTCAGAGGGTCAGTTTTAGCAGAGTAGTAGACATGTTTCTTTTGTGTAACAACATATATTTTTTTACTAAGTGAAACCACAGAATCACAGAATGATCAGGGTTGGAAGGGACCTCTGGAGATCACCTAGTCCAACCCCCTGCCAAGTGTAGGTTCACCTACAGCAGGTTGCACTGAATCACGTCCAGGCAGGTTTTGAATGTCTCTGGAGGAGACTCCACAGCCTTTCTGAGCAGCCTGTTCCAGAGCTCTGTCACCCTCAAGGTGAAGAAGTTTTTCCTCATGTTCAGATGGAATTTCCTGTGTTGCAGTTTGTGCCTGTTGCCCCTTGTCCTGCTGCTGGGCACCACTGGAAAGAGCCTGGCCCCATTCTCTTGACACTCACCCTTAAGATATTTGTAGACATTGATTAAGTCCCCTCTCAGTCTTCTCCAGGCTGAAAAGGCCCAGCTCTCTCAGCCTTTCCACATAAGGGAGATGCTCCAGTCCCCTCATCATTGTCATAGCCCTCTGCTGGACCCTCTCCAGTAGTTCTGTTTGTGATTTCACGTACATGGAAAAAAGTGTTAAGAATGGTTAAATCATCTAGTCCAAGAACTGGGGCAACACAGGGGAACTTGAGTGACCAGTTGCTCTGCTGAAACCACAAATTCATGACCATTGAATAAACCTTTGAATATGTGCCAAGAATAAATCTGATTAAATTTGTTGGCCAAGTCATTCAATACAAACTTATCACCCAAATAAGCTTGGAAATGGTAGTATTTGATCTACACAAAGTCATAATTTGAGGAGTAACTGGGTAAAATTTAGCCATACATATATTCAGGAGATTAGACAGGGTGATCCAAAAATCTGTTCTGTCTTCAACACTATGAATCCTTATGTAGACACTTAACATGGCACATTGGTGTATCATGGCAACCTTCTTTTTGGTTACAACAAAATTTGTTCTTTGTGTATCATATTTTCTAGCCCTTGTATTTTTCCAGTGGTTTGTTTCCTAAGTTGCTTTGGAGAGGCAGATTGCAGATCTCCGAATGAGGTCCGGCAACTTGGCTCCTGAGGAGGATCTGGGAGCCAAGCTGCAATGACAGGCTCTTCCCACCTCTGTTTGGCTCTGCTGGGTCTGGACAATCCTGTAGATACTACAGAGGAGAAGGCTCATAAACATTCCATGCTTGGATGGCTCCCCAGCCAGACTTACCTACTTTTTGAAGAGGCCCCCAGTTTAGAACTAGCCATTCAGAACTTCTTTAGATTAGGGGCAAATACTTTTAAAACTTAAAATTTATTTTAAAATGTGAGCGTGTGTTCAGAGGGCCAAGGAAGGAGGGGCAAGACCAGGCTAACACAAGCTGGAAATGTAAAATGAAGTGTGCTTTGGGCTGCACTGTTGGATCACCTGGCTTTTCAACCCCCAGTTATGGGGCAAGAAATCCCTACACAACCTGAAGGAGGGTTTGACAGGAAGAGAGACAGGAGAAAATGAATTGTTGTGTCTTGTGATATGCTGTATGCAAAAGTGAGCCAGGGGTGAAAGGGTATGATGACAAAGCTGTTGGCAATTTAAACCTTGGCTCAGGCATAAAATAAATAGATTATTCCTGATGGTGAAATTGGATGGTGCTGTCACAGATTCATTTTGTCTTCCTGGTGTTATTCTAGCCCTTTCTCTTTCATCTGACCTGTGGCATTCATATCTGCATGCTGACGTGTCAAAATGCTCTTTGAATATGTCAGGTTGTCAGTGTACTTTAATTGCAACCCAGGCTGCATGCGTTTTAGCTGAACCTCACATCCAGATCCCATTAAAATCCACAAATTTTGGAGGACATTGTATCAGGCTGTCTGCAGATGGCACTGATTGGGTCAGTTCTGGTTTGGGGCACGGTATGCTTTGAGCCCTGGCTTTTATGTGGCTTGGGTGTGTGAAGGGCTCATCAGACCAGAGGAGGGTGGTATGGGCTTTTCACACAGACAGAGACAGGGTCCTTAAAATTCATGAGAGGTAACGTGCAGCTCATAGAAGTAAAATTAAAAGCAATCCCAGAAATATCATGGCAGTAGCTGCCAAAGTGTGGGTGTGTTGGGAATGTTACCTGTTTGTGTCACCTATATTACCTATATTTTACACTTTCATGTTTTGTTTTGGTTTTTTTTTTTTCATGCTGTCTGCTTTCTCTCCTCTTTCCTCTATAGTTTTTACAGCTTCTAAAACTGACACCTTTTGTCATGCTGTAGATATTAGCGCAGGGAGTCTCTGACTGCCAGCCTGGCTGCTCCCGGGGGTGCCAGAGATGGGGTTTTCCTCTGGTTGCCGGAGAGGTAACCTCTGTTTGCACGCGACTCTGCTCGCTCCTAACCTCCCTGCTCCTTTCAAGACGTTTGTTTCCTTTTCAGTTTGCACCAGAGGCTGAGGGTAGAATAAAGGGAGCAGGTTGATATTTTCATTTGGATAACCCCCCCACCCCCCTCCATTTGCTTATCTAAGGCTTATCTGAAACTTCACGGGCTGGAAGATAGGCTGGAAAATCACAAAATCAGGCATTCTTGGGAGTGCTTTACTGTTTTCTGGGCTTGGTGTGGCTGGACATACCACAGGCACAGCTTGTCACGCAGTGTTTTGGTAGCTCCAGCTCCTTAGAGCCGTCTAGTGCCTGGCTACATATGAAAAATTAAATACATGAAATATTGGTGGAATTTGGTAAGCACTCTGGAGCAGCCAGCACTGCCTTCAGCTTGCTCCCAGAACACTGCAGCGTTTACGCAGCGCTGCCCGAGGCAGCCGTGGGCCCTCGCTGCTGCTGGGACCTGGCTCTAGGGCAGCCATTTTGAAGCCCAGGTGTAAACCAGTCTCAATTCTGCTCACCACCCCCCCCCCCCCTCCTTTATATTTAAATTCCGTATAAAATATTTGTTGCCAAGAGGTTATTGTGGCTGTGTCTTGGTTTCTTACGGATCTTAATGGAGGGGAAAAAAACCTTTCAGCCATTTTACTAAAAATATGTGGAATAGGATTAGCCTGCACCTTGTAAAATTTTAATTTAAGAAACTAAGGCCCTGATCCAATCACAATGAGGTCAGTGGGACGCTTTCCACTGATTCAGTGGGCTTTGGATATGGCCCTAAGATATTATTTTCAGTAACAAGGACTGTGAGAAATGTACCTAATATTAGAAATTTATTGTTTATATTCTTTCTATAATTAAAATGGCCAGCTGCTGTAAAAAGGTTTCCTCTGAGCTGGATGTCTGCATGCTAAATTTGAGCCTAGAGCAAAATTAAAGATGTTGGCTCTTGGCAACAAAGGCTTTCTGCACAGTGATCCAAGCAGGATGGTTTCTCAGCTATCCTATTCCACAAGGCACTGCTGTGAGACATTTGTCCAAGCCCTCCATGCCCTCCTCCACAAATGTGACAGAAGACGACTGCAGCCCATGAGTAGATTTGGGTAGGCTGTTTACATATGACAACACCATGACAGGGATGTACGTGACTGATCTGATCCATGCCCCATTTATGTTGTTCTTGGACAGACACAACTGAGCCTGCCCTGAAAGTAGTTTCTACTTCTTTGCGGTCCTAATGGCCTGAAACCTTGAAAGACCAAGGCGCTTGCTGTCGACACCAGGTGTACAGTCAGCCCAGGCCTCCAGACGGATGGAGACTTGCTAGGGAAGCGGCTCTTTGCCAATATCTTTAGTAAATAAAAGGAACTGCGTGGGTAGTAGACTGGGGACATTTTTATGCAGGCAACTGACTGAGGTAACTTTTCCTTTTACAGCTGCTAAATAATGGGGCAAAATTACCATCTGTGTCTGCCATCCATGTCGCTCGTGCCTGGGGTGCTGCTCATGCATGGGGTGAAGGGTGACTCTTGGCAGGATGCAGCTTGTGGGAGTGAAGTACAAGATCCAAAGTGGAAGGCATAGAAGAAACGGAAAAGGAGGGAAAAAGGAATTGGTGAGGGATAAGGGTCCTCTGAGAGTGCTGAGGTTCATCTATTCCTCTGCAGGGAGCCAAAGCACTCCCAGGGTGGCTCTCAGAGATGGTCAACATGGCTGGGCATCCAAACACACCCAAATGCTGAGCAGCCACAACAGGGGATGTTGGCTGACTCACCTCAGAGGCGTTTGGGCAGGGCACAGCACCATCCTTGATGCAGGCTGCTGTGTGCTGCCCTGAGGTGCTGAGCAGGGTTTCTGTCCCTAGCCTTGGCCACCCAACACTGCCTTTAGTCTGGACATCAGCAGGGGCAAGAAAAGCCTGTGACAGCGACTGCACCAACCAGCCGTGGGAGCACTGAGCCAAGAGGTGCCCAGGAGGTCGTGTCTCCCCTACTGCTGCTGAGCATTCACCCCTTCCAAGCTGCTATTTTATTGTGTTCCTCACCTCCCCTTTCTCTCCTGTAAAGTCACATCTGTGTAAACCCCTCTGTTTAAACCCCTGCGCCTGCCTGATGAGGCACTGCTCATTCCCCAGTGCTCCCAGAGAGTTATGTAGCTTCCCGAGTTTCTGCATGGGAGGCCTTGGCAAGCACTATTTAAGCAATTTTCACAGGAATACCTGGAAGCTGAATCAGTTCTTCTTGCTGCCCAAGAGGGAAGAAACACTGCAAACACCAATCATTCTAAAAAATTAAATTTCAATCCATCTCAGAGCAATCTGGATAATGTTGGGCAGGAATTGTATGCTTTATTTCCTTTGTTCATACTTTTGTTACATCTCTCACTAACATTTTCACTGAAGCCAAATTCTGATCTCACTCCAGCATCACACCTGAATGACTTGCACCTACTGCAGATTTACTGAAAGGTATGGGATCTATTGGACACACGTTGATATCGGTGAGCAGTTACACACATATAACCAGTCCTATTGGATTAAGTAATGGCTTACAGATTTGAATGAACTTCAACAGTTGGCCATTAAGCATCAATTTAACCTCTTTACCTTTCGAACACATGTCAATTAAGTCATGCTTTAGATATTCTAGAGACATGGCTTCAGTTTTCATAGATTTCCATATAAAATGGGACATTTTCTATACTTGCTTGTTCTCGATCACATTGTATAGTAAATACTTGGTATCCAGAGATCTTTAAAAACTGGATGATGAAGATGATTTTATTTTTATCATTATTTTAATTACTTTTATATCATCATCATCATCATTATTACAGTGGCATCCAAAGCTTGCTTAGTGCTCCACTAGTACCCAAAAAGACACAGTGACAGGGAAATAGACTCCCTGGTAACTATGTCTATTTTACTCATATAAAATCAAGAAATGCAAAAATTGACACTAAAGATGAGAAAAATCTTATCTGATGTCACCAAAGTAGTCTTTCACAATAGATATGCTCAGCAATGTTGCACATAGCTGATGCAACAACACAGATGGCAATAAACAGGAATGTCTCTCCACTCAGGTTTTCCTTTATTTGTCATGCATCAGTGTGCGTAGTTATATGCTATATATTGGAACAGTTTGGCATGCTGTATACAGCCTCAGAGAAATAGATCTTCCCTTCTGATGGAAACGTTTGTTGTTGACATTTGAGAAATGGGGATGGAATGCTTAAACTTAAAAGGGATTTTTAAAGAAAAGGATCTTCATTATGTCCAATGAAGACATACAGAGTGTTTAATCACCACTTGTCTTGGAACAGTTCTGGAGTGAGACTGATACCAACACCCTTAGATTCAGGTCAAAGTTGTATGTTTGCTTCAGCTGGTGGTGTGTGGGGCTGTGATGAAATCCCCGGCTCCTCCTCTCTGTTGTTCATCCAGTATCCCCATCCTTTCCTTGTGCTCACATTATTGCTCATCCAACTGTGCAGTGCTGGAGGAGCAAGGCACAATGAAGTGCTTGGTGAGGAAAAGCTGAATTTCAGCTGGATCAGTTCCCTGATCCAGCTCCCTGCAGAACCGAACAAATTATGCACATCCACAAAGGTGCAAGTAACTTTGGGTAGACAAAGAAGGTGAGGAAGGGACCACCCCTCCCACTGCCTTTCAACACAGCTCAGACTTTTGAATAAAATAATCATGGAACTTCAGCCACAGTCAAGCAAGCAGAATTACCTGTTGAGGCTTGGTTTGTGGGGGAAGAGAAACAAGAAAAGTTGAAAGGAAGCTATAGGGTTTGATGAGGTTTGTCTGTGTTTGGCAAAGACTTTTTCCTTTCTTAGAGTTTCTTGGAAATGTCTTCAAAACATTCCAGGCTTGGTTTTGCTCCTTAAATACTCTTCAGCATTTTATATAAACAGTGAAGAGCCAAATTCTTCCCTCAGATATGCATGCGAAAACTCCCACATTAATCAGAAGAATTGTCTGCACATAACCTGAGCGCAGGAGGTTTCTTTTTTGGAATGAGCTTTGTTTCCTAGGGAGAAGTAAATTCTGAGCTCAAGCTTCCTCCTATTCACACAGAGGAGAACAAAATTTTGCTTGCTTCCAGCGTGCTGGTGACCAATTGCTCTCACTCTACAGAAAGAACTAACTCATTTCATAAGAAGCCCCAGTGGCCACATAAAGACTGCCCACAGAGCGCAGGGTTTGTCAGGACAATTGAAATTTTGTTTCAAATGGTTTATGAGACATGATGAAGAGGTAGGAAGAACTGCATGTAAGAATGGGATAACACACCAATTCACAGAAGAGAAATTGGTACATCATATTTGATTTAAAATGCAGGGACTGAAACATTAATGCAGGTCTTTAACCTCCTTGATAAAACGCTAGTGGACTTAAAAATAGGTTTTAAAAACTGAGCTGCTGTTTTGATTTGTAAAACAAGTTAAACCAAACTTGACAATAAGGCATGTGCTTTAGATTTCCCTGGTTTGAGGCACTGTTTACTCTGGCAGATATATCCTTAAGTGGAGTTTTTTTTCCCCCCTCAAAGCTGTTACATGGTAGACTGATGTTGGCTGACCCTGAAGCAAAAATTTGAAAACAGCACATTTATTTTCCTGCTAATGCTAAACAGACATGCCATGCAGCATTTTTTGGTCTAGCTGGAAAATCTTCAAATCTGGACTATTTGTCCCTTTTACCCTGACTTTAATGTTTTCATGAATATAAAAATAACCTAACGAACTTGGGGGACAGGAGCATGTGTGTTTTACAGCGGGAGCACAGCCTGTAATTTGCAGGCTGCAGACTGGAGCAGGCAGATGGGAAGAGCGGATGGGTCACTCCGATCCCACATCGTGCCGGTGACAACAGGCTTTCCCACATGCCTCAGCACCCAGTAAAGCTCCCAGAGAGCCACTGGCCAACTGGGGGAAATGTCAGCAGACCTGTAAATTTGATTCTATTATCTTCCTTATAACACAGTCATAGGAAAACCATTAAACCTTCCAGCACTCAACTGTGTGATGTGGCAGGAGAAACCAGATGACTTACCATCCTTTTCTTCAGTTAGCAGCAAATGTTTAGCCTGTGGCAGAATAATAGGTTGATGCTCATCTTTGCTACTACTTGAAAAATCTCTTGGGGAAAAAAAAAAAAGAACACTGGCAGATCACTGCCTGCAGTATTGATGGTATTTAAGGACAGCTCTGAAGTAGGATTACTTTTGGGGTTGAAGGTATTGCTGTGCTAGTTTAGACCCTAACCTACGCAGGTTTTTAGAGGCCATATGCAACTGCCTCTTTTTTAACAGCTTTCATATAGATATAAATAAAGCCAGCATACCTGTAGAGCCATGGTCAGCCTCAGAGACACTTATTTCTCTCTCACTGGAAGCCAATTTACAAGGACGCCTCAGTGTTCCAGAAATCAGCTGAGGGTGTCAGGGTGGGTTACCAAAAGAAGGAGCAACATGAGCTCGTTGGCTGAAATTGCTGTTCTTACTCTTCTTGCTAAGAGAGCAGTGGTTTGAGTAAAACACTGAAGGTCTGTTCCATGCAGTTCTTGAATGGATTTGACTGGATTGGACTTCAGCTAAATGGATTAAATTGTTAAACCAATTTAAGAACATCCATGTTCAGAGACGAAAAAAGTTGCTTAAATCGGTGCCAATAGTCACATCAGTAAAGAGGGAAAAAAGATTTAAGAAAGAAGGACTTATAAGAGATCATTCTTCTTGATGGAGTTTCTAACTCTTTGCCAATGCTAACTGAAAGGAATGAAAAAAAAAATCCTCTGGAGAGCTTTTAGCAATTAGTTCCTGTTTGCGAAGAATCTGGGCCTGTGCCACACTAGGGCGCTCGGCCCAACCATTTTTTATTTTTTTTCATAAACTGGACTGCATCTCATTAGAGATGCCCAGCTGTATTTTTCTCTCTCTTTCACAGCCATACACATCACTTTTCATCCTGTCCTTTTCATCACCTACTGCTTCTACAGCAAATAAAGCAAGTGAAAATGTAGCACAAAGAAATGTCTTACGTATTTATCAGATTTCTACTGCTGTTTAGCAGCTGGAAACCCAGAGGTTAAAGCAGCACCTTGAGAGGCAGTGCTGTGACCATGACCCTTGCAGATATTCTTCAGCCATCAGTGGTGCATAGACTGTAGTTCAAGCACTGTTACATGGTACCCAGGGACCATGAATATGGCACATGCGATTTATTATTGTATTGTAGAGGGCCAAGCTGTCTTAGCCTCCCTCCGAGCTGGCATATAAACTGGTTCTAGCCTAGAAATTATATGGCTGCCTAATT
Organism: Falco peregrinus; assembly: GCF_023634155.1. Classification (NCBI taxonomy): domain Eukaryota; kingdom Metazoa; phylum Chordata; class Aves; order Falconiformes; family Falconidae; genus Falco; species Falco peregrinus. The sequence goes on from NC_073727.1 coordinate 37,235,381, forward strand.
GCAAGCAGCGAAAATAAAAGGAATCATGATCTACTATGTTGCTACAGCTTCTAGATTAAGTCAGTGCTACTGTGTTAGAGCGAGATCTGCTAGTCCACATCTATGTAAACTTACTTCCAGTAGGTTATGGGTGAAACCTGGAAAAACCCTGTAGATTGTTGTAGCTTTGAATAGTGTGCAAACTAAAAGCTATGGGGCCAGTTGTGTAACCATTCTATAAGGACTGTAGCTGAGGGATGTCCACACATTACTGTTAAAACTATGGGTGTCTCATGTTTTACTCCTGTGCGGCTGGCTAATAGAGTTGCTGATAGGCTAGGTGTGCATTTCTCGTCCCCCTTGGAAGAGCTAATAGGAGATTTGCAACCCGCTGTGTCAACCATTCTGTAGGAGTGAACCACTGCAGAAGTGCTCTGAGGAAATGAAAGGGGTGAGACCAGTGTAACAGAACACATTGGCAGCCTGTGTATGAAATAAACCATGGCAAAAGACACTTGCAGTTTTCCACCTTTACATTTTTCAAGGAAAAGATTATGTTGTAGTCAATATACATTATAGATTATGAATAAAACCTTGTTTATTTTCTTTGGGTTGGGGTTTTTGTTTGTTTGTTTATTTGCGGGGCTTATTTTCTTTCTTTCTTTTTTTCTTAAAAAGCAAAATTCCCACTGCTGGGCCAGAATTTCAATGGCTTCAGTAAAAGACTTGCTCTGAAAAGCAACAGCTAAACCAGTATGTGCTGGTGTCCTTGAATGCAGAGATGCTGTCTCTGAAAACAAGATGTGCATAACAGTACCCTTCTGTTCTGTAGCTTAGCAACTTGGGATGTAAATGGATACTCTTCAAAAGAAGATTTCCCATTTTAATTGGCAAGAACAGAGATCCATGTTAGAAAGTAGATTAAGTGTTCAGAGCAGTCCAGTGTATATGCAATTATATTTGTACTAAAGTACATCTGTTAAGGTTCAGTAAGAATTCAATGTTGTCTACAGTTTTATATATTTCTACTGTCACATACATATATATATACACATATATGCCTTCATGTATGTGCGTGTATACATACGAAAGAAATGTTGCTATGTAAACGTCCTTTTATATTTTGCTATATTATGGGGAGAATTTCCACACTGAATTTAACTCCTGTCCAAATAAAATAGCTTGCTTATTTTTAATATTGAGCTTTGTTTTTCATTCACTACATTTACAAATCAAATGTGCCATACTAAAGATTTTTTACACCCATATAATCAAAATGGAGCCACTGTGTTTCATTTGCTGCCAATATATAATGAGCTATTGGCCTATAATTATTGCCTAGTTGACTGATCTCTACACAGCAAAAGAACAATCCTACTGGCTCGTGTTCTTAATAACTCTCCAAGTGAGACCAAATCAAAAGACAAATTTAAAATTAAAATTTAAAACTCTTTACTACTGTCACTTTCTAGTTATTAGGTACAAAGTCACGATGCCTGGAAACAACCACCAAAATAAAATTTCCCATGTGGTACTGGCTTTTACAGCTATGAGAGGAGCAGAGGAGCCTGGAGAAGAGGAGGAGCCTGGAGAGCATGGTGCTGCGTGGGCTGGTTAGACAAAGCATGGAGGAGAACATGGGTGAACTGACCTACTGTGAGGTGAGTCGCACTATGCATGACTCAGCAGCTGCCTCCATAAACAATTCCTTGGGTCTTCTGGGACACACTAAGCACACTGCCATTAGTTGTTTGTAGCAGATGTGCAACAGATACAGCTTGGATAATTATGTTTGTGCTTGATGGTACCTGTCTGAAGAGATCATCTCACATCTTTGAAGCTGCTGCTGTCTTGAGCAGGCTTTGCTTTTGTTAACAATAAACTCTTTGCCAGAAAAGGATGCTTCAGTCACTCCATCACCATTAATCTGAGTTTGCTAAACAGTTTTTTTCAAAGAACTTATTTGGTATTCATCTTCATGGTACCGATGTCTGAAGAGGTGGTGATTTTTGGGCTGTTTTCCCTCAGCTATGGAGAGCTCCACCACCCTGCATCTATACACTCAGGGAGGTGGGGTGGGAGAAGCTGGTTCCCATTCCCTCAGTGAAGGGCTTCCACCTTTTTCCCTTGGGATCCTCTTTCTGAGAGTTTTCAACCTCACCTGTAAATTTTCCTTATATAGTCTAGTTTGGAAGCTGCTGCCTTCATCTCTGTGCTATTAAGCAAAATAATTGCATGTTTATGTGTGGTGCCAAAATGTTGCTCTTTATTTCAGTTGCCCTGTTTCTGTTCAAAAGACCTAAACTGGAATGGAAATATTTTGGGTTTTTCAGCCTAGCAAAAACCTTCCAGAAAATAATTTCATTTAGAGCAAAATATTGCCTTTTCTCACTCTCTTCCTCTTTTCAATAGTCTTTCATTTAGGACTTCAGACAAACAAAAATTCAGTTATTCATTCAGCTCTGTTGAATACCAGAGGACCTCTTCTACCAAGTGGCACAGCTTTCTGTTGGTCCTTTGGCTGGTTATCTAAGGTAATTGTCACTGTATTACCAATATTTCATGTTTAGTGCTTGTGTTGCAAATTTTATTCCAAAGGATTTTCCTTTCCAAAGTAAATGACCAATTTTTAGTTACACTAAAAATCAGTGCATCACCGTAGAGCTCAATCTGGCTCTGCTGTGGAGCCTGGCAGCCCCTTAAGGATCAAGACCAGCACAGCAGTTTAGGAGGAAAGAAAAATTGTATGGAGAGGCTGCAGGGGGGACTGGACTGAAAACACCCTAAGGAGTTTAACAGCTCATGGGGCCAAACCTCCATTTCCATGTATTGTCCTATCTTGTACTGATTTGTAGCCATGGGAGATTGATGGATCCAAGAGACAACTTAATTCAGATTTTGAGTCTGCTATTTATACTACTCCTGTCAGAAACTTATATCAATACATCACCTCTGTTACACATGATAATGGGAAATGCAGCAAGCCTGCATCTCAGGTGCTCTCTGCACTGGATGCTACTTGTCAGAGGGACGTTGGCTGCAGCTCATCAGGAAAGACACCTTGCCACAGCCTGGCAATTCCTACATTAGGCTTGGCACAGGCTTCCCCCAGGCTCCTGGCAGCCCTGAGCACCCATCGCTGTTTAGCAGCCTCAACAGGGAGACTGTCTTCTTCCTTCCCAAGAGAGATGAAGGGATAGTGTGCATGCATGTGCACATGTACACGTGTGTCTGATGAGCCAGTGCCAGCTTTGTCCTTACCTGTCTGAGATTGGTTTTGACAATGATGATCCCCCATAGCGACTCCAATTTTTCAGGCAGATTATGGACTTGGAAAGATTTTAGCCACATCTTTCCTGCTGTTGTTATTAATGGTGGAACGACCTAAACCATCCTCTTTTATGCTCCTTCTCTACACAAAGAGGAGTGATCCAGCCTTGTTTGCTAAGGAGTTTATTTGCAGATGACTGGGCCATTTATTTCCCTCCTCCTGCCTGAGAGTGGTTCACTTATTTACTGTGTTCTTTATAGCAAGTTCCTGGCTTCTACCTTCCTTCTACTGTTAAAAGCTCCTTAAAACACTGTGCTAAAACCTTGCACGTCATACATCTTAGCAAGTCATAATCACATCTGGTTTAGAGTCATGGCTGGAATCAGCTATTCTTACTGACTTTAGAAGCTAAATATTGTTCAGGGATTAAGACACTGTGAAGTAGAGCCCAGACTGAATGGCACCTCTCTAGCACCTGGTAATTTCAAGATACCTTCTTGATACAGGTGCTATAGGGACTGGGACACAACAGCATCTTGACTGCTTTATACTCCAGTGGGCTAACAAAAGTCATTGCATATCTTTGAAGTGTAAAGTAGGGGACATTTAAGGACAACTTAATGAGGACTGATTCCACCTTCTCAAAAGCAGAAAAAGCCTTGGTAATAAGAAGTACACCTAGAATTAAAGAACCTTATTCTTATTTTTTCAGGAGAGTAATGGATTCATCCAATAGTGAGAATGCTTACATCCCCTGTAAACTAAAACAATGATGATATTCACTGATTTATTTATAGGAATAACTCCTTAATCAATGTGTAATTATAAAACATTATTCTTGACTGTTAAAGTATGTTTTTCTGGAATGGATAAGAGAAAAAGGAGATTTCTGCAAAATTACTTAGCACTCCATTTTTGGGGAAAAAAGCCTGAGCCATGAAGGCTTGATCTATCCAAACTTCCCAAGCTGGTGTTGTTCAGTGGTTTTGATTCAGTCAAGGGAACAGCTTCTAAGTTCAGACCTTAGTTCCCTAATAATCAAGGAAAGGGGAAATAGGTCAGCCCTTGTGTCCAGCTTCGTTTCTAGTATTAATTCACAGAAGACAATTGTTTATGAGGTAGGAGGTTTGCATGCAGCTTCTTTGGTAGTGAAGTTAAATTTGAAGATTATCATTTGGAGACTACCATCAGAGGTTATGACAGACCTCAGCAGATCAATCTTACCTTGGTCGGCTAATGAAACTTTTGTGGAACCATACTGGAGTTTAGATTATTTCTGCAAGCTGGGTTAAAATAATGCAAAACTATGAAGCAAAATAAGGGAGGGAGTGACTTTTTCTTCTTGTTGCTTGTTGTCCAGTTTTTCCACAGCTGGTCGAGTCATTTCATCTCTGCTGCACAATAAGAGCTCACAGAGAATCAATTGCCATTTTCAGTGGTGTTTCGTGCTGCAGCAATACAACTACCTTGGATCATTAGCCCTCTTTACAGCTTCAGTCATAGCAGGTTAAGGTAATATCAGAAGTCCAGTTTTGCTGTAGAGAAATCCTTGGTCTGCTGCATGCAAAATAAAACCCATTTAGTAGGAAAATTCGTTGAATTCTGTTAGGATAAATTAACATGACAATATTTGTCTTTTATTTACCGACAGTTTGTGTTAGTTTCTTCTGAAAAAAAAGCAGTTTGATACGTCCCAGCAGAGAACTTGTGTGCTGGAGATTTCCTTTGTCTGTTCCACCATTTGCATCAGATAAAAATTAAGTGAAACATGACAAACTGACAGTGAAACCAGCAGACAGAAATTCGGCTGGGCCTTCAGTTACACTTGAATTTCTGCTAAGCATGCAACGAAATGTGGCAGCTGGGGAGATTAGTAAAATAAAAATAAAAATAAAACCAAAAAAAATAAAAATCTCAGAGAATTAAAGCTTCTCAGTTCTGATTTCATCAGGAAAGTAGAGCTGCTAACAGTATTTTATTTTTATCAGTATGTTGATTTACCTTTGACTTTTTCTACTGAATAGCACATTAAAACGCTGTTTATATGTTCTTGGTGTGAATGTTTGATTTTTTATTTTACCTTGCTTTACATAAGACACATAAGATCATAACGATCAATCTCCTTACTACAGTACTGGTTACTGTGACACCAACCTGTCACAGCACTCTCCAAACTAGCCAGCTGCAACAAGGTCTTTTACCATCTCATACCAACATACTCTTCATGCAGTCCCTCTGCTGCCTTCTCCTAGTCTCTCCTCACCCAGGGCACACACATGCTCTCTGCTCCTTCCTCCTCTCTTCCTCAGCTGCTCCCTCTCCATTGGCTCTCAACCTCTTCACAGAACCAGCCACAGCTGCACCTTGTCTATATCAGCCAACCCACCGCCCGATGCCAGCCCACAGCTGTATATTATCAATGTTAACTAACCCAGCTTCATTCCTTTACAATTCCTCCCCCCTTTTTTTTAACATTTCATGTCTCATGTTTTTAACAATCATCATAACCTTTTTACAAAAAAAAAAATATCATACAGTCCTCTGTAATTCCTCTACACCAACCTTAAGCATATTTGACTGTAAATAACTGAGTTCAGTGGACTTATTGGCATGTGCCAAGTTCCTCACAAGCTCGTGGTGGTGAACCCACCACCCTTCTGCCTATTGAGCCCTCCCAAATCTTCCCTTTCTCTGTTGTCTGCTCTGCTTTGGTCACGATCCTAAGGCTGCTCAAGAATAAACGTATTAACTCTAATCCTACACTAGTATGTTACACAATAGATGCCTGTAGCAGTATGGCCTATCAGCTCTGCAGCATTGTGCCCTAGTCAAAGCCCACCAGCTATTTTCCCAGCAAACCACCCTGTTTGGATGTGGCCTTGCCACTGAGAGCTGAAAGTCCCCCTGGAATGCATTTGAAAGGCATGCGGTTACATTTTGTTTGACATTATGAGAAATTCCAGCTGCACAGCTGGCTGTAGGATTGCACTGAAGGTAGAGACTTTCCTGGTCTCTGACTTTGCAAGGCTACTGAGGAGCGCTATAGTGACATAATTCTATTTTACTCCATATTTTTCCCATATTTAAAAATAAAAAATGAAAAATTGCCCTTCCCACATATATAAGGACTTCTGAACTCCTGCTGTGCTCAGGATAATTGTTCTCAACTTGGAATCAATTTTAAAGTTTGCTGCTTCTATTTCAGACCAAAAAGGGGCTTGTCAGCCCTTTCCAATTACAGTAGTTTGCCTAAGACAGACATATTTCTGCTTACAAACCTTGTTTTACCTGTGTGTCTGTAGCCATCCAAGCACACATTGGGCTGAGAACAAGCAGACAATGACACTGTTAAGATATTTAAAAATGCAGTGCATTTCGCTGAGGTAAGCCAATACATGAACTTACAAGTGGTTTTACAAGCCATGTGCCTTGAAAGGTCTATGCTTTCCAGGCAACTCACTCTCATGGTAAGGAGGGCATGGCTGGCAGGAGCACAGGTCAGCTTGTTACTTGCATGCTGCACCAGCTCTGCCCGGGCCCTTCTAGTCCTTCAAGCAGCACTGGCTGCCTGTGGGTGCGCTGGGGCTGAGCCCTGCCAGCTGCACAGCACCCGCTGCCTGCCCGGGCATGCTTGGGATGCTCTGGAGCATCTTGATGGGAAGAGGCTACGTCCAAATGAATCCAGCGTAGAAACAAGAGGTGATTTTCAAAGGAGGTGGAGATAGACCACTGAAACAAGCTGTTAAGGGAAAGATGATTTTGCTATCTTGCCAGCATTAGATTACTGAGTTCAAGTCAGGTGTAGGCAGTAAAATTTTCAGTCTTTCCTTAGGCAAGAAGTCAAGTAGATAGCTAATGACCCCTATTAGTCTTAAACTCAAGAGATCTATAAGGAAACATCGGAGTGCTTGGACTGAAACTGCAAAAGCTTTACTGTGTGTGGGAAAAGCTGACACATGCTAAGGAGAGAGGCTCTGATTCTCTAGCCCAGTTTTTAAGCACGGGTGTCCATCTCTGGAATGGACTTACTACCTCTGCTTAGCTCAGGGAGTCACTAAAAGAAATAACCAGAGGATCAGGGTTGTTGGATAGTGTGTTTTACTATAAGAAATCAGCATTTAATAAAGCCCTGCTCTTTTCATGGGGTCTTTGCAAAACTGAAAATACACCCCTACACGTAAGACTCGTTAAGTCTTATAAGCTGGCTGGCTTCTCCCAGGCCATTTTTTCCCTCTTCTCTCACTGAGCTTCAGTTTTGCTTTTGCTGCTAACTTACAGTTCTAAGATGTGGTGAGGAATGAGAGGGGCTGCCAGTGGGGACGTTTAAAGTAATTTTCATCTATAAAGCAAAGCTCCTGGTGAGTCACTTTGGGCCACAGCCAACTCTTTGTTCACCTGCGCAGACATGAATGGGCTGCAATGTACACAGCTCACCACCACCACTGCTTTCTCTTGATCCTGGGCTTCTTTGGAGGTCCTGTCATAGCTGAAAGAGCCAAGAGGCCTTGCTGGGCTGTGACATGATCTGCAGCACTGCCCTAAATCTCTGTCCTGCTGTGAGACCCCCATTCTGTGCCTGACACCCTTCGCTGTAGGCACATGCTGTGCCGCACAAGCTGGGCAGGCTGCGGGGGGTGGCTGGGCACAACAACACATCTAGGCATGCTGCATGACATGCTTCAGCCATACTCCATCAGAAGCAAGGCTAGGTTTTGTTTTAGAAAACAACAACTCTGAATACTGCCAAGTAGTTGATGATTTTCCAGGTCTGCCTATGGGTGTCTGGATGGAAAACGCTGCTTTTCGGGCTCCTGTATGGGAGGGGGGAAGCCTGCCTTACAATAAAAACGTTTGTTCAAGCAGTGCTTTCACTGGTAGATTACATCTCAGCGGAGCCGTGAGGACTGATTCTGGCTGCATGAAGGCCTCCCTTGTAGCAATATATCTATTCTGAGCACACACAAGTCTCATTAGCATTAATAAATTGGCACTGAGGGGATTTTATAACATCTCTATGGCTGGCTGTCTCAGTTCCTTACGGCCGGTTCAACTTCAGACAGAGCTTTGCGAGTAGTTTTTAAAGGGGCAGATTAGGAAAGCAAGATGAGCCAAAGGAGAAGCAGGGCTTAATGTAGGCATGACAGGGAAAGGCAGGGTGTCTTTTTGCTGTCTCAGCCCCATTTTCCACTTATTGGATAAATATGTGACTCTTTCTGAATCCCGATTACCCTGCCCCTCTCTAGCTATTTGTATGAGTGGTGTGAAGGGGAAAGATCTGCTGGCACTGCCCAATACCCTGCTTGTATCCCCCTCACTTTCTTTTCATCTAACCTAGAGCTGTCCCCTGCCCGTAGCACACACCTGACTGCTAGACCATGTAACTCTCTGCTCCTGCTCCCCATCTCCATTGCATGCAGCTTCCTTTACTCCTCGAGCTCGGTCTGGTTCCTCTCCCAAGGGCTCACAGGCTCTTTCCATAAGGTTCTTTTGTTTTCCCAGCAGCAGCAGAGAATTACGTGTTTCACCTCTTCCCAGTGTGGCTGTGATCTTCTCACATTACCCCTCCATTGCTCTTTTTCTCCACTGTGCAAACATGCCTAGCACTTCCCCTTAAATGCCCAAGATCCTAAACCCCAGCAACTCATTATTCTCATTACACAACAGGGCAATCCCTCCCAAACTCTGGTTTAGGGACTTGAAAAGCAAATCTTGTCTACGCGATAAAGAGATAGCCTTATGCTTTAAGGCAAACTAATATGGAACAGTGTCTCTCTGACAGTCATTTCTTAACACAGAGTGAGCTATGAAAATTAGGTGGGTGGTGCACCCTTTCCCAGGTCAGAAGAGACAAGATGTAGTTACATCCATGTGAGCACTTCTGACTTGACCTTCAGTGTTTGGAGTCGCATCTGACCCCAAATACAATACTCATACTGGGTGGGAAAAGGAAAATAAATCCTGCAATTTCTCAAGTTTACTCTAGCTAGTGATATTATAATGTCTTATACTGCTGCTAGTAGTAGACAGCTGCAGGACACTGTTCTGAAAAGTTCCTGTTGTTTTCCTTCACAGAAGCATTCAAGCACCTTGGCAATAGCCAGTCTAACAAAGTCTACTTTGAGGCTCAGCACAGAGACTAGCACAGAGGCAGAATAACACAGTAAAGAATAAACCTCACCAAGATCTGCATTTGGAGTGGAAAACTGCTTAGGCTAACAAGCACGAAATGTCAGGCAGTGGGTCTTGGGAACCAAATGCATTTCTCCACTCAGTTTACATGGAAAGGAGCCTTCTTGTGTAATTAACACCAAAACACCTCCTTTCTCACAGAAAGAACGGAGATACAGCAGATGGGCAACTGTTTCACAAGAGAACATCATGGTAAAGGCAAATGGCATCTTGGCTTCTGGAGACTGGATTTGAGTCCAGGTCCTCCAAATGCCAGGAGAGCAGTCCAGCAGTTGGCCATGACTCACATGCCAGTGGGGGTACCTCCTCACAGTTTTTTTTCAATAAGACATTGTATAAGCCAGTTGGGCTGCAGAAAACATTAGGATGACATTGGTCCCTAGTGATGAAGGGCAGAGCATGTGTCTGCCAGTAGTAGTGTCGGCACCAAAGAGTTTCAGATTTGAGCCTCATCCTTCCATCATAAGAAGGCAGCTTAATGTGACTTAGAAGCACTCCACAATGTAGAAAGATTCTACACAAGAAATAAGATTTCTAGAGTTAATGGGAACATCCAGTTCAAATAGAAAATCTCAATGAAAGAGCTTTGGAAGCTTTATAAATGCTCTGAAGTTTTACCTATGCAGCCAAACTCCAGGAACCGGTGTAAATTTCTCCATTAGGAGGGCCACCCTACAGATGCCCACCCAAGCTGGTACTGGTTAGTACCAAGGGAGAGACAGGAGACAGGATTTCCTGATCTCATCCAGTCTCTCTGAATTGCTTTGTAGCAATTCAAAAAACACCAAAAAGGTAATATATTTTCTGCCATTCTTTTCCTCTGTCTAAAGTAGAAACCAACTAGGAAAATACGTTTAACATCAGACATACTTTTTCCCTGTATATGAAGAAATCCAGAAGATGAGTGTTTCATTATAAAAATATTTCATACTTAAGAGATACTGTCTGTATGTCCTTGGTTGGGTAGCAGAGTAAACAGTTGTATAAAAGTGAAAGGATTTAAGATGTGTTAAAAGGGAGTTCATTTTAGCTGCACTGTAACTACAATAACATACCAATATTTTATTCTTAGCCATGCCAATCTTGTATGAACACTCTCCCTTCCTGTTGCTCTTTCACATTGCCTGGATAGGAAATCAAATGCAACAGAGATGGGTGAGACCAAAAAAGTTTCAGATTTTATTGAACTTTGAGGTTTTTGGAGCTAGTGGCTTGCAGAGGTGTCACTCTGTGGTGGATTTCATCTGTAGCTCTGTGACTACCAACTGAAGGATGGACCGTGTGAACAGACATGAACGAAGAAGAACTACGTTTGGCCCCAGTTTTGTCTGTTGTAACACAGGAATAATGTGCTGCTTGAACCATGTTTGTTTGACCTGTGTGTAGAGAACATGGCGTTTTTTGAAAGAAACGCAGCTCTGCTGACTCCTGTGTTTGGAAATTACCTTTTCAGTTACTCAAACAGGAAAGGATAAACACTGGAAACATTATTAATAAAACATTAAAAACCCCCAAAACCCCAGCTCCTAATTCAGCAGAGGTCAGACAATAAAGTTTACAATCACGCACTCCACGCTGCTCGGCACTCAGAGCCAGCACACCAGTGACTGGCCAGATTAGTTAATCTTCCTCAGTTTCGTCTTGGGCCCTATAACTACTGTGGCAGGTCATTAACCAGCTGGTGAAGCCCCAGCACATCGTACATTTATTCCCAAACCTTAGCAGCCGTTGCTGAGTCCAGGAGCCTTAAAGAGGTATTTCTGATGTTAGCTGACAGAACGGTAATTTATGCTTGCTGTAATTCAAAGGGATTCCAAGGCAACTGTAAACTAATGAAACCTGAATAGCTTTCCCGGAGAAGGTTCCTTGTTTAATCAGTTGAACTAAAATGGAAATATGTAAAATGGGCACTCATCCTTATTTTAAAAAAAATACAGTTTTTTTGTGAAAAGGGACATAAATGAGATCATGTTGTGTTAAAGGAAAGAAATGTAGATTAATGTGTGATTAATGCAAAATGTTTATTCCCCCCGCATTTCTTGATTTTTTAAACTTTGCTGTCCATCACTGACAAAAGTAAAAAGTGAAGAACACAATCCTAGTAAGTTTGGTAACCTAGTAGAGGTATTGATTTCAGCCAGGATTTTCTTTTTCTTTCCTTTTTCTTTTTGTCTCCCCCCACCCCCCACCCCCTTTTTTTTTTTTTAAATCTCAAATGAAAGGCTCTCTTTAATCAGATAATTGACCCGCTGGTAATTTTAGCCTTTTGTGACACACCAGTTGGCAGGTACAGTGGTACAAAACCATAGCCTTTTCCTACAGCTTTCCCTCCCTCTGGGACGCTCACAGACGTGTCTCTGTCTTTATCAGTCCCAGGGGACTGTTCCCAAACATTTTACATTGACAATGCAAAGGAGGGGCCTTCTCCCTCCTGCAAAGGGCCAGCTGTCAGAGGTAATGACTGCCGGTGGACGCACAGATGGCACTAGAGGTGCTCCCTCATCCCACCACGCACCTGAAGAAAGGTGGTGTCCATTGCACAGCTGTTCCCGTAGGGGCCACATTCTTGTCCCCATCCTAGGGCTCAGGGTCCTTGCCAGGTTGGGGTGTGGTCTCGATGGTGGTGGACATGGACATCCCCAGAGCCTGCCACGCTGGCGAAGAAGACACGGCCCCGAGAGAGCGTCGTTTGCAGTTACTGCCTGCTCCTTGCTCTTCCCCTCCTCTGCTCATCGCTTTCAGCGGTGGCCAGAAGCAGAACGTAACTCGCTGCGTGACTGACAGCCCTTCAAGCTCCTCAGCAAACCTCAGGCCTTAGTTTGAAAGGCTCCTGAAAGAAAAAGGATTGTGTGCTCTCTGAATGCAAGGCTGCTGAACCGCTGCCAACCCCAGGCTGCTCCATTCAAAGGGCTGAGTGAATAAATGAGAATAACATCCTTAGGGACCTCGGGGATCAGTTTACTCTAAAAATCCTCAGCCTTACAAAGGGTCAGAGTCACAAGGTAAATGAAAATGGCTGGGAGGGGACTTTGATGGCCGAAACACTGTAACTGTAGAGGACTTGAAAGAAAACTGTATTTTTAAAAAAGTGAGAGAAGGGAGAGAGCAAACAGGGGGAGAGGTGGCAGGGAGGGGGACTTCAGCCTGCAGCCTCAGCACAAGGGAGAATGGGGAATGGGAAGAGAAGAAAAAGAAACTTCTCCGCTCTCTTAATCTGCAACAATCTTTAAAATACTGCTGTTTAGGGTATGGGCAGTAGCTGTAGTGAGAGAGAGACTCTCCCCTGCCTGCTGCCTCAGCGCGACCAAGGCATTTCCTCTGGGTAAGCAGCAGCTCTCTGGGCACAGAGGGCTGAGCAAATGGCACTAGGGGCATTACTGCACTGTGCCCTGAGAAGCTGAAAAGAACAGCACACAAATAATAAAATGGTTCGGGCATCTCAGTTAAAAAGTGAGTTAAGTTAATGAGGAGACATTCAAGAACAACATTTTGGAAATAGCTTTGCCCTGGTAGGGAAGGCAAATGGTGTGAATGTGTGCACTTGCCTTGGGTCTGTTTAAGAGTTGCTGTGTAAATGTTGTTAAGTCATATATACAGCCAGACTTGAAACAACATGGAGACCAGTGGGAATTAGACACCTAAACACCTCAGTCTTGAAACCACTGGCTCTCGTTGGTCTCATCTCTTTACCTTTAGTTCTCTGAGCAGCCCCGCTAATAGTGACAGTAGTAAGGTTAAACATCATCCTAAACATTTGCAGGATCAGGTTGTAAGTGACTCAGAGCAGCTGCAGTTTCTTATTAGATGTTTGTATAGTGCCTGGCATCTGGGCCACATCTCAGTTGGAGTTACTGTAATTCAAGCCCTAGTAATTTCAAAAATAGGTTAAATACTGAATTATAAGTTTTCTGTCAGATTCTCTTATGCTGATTAAATATTTTTTTAAGTCCTTTAAGTCAAGACGCCCAGCTGACAAGTGCGTAGTTTTGGTTCAGAGTGTGCTGGTTTCTAAACGATGTACCTTAACTAAGGGAGAAGCTGTGTATGCAGCTGAACTCATCTTCACTCTCACATGGTAAAGATGATACCTGTAGGCTACTGAGGGAGTTAGAGGCATTTCTCCCCACGCTGCTGTTAGTAAAAACTCTGCTATCTCTAGGTAGTTTCCTTTTACTTTTTTTCTGTAATGGAGAACGGGAAAAAGAGTATCCTATTGAAAACTAAGAGAAATTCAAGCTTGCTGCATTTAGGCATTCAGACAAAGCTCCCTACTCCGTGGAAAAGAGTCTTGCCTTTAGCTTTCACTGGACTTCATGTCATCATATAGACTCCATGCCTCATAACTGACTTAAATTTTGTTATTTATGACACACTTGTGGGGCTAGGAATGTTAGTACCCCATAGTGGTGCACAAAATAATGGTGGGCAGAGAACATGCAGGATCCTATTTCATGTTTCTTACACATCAGCTGCAATATTGCTCCTCTGAACAAGTCTCCTGCCTTGATATCCAAGTGGGGAAGGACCTGTCCGTCCCAGAGAGCATTATAGGCTCTTGTGCATTTCTGCTGGTGTTTTTTAGGGTGAAAGCAAGAGGGTTTAGCTCACCAGTAGTAGGCCAGTGAGTAGCTAGACCCATAATCTGAAAGTAGAGATAAAACCTATTTCAGACTTTGGTTTTGTGTACTGTGGGTTGCTAATAGAGTTGATGGAACCACAGAAGAGGTAAAATGGCATCCCTGTGGGCAAATGATAACAGCAGATTTTTGCAAACCAGAAAACTCTGAGGCTTTTGTAAAGCTCCTCCCCCCCCGCCCATCAGGTTCAGAAAACAGCATTTATGCCTAAATCCTTGTACTAAGCAGGATAGAGACATCACTGGCTTGTGATCCAGTTCCTGTGTCAACCAGTAGAAGCTTCAGGGGGACTCATTTAATCTCTCTGTGCCTCCTCTTCATAGTGCAGAAACAGAAGCACTAGTTTAATCCTACATACTGTGCAAAAGAGGTACCTGTAAACTGCAGAAATGTTGTTTTGGCAGATAATGCAGGAAGAAATGACTTTGTTACAGAGCACAGCAGTGAAGAAGGTGTTTGATTGTTTATTTTTAAACAAAAGCAGGTAGTTCACAAAACTCAAGCCAAATTTTCTAATAAGACTGGGCTCCCTCGTGGATTCTCTGAAGTTTAATAAAGGAACAAGATCATGCTGTGGCATATCCAGGGTGTGGGCATTAATGGGATTTCCTTCTAGCCTGCCACCTCTTTTCCCATGCCAGTGGGAGCTTTGCTTTCTTTGAGATCTCTACCACCTTTGTAAAATTTAGCTGAAATAGGCCATAGGGTTCAGAAGTTACTGGAGTATCTCATGTTGGTATAAGACTAATTTCCTTAGGAAATCAGGCTGAGAAAGCAGTTTGGTTCAGAGTACACTTACAGCTATAATATGGTGTAATTTACTGTAGCTGTGAGCATCACTGTATAAATGAACACACATGCACACACATTTCCTAATGCCTAGTGGAAGCAATAAGCAGAACCAATCATGTATATGTAATTGTGTCTATTTTTCACAAATGTCTTTTTAAAAAGGATGCTCTTAAACCAAACATTTGAGAAATGACCCAAATAAGGATTTATCTCAATTATGTGTGTGGAAAATTATATGATAGACATTTTTTTCCAAGAGAAAAAACTGAAATGTCACATGGAGTTCATTAAAATCGAGCTAATGGTTTCAATCACATTTCTAATAGTGTAGAATAGCTAGCCAGCAACGTGGACCGCGATTAAATCTGTGTGATACCTACTGAGACACGTGCTTTTGTTTTCCCTCAACTTGATGGGCGAACTGTTTGTTGCTGAAATGCTTTATTTTTACAAATGTGGATAAGGAGAAACATGAATGAAGAAAAATATGAATGAGCACAAGGAGTAAACATGACTAGCCTATAGAAAATCTTGCTATAGATTGGTTCAGATAGATAGTGACAAAGAGGCCCGTATCTGCTGTAGGGTGGGCAGTTCATGGTTCTCTGCAATGCAGTCATATATAAGGACAGTGTCAGGGCAATATATATTTCTTTTATAAAGTGCCAACCTGTTCCTAGCCTCAAGCAGAAGAAGAGCAAAACAGCCCAGCATAACCTACTAATGCAGTTTGTGCCAACATTTGCTTATTCTCCCAATTCCCACAATCATTTTTTAAAAAGTAGATGTCAGACAGCGTTCGACATTTAGGTTGCCGTTGGCACTGCAAGGTTTTTGTTAATGTGGGGGCAGGGAGCAGCTGACCCGCACACAGCCCGCTTCAGGCTGCCTTTTTTTGCTCGATAACCTTTGCAAATGCGCCTTTCCCCTTTATTTCGCTTCCCCGGTGCTCCCCAGCAGCCAGACTTGGGAGTACCGTCCAAACGATGTGCTCGGGAGCCAGAGAAGCGCTTTCCACCCCGCGCTGTGGATTTAGGTTCAGCCTTCAGAGGGCAGCGCAGGGCCGCAGACGGGCCGGGCGGCGAGGGGGGACCCGGGGCCAGGGCCGCCGCTCCCCGGCTGCCGCTGCCCGCCCAGAGCCGGGGCAGCCGGTGCAAGCAGCACCGAAACCTCCCCTCGGGTGAGGTCTGCGCTCTCCTGGCGTATTTTCTTCTAAGCCCTTTCCCAGACGGCATTATTGATTCATGGCGTTGCTCCCCACACGGTGTGCTGATGCAAGGCGATACTGAGCGCGGCTCTCTGCGTGTGGACCAAAAGCACAAGGTGATGGCTGTGGATCTGCCAGACAGGCTGTTGTGGGCGATCTGTAGGAGAGAGAAAGGAAGCACCTTTGCCGTGTGATGTTTCTGTGAACGGAAATTTTACTCTGTAACCACGCTTTTATTTTCAGAAGGAGAAAACTGCAAATGATTCCAAGAAAGACCCTCTTGCTTATTCGAGTTTTAATTGTGATTAGTTCTGCTGGTATGGAGTTCAGTGTGCCTTCCCCGGAACAAAACATGACTTGTTTAATTTCATTCTAAAATCCAATAAAAGTAGTTTAGATGCATGTTGAAAGACCCATCGGCTTCCGCTGGGCACACCACATAAGCAGTTGGCGTCCTATCTACTTCCCTCATCTTGCTTTTACTTCTCTCTTTTCCCTTACTTTCTAATATCAACTTTCACATAACTCTGTATTGCCTCAGGCCTACATGTTCCATAGATCAAATCACTTTTAATAAGAAAAAGTGAGTTGATTTATAAGGGAAATATCTCCTTGATGGGCACTGGGAAGGGGGAGGGGGGGGAAAGCCCAAAGAATTTTCTTGATGATCCATTTCATTTCCTAGTTAGTGTGCCTACAAGATAACCTTCCCCCAAATTCCTTACAAAAATGCCCCTCTAACCTAGCTGAGGAGTGTCAGTTCCGGTTGAAAAGGTGCCCTTCCTCCTACTCAGTCTCTCTTGCTGCCGTTTAGAGTGATCTCAGGGCTTGCTTCTGCTGGAAAACCTCAACATTTGGGCTTCTGAGCTGGCCAGCCGTGGCACTCAGTGTGGAGAAAATGCTGGAATGAAAAGATGCTTTTATATCACTGTTTTCCTTCTGTATTATGAAAGCACTACAGCACCAGGAGGGAAAAGGAAGGTTTTACAGTTGGAGGAGCGCAGTTTGGGGAAGAAAACCAAGTGTCCTTGAAAATATCTCCTGGGTTGTATCACATGTGCTCATGGATGCCAGCAACTGGGAATGGAACAGCACCAGGGAAACAGGATGGATTTCAAAATATAAAAATGCCAAAGTGCTGTAGTACTATGCCAGGGAAGCAGGCTAAAAATGCCTAACAGCACACCTAGCTGTAGCAGAGAAGAATGTAGACAAACCCATAAAGTCTGGACAATTCTCTGAGAAACAGAGGAACTGCCTTCCTGGAACAGGCTTGCGCTACTCTCCAGATGCTCCAGAAGGCAGCAAAAAAAACCCTCTGAAAACCAAAAATCTCAGGGAAGACATTAAAGGAACAGTTTGCCAATAAAGGAGAATTCTTCATGATTGCCTTCAGTTAGTTACTGTCTTACCCTCAGAGCAGGAAAGCTTAATTCATTTCTAAAACTCTTTTAATATGCAAGACACGCCAGGATCATGAATTCTGTAAGATAATTGCTCATGCACATGTATAAAAAGCATGCATTGCACTTAAAAGTTGCATACCTTTAAGAGTGGCTACAGCATTGTGTGTGAGACAGAGAAAAGCTTAAATGAGTAACAGTGTGTTGCGCTCATATTTTACACTGATTTCCATTCCCATCTTGCTCTCTTACTCTCCACTTGATATCCTTTGCCACTTTTTAGCCTGCAGTCATGTCCCTGCAGAGACGGGTATCTGTGTCATACTTCCCGCAGTAGGACAATTATTGGTGGACTAAGATTACAGCATTAAATGTGTTCACAATTCCTGCTCCGCATGACAGTCCAACTCTCATCCTTGCTGTGCGATGCCGATGCTGCTGTGCTGCAATTAGCCTGCCGGGCTGCTTGAGGGGCCAGCCCCGCACACGCCTGGCCACTGGCAGCAAGACAGAAGCACAGGAGAAAACTCCTTTGCTACATACACGTCTGCAATACATTTTGTCTACTTTGCTGGCAGGGAGGCCAAATGATACCTTTCCTTTTAGAACAGCAAAATGAATCATACTTTCTGTCTTAAGAGTAACATTTATGTGTCTGCGGGAACGTGATCCTTATTCTCTCTGTTACAGACACGAGCCAGATGCTTTCCTGTAGTTCAGATCTATGCAAGACACATTCATTTCCCTTTTTCTTTCTTTACCTTCCCCTCTCCCTCCTCCTTTCTTCCTTTTTCTTTCCCCTTCTCACGTTTTCTCTTTTTCTCTTGGGCTATGTGTATATGCGGTCCTTCCCAAACAAAAGGAGTTTTTTGTAGAAGAGTAGGGAAAGTTTTTGTATGAGTGTAAAATTCTGCAGTTCATTCTAAAGCTCTTCATTCTACAGTTCTGAGTGGGGATAGCTTCCACACTAGTGTCTCAAAATGACCTTTAAGTTCCATGCACTCCCGAGAGAATGCCTTACGTATTGGGAACTACAAAGAGAGCTACCTGGAAAGAGATCTGGCTTGCAGGGAGTCCTAGGCACCTAGTGCCTGGGAAGCAACTACAAGTTGGATACAGTAAATAATTTAACTGATTTTGAGCTCATTTCTGCTTAAGCCTGGGGAGAAGCAGGGGCATCTTTGACTGGCTTTGCCACCAAGGCAAGACTGTGGCATAAAGTCCAACAACAGAGTGAAGAACTGCAGGAGAAAGCTGCTGCAGAGGGAGTACAAGCTCTGTCAGCTAGAGCAGAGGTCTTGGCCCATCAGAAGACTCGCTGGTTTCTTTCCTGAGCATAAGTGCAAAGGAGTTTTAAGAAAAGATCTAAAACCCATCTGACTTTGTGGATGTTTACAGCAAACTCTTCCCAACACCAGGAGTCACACAGACACGGTTGCTTACAAATGTAAAAATTCAACACAGATGGATTAGGAGGGGAGTCAAGCTCTCGGTGCTGACTCCGAGACAAGAGTGGGCTGCAAAATAAAGCCTGCTAGCTTATGTTTGACGAGGCAGAGATGAGGCAAGGAAAGTGAGCTGTAACATGATCAAAACACTGAGGTTGGGAAATGATCTTTGGAGCAGCATTCTCAATCATTCTGAGCAGGGAAAACTGTATTTTTCAGGAAGAGAGGAAAGGCTGTGGCTTCCGTGGTCCACTGTGCTTTGTTCAGACCAGGACTGAACAAGCCTTTTAATCTATGCGGTGCTTGCTTTACTAGACAGATTTATATATTGTATACGTGTTAGAGAAAGGTTCCTGAGCCAGTATTTGTTCTAAATCCTTCCCTTTTCATTTCATTTTTACTGTTCTCACAAACGCCTATTAAAATCAGGATCTCATAGGTCTAGTGGATACCCAAATATTACTGCCACCTTGTTACAGCTACAGAGTCTGTGGGGGACCAGCAGACTCCTCATTCAGTTGAGTTCCCATTAGCTGGTTCCTGTTGCAGCTCAGGGCTAAGGACATGCTGGCAGGGAAAGGTGTTCCAGTGCTCAATTCCTTCAGCTGCCTGTGTTAGGTGCTCCCTTTGTGCTGTCTCCAGAGACTGAGCAGTCTTTGAGTAAGCCAGGGTAGACCGATGGACCTGAACCTTTTGTAAGCAGCCATTCATGATGTGGTTGCATGGGCACAAGAGCAGAGGTGGGAAAAAATGATGGAAGGATGGGTTTATCCCTTTTTTCAGCAGCTTGATCTGTGTTGAGTGGCTTTTCTTCACGCTTATGTTTATCTACTTCTGCTTTAAACACCTCTGATAGTCGTAAATAATAACTCTGAGATCCCAGGAGGGTTTTTGTGGTGGATCACAGTGTCATTCAGAGTGAGACATACTCTGAAGTGACAGAAGGAATTTGGAAATCTCACTGACAGTGCTGGAAAAGCCCTTGATGAGATAGAAAATATAACTTAGAAAAATCAAATTATTTGCAGAACAGCATCCTGTCTCTCATATTTCAGCTGCTCACTCTGCCTCCATCAGGTAGCCACTCCCACATTACTGATGCTAGGGCAACCCAACACTCCTGCATTCCTCAGCTTCCCTTCTAGCTCTCTCTAAACTGTTTGTTTGTTTTCTGATTACTTTGGCATTTTTGTGGTATTAAAATACTAACAAATGAACAGTTGCCTAAGTTGAGCCTAATGGTAACTGTACACAAGACTTTGTAGCTCTGTGTTTTTGTAACCATGCAAATTATGGGTCCTTGCTTTTTTTTAATTTTGCACTGTATCACCACATAAGCTGTTATCTAATTTGCTCTCTGCCAGCACTGCATAAGCGTCATTGCTTTTCAAGGCTACTTTTACCTGTTGTTAAATAGCCATTCCTACTGATACTTCTATTTTTTGCACATGGGTTAGAAATCTTTACAGAAACATATTATTTTTACAATATTGATGTGTCTGCTAGTAAAATAACATTCAACGGAAGAAAGACATTCATGCCCTTGCTGAAAAACAGGTACGAAGACATGTCCAGAGATCACCACCGTGCCTGATCTATGTAACATTTTTATTAATGTTATAAAATGAGTTATACATAAGACTGGCTAACAGTACTGAATAACTCTCTCTAAGGTGAAAGAAATAGCCTAAAATACTTAAGAAAGTTACAAAGAAACACTGGATGGTAATAATTTAATATACAAGACAGAAAAAATGAAGTCTGCCTTTACATAATCTGCATCTCAGATGTTCAATGACAGAGATGGAGGTTAAAAAGTGTAATACCAATGTAGAAAAATTAGTTATGTCTTTCAGTCCTTGCAATACAGGACTTGTCATATAGGAGAGGATATTGATTTGGGATGATCAGCACCTTGGCTTAGAACCCCAGTCCTTCTAAAGAAGAGCCAAGGACTATTCAGGCGGGAGTCAATTCATTCTTGCTTTAGACAGCAAGCGTTACAGTCCCCTTCTCTACCTGTCTGAACAGGACACGAGTTGTTGGAGGCTTCACTTGAGTCCTCAGGTTGATCTTTACTAGGTCTTCTTTTCAAGTCTGGAAAAGCCCATCTGATCCGTGCTGGATGTGACTCTTAGCAAAAATAAGACAGTTAAACAAGTATGCAGGATAAAGGAATGAAAAGAATGCATTTATTCTGTGGCATTACCTGCATTTTTGAGAAACAGTCACTCAGTGGTTAGATGAGAAAAAGTGCGTTTAAAATTTTATGTGCCGTAAGATAGAGCTGGTAAACACACATGCTGTGGAGTGTCCCTGCTGTCTGGAGCTCACCGGCCCCTTATTACGCTCATTTGTTCTGCATGGCAAGGGCTGAGTTCCACAGTTTGCTGTTGGCAGCTGAGAGCTATTATTGGGCTGCAACATCTGTTTCAACAACAGTGGGTCCCTGGTCAGCAAAACTAATTAAAAAAGAAGTCCAGAGTCAAATACCATGACCTATCTAGTGTGTCTATGTGTAAACATGGTAACTACTGGAATAATGAAAACTTTACAATGCTTAGGATCATTTACAAAAATATGACAAGTGATGAAAAGTCTTCAGAACTGTTCTTTATATCAGACACTTATGAACAGCACACACAAAGATCAAGATTCCTGCAAACGCTTAAGCACATAGGGAACTTTTTATGCACATGGGCATTGGTAGTAAACTCACTGAGGCCACTCAGCTGTGCAGCCCTTCTCACGTGGGTGAATATTTTCAGAATTGTATCGCAAGTTTCCTCAATACTCTGCCAGGGTTTTGTTAATTGGTAATGGTAGCTAGGAGGTTGCTCGGGTGTGTGTTTAATGGCTCCAAACATTCACAGGATTCCTCAGTTCCTCTCTTCTGTCAAAATTTCAGTTGTCAAGACGGAAGCAACCAGGGCTGGTAAGTTCCAGCACGTTAAATACAATCCTCTGACCTAGTGAGAAGAGGAGTCATGTTTATATTGGGCTGATGAAATGAGATGACTTGTTTGAGGAAAAGGCCTTAGACAAAATACCCAGAACAGGAGTGGCTGGTAGGAAGCTGTCAGAGCAGGCACTGTTTTGTCAGCAAAATGATGACTGAGTTAACTCCAAAGCATCCTAATTTTCATTTTCCCCAGGTTTGCTGATGAATTCCAAACTTTTTAAAACTGAACTGAGGCTAAAAAGTGATGAAAAACTCCCTACTGTATACACACAGATAAAAAAGTTGTCTGTTTTCTTCTCTAAATATGGTTAGATTTTGTGCTAAATGTTGTCCTTAAAGGAAGCCTCTTCATAGTCCCTGCATGAGCTATATGGGAGGTGGGTCCAGACAAGTGAGTAGAGGCAGGAGTGCAGCAGATCGTGCGTTATGAAGCTGCTGCTTTCCAACACAGCGAATGGGCAGGACATGACAGAGCTTCAGAGCTTCCTTCCCCATCGCATCTTCATAATATGGACTGTAAGTAGGTTAACTGTGAGGACCTTTTCCCAGCAAACAGAAAACACACAGAAGGAACTGTAATTCTCAAGGTCACTATTTCCTATCCATACAGCTCCTAATGCTACACTATGTATCTTCTTTCCAGGTACGTGGTGCAGCTGCTGTCAAACCCATCATGACTATTAAATGAAGATACCAATGATTAGTAGTATCCCTGAGTAAGTCTGTCTATTCACAGTTCTTTTCTTTTTCAAATGTGTTTTGAACATTTCCAGCCAACAGGAAAATTGCTAATGGATTCTTGTGTCTGGTTTTAAAATGCAAAAAAATTGTTTTTGTTTAGCTCTTTCCTGACCAAACCTATGCTTGTCTATGATTTCCCGTATTGCAAAATAACAGAATCCTTTCTCTTCAGGGGCAACAGAGAGACTGAAATGTGTACTGAAGACAATATACCCATGTAGCCAGTCATTTTCTACAATCCATTCTTTCTTTAGAAATGATGGGAAATCAATGTTTCCCTAGAGATTTTTACTGCCAGTCTGTTTATCTGCCAGAACCTCTTCAATATCCATCTTAGATGGCTGAAAATTATCTTTACAGGGTGTTGAGATGAATGGTTTGTCAGACCTTCTGCCTGATGATTTTTACATCCTTTTCTAATCTCTCCATTGAATAGTAAGTTAGCAAAAAGTAAAATACATACAATATGCCATTTTGAACTACCAGACTTGCTGCAAATCCTAATTCAGTTATGAGACTGTGCCCTTAAAGCAGTGGGAAAATTGCCATTCATTTTAATGTCTTATGTGTCAAAATAATGACCAGATTATGTCTTTGTGACATTCCAATTATTTGTCCATAAGTGTATCTTCCCCACAGGCTGACACTATTTTTGGTGCGAAAGAGCAATATTCCCATGGATGGTTTTCTTAATATCACTGGCAAAATTTGGATTATCCACTCCCAATTCTGTTTTTTTTAAACTGCAAATCCTGGTCTTTCTAACTAGTTTAACCTGCCATCGTGCCAAGTAGTGTGTTAGATGACAAGGTGATTGATCCACTGTTCCACATGTCCTTGGGCTTTTCCAGATTTTTTCATCAACTTGTGCAAATTCGTCTTAATGTTTTTGGTTGTGTTTCAGATATAGCACTATTATTTGAGAAATGAGTAATTGCATTATTTCCCTTTTTAAAATTTTGCCAGAAAATGCATCAATCAAAACTATATACTAGGAATTTGTATGGATTCTTGAAAGAATTTAAAGACCTCAGAAAAGAGACAAAAGAATAGAGAAACCATCAGCATTTATTTTGCTAGAAAAAAGTAAGAAATTGAGACCTTGTTTGTAAGATTGGGAGCCTGTTTCACCATTGTGCCTCAGTTCCAAAGAAAGCGCAGGAAAAAAAACCAAAACATGTATCAAGTTGAAGTTTTTCATTTTAAACTTAGGACCTTCCCCCACTTCCAGCAGATGTGGACCTCGGGGGTTTGCCCATCCGTAATATAAAGGCTGCTACTGAATGAAAGAAGAGGTGCTTTCAAGTCAGGTAATCCTGTGTGGTGACCATATGTTCCCCATTCCTGTTTCACGCTGTGCTGTTTTCATTTCATGCCACTAAGCTTTTGGGGCACAATGTTGGTAATTGCCCCTGCGCAAAGAGCAGTGAGGATGCCGGTGCTGGCAGGCACAGCGCTGAGCCGCCCAAGGGTGTTTGGAGAGATGGTGGGGCAAGGAGGGCAGGGCTTCCTGGGCGAGATGTAGGGGCTCCTTTGGCAGGGAAGGATGCTGGTGCTTTGCCAACAGAGGACAGGTTCATGTCACACCTAGTATGCAATAGGATAAAAGCACCCATAGGTGTGGTGTTAATGTTTTCCCAGTACGCTATTCTGGCTGGTGCTGGGCCACATGCAGTGGGGGTGATAGCTTGGAGGGGCTGTCCAGGCTCACACAACCTCTCCCGAGCATCTGCCTGCCTGGGGCTGGCACGGGGCGAGGGTGTGGGGGCAGCTACCACCGGCCAGAGGACAGGACAGTCACTTCCAAAACAGCCCTGCCCCTTCCCCTTTATTCCCCTGATTCCTGCAGGGCCAGCAGGAAGCGCGACTCCCCACATTTCTCAGTCTTAAACATGCCTTTCTCCTACTGTCTTTCTGTTGGCAGAAGGAGCCTGTCCCTGGACCCTCATCCACGGGAGAGTGACATCCAATTTCTTCTACACTGCTGAAAAACTTGGAGCCAGTCATGACTATGTTGATCTGCTTAGTTTTACTGGATGAAAACTGTAATTATAATAGCACTGACGCAGTGCAGAGCAAGACTTTCAGCTGTTGCAATCATCACAGTTCTGCCAGCTTCGAAGGAAATAATCTGTTCATGCCAGTCCAGAATCTGGCCACCTTCTAAAGAAATCAAGTAATGATGAAATCACCAGAGTCCCTATTGAACAACATTTTATTAACATAGTTACCTTTTCTTGCAAGAATAGCTTGCACCTTTTAGCCCAAATCTGAGTCAAATTCTGACTGCAAATATATTGTTATTTTTTTTGGGGGGGGGGGAGGTGGGTGGGGTGCCTTGCAGTAAGTTGTATAAAGAAATATAATTGTCTTTCCAGTATTTTATTCCCATTGCTTGGGTTATGCTATGCAAAGTTCTGAGCAGCTGATGAGTTCAAATTCTTCCGCGCACTGATTGCAAAGCTAATCAGGTAGGTGAAATAGGACTGAAATACTGCTATTTGCTCTAATTTCTAGGAATATAAATAGTGACCACAGCTTTAGTTCTTGAGCTGAAATATTCACAGGACGCCTGCCTACATTCACCCGAGAGCCAGCGGGCATCTGGCTGCAAGACTTCATAGACTTGCTTCTAAAAACTAGAAACAAAGCAGAGAGGACAAGAACAATGCAGCCCTACAGGATCTCTCCTAAATTAGAGCTTTCACCATGGGAGAGTGAGCAGCTCAGGGGAATTGGTAATGGGAAATTGGAGCCATGCACCTCGAGGCTGCCAATCTGTATCTGATCCAGGCTAGTACTGGCTGGAAGCCTTTAGCATCCAATCGCTCTTTTCTTGTCTTTGTGAAGCTGTTAGCAGCCTCAGCCTGGTTCCTGGTGGAACTATATCCACAGCACAAGGCAACCTTCACAGCTGGCATGAAGCTGCAGCCTCGCTTACATTCACAGCAGAGAGGTGAGGTGAGGAGGAGGTGGAGACATAGCTCCTTCCTACCCTTAGGAGAGTCCCCCATGGCCAGGGAGAGGCATGTAGGCAAAAGGGTGTGTGGAAGACACTGTTGCTGGTTAATGTGCACTCAGGAGAGGAGTCTGGCTCAGAGAGACCCTGGGCTAGAGGGGTACATGGGGAGGGGTGGCAAAAGATTGGTTGGAAGTCAAGGGATGGGGCAGGGTTGAGCAAGAAGTGCCCTAGCAAGGAAGCCGTCTGCATACAGTGCATGTCAACAGCAGTCATCTTCTCTCCCTATGCAGCATTTCTTATGTGAGGATGGAATGCAAGAGGAGTGTGTTTCTGATACACAACTGCCTAATTTCTGTGAAATCAGTGGGAAGGCAGGGGCTGAGCATTTTGAGTACCTTTGAAAAATCCTAGCGTCCACCTGAAAAGTGCACACTCTGCTACTTGTGCCCATGGTTTCTCAGGGTGAAGAATTGCTCAGCCCTCAGTATACCTATTGGTCTTCCCCAGATATCAAAATAAAATAAAATAATAATAATTTTTTTTAAAAAAAGTGCAGCAATACCAAAATCATTACAGCATAGACTGTTTGGGGGCTAGAAGTACTGAAGAAGCAGAACAGCAGGATGGAGTTCTCATACAGAGGCAGGAGGAGAAATAACTCATTGCAGCAGAGCCAGATTTCCCAGAACAAACTGACACATTCTATTAAGCCCTCACTTGCTACCTGGGGACGAGCTTTAACTGAACCTTGGGGCTGGCCATCCAAACACAGGCAGGTAATCAGGTAACGTGAGCCACTTTATACCTACCTGGAAAAAAAAAGTACAGGTTGGGTGTGCAGTACCTAAACTAATTACTCCAAAATGATTGCCTGGATTTGGGCCAGGCATTATCTCATTTGTCCTCAGCGCTACTGCAATGGCATGAGGGGAACAGAAAATGCAGTAACTTGAGAGGGAGATAAGAACAAGAGGGAGGGAGAATTGGGAATGCTTTTTAGCTGTGAAGGAGATGTTCTGTCTCTGCACCATTCTTTTGTCCAACCTCAACAACAGTGAAGCAGCCTTTGTATCTTGTCTCCTTCTTTTAAAATGGATTGGTAGCCAGAAAGAAGCGTTACCCACATATACATAGTCTAAACACTGAATTAACCTGTTTTTTTCTCCTTGCTCTCCTTAGAGCTACACTCATCCTACTGAAGAAGAAAATGTCAAGATCTGATTGTAATTTTTAGAAAAAACCTGTCATCTCCATTTTCTACACAGATTATTGGTTATATAGTGAACATAATTTTGACTCATGCTGAGTAGAACAGAGAAGTTCTGATCCCAAGGATTATTGGTCTTAATGAAAAGAGTTCCCTTTGATATGTTTAAAGCAGAGCTGCAGAGAATGGTTATTGGTTATTTTATTGCTGGTAGAGAAAATCAGTCATTTAGTTTCTGATATAATATAGTATACAGGACCTGCCTAGGAATTTAGGAGAAACAAATAAAGTAAAAGTCAGCATTAGAGAACAAAAAAAAAAAACCAAAACAAAAAACGCAGACTAAAACCCAGCAGCACAACATCTTTTGTCTTTTATATACTGTCATACGGAGAAAATAATATTTTTCATGTAGAAGCTGACAATTCCTGCATTGTGTTTAAAGTGTTCCTGGAAAGTGTGGGCTTGGGAACTACCACAGATGTATTTATGGGGAAGGAAGGCACCTGAGACTTATCTTGCTAATGGCTGTGTTTCGCATTATTCAACTGATGTGGAACTTACTGTGTGAAACCCATGACAGACATCAAGAAGGAGGAAGGAGGTGAAACAATATTGAAAAGCTGTAACTTTACTTTCCATTTTCTGTTCCATTTTCAGTGACACTTACTTAATATATGTGAATATAATAAATAATTTACTAATAAATAAAACATAAGGAAAGAATAGGCAAGAATGTGAAATCAATAAGCTTAGTTTTTACAAGAAAGGACAAGTAAGAGTCTTATTAAGTCCATCCAATAATCCATCCCTGATTCACTTAGTCAGTGCTTAGAAAGTCAGTAAATGTTCATTTTCAGCTCTTGCTCATTCAACTCAATGTAGATTTGTTTAAACTTGCAGAAGAGTACAGATCTGGGGAATAGTGCCGCTTTGCTGCATTAGAACATGCAAGCCACATTTAGCTGAAGAACAGATAAACCGTGACCATTTATGTGTAGCTGCCTGGTCTTCTGCGTTGGTTGGGTGTGAGCTGGGCATGTCAGTGTTTGCCTTTGTTCCCTGTTCAGGATGACAGGGGAGGTTCAGCTTCAACCAGGAGAGCACAGCTGAAGGTTAGAGGACAGGACAGATTCT
This sequence comes from Falco peregrinus, assembly GCF_023634155.1. Classification (NCBI taxonomy): domain Eukaryota; kingdom Metazoa; phylum Chordata; class Aves; order Falconiformes; family Falconidae; genus Falco; species Falco peregrinus. The sequence continues at coordinate 37,263,316 of NC_073727.1, forward strand.
ATCTTTGAACTTCAGTTTGGCGCTACCTAGGAGCTGTAGCTGACATTAATGCTAACATAGAAGATCATGTTGCTTGACCGATTTCTTTAATTCCCTTTCCCCTTCTTTTCCTTTTCTTCATCCTCTTTTTCCTTTTTCTTCTTCTTTTTGCTTTTCCTTTTTCTTTTTATCTTTTCTTTTTCTATTCCTATTCCTTTTCTTTTTCTTCTTTTTCTCTCTCCCTCTCCTCTCCTCTCCTCTCCTCTCCTCTCCTCTCCTCTCCTCTCCTCTCCTCTCCTCTCCTCTCCTCTCCTCTCCTCTCCTCTCCTCTCCTCTCCTCTCCTCTCCTCTCCTCTCCTCTCCTCTCCTCTCCTCTCCTCTCCTCTCCTCTCCTCTCCTCTCCTCTCCTCTCCTCTCCTCCTCTTTTTTTTTTTCCCCTCCTCTATCACCTTTGGTGGTCAACTGTATTTATAGACAAAGGGCCACAATGTACATGCCTGATTCTTTCAAGTTAGATGCCTGCCTCTTTCAAGGGAGCCTGTAGCCAAAATTACCTGTGACCTTTCCCAGGAGCATGGGTAGAAACTTCTTCTTGAGTGAGATAAAGAAATTAGACTTCATTCTTCCGTGGTTTACTCCTAGGAATGCATTTTGGCAAGATGCTAAGAATAAACCAGTTCTTGAAAGGGGGATCTGGGAAGTTGACAAGCATGGCTAAGCCCAGCAGGGAAATTTGATGAGGAAATAAGATGCTTTGTAGATCAGTGTGTAGTGATTAGTCTTTTGAATGCTGGGATTATTATATAAGCAAAAAAGGAGGGGGGCACTTTTTGTATCTGACAGCTACCACTTATACAGGTATTCTTCAAACTAATGAGAAACATAATGGTGTATTTGTTTATAAATCTTGAGTGAGACTCCTGCATTTTCCACCGAGCAATTAAATGTGATGGAAAAGTAAAGACAACTTTTCTTTTTCTTCTCTCCCAAATTAGAATCAGTACAGAAAGAACAGGTAAAAAAAACCCAGTTAATATCCTGCCCTGTCACTGAAATGCTGCTTTCAATCTTGGAGTCTATGTTCATCTTCAAACAAAAAGTGTATTATATATTTGAAACTCAGACTCCACATTTTGTACACTGTAAACATGTACTGAGAATAATGAAGGATCCAGAAATCATTGCACACTGGTATGACAGATATTAGTTGCCATCATGCTGTACAAAACCAAACAGGTTAGGAAAAGCACGGAGTACAAAAATCATCAAATGAATGTCTGAAACCACAAAGAAATTAAAAATACTAAAATGTCCTATAAAAACAACAGGTAAGCTGAGACTTAATTAACAGTTCTGTCCATTTTTTTCCTTTTTCATAAGCAACTAATTCTTGTTCTTAAAACTATGGTCTCCATCTGTTTTAAAAATTGAACCATCATCCATAAATGTTATTTTCCCCTCTCTATCTTCCTCTCCAGTCATCATATACACATACAAACAAAAGTAACTTGTTAAGCTTACTTAGAATTTTGCACATAGATTCTACTAGTAAGCATTATGACTCTGTGTATGTGTGTGAAAAGAGAGAAAAAGTGAGGCAACATATTAAACCTCAGATAAAATGTTGGAATATTTTACGGAAGTTCTTCTTCACACATAACACATGACATTGTTCACACAGAAAATGCTTAGGGAAACAGAGAGAGTCATTTACAAACTTCTCCGAACAGCCTGTACGTCTGAGTCAAAATAACCTATTTGCAATGTTATTTGATTATCCCGGACATTATTACGCATTTTTGTTTAGTTTTCTGCACCGTAGCTAATAAGTTGGCTAAGACCACCTGGAGCTAGCTGGAGATCAGAGTGTTTCCAGTCCTGTCTGCAGTGCCCTTTCCCTTACAGACAGACTAATTTGTGTGCAAGCAAGATTTACCATGAGCATATGCCTTTCTCTCTCACTGGGACATTATCTTAGGAAGTGTTATTCTAAGTAGTAATTCCCCAGTTCAAGTGAAAACACTTAGGGAGTCAGCTTATTGAACGGAAATCTGAAGTATATTTATGAATGTTTACACATAACATATGCACATACTTGTACATGCTATGGGATATAACACCATCTGGACTGAGGCCAGATCTCACTGTTTATATGCACAAATGTATGGCCTCATTTTGTTCAACTTTTTCTGAATTGCAGGGGTAAGCTAAGTGTAAATGAGTCTCTGCCTGAGTTACAGCATTATTGAATTAGTTACAGGAGCAAGTATTTAGTTATGATTAACATTTTATAGGTGGAACTTCTAACCAGAAAAGAAAGGAGACTTTTTTCCAAAAATTCACTGTTGTATTCATACATTAAGTACACTGTGTGGTTCCAGTAAACCCCTTTTTGAAGACTATCTTCAGTGCTATGTGCTGCTAGTGACCCTGCTATTGCTCTTTAAACTGCAGTTGGCTGCCTACACCTGGGGAAGTCCTTGAATTTTGGACTCACATGAATCTTTATCATAGGGCTAGCTTAGTCCTGGTAGCAGCGCTTTACATATTTTTACTTTGCACAGCAATAAATTACTCTACGTAAGTTTTAAGAGCACGGAGAACCTGTTGCCCACCTATGCAGAATCTGCATGGATGCCCAGTTTTTCCATTTCTTCTGCAATTTCCTTTCATCTTTAGTCTACTGTAAGCTTAGCAGAAACAGTCTTGTATGAATTTTCATGTGTATTGTGTTTTCTTCAAACAAATGCCCCTACCTTGTTAGAGGATTAGAATACCATAGAGATATGGTATTCTAGACATTACTGTCATCTTGGACACCTCATTTGTTGTTCCTATCTGCACAAATTTTTTTGGTCTTTTTGATTATAGTTGAGGAATGAGTATCTAATAGAGGACTTGAGAAAATGTCTACAATTTATACTCAGTATTTTGGCTGGTGCAAAGTGTAAAGTGTGTCTTTGAATTGGATTCTATCATAATTTTAAAGCTGTTGTTTTTCTTGTCTTACAGTCACTGCTGGAAAACCTGGAGGTTGTCTAGATCCAAGACTTTTCCTAAACATCTTTTGATATGAATCTTTTATGACTGTTCTCCATTTTTCTGTGTTATATTGAATAGTGAATGCAAAGACAGTCTCTTCAGATAGTGACTCAGAGGAATGCAACATGCAATCTACACAAAGGAAAGTTAATACTCTAGCAGCTAATTAAAAAAGCATTACCTTCCACCAGTGCTGACCTCAAGCCATGCAGAGGATAAAGATGGTTGTCTGTCAATCAAGTTTACCTAACAAACCCTGGCACAATATTATGATGAATGGACAGATCTAAAAAAGGGTGATATTGCTCAGAACTCCAAGGTACTCTTAATACCACATTTAAAGAAGCAGAAGGCCTCATCAGTCATTTGAAACCTCAGCCTGCATGCTAGGGATATACCAGTGCTAAATTTGCTGAGTACTACAGATACTAGACATGCAATATGTAGAAGGACCATTATAGGCTTCCATGGGGATTTTGATATCCTCAGCACTAGGGTGTTCAAACCACAACAGTACCTACAGACATCCTAAAGTCTGCGTGCTCATATTTCACCGTCTTTCATCACTCCAACAGCAGAATAAACACTGAATTTTAAGTCTTTTTGTGTTCCAAAGAAATTTTATTGTATGTTTAGGAACTTTGCAACTGCTGATGCTGGCTCACTCTCCACTTCTACTTTACCATTAATTAAGAGAAATTCAACTGCCATGTTCTCTGTAGAAATAGTGTAGAAATAGCATTCACCCACACTGCAATTGCAATGCATTTAATTCCTCTATCCCCCTGCCCATGTATTTCTTCATCTAGATTTTTATCATGCAACCTGTTGCCCCAGTTCTGTGACAACACAGCCACAGAGCCCTTTGTTAGAGTGAGAAATGGCTTTTAAAAAATGTACCTTTTGTTTTCCTTGAACCAGCTAAGAGGTGAGAGGTTAAGCTCCTAGTCATTTATATCAATTCTATAGTACTTATCTGAATAGCCATGTAAGAGTCTGGGCTAAAATGTGCTTTAACCATGCTTTAGTGAAAATATGAGGAGCAATCACCTGAATTCTGTTCCCATAAGACTTCTTTTCTCTGCACAAATGCATTCACTTTATATGCAGGATAGCATAAAGGGATCCCACTGTAAGTGAACGCAAAAGAGCCAGGCATCTTGGGATGGCTCATCACCTTGTTTCCAGATTTCCTCTCCTGAGGTCCCTTTTACATTGCTCAGTTCAGACTGGAAGAATAAGCCCCCACAAATCAGAACAATTGTCTTTATGCTATTAGGATACTGAAATATTTGAGTCATACAGACCTAGAAGTGTGTGTGTGTTTTTAGGCAAGAACTATAGTAGGGGGAGAGAGAGGAGCTGGGGAGCAGGATCTCTCTACCATGCCTCCTTGGTCAGCCACAGCCAACATCTATAAAACTTCTCTTGGAAAAGTAGCAAAGTCCACTCTGTCCTTTCCTCTTTCCTCCCACTGAGCAGGGAGTCCATTTCAGTCTGTTCATGCTCGTGGGGAGGCCTCTGCAACTATTTTGTATGTCCTAGCCTGTGGGATGGATACCTGCAGCATGAAATGAACAGCTGTAGCTGCTGCTTGTGAAGTCAAATGCAGTTTATTATTAAGATAGAGAAAGAAACAGTCTCAATGGGAAACTGATCATATCCTGTGAGGGAGAGGGCAATAGGATCCATATTACTATTTCAATGAAAATTAGTAAATCTTTCGAGCATATCCCTGTGTTTTAAAGAATCAATGTATAGATCTTTGGGGAGCGTTTTATTCCCTGTAATTAAGATAATTTTAACTCTCTTAAAAGGTAGTGCTTGGTTCAACAAAGCTAAGTGCCACATCCTCCACTTGGGTCACAACAACGCCACGTTAACACTACAGGCGTGGGGAAGAGTGGTTGGAAAGCTGCCTGACAGAAAAGGACCTGCGGGTGCTGGCCAACAGCCGGCTGAACATGGGCCAGCAGTGTGCCCAGGTGGCCAAGAAGGCCAACAGCATCCTGGCTTGTATCAGAAAAGTGTGGCCAGCAGGACTAGGAAATTGCTTGTCCCCCTGTACTTGGCACTGGTGAAGCTGCACCTCACTGTGTTCAGTTTTGGGTCCCTCACTACAAGACAGACACTGAGGTGCTGGAGCATGTCCAGAGAAGGGCAACAAAGCTGGTGAAGGGTCTGGAGCACAAGTCTTATGAGGAGTGGATGAGGGAACTGGGGCTGTTTAGTCTGGAGAAAAGGAGGCTCAGGGGGGACCTTATTGCTCTTTACGGCTGCCTGAAAGGAGGTTGGAGCGAGATGGGTGTTGGTCTCTTCTCCCAAGTAACAAGAGACAGGGCAGGTGGAAATGGCCTCAAGTTGTGCCAGAGGAGGTTTAGATTGGATATTAGGAAAACTTTCTTCACCAAAACAGTTGTCAAGCATTGGAACAGGCTGCTCAGGGAGGTAGTTGAGTCACCATCCCTGGAGGTATTTAAAAGGTGTGTAGATGTGGTGCTTAGGAACGTGTTTTAGTGGTGGACTTGGCAGTGTTAGGTTTGTGGTTGGACTCTGTGATCTTAATGTTCTTTTCCAACATAAAGGATTCTATAATTCTATGATCCTATGATTCTGTGATTCCATCACTATTGATCTGTGTGGTCAGGATCAAATAATGTTAGACCAGTGCTTTAGAGGATGATGAATAGAGAAACATGGCATGATGAACTGAGAGGAAGGATGATGAAAAATGTAATTTCCATAAATGTAAAGCCTGACAAAAGCTGACTTGCTGTGATACTTGGTTCATTACCTGAAGAGGGAAGGGATTACATGCCGGGGTAACATGCTATCACCATTGAGGTTCTTGGCCTCCAGGACATGGTGGAAGCAACCACCTCTGGAAGCTAATGGTCAATGGCAGCTCAAGCAGCAGGGTGCTGAGCCAGCGGTAACCATAAACTGCAGCAGACAAGGCGTGTGGCATCTGAAACCTGAAAGCAAGCAGATGGGCCACCGCTTCTCTCTCCAGTCATGCAACTTCCTGTTGCCTAAACTGAATTGTTCTAGATGAAATTTTCCGTGTAAAAGCTGACATCAGGATGAGTGTTCCTGGGAAGCAGCAGTAAAAACAGTTCATTTTTTCTTCAGCTATTCTTCAGGGAAAATACACTGGCATATATTTTCATGGCCTTCTCTTTGACCAGTATATTGGCCCACGCTTTGGAACAAGGCTTTGAAACATGGTACAGATAAGGTTCTTTGTCTCAGCAGCGTGCTGCTTTTTGGCCTCCTCATGAAAATCTCCCCAGGTGTTGCCAACTTGCAGACCTTTGACTTGCTGCACTTTGCACATGCTCAGCTGTGATTTTCCCAGTTACATTTCCAGAATATTCCAGTTGCTCTGCGCATGCTCCAGGACTCTCTCTGCAATTGCAGCTGTGGGTTCCTGTCTAAGGATACAGTTTCATGATCAGCGTAATTTGATCTAACTGTGGGCTGCTGCCCAAAAAGGATGGCCCCATTTTCTCTGGGATCCCCAACTGCATTTGCTGAACTCCCCTTTTGCATCAGATCTATCAACCGTACAATTATGGAACAGCTCATGAGGATGACAAAAAAATCTTCCTAGTTTTTTTCTTTCCTCTGTTTTTCAAGGTCAGTGCCAGTTCCAAGTACACAGACCAAGGGCAATGTGCCTGACCCAGGTTTCCTCTCATTGCCTTGCTTGGGTATGCACTGCATGGGAGGAAGGAGCTGCTCACTGGGATGTAGCAAGGGCACAGGCCAGACCTGTGGAGCAGGCAGTCGTGTAATATACATTCATGAAATAATACATGGAAAAACTTGTGCTAAGTAAATGAGAGCAGTAAACAATGTCCAGGGTATTGGACTGCAGATGCTTGTCTACTATATAAGCCATTTGAGTACAGTACACAGTATTGTACTTGCCTATATGCAAGCATCTTGGTGGACAGCAGTAGATAGCAGGAATTCAAAATTACTATTATTAGTTCACCAGCGCATACTGGAAGAACACCAGCTACTTTACCAATATCTCAGACAAGCAGGCCTTCCACTACGAGCTCACCTATTCAGTGTAGTAAGTATGGGCACTGTGTCTGCTGTGCCGTGCAGGGTAAGAGGAACACAGCCCATGGTGCTGAAGGACTCACTCTTTCTCTGGGGTAGTGTTCTAGAGGTTAGCTAGGTTTTTTGCCTTTAGTGTTTGTCATCTAGCCAAACGAAATAATTTATCTGAAACTGCAGCAAGGTGCATCAGTGGTCTGCGTGTTCGTACGTATGCCATGCTTCTTGTGCTGCCCTCTGCTCAGTGGCTCAGAGCAGCTGGAGGCTGGTGGCTGTCGGTAGCATCTTTTCCCATGGGAAAGGAGAGATATCCTAAAGCTTTGATTTAACATGGAGCTCTCAGTGGGTAAAGCAGTGCGTGCTCTGCCTGCTGATTGCTTACTCAGTGCTGTTGGTTGCATTAGAATAAAAGGGTACCTAATAACTCCTCCATAATACTCTTGGATTTTTACACATAAATTCATCTGTTCATCACAAGCTTCTATAGCAAACGACTCACAGGAGATGACTTTGATTTCTAGGAAAATAACTGGGAGAAGCAGCTTTTAATTGTTTTCTGCATATACAAAACCACAGTCATAAGGAAATAATGCATACATATGCACAAAATGCAAAGGTGCTACCAGAAATACGGCCTTCAATGTATTACCTAATCCAGTTCAGAGGAACTCTCTGAGTGCAAAGGCTGGGTTGCTGTGATATGATTTGAGCATATGGATATAAAGAAATGCTAAAAGAAATGGAATTAGGTAGCTTATTTATGTTCTCCTCTACCCAGTGCACGGCATCATTATCATTTTATCAGGATCCCCTGACACTCCTGATGAAGTGTGAGCAGATTGACTCACCAAAGCCACAGCCCAAATGAGCCTTTACTCTGATATTCAAGGATAGCTTGTGAAACTTTCCAGCTGATGCTGAGTTATCCTCTGGGAATACTACAAGGATTTCAGGAAACCCTTTTTTACTTTCTTTCTTCCTTTTCCTCTTTCTTTACCATGATGTCTTATTTTATAGCGGAAGGACTAAATCTCGCTATGGGAAATATGAACTTGTGATAAAAGCAAGGGTTAAAACCAAAAAACCCCAACTTCCAGAATTTTTCCATATCTGATCCATCATTAACAGCAGTGAATTTGGGATCATCCAAATTCCACACTGATTTTTGGGAAGGGGGAGATGAGACAATTCAAAGAGTTAAATCCTTTGTCACAACACAGCTTGCCTCCAATTTGCACTCTGTTATAAATGAGACCTACTTCAGTGTTATTTGATGGCTCAGCAAGTTCAACAAGGTATTTGTCGGTATTAATCAGATGATTGTACCCTTTGGATTAGTTCTTAGTATCTGCTAATGGTGAGTCACTTATTGAATTTCAGTAGTACTGAGGAAAAGAAAAAAGATTTTTAGAAAGGTGGTACATAGAGTTTTAGCTTTACCTTCAGGCTGTCAGTTCAGTATCTCACTATCACTCCGTCAAAAACTAACTCCTACTGAAAACAACTACAAAAATACACCACCAGCACCAAATATTGTTAGAGCTAAAAGGAATACCCACACTGTAGGCTTGTTTCACCAAAAAATTGCACAGCATCTAGCGCATGAGCCAAACCTGTTTGGCCTTTAAAAAAGCACACCTGGGTATGTTAATGAGGCTTCTATCTCCATAGTATGAATAAGGCATAATAAAGTTCAGTATTTTGCTGGAACAAAGACTTCAACCAAAGCCTCAAAGCTACAGCCAAGTTAGCTCTAGTCCATGCTACAGTACACAGCCACATTTAAAAAGTTATGGAAAAAAAAAAAAAAGGAACCAGATCACCCAATGTTGTTGGCTTTTCTGTCATTCTTTTTTTCAATGCAGATGAGTCCTAGAGGACAAAAGTGCTTGATGAAGACTGAAGCAAGGTTGGTATGTAGCAGCAGAGAGAAAAGCCACTTTCTTTCTAAAGAAATGTAAACACATATCAGACTTGAAGTTGAAGGCATCTTTTTTCCTCCCACTAAGTACCAGGGTGACTTAATTTGCCAGCTGTTTATTTCCATCAGTAATTCATGAGCAAAAGCAAAGAAAACAGTTTTTAGGAATGCTTCTCTGCCCAAATAATAAGTCATTATTTTAACTCAGAAGGCTTTCAGGAAGGACAGGGAAAATAAGCCCCTAAGCCTGTGAAATGCTGCACAATGTTCAAATAATTAATGTTGCTTCTCGCATCCAAGATGTGCTGAGGTTGTGGTGAAAGATTGGAAAGTGGTTTTTAGTCTGATGAGGCCCAAAACCTTGTTTATGGATTCCTTCTGTAGTTATGGATATTATACCTAGCTAGGAAGTGTAGGCAGTTTTCATTCCTCTTCTGCTTCTGGTGCAAATGATTTTTTAAAGGGAAACCAAAACTAATGTGTCTTGCCCACCATACCCTCTTTCCAAACAAAATACTTACTTTTAGGTCTTTGTCAAAAAAGCAAGTGACAAAATATTTGTCAATACTTTGTGGATTATTTTTTTTTTAAGTTGTATAACTCCAGCAGCTAACAGAAACTGAAGACCAGATAAACCATTTATTAAACCAACCACATGACCTATTGGGGAGTGCTATTATCTGTCCTTTGAAGGGTTACATTCCTTATCCCTTTTACTTCAACCTTCTAAACAGCTGAATTGTGAATCATTTCTGTGTACTAAGCCTGCTCTCCACAGAGACCAGGAGGACATCTGGCCCTCTCTGGGATGAGGGCTGGGAACTGGGGAGGAGAGGAGGAGTGATGGTCCTGCAGGCTGGTACTGGATCCTTGCTACCCACCTGAGACCAGAGTCTGTGACATGACTCCCACCACCCCAGCCAACCAGCCTCAGCAGCCTCTGTGCCTCCTCCTGTGGGAGATGTGATTTGAGCTGGAGCTAATCCTCCCCCACTGTTTTATTCAGTTAGGTTGCTGCATGTTTTGGGGCACATAAAACACTCCTGAGCTGCATCAGATTTCTAGTCTTAGCTATAGCATTTTGCCTTACAATTCAGGGAGTCTTAGCCTGGAGGACACAGGTGGAGTTCATGTGCCAGCACAGAGCTGCTGGGAAGCCCAAGTCTTTCATGCTCCCAGTCCCTTGGTGACAGTAAATCTGAGCATTCAGCATTTCCTTCTGTGGAAGAGCAGATTTCCACTGCTCATTCACAAAAATGCTGCGAGTCCTGCTAGTATGAGTGAAGCCACCTTCGTCTGGCATCTGGCATCCTGGACTGGCGGCGAGTTGGTATCGTACTTGCAAGGAAGGCTGTAAGAGAAGTTCATCTGCTGCACCTGTTAGAAAAAAGTCCTGAAGGCAAGCAAAGATTTTGGAACGATCCCTCGTGTCACAGGCAGTGGCACTTCAGGAATGATTTCATATGCCAGCCAGACTCCAGCTTCCCTGATTCCTCAGAGTCTTGTCATGGCTTGCATACACCATGTGGCACTGAACGTGAAAAACTGGAGACCACTGATCAACCTGCTCTAGAGAGCAGATTTAGGGCATTGTGCATTAACTTGTTTTTTCCTTTGGTAGCCTTCTTGGCTTGCTTATTTGCTTGTTTATTTGCAGCTTGTTCCAATTCCATCCTTCGTCCTTTTCTACACCTTCACTATGTTTTCAGGCAGCTTGACAGAGTTTGTGACATCCTGAAAATACTAATTAATTTATGATTAGACTACTGTCTTTATTGTATGGGGGGAAAGGACAACACATAGCTTGAAGTTACATATATATTACATAAAGAAAAAAACAAGGCACCAAGTGGCTCCAGGGCTTCCTGAAGCTACAGAGGCTGGACATCTGTAAGCCTGAGCAGCAGATTTTTTCCCACTTTCCTGTTATGAATCCCAGCCTCTGCCTACCCTAGAGGAAGGAGGAGCAGCCTGCCAGGGTTGCTAGTGATTCATATGGTGGTTTAGGCAGCTTGTGCAGGCAAGGGAGGGAGCTCTGAGAAACCCTTACTCCAGCTAAGGCATTGTGAATAAATTTTTTCCCTAGTTAGCCTACAATCTGACTCACATACATTTTATGCTAGTGAAATCCAGCCCTCCATCTTTCTCTTTAACACCTTTTTGTCAGCTGTGCTAGAGTCATAGCTCTAACTTATGCGTATTGGCATAAACCACATCATCTCATCTTGGGGTAAATCCTTTCCTCCATGTCCTTTGCCCGGAGCAATTGCCGTGCCCTGCACAGATCCTCATGGCTCACTTTCAGGGCAAAGGGCTGCACATATTTAACCACTTACCACTTCAGTGCCTGGAAGTTAAACTATCTGGAAAACACAAAAGTGAGACTTGGGGTTAGGATACCAAAGGCTTCTCATAATGGGTTACACTAGGTTACTGACTACTTAAAAATATTCAGCACTGAGGGCCATTTGATCACAAGCCACCTTTTCCTGAGTCCCTGTGAAGCAATGGTAAGATGGTGTTCACCCTGAGAGACTAATATGAAGATGTACTAGCTCAGCCATCAAATATCCATGCTGAATGTGCTGAAATTCAGCCAGATTCAAGTTCTATAGGTAACTCAGACTAAGAACAGATGGAGTGATGTAAGTCCAATGGCAGTGTAGCAGTAGGCTTCTGGGAAACTTAGCAAGGCCAGAGGCTTGAGGACATAAGTGGTTCAACTGGCAGCTGCTCCATGTGGTGGGCTAAGAGGAAGCAAAGCATGTGAACAACAGAGAGGCTCAACAGGAAAGCATCTGACAGGTGAAGGCAGCAGCAAACATGAAGCAAATCCCAACCAAAGTAATCTCTCCAAAGAGCAGGAGAGATTTGCCCAAAGAGCAGAACATGTGATGATCCTAAGATTAACAGGCCATGCCAGGACAACAGTAAAAACATACCCTTGTAAAGAACTATGGCCTAATAGCCTCTTACTGCCCCGCAAGTCAGCATATGTTGGCTCAGAAGACAAAACAACAAGGAAAACTGATAGCACCAAAGATGTAAGAACTTGCATGAGTTTTCAAAGGAGAAGTGTGAACTACCAGAAGGAAGAGTCTGAAAGAGGTAGGAAGAAGCTGGTCTGAACACGCACATCCAAAGTCCCAGCAGCACACGCGTACTATCTCTGCAAATAATCCTCCTAATAAGAAGAGAGTTTATTTTTAGAAACTAGGAGCCTTCTTACTTTGTTACCCGGAATTTAGTTACTAAAGGGGGATCATATATTGTATACACAAAGCCTGCTTTGACACACCCTTGTTACTTGACTGGCTACATGTGTGTTATCTGTGACAAAAAGTTAACATTTCATAATTAGAACATATCCCCTCCAGGCATCATTTGTGTCATCCACTTACACGACAGCTGCAAAGGATTTTCATTGCAGTGACAGCCACAAAGGAAGGATGTGCAGAAGGGTTTGACACAACTACATTCATTTCTAAGCATGTTGGCTGCTTGCTGATTTGTGAGTAATGCAAATGTTTTACTTAGTGGGCTGAGCTCAACAAGAAAATAACTGGGTTTCCTTGTGGACATGGAATTTTTTGGCTTTGAATCCTGGTGCTGCATCTCTTCTGTAGCACAGAATTTTATAGTTTAGACAAGAGTATTTCTGGGTCAGGAAGAAAGCAGATTTTATGTGTTTGCAATGGAAATTACACCAACCGAAGATGAATTAGTATTTCTACCTAGATAAAAGTAGGCATAGCTTTAGAAAACTCCAGATAACATCTATATACTAGTGATTGCAAAGACGCATTACCACCGCAGTAATGACAAAGTATCAACATACTATCACATCTAGTACTCAGACCCTCTACAAAACTGAAGTTTTGTACATAAAAAACTGCCATACACTGGAGACTTTGGGTCGATAATTAGCAACTTTTTACAAACTCTTGTATTTTATTGCCTTATAATTTCTGTACCACCTCATCTCTTAGTGAGAAGTAATGCATCCAGAGTAACTGCAAGCGTGAAATGAGAAACAAGTTAGACCATAAACAACAAAATAACTGTTAGAGCAATCAGTAGAGGATGCAGCCCGAGTATGAAGGGAAGAGACTGTGTGACTTTGATCCAGCACATTACCCCCACGCTGTTGGCAGAAGGGAGGAAATGCTAAAGCAGTCAATCCACATTTGGCATTGTTGCCTTCCCTTGCAGGAGATTGCCATGCTGCATCAGAAAGCTGGAGAATGTGATGCATGGAGAATGTAATGCTGGAGAGCGTGATGTAAAAAGTAGTGCACACTAACCATCTTTGTCTGGTCTAAAGCCATATGCACCCATTTACCAAACAGAAATAGAAGTCACTATAATGATACCCACTTCTGCTGACCAAATCTTCCTTGAGTTACCCCATTCTCCATGGCAGGCAGCATGCTTAACAAGTCTTCACAAAAAAGAAGGTAGTGAGGAGTTCTGCATTTTGCCCATGTCCCATGAAGTCATGGAAAGATCTTGAATACACTCTGTCCAGGAACTGGTTAAAACTCCAACCTAAACAAGCCCCGCTCTTTCCTGCTGGTACCTGCAAGGCTGGCCTAGAACTGGTTGCTCTAGAAATGCCAGTAAGATGGAGTTTTACCTTCTGGAGCTGGTGATCAAGATCATTGCTGCTAAAGTTCTGTCTTTCAGCTATTCGTATGTCACAAGTGCTATAGTGTAACTCAGGCTTCATTATTTAGACCACCTCTGGGCTCAGCAATGCAGAGCTTACCTCCTGGTCCCTCGTCAGCTTTGTCCTTAGCACATGTCCCATAGGCACTAACAAACAGGGTCTGAGGAGCATCTGCAGGATTTAAGAGTGTAGAGAATTGAAAATTCTCCCTTGAACCATTCGGTACAGACCCTCTGGTTTCCTGAAATAATTAATTCCCCTTTGTGTTTCTGTCCACATATTAAAAGAAACAGAAACACACAAATGCTCTCTTTGAGAAGGTAACCATAGCAGTCTGAGGGTGGGAATCAAGGACTGAGTCCTGAGGTCCCTGAAAAAGATGTCCATGTTACCTTCTGACTCATTTTCCCCCTTGCTAGGCCTGTCTGTCCCCTGGTTTTGAAGGATTATGTTAATGATTGCAAAATACTTCACAGTATGCTTTAAGTGTTAATAATTAAGTATAGCTGAATGGGCTGCATGAGGCTAATCAGAGCGGGTGCTCTATTCAACAGGTGGTAATTCTGGTATTTTAGAAACAATCTTAAAAAGTACACTGTAAATTGTGTAGCTATAGACATGGTCATCAGCATTGGTTAAAGATTCATTTCCCATGAATCTTCCAGGCTTTGAAAATTACCTGCTTAATGAACAAAGTACTAACCGCACAGATGGATACTGGATGGTGGGTTTTAATCCCCTCAGAGTTCCATCCTTGGCCAAACTTGCCTATTTCTGTCAGAGGGGAAAGAATACAACTGTGCTTTTATTTCTTCATACTCTTTACATCTGAAATTAACTCAAAATTTCTCCCTCACATTTTTACTTCTGTTCTAAAGTGGTCTTGGATGGGCCACAGAACTGTGTTGTGTAAGAAAAGCAGAATCCCCTGAGATGGTGAAGCGAGAGGTGTGGAGGATGAGGAGGTATCTGGATCAAGCCTTCCTCCATTGTTCTGCTCTTCCTCACAGGCTTTCTTGAGAGGCATCTTTTCATGTTCTGCCCCCAGGTAGCTTTTCAGCACATCAGCTCTCCTGTGCTGGGAGTGCTTCCTAACATCTGTTTCAGATTTGTTGCTCCTTTGTTTCCATTTATGTCCCTTCTCAATCGTTATTGCTTTTAGGCCAAAAATATTAAATTGTATAGAAAATGTCCAGATAGGCTAAGACTGGTATATGTGTGAGATAAATTTTGTTTTAATTGTTGTTTTCTATCATATTAAGCACAGAAGGTTCAGCTGCTTTGCTGACAGGAGACAGAAGATTTTTATCTGTCTCCATTTAACAAAGCAAAACCTGTAGAGAGGCTCCGTCTTTTATGGACCAGCCATTACAGCCAGAAAAACGCAACAAGGTTTTGAGCTCAAAGCCCTCATCACATCACACTTCTACCATCAAATCAGCACTACTATGACAAAACGAACTGATTTAGAAATGAAGCAATTTCTTATTGTAATGAGTCTCTTGTTTACTGCAGTCCTTACGGGATGTGTCATGAGAATGGCACCTTAAGAAGGTCCTGGTATGCATCTTTGGGTCTGGTTTTTCAGATTATACCAGGGCTCCCATTAGTGCAGGGCTGATCAATAAGTACTGGATGCCGAATGAAAACACTTGAATTTTTTTTGGCTCATGATTACTGAACAACAGAACTATATTGCATGGTGTTAAAAAGATAAGACGGGAATAGAACTGCTTAGTTGTTACAGTTTACAGAAGCAATTCAGCCAGTGCAAAATGGGACCTTAATCTTGACCCAGTATGGTAAACAATTAAAAAGTAAATATTTAGACACTGTACCTAACAGATAAACATTGTACAAAATAACTGTATAGTGACAACAAAATAAATGCATGTGTACAGCTAACAGATCTTTTCACTTTCTGTATGTTCACCCTTTATGGCTGATGATAATTTATTTTTTTTTTTCCCATTCTCTAACATTCACGTACCCGTTTCTAGCTCAGTCACCTATACCTGCTGAGATGAAAGGTAGGTGGCAGAAGTTAAAAGTGACATGGATTTCTTGCTGTTTCCCAGTCCAAAACATTTAATGTACCCTAAGATGGTGCATGAAAATTGAGTATGTGGCTTATGGTTTGGGGAGCAGAGGTCATCTGGCAACCAAGAGGAGTGAGCACCTCCCTGTTTGCAAGATCGTACTGTTTTTTTCCAGTGTAGCATGTCTAGTATTTAAGCTTTGCACTGATTCCATACATTGCTCCAAGCCACATCCCGTTCAATGGAGTTAGCAGAGCCTCTGTGTAACTTCTCTGTGGGGCCATTTTTATGTTCCACGCTGGTAGGACATCAATACCTCTGTACCACAGATGTGGTTTTGGCTGGGGTATGGAGTTCAGAGGCAGCCTCCAAAGCAACTGGCTGCATTCTTTGGCAGTCAAACTACAGAAGCATATGGCACTGAGTTACTTACTGGATAATATTAAAAATAGTATAAGGCTCTGCATTTTAACTGAGCAACTATATTGCTGCTCATTAAACACTTCAGAAATGTCCATCTTCATAAATATAAAATATAGAATTACATATGCCAAAGAAAGGCATTATTACAGTTCCTTAAAATGAAATCTTCCAGGTTTTAAAATGCTTAGTAATACTGGCCTGCTGACATCCTTCTTGTGACCTTAAAACAATTTTTTGTTGTTTCCTTTAAATAATTTAGTGAGTGATTGCTCAGTGATGATGTTTAAATAAAAACACAATGTGATAGTTAATCTGCGAGACAGATGCTATTAATATTGGATGCATGTAGTTTCAGAAGTATTCTGCCTGAATCTGAAGTACTAAGCTGGATATAAATAGTGGTGGATTTCCCTTATGTGGAAAATGTAATAGCCCCGTTAAGCATGTCTTCACGGCAGAGTCAGGCAGTATATTGGCCCTCAGCTTTGAGTACAAGCTTGAGCTGAGATGAGGTGCAAGGAGCCAGGCTGCCAAGCTACACCGAGCTAATGAATCCTCATTAGCTCACTGCTCCCCTAGATATTTCTGTTGGCCTTCACAGGGCATCTCCCCTAATCCTCTCTCACTGCAGTAAGTGGAGTTGTTCCAGACCTAACCCTCTGGGGGAATGGTGTCTTTCGGGCACGAGGAGGGAAATGGGAGGCAGGGGGTGACCTTTGAATAGCTGAGGCTTGTACCCTAACTGTAATCACTTCAAATGAAGTAATCTGGACCTGCAGCAACAAATAGTGGGCAGACATTCATGGTGTGGCCTTGGAGAGGGGTTCTCTGGCCGAAGGTCACTAACTAGCGGCCAAGGAACAAGCGTGATGCCTTCATGAGCTCTAGCTGTTTCCAAAAAGCCACTGTGCATGTGAGCTAGGTCTTCACCAGTAAACTGGGGAAATGAGAAAGCTGAATGAAGGTGAAAAGCTGCCTCTAACTTCTCTTTTCAACCTCATCATCCCACAGAGACTGACAGGATCAGAGTTTGCGTGTGGGCATGATGAATGGAGCAAAATGCAGAGCTGAAATAAGAGTCAAAAAGTAATTCCACTCTGAAGACATACAGGGGGCGGTTCTATGGCTAGGTCACTGTCCCCAAACACCCAAAATTTCAACATAAGACAGAAAGGAAGAGATGCTTCTGTGTATGTATGTGCCAACAAAGCGCTGGCAGGTACATACTGCCTTCCTTCCAGCCCACCCTTTCTGCCCTGGAGAGAAGAAATGTAACTGCTGCTACTTTACATTGTAGGCAATACCTGCAGCTACACATTCAATTATTTTTAAAAAGTTCCAGTTACAATTCCTGTAATGGGATCAATTTTCCCCTTTGTCCTTTGTTTTTTTGACTTTTACTAACAAAATAAAAGATAGATCAGCTAAGGATCTTTGTTTAAATATTATTGGCATACAGTAAATTTAGTAATGCTAGAGTTAGTCCTGGAAGCTTGTTAATAAGATTACTCATATTACCTGTGCACTTAATAAATTTTTGCTGGCTACTGCTGGTTGCTGTGTAGCTCTAGAAACTTATACTTTAAGTTAGGCAGGTTACCAGCTCAGTACTGGTCCAGCCATCAGTTACTGCCTGAAGTTTGGGTGATGCAGCTGCAGTTTCCTTGCTTTACCAGAGACATCTTTGCACAAAGCACATGGGCTAAAGTCTCACACAGGCTTTAGCAGAGGTTTTTCCATGCTAAAGAGGTCCAGGGCTGCCACCAAAAGCAGCAGTGCAGTCCACAGAGGTGCTACAGGGGGACCCAGGGCAGGGCACGCATGTGTGGGAACTGTGCCAGACATTTCCCCCTCCACAAAAGAAGAAAATATTTAATTTTTAACACAGGAAGCTCTCTGTTTTAGGATTTGATTGGTGGTGGCACAAATGCTTCTGCTGGCACACAGGGAAGGGCAACGCTGGGGTGGGATGAGAGGCAGAATGACTATGCTTTTCCATTGGTGACAGGTTTGTGAACCAGGAGCCACCGCCCCACTCTGCCCCACCACCTCATCTGTAAAATGGGGCAGTAATACTCCTCTTCCCTACAGGACATTTGAGGACCAACACATTCCTGCTGCTGAGGCACTCAGGTGTAAGAGATATATACAAGTATAAGCTAGATCAGGCCTCTGTCAGGGGCCTGAGAAATATATTTCAACTGTCTCACATGACTCAAATCAGAAACATTTTAAGTTTTCTTCACCCCCCTGCTTTATAATTTTCAGGATAATTTAATCTTTTTTCTTCTTCTTGCAGTTCCTTGTAAATATTTGGACAAATCTGAAAATAAAAATACTATGCAGGAGGAAACTTTTCAGTACTTTAACATAATCTATTTCCCCCAATATTTTGGCCAAAAGTAGTCTCATAAATTGATATTAATCTTCTCGTTGTACAAAAAAAGTGCCATATTTTACTGAATTTATTATTTAATAAAAAATATTATCTGAGTCATGTAGGATGGCGGCCAATCTGAAAATCTCTGTTTAAAGACTTCAATTTTTTATCATTATGAATAGTGATGGTGGTATTTATGATAGGTATTTACACTACTGAAAGTTGGGACAAGGCAAGTGTTTTTGGAAGCCAAGTTCAGAGTTAAGACCTGAAACGTTTTTTCTTGGTGAAAGAAGCTGGGAGTATTCCTACAGTGAGAAACTCTGGACTCTCCTAAAACAGCTACCAGTGTGTAGCATGTCTAGGTGATGATTAACACGGGGTTATGATAACCCATTGCAAATGCTGGAAAAGCAATAATACTAAAGAAAGTGGGGATACCATGATGGTAGAAGAGGGAACAATCAGAAGGAATAAGATGAAACTAAAAGTATAATTAAATTTGTAAGGAAATTATCTTTGAGGTGTATTACCTGGAAGAAAAGTCTCCAGTGTTCTGTGGTGAAACTATCCATCTTGAGTTTCTAAAATTAATCTCATATTTTCGATGATAAAAAAGCACTATGATCTGGATAATTTTCTGTCTTACTGATACAGAAATAATAATCTTACTGTTTTCCAGTGCTTGGATCTTTTCTCAAAATCTTTTAATACAGAACAGCACAGTGAAATTCTTCTGCCGTTATATTTTCTTTTCTTAGACACCTTTTACAGTCTCCCAAAACCTGGTTTGAAAATCACTGCTGTAGGGAAACAGGCTGCATAAACCCACACATTTCTATTGGAAAAGCTGGAGATTAAAATGAGTGAATTACATTTAGTAAATTGACAAAGAAAACTGAATGACAAATGTGTTATAAAATTTCATTTTTCCCCAGACTACATCTCATTGCTATATATAAATATTAATAATATATGGTAAAATTGAACATGTACATGGTACAGCTGGTTGAATGATTCTTTGCAAAGAATACCTACAAATGTAACCCATCTTTCTGCCAGTAAGTCAGCCTAATGTCTACAAATACATTTCTTGTTTATAATGTTTACCAAAGAGTTTCCAGCAATTGATTCTACATGGTATTTGCAAACTATTTGGTATGACTAATGCCTCACATTTTATTATCATTCTTTCATTGCTGCCCAAATGGAGGACCTGAAATTTCTAACATGTTAATGTAGGTAAAGCATTTGGCATTTCTTTTTCTGCTGTAGCTTTTGTAGCTAAAGGTCATTAATATGGCAAAAATGTTCATTCGTTGTTTATGCCCTTTCTAAACTGAATAATTTGATAACACATTTTTCTTACTAAAAGTTTTAGTTTTTCATGCACACACAGCCTTCTGCCTCCATTTTGTAGCAGAAATAATAATAACAACAACCATTTTTTAAAAAGTATGTACTTCTTGTAAAGATTTGTATTTGTTTGTATTGTGTCACTGCTACAACAAAAATTCAGATTCATGGTTGGTTTTTTTTTCATAATGTTGCCAAAATGTACCAGACTAAAATAAGCAACAGGTCAGTCTCTTGAAATTCTTTTTTCACCCTTACAATACATTTCAAAGCCATTAGAAGCTAATCTGACAACATTTTTATGTGACATGGTTGTCAGTAGGAAAAAAAGAAAGGCATGGGAAAGCAGTGGAAAAAACCTGAAAATAAGAGACTTCAATATATTTGGGAACAGCTGCTAGTGAGATACGTCTGTGTGCAGGAAATACACTTTCCTAAAGGATCAGGATTTTGACAGAGGTTGGATAACACTTTGAGGTATACTGTACAGTGTCTTTACTGTTACTGCAGTTACAATGAGAAAGGCAGAAGACAGCAGCTTGATGAAGCAGACTGCAAATGAAAGGCAAATGTCAACCTTCTCAAAGCAAGCTAAATTAGGAGTCCATCAGCAATTAAGTACTTAAAGCCTGGTTTCAAGAGGGTAATTAAGGGCATAAGTAACACCACCCATTCTGAAGCAATGGTTAAGGTGTAGCGAAACCACATTACAAAGTCTTACACAGAACTCTGAAAAGTCATCTTGAAGTTTCAGCACTCCCTTTGAGTGCTTCCCTTGGTGAAAGATAATGACTGACATTGTATGATGAGCCAGTGACAAAGTTAAACACAAGATCACAAAATCATTTCCAGTTCTGGCCTAATTAATATATCTACTATCTATTTTTACTTCTAATTTTCACTTTACTCTCCACTCTGATATAATTATTACTACACTGAATTATTTAGTAGTATGAAGGAATTTTCTTAGTTTAGTTACATGGTCTTTGTATGATTATTCAAAACACTTGGTTTGCAAATGCATCACATATTGTCACATATTTTGGGTGAGCTAGCAGCAAGATGTTGGCTGTTTATTTCACAGTATTAGTGTTGCAAAAGTAGTACAGGCTTCTGAATAGTCTGTAGATAGTGTTTAACGTGACAGGAAAAGCTCTGACAATTTCTGTACCAGGACTTAGTTACTTACAAAATTGAGACTCCGTAACTTTCTACAAAAAAAAAAAAAAAATTTTTTAAATAAAAAGGCTGAATTAAGAAGGTTGCTTCTGTTTTAGTACTACATGGTGCATTTTGAAAATCCACTGAAGGAATTTAGTTGCTCCACTCTCCGATGTTGATGACAGCACACACCTCTTTGAAAAATCACCCTCTGTGCTTGGCATATGTTAGAGTCCTCCAGCTCCATAATCTGCCAGAGTGTATTGTTATTGCATTTTTGACAGCTGGTTCACATACCAATAGTGATGTAACCCAGCTGACCTTATATCCTTTGCAGGTCATGCATGATTCTTGTATTCACAGTTTAATAAAGCTAGGAAACAAGACTTGCAGAGGAATACATCCTTCCTTGCGCAAAGCAGCTTGCAGCAGCTCTAAATTGTTTTAATGATACAATGGAAACAGCAAAGTATCTATCTGTGTCAAATTATATTTTTTATGATGGCAAGCCACCATGTGGATTTTGGTTTCTTTTCAGAAGAGAATATCTAGGGAGTCACAATGGACGTGGCAGGTAGAAAGTGAGTCTTTCTCATTTCAACACTTGCTCACTTATTTTTACATCTTTTTAAGCACATGATTTTGTCGTTTCTTTTGTTTCCTGTCTCCCAAAACACAGTAACTCTCCAAATCTAAAAATTACTGTACAGAATCATTTTTTCTGCTGTTAAATTACTTGAGTGACCAAAAATTCTTTTAGATAACCTTCCTCTTAATCTTGTTTGTTTGTTTGTTTTATTCTTGGTGCTCTGTTTTCTCAGGTTGGCCGTTTCTCAAAATTTCATGTGTTAATGTTAATTAGGTCCTTTGAATGCTTGCACAGAGGATTATGTGAAGTCATGTGCAAATGTGTTGCCTTACTTTGCTCTAAATAAAAAAGAGAGATTTAAGATTGTGTTGATAGGGATAGTTTCAGTTGTGCCTTTGTGCATTATGACATATCATAGGAGGCTACACCTGCTCTAGACCATATTTTGACTAAATGAGAGTTAAGGACAGTATGCAAGTGCCTTGTCCCTTTCAGATGCACTTTTTCAAGCCTTAAGAACTGTTATTGTTCCACGTTTTTCCCTTACCTCTTTCTGCTATATGATCTTGTTTTTATTCATCCACTTCAATGCCTGGGATGACAGAAGATGTTAAACCTCTCAGCAGTACGGCTGGAGTCTGTGCAAGAGCCTTTACCTTGAGTTGCCCTGACCATCAGAGGGGAAGGGAAGTTGGAAGACACAAAAGAACAGTGACAAAGAAAAACAGAGAGGAACAAGAGCCACCAGACAACTTCTGACAGCTCAGTGCATTGCACTGATACGAGATGCTGATGACTTCTTCACTAAGTGACTTCCAAGTGGAACTGATACACTTGCACTCTCAGTGCAGGAAAGTAGTTTAAATGCCAAAATAATTAATCAGGCTCTACCCACTTTATTTTTCATTAACTATCTAGTTGTGAAGGTGTAAATACTGTAACCCCAAAGGGATTTTAGGTATCATTAGTGGCGTAAAAGGCTGAAGACATGAGTGACGCTTGGCCACAAGGCTGTGACAGATTGGTTGCCACAAAAGTGGTTTTCAACTACAGAAAAGGAGTGAGATCATGGTCATTAGGAAGGAAAAGAAAGATGGAAACAAGACGACCTTTTCCAGGGTTTTTTTCATTGTATCTTTGCCTTCAGCTTGTGTTGCTGGAAGAAAGTTTTAAAAGTTAAAGGAAAGAAAATCACAATGTCCACAATAAAATTAAAAAAACCCCAAAGACTAGAAAGATTGACGTGGCCACGGGTAACACAGTGAAACTTCACTAACCTTCAGTTAATTTGTTCTTATGTTCCTATTAGTGGAGCCAGAAAGATGTTTTTTCAGCAGTATTTATTTCACTAAACTTATAAAGAAAGTATAAATGAGAGCAGGATGGAGAAAATAGCTAGTAGTTGACTTCTAGAAATAATTTCCGGTCACAACACAGTCACTTTATGAACTGTTTTTTTAAAAAAAGCCTCCTACTAAAATCACAGTATATAAAACACTTGTCTATGTGCTGAAAAAATCCTCACTTTACATTTCATTCTGCAGGGTAAGCTGCTTAAGTCCAACTTTAACCTTCAGAGCATGACAAACAGCTGTCCTTCTAAAAAAAAATTAAAACACTCTAAAGTAGGAACAAGGAAGAAAGAAATAACTTCCTCTATTTATGAAACAAGAAAAAAAGAGTGAGTGGGGGAGCAAGTTAAGGTTTTTGAGGCCATATAAGGCTTTTTTTAATTGGCTTGCTCTATCTACAGGTTCATTTGCTCTGTTTTCATACATTCCACTGGTGAAACTTTGCAGGAAAAACAAAAATGAGAAAAAAAAAAAAAAAAGAAGTCCTCTAATAAAAAAATTGAAGGGACTCAAAACAATGCAGATGAAGCCTACAAGTCACTTATTGACCCCCTCAAAGTCAAGCTTCTGTGTTTTGCCCTCCCCTGCTTAACTGGTTCCAGAACTGGGAAGGCAGCAACACCAGCCGTAGAGCAGGCAGCAAAAGGATTATGGAGACACAGACAATGGGAAAGAAGTTTTCTGCAGCTAAGACCTTACGTTTTTTGAAGAGGAAATTATGGGATCTTTTGTCATGCAATTGAAAGCTGAGATGAGAGTGTATTTGGATGAGAAAATGGCTTTTATTTTTGACTTCAGACATTGTCCAGAACTTCAAAATGAAAGTGCAGAATTGTAAAACATTCTAGAATTTACTAACTAAATCCATAACTGTTCTGAATTAGAGCAGGACGGTGTCCCCTTTATGTCTTTGTCTTGTAATTTATTTAAACTGGCCTCATTTGGAAGTACTCATTAGGTCATGGCATAATTTATTTACTGGGTCCATTTGCCATAGCACATGGAGGTGATAACACAACTCCAGAGACTTGGGAGAATAAAGAAAGTGGCAATATCAGCTGAACTTTCTAATTCTTTTCTTTTCCAGTTTGATTCATTGAACTTATTGGAAATCAGCAGCAAGATGATCACCAAGAGCTCCCTACTGTTCAAGGGAGCAAAGAGACACCACGAGCATGTGGATGCATGTCTGGGCATATAAGTAGGGGAGGAAATACCAGCTTCACAATGTGCGTGCCTTTCCTCCAGCCCTGCCAAATTATCTTTAACCTACCTGAAAGGGTCTGGAAAGCCAAGAGGGGAGAATACCTATTGCCACCTTTTCAGGCTAGAAGCAGGTACTTAAGGCACCATGCCTGTATGTCAGTGCAGACTGTCTTGTCTCCTTTGCCTTCTGCATGACACTGGTGTGACACTGGTGATATGACTGATCCCCTTGGCTGTGTGCAGAGCTGTCTCACGTGATGGCACTGGGGAAACATTCAGAGCAATTTAAAAAAATGTTAGCGTAGATGAGATTGAGGCCAATGATCACTAAATTGCATATCAGCTTCACCCCTCCAACTGATGTGTATTTGGGTTGGTTGTCCCCCCTGAAACCCCACTTATAAAAATGAGCCACAAAGACATCTCTGCATAGCCATCACCTTTGCACAATTCCTTGCCTAAGCTTCGTAACACTGGCAAGCCAAGGATGCTCATCCCAGGGAGCTGGGTTGTCAGAAAGGACTAAACTTCAGTCCTTGCTGAGTCATGCCCTGATGAAAGGAAGCCTTCTAGCAATAAATTGCATTATTGCCTTAGATGACTGTTGGCACAGGTCTTCCCCAAAGCCAATCTCAAGCATAACATAAGGTCTCACTGTAATAAAATAAAAGTACTACATACTTCATTATTTTCAAGTCAGCTAATGACTTTGTAACTTCTCTGGCCAATAATAAAAAAAGGATTAAATGTCTTTTCAACCTGACTGTGATTTTATCTCATATAGAAGAAGCCAAGTTAATGACATGTAAAGCAACAGGTAATTAATAGTGCAGGGTAAAGGAAAAGGCTGTATATCAAGGGGAAGGCCACACTAAAGCAGCAGAAATCTACCATCTTTGGGAGCTGTCTTGGCCAAAAACCCCAAACATACAAATAACAAATGAATACTGCAGGTGGGACTGCTGATGCTCTGGCATCATAAAGTTTTGTCATGTCCAGAACTGCCACTGTCAGCACCTACAGTGACGAGATAGATTTATGTCCAGTGAATGCACTAGCAACCTAATAATAACAATATGTTTTCCAAATAGGTCACTCTGGAAAACCTGGCTGTATTATAATTATATAGGCTTGGTGGACCTACTAACATCTTGAATCATGGGATCACAGGCTGTACTGTCATAAATCATGTTGTATTGCTGATTTTATACATATATTGTGGTTGTAATTTATGTGTCAATTTATATTTATTCCCCCACTTGACATTATTCTTCAGTTTAAGAATGATTTATGTGTTTTTTCCAGTGTTATTTTGACCTTAATAAAGATTGTCTTACTACAAAGTGAATTATTAGTATATGGACCTCTTGGGCAAAGGTTGGTGCTCAGAGTAATATAATGCATATTTTCCAGGCGCTCCCATCTTTTGGGTTCTTTGTTTTCTGAGTTCAGCATGGAGGGTAAACTAAACAGCTCAGGTCTCTTGTCTAAAGTGGTGGCAGGAAAGATGCCTTTGAGAAATTTTAATCTTTGGGGAATTGCTGTCCCCAGAAATGCAGGGCACAGCCCTTTTTGGATTTTTCCTCCAGACCAAATAGTGTCTACTCCAGCCTTGCTCCCACAAACCTGTATACCTGCCATTTTCTTTGTTTCTGATGGGGTTTTCAGCAATCAGCTGTACAGCTCCTGACAGAAATCCTTCACTCTCTGGTATCCTGGGGTCTCAGGACCACTTTTACTGCTTCTGCCGCTGAAGGGAATTGAGAAACTAGGTCACCAATAATGATTCTTTTTATTAACTTAATCCATTTTAAAAGTCTCCATTTTTATACAGGGAGTTTGCGTGCCTGACTGTTTAATTCAGGCAAGATACTCAGAGCCTGTATTTTGGAGGTGTTGACTGCTGCAACCTAAAGTCAGCGGGAAGTTTCACAAGGTCAACTCATTTGAACGAAGCCTATGAAAATTGGCTTTAACTGTCCCACAGCAGGCTGAAAATATAGAAAAACATATCTGAAAAAGTGAGTATGTTTTGGGTTTGAATTTAATTCTAACGGGGATTCAATAAATTCCACAGGTTCATTATTCAAGAAGAATTTCTAATTTCTCTCTGATCTCAGCAAACAAATGTACATTCAGCCATTTACAGAAAAAAAACCTCTGCTGATATCCTTAAGGCTTAAATAAAAACTATGAAATTGAATGCTTATTTTGGTGTATTTTGTGTTTTAAATGGATTTGTATATTTTAATTTTAATCGCCTTTACTACATAGCTCACAAAAATCAGTTTATTCGTATATATTTTTCTTGCAAGGAAATCTAAAAAAGTCAAAAAATATCTAAAAATATTACAGTAGGCCTTCCAATGACATAACATTATTCAGTTATGTTGTGAACTTTTTAATACAAATTCTCTTAGTTACCCCTTTTTCAGCTTTCTCTGTACTTTGTCATTCCCTTCTGGATTATAGTAGATTGCAATTCTTCTGTATGGTGTCTTGATGTTGCCTATTTAACGTGTGAAACATCTTTTTAAAATTAATAATAATTTTATTATATAATATAATAATTAATAAATAATTAAAAATACTGTGTACTATTCTCTATTATGTCTTTAAGGTCAATCTTCTCTTAAAGCTTGAGTATTCAGAATAATTTCTCAATATTGTTCTGGAATCTAAATGCAGTAGCTGAAGTGGAAGTTTGGACCTATAAATATTCTTGCATATTAATCATTATAAGAGATTGCATCTAATATCTCAGACCTTTCTTTTGTCTTGAAATCACCTAGATAGATGTGAACATCAGTTTTCCAGTGGGTCAGTATTTTTCCCCAGTTATGCCAATAAAGCAAGTCCATTGACTTCAGAGAATTTAATCCAGATTTATGTAATAATTATTGAGAGCGTTGGAACTTGACCCCATAAGCCTTCGTGTTGAGAGATTTCCATCTTTACAATGTGAGGGTTTTTTTTAGCTTTTATTAAGACTCCAGCTTTCTTTTTCTAAAGCTTGTTATTTAATATGTATATATTTCTTCATAGAAATACCACACTGTAAATCTGCATTCCATAGAGGCTTAATTCCTAGTACTATGCATATTCTGTCTATTACCTCTGCTTAGAGTTGTTTTATTCTGTCAGATTTAGACCTTTCAATTCAATATGACTACTTATATAGGATAGAGAGCCAAAAACTGTTGATCCAGAATAAGAATAGCAAGCTACCAAGTTGTTGAATGCAGAAATTGAGGCTAAGTCTTGAAAACAGGAACTTAAATCAATCTTGTGCTTCATTTTGGACTTTTTATGCAACAGTGGTCAGCAGAGTCATAAAACAGGAGGTTCATCTCCACTCCAAAAGTGTGAAAGGACTTAGGATACATAATACTAATTCCATTTTGATAGACATGAATCTATCTCTGGCCAAAATTTTCATATATGTTCTGCCAAGATAATTAGCACATAGTTTATCTCCAGAAACAAACATGAGCCTGCTGCTGCAGAGGCTTTCTCCGTCAATAGCCCCATGATGGCTGTTTAATGTGGATGAGCTCCTTCATTGTGCTTAGCAAGATATATAACAGTCTCATCAGTATGCTCTGAAGTTAAAAAATATTTCTATTGACTCCATTCAGCTTTGGATCAAGCCTTAATAGGAAAATGACATGTTCTTTAGCAAGCTACACAAGCCTGAGCTAGAAGCACTGGGTAGCTCCAGCCGTGTTGCTCAGGAAATGCAGCCATCTACTACTGGTCCCTGCTTCTCATTCCCTGTTCTTGACTGTTAAAAGAAAAAAAATGCATCTAGCCAGTAATGCAGTGATTTTTTCAGCTTTAGTGGCATGTGTTAAACATCTGAGGGAAACTGACAGGCATAATGTGTTAGACGTCTCATCTGGGTGCCCCACAGCCAAGATGCAACTGGTCAGATTCAGACTTCATTCACGTAAATCAGCCTAACATTATTAACTGTGCTATTTGCTCTGCTGATTTAAACCACATGAAGATCATGACATAGATCTGCCTTAGAAGTTGCATGAGAATGATTTTTTTCTTTTGTCTTCCCTGAAATATGCTGTCTGCAGGTAGATTTTGCTTTGTGAAGTACTGCTATAATGGATGACCCCTCATAAAGAAAACAGATGCTGTCTCTGCCCTTCATGCAAGGGCATGGCTGCAGGGAACATGGACCCTGCTTTTCACACCCCACACAAGCTGCATCACCCTCTGATGCATCAGGATTCTCCCTGTCCTCCCACCTGCAATGCAATTCTTTTACACTGATCTATGTCAAATATGTACTGGAGATATGCCAGCAAATCTTCATGCTTCCCCAGAAGACTGGTCTTGCTCTTTATTCTGCCAAAGGTACGTGCTGACAACTGCTGCTTCCCCCTGGCTTTTGAGATGTTCCTGCCAGCCCGAAGCATGAACCTTGAAGGAGAAACTGGTGTGTTTTTCACCAAACCAATGTTTAATTCAAGTTAAGTGAATCGTTGTTGAATTCAGCTAACTCCTATGGCAAGAAAAGGCACACAAGACAGTACGACACACATGGTTAGTAAGTGTGTGTGTTCACAGCCTGGTCTAAAGTAGCAGGAAAGGAAGCACACCCTAGGGTTTATACCACTCCCTCATTCTACTTGTGTTGAGCCACACTCAGTTTGATAGGTAGCAGGAGACTAGGAGGATCATTCCATTATTTGTAATATTCTGTTTAATAAACTTTCACCAAATGGAAAGACAAGACCCAACACAGGGAGCAGAGAACTATGCTTAACTTACATTTGGGGTGGTATAGATGGAAGCTGAAGAGCTTACCCAGAAACAATGAACAAGATGACAATCTGTGAATGTGACCATAGAACATAAAACAGAGGAAAAAAAGAAGACAGTTGCTCATTTGCAGCAGCTAAATTCTTCAAGAAGAGCCAGGCTGACCTGAAATATTAGCCTGTGAGCAATGTGGACTTTGGCCTCAAGAAATAATCCACTGCAGCTGTAAGCGAGAGTTACAGAACTACTGCAAGGTGAGAAATGCAGCAGTTTCACATTAGGAAATGTCAGCTCCTCGGTACAAGCCTAATGGCTGTTCTGATTACTTCATGTTACCTTCTTAGTCATGATCTGACAAGCACAGGTCCCCTGTTCAAGGCAGTGTCAAGGAAGTTCAACTTTAAACTGGGAAGTGGTACCAAAGATACAAGCCTGAGCAGTCAATGTGCTGAAAACTTCTCCTGATTTGAGTTCTACAATCTTACAATTTGCATAAATTACCAATGTTTATGCATTTTATGGATATTTTATCATGTTCACTTTGGTACCTGCAATTATGTTGATTCATTTTTAAGTTGTAGCATTTGTAACAATCCCAGTACAACTACAATGTGAGAGATTTCCTAGCTGTAAAGGAAAGTATCACAGCTTTCAGAGACAGAGATATAAGTTTAAGCCTTTGAAAGAGTTAGACAAATGTCTTCCATGTACCTGGTCCCAGATTTTGCATTTGGGCCTAGATCTCTGGATGAAGCTGAGGAAAACTGTAAGAAAATACTTTTTTAAAAAAAGTCTACATTGCAGAAGTACTTGTGGGAACCGCAACAGCTTGCTGGAGTAAATCTGATCTCAAAAGTGCCATAGATGTTTAGAAAGATGGAAATATTTCTTTCTAATGGGGATTCCAGCATTATTACTCATTAAGTTTTCTGAGGTAAATATGCTTACAGATGAGAATAAGAGGAGTTGGATACAAGAGTTTTTATAAACTCTGCAAACTGTCTATAGACTAGAAACTGTATATGAGTCTGAAAATGTGAATATTTTTATTGGTATGGGATCATCCAGTGAAATACTTACCTGTAAATACTGAGTAGTTAATATGACCACTTCTACTTAGTGTTAGCTGGATAAAATTGAAGCAGTATCCTTCAGAAAACCAGCATGTTTTTACCCTAGCCTCTTCCCCAGCACCTTCACTCCCTCCCCAGAGTACCCTCCCAACTAACTAGACAGCTTCAGGGAAGCCACATAAAAAGTCTAAAATCAATTAAAAAAAAACCTACAAACAAACAAAAGATTTTGACACAGAATAAAATTGATCATCCCTCCCTACTCCAAAAAAGAAAGAGCTGCCATCCCACCTGAACCTTGTTGCCACGTAAGTAAAATTCAGCAAGGAAGAAGTGGCATAGAAGCATTGCACGGTCACCACGAGCAGGAGCACTGTGTGCTTATCACCCCTTGGCTCTCTGTGGGATTCAGCACCTTGTTGTGCTGGAAAAAAGCCATAGGGTGGATGTTGGCTGAAAAGAAAAAAAGTCCTTATTCTTGTTACAAGTAAAAGCATCATGAAGGAAAGAGGAAAAATGGAAGTGCCATAGTTTGGTGGCCTGCAGCTCAGTGGTTTCCTGTCCAAGGCATTGAACTTGCCCCTCCAAACAGCTGCACACAAAGGTTTGTGGGCAACCTTTGACCACGTGCTGCCATGTAAGTGCAGGTATGGAGCAGAGGAAGAGCAGGAAAAAAACCTGTTTGACTGTCTTCTGTGAACATGTGGGTCGGTAGGCTGTAGATGGACGGCAAAGGAAAGCAGGCAGAGGAGCAGAGCATGGGGAAGGGCCTGCTGAAAGCTGTTTGATCTGTGAGCAGACATTTTGTGCAGACTGCACTGATCTTCACAGCTTTAGGAATAGCAGCGAAGCATAGCTATTGCCTTTTATTATATTTAAATTATTGAATTTTATTAAATAGCATTACCTTTTGCCCTGTCCCATGGGAAAATATGCGCTTGTTATACTGCTTGGCGTTCTTCAAACCTATCTGGTTTAGGATGTCCTTCCCTGACCCTGAGTGTGAGCTCTTCTGGCCTCCACTCACCTGAGCTGTGATGGACTCACATTCACAGACTTGGGTCTTGTAACTGCAATTCAGAGTTGGAGGAGACCAGATCAAGGCATCATCTCTCTGGATTCCTGAAATAATATGGTTTCCATGAGAGATCTGACTGTAAATACTTTATCAGCTGGAGTAAGCATGGAAGTGGTACACTATAATCTACTTTATGGCCCAACCTACTAACAGTGTTTAATCAGGAACTACATCTTACTTTATGGTCAATCATCAATGCTTATGCTAAAATGTTAGACCTGATAGCCAACCTCAGGGCTCACCTGAGGTTCCTTCTCTGAGAGTGCAACCTAATTTGTGTGAATACCAACACCACAGCTCAAAGATGCAGGGAAGGTGAATGCTTTCTTCTTTCATCCAGGGTAGGCTGCAATCTTAGAAATGTGTTGTGAATCTACCACTAAACAGATGAGAAGAGGCACACTCGAAATAAGGGTCAAAAAAGTTAAATAACTAGACGATAGAATGAATTCTAAGCTTTTGCAGCCAAAACACATAGGAAAGTTATTTGGCAGTAACATTTTGCTTTGCCTTATATTAGTTATTACGTACATTTTCCATTGGAATTTTTTCACTAATATCCCACTGGTTTGCACATATAGTAGGATGTGTAGGGCTGACAATGATAAAGCAAAGATCTGGGGGATATTTTTCTGGGGAGGAGGGGGAGGGAGAGGACCTGTTCACGCACTGGCTGTAACCAATCAAGTTTTGCATGATGCCAAAAAATTAAACATAGTAAAGCCAGACCCTGTCAGCAATGAGTTGATTGCTTTAAATAAGGGAGATTTCCTGAATGTTTAAATTGAAACTTCTACTATGATTAAAGCAAAGAGAAGTACCAGGATGCTTCCTAACTGTTTAGTTCCTAAAATTCCTGTGAGGTCTGGAGATGACAAATTCAATCCTGATGTGCTGTGTTTTACACTCTGCAGGCTGTAGTAAAAGGTAAAACTAATCAAGCTTGGGTTTCCCATGGGCTGTGCTTTAAGATGTTTTCTTATTTAAAGTCATGGAAATATGTTAAAACCCATGTAGACTGGGAGAAGTTTATACAAGGCAAAATGTATTCGACCATACTTTTGCACAGTGTGTGTATTTTGACTTTTCATTATTTTTTGTTTGTTTAATCCTTCGTCCCGCTTAAAACTGCATTCCGACCACATTTGCAGACTGAAGATGGGGAAGAACAGTTTATAACTCTTTCAAAATGTTCCTTTAGACTGTTTAGAGCAGAGGATACCTTGGTAGTGAATTGAATTTCTTCTATAAGATGTTAAATGCAGCAGGAGAGAGAAGAGGCCCATACTCAACAGTAAACTTTTAATTACAGGGGGTGAAATATACATACTGCTTATCCCCAAGCCTATATTTTAGAGGAAAGTTTAAGCTCACCTAAAGCAATCCTTCCTCACTGTTTCAAGCTCCACAAAATTAATAGTTTGATGGAATGTGCCTAATTAATCAACATATGCACACACTCAACATTTTACATAGCAGGGAAAATGATTGAAATGGGCCTTTTCAGAAGATCTGTCTCTATCAGAAATTACTTCTGACCTGACTATGAATGTAGTCCTTAAACATATATTTTTGAAATGATCATTTTTAAGTTTCCTGAATGAAAATTATGTTTTCCATTGTGAATAAATCAAGCAGTTTCTGTTCAACAGCATAGTTCACTGTATAAAATGATCTCATCAAGATTTCTGTATCCCACCAGAAGAAATATTTGTCTTAAGATCTTCTGCATCTCAGACATTTTAAGGCTGGTTTGAATTCCTATATTGTTTACATTTCCCAAGTTTAGCACCTTTCATTATGGTTATTCATTGTGGAGATACTCTTTTCAGATGATAATTAAAATCTCCACATGCAATTTCTCTGATATGGTTTCCAAGTTTAAGTTGGAGAGAAAGAAAGGAGAAATATATTTTGAAG
This sequence comes from Falco peregrinus, assembly GCF_023634155.1. Taxonomy (NCBI): domain Eukaryota; kingdom Metazoa; phylum Chordata; class Aves; order Falconiformes; family Falconidae; genus Falco; species Falco peregrinus. Next base: position 37,296,354 of record NC_073727.1, read on the forward strand.
ATTTATTATAGCATAAGTTCTGCAGTGGTCCTTTACCAAATGAATGACAGATGGATGATAAGTATTATTTAACTGCCTGTGTCATCATTTTGTATTCTGCTTGAAACCCTAAAGTGTGTTTATAACAAATCAAAAATACAGACATAGAAAAATCACATTTAGAAAACGTTTGGCTTTTGCAGTCCCAGAGGAACTCTTGCTGTTATTAGCAGGTATCTATCTGAAAATGAAAGGACCATTTTAGATGCAAAAAATGCTATCTTTTGCAAATACCACAGTTTGAACACAGGAGTACAGATGCATTTGGGCCCCAGGTCTATATTTTCTCATTGCAGCCAGCTTTCACCAAGTGATGTTGCAATTGCTGAGAAACTGTGTCACTTTATTATTGCAGCCTACATGTTGGTTTTAAATAACATTTTCCATAAACAAGATTGTTTTGATTGGTACACCCTAAAGAACACCTGTTGACAAGTGGGCTTTGGAATCCCTTTAAATTACACTCCGATTAGTCCATAAGCTAATTGACAGTGGGGTGCTGCTGCTAGCTTCTCCTTCACAGATCCACCCTAAACAGCCAAGTGGAGGAGCTGAGATCACACACTCGCTTGATGGTCTTTATATTTTTATGCATTTAGGATTAGGGTAGTTTTCAGGCTTAATTCCACATAATCAGACTGTGCCCCTGTGGAAGCAAATGATGAAAACCCCTTCTCTCCAAAACAGATACACATGGTTAAAGAGGGAGCAAGTGGGTTTAAGTCTTCTTCATGTGAGCTCTGCTTGGCTACATGGAAATTAAATTTTTCATAACCTGCTAAAGACAGCCATCAGTATTGATGGCAAAATGCAAGCCAGTGTTGAAGGAGGAGCTGACAGAGGAAGGGTTAAAGCCCGCCGTGCTGCCTGGTTTGCACATGATGGTGAGAAAACATCAGATAAGTGGCTGGTTAGAAATCCTCTTGTGCCTCTCTGCACATGGTCAGGGCATTTCAAGGTAAGAGCCCAGCAGACCAGCTGACCCGACAATATCACAGATGTTGATGGGGATCTGTATAGTGAAGGTACCTTCACCACGGCCATGCACACCTAAGCTGGCTGTGCGGCCGGCAGCAGCAAGTTGGGCTAGCCGGGGGTGGGTGGCCCCAGCCACCCAGGCTTGCTGCCCACTGCCAGACCATACGGAAACACCAGCGACCATCAGCACGATAGGAAACCCGGGTTTGCCTCTGCGGACCCACAGCAGCTCTACCTTCAGAGCTACCCAAGACGAGTGAGGAAGCAGAAGCCGCAGCTGCAGACAATTACCGCCTTCACCCAGACTAAACAAAGGGTGACCGCTCAGCCCCATGGAGCCCGGAGATCGGCAGCTCTGGCCAACAGGACTGGTGGGGAGACTTGCCCCTTCAGCCTGGGCCGCTTGCCTGGGCAGGCACTTTGCACAGCTGAGAGCACGAAGCCGGCAAGTCTCGAGTAATTGTGAGTGACAGGTAAAGGCAAGGAAAGGGGAAAGAGGAAGTTTAGCTTTGTAAAGGCATAAAAGCGTCTCCCTTGTACACCATTGTTTTATTCCGCCCCCAGAGGCAGGCCTGACTCCAGCCGCGTGGATTTCAGGCGCTCCTTTTGGGGAGAAGAAAGGCTTTTCTGTGCTCTTTGAAGCTGGTATATGCTGGTCAGACAGGAAGCCGGAGCTTCTGTCAGTCAACAGCACATGCAAAATTTATCAGTATATTACTTGACAGAGGTTACTCTGTCATTACTAGCTAACAGGGCTCTGCCAGAGAATTTTTTTTATGGAAGCATGTGCTGTCAAAGGCAAAGTGTCCATTGATTGATTGCCACAGCTGACCTAAACATACAGGGATCACTATGTAATAACCCCTTTATCATATATAAACCACGAAATGCTAAGTTTAATAACACTAATGGTCTCACTTAAAGCCCCGAAGCCAGGCAGATTCAAAGAGGGGAAAAATGTCATCCTTTCTGTAATCACCAGAATGCAGTGGGGCTGCCACCCAGCACGGAGATGTGGGACTTCAGAGCGGGAGCACTGAGCCCTGCAGCGGGCTCAAGCGGAAATACCGTCCAGCCCTTGGGCTGAACTTTCCATGACAAAAAATACATGTATACGTATGTATTTCTTAGTTCTTTATTTTCTGCTAAACAATGTGCCATGGTTATTACAGAAATACCATGCAACAGTCATGTCAGTAGCTCTTAAGCCTGAAAACTGCTGGAACTTTCTCAGAAAATGGTAGGCCCCATCTTCTTCAAGGTGATTCCTAGTGCTTAAAGCTCCTTTAAAACAAAACAGAAAGAAAGTAGCATTTACAAAAGAGGGAGGAGAAAGCTTTCTGAAGCTACAAGCCAAGCTTTAAGATCTCTATTAGCTGTTTAAATGCATCATTATCATTTCCTTCCAAGACAGGAATATGGCTAGAGAAAACAAGGCATGAATATTACTTGTGTTACGGTTTTCTTAGGGATGGCAAAAAAGGCCTGAATGAGGGAGGGGAAAAGAACTGAATATAAAGTTTGCTTTGTGGGGTATCACAATACTAAGAGTTTGAGAAATACAAGGTTTGAGGGGAAGGAAGTACTGCTATTTGAAATTTGGAAATGTCTGAAAACAGCTCAGATACCGTTATGCTAAAAGTGAGCAAAGGCTGCATTTTAATGTTACTGTTCTCAAGAAAAGAAATTACAAATTTAAATCTTACTATGAATTCTCCCTTCAATTGTTCCATGCTTGTTAAAGCTTTCTGCCTAGCTGTAAATGCAGCAGCTATTTAGACAGAGATCGGGGTAATTTCAATAGCCAGGAGCCAAGCCCTTGTCCCCCTGAGGTCAATGTCATAGCTTACTATAATAAACACATGGCATCAGGCTGAGAGTCATTTGTGGTGAGGAGCTCTAAGGTCGTGCGGGTCCTTCTGTCATGGTGTTTCCTGGAAGGCTAGGATAGAACTACAGCTGGGGATGCACAGAAAGATCCTGCGTGAAGGAGGAGCCCTGTGAACAATTTCTGCCAGAAAGTACATGGCATTGGGGTTAGGTTTATGTATAGAATATTTTTTTTTTTGGGGGGGGGGAGCAGGGGGTGGAGGGGGGCATTCAGCAGCCAAGCCAAAATGTTGCTTTGGTTCTGCTCAAGCAGAGTATTTGTGTAACCTGAAACAAATAGTTCCAGCCCCTCTCAGTATGTGCACAGGACTAGAGCACCCTCACCATATTACAAATCATCTTTTGGAAATCAAGTGAAAAAAACAACAACACTCTAATGTTATTAGTAAGTACTTTATAATAACTGAAAAACCCCGCAGAAAAAATCTAGGACAGATGCCCTCTTGCTGCTGCACCTGTTGCTCTCTTGCCTGTTTAAGGGAAGCGCAGAGTAAGCACTGAGAGAAGAGCCATGGAGCAGGAGCAGAGTGATCTCTAGGGATACTCTTAGCTCGGAGGCTGAAATCGGCAGGGCACTTTATTTCAGGAGCAACTTACACCCATATAATGGTAGTGGGGAACAGCACAGCTTTGCAGTTGAGCCCTTGGGGGAACACTCTGCTTCAGTGGGAGCCATAGGGCATGAACAGGATGTCCAGAAGACCTAAGCCAAGCTTTCCACCAGGGGTAAACACTGTCACAGCTGTAAATTTGGGTTAACATCACCTGGGCAAAATCTCCAATGAACTGGAAAGAATCTTCTGCTTCTGGTGGAAAATGTTTACAAATAGATTTCCATGAAAACAGTTCTCTAGAGTTTCAAGTTGAAACCAAAATTTAGTCAATGGGTTCAGATAAGAATTTCTTTGGAGCATGAGATTCATTTGAACACAAATTGAAATGCAGTATTTGGAGAGACAGATATAGTTTTACTAAACCTTCTCTAGTCAGCCCATACTCTCTCAATTCCCCAGTGTGTTCTGCTACTTAGTACCAAGAGAAGACATTACCCACCTCACCTTGCCCTGCGTGTAACTTCTCTGCCAGTTGTTGTTGCTAGTCACCAAAAATAGATTCAAACATCTAGGGTTTCTTCTAAAAATCTTCACTTCCTAGATCCACTCACCCATGGAAAAAGTGAATCTTACCTGAGCCTCTTGCCATTAAAAGGCAATCCCTTCTTTCTCACATGCAGACTCAAAGTATAAAACAGCAAGATACATTATTAGGGGATACAGTGACAGATCATCAGTAACTCAGTGATATGCAGATGAACATAGTACAAGTAATAAGCCAGTCACTCATAGCACAGTGACTTCAGCTACAATGAAGCACAATCACTCTAACACAATGACATTAACTTAGAATATTCACATGCAGAAATGCTTCAGTGGGACCTGCATAAAAGGCCAATGTTACTGGGAAATTTTTGAAACACCGGAGGACATTCTTTCTTCCTTATAAAAGTAACAAAATTAAGGTCCTCTTGGTCAGATCTATGGGAATTTTCATGTGCTTTGCATGTCCCATATCCTGTTTGCAGCCAAAGTAGTTAATATACTGTGCCATTTATGCTTGTCTGTTTTCATTCACCAGTGTCTTACAGGATGTTTTCTCTTACAACCTTAAAAGAAGAGCTCAAATTGAAATCAGCTTCAGAGCCCCCTTCTCAAAATAGCCAGCCATTTCATTCCTGCTGCAAGTGTCTTACAGTACCTGGAAGGGAGGAAAATAGAGTGGCCTGTGATAACCAGCTCACACCTGTCACCTTTGTTAAAAATAACTAGAGTCAGCCTTTCTTATGGTTTCCCCCTGGTGCTCAGTGACATTGTAAATAAACAGTGAGTGATTCTGATGATGCCCTGCAAATTCCTACAATATCTATTGAGAATCCCATCCATCCGGTCATGGTGATTGATGCTCTCCTCTTCCCATTTATTACATGTCATATCAATTTTTATATTCAAGCAACAAATTGTTAAGAGGATGTAGTGCTACATTCATGCATGGTCCTAGTTCCTCCATAATGGTGATACCTACAGAACATGTATGGGAGACTCCTTGCATGGGTACTTGCCCAGAACTCCACTAGGAAGCAGATTAATGCATTGTACAGCATGACTGAGATTTGATGAGATACAGAGATGTACTAAGTGACTCAACCTGTCATTTCCTTCCTCTCTCCTGTCCCTTTTTGTGAGTGTGCTTTGCAAGAGATCCAGTCTCTTGTGATTGGCCTCTTACCACCAGAAAAAGATGCAATGAAGACCCTTCCATATATCTTTTGCCACTGGGTCCTTCACTGCATTCAGAGACATCTCAAGCCCAGTGGTGTCAAACCAACCGCAGGAATTAGAAAGAAGGTATAAGCAATCTTCCACATGTAGGGAGAGAGCCCTGGTGGGAAGGATGCTTGACACACACTTGGAAAAAAGTCAACCAGTTGGAGTCAGTGAGCAGCCAAGGGGATGATGAAGGAGGCCTACATTTGGAAGCAGAATGGTGTTTCAGGATCCAAAGTGCTGTGCATCAACATCATCACCGTAAAGCAAAAGGCGGAAGGGAAGCCATAGAGAGGTAATAAACAGATGAAAATCTGGCTCACAGAGGTACCTGGCTCTGCTGCAGGTATTATAGTCAATTTGCACATCTTCTGTCTGAAGAGAGCTTTCTAAAAACATCTCTTTGAGAGATGGGCTTGCCAAAAATAACATTTTATCAGCAGCACAGCTTGTCAAAACCAGCATTTTAGCTAGGGCAAGCACTCAGTGTGCAAATAATGTTTTTCCAGCAGCAAAGCTTCCCATATTGGAAAGTAGAAGCTGTTAGCGCACCACTTTCACTAAATCCATCCCTCCCCCCTTCTTTTTGATAAAATGTTGTTTTCATCCATCTCCTCCCCCTAAAAAAACATTATTTTTGGAAAATTCCTGCCCTTCATGAAACACTATTTTCCTCAAGTAAAACTCCTGATAAAACTCCACTTTCAGCAAGCCTTTCTCCTTAAATTGCCATGGTCCTCACTCCTGATAAAAAGACATTTTCTGTTAAGTCTCTACTTCTGATAAAATGTTACTTTTTCCAAACTTCTGCTCCTGATAAAACATTCATTTTGCCAAGATTGGCTCCTGAGAAAATGTTATGCTTGGCAAGGTCTGTTCCTGATAAAACATTTATTTTTGCCAAACTTCTACTTCTATTAATTTTTCCCCCTCAAAATTATTATTATTTCCCCTAAAACCTCCTTAATGTAAGATATTGGATATGACACAACAGTGGGTGACAGAGTATCACTTGCCAACCAGTCTTTTATCCACAGCCATGATCATTAACGGTGAGCCCCCCAAAACACTGATGTTAAATGCCTCTTGCACAGTGTGGTTCTTCTGGAAGCCTTGGGAGGAACAGTGAAAAAGATATTTGCACCCTTGTGCTAAAAATGAGATTAGTTATCATATTAGCTCCTCATATAAGGCAAACTTGGTCTTATTTAAAAGTGAATAAAATCAGACCCACCAAGAGGTTAAAGGTGAAACAGTTATGGGGACGTTCAGGATTTTCCAGTGTTCTAATATTTAGTGTTCCAGTTAGGTTAAGTGAGGTTATAGACAGCAGATCAAGAGATCCTTGCTTGTTCACAGCAGAACTTTAGACTGCCAGCACTTTGGTGTCTGTTTTGTCTCATCCTGCCCAAATTCACATTGGCAACTGTCCTACTGTACCACGTATTTCTCAAAAAAGGCTTCTTCCATTTGTGAGGTGCTTTAGGAAGGGGTGACAAAGGCAGAGGGCCCAGGTGTCATGCTGGCACAAGACAAGAGAACTTGGGGTAACATATTCTGGAGCACTCCTTTTACGTTGCCACATGTCCCTCTGTCTGGCAATGTTCAACCTGAATCCAAGGCTCTTTGTCTGTTCTGTGTCAAGTTTCATTCAAGAGCTAGTAATGAACCACCTGGTGTTTTTCACGTTTGCACAAAGTGTAGCTGATCACTTATAGGTGTGGTTAGGGGGCTGTGGCACACAATGTGTGAGGAAAGGGTGAGGACCTCAGTCTGCCTACCTTGGAGAACCCTTAGGTCTCTAGAGGGTGCCTGCAGCTACCTAAAGGGCACTATACAGAAGAAGAATCCAGACTTTTCTCGGAAGAGCACCTCTACAAGGTCAAGAGGCAACAGGCACAAGTTGCAGCAAGGGATATTCCACTCAGACGAAAGGAAGAATAAATATCACCATGAAAGTGGCCAGGCACTGGGACAGGTGCCCAGAGAATCTGTGGAGTCTGTGTTCTTGGAAGTACTCAGAACAGAGCTGGACACAGCTGTGAGCAATCCAACTTTTAAGACAACCCTGCTTTTAGAAGGAGGTTAGACCAGATGAGCAGAGGTCAATTCCAACCTGAATATATGGTTTTCAGTAGATAGCAATTTACACACTGAATCTGGAACCCAGACAGCAGAGAGCATTTTCTTCATAGTGAATAAAAAATTTCCCTTGAGCTGAGTTGAATATTAGCCTGTAGTTGGTGTGTTTTGTTTAGTCTTACTAGTTAATATCTCATTTGAGTTATACCTTCAATATATTAACCTTCTGAAGGTTAGATGGAAGACAGCAGGTAATTCATGGGAAGTGTTAAAATTAGTAATTTTGATTAAATATCTAGTTTATGAGGCTTCAAAGACAGGAATGGGAGTAAGAGATGTCAAATCTCAGTGTAGCCTCAGAGAGGATGTAGTAAACCTGAGGACGGCCTTGTATGGAGGCTGTGGAAATATATGGGCAGAGGCAGTCAAAATGGCAGTAGCACCCTCTCCAGCAGCAAAACACACTCTGATCAGTTTAAGTCAGTTGAGAAACTGCATTTTCAGGAAATGCCCACTGGGTCTGATCTGAAGTTTTGGTAGCAATGTGGGTACCTCTGCTTCTAAGTGAAATAACTGTTCTGGTTTGGGGTTTTTTTGGCTTGCAATATATAGACTCATCCACCTCAGTGCTTGTGCTGTGAGAGCTGATTTGGGGTGATGCTGGCAAGCCACAAGCATCACATTCCCTTTCTGGACCATCCTTGCAGTTCCCATTCCCAGGTTTAGGAGCACCCAAGCCCTACAGCCAGTGCTGTGCAATTGTGTGACAATCTCCTCATCACACAGCTTAGTTTAGGCACTAACAACCCAAGAGTCCAGCTGGGAGTGTTGCCAGCAGTGCTGAGGACAAGACAGCACATCTTTCACAAACAGCAGAGCAGTGGGGAGCACACTGCATCCCAAGAGTGCCTTTGAATTGTATACCTCTGCATCAAGAAAGGCCCAGTGTATATCCTGGACAGCAAAGCTGAGGACTAGCATATGAGCAAGCACCCGTGAGCTGGCCTTGAACTCATCTCAGTTTACCAGCCACTGGGCTCAGTGACTGGTTAGCCCCAGTAGTAATGAGTAATGTAACAAGGAGAGCATTGGCCTAATATATTTCATGGCTCCCTTCTCACCAGAGTGAGGACCCCTTTGTCCTTACAGTTTAGCAAAAGGTAGTAACTTTGCTTTAAATTTTTAAATAAAAAGTTAAAATCAAAGGCATGTCTTACTACCAAGAAGCTGAAGTAATTAACGAGCTCTCTCTTGGTTTCTTGCACTCTGATTTTAAAAAGTGACAGTGGACAAGATGTAGTGACATGCAAATCCTTAAGTCGTTAAGCTGCAAAACATGACAGCCCTACCTTTATTGCATAAAAGAGACTGGAAAATCAGTGTTGATCCTTTCCCTCTCTCCACACCTCAGCAGATGCAGGTGGTGTTCTGAAAATGAAGTAAAAACCTGCACTTTTTTAGAACTAGTCCAGAATACAACATTAATCTCTCACTTCAGATTAGCAAATGTAATGATCCTTGTCTGGTTTAATTTGTGTTATCTTTTCATCCCAGAATGGGAGCGTTTTCTTGCCAAGAGACAAAAAAAATCTAAAATGTTTTCCAGGTTATGTCATGATAATAAACCTTAGATCCACTGCAGCAGAAGTTGTATGAGAGAAATGTTAACAAGTCAGTAATAACGACGAACAGAACTACGATCTAACAGCCCTTACACTGCAATAAATTTTTTCAAAAAAGAATAAGAACGATATTCAAATTCAGCTGCTGGTTTGGGTTGCCACATGCTGTGATGCCGAACTTTAGGTACAAAGTAATGCTCTGATGATACCCCAGACCAGTGGTCCCTTCTGAAAATGTCAGCCACAGATTTTACTACACTGACATTTAAGTTAAGGCCATGCTTACCTCAGAGCAAGTTGCCCCTTGCATCTTATTCATACTAGGCTTTTAGGGGAGTGATTATATTCTTATTAGGCTTTTGCAAATATTTTTTGTTTTTCTTCTGTAAGACCTGGCCGCTAGACAGGCAGCTCCCTGCTATGTTCTTGCAATATTTCCAAAATATAAACATGTGCTTAAGGACATTTTTCAGGTTCCTCAAATTATTTTTTTTCAGTGTCCACACTTCCACACAAAACAAAACTGTTCAGATATAGCATAGTTTCTTTGTCTGTTCAGAATTTGTCCTCCAAAACATGAGGCACATAAATCAATACAACATGCTTTACTGTATCTACACAAGGTATTTTCATATACTCTGATAAAGCACAGCAATCTAAAAAGTGCAAAACCACTGACAGTCCATTCCACTGATTTCTTCCAATGCTCACCACCTTGCTGTTTTCTGGATTCAGCCTTGGGACCCTACAAAGTTTTCTACCTCACTGCCTAACAGTAGGAGTTAGAGTTTCCCTGAAATCTCTTTATGGCTCATGTTGATCTATTTTAAGAAAGCCATCCCATTTCCAAAATTCAGTCACTTCTGACATCCCCTGCCATGTTCACCTGCCACTCCTGGCTGCTCTTCAGCAGCTAATTTGTGTACCATGTAAGCATTTAAAATTTACAGTTAAACTAGGAATAAAATCAGTAATAGGCATAGTTGATGACCTTTCTGTTAATGACATAGACAGATTAAGAGGTATTATTTTAAAAAGAGGACACCACCCCAACACCAACAAGACAGTCTACTGCATTTGCTTGCTGGAGTCATGCATCAGGCCCTGACTCATTTGCTATTCTAATTGGCTGAACTCACAATTATGTTATGCTTAAAATATTAGCACCATAAATAAACCCATTAATGCTTATGTGGGTTTCTAGGAAAGCTTTACTAAGACATTTCATTTTTCTATCAATCCCTGTAGTAGACACAAGTCTAGAGGCACCCAATCTCTGTCTAGACGCTGCCCCCTTAATATCATATACATAGAGTTTGTATTGCATTTCTCTCCAATAATATAACTAGTCCCCAAACAACATTGCACTAGTAAGAAGATATGAAATATCTAGCTCCCCACCTCAGGTCAAATCTTTTCAATTCGGCAGAAAGATGAAGAAAAGGACATTAATTAAGATGAACTAGCTTGGTTTAAAAAAGTAAGAAAGAATGAGAACCTATTGATTTTCTCTGTAGTAAATAACCATGCACGAGGTAATGTTGGAAGTGTTTCTGAACTCTTAGGGCACGGTTTGGTTGCAATGTGTAGGCTGTGAGTTCTCCACCCAATGAAACCAGTTAAGTAATTTTTCATGCTGGGAGGAAACGTAATGGTGACACATAAAAACAATGCTCTGTCACCTCTCCTACACTTTTAATGAAGGGACAAGGTAACAAGAATTTGAACTGATACAGATTTGCTGGTGCTATTTGAGAAATGAGAATTGTTCAGTTTGCCAGAAAGAAGTATTTCTTTCCTTCCTTTGGAAAGCTGGGGAAAAAGACTTTGTCCCTGGACACACAAGTGATGAGCAGAGGGCAACCAATGACTGGATTAACCACAAAGCATGAATATCAGTGCAGATGCTTGAGGGTCTGTGGGCTTGGCCATAGCCCCTGTGTCAGGTCACTTTGCTGGCAGCACAGCTGGTTGCCTCCATGCCCTCAGGTCAGCTTGGCTCCAAGCTTCCTGCAGCACAAATTTCCAAGACTTACAAGCTGTGGGGTTAGGAAAGACTTATGATCATATGGGTCAACAGCACTATATTTTGATTGTTCCCTGCAACTGTTAATTGCTATGAAATTTGAAGCATTGGAAAGGGCTCCCAGAACACAGAACAGCTGCTTGCAGCAAATACATTTTAACAAAGTCAAAAATACATCCCCAAACCAAAGTGAGTATTAGGTTGCTTTAGGAAATTCTGAGTTTAATTTCTTAATGCTTCTTATAGTTTGCAGTATACCATATGGAGGTTGTAACCATTTTATTTTTAGTTAGTGGTAACCATCAAAACAAGTTCTAGACCAAGGGAGGAAGAAGATAAGGTGCAGTGTCAGAAAGGAAAAGTGTCCTAGGGCTGCAATAGTGCACAGATACCAATAATGTGTATTAGTATCTTTTCATTGCAACAGAACTATGGCTGGAAAAGGATACCCATGATAGCTGTCCTGGTAAGATGCTGGCTATATTCCTTGCTGAAGCTTGAACCCACTTACTTATCTTATAGGAATAGCTACAGAGACTGGTCTGTAGGGCAATAGAGGAGACAGTGTTACTGCTGTAAGTATTCCCCTGGTAAAACACAAAGCAGGGAAGTCCACTGTTGCCATGTTCGGTAGGCACGCTGTCAGAGAATTAACTTGAAAACTAGCTCTGGTAAAAAACACCAGTGGGTTATAGCAATAACACACATGGTTAGCTGAAAGCTCCTGTTAACCTAAAGAGATAGAAATCACAGGGACCTTGCTCTGACTAGAAATGCTGAGGTAAATTCCCTCATAGTTTAAAGGCTCTCAGATGGGATTGACTGGAATGTGCATTGGTAAACATTAATAAAACCTTGCACTAACTGATGCCAGCACTGAAACAGTCACACACAGCACAGGAGAGCTGTTGAGTAGATCCAGAAAAAGGAAGGGCAAAAAAAGGAAAGGGTCTTTTCCAAGAAGCGCGATGCTGGCAGGTGGGCCAGTGTGGTCAGGGAGAAGTGGTTCCCTTTCTTGTCTCTCATTATGTTGAGGATCTCTCTCAGAGTAAATCTGGAGATGCTGAATAAAACATTTATTTTTTTTCCTCCCCCTTCATTCCTTTGAAAGTCCTTTCACCTGTGCTAATTTTTGTTGGGGTTACTTTATTTACTAAATAAATAAAATTATTTATTCATGGTGGCTCGTCTGCACCTTCTCATTCTGCCACTCATCTGAACCTTTTAAACCAGCCCTGTTTACCACCAAACCTCCCTGGGCAATGTGAAGAAGGTGTCTGCAGCCTTCACGAAGTCCTTTATTTGTGTTGCACCTGCAACGGTCACAAAAGGAAATAATGAGCAATTTGTTCACATGATTTTCTACAAAAATGCAGTCCATCAGTGTGCTTCTAAGAGAGCAGACATTTCTAACAGCTTTAATTGCACAGTATAAAGAATTTACTGCAAAGAAAAAGGGACTCTCAGAAGGTTATTTTTTCACCACAGAGCATTCAAGTTCTTCTGAAGACCACATATGACTTACTAAAATGCTTAGCAATATTTTATTGTTTTCTTTTCAGAAGTGTAAAAAAATACTTTAAAGTACATATATGGACTGACCACAGATTTACTGCCACTGGCTCTTTGTAAGGCAGTCGGAATGAGGCTGCTCATGTACATAAATGAGTCCAGCTGGTACATTTACTGGCAGCTTTATAAGAACACCTCCAGAACTGCTGAACGCTTGTGAAAGGTAGGGTATCAAACAAACTGGACGGGACATGTGGGCCAGTTGATGGGCAAGGCACTATAAACCTATCTATAACTAGTGCAGCTGTGACTATAAAACTTCTCAGACCCCCCCCCCAAAAAAAAAAAAAAATCAGACACACAAACATTTAATGAATTTCAAATGAAAAACCTGGAATGCTTAGAGGGACCACGTAATGATTTGGGGGAGTCCATTACAGGTCATACTTAAAACAAGAAGTGAGGTTTAGTAGTCAATATATTTTGTTGCTTCCTTTAATCAGCCTCAATTAAAATTTCCCAGCAACAATTAACTTACTTTCTATTTTTAAAATCACATTTCAGAGTGCAGCCTGGTATTAATATCCAACAAACAAGGGGACCTCTTTAATATTGCTGCCAAGAAAGTGGTAGCATTGTGGTACAAAGGCAGGCTTTGCGTATTTGTGTTAAACAGAGAAAGTAAAGCCCTTTGCCTCATGTGTAATAAAAGCCTATCTAAAATTTATTCTTCCTCTAGCAGTGAAGTGCCTACATCTGGCCACTGCAGTGCCCCTCAATGAAAGTTTATGTCCTCAGGATCAATTCTTTCATTTATTTACTTATTTTTTTTTAGCAAGTATCAGCACTTGGTAGTCAAATCCTGAAAACTGGTTGCAATACATTATTATCTGAGCTCTTTCCTTCACATAGACAGGTACATGGGGACTCTGATTTATAGACATAGTGAGGTATTTGTAGAGATGCCTGTTGTTAGTGTACAGTAATAGTAAGTCTTCAAGTTCTGAAATATTTCAGTATAGTAGCAGTGGACAAAGCAGGACTTTGTAGCAGTTTGTGCACTCAAGGTTTATTTCTAGCACAGTCCTTGGACAATGGTTCTGAAGAATATCACCGCGATTACAACCTGCACAAACACCCCTGCTTAGCTCTATACACCTTCTTTAGGACGGAGAATGTTCCCATCCTCTTTTGGATCCATGGGGTGCTAAATGCTCCAGACAAGCCACTGCTGCCCCACGCAGGGACATCTCTGGGACCATCACATCCCTGATCATGAGATGCAGTCCTCTGTATGCAGTCTATCTGAGCCGTGAAAATCACTGATTGTGCAGCCAGAGATGTGTTATGTTTACAGCTCTTTGGAAAACTGCCAGATACCATGTTTCTGAGGGACTCGTGGCCTAAGCCTCCACAAAATTTGGAAGCTCCTTCACAATTCCTGAGGCAATACTGCGGAGACAGCTGAAGTTACTCTGTGGACTGTCATTAAGATAAAAAAATCTCCACAAATGGAACCTGGCTAAAGCAGCCAGGCCAAACCTCTATGAAAAAGGGAGATAAAACTGTTTTGGGGAATCTTTCTGACTGGGTCACATTATGGGAAATGGCTATGCTCCATACTTATCTGGACCGCTCTCTTCAAACAGCCTCAGGCACATCTGTGTGTGGACAGAGAGAAAGCATGTCCATCAGCTGTGCACTGGCATTCAGGCATCATGCAGAGCATCTTCTCCATGAGCAGTTCAGCTGACCACACCTATTACAAGGCAGATAATTTTCACATGATAAATCTGTTCAGAAACAAAAACTTTAAGACTATCAAATCATATTAAGAATATCTTCTTTAGCAAGAAGCAAGTGCTCACTTTTGATTGCACTGACACATTACAATCATCAGCTTCCTAAACAGTGTAGTGAAGCCAGGGGATTAAAAGTAAAAAATGGCTGCAGGATTTCTACTCTATGCAGATTCAGTGGAATGAGTGGAATACAGAACAGTTGTCAGGCTGTTTTGTAAAGAAACCCATTGATAAGTCATTCCTCAAAATACAGTACCAGATAAATTGATCCCATACTGCAAATTCTCAACTACTTAAACCTGACCTGCAGGGCTTCTGCTGTACTAGCAAGTACTGAGAAAATACACAAATTTCATATGCAACACACTCTATTTGCCTGGCCTTTTTTACTTTAATTTCTTCTATTCCTGTCAATCAGGAGTCTCTGTTTTTATTCATCTCCTATTCTTGTTGGACTGGATCAGCAGCAGAGCAAAGCAATGCAGCTCTGAGGGAACTAGGTTGGTTTATGGTGGCTGTGGGGTTGGTCTCAAAGTGTACAAATGTGGAGATATTTGACTCAGCAATAAATATTACTGGTAAAACCCTTCTCTTCCCTCAGGGTTCTGTACTCTGGCAGAAAGAAGCAAAAGGAAGGGAGGAAAGTGCATTGTTTACCTCAAAATTCAGGCCACACTTCAAATGTTCATTTCCTGCTGCTGAAGCATAAATAGTGGAGAAAGAGTAGTTTAGGTTTGGAAAGGCTGTCTCCAGTAGAACTCCTGCTCAGACACTGTCAAAGTCAGGCCATGTCAGTTACCTCCCTTCAGCATTTTGAGTTTGTATTACATTTCCTTCTGCTCCAGCTGATAGACCATCTCAAAGTCCCATGCTCTATTAGTAGTGATAATCCTTCCTTCTTTGGCTGAAGTCCACAATAGCAGAAACACAGCCAGTCTCTTATCTCACATAGTCCTTAATTCACCCTCAACACAGACAACCATTTATTTGCTCTCAAAACCAGGATTCAAAAGCTGTGACTGATCTGAAATACAAGAGATGCTTATTGGGAACTTTAAATGATCTGTACAGTTTTAAAAGCTGTGTATAAACTGGATTACATGGCCTCAGATGTACTGGCATTGTATCTTGCTTACTCAACCAGGTAACTTACCGGCTTCCAATATCCACCTGTGATTTTTCTTCCAAACATTTCTTCCAGCAATGGTTTTGTCTCCTCCTGTGAAACTTTGGTTCACACAGCTGACACTGAAAGTAGCAACCCCCTGATACACTAGCCTTCTGACTACTGGATAGTTTGTGACTTGGTCAGGATAAGCTCTCTGATATTTTTGATAAACTTGTGTCTTAAAATGTTCTCATACAATTACAAAGCACTCTGAAACTAGCATATAATGCCTCTGCTCCACTCCCTCCTGCTGTCTTCTCACTGCCTTAAGATGGTTGATATGAAATGCTGTTTCTTGGGTTGACATAAACTGTAATAAAAGTAGCAGTATTATTTTGGAAGGTATGTGCTCCTTCAGTAAGTATCTTTCCTTGCACTCTAGGTATGCTGGCCTCAAGGAAAATTTACGCCCTCCAGTTTGCCACCATTATATTTAATTGTGGGTCCAGAAAGGCCTTCAGTCTGCACTCGTGCTGATTGCTTACTTCTGTAGATATGTAGGGATACAATAAAGATACTGTACTGTGGGCAATGGGAACTGCAGTGTGAAGAACTAACAGCAATTCTGTGTGGCAATGCTTCCTGATGAATGCCAAATCCCAATGCTTCCCAGTTGCTGAGTTGACCGTGTAGTGATGTGGACTGTGGTCAAACTTCAAAGCAGTTTGGTTACATACTGTGAAGTCTGCTAGGACTTTCACCGGTCTCTGCATCTTACACCATTTCTGTGAAGCTACACACTCGAAGAAGATCCTTTTCCCTATCCATCCTCTGTCCATTACTGGCACCAGAATACACCTATAGCACATTGCTAACTGTTTTTCTTCAAGTGTAATTTTAGAGCTTACTGGGCTGGCCACTCTTAGACGCTGGTCTAAGAATCTGTCCCAAGATATATTTCCAAGTTGCATATACTTTGCACACACTAAAAATTTAGATGCACAGTCTATTCACAGCACCCTGTAACAACAGCAACTTGCTTAAGACTGTCATTGATTTTGTTGGTATCATAAATATCTCAGCAAAATGACATTGCAAGCCACACTATTATAATGTGGTTTGCTAATCCAGCAGTGTATTTTTCTAACTTTGTGATTTATGTCAAGGCTATATCAATCAAGGATTTTAAATGCATAAATGTAATTGTTTTTGTGATTCGCTTTTGTAGAGTGCACTGCATACTAGCTGCAATAACACTCCAGGCTATGCATTTCCAGAGGATTACTGAACTTATTACTCTTCTTGGGTGGTTAAAGTCAGTCAGTCAGCCAAATACCTTTATAACACTACACATAGAGGGCCATATTTTTATGGTATAGTATATGAAAGAGATAATTTCAATGGATAACGGTCTCCCACCACTTCATAAATGCTAAGGCAAACCCAAGACTTTATTGTAAAAGGAAATTGATCTCAAGACAATGTTCTGTTGCAGTTGCTGAAGATCACAGCTATTTTATTACAATAGCTGCAGCCTACTATACTGCAGATGAAGGGGAGTTAGTTATTGTGGGCTTGAACCTGCAGAAAGAAGCCTGGAAGACTGTATGTGCAAGTGAAACAAAACTGCTTAGCGTGCACAAGCAGATAAAGGGCACTGGTTCTGTGTTAATAAATATTCTACCATGGGGCTACTGCACTACTCCTGTGTGCAGCTGTCGGAGGAACGGCTAACAGAGCACTCGAGCAGGATAGGCAGTATGGAGATAACGGATAAGGTCTGGGATCTGGTGAAGCAATGGGAGTTTTCCTCTTGGATCTTAACTTACAACCTTTGCTAGTTTCAATTCCTGAAGATGCCTTTTCATGCCATTTCTCAAGACATAATGACTGCACATCAGGAAAACACAAATGGCTGTTTACGCTCCTTGCCCACGCCCCGACCCGGGCACGTGTAGGTGGGCAGCACAGCTCGGACCAAGGCTTTGCATGTCCAGCAGCAGCACTCCTGCACAGGGGCTGCAGAAACTGGGCACAGTTACTTTTGCTAACATACTGTCTTCAGCTGGGGCTGCATGCTGTCCAATTAGGGGCCAATCTGTCTTAGAAATACATATTTGATGACATCCTGCCACTTGAGTAAGAGAAGGGAATATAGCAATTGCTGTACTGGGTCTGTAGGGTGGATCTGACCATGACCCCCACCAGGTGCTCAGCAGATGCTGGCGTACCACAGTTGGCAGATGTGGGATAATCTCCACTCCACACGCATTAGGCCTCATCCTGATTTCAGGCTTAAACTCTGAATCAAGAGGTTTAATGGCTGGATGGATTCCAATGGGCCAGTTTTATTTATGGACTGAATCGGGGATTGTCCACACAGCAATGTAAAAGTGGGGGGGCAGCATGTTTTGGCAGCACTAGGTTAGCACAGGGGCTACAGGCCAGGTCAAGAGAGTGACCTCTTTATACCAAGGGGACTGGATGGCCAAGTTGGGCCCTGATCCTGCAAAATAATGTATTTAAAATAGTCCCACAAAGTTTCCCCAAGGAACTGGAGGATGTCCATGATATTTCCAGTGAGTTTTAGCACTCCAGCCACCTCAGACCATAATGCATGCAAACAAGGGGACAAGCCCTTCCAGCGGCTGGTGCCAGGCACCTCCCTGGCCCTGCACCCTGGCCTCCCCGATGCTGTGGAGGGCAGGGTGGCAGCTGTGCCCCCAAAGCCTCGTGCCCTTCCCTCTTGATCCAGCTTGTAGGGAGGGACGGGAACTGACAGCTTTCCTTGATTCAAAAGCCCATGTCTGAAGTATGCGGGGTCTCTAGCACAGGTTTTGGAACAGGTTCAGACTGACCTGGTGATGCATATGGTGATGGGGCTTAAGAGATTGTTTTGCCAGATTTAGGTGATAAATCATCTTGCTTGGAGAAGTCCAGCAGGTACAGTAATACCAGACAGGTCTTTATTAATATTACAACCATATTTTCTCCCAGCGTTTGATCTTGCCAGCTCCTGATGTTGCCTCCTTAGCGGAGACAATTGTCAGCTGACACCTGATCCATCCTTTGCTTGGCACATGAATATCTTGTATTTTGCCTCCCCCCTCGCTGGTGCTAAAATAAAAACAGAAAGGGAGAATTGGGGTTTACAAGGCTGTCGATGCTGAGCAGTGGGAAAGCTTGTCAAGGTTGGCCTGGTTCTCCATGCCAAGTGCACAGGGGCACAGACAGGGTGGGTACCTGGAGCTGGCAGACACGAGGGGGGACACAGGTGAGGGGACCCCTGACTTCAGAATGCCATAGTAGGATTGCAGCCCATGGAGGTTCCTTTTCAACCACTTGTTTCAGTTGATATAAGTGTCTTTTGCCCATGGAAAGAGATTAAAGCTATTAGATATGGGGTGGAGCAGGAAGTGTAGTTATTTACAGCTCAATCTGGTAAAGATTTATCTGTGTGTTTGATTTTGCACACTTGATCCAGAGTCTGGGGAGAGGTTGGTTTTAGAGGACTCCACGTCAGATGCACAAATGTTTCAATAACCCAAATGTGACAGGCATGGAGCTATAAATAAATTCCTTCATTATTTATTTTTTTTTCAGAACCGGGTACAAACAAATTCAATTCTCACTCCTGTATCTATTTTACCTAAAGAACCCTTTATGAATATTTTTTTGTAACCTTTCCCTAGCAATGTCTGTCCTGCTATCAGTATGTATTCAAATATAATTCTTTTCAGACTACCCAAATTGGTTTTTATTTTTGAAAAATACCACAGTGTTAAGATGTAATTCTTAACATGCACGCTACATGTTAAACATATGGATCAATGAGGAATTTGCCCTTATGTCTTCCTTCCTGTCTATTTGAGGTACTAATGAATGCTTACAGCCCATCCTTGTTGCTATAATTAACTGGAATTTGGGATAAGCCCTCATGGTTGTTAACAGTAGAAGTAGATGTTTTGGCAATACAAAGGGAACTCTTGGAATAAGTTTTTTTCATCATGGCATTCAGTTCTGCAACATTTAAAAGTTGTTTCCAGAGTGATGGAATGGGGGGAGGAGCAGAAGTGTGCTTGTGCCTTTAAGGGAAAAAACTAATTTTATTCATAATGCAGTAGCTTGATGAAACTCCATCATAGCTGCAAGTTTGTGGAGAGGTCAGCATTCTCTGAAAGGATAAACAAAGCCTAGGCAGTGTGTGTCCTGGGGCACTGCTGAAGGCATCTCATCGCTCTCAGCACCTCATTGCCGATGCAAAGCCTACCCAGGCTTGGTGAAGCCAGAGGTTTCACTATGGGATAGTTATTTGGTGTGTGGAATTAAATGACCTTCAGCAATGCTGGTTCCTTGCAGTAGCTAGATGAGTCACCAAATCCATGCCTGTTATCAACATGTTTGGTAAAGGCCTGAATCCTATGGGTTCCAGGCTAGACCATAATGGATGGAGCAACTGAGCCTCTCCTCCTCCAAATAGCAACAATATTTGAGTTACCAGCAGTGTAAGACAGGTGGGAAGTGAAGTAAAAAAAGATCACTGTAACTGCATTAATCCACTCATTGAGTCACTTACTACAAGACTGATCCTGAGTGCACAGCCATATACCCACAGGAGGTTGTACAACAGAAGTCCTTCTTTTCAAGTGCCTATTCCACAGCCTTCAAGAGGATACTAGCTCTGTAACCTAGAAGTCTGCAGCCATGAACCTATTCTGCAAACCCTAGGAAAAGGATGTATATCTTCCCCCTTCACTAGCTGCAAATAGAGCATTCATTTGTGTCTCTGTGTAAAAACTCTCTTGGAACTATTTATCTATGCAATGCAAAACATAAGCATGCACTACTGTCAGGACCTTACATGGTATATTTTTCCAGGAACAGCACATGTTTCAAAAATCACTGTTTCAGATGTCATCACAAAGTCACTGAATTACTGTAATTTTTCTTTTTCAGTATTAGTGATCTATAGACTATCAAAGAATAAACATATGTTTTTCTTTTAATACAGACTTCACAGTTGTGGAATGCTACGCTGTTATTACCCTAATTGGGTAAGATATCATTTTGGTGAGAGCTATAACCCTCTCCCTTTGAGAGGAACACTCTGCTATTTAATGTAGTTTGATAATGTGACTTTTTTAGCTTCTAGAGCCACAAAAGTGAAAGGAAATCATGCACAGGAGCTTTAAGGGCAAGAATGGCTGGCATTGCAGTTTACAAGAGTCTGTATATACTTCTTATTCTACTATTAAGACATGCCCAAGAAAAGACATGAAAATTATAAGTATAATCATCTGTTCTTCTGTTGTTATTGTTCTCATTTCTTTCAGATCTCACCTCAGAAATGGTATCTGATTCACTGACTTGATACTAGCCACAGTATTTGATGAACTGGCTACTTGCTAATTTTTTTTCCCTTGTAAATCTCATACAAATGAACTCCATCATAGTATAAAAAAAAAAGTTTTAAACACTTTCAGTGACACAGGAAAATTCCACAAGACCTTTTATAAACAGGGAGAGAAATTAGCTGTAATTTTTAATTATGGGTCTTGTGTGGGATCACTTTTTTCTGACTTCTTTCTGACACTGCTTCTAAGGTTGCTCATTTGTCATTAACCAGGTAGAAGTACTCTTTTTTGTGTGTGTGATTTTAAAATGATGTATTTATAGACATAAATAATTTCAGGAGCCAAAAAAATGCCAGGGAAATTATTACTTCCAGTGCTAGTGTTGAAACAGTGCCAAGCCCAAAGTTTTGTAAATTAGGCTGTAAGTGTGAAATCCCTCCAGCTGTTAAAAGTATTCCATATCTAATTATATTCACAGTTTTTCAGACTACTCTCCCCATTTGGAGAATCCTGAAACTACATACTATGTGCCTGGAAGTGAGGGCCACATGCGTTCTGTGAAAACTTCCAAAATATAAAGAAAGCAAATAGTCAAAATAGATAAGCCACATATTTGTATGGTTTTGTCAGTGTTTTCCTATGTGGCTTGCTTTGTTTTCACAACATTTCTTTCTAAACAGAATTTACTGTAATGTGCCCACCCTGTCATTCCAGATGCCGTGAACAGTTACATGTAAGGAAGTGTCTATTTTTTAAACTTATTTGTGCAGGAGGCTAAAACAACAGCTGCATGAGAGCAATGAACCTCAAAAAGGAGGAAAAGCTTGTTTGTAGTCACTGTTCCAGCCTTCAGAAACCAACTGTAAAAGCTCTTTGTGAGCACCAGAAAGTATTGTCAGAAAGTGAGGAGGTGCCCATTTTGGGGAATAACATAATGCCAGACTGATGGGAATTGCATTTTTTTAAATCTGCTAATAAACTTCCTGACTGTATCTGATCCTCTACATGTTCACACTGCAATAAAACTGATGAGTTAACATCCCTTTCTCTCATTAATAAAGATATTCAACACAGATATTCTTCTGAATGGGAGCCTAGCAATGTAAGCGTTAAACAAAAACAGTCCTACACCGTAAGAGCAGCAAAATGTCAGCAAGAGTGGGAAGATGTGAAAACCATTTGCCATCATACTTTCCCTGTTCTCCTCCAGCTGAATTACAATTCTATATATTCCCTATGTAGAAACCTATATGGTGATACATATATATCAATATATATACATACAAATATCTGTATTTGTATATATGTTCCTTTGTTGTGCATCTAAAACTATGAAATCAAGCGGTGTTCTCCAAGATCAAGGTTCCTGTTAAAGACTGTTCATTTGTAACTTTTGGTCTGAACATACCTACATTACTACATTACATAAATACTTCAGTCATTTAAACTGGAAAAAAAAAAAAAAAGTCAGTCATTTACCTTATCTATTGTCCCATATCACAAATATAATTTTCCACTCAAAGGTCCTTTGAACAATTACCCTGCAGTACTTAATGACACATAAAGCTGGCAGCCTAGACAGTCTCACTCATTTGACAATCTAAATGGCTCAGTAGTTAAATGCGTTGAAACCAAAATATTGAAGAAAGACTGATTAGGTCACCCAAGTAGATTTGTGCTGCCTTGCCTTATCACAAGTAAACTACTTTATCATAAGTATATTATAACTAGCAGACATGGCACCCCACCATCAAACACATGGAAAATCTACAATGTATTATCAGCAGAGATAGCTTTTTGCTCCTTTTTCCAGCCTCTTTTTCTCCAGGAGAGAGTGAATGTCCATGCCTGGCAAGGACACATTCCACTGCTGTTTCCTTCTGTGCCCTGGGGTATGCCCTCTCCAGACCACTCATGGACCTGGAGCTGAGGTACCCCAGTGGGATCAAGCTGCTGACGGGTTCCAGCTCTGTAGTTCCCCAAGACAGCCCAGGCCTCTGCTGCTCTTCATTCTGCCTAGTGGGGGAAAGTGAGGAAGGAGAGCAGAGGCAGATGCTGGCAAGGAAAAACCAGTGTATAGAGAATGAGCACATGGGACAGTCAGCCTGTGGTGTCAGTGGGGACCGGAGGAGGCACAAGGGCAGAATGTATGCTTTGGGGAATGTACCTGAGAATACAGGAGTGCTGCATTTTTTATTTTATGGAAAAAATGTATATAAATGCATATATATAAAAGTTTGAAAAGACTTTGAAAACCAATGCAGACAGTAAGAAGAAATTATGAGAATTTTAAGTTGCTACCAGAAAGTGCCCTGCAGAGCAGAGAGCACATCTTCTTCCCATACCATGGTCCGGTGTGGAGTCACTGTGCTGTTCCCACGGGCCGTTGCTCTCCCCTCGCTGGTGTATGCACTGCCCGTGGCCATGCCAGACAAACCTGAGGATAGTCTGAAGCTCAGTGAAAAGTGCGGTGGCTATCTATGCTCCTCATATGCATTAATCAGAGCTGAAAAATGCTTAATAATACATTTTGAGTTTTCCAGAGCTTTCTGCCTCTGGCAAGGCCTGGAAATGTTGTGACTAATATTCTTTGGAAATCTCTGATCTGCAAAGGCTCACCACAACCAGGAAGCAGAGCAGTGTTAACAGCCATAGGAGCAGAAAATACTTTTACAACCTTCCATGACACATCTATGTGTTTTCACATAGCCAAGAACGTAGCTAAGTCAGCGTTACTGATCTGCCTAAAGTTGGGCACACGTGGAAAAGTTCTGAAGGTTGAAATGCTCCGAAGTAAAAATGTTCGGCACATTGACCCAAGTGTCCTTTGATTATTCAGCTGCTTCTATTCCACTGAGTGTGATACTCATTTGAAAATAAAATTCTAAGTAATGTGTTCCATCCCGATTCTGATTTTATTTTACGCTGGACTATAGTAACTTCTGAACAATCCTGTTGATAAGTCATTTTAACAGTGAAATTAGCAGAACACAGAAATTACCAGTTTTCATGGTAATTAACACATTTTTGTGAAGGATCTCTGATAAATCATTTTCAGGTAGAAAGTATTCAGGCAGTCAATTAAGAGAACTGGAGGTAGAAAGGTTGTTCTTATTTTAATGATCTTATTCTATTTTAGAATCTCCCAGCCGTGTTTTTACATTCAAACTCACAATATTTATTTTGCTTTCCATGAGTCCCATTCATTTATAAAAAAAAAATCCCCAAACCACCACCAACATGTACATCTGGACTACAAAACACAGCATTCCAGGCAAAGCCGAGCGACTGTGCCGGCAGTGCACCCAGTCAAGCTGGCAGCATAGTCCTGCCGAAGGGCCGCAGGAGTGCATGCATACACTGCGCAGTCAACATAAAATCACTACAAAGTTCATGCAAATTAAGTCTGTTTGATTGTTGATGATCAGCTCAATCTAACACATGGTATATTTGGTAGTTTTGGTTACTTATTTATGAATAAGATCGTTGGAAGGCTTTTGGTTTTTATTTTTTTCTTAATTCTAAAATGCACAGCTTCACTGCTGCTGCTGTGGTTAATCATTGTCAGACTGGGATTGCCTTGATTGGTTTGCATGTATTACATTTCAGTTTTCTAAAAGGGTATATTATTTATTTGCTTGCCATAAACTATAAACACCCATAGAAAGTGTAGATAAGGGCAACTGTACAAGGCAATAACCTGCTATAAAACATTTTATAAATAAAAGTACTTGAAATAAAGGTACCTAGAGATGCTGCACCTAGTAAACTAGACTGATGCCCTAAGGTTTCAAGGACAGTAGCTGGGGCAGTTAGGTGAATTAACGATGCTCAAGCTCCTGTCCAAAAGCTCTGTGCTCAAACCCTGGACAAGATGAGGCAGGAAGTTTTCCCCAGGAACAGGCATCAGGCCTCCAGCTTTGAAATGTGCCTTCCATTTACAGCATCCCATGCCAATGACAGTTTTCCAGAAGACCTGAAAAACAGGGATGTCCACAGGAGCAGGACGCATATGAAGACTTCTAGCTAGGCTGAGCAGCAGGGAAGTTTGAAACTAGTAAGCTCTTTCTTCATCCATTCACAACTATGAATGGGAATTAAAAGTTATTACTTGGCATTTCCTTGGATTTATTTACGTATCCCTTTATTTTGAACCTTGGGAAGGCATGGATCTTTAGAAGAGAGTGAAGAGCAAAACGTGACATGCTAAGCATTGCAGGGCAGTCCCTCTCTGATGAAGGCCACAGTTTCTGATTTCACAAACATTTTCTAGATTCAGTTTGTTTTCCAGTCTTGTTTGCTGAGCTCTGCAGAAGCTGAAATCCATGCTATGAGCTAAAGAGGCAAATTATCATTTCCAAAAGTGTAAAAGAGATCTAGAATCCATTTCAGTAGCTTGCAGTGAAAATCTGATGATCTTCAGGAAGTACTCTGCAAACTGGTTCTTGCCACAGGAGCATGGTGGAGACATGCCCATGCTCTAAATCCAGTCTTCTGAGAGTGCAACCTCCTTCCAGCTGATGCCATGTCCTATAAGACTTCTTCATAGCTTAACCAAGCTCCCTCTTGCATGCTGGTGCTTCTTTGGCTTCAAATGTTCCCAGTCATCACCAGATCTGCCCAATGGAGTTGCAGATGAGCTGAAATCATGGCATTAATACACCCTACAGGAGTACAGCTTGTCAAGGATCTTCCCTGTCTTTTCTTGTCTATATTTATCTGTGCTGTCAATACCAGGGAGATTTTTATTGTCAGAGGCAAATATTGTGAACAAACTCACAAATCTCTGTATTTAAAAAGGAACATTTTCACAAAGGAACAAATGAATTCAATATGGATTTTGGAGCTTGAGTGCTTTCATTCATTTCATTTATTTGTGAACCATTCTTTCTCAGGCCAGAAAGCATAATGTCAAGGTGCATGAAAACTGTACTGTTAGCCCAAGAGGTTAAGCTACTACATCTCACTGTCCTTCCTGACAACGATCCTCTTTCTGCTTGGACAAATGACACATTGTGTTGGCAACACCAACACAGTTCCTGTTAGGGCAAGAGTAATTCGCCTTTCTGCTTTTCACTCCAAGTGTCCAAAGGTGAAAGGATCATCTACTTCTCAGTGCTCAGCATCCTAGATTAAATGAGATGGAGACCAAAGTATGAAAGAAAGCATTTTAACAGGAAAGTATTAAAACTGCAAGAGATCTAGTGGCAATATGAACATGAAGAATTTAGTTTTTCAAGCATGTAAATATAGTCCCAGGTACAACGCATAATTTAATAATTAGGCCACTTCATCATATCTGATATTAAGTTTGTGAACTGGAACAATAGTACCATAGGCAATTTAAAAGTGCATGTCATAGAAGATACCCTCCCATAAGAGAGAAGAAAGTATAATTGTCATGTACGCTACCTTTTGCAGCCAGAAAACAAAATGCTACCACCTAGGCCAATGCTCTCTTAATTTGCTTCTTGACCACCATCACCTGGGGATGAAGAAAAGACACTATTAAAAGAGAAGTGCTTCAATGCCTGGGTAACTGAACCTGTCAGAATTAAAATCTGCAACATTTGGATATAATGAAATAAATTTTGATTGAAGTCAGAATGAAAATAAAAACATAGTCTGTAAATCAAGCTGTTAAAAATGTCTTTAGGTTGTGGAAACTAGATTTCAATTCCTTTTAGTTCAGATGTTAATCTTTACATTCCAATATATAAAGTATAAAATCAAAGATGTATTTTTATGGTAAAACTCAAAAGCACATGTATCTTGTCATTCACGTTGGAAACAAAATGTTTTTAAAATTAACACATTCCTCACAAACTTTTGATCTTGACAGAGCAGCATATGTATTAAAAAAATTTATAGCTAGAACTGGTATGTAGCTACGCATAGCCAGAATACAAATTCACTTGACTTTGCCTTTTGCCATGTATGTAGATATTTCTCCTTTCTGTAACATATGTTTATGCCACTTTCTTTAAATTTGCAAGTGTTACATCCCAGTCCTGCCACTTGTTCTGTGTGAACGGGTTATTGCACCTATGTATCCTTTGAAGTCATGCCTGCTTAATAGATTAGTCAAGCATATGTGACAAATAGATTTTCTTTATGAAATACATTATCTAATAAATCTTTCATAGATGACAAAATCATTGGTGTATTTCTAGTTGGCTTCAGTCTTCCTCTGAGATCAGAAAGTGAATGTTTTGATAAAATAATCAATCAAATAGATCATAACTTTTTCTGTTAAAGTTTAGTGTGTGTATTAACCCTTACTAGCATAAGGGATAACAAAAAATCTTTTCCTGGATTTTAAAAAATATTTTCAACACCAAAGAACTGCATCCATTTGAAACCTTACAAGGCCGTTTTTCATGGGCAATGAAAGTGTAATTGCTTCAACATTTACATATTTGGCAACTGCTATGGTGAGTTCTTAGAGCTTTGGAAAATGGGTAATGTAGAAGTTCTCAAACAGAACATAACAAGTCATAGGATAAATTAAACTATAAAACTACTCTCAATTTGAAACATAGCAGTTAACTTTAAAGGAAAAAGAAGAGAGGAATTTTATTCCGTATGTTATGACGATATTCATGTAGAGTAGGTTCTATATAGCTTCTATTAAATAGGCTCTATTGATGCAGATAGGTGTTATATGTCCTTAATTAGATAAAATGTTTGCTTCTTTGAGAATTTTTTTTCTGTGTTGAGTAAAATGTAAAGACCTGTAAGGAACATGGAGAAATGCAGTACTCCCTCTGAGGTTTACAGTGATTAAGTTTGCAGGAGGCATCAGAAATGGGCAGATCCTTTACAATGTTAGAAACTGGGAAGCCCTTTCCTGTTCCCAGATGTAGTAAGTTCTACAAATCCTGCCCCAAGCTGGGGCACAGTTGTGCATGGGGTCCCAGGATGAGGCCCTGTGCACAGGTTTCCCTGAGAGTCACGTCCTCTCCTGCCATGTAAAGCTGCAGCATCATTCCTTCTGCCGTATGCAAGTGGTCTGCAGCTGGTCCCTCACTTACTGCTCAGTGTATATAGAATTGTACACGTGGGATGGGGATTGACTGTCTTCACTCAGAACACCAAAGTGCACTGTGTATGTCTAAGCTGGTTGTGCTTTCTATTTATCTTGTCCTGAGATAGCTGTCTCAGGTAAGGAAGATGATTTGCCTCTGCTTATTTATTTCTACTGCCCATAAAGGAGGCTTGATGTGGCTAGGCAAGAGCTGGGCTGTGCCAGCATTAGCAAATATGTCAATGCAATAGGAACAGACCAGGAGACCAGTTTTGGTGCTCAGGCTCCAGCACAGCACTGCATGCAGTTCAGGGGGGGTCGCTTCAGCTCATGCTTGTAGTTCAGAGTTGTCGAAAGGACCAGTCTGGGGTTAGCATCCTTGTGTCCCCACTAGGGGTTGGAAAGCATTTTGGTCCTGGAAGTAGAGCTTCTGGTCTCGTTTCCCTCTGGAGAAATCCAGCTCCAACCTACAGAAACTGCTCTGCAAACCAAACCAACGTGCAATAAGGGGCAATGGTCAGAGGATTCACTTCAACACCATGCTGCTGCCTGCAGCCAAAATGCTGATGTAAGCACAGCCTTAGCCAACCAACTTTCACATGTCTAAAGCTATGTGAGGTAAATCTTGCCCAACGAAGGTAAGTTTGAACCTTACCTAAACATCTGTCTTCTCATGGATGCATTCTGAGACAACCCAAACTAAACTGAAAGAGCACCACCTTTTTTTAGGTTTAGCTTCTCCAGTTACTGCAGCCTGTCCTTGCCATGATCAGGTGAGGGGATCTAGAAGCCAGACACTTTTGGGAGGACCTTCAGGATAAGCAATATTCCTGACAGTGAAAGAAAAGCAATGAGGAATTGAACAGACCATGCAAAGATAAGGATCGATTATAAATGTCCCATTATACTTTAAAGTACCTGTTCTCACAAATCATCTGAGGGGAGGGAGAAATTTACATTTATAAATATGTATGGGACACAGGCACTTAATTTAAGGCACGGAGGACTCTCTGTGTAAAACATGGATTTGAGCTGAAGTTACATAAAATCTTAAGTAGCAGTTTTAATTTCTCACTCATCCTTCCTCCACCAAATAAAACATCTTAATGTAATTACAGCGAAGCGATGAAAATAATTTGTTGGAAGAGATAGACAGCTAAGGCAGTGATCTGCAGCCTTTATCTCGCCAAACTGTACTTTCTAAGCTTATACTACCAGAGACTTTCTTGGAAACTGCATACATTTGTGTGTACACATGCATAGCTGTGTGTAACAGAGCCCTGGATATTAGATTACATCAGCATATCCTTATCTATCTGCTATGGTCTCTGCATCTTTAGAATAGGAAGATGTATTCTTGTATCTCCTTCTAGGATAATTTGCAAGGCTGCTTAGGCATAGGACAAGGACTTTAGTTCCATTTGAATCATAATTTTTTAATTTGAAATCTCTCTAGTATTTTAATTTCATCTTCTCTAGTAGGCAGATCAGCTATTTATACACACACAATTGCATTTTCCTTTATCTAAGAAATATGCCATGTTGTGGTCTCTGGCTGCATGGCCCAGCCCAAGATTCTCTGAAGCCAAGAAAAAGTAATTCTTTCATTTGGCAGCAGCAGGATCAGGCTCAGACATAAAAAGTAATGAAAAAAAAAAGTCTTTCCTGTAGAATTGCTGGTCTCGCCTAAAGAAAGTAGCACTAAATATTTCACAAGAAAGCCTGATGCGGCAATCTAATTTTAGACATGATGTAATAGGACCGTGCTAAACAACAGGAGAGAAGGAGGGGAATTAAGGACAGGAATAAAAGTAATAAGAGCATGCATTTCTCCGATCTTGTTATTTGTGCATAGTGGTAGCTCTGCTGACTGTGAGGATGTAGTTATTAATTTATTTATTTATTTAGCATTTATTTTGTCATATGTACTAATAACCCATAGAGGCTATGTATGACTACTGTTGCGAAACTTACTTTCTCCTCCTTTCCTAAAGGACAGTTTCTTTACAGGTATAATGAAGTAGATAGATACGATACATAAGGTTTGCTGGACATTGGTGTGGACTTTCTCTGCCAGGTTGTGTTCAGTGCCCACTATCCAACAACATCTGCTACATGTACACGGCAGACGGAAAGCAGGAGGCAGAGTGGGGCCAAGCCTTTAGGAAAGCCTTATCCTCCTCTCATTTGCGAGGTTACAAAGCGCAGCCTTCAGCTTAGTCCTGGAGATGGGTACGAGGAGCAGTGGTTGCAAAGGACCTCACAATGGGCTTGGCCATCATGGACAGCTGGCCAGGAAGCGGACAGGGAGTGGAGGCTGCAGGCATGTGGGATGCAATGTAGAACAGCCCTAGTACCCTATAGACCAGTAAAAGCACTACTATCACGGCAGCTACAAATCTCTGTTTCCATTCCTGGGGGTGAATAATGCCAGTTTCCACTTGCAAAATAAACCAGTCTGTTCTTCAAATGAGCCTGTGTTCCCTGCCTGCATCTACAGCAAGCGTGCACACTGGATTAAAGGCTCAGCGTGGCTCTCACAATGTGGGAGATGATGCTTTGCACAGAAATACATGAAACAGCATTCTTTCTTCAAGTGGATTTTGCAGTTCTCTGCAAGCCAGATCAAACATTAATAACATTCTATCAACATTTCCATATGTAGATATTTTTATCAAACCACATTCTCGTTCATTGTTATTTTTCAGTAATGCTTTAGTCTCTCACACGTATACATATTGAGCAAAGTAAATAGCAGTGCAGCTTTATGAAATGTTACTTAACATTTATGAGTGTTTTTTAAAGTTTCTGATTTTGTGACTCTTGCCAGTACCAGTAAATGTGTTTGAAGTCCTTCACATGTTGCTTTGTTTATAGTAGAAACACCAGATTTTGCTGAGGAGCACATCTCCCTATTAAAAAATGTTTTGTTAAATAGTATATTAATAGGGATACATCTCCCTATTTTAAAAAAAAAAAAGAAAAGTTTTATGAAATAAAAACCTTCAGAAGAGTCAGTTGCTCCATAACAGTTGTGTGCAAGAAAAAAAAACGTTCGTGTCCATTTTCGCTAATGACCTCATGAGTTTTGCTAGTTAAAACTGAAAGCAAAGAAACCAGGACTGATGCTTAACTGGCAAGAAGCCAGTACAATGAAATTAATAACATATGTTGAAGAACCCATTTGTAACAATTTTTCCATTAAAAAAAAAAAAAAAAGTGGCAGCTTAAAACCACTGACAGGACTGTCTTTTCTTTTTTCCTCTCTTTCTCTTCTTCCCTCCCCCCTTCTCCTTTACTACATGGGACACTTTGGCTTATGTCCAACTGTGTGGTACCAAACTTGTCTCAGAGTTCAGATTAATGTTTTATGCAATTTTAAGTGATCCTCTTGCAGCTGCTGCTCAGGGGAATATTGTAGCGAATGTGTTTGCTCTGAGGACCTGGTGGCAAAACCACAGATGCAGCAGCCTCCCCTTGGCAAATAACAGATGTGGCATATGCTGGGCTCAGCCCATCCTCAGCACTTACCTTACCCCTGAGCAATGTGTGGGGCACTGCCCCAGCATGCTGCCATCCAAACACAAATTCAGCTGTAAAAGTCTGGACTTGTGAGGTTTTTGGCTGGATTGTTCTCTGGTGAATTCATTCTGCAAGTGAATCTTATTTATTGATACCTGCAGTTCAGGTGGAGAAGTGAGGACCTTGGACCGGGGGAGGTTGCCTCTGTCATTACTCTCTGGAATAGGTCACCTCCCTGTATTTTGATCTTCCTTCTCAGCCACTGTCTTGTTTTCATTGTTGTTGGGTTTGACTTTTTTCCCATTCCCTCTAGAGACTGTACTGTATGTCCTTTGGGGCAAAGCACTTCCTTTTGCTAAGTTCACTGTCAGATTTTCTGTGTGATTTTCTGTGTGAAACTCCAGGCACGCTGGGGCTTCCTGGCACTGCTGGGATTCTCCCACTAAGAAGGTTGGGCATCTACAATGGGATGCACAAGCCAGAAATGGTTTTGGTCGTTAGAGCCAACAGAAGGGGAGCATCGTGTTTTGAGAGATCGCTGCTTGGGTTACAGGAGACACCTTGGGTTTTCAGAGGGGCTATTGAGTTGGAGAGGTGCTTTAAGGATATCTTCGTAGTTTTTAGTTGGGCACAGGGAATGACAGGAGAGGAGGATTCCCAGCTGTGAGAGTGCAGCGAGATGCCAGGTGGGGAGACACTGCCTGGAGGAACTAGATTATGTATGGGGCAGTGATGAGTGAGCTGATAAGGGAAGGGAATGAATGAAGCCATGGGTGTCCAACAGGTTGGAGGTACTGAGTGGCACTGAAGATGATCCAGGAAGGGAACCAGCACTGCACAGTGGGTGGAGACAGCAAACAGGCAAAATAAGGAAAAAGAGTTAAAGTTGCCAGATACTACTAAGAACTGAAAGTTTTCTAGGCAATTAGTGCTCATAGTGAGCTGGGAAAACAAGTTAAAGCCTTTGTAGGAGTAGACTGAATTACTCTTTGTGTAATCTTACTGACTTCAGTGGATTGTACAGGGTGGTACTGTGCTGCATTTGGCCCAAAAAATCAAAATACAGTTAAGTGCAGCTATCATGCTGTGCCCTGACTTGGAAAGAAATTGCAGGGATTGCGGCTAGGAAAATCTTCAGTCATCAGTTCATTGTATGACTTCAGTAGAAAAGGAAAACAGGTGGAGCAGAGTGGGGACAGAAGACTGAGTATATGAATGAGGAGAGAAATCCAAATTAGTTCCAGTGTTTGGAGACTGTATGAGGTGCTAGATCCATTTCCTCCACAAAACTGGACACTTTGGGTCTCCTCACAGAAGGTATACCATTGCTCTGGAGATGGGACAGTGCTCAGGAAACATTTGAGAGACTAAAGCTGTTTTCCACTGGAGAAGGAAAAACAAGATAACAATGTGCAGGATTTTTATAGCTGGTGACCTGCACAGCCTTGGTTGACACCTACAAATATAATTTCTGATAGAAGGTAATAGGCACAGCAGGTGTTTAAAAATATACTTAGCACCAAGAAGAATGGAAACTTTTTAAAAAGTTTGGCTGGTAAGAAGGTGTCTAGATCACAGGTTAATCACAGCAATAGCTAACCTAGCCATCTAATATTGTTTTATATTTGCATTGCATCCTGGCCAAGGTGCCAGTCAGTTACAGAAATGCCGCTGCACTGAACCCCGCACACAGACTTACAGAATGTGACTGTATAGGCTGTACACTACATTTTATTAAAAGGTGGTTGAAAATTAGGTGCAAAAATGACAATACAGGAAAAAAAAGTACTTACAGAAATGTTTAAAGCACAAAGTGGGTGCAGGGTTGAGGACATTTTGAAAAGGTGTTGCTTTTCAAAAGGGGTATGTAAGCAAACTCTGGGGGTTAGGTATGATATATTTACAGAGGCACATGCTATAGTGTCTAGGCATACAAGTCCACTTTCTCTTCACTTGTGACTTATTGTGCATATTCAGGTTTAAGCCACATATCTGTTAATTTTGAACCTACTTCTTATTGTTATTTCATGGTTTTATTACTGAATATCTGTTATTCTGTCTTAGTCAAAATGGGTATCTTTTGATGTTATTCATCATCAGCTATCATGATGATATATCTGAGTTATATACTTCTGAGTATCAGAAGTACTCATGGGTTACCCATATTCCATGGGTAAAAAGCTGGCTGAATGGCCAAGCCCAGAGAGTGGTAGCAAATGGAGTTACATCCAGCTGGTGGCCGGTCACAAGTGGTGTTCCCCAGGGCTCAGTGCTGGGGCCAGTTCTATTTAATATCTGTACCAACAGTCTGGACAAGGGGATCAAGTGCACCCTCAGTAAATTTCCAAATGACACCAAGTTGGGTGGGAGTGTTGATCTGTGGAGGGCAGGAAGGCTCTGCAGAGAGATCTGGACAGGCTGCACTGATGGGCCAAGGCCAATTGTGTGAGGTTCAACAAGAAGAAGTGCCGGGTCCTGCACTTGGGTCACAACAACCCCATGCAGCGCTACAGGCTTGGGGAAGAGTGGCTGGAAAGCTGTTTGGTGGAAAAGGACCTGGTGGTGCTGGCTGACAGCTGGCTGAACATGAGCCATCAATGTGCCCAGGTGGCCAAGAAGGCCAACAGTGTCCAGAATTGTATGACAAATAGTGGGTTTTTTTCTTTATTGTCATTTTTGCACCTAATTTTCAACCACCTTTTAATAAAATGTAGTGTACAGCCTATACAGTCACATTCTGTAAGTCTGTGTGCGGGGTTCAGTGCAGCGGCATTTCTGTAACTGACTGGCACCTTGGCCAGGATGCAATGCAAATATAAAACAATATTAGATGGCTAGGTTAGCTATTGCTGTGATTAACCTGTGATCTAGACACCTTCTTACCAGCCAAACTTTTTAAAAAGTTTCCATTCTTCTTGGTGCTAAGTATATTTTTAAACACCTGCTGTGCCTATTACCTTCTATCAGAAATTATATTTGTGCCCAGGTGGCCAAGAAGGCCAACAGTGTCCAGAATTGTATGAGAAATAGTGTGGTCAGCAGGACAAAGGAAGGCATCATCCCTCTGTACTTGGCACTAGTGAGGCTGCACCTCAAATACTGTGTTCAATTTTGGTCCCCTCACTGCAGGAGGGACATTGAGGTGCTGGAGCGTGACCAGAGAAGGGCAATGAAGCTGGTGAGGGGTCTGTAGCACAAGTGTTATGAGGAGCGGCTGAGGGAACTGGGGCTGTTTAGTCTGGGGAGGAGACACAGGAGGAACCTTATCGGTCTCTACAACTCTCTGAAAAGAGGTTGTAGGCAGGTGGGTGTTGTTCTGTTCTTCCAGGTAACAAGCAACAGGAGAAGAGAAAACAACCTCAAGTTATGCCAGAGGAGGTTTAGATTGGATATTAGAAAAAATTTCTTCACCAGAAGGGTTGTCAAGCATTGGAACAGGCTGCCCAGGGAGGTGGTGGAATCGTCAGCCCTGGAGGTGTTCAAAAAACATGTAGATGTGGTGCTTAGGGACATGGTTTAGTGATGGACTTGGCAGTCCTGGGTTAATGGTTGGACTTGACGATCTCAAAGGTCTTTTCCAACCTAAATGATTCTGTGGTTCTATGATTCTAACCAAATGTCTGGCTTCAGGAGTCAGTTTTTGCCATTTTCAGCAGGAAGGCGAAAAAAATTATTTCTAGGTGCATATGCATTATCATATATGAGTTATATGAAGCTCTGTGAAAAATGGGCTTCCCAGTTTTGCCATCAAAAAGTGAAGGAGGTTGCTACTTTGTGTCAAACTGAAACAGAAATTTTGGGCAAAATGATAAACAAGGAAATGAAATAAATGATCGTTTGTCTAAATACAAAGATTTAACAAAACACAGTGAAACACCTTCAGATGGATAAGTCCATTATTTTATTTCAGCTTAGCCTTCATTATAGGCAGAAAAAAGTGGTGTCTGAAGCAAATCCAGTGCTTTACAACTTTTTAACAAATTCCTATTTTGCAGCCAAAATTATTGATGGAATTAAATCTTGATGATTTGCAAATAAACTCAGCTCCCCAAAACTTCATTTTTTTTCCTGACAATTACTCAGATT
The DNA here is from genome assembly GCF_023634155.1 of Falco peregrinus. NCBI lineage: Eukaryota > Metazoa > Chordata > Aves > Falconiformes > Falconidae > Falco > Falco peregrinus. The sequence continues at coordinate 37,331,723 of NC_073727.1, forward strand.
CCTTTTCTCTCAAATTTAATTTAGAGTTTTTAAGATAAACATAATTGAAAACTTGACCTCATTCACGTCAACTGCCAAATGCCATTGACTGCAACATACACATTTTGTGTATGTGGTGAATTACTCATTACAGAGAGCTCTGCTCAGTCATTGTCTGTCCTCATCTCCTTCAGCTGGTCATGGAAAGTACAGGCACAGCACTTGATTCCTAGTACTCAACTTCCAAAGTTAAATTAATCCAACTTGTAAAAGGAACTCTGTAGAACAGCCTTTTCATTTTCAAAGTAGTTAATTGGATGAAAATGAAACTGAGACTCCATTATTCTGCATTTTACTTTGGCAATTTTAGCCCCCTTTTTTTTTCCCTTTACTTGAAAAATGAATAACATTAACTTACATTCACAGATTTGCAAATCTTTCTTTTATATAACCATTAAAACAGTTTTTCTTAGACTTCTGCACATTACATAAAACTGTTTTTATAACAGTAATTTATTAGGTTAAGTTGGAGAGCTTTTACTACTCTTTATATAAAAAGACTGGGCTGATTTTGGATCTCTTTAATGTGGCCCTTTAGATGTAGTAGCTCTGACATTCAAACTTGCTTGGAATGTATGCCCAGTAGCTTGGTAATGTGCAAAATATGCCAGAAAAGCACCATTCCTTTCAGAAAAAAGGGCATTGTGCTCTCTACTTTTTGCACTATGCATAGCCCAAGGATTCAAAATGCCATGTGAGTGTCCATGGAAGAAGGGTGTGATGCCTCAAAAGATAGTTTTTGTGGCCTTCTGTGCTGATACAAATCTGCAGGCCACAGTAAAAAGGCTGGGTCAAACAGGGAAGTGATCTGCTAAGAAGAAAGGCTGAATTATATTACGTGCTTGAAAAGGTGAAGATGCAAAAAGGTAGTCAGCTGTTAAGAGTTCTGGCGGCAAGAGAAAAGTTCATGTAAATGCATTTTGCCACCCTCCCATAGGAATCCCCTATGCAAAGTCATGTCCTTTCCACCTTACCTATAGGACAGCCTGCAAGAGACAGCTCTGTGTCTGTCAACAAGTAATTGAACTCACTAGACCTGTAAGAAATTACACAGTGATCAGGTTAGGAATATAATTTAGGTCTATCAAGTAATTGGCAAGCACTCTGCAATGATCCAGTCTTCCTTTCTTTGCATACATAATTTTAAGGACAGAATATTCTCTTTGACTCAAATAATTTAGCCTGGCTCCATAATGACTTTGTAAATCCAGAATGAGGAGACATTTCCAAATACGATTTTATTATTATTCCTATTGCTAATTGAAGAAAAACAGGAGTGCAACATGGAATTTTTTAAATTTTTTTCCCATGGCCAAGTCTGAAACGAAACATTGAGGTGAAAAAACATAATTATGTGCAATTATCCAAGACAGCAAAAGTTTTTGTGCCTTCAAGCTTATAAGATATTCTTTCCTTTCTTCATTTCCTTTCTTTCAGGATGGGAGAGCACAGAGAAGACTGTTAGTCATTCAGCATCTCTGTGGTGAAGTCCAGCACAAGACTGTCACAGGAATCAGAGGCCATCCTGGGGCTGAATGAAAATCCTAATATGATCAGAGCTGACTACATTCCCTTTAATGGTGAAGCTGGCATAAAACTTTTGCCCTTCAAGAATTTCTACAGTTTTCCAGTTTCCAACTTTCCTTGTGTTCTTTCAGTTGTTTGTGGGGTTGTACTTTAAAGTTGGATCAGTGAGGTGATAATAGTTAAAAAGAAGCCCTTAATTTTAATGTTTACTGAGCAGTACTTGACTCTAATCATCACCTAGTCTTACATTTTTGGGGCATCTGTTTGACCTGGACATCAAAGACACAATGTGCCATCACCTCCTGTGGTAGAAAATCATTTCAGAGCTAAAATTGTGCAGGGAGCTGGAAAACGCAAACTTGTAGCCATGTTTTCAGCTTTTGATATTGTGTGTTGAATGATTTAATGAGATGTTTGTGGGTTACTTTAACTGGGGCTGAATTCTGGCTCGCACTTCTTTGTGGTCTGTGTTGTAAATATGGAACCAAGCTCTCCAGAAGCAGAAGTCAGTGCTGCACAGCATGCATGATCTAACATCAGGCTTAAGTCATTTTAACTTTTGCTGAACTCTGTTAACTAGCCATTTTAGGGCAAATCTGCTATAAATAATACAATTTGCAAGATGTAAATCAAAGTTGCAAATACTCACTTTAACCATTCAGCCTAACAAGGAATCAACACTGCATACTGTAGCTGAGATGAATATCTAAATTAATAGGAATGCCCCTACAGTTCAGCCTTACAGATCAAATTGCCTGGCAGCAACTGTAAAGCAAAGTGAAAGATTGAGATAAAATATAAGTATATTCATTCTCTCTGGCTTTTGAAATTGCTGAAAATATGAAAAGTGATAATGAACTTTATAAGCACTTCCCACAGTATTTCACAGTCTGTATTTCATTTTTGTGCTATAGTAAGTCTTTTCAGTACCAAATACTTGATTGGTTTTGTGGGTGATTTATTTGTTTTTAACGTGAAATTCAGGACTTGACTAATACATCTCACCACATTGTTCTAAAGTGAGCTACCCTTTAAAGGAGCACAGCAAGATTTATCATAGAATTTGTGAGTTCTATTGCTTTTTAAAAGCGAAGACATGGGGTGAGGGTTTCTTTACTAGACTGAAATTAAATAAATGCTGCATAAAGATACAGATACTAAAATGGAAAAAAAACCACAACACATACTAAAAAGCAAGGCCTGTTTCATTTAAATTTTTTTAGGTCAGGAAGTCCTTCCATTAAATATAATTTTGCAACCTCTGAATTCAGTTTGAACTGAAACAGTGAAGAACCAACCAGTGTGAATGAGGATGTTATAATATTACTGCTTTAGTGCTTGAAATGCTAACTACTGTTTTTGATGGAAACGTCCTGTACAAGCATGGCATCAATTTTATTTAATTCAGTCCCTTACAGTTTACACTAATAAAAGCTGTAGCTTTGTTAATACCATGTTCAAGTAGGTAGGCAGAGCTAATCATGCCTCCTAAAGCAATGTCTTGCCTCCCAGAAACTGAGTCTTTTTCCACCGTCACAGAAATGGCCTATCCATACAACCCTCTAGTGTACCTGCAATGACTTCTGCGGATTCATCTAGAACTCAGACTTGTCCTTACATCCTTGAGCAGGAAAACAGTCCAGGAAAAGGCAGTGCCATTTGGCAGCTCTGTTGTGCAGTACACATGGATTTACATGGGGGGATGTCGGGGGGTGTGGGATTGTAACCAAAAGTTTAGCTTCTGAACTCAAAACTATGAAAAAACCAAATGTAAGGGATTTTCTCATTTGCGCCTTTGATGACTTACAAAGACTTGTGGCACCATTTCCACAAAGCACTTTGGCATGTGGCCAGTTATAAGAGAGCAAGTCCCCCTCTACTCAGCAAAGCACTTGAGCGCATGCTTAACTTCAACCATGTTAAATGGCTACCCTGAAGTCAAACGAATGTAAAATGATTTAGAGTGAGACTTAAAGTTAAATCCATGTTTCATAGATTGATAGCATTTAAGGCCAGGAAGAATGACAATAACCATGTAGCGTGACCTCCTTCATAACACAGGACCAAAGAATTTTGCCAAGTGTTCCCAACATGAAATCCACTGCTGCTGCCTGAACTGTAACTGCACATTCAGAAAGACAGCCAGTTTTGATTTAGAGACTTCACAGCAGAGAGAAACCATTGTATTCCTAGGTAAGATTTTTTTTTCCGCAGTTAAGATCTTTCATTGAAGAGAGCTGTGTGCTTGAATGCTAATTTGAATTTGCTGAGATTCAGCTTCCATCCCTCACGACCTTTTCTGTTTACCTAAAAAGTCAGATTCTCTAGTTTTCTTTCTAGAGAAGTATTCTTAAGCCATCATTATATCACTTCTTATTCTCCACTTTTCAGTGACTAAATTAAGGTGGTTTTTTTCTCTCACTTCTGTTACTGAAGTTGTGTTTGTAGCTTTTTTCTGAACATTTTCCTTATTATCAACGCTCTACTTAAATGCATACATCAGAAGTGGACAGAGACATCCTAGTAATGATCTTACTAGTTGTCCGTAATCTGTTGTAGTAAAAGTCCTTTGTTTCTATCTGGTAGTCTTCTCCCGTACACACATCCAGGACTGCATTTGCTAGTTCAGCCTCTGTGTTGCCCTGGGAGCTCTTGCTCATCTGTTTGCACAGCAAAACTACTAAATCCTTTTCTGAGTCACTTTGTGCCTAAAGGCTGCTGACCATTCTATAAATCTAATCCATAATCTTCATTCTTAATTAAAGATCTTAATTAACCATCTCATGTGGCATTTAGCAGTGATACAGGTGAGCCCAGTTCACTAATCAACCCAGATTTCTGTGCGGTACTGGTATGTCATCATCTTTACTCATAACTACCAATTTTGGTATCCTTTGCAATGATTTTGCATCTTCTTCTATACCCTTTTAAAGACCTGAATCTTATTAAACAACAAATCCATGCTAGAAGCATGTCTATTTAATCATTATTTATTATGTGTATTCACTTTTTTGAGATGCATTGCCCACCAGAGGGGAGAAATAGAAAGTAATGTATGCTATGCTGTTTTGCATAAAAATAAAGTTGACTAGTCCCCAGTGTAAAAGAATGAGCCAATAAAATACACAATGAAAAGCAAAATAGACCATAAAAACTCTTTCTTATTAATTAATAGTGTTGTTGGCAGATTTTTCATCCTGATGTTAGTTATTCATGTGACCTGCCTTAACAGTAACTATTTCCTACAGCTTTCATCACATGGCTTTCCATGAGAAAGCGAATTGTGTGATTGTGTGAGTTTTCCAGATTTAGGGGCTTCAGTTAACATTATGGAAAAGGGCTTTTAAGAATATGTGGAGATTTAAGAATCAACTGATTTCACTGCAGATCGCTGACTGAAAAGGGACAATGTGCCAACGTCACAAGTGGTTAGTTTTTAATTGTCTTTCTTAAATGTGATTATTACCCAGCTGGCTGCTTTCCCCTTTCACTTTCTTCCTAAATTAGAATTATTGACACAAGAAACGAAATGGACTTTCACTTCATATGTGAAAAACAGGCTCAATCCTAACTGATTCAAGCCTATTTATGAAATCTTTCTTTAACTGCTGAGTCTCATCGACTTCGATATATGAACAGTAAAAGCTCATTACTGGGTGAGAGATAGAGCGCCTCCTAAATACAACCCTGACACTTGAGGAAAAGGGAGTTTTATAGCTGCCCAAGTCACTTGCCTCCTTGCACAATTTGCTTTTCCTCCTTGTGTCTGAGTTTTCAATTTATAAAACAATAATAATAATCTTACCTTTTATAAAATACTTTGAGCTCTGTCATGGAAAAGTGCTTTGTCTGAAGCAGAGTTATTATGCAGACCCTCTACGGCTTCAGTCTTTTCAGAAGGTGGGTTTACTTTGGGTAAGAACACCTATGTGGAGACAGGCCATACTGTCCCCTATCAGGCAACTTTTGGATGCTGCTGTGCACATACCTCAGCCTTGCAGAGGAAAGCTGATCTAGGAGACTGGCAGACCAGTCTGTAACCTAAAAGATAAATTCAAACAGAGAAACAGCCATTTATTTCCCTTTCCAGAAGGTCCAAAGGTGAGTGCAAGGGACTATGACATGCTTGGCTTAGTTTTTGTACAAACCCCCCTCCACCACTAAGCAGCTCTGTTTCCAAGTAGCAATTACTGTTCACTGGGGGGAAAGGAAGGGGTGTGAAGTAGATGAACACTGGAGACTCACACAATGTCCAGAGAACTTCTATTGCTGGAGGAGTGCAGGGTGGAAAGCAACAGAGAGAGAAATCCTCAACTCTTACACAAACCGTAATTTACCAAGCAATAGCTTCATCATAACCATGTAAACCTGAACTCCCCGCCCCGCTTCCTGCTGTTCCTACAGCTTCCAGGGTTTCGATGTGCTCCTGGCTTTTTTTTCTTTCTTTCTTTTTTTTTTTTTTTTAAGCAACATATAATGTGTTTTCTTTCTTTTTTTAATAAAAATATCAAAGGAATACTTATCAATGACTGAGGAGGGAGAGTTGTGGTACAGCCTATTTTTTAACTGGAACATGCACCATGCTGTGACACTCTCATCCAGGAGCAGGAGAAGATTGATGGCTAGACATGTGGAGAGACCTGCCACTGATTGAAATCAGACAACTGCAAGCTGTGACGGAGATCCAGGGGAAACCATTTTAACCACAGTAGTCCAGTCTTAGCACACTTGGACAGGGTCTTTTCTCTGTCTGAAGTCTGCACTGCGGGACACAAAGAAACTAGGCAGTACAGTGAGGCCAAAGGCAAAATATAAAACTATGACAACTTGGAAGATATATGTGTACGTCTCTATCTATCTCACCTCTGTAAATTATTTCCTTCAGTAACAGATAATAGATCAGAAATTTCATTCCTCAAGTACCAGTCATCTTCTTACACCCTTCAGATTCTTTCGCAAAGACCAGAAGAAAGAAAAAAAAAAAAAAAAAAGCTTTCAAGTAGGAAAAAAAAAAGGACTGGAACAGTACTAGAAACCTGATTTTCAGAAGTGCTGAGCACCTGGAGTGTCAATTACAGTTACTGGGAGCTGGAGCTGTTCACCATGTTCTGCAGCACAAAATCGTGAAGTATTTGCTTAATCCCATTTTGGAAATGTATTTCTTATTTGCTGCAAAACAGGGAGAAGCACAAAAAAGTGATGTGGAAGGGTGTGCTCCCCAGCACCCATCACTGGGGCTGCCGAGGTGGGTGTCGGTAGCAATTGCGCAGCCATGCACTTGCACCGAGACATTTTTATTTCATTACGGGTGTCAGTTTACAGCCATTAGCTGAGCAGATTGGCCTGGACCAGAATGCCTCCTTTTTGTGTGCTGCATGCATCTTATCGCTAGATCTTGCTTCCATTATTCAAGTTCTTAAAAAAAAAAAAAAAAAAAAAGGAAGGAAGGGGAAAAACAGGAAAGAAAAGATGAGAAAAGAAAGGCTTTACGTGCATTATGTATTGTGGCTTGTCTCTGTCCTCTAGCCAGAACAGTCTGAAATAGGTTTTATTGGAAATCATTACTTAAATTCCAGCGCTGAGATTATTGATCTCTTGTGCGTAATGGTTACCAGACTGTGGAAAGTAGCAGAGAGGGCTCCAAGCGGGCCGACACAATGTCAGTGACAATTCATTTTTTTTACCGGTTAGGATGCTGGTTTAATATCCTGCAAGAGGCACTTAATGCCCGCCCTTTCCTAGCATCTGTCCGGCCCTGCAGAGGCAGTGGGGGCTGCTCCTGGGGCGGTGGGCTGGCCGGCCTGTTGGAGACCCGTTTGGCCAGAGGCTGCTGGCGGAGCCCCACCATTCCCCACCCCCCCTCCTACCACCCACCCCTCCGCCCCCACCCCCCCACCCCACCCCCCACCCCCGACACCCCGCACACGCTCACCAGCTGTCCCAACTTTCCAAGGCGCTCCTCAATTTTCTAAATATGTGCCACATAAAAATAAAATTTCGGACAGCGATGCACTGAGGAGCCCCATGCCTGCAGTGCATAGTTCATTCATAGTGTCCGTAGCCCATTATTCCCACATTCCTCCCACAGAGATATCAATTTCATCTATGTCCAAACTGGAATCTGAATCTCAGGAGCGCAGTGAAGTGGCAGTGATGTGGGTACGCCGCTTTCCTTCCCCGCTCCCCGCCTTTCTTGACTGTCCTTTTATTTTTTTCCCACCCTGTGAGAAACATTATGTTCATTTTGTGTTCACTGGCATGAGCCGCCTGGAAAGAGCCACACGAGTAACTCCAGATTCCCAGATTTGGTAGATTTCAGGGGAATAAAAATTTGCAACTGTCCGTTAGATGCTGAACCAGAGAAAACTGTGATCATCTTCCTAAAATAAAACTGCCCCGGTTGTTCAATGCACCTCTCCCCCACCAGCTCTCACGGGAAAACATGGGAAATCAGTGTTTTGCTAATGAGATTTCTGCTCGTCTCATAAAATGCATGACAATTTCTGAAAGTTTCCCTGTGTTTTTCATTTCAGTAACCAGAGGCACTAAACTTTCCACAGATATCAGTGGCATTTAATTAACACAGCGACTTGGACACCTGCCCCAGTGCTGCAATAAGCTGTGGAGAATGGTTTGTGCTGCATTTAATGAAGCCAGCAGCCAGCACCCTGTGAGCGCACTCAGAAGCGTAGCCACAAACTGCAGCAGAAATTTGGCTCAAATCTCCTAGCTCTTTTTTCCCCTCTGAGCCATTTTGAAACTATCCTCAAAAAACTGTCAGAGAAAGCTAATCCATTGCACTGCAACAACAAAACAACAAAAGGCTGCCCATTTGAAGGAAATTGTGACAGATAAAGAGACCTTTTAAGGACTAATGAAGGACCTGGAAAAGTAATGTCATTATGGACTTCAAGTCTGTTATCTATATCAAGATCTACTATCTGCTTGCTATGTTTAGCAAATAAAATCCTCCCCCCCCCCCTGCCCCCCGCACCCCCCCAAACAAAAAAGAGCAAGTTTTTGTAGCTTGTCTTGGGAACTTAAATATTAAGTGAACAATTGTGTTTAACCAGTAATAGGAAAATCAATAGCAATGTTTCTCAGATATTCAAAGCCCATCTGGACACAATCCTGGCAACCAGCTGTAGGTTGAGCAGGGGATTTGGATCAGATGACCTCCACAGGTGTCTTCCAACCTCAACATAGGTAGAATTGTATGATTCTGCCATTCTGATGAAATATACTTAAAATTGTATTTGATTAGTATTAATGTGGTTGTACAGAATTGCACATTTCTAACACAGAAGCAACTTAAAGGTCAGCGTTGAATGCTAATAATTTGAGACAAACAAAAGGTTATTCCTATTTTACAGTGTAAGAAGCATGTAGATACCCAGTGTTAGAATTCATCACACTTATTAGCTACCTCAAAGTTAGGCATTTAGTCTAAGACAAAGTTCTAGGCTCTTCTGTAATCACATCTCTACAAAAATAGCAGAAGTTGTTGGTGTGGCCCCTACCTCTTGTTTGGAGCGGACCCTGAGGCAAAGCTCCCTCTTCATTCATGCTCAGGGTTTGTCTTGGAAGAAGCTGGGGAGAAAATTAACACCTGTGCAGAATAGACGATCAGAGACATACAGCTAGAAGAGATTTAGTCCATGCAGAATATAGAAGGGGGAGCAAAATGTCTTCTAGCTGTAGCATGATGAAATATAGAGCCTAAGCAACTAGCTTAGAGCAGAAATACCCCTTCTAGATGGTAAAGTTAGGTGAGATGGATCTGGGTTCTGATGACTTGCTTAAGAAAGTCATTCGCATACAAAGTCCAGAGCAGAAATAGAAATAGAACTGTGTTTTCCAAATTCTAGTCTGGCAAGACAGACTTCTGCTAACAATGATCCTCCACTATGAATATCTATAGGTTCTTGCTTATCCTTTTCCAAAGCAGAAAGTCAGCAATGTAACACAGCCTTTCCTGGTTTTCCCTGGATTTTCTAAATTTTCTTTCTGAAATTGAGACGTGTACAGAATATGTGAGTGATACAGCAATCTTGTAAGAATTCATATGCAGTTTCCAGGAATGGATATGCTACAGAAACATTACACTATTAGCGTCTATCTGTAGTCCTCTAAAAATCATTACAGCTTTTAAAGAATTCTAATTAGGCATGTCTGAACTGCCAAATCCAGGTGGATTTTCACCCACTTCCAATAATATGGCTGCTCTGAGCCCTCACTGAAATAGATCATATCTCTGGAATCTAGCTGTAACAGAGATCAAGTTCTGACTTATCCCATAACCTCCCAAAATAAAGTTAAGTTGCTCTGATGTAGCCTTTTTTAAAGCTCTGTGGGGCTTACAGCTGTGTGCCTGTTAACATACCCTCCAGTCACTTTCATTTAGTAGTTACAAAACAGCATTAAAGCAGAGGAGAATGATGAGATGGGTCATTCTTCTCCTCTGTTTCCCCTGTGACTATTTTTTTAAGACTTTCTGGGTTTGTTTTGTACCAATATGGTACATTCCTGCACAAACCTATGGAATAACACTGTATCATCAGCATCTGCTTCTCACCTGATGCAGAACGGGACCTCAACACTAAGGGGAAAAAACCTCACCATTTCTATCAATAACTATGAACACATAGTCATTCTTTTCTTTCTTACCAAGATATATATTCTAAGGTGAACAATGTGTCATTTCCATAAAAAGGCCCTGTCATCAATTTATGCAGTACCTGAATCTACATTATATCACCAAATCTCTGCTACTATTAAATCTTTCTGATGAGCTAAACTAAACTATACATATCACTTCAACATGGGCAGGGTAAAATGAATTCAATGAAACAAGCTCATTGGTTTTGTCTTTCGTACAGATCACATCTCTGCACTCAATGTAAAGAATAAAAGATTTGGTAGAAATACATAATATAATATAGCTGCACCAACTTTAAACTTTCAAATTTATACCCCTGCTCTCTACTTTCAAGAATGGACTGCATGTTTATAGTAGCCTTAAATGACTTAATGGGAAGAATACAAGGGGCTTGTTTCACAGGCAGTTTGTATAAGGGCTCATTGTATTGTATAGATCCATGTTAATGTATATCACCTACATAATAATCTGAGAAGGCTCAAATTCTACTTAGAAAGTGGTAGATAAAAAGCCAAATAACACTGAAGTCAATGAGGTCTCTGGGACTGCGATTTCACACAATTTATTCCTGATCCTCCCAATTCAATAGATTTCAAAGACAGTAGGACAGTGTTATAGCTGAAGTCATTCCTTCTTTTTTTTTTTTTTTTAAGCTTGAATAAATTCAAAATCAAAATTGCTGCTCATGGGCTTAAAGGTAGGCAAATTCTAAATACCCTGCCTGTCAGTCACAGTCTGTAATGTTAAGCATGCCCTCATTTAAAAAATTCTGTAAGTACAAATGGAGTCAATCAAGACTCAGTTAGAAAGATTATTATTACTAAGGCAAAACAATATTAAATCTGTGAAGTTTTGGGTTCTGCAACCAACCACATCTTTATACAGAAGACCTCTCAGGTAGACAAGATGACATAGCTGATTTTTTTTAGATCATTGTCTGATCTGATTCTGCTGTTGCCTTCCCACAAGAGAAACTGGATGTAAGCAGAAACAACTTCAGTTTGTCAGTTCACCGAGGATTTTGCAGTTTAGAAGAGGCTGTAGTGGTTCTTCCAGACCCCTTCCCAAATCCTTTTCCTAGATTTAGAAGACACACATTTTTGAAGACCACATGTATTAAAACAGATGGTAAATCTGCAAAGTTATTCTCAAAAAGACAATGAAAATTCATAGATTATTCATAGATACACTATGAACATGCTCATTATTTCTTAATAAAAGCAAATAGAAATCCCTCTCCCCAAAAAATTATTAGTTCCAAATAGTTTTGGTCAGGCCATATAACCACAAATATGACCATGCCTTGGGTTTTTTGTTTGTTTTGTTGTTTTTTTTTTATATATGAACAATGCATTACATTGATATATGACAGTCACTGGAGGTGAATCTTAAAAATGTAATCTTCACTGATGAAATCATTCAGAGGAATGAGAGCTTATAAAAATTTTCTTGTCATAGCAGAACTGCTTACAAAGTGGCAATGGCTTCATGACTGTTCACATGTGCCGTTCACAGAGCTTTAATGAGGAACTACGGGTGTTCAGAGGCTGCCAAAACACTTGTTTGTGGGTCAGGTCAGGAATAGACTGACCAGTCTGGAGACACATGAAACTTTCCCAAAAAGTTCTTGCATGACAAAGGACAGTATAGGGATATATGTCTGTTCTAACACTTACTGAGATATTAAACTGTAGGAAGAAATACAAACCATGGAACTCATACCCATCTGTATGCTCTTAAAATGGCCCTGTAATATATACAGCTTAGACAGGGATACATACTGAATCATACCAAGTTTGATTTTGGAAAAATGTTGTTATGATTAAAGGCAATAACAATGATGATGTTCATCACCAGATCGTCATATGCTAATGTCCTTGTTTCTGTATTGTACAAGAGATACATTTTGAGCTAACCCCTGGTGCAGAGAGAACGAATGCTCTCATTTAGAGGGGGCTTCCACTGCTGTGGAAACAGCCTATCTCACCTGAGGAGCTGAAATATATTCCATGCATCCCTGTGCAAACCAAGATTGGAAACAATTTCAGGGCTACGCATTATGCTGGTGTCCATGCTACAACCATTCTATCAGGCTAAACTACACAGCCTGCAGGACTTCACAGTATGTGGGCCACAGTTTTAGTGACCAGGCTACTAAAATCCAAAACCTGGTAGGAATGACAGTAATTGCAACAGGAGAAAGAGTTCCCCAGTGATTCTACTAAAAAGAAAGTCTATGTAAAGGCAAGTTAATTAGCATTTCCTGAAGATAAGGCTTAAGGAGTGAGAAAAAGATAGCTTCCACAGGGTAAGTGCTTGAATAGGTAGAAAAAAAGCCTGTTGACATATGACCTGTCTTTTTTTTCAACTGAAATCGTAATGACTGTTAGGGCTGTAATGTCGTAATTCTGCATTGCTCCAAATACTATTAACCATTTGATACCAAAATGTCAAAGCAGCTGATAAAACAAGATTTTTAGTGTCTCTTAATATCCAGCTTTATCATTGCTTGTTTTTTTCCATGTGGCAACCATTAGCTGAACCTGCAGCACTGTATGTATGAACCTTATGAGCAGAGCACCTCAGATTCCCTTTGCTGGGTATAAATTTGGCTTAGCAATTTTTAGAAGATCCATTGGACAGGATCAGACTGTTGGATTTTGCTAATGAAGACTATCAGGATGCAATAACTATTGGACTTGCTGTGGTTTAAAAGTGTTACCCAGTGAACTGTGCTGACATGGCAGCTCAGCGTGGGAATTTTGCAGCATTTTTTTAACAGTTTTGTAAGCTAATGAAAAAGGGTATTGATGAAGGTCATGTTGATTGGCATTTGTACATGCCCACATCCTGGTTTCCTCTTTATACTTCAGAACCTTTAAATCCAAAAGGAAAAAAGAATTAGTGATGAGAGGTTAAAAATTATACGGTTATGAAATTAATATATGAAGGAAATGTTATCTTTTTTGAGTCTTCCTAGGTGCTGTTCCTTCAGTGTTAAGCACCTTAATGCCTATCTTGACTTGTGTGTTTCCAGTGGCTTTTTAAAATATACTGTACTTCATAAAGCACAGTGATAGCTCAACAGTGTGAAAGGAATGTTAGTATTATAACTCTATTAAGTTATGTGATTAGTGTTCAAATTCCTACCTCTGATACAATTTCAAGGATTATAATAAGTAATTAACATCATCAAGGGCCTTATTTTCAAAAAATAGCTTCTAAATTTGAACCAATATAGCACATGCAATCAACCAGTTCCTTGTCTCTGAAACAGTAAATCCCAGATCTTGGAAAGCCATTCCATCCACCTGAGCTCCTCTTTGGGAGCACACCTCCAACTAACTCCTGCATCCTCCCATGTGTGCAAGCTTCCATTCATAAAATCTCATTGCAGTTTGGACTTTGTCCTGCCAGAACAGCACAGAATGCTGTGCAGAATGACCTGCTCTTTGGAGACCTTTTTGATGGGGAAAAAAGAACCAAGAAAGAGCCCCTGAACAAAATTCTTGTTGGTCAGTCAGAGAGCTCAGCACAGAGAACTGCTAAAGATGACAGAGAGGAATCCACCCTAAGTTAGGACTCAGTATGTGTCAGCGCTAAGAGTCTGGATGTATTCTTCATCTCCCCATACAGAAAGAATGAGGGCCAGCCTGGCAAGGACAATCAGCCATCGCTATGCAACTCACTGTCCTTTCATCACCATGACACACAGGAGAGAGAATGTGACAGAAAAGTGCCATGAGAGGAATTTATTTTTGAAATCGCTTTTAAAACATAACTCTTCTGCTTGATTTCCTTCAGAGTCCTAGGTCTGAACAGATGCAATAAAATGCTTATTTCTTTCCCAAAATTGATGTAGGCTTTTGCATGTCATACTTGACAATACAATAAAATCCAAAGGATGTCATACAAGTATTGGATCCATTTCCAATATGCCTTCATTATGTCACACCATGAGGGAAAAGGTACCATGGCCAATACCATCAATCTGTTGTGTCCAAATACTGCTTGTACAACAGCTTTTGGACCTCACTGACAATTGTATATAGGCTATAGAAATCAACTGCCCCATTCTGTTCCTTGTGCACCAGCTGTATCACTGAGCTCTTATGATAAGGAAGAAGATTCCTCGAAAGAAAGCGTTTAGAAGGTGTTACACTGCCATTGGGCTAATAAGATACAAAGGCCTGTAATACTCTGCCACTAACACATTGCCCTAAGTATGCTTCCCATCGCAACACTTTTGGCTATGCTTTTAATACATGACACTTTTACCAGCTTGTGAAACAACACAGAAGGAAACTGTTGCCCAGATAAACCTTTTTGACCTTTGGCACAGTCATTAAACTCCTAAAATCTTTTAAGAAATCATGGTCAGTGCTTGGCATACCACTTCAAAAAGGATCTAACAACAGACAGACAATGGTTATAAATGGCAAGCAAAGATAAGTACAGATACGGAAACTGTTTTGCATAACAAGAGACTAAAAGTGTCTGCTAAAAGACTGCTTGAGAGGAATCACACTAAAGATTTACAATGTAATGAATACAGAAGAGAGGTTAATCAGAAAAACCTATATACCTATTCTTAAAATGGTACAACACAAGGAGACATGCTGTGAAATTAAAAGGTGTCAAAGGAGAAAGGGGCTGATACTTCCAGCACTAAAAAGTGTTTTATCATTCTGTTCCGTGGGAGTAGAGCTGGTGCTCTATTTCCCTGCTGCTCTGAGGGATACCTCATAAAACATTACTGTGCTTATGGTAAAAGATCCTGTGGTGAAACACACTGTCTTGGCTTCTAGCACTTCTTTCACTGAGTAGAACCAAATGAAGAAATGACAAAGCAGCAACTTTCAGATATTTTGCTTTACAGTCTTTGCTTCTTAGAGAAAATTGGATTAATATATTTTAAAAGATTGAATTTTCCACAAACGAAAAACTGGGATAAACCCGTGAAAATAGTGTTTTATCCTCAAAAATTGTCACAAAAAGAATTTTGTGGGAACAAAAGTATTAAGTGGAAGTGTGTTATCTTTGAAATGAAGACCTGAATGAAAAAAAAAAAAAAAAAAGTTAAGCAAAATGGTTTTGACTAGAACAAGTAAAAATGGAATAGGCTTCAAAAGAGAAACACACAGTTAAGCGAGAAGAATACATTTAGTTCACAGAGTGACATTTGATGAGATAAAACTTTTACAAAGGGGAAATCCTTTACACTTCCAGGTATAACATGGGTACTAGTTTCTGCTCAAAGTTAGGGAGAAGTATCTCCACTGCATGGCTTATTTTACAGTTAGTACTGCAAGATGCCTATATCTTTCTTCCTTTGAAGGTTAGGGTCACATTTTTTGAGCATTTGAGTCAGAAATGCAAGGTGGTGTGACCTAGTTATGGGCAGTCTCAAATCCCATTGGAATTGATCATTTGTGATGTGTTCAGGATTGCGTATATACCCCAAAGCAGCTGGTCAGGTTCCAGTCGCAATGTTTGGAAAACACTGTGTCAATTACTGCTTAATACTGCTGGAGACTAAATTCTGTTTGAATAAAAGAACAATCCTGATGTTTCTCCCATTGTTTCACATACTGCTATTTCTAGTTAGGAAACTGGCCTACCTGGAAACTCCTTATGAAATTGATCTGTTTTGTATTTTGAATGCAGAAAACAGATTCAGTAACTAAAAAGTAGTCCTAAAAAAATCTCTGTTCTGCTTTCCTGTCTCACTTTTTCTCTCCATATGTATATAAAGACATGTATATCCATATATACATGTATACATACATGTATTTAAATAGATATATAGAGAGACCTGTGTTGCAGGAATAGATATTAGGTGAGCACCAGCTATGCCTTCTGAAATCCTGAAAATTTTTGTAATTCCTCCCACAAACAGATAAATGAAGAGAGTGTCAAAGGCTACACACACGCCCCACCCCCCTAGAAGAGCAGGGCACGTACCCTGCTTGTAGACATCTATAGGCTGATGTAAATTTTAAGGTTAGCTTTTTTTCTTTTGCAGATTTCCAGTACCTTGAACTTAAGATAACAAGTCTAGCTTCTGCTTATATGGATGGAGTTTTAAGGTTGTCCAGCACAGTTCTCATCACTGTTTGGCCATCTTTTTATAAGAAATCCTTATGGGCTACTTCTCATAGGCTCAACCACAAGCACAACAGCCGCTTCAAGTAAAGCTCCATGTTCTCCCAGTTTATGTTGCTGCCTCTGCATTATTAACTCTTTTATAGTATTTAATGGGGAGAAATAAGCCAAGATCTATATTTACAAGTCTTGTGAATGGTAGAATTGTATTTATTGTACAGAAGTTCTAACTCAAAACCATCTTGTTTGAGGAGTTTAATCTATTTGACAAACAGCCATTTGACAAACATTATTTTTTCTTCCCCCAAATGGTTTATTCTGCAAGGAATGACAAAAAAGTAAGTTGGAAATTATTACATCAATTACACAACCTTGAAGCTAACATGAGTGCTTGATACAGATTCAAAAAACCAACACCAATGAGTACAATCAATCTTAAAAATCATGTTCTGGGCTACTTAAACAGTCATCAAAGTGACAAAAAGGAAACAAGTCCTGTCCCAAATTAACTTTTGATGCAAAATTTCCTAAGGATTTGTGTAAGTCATTACTTTTCTTCTTCTTGTCTACTGGTGGGCCAAATAGGAAAATGTGAGCTGTCACCAAAGCTGGAGATGTACAGAGGAACCAAACATGGGCATGTTATCTAGCACCGTGAGATTAACAAGTCAGGTCAAGATTTTGACCAACCATAAAAACACGCATGAATGAAAGGACCCTTTCTATCCAGTGAACAGGCTGATATCCTGAAATCCACCTGGCTTCAACAGGCTTGCGAGCATGTTCTCATGAGCTTCCTAAGACATTGCCTTACAAAGCCTGTCTTGCAGGTGACACTCTTAAGGGAAAGATACTAAGAGATTTAATCAGCAACAGTTTTCATCAGATTTCCTAGCTGCCAAAACATTCTTGTGTGTCAATTGGAATATGAAGGATTACAGTTTGAAGAGCTCTCATTGACATCCTTGTCTACTTCACTAAAAACTATGTACTTCCTATCATGTGGGCTCTCAGGAGAGCAAATCAGAGGCCTTGGCAACAGCATCACATGGAAAGCCTCTTATGAAATGTGAATTGAACACAACCAGTGAGTACTCTCAGGAATAAGATAGTACATGGCAGATATTTCTCATTTCCTTGCTCTTAAAATAGGTCAGAATATTTTAGTTTGCCTTTAAGATGTATATTGTCTTCAAGTCAGAAAAAAACACATCAGTTTCTAGCAGTGCCTTTCTAGTGTTTTTTAATCATATGGATTGAAAACGTCTTTTTTGTTGTTTTTAAATGGAATTAAAAGCACTACATTTGGAAGAGATTTTTTTAGACATCTGAATTGACACGCAAATCAAAAAATAGCTCTGTTTTTAAATGGGCTACATGTTGGAGAAAGTAGTCCATTGCCTGCCTATGAACAGAGCAGTGAAAGAATAAACATAAAGTGCTTTCTGGCTCAGCTTTGTAAGCCAAATCTTGGGTGTCTCTCTTGCACACAGCACTGCAGCAGAAGAAAGAACAGAGTGTTTCTGTGTATTAGAAAGCATTTTTCATCTCATACATCACTGTGATTCCAGAAAGTCAGCTGATCTTCTTCTACATTCACATCAACACAGATAATTTAAAATAATAATTTGAGGTGCTGGGGTTTTTTATAATTTTTCTCCGCTACAACTCCTTCTGCCTCTCCTTCCCTCCATAATAGATGGATAAAGCAGATGTGTCAGTAGTGAGCATTTTTAGCCAAATACCTTACTGAGTTTGGTTCAGGTGCCTGCCTAACAACAAGCAGAGCATTCCTTGTAGTGGCCTTGGTGTATTAGAAAAGGATTTACTGTCACCGCTTTCCAAGCTGCATAACAAATCCTTATAGAATATTACAGCAAATAATAAAGGGACTGTCTTGTACACACCTCAGCTCAAAAGCAGCCTTACAAAAGTAAGCAGAATAGCTGAAAAGGGAAGTGCCTCTTCAGAGAATAATATTGTCTGTGATTTTTTTAAAACACCAACTAGTGTCCTCTTGTCACTGGCCATGCACAAACTGCTTCTTGTGGATGTCGCCACAAGAAGATGAGAGCTGCTGACGAGAATAGCAGAGAAACAACTGGTGGCTATAGAAACTTGCTTAGGACTGGAACCAAAAGGCTAGCATCTATCAGATCCATGTAGTCAAGAGAGCAAAGAGAAAAGGATGGTTCTGTGCGGATGGGGAAAGAAGAACTGAAGAGCTGGCAATAGGGAAGAGTATTGCTGAGTAGTTTAGGGCTGAGAGGGGAGCTGTATGCTTAGGGGTATGAGTAGCATCAGGTTTGGCAGGCAAGCAAAGACAAACCTGAATGCTTGTAAGCAGAAGGCTAATAGATTATGAATCAGTGATCTCAACAGGAGAGGCTTAGGCAGTGAAGAACTGAAGGAGATGACAGAGGGATTCAGCAGTTTTGACAGGGGCAAATTTTTATCTGTGAAGACTGTGGGAAGATAAAACAAAGGGGTTTCAGATCAGGCACTCAGTGGAATTATAGGAAGATGGGAAAAAAGCATGAGTGGACTCCAAGTAGAGTCCTCTGAGCTATTTAATGCCTAAACAATAGCATCTGATTTCCAGAACCCTGGTGTGTACTGCTTTGAAAACTGCAGGCATTTCTAAACGGAACAAGTTAAAAACTTGTAAAGGTGCAGCTAATTTGAACTTTTCAGGTAAGGGGGACAAAGGAAATAGGGATAAAGGGCTGCACCTTTGGAGATGCTGAGGTCCCATCACTGCTGTCCTAAAAGACACAGCATCTTTCAGAGTTAGCTTTCTGTCCCCACTGATGCAGCACAGTGTGGCCCTTTTGTACTCCAGAGCATGACAGGACTCCATTGCATTTCTAATGCAGGGACACCTCGTTCAGTCTCTGGCAGCATGAACTGACACCATGATGATTAGTGAGGTTCATATTATTGAACGCCCTCAAGTGCACACTGTGGACTGCAGGGGATATGGGGCGTTCGGACTGCACACATCTGTCGATGTGATCAGAACGACCAATCCACTTTTATGACATTCTTTTAAAACAAAAAATGATCTTTGTTAGACCCTGGGGGGCCCTTACCAGCAGCGTGAAGAGTACTTATTAACCATAAAACCATGTTTAAACTGATTATATTCAATACTCCTGCAGGGGAATGAAAATCACCAGGCTTGCTTGGGTAAAGGTAACTCTGTGATGCATGACCAACAGACACACACAGGAGACTGTGGCCCCAGACTTTCTAGACATGACCGCTACATCAGACCGGCTGCATCAGAAGTGGCTTACCCATGGAGTCAAAGCTAAACTTGGGTTCTGAAGAATCAGTCAGTTTATTCCCTGAATTCATGCCTGCAGAACTTTACTAAAGGCACAGCTGATTTCAAATTCACTTCCATATTTCTATGCAGCCACCACACTGGTAATTACAATTGTGTTGTACCACTAGGGCTGGCCATCTTAAATTGGCTCCTCTGTGTAAGAGGGGAAGAGGTTTGTTTGGTCCTCTTAAACAATTTTTTTTCTCCCTTTTTTTTAATGGTATCAGCATTAAAACCAAGGACTGAGACATTTTTGAAAGTTACACAAAAAATCCAGGCTTTCCTTTAGCACTTTGGGACACCACTCCCTTTGTTTCCATGCGATCAGAATATTCATTTTTAGCTTAGAAAGGAATGGTCTTCCAGAGTGGGGTGGGACATCAGGGAGAATATGGAGAAGAAATGTTGCATTAAGAGAAAAATGCAACCACCCTGTCATAAAAGGAAGCCAGAAAGGAAATAGGGAACAGAAAGTCAGATGGATTGATTTCTGAAACCTTTCTAAATGCATATGTCTTTATGTCATGCCAGCATCAGTGTGTGTTGACACCACCATCAGAATTATCTCTCTGGGACTCAATATTTCACAAGGTGCTTAGGCTAGAAATGCTGCAGAGGAGACACTTGTGTCTTTCTCACTCTGCATTTCCTTAGAAGAGTGATATGAACATGAATGTGTAAACCTGAGCTGGGTTTAGAGGGAAGGAAGGTGCAGCAAGGTTTAAAAAATTATTTCACTCATCCCACTTAATTTCTGATTATCAGGACTCTTATACCTCCAGTTCTTGCTCTGGAGGGAGTCTCATTTTAGTGCTACTCAATACAAGTAGTCCCTGGAAGGGATTAAGGACCAGACTCCGTGAGAAGCACATGATTTATCTGTATAAATAGGAACTAGAGAGAAGCCTCAGTAGCTGTTCTCCACAAATCTGCATGCAAAATGGTATAACTCTTCTTTTTCATAAGCTCAGAATCAGAAGCATCATGATATCATTTTACAGCATCTGGGAAAGTTTTGTTATAGGCAGATCTGTATAAAATGATTCCATTTAGTCTGAACCAAACTTCACTGGTGGGTTGGCAGTCCCATAGTATATTTCTCCAGAAGTCTGAGTTGACTGACATTTTGAACTGTCTTTCTTCACTGAGGTCACATGAAGGTAGGCAGGAGGTAACACCTACAAACTCCCAGCGGAGGAAGGGAAATGATAGTGAAACTTTCCTTATTGTATAACACTAGCACTGAAGAAGTATAAATGCTTGGATATCTGCGAGTCCTCCCTGACAAAGTATTAAATCTGTACCACAATAACTAGCAGCTTGCTTTTCTGTGAGACCACAATACCTGTCATAGTCATAGTCATAGTCATAGTCATAGTCAGAGTCAGAGTCAGAGTCAGAGTCAGAGTCAGAGTCAGAGTCAGAGAGTCAGTCAGGGGAGGCATGTACAGGTTTGGTAGCTTATCTGCAGAGTTTAAAGGACTATCAAAGATACTTAACAGCCTATGCTACATTTTAAAATATTATAAGAATCTGAGCAGAGGTGTAGGATAAAATAAAATTGTTAATACCTAAGGCACATGTTTGTGTATATGGAAGTGTATATGCAGTCAGATTATTTAAAAAATTGTAGTGACTATCAAATACAGAAGTACCTATCATCATAAAATCTGAGGTCAGGTATTGGAAGGAAACCACAACAGAGGCCAGGAGTGAGTGCCTGAATCCTAAACAGATAAGTCATTGATAGCTACAAAAAATGACTTAAATAACCCTAGGATATCTCATTTAGTTGTCTTTGTGCAACTAGGAGATATCCATTTCAGTCTCTGAAATACTGGCTACTTTTTTAGCCAATTTCTGCATCAGACCTTCTTCAAAATGTGGACAATGCCTGCTATTGTGTGGTGACAACACAAAGCACACAGGAGGGTGAAGGAGCACTTTTTATTTGTGTAATTGCCAAACAAAGCCAATGGCAGTGAAACAGCATAAATGAAAGCTATGAAATACCAAGAGTGGCAAATACAAGAACTGAGACTGTGAGTGGAATCATCTATTAGTAATCACCATAATTAAAAATAGATTGGTGATATAGATTCCTCAGGGGGGCTGCTGCAGTTAAAAAAAAAAAAAGAAAAGAAACCCCTTCATGCCTAGCTGTGAATGGAGTTCAGTTTGACAATGACTGAAGATTGTCACTTCATTAGCTTTTTATCATCCTAACCACATGCTTCCTCTCCTAACTCCACCCCAAAAAATCACAACCAGGATAAGTATTAACTACCTCCTTCCTTCATTCACAGGTGCTGAAAATAAGTCAGTCTGAAAGCAGCATCCACAGTGTGCTTTCCTTAAGATGCTGGAGCTGGAAACTGGAATGCATGAATAGGAGAGGCCACCACTGTGGCATCTACTGTACTGCTCCAGGAAAGACAAAGGTCCACTAAAGATTTGTGGAATTTATTTGGAAGAGTTTAGAGGAACCCTAAACTACCCAGTGCATGGCACTGCTGGCAGAAGCTTCATCCAGCAAGTGTTGGGCTGAGCTTCGTCATGCTGGAGATCTGGTTTTGGCTGTGGTGATGTAGCTGTGGTGCCCCCCATTAGTGCAAGCAGCGGAGTGGGACAGGGTGGCCCTGGAGGGGTGTTGGGCCGGCACCTGGCACCATGGGGAGCTCAAGCTATCCAAGAGGTGACCATGGGCCCATGTGGGTCACCTTGGCACAACACCACTCCTCATGGCTGCCATTTAGGAGGGAGAAAGGGAACTGCAGAAATGTGCACTCCTCAGAAATAATAGAGAAGCCAAATGTACCTTCACTGATGGGTTTCTTTTGCATTTAATTTCATTTCAATGAGACAGAATTTGGGTGAGTCCCCATCATCCCTGGATACTCCTAAAATACTTTCCACAGACCTCCCCTTTCCCTCCTGAGATGGTGCCACACTGTGTCCACATGATAGAAAAATCCACCTTCCCAAGTGCAGTGCATTTTCAGACACCCATAAAGCACTTTCTCTGTTTAATGCCTGGCATTTGGGTTAAAAATAATGAGGATTAATAATTTTATTCCTAAAGCACTCCCCCTACTGATAGACTCTGAGAGATCTATACTATGCATTTAAGTATATGATAAAATGTAGGAAAATAGAAGAATGATCACTGAACAAGCCTTGATAATCTGCAAGAGGTATAAAATAAGATGAAGAAAAGGGATTGAATTCCAAGGAAAAAAAAAAGAACACACACGGTAGGAAAGCATAAATACAGAATAATCCCATTAAGAATTTGCTAAGAGACAGTAACTTCTCACATTCCTCAGTTACAAGAAAAAAGGACTGGTGACTTCAGTGCAGAGCAGCTTCTGCAGCTGAGGGCCACTGTCAGCCACCAGCAAGTGGCATTCCCCAGAAAGGGAGTGCTTGGTACAGGATGCTGCATGTGAAGGGTTCAGCGTGTGCTGGGGTAATCCAACGGGTTAGAGCCTCAGTGAGGATACCTTGAATGCTGCCAGGGCTCCGGCTGTTCCCGGCTCCTAAAAGCCCTTCCCTGCCCACTCAAATCAAGCTGCTGCTTCTTAGGCAGGCCATGTAAAACAATCCTGTAACACACTAATGGCCAGAAATGAAGGCTTGAGTAAGCACGGATGTTGACAGCTCTGAAACGCAGAGAAAGGAGTGGAGAGCATGGGAGAGGTGCAGAAGGGGGCCTTACTGACAATCATGATAAATGTTTGTGGCTTTTCTTTCACACTTGGAAGTGTAACAAACACCAGACTAAGCATTCGCAGGTAGGAATTTGGGCAATGCTTATTTAATGTTAAACTCCATGTGTAATACTATTGTGTGATTTTATTATTACAATCTGTTCCTACCTCTCCCTCTCCTTGCCCCCACTCCCTTCAACTCCCAGCACAGTATGACACTGAAACCACGGATGCCCTATTTCTACTGAAACCCTTCTCTCAAATCTTTAGGAACAATTGTGCATTTTTAAAGGGTTGTAAAAATAGTCCTGGTAGTGTTGCTGAAAAATCTATCCAGCTTTTATTTTCATAGGAACTATTTTTCATGATATCCAACAGTCCTTCCTGTTGGTAGCCTTTCCAAAAGATGGAAAGTGTCATGATGGTAAGCCAACAGAAAAAAAAAAACCACAAACAAAAAAAAAAAAAAAACAACCCAGAAAGCTTTTCCAGGGCATTACCCAGATAATCCAGCCCACACATAGATCTGCACATGAGCAAGCAATCCCATGGACTGGAGCAGGTCTACACATGTGTAAATTGAGGCAGAATCATTTTGTTTGCAAGATCTGAGCTCTTCTTCAATTCTGAAACAGAGTATGATTCACATGGTTGTGATTCACGTTGAATTTGAGCCTCAAATTTGAACATGCCAGCTTGTCATCAAGCTAGCTGCCTTTATTTTATTTTTGGCTTTTCCTTTGTCAGTGCAAGCTTCTTATATTTCAGACATATATATATTTTGCGAGGCACCTCAGCCTGCTGAGCCAGGATCTTTCATCAAGGAAAGAAAAGTGCATTGCTTGATTCTTACAGAAAGAAGAAAACATTGCTTGCTTTTTGGATTACATCCAAACTGTCTGTGACACCTTTAAATACCATGCAAGTAGTGCAATTGGTCATAAATTAAGCTATAAATGGGCTTTAAAATACACATAGTCTGATTAGCATGTGACCAAGTGTAGCAGCCAATAGCAGTCAATGACATATCCTTATACAATTCTAGATCTCTAGTGTTCTCTAAGGAATCTGTTCCTGAATTGTCTGTGTTTTAAGAAGTAATGGATTCACTATGTTTTACAGCATAATTCATATTTTGAGTGCAAAATCCTTCCAAATTCTTTCCTCAAAACTCCTGAAAGCCATGTTTTGATGCTTTTTCAGCTTTGTTTCTCAGATCTTTAAAGGCAACAACCCCACCACCAAAACCCAGAAAAATCTCCAACACAAAATTTCCCATGACTGTGTCATTAAGATACAAGAAAAAGCAAACCCCAAGCAATCAATTCATATTTTCGCATAAGAAGGCCAAAATAGTTCAAGTATTTTCATAGTAATGGGTGAGTAAAAAGAAAAGTGGTTACCCTTTCTGATTCTGCATCACTTCTACACTTAATCCTCCCGCTATGGGCCAAATGCTGTGCCAGAGCTCATCAGCTCAGGCACCACACCACGCTTTCATGACTGTGTGGCTTGAGGACGAGTAGGATCACATCCAGATAATCAGGATGAGAAGCTGAGAAAGTTGCTACCGTCTGTGATGGATGTGAAGATGTGACCAGTAAAGGAAGCTGTATTTCTGCTTCTCTTATCTATGACACCCCTGTGGAACTAAGTGTCTATTAAGGGTGCGAACATAATGTGTGGACTTGCTATATTCCAGAGCACCAGTCTCTGCCAGGAGAGCTGGCTCAGCCCTCCAGGTGGGCTTCCCCCTCAGGACCCATGTTGATCATGCAGAATTAAACCTGGGGACCATTTCCGTGAATAGAAATCATATATTAAGATTCAAACACACATTTTTCTTTTTAAAATAACTTAAAACTTCAGTGAAGAAAACTGAAAATTCCATCATGAAGTTGCAAACTGCTTTTCTGCAGAACTGCTTCTCTTAAATTTGTCCATTTTTCACAATTACAGTAGAAATAAAGATCATGACCATTTTGTTTTGTTTTATTTTATTTTACCTGAAATTTCATGAGCATTTTTCATTATCACTAGCACACAGAGAACTAAGATCTTCTTCAGGATACACTAATGCATTGATGACCATGGGAAAATTGAATAGTCAAGAGCAAAATCTGACCTCTGTGTCTCCTTGTCAACAAAAATAATACAGTAGATACACGTTACAACAATGGCTAATTTAATAATACCTATGAGAAATGTCATATGTGGTCAGCATACTATGAACTATAAAATATTTTTATATGCTTAAAGGATAGAACTGTACAAGGTATTTCATGTAGCATTTTATAGACACCAATATATCTTTTAATGCATGTGCCAGAGAATCAAAGAGGTCTCTTGACTTCATACTATCTGATCTTTTCATTAGATACTTTTGTAATGTGGCAGTGATATTAGAACTTATCTCATTATAATATAGTCTACTGCCTGGCTCTTATTCTCAACAGCTTCCTTATGGCTAGATGAAGGTTTGAAAACTTGGAATTACTTCCAAAATTCATAAGCACAAGAGAGTTGTTCTAACTAAAAACAATTTTGCTAAATAAAAAAGAATGTTTCTAAAAATATATATTAACTAGTTTTCCATGGTTTATTTGTGTGTAGGTTAGTTCTGCTTGTGTGTACTGGATACTGTAGTATACTGGATGAAATTCAGCCCCTTCATATAACTGTATTGAAATCAACACAACGGGATAATTGAGAGGAGTTTTCAGCAAATTATATCAGCTTAAATTTAATAAAAATAACACTAGGATAAATATAGCCTGAGGTTAGAAAATCCAAACTTTTTCTTTTTTTTGTCATTTTTCTTACTTTTTTCTTTTTTCTCACTTTTTCCTCTTTCCCTTCCCTTCCCTTCCCTTCGCTTCTCTTCCTCCCTTTTTCCCTGTGACTTTATGATAAATGCCTCACCAGCTCTGCCATCCTAGGAACCATGACTTTCTGTCTGCCTGGTGACACATAGCTCTGTGTAGAGGATGATGAGGAAACCTAAACAGTACTTGAGCCCTATTCAGATGAAGCACTGTCAGTTATGGGTGAGTTATTTGACTACATCCAATTTAAAAGAAATAATTTTAAACAAGAGCAGGATTTGAGCAGAGGAGGAGTCAGCAAAAACACAATCACCTCACAACTTCTAACCACAGACACCAGAGAGAACAAAACCAGCAAGTCTGTCCTTGGTTTGTTTTGTGTTTTGCTTTGAGAGCTTCACAGACACCAGATTTTGATTTTCCCCAGCTAGAAATATGTATATATTCTTTTTTTCAAGTGTACAGTTAAGATATTTATGGATGCCACTTCCATACCAAGCCATAAACCCACAGATCTTTCTCTGGATGAAACACTTGTCTCAGTGAAGAAATGCCAAGTAAGCCTGGCAATTTCACAGTCAGATTTGGGAGCCCTGCCACAGGTCGAACAGCTTGGTACTCCAAATCAAGAAAGTACACATTTGCACATCTGTTTAAACCACCAAAACAATTGTTTTGTCCTGTGTTTCCTTGCAGACTAAGGCTCAAGATGCAGTAAGGCTCTGTGATTGAACTCTGTCTGAAACCATAACATTTAAAGGCGTATCTGATGGTAAACTGAGGAAAGGTTTGTGGAGGTGAACAAACGGGACACCATTTTGGTCAAGCTTGTGCCTCAGGAAGCAGAAATGCACGATATACAGCCTGGCATATGGGCTTAAATTGTTGCTATTCAGTTGCAAGGTTCACAGTTTTGGCATCTGTCTTTCATTGTTCCTTACGAGTTTATAATGTATAGGCTACAGCCTTTCCTGGTAGGCTCTGGAAGCCCTTCGCTATAAGGAGGCCGTTCATCATTGTATCTCTGGGCAGCCTGGGGTCTCCAACTTCGGTACATAGAGTTGCCCTTTGAGCAAAACAGTGCATGTGCTGTTAACTATTTAACTGTTACCCAAATGAAACTCATATATTACAGTCTTAGAGTAAAAATAATACAGAACAACACAGTTTTAATTGCTATTTCTACAATAAAATTGTGGCTTATTTATAAGTTGGGATTTTATTACCTACTGCAATTTATACCCACTTTATCTGGAAGTTCATGGTGGGCAACAAATGACTGCTCACAATTTTTTTAGTGATTTTTCCATGAAAACATAACTGCATCTTAAAATATGGAAAAGCAATTTATAAGTAAAATGAAAAAAGCTTACACGGAAGATTACATAAAATACATCTGTCTTTTCAAACCACTGAGATATATAAACAACTCATTAAAAACTGAAAAAGCCAAAGAAAAGGACAAAAGATCTTTTAATGAGAAGATGTTTTGAACAGATATTTTTCTACTTTTAAAAAGACAGGATGTTGCTTCATTGGTAGGAAGATGATCTCGAATGAACAGGGAAAATACCAGAAATTTCAGCAAGCCCTGTCCCTGAAATGGCTTATGTTAAAGCTCAAAAAAAAAAAAAAAAAAAAAAAGAAAGTGGAGATGTCATTTTAAATAGAATCCAGGCTTTTATTTTTCCATTGCAAAGAGTTTTCTTTTATGTCAAATGAAATTTTAAGATCACCTATGAATTTGCAACTGAACCCTTTGCTGCCAAATCTGATTCCAATCCTTAAAAAATCTGTTTCTGTAATATGGCCAGCAACACACTAACTTCTAAAAGGTAGCCAGACGTATTGGCAAAAAATATATGTGGTTAATCAACTAAAACTATGTAGTAGTTTGGGAACAATCAATCAACTTCCAGAACCTTTAAGGCATGCAGTTGCTGTGAGAATATCCATGAGCAATGGTAATGCTAACAGCTAATGTACACAGATGGTTTTGGGATGGTCTTGTCTTCATTTTTTATTTTCAAGATGCTTCCATGCCAGTATAGGCTTTACTGTTAAACAAGAATAAACTCACCACAAATAAATTCCAGATAAAATACAAATATAGAGGGACAGTAGGTGTCACTTTGCACCAGGTTAAAATAAGCACTGTCAAAAATGAGGTTTGTGTTTGGCCAGTGGTGTTGTCTTGGTCTGTGCTCATTTGCACAAGAACTTGGGGACTTAAAGAGGGGCTTAGGCAAAGATGTAGTTAAATATATGCAAAGTTGGGATTCTGAAAACTGCCTCTGAGTTGCTCCTTGAGACATGATAGCTGGTAACTTGAAAGTTGCCCAAGCACTTGAAAACATTTCTTCTGTCTATATGCAGAAAATGTCTCATTCTTAATAAGCTAAGCTGATCTGCTCACTTCTACCGTCACACTTAAGCCTGCCTAGCATCTGCTAAATTCCTGGAGTGGCTCATTGAAATACATTGCATAGTCACCCCTAATGCACAGCAGTAAAGGAACAGTCACCCATAAAATGCAGCAGCACTTTCTGTACTTCTTCAAAACAGTTGAAGAAGGACTCCCACCACTCTCATGTTCCCTTTACACCGTAACACTGTGGTCTGAGTGCTGACTGAAGAAATCCGTGACCAAGGTTCAGTTCCTGGCTTTATCTCACAGCACTTTAACCCCCGTTTCCCACTTCCTAACTTGACTCTTTCTCCATCGAGTTGCTGGCTTCCACCCTGAGAGAGGTTTATGTATGTACATTACATTAAACTATTCTTGGATAAATTTGCAGTCTGAGCACAGGAACCAAGACAAATGGAACAGCATGATCCATGCAGAGACAGCATCTAATTCACTGCGCATTCTACTGAAAATTATGGAATTGCCTTTAATCTCCTTGAAAATGCTTTCAGAAATCTGTGATCAAAGCAGATGTAATAGCTCTGTCACATGAAATGGAAGCCCACATTTTTATACTTAAACTACCATAGTCCTGTTTAGGCCATCTGAGAATGAAAAAGTGATTGGGTTTTAGTTTTGCTGCCCCAAATGAAACTAGCTGCTTTTCAAATCTAGAATCCTCATTCTGATGGAGGCTACTGGTTCCACAGCTGACAAGAACTTCAGAAATTTTCTTGTCTTGAACTGGCAACATCTGGTTATTTTGATTTTGTTTTACTTTTATTGGGATAAATGTGTACTAGAATGTGCCTTGCAAGCAGATGAACTGAAGATGAACTAAGTATTTTTGTAAAAAATCTGTAAAGAAAGTGTGCCAAATAAATAGGTTTAATTTAGTCCATAAATGTGACAAGTTAGCATCATTGCCAATATTATGATTTTTTAAAATCAGTTTAGGATTTTTCCAAAACTATTACGGTCATTTAGATCAAGGTGGGAGGTTGGGTAAGGCTTAAGCCAAGTGTATTTTGGAAACTCAAATTTCAGGAGTTCTTTTTCATGCATTTTGTTTTGCTACAGCTCCACTGGTTTCAGAAGTCACAGTCATAAATTTTAAAGATTTTCAGGTGATTTTGATTCATATTCCCTTGATAAACTTGAATAAAGCAAATCAGATTAGTCTGCCTTACGAGGCAGTTAGTTAACATTTTCTACAACCATCTACACTTCTATTTACTTAAGGAGCAGTTCTTGTTTTCAGGTATATAAAAGCATTTTATAACCTTGAATATATTTTTCTTTTCTCTTAAACATTAACAGCAATTCTTCTGTACACAGAACATTCATGAATCCAAATCATTAACAGAATCTACGTCTAGACTAAATATTGCGTTTTAAAGCACAATCTTTCAAAAAACAGCTACTCCTCAATTTACATATGCAGGCATATTTTAGGGGTTTGTTTCCACTGCAGCAGATGATGATGTCATTGACACCTAAATCAGGACAGAAAAATGCCCATTTTTAGGTGTCAGTGACATCATAACTAGTTCAGGGAGCACATTGCACCCAGGACTCCTAGGCTTGGCAAGAGAAAGATCTGATGTCAAAACACACTTGTTTGAATGTACTCATCTCTAAGATAAAAATTACCAAAGATCTTACTGTGGAGATCTTAAAAACTTTAAAAAAAAGAAGGAAGGGGCGGGGAGGGGGGGGGGCCGGGGGAAGAGGGCAAAAGAAGATTTTGCTGTTCACACAGAAAAGAGTTGAAAATATGTGTAAAACGTATGTTTTGGTATTTTGAAGTGGTTTGTTTCTAACAATAGAACTGCACACTCATCACTGGTCATGGGATAAGTGTGGTTTGGGGATCTATGTTATGCCAAGACTCAAAGCATTTAATATGAGCTTTGTTTTGGAGCAATGGCAACAGCAAAAGGAGCTGACATGCAGACAGACGGTGGTGACTTCAGGCTTCTGAAAGTTACACGATCTTTTACATTTAGGATCTGATGCTTCCAAAAGTGCTGCATGACACAAAAACATCTAACCCGGT
This sequence comes from Falco peregrinus, assembly GCF_023634155.1. Lineage (NCBI taxonomy): Eukaryota > Metazoa > Chordata > Aves > Falconiformes > Falconidae > Falco > Falco peregrinus. Next base: position 37,362,385 of record NC_073727.1, read on the forward strand.
GTGATCCTTTCCCAGATGCTCATCAGCAGATGCACCTTCACAAGTTCTGGAAGATACTAAATTCCCTTCCTGCAAAAGTCTTTTTCAACTCTCACTGGGCTGTGCATCATTGGTTTGTATACCAGCTGACTGGTTTATGTGTGTTACTAGCTTTGTACAGCATCTCCTGGAAGGAAAAAATTCAAGGGCTGCTGCTGCATACAATAGTTAGCTGGGCTAATATGCCAAAAGGAAAACCAGCAATAACATAAAGCAAAGACACTGCTTTTTACTGCTTTTCAATTAATGCATCAGCAGGTCTCACCTTTCTTAGAATATTGCTATTTAAGATGCTTTCTGATTTGGAATCCAATTTCCTCATGTCTTAAGACTCTGAATGGTTTTAGGCATTCACTACGCATGGCCCTTGCAGCTCACCATGGCAAGATTGTATCTTCCCAGCTGGGATGTAGCATAATACTTAAAAACTAAGAACAGTAGGCAATTATTTTCTGAATGTAATTTACATTTTACACAGACTTAAATATTGCATGGTTATGGATATAAATCCAAACATTTAAGGATATATATTATATATATTCTATCCATTAATAGATATAGTCCCCATTTTGTGCGCCCATGCACACACTTGCAGAGCACATACATTATGTGCACATGGGAGAATACTGCTTTCCCTGTTTAGTTTTAACCCGTCAGGCCCCAATTGTTATTTGTAATGGGAGATGATCTACACACAGAGCCCTCAAGAGCACTTGACATCTTCCAATCCAGCCACATCTTCCCTCTTTAAATCCCCCTGCCCTCTATGACTCACAACACTAAAATCCCAGGGTCACAGCTATAGAGGCTGGAATAGACAAAGGAGAGGAAATTTAGGGTCATCTGAGAAAATGAAATTAAGAGATCCAAGAACCTCTGAGTGGCTCTGCTACAGTCCTGTGTCACCCCTTCAATGTAAGGAAAGAAGCCAATGTTATCTGGTTTTGCATGAGACTCATATTTTGCTTTACATGAAATTCAGATGAAAACACTAGGACTGACAAGATCAGCAAAAGCAGATCATCAGCAGAGTCTCAACTTAGCTTGCCTTACTCAGGCAAGTAAATACCATGATGTTAACACACACTGGAAACACATATTTCACACGCAGGAAGCATTTGCACGATTGGGTCTCCCAACAGAGACCCAAATGCTTCACATGTAAATAGTGAGGAGAGAGGGGAAGGAGAGGAGAAGTTCTGATGAAGCATGAATGGAAAAAGAGTGGCAATAACATCAGTTGTTAAAGTACCAACTATATTCATGATACAAGGTCTCATCCATCTGTCATTTAATTTAAAGGCAGGAGGTAGGTGCAGCCCCTCCATGTCCAGTCCTCTAGTCTGCATATTTCTGTAACCTTTAAAATCACTTCCGCAATTTCTTTTAACCATGGATTACTGAACTGGCAACAAACTATAAAAGTAAATGCATTTACAATACGCCTCTAGATAGCTTTACTGCCACGGAAATAGTTTTGTTGTGACCGTGGGCTGTAGAAGCATGAGGCTGGGGAAACTACATGCTTTGTAATGACAAAATCCAGCAGGTTTTAGCAGAGCATTTTGCTTCAAACCTACAGCCATTTCACCTGTGAAGCGTGCTTATTAAGTTCCTTTCATGACCACAGGACCTGCAATTTATAAATGCTGCAGGTGTGAAGGCATTGTGTGGCACTTTTAGGTTAGTGAAAGGACATTGTTATTCGTGGGTGAAATATTTCATTTATTCAGTGGAAGAGGAGTAATGTGTGTGTGGGTGGAGAGTGCGAAGCTGATGATAGAAAGACATAAATAGAAACAGACATCTATGGAGCACCTCAGCCATTCCATTGTATTGCTGCTTCCAGTGTTTAAATCTGCCAGTAATGGCAGGGTGCTGGGATTTTTCCTCTAATGATGCAGGCTTATTATATCTCCTGCCACTAAACTATTTTTAAAAGTTTACCTAATCTTACTTAATTCTTATGGAGTAACAGTGATGGTGCCGGACCATACTAAACCAGTAGTTGCTTTCAGTTAAGAGATCCAAGTTCATGTCAATGTGGATCAGTCCCTGTATCATTCCAACAGCCTTTTGCTCTGGTCATCATAGATGTCTATCCCAGAAACAAATGTCTTTCAGAAGTGGGACACTGGGATTTCTTGAAGTTAAAGGCAGGGCTTAAACTATTTAGTAACTTCTTTTTTTTTAGGATTTAGAACAATTGCTGTACATTATTGTTACTGGAGAATACTATGTCTTACTTTGCCTTCATTCTCTGGACTGTTTTCCATTAGCTATCCTCATTTTGGTTTTAAGGGGCTGACAAGCAACAATTTGAACACAACATTATTTTAACTTTATTTATATTTTTTTAAACAGTTTGTTAATGCAAACTTCAGAATTTTGTGATAATTAAATGTTTTTTTAAAGAATAGACTTAGTTAATGATCTTCAGTTTGGAGAAAGTTGGATAAACAGTTGGATCTAAGCTAATGAATTAGTGTGACTCTAACATTTTCTAGCTAAACCTGCCATGATCAGATAACACAGAAGTTAAGGTAACTCCGCCTGGAACTGTGATTTCATCCCATGTTCTTTGAGCAGCACCTGCAACATCATCTTTCGTCCTTGTTCCCTCCAATTACAGATGCACTGGTTTCCTTGCATTTCTATATCTTCCATAGGTTTTAGTATGATTAGACTGTCAGCTGCTGTTATTCACAAAGGAATACATCTCCAGAAATCTGTTATATGAGTGACTGACAGTAGGCTTTGTAAGTACATTATTATTTTAGAGCTAGATACTTGGAGGTTGGTGGAGGACTTTTGGTGGACAAATGTACTGTTCCTCTTTCAATGAGATACGGTCTCTCTGATGTATCAATACTAAGCTGTTCAAATAGAATATTCAAGTAATGAAATTTTTGTCAGACCAGTAAGGTAAAAAATAGATGTAGCAAAGCATGTAGACTCAGTGCTGTCAGAAACACTGGAAAATGATCTTTTTAAAATGATACTTAATCCCTCATTTTTCTATTTTCTTTTCTAATTTGGCTACTGGCACTTGGGCATCTCAATCTTTCAGCTCCAAGTGTGCTACATTTTTAAGTTATTGGGGGGAGCAGGGGGAGCAAAAGCCATCCTTGTCCCATTTATAGCTGTAATATTTGCTGAGTTATTGGAATATTGACACACACCCTCAAAAAAAAAACCACAACCAAACCCCAAAAAACGTGCCAAAGTAGATATAGACAAACATCTAAGACATTTTTTTCTTTAAAAAGAAGTTCATAAAAGTTGTGGGTTAACAGTGAAACTGCTTACAATAACTGTAACACAGAAGATTCCCTTTCTTACATCTCTTGTACATTACTGGCAGATGCTGAGTAGACAGTAATACTGCTTTCTCATTAAGAACATTTAATGGAGAATATTTATCCACCTGAAGCTAAGAGAAACTTGAGCAACATCTGAATTCATCTAGAACTGAAACTAAAGGGTGCCTTCATTTGGCCAGAGCACCAGCGTATCTTCTGCTAGATCATGAAACCTTTACAACTGTCAGAGCCTCAACACCTCATTCAGGAGACACAGACATGATTAAGTACGGACTCAGGGAGACTCATACCTCCCATCCAGTTACCAGCACACACCCCTGCAGCGCTTGCAAGACCCTTAGCATTGGGGGGAGCAAATACTGATCAGCTTGCAAGATTTCAGCAAATCATCCATAACAGCGGTGAAGTTGGAAGCTAGTACTTATAATAACAGCAACAACAATGGCACGTAGGACTCTTTTTTTAACTCTTTTCTGAGCATTTCAATATCTTGCAGTACATTACAAGCCTGCATCAAAAGACAAGTTGAAGTGAATTTTGAACCCGTGTTTCTTTCAGACACACATTACTTCAGGCATTTGAAGAAAGTGTCGAACAGCTTCCCCACCCACTTTCTCAAAGTGGAGGAGAAATTGCTCTCAAATGTTGGTTATAAACGTGTAATCTGAACTCCAGCCACTCGGCAGGGCTGCAGAAGAATTTACGATGTGCTAAATATTTCCTTTGTTCTTCCCAGTGGTAGCCTGCTGTAGCAATTAGAAAGCAACTGGCTGCACATGTAAACTGTGGCTGTTTTCTAAAGAATTGTTGATAACTGTTAAAAGCTTTCCTAAGCAGGACTTGCTTTGCCAATACTGTAATATTTTATCTTTAAATGTATGTCTATATTAATTCTCCATATTTTTTCCCCTCATCTTCTAATCTCAGTCGTCTTCTAGGTATCTTACTACTGGGATAGAAAGCAGACACAACCGGCGACCATTGCTGTAATTTAGCTGTTGCTAACCTTAAAATACAGCCTTCCAAATCACTCTTTCTTTATTGGGCAGCTATGTAGCTTCCATAGGAACAATGTGTTCATGTAAATGTTCCAAGCCACTGCAACAACATTTATTTCCATTTTTGCATGAAAATAATACAAAATAAAATCTAATATTGGTTCCATTCTTCTTGCTTTCAACAAAGAAAGTAGTGTCCTAAGCCATTCTGCAGCACACTGAACAGACAAGGTATCAGATCCCACAGTGGCAAATTTGATGTAAGCCTGCTACAAAAGGAATTGCAAAGAAATGTGCCTCAGGAAGACTGCAGGTTTTACAAACGGGAAAGATGGCTTTAGGAGGTGTCCCCCCACCAACATCCATTGCCTTAACCATGGCTACAGAGAAGGCAACAGGCAGACCAAAGCAGACAAACTGGTATAGCTGCCATATGTGGGAGCATGGGCCACACAGAAGGAAGAGCCTGCTAGTGAGAGGAACGTCAATAAACAAATGCACTGAGCATGGGAATGAAAGTTCAGAGTGAAGAATATGTTAGTTACGCTGGGATCAGCTTTAGGAAGCCTTTTGTGGTCCATCACCTCCAGCCCAAGGCTCAGCATGCAGGTGCTGGCCAGGAGCCAAGGGCAGTCCAACATCCTTGTTGCCTGTGCTGCCTCTGCAAAAGAGGTTGAGAGAGGAAGCAGAGGGAAAGCTTCCTCCACGTGCCAGCACCAGGATCCATGGGATCTGGCCTTGGAATTCCTATGGAGTCCTAGTCAATACATCAAAGTCAGTTCCTTGGCACTTGCATGCTATTGCTTAGCCCCCTGGCTTACCTAATCCTTGAGAGGTTATGTCATTGGTTCCCTCCAAAGACTGAGGGAAACACAGTTCCCTAGTCAAAAACCAGCCAGTGCCCATTTACATGTCAGAAAAAACACCACCTCTGCCAGGTGGCCTTCAAGGTAAGCCACTGGAAAGACAAGTTGAAAGCAAGCTTTCAGATACAGGCTTTGAGGAGAGCACACTCTCCTCTGTGGTGGCCTTCACCCTGTTGCACCACCTGGCAATGTCTGGAATGAAGTTCTTTATAGTCTATACAATAAGAGGTCAAATAAGTTGGACAGTTCAGGGTTTTGGTAATGGGATACAGAGCTTTCTGCTTTGGGCTTGCTGGGTCAGCCCCAGGCCAGGCTGGTGTTAACGAGTGGAAGTCATTGCCATCCAGCTGCTTCTCAGTGATATCTGTGAAATGGGCTTGGTTTGGGCACCTGTCCTTAGAAGGCTCTGCAGACAAACCAAGGAGGAGGGCAGACTAACTGTCTCTTTCTTCCCTAGTTTTGAGCCTCACAAGGAAGCATGGAGATACTCTACAGCCAGTGCTTTAACACCTTGCTAAGTCTTTGGTGAGAAATGTTTTCCAGAGCAGACCCAAACTGTGCTGAAGTTGGTGGAATGAATCCCAACTTGTGCTACTTCCTACTATATTACTGCATTTTAAATGTAAACATGGATGAATAGGCTCCAGAATAATATTTCCCTTCACAGCTATGTCCATCTGCTGCAAGAGAAAGTCATGGTTTTACTCTGTGCTACTGCATTGGTTCCGGCATTCAAACACAGACCTGCCATCCATTCTTTAATTTGGGACAACCACCAGTTTTCTTCTTCAATTGGCCAGCTTCCCATCACTGTTGTGAACTTGCATTTCTTTGGATTTTTAGGGCAAATGAATAACCTCTGAGACCCAAACACCTGTGCTTATGTGAACGCTGAGTATTTTTTCGTGGTTAGTCCCTCACAGGACATCCTGAGATTCCAGTCTCATAAGATGCCTTGAAACACAACCCATCCCCAGCTGACATGTTACATGGAGAATCTTGATGATTCCACCTTGCTAAAAAGCAGTTTTAGTAGTGAAATGACCAAGAACTCACTATTTGCCTCTTTTTGTGTCAACAACCAAATACTGGTATGTGTGTCCTGGATTGATTTTAATATTCAGCAATGTTGCTTACTTCTATATGTAAAAAGAAATATGCAGCAAGTAACATGATAGGAAGAAGTGGGAACAGAGAACAAATTTCAATGGGAGTCAAAGCAAAAGGTAGCACTTAGCCGTTACACTCACAAAGAGTGCAATCAGCACAGGCATCCAATGGGATCTACTCTGATGTTCTCAGTGTTCATTTATTACTTGTTTCTTGGAGATGTATGCTTCTGTCTCAGCTTTATATTGCAGCAGTGCTGACATCACACACATTCCCTCACTTTTTTTTTTCTTGCTTTGACCTACTGAGAGGAACACTTTTCTGCAGGCTCTGCCAGTGTAAGAGGATATCACTTGTCTCCCAGACTGTAAGTTTCCATCAGGCTGCAGCTGTAAATCTAAACACTAAATTGATTAATTTTTAGCACTATGTGTTATGGCAGAGCCAACAGGGCCAAAATAAAATTGACTCATTAGGTACCACAGACACCTTATGATAGTCCTTGCTACAAAGTTCTTCCAATCCAAATAGGTAAGACAGACCACAGATTCAAGGGAAAACAGAAGCAAGGTGAACAAAGATAACTCATCTAAATTCTAAAAGGAGCTCAGAATGAGCTCTGAGGATACATATTTATAATGAAAAATCTAAGTAAGGTCCTACATTTGGGCTGTTTCAGCAGGACTGCAGGAGGTGTTTGAAAGACATCGAGAATAAAAGAAAATAAGAAAATAAAATCACTATATTTAATGTTATTTATTCCTTCTTATAAATGGACTGTCTACATCTTAGTATTGATAGAAGCACTTTCTTACCCAAGGATTTCAAACAACTATTCTGAAGTGCAGCCTCCTCCTTATCCGATACTATGGGTAAATACTGTTCTCAATTTACAGACTGAAGCACAGAAAGTCAAGGGACTGGCTTGGCATTCTCCTAATGAATCCAAGCTGAGGCAAGACTCCAGAAGCAAAGATGTGCAATCTTGACTGTTAGCTAGGTGACATTTGCCTTGCATTCTACTGACCTATTTTGCAGTTAGACAGTGTTGGGGTCATCATGCTCGAGACTTAAGGCACATTGCTGTAGGCCCAGAGGAGCAGAAGGAGTAGATGGAGACAGGTATACGTCGTTGTCTCTCAGATAAAACAGCAGTGGAAAGATAGCAGAGACAGCACAAGTTAATACAACAGCAGTGATTTAACAGTTCGTGTGATGACAGAAACATCCTCTCCATTTGCATTTTGAGGCAGCTCTGATCAAACACAGCCATATTGTATATTTTTCCCTCACTGATCACTGCATTTAGAACATTATCAAGAAGCACTGCAACAATGAAATTAAAGTTATCAAAGTGCTGTTGAATTTCACCCACTTGTACATCAGCTAGAGTGTCAGTAACTTGTGCCATCAGTCTCTGATTATTTTTATACTTTGTTTGACAGACACTTCTGGAAATGTCTTCTTGTTTTACGTCGTCAGCAGAGCTCCCAGGCTAAGTTCCTTGCGTATCTTTCAATGCTGCTAAGCTGATTGGCATTTACTTGTACCCCCTCACTATAAGAATCACAGGCTCAGGCTTGGCAAGGATCACTTCTTTTTTTTTTCTTTTGCTTTTGAACAGAACAGCTACCCTCCAAACTTAAGCTCATCTGGTCTTATTGAAAAAAGAAGGGGGAAAAATTAAAATCAGTTCTTACTAATTAGAGGAAAATTGTATGTAAACAATTGAAAGGTCTTTTCATACTTATGGCCTGACATTTCCACAAAGAGCTTAATTGCTTGCATGGGCCTAAAGGGTTATGTTCTTTTTTTAAGTTGCATATGCTCTCTGCCAAATACTAGCTTGGACATGCTGTGAGTGATTTTTGGATCACCAGCAGCTCTTACTATTTTAGGCTCTGTCACAGCTTGAAGTTGTAATTAATTTTGAGGATCCTGACAATCATAATTATGACAGTCCTAGTTTCTGATAAGGCTCACTTACCTTTTTTTTTAGCAGGGAAAACTTTGAGTTTTGTGTTAAGAAAAGAATGTCATTCTACAGATTATCACACTGCAATAAATTCCCAATTTAAAGAATAAACATCTGCCTTAGAGTTGGGTGGGAAACACACTTCTTGTCCATGAAATTTGCCAAGTTTTCTTAAGTGTTCCCACCACGAAATCAAGATTCTTTGAAGCTCTATTCATAAAATCAGGTAAAGGAAAAGCCAGTCAAAACTCATCCATCATAGTAGTATACTGTTTTGGATGCTCAAGATGCATATGAGAGACAATTTCAGTTCCTTTTATGGCATCCTCTTTATCTGAAAGTGAAGAGCCCTGAAGAATAGGCCACTACTTATTCCACAAAAAACCTTTCCTGCTGGAATCTTCTAGATTCATGTAATAAGTAAATACTAAGTGAGGCACTAACTAATACTTTAGTTGGTGCCTTTCTCTGCCCAAGTCTGTGCCTGATTAAGTTGCTCTTTGCTATTCTGGGGTTTCTGTCTCTTTCTCTTCCCATCACTTCCTTCAACTTCTCTCCCATTTTGATTAAGAAATCAAGTTTTGGACTAGAGAGATCCCCAGAATATTGTACTGAACTGGTATGTTCCTACAGAAAGCTTCCATTCCCTTGAATATTTTTCTGTGAGATAAAAGGTTTGAAAATTTCTCATTTGTTCCCTGAAACTTAAAAAACATTGAATTCTTTTATTACAGGTGGAAAAGCATGATGCTTAAAACTTCCAGTATGGCTTTGCTTGCACCTTCACATCACTGGTAACTTGTAATAGCAATAATAGCAGGAGTATTTTCCCTTTCATGTTTTTAGAGATTGAACTAAAAATTCACTGGAGTTGATAGAAAGACAAATATTATATGTATAAAAAGATGTTTGCTGGACATTTGGATTCACTTCTGATGGCCCTGGGAAATAATAACGCCTCCCTCAACAGTTTTATGGCCCTTAAAGAGAGTAAAAGCATCCTGCATAAGCCTCACACCCCAAACTAAGCACATGCGTCATGCTGTGGTCACTGCTTTCTGAGATTTATCCTCCCTCTTTAGCAGCTCCCATTAATAGCAGAAGGAATTACACAGTTACAGAAAGGAGGATGTCCCTTCTGAAAGAATATTGTTGTGTGTTATTTGTAATACAACACTCAAGGCCAGCTTGTACCTTACAGGTTTTGGCTGATTTAGGGTAGCGCAGGGACTCAACATAAGTAAGGAAGCAGCTCAAGGAGTTTCCTAGGGCACATATTCCTAACCCAAGGAGCAAACCAGTTAAATAAAAGACAACACATAGCTCTGTGCCATCCCCTGCCCTGGGAATCACACTGTCGCTGTACACAGAGAAAGTGATGCCTGCCTTCTTGCCTGCTCCAGGGGGATTTTTTCCATCGCTGGGATCAGGAGAAAGCATTCTCTGTGCTTCCCCAGCACAGCAATGGCAATTTTACCTGCATTTATAGCATCCTTTTGCCTTCCCTCTAGAAAGAAGTGCCAGCCTTAACCCTTAGGAGATAAAATACAGCTTTGCATCACTATTTGAATCATATTCAGAGAGTTCTTCAAGGGACCGTAAGCCTTAAAATTATGCAAGCTCAAAAGGATCTCTTTTTTTTTTTTTAATCAATAATGTGAGCTTCTAGCTCCTCTTTCTTTGCCAAGAAGAGTCTGACAGTGTAAAGTAAGTAGGTACTAAATAATAGGAAAAAAAAACCCTCAAAAACAAAAGGGCAATGAAAAGATCCCATAACTTGTCATATTTTTTCTTAATTAAAGGTTTCTAAAGGAACTTAGTGATTTTTTTGTTAGTATCCAGGTTTTTCAGTGCCCAGAACAGGTAACTTTGGTTAAACATTTATTAAATCAGAATTAACACATTTAAAGCTATCCACATTTTATTTGGAATGGGTAGGGGAAAGCTTGGAACTTACTCCTTTTATTCAGTGAAAAACTCAGATCTAAACATGTCCGGTTTTCAGACCTAAGCATGGATGTGAGAAATTTGTAAGAGGTGCTGAAGAGCCACTTTAGAGATACAGCCACATCCATGAAGGAGTAGATGACTACCTGCACCCTCGAGGGCCTCGGTCTGCCACAGAGATTCTTAACCTCCTTCTCAGATTTTGCCTAATTCCCTTTAAATGTTTTATTTTAAAATTCCTAAACATCCAAAAATCTGCCGCTGGATATGCCCAGAAACCTGTTTTTTTACAGGACTAAGCAATTTGGTAATTTACTTATTCTTGATGCTCAATAGGATTTGCAAATTAGATGTTGCCTCACTCAGCTCTTAAATGAACTTTGCTCTGGTAGCCAGTTTTTTAATACCCTTAAATATTCAAGCCCAGCACGACTATGGCCACCAAAGAGGTTAGTAGCGATTAAAATATTTATGCAACTTCAGTTCTACCCTTTATCTGCCTGTCTCAGATGACAAGGCTATTGGCTGTCCTGGAATATCTAATTCCCTCCTATTGAAACAGCTCCGGTCTTTCAAATGAAGTCACCACTAGCAGTCAGACTGGATCCAGGGCTGCCTTCCTTACCTCAGGTGGCCTGCCATCATGTCTGATTGTACTCACACTTTCCCTTTCTTTAGACCAGTAAATTAAAATACCTATTTTTCTCTCCTAGTATAGCCTCTGGTCTGGCTGTTGTAACATTTTCTGGAGGACGCAAAGGAAGATACTGTACCCAGAGTGGCAAGTGTTCAGACCACTGAGTGACTAATAACAAAGAAAGAATGAGATGCAGGATAGCCATCAGCTGTAAACCTCTACTTACTGAAACGCAGCTTTAGTTATTCCAGTTTATTTCACCTTTTTTTACAGTGTTGTCCATTGTTAAGGGGCACGGTAGTGAAGTTTCATACAGGTGCTTCTGCATCAAGTTCGGGGTACTTGCTTTTTTCCCCTCTCCTTCCCCACAGCTTCCCAGGTGCACTCAGTGTAAGTGTGGTATCACCAACTCTTACTTCACTCTGTTCTGTTTTGATTTCAAACTACCCCACTTCAGAAAGCCTAATACACATCCTTAAACCACTGAGAAGTTTCTAGTGCACTAAATATCACACGTTGTGGATCTCTTGTTTTATCAAGTTTGCAGATTCTGCTGCATGCAGCCTCTGAATGTGACTGTACAGAGCCTTTGGGGGCACCTCGTCAGTAACAGAGATAGATGTTAAGAAAGAAGCTCCTACACAAAACATGGCTCAGAGGGCAAACTTCTTGCTCGTTGCTCTTCCCAGTATATTGCCAGGTTTTGGGATTCCTGAAACACAGGGAGTACCACCTTCTATGAAGTCTTCAGAAAGGATGAAACAGCCAATCCTTGGCTGCTGAAAAAGAAAAAAAAAAAGGATACATAAACACCCCACTCCACGAGGCGAGACTATGAATCCTGCTGCCCTGCAGCTAGGGTAAGGCATCTGTGCCCTAGAAAGTACTGACACCTAAGATATACCATGTCCTCAAAGCTTGCCCTGGTGGCTGCTCAGCATGCTGGCTGCTGTGAATTCCTCTGGGCGCTGAGGCAGGCAGGCATGTTGCGCTTCTGGAGCGAGGTGCCTGCCTTACAGGCACTGCCATGGAAAGAATTGCAAGGCCAAAGTTTCTTTTTTGGCTTTGGCCCTAGGATGCTTGAGATGAGGCAGAGCATCGCCCAGTGTTGCCAAAGAACCCTTTGCAGGCTTAGCCTTTAGAGTACAATTTCCCTCCAGATGTGAATGTATAACAGGCGACTTAGGAGGTAACAGCTTAATTGTTCTTTAGGTAGTAACGCTCTGTCCTGATCATTAAAAGATTTTATGTACTGTTCAGAGTTTGTACATTGTAGTAGTCATTATACTTACATAGATAAAACAAAACAGACTGATAAACTCGTTTGTTTTCCCTTAGTTTTCTTTGAGACCTCCTGTAATTGTAGTAACAGAAAGAGTAACAATAACACTGGTTAATAGGGTTGTCTTTGTAGGATGGATTTATTTATGGCTTGGAGTGAATTCTGCTCATAGCTCACTACTGAATCCCCATCTGTCCTGGGGCAAGGCTCCTGGTGCTTCTGCTCCCCTTTTGTAAAGGGAGTACATCACTCCATTTTCTACCTATTTTATGCATGTCTTGTCCTTTGAGAGCTATTGTGTTAGGGATTAATCTTCAGGCCTGCCATGAAAATAAATCTTCCTTAGAACATTATCTGACCATTGCAAGGTCTGTTTGGGCTCAGAACTTCATTTTACACTGAAAATTCCATCAGTACTCCACAGTGGTTGCACTATGTATCCAAAACCCAAGTTGTGCAAACCCAGGCATAAAGCCTTCCCTTGTCTTTAGAAAGATTCTGCTAGGTGCATCCTACACCCAGTAACTGGTTATCATTTCTGCCTAAATTATGTTCAGGCTGCTTGCAAAGCTGTGGAGAGATGATAGATGAGTAAATAACATAAAAGCATTAGAACCAATACCTATTTATTTTATTTAAATAAAACTAAGATGAATAAGTGGTGCCTCCAATAAAACAAAACAGTCCCCAAAACCTCAGTTGTATTAAAATTTTCATTCTCACAAGAATCTAACCAGTCAGTAAACCATCACATTATTATTACCCACATTATCAAAAATGTGCAAGATTTACAGACTTTAAATCTAAAAGGGACAATAAGAGAGGATCCTAAAAGGACATAAATTATATAATTCCGTGTAGTTATAATTCATAATCAAAATAATGGTTTTGACTGCAGCATCCAAACTGGTTTAGAAAGATATAAGGAGATGGTGCAGGTATCATATCCTGTGGGAATTTATTCCAGTGACAAACATCGCTTGCATTTGAAAATATGTGGGTTTCAACTTGAATGGCATTAAAGTTTACCCATTTGTTCGTCCTACTTTTTTTCCTAATAGGTGCAGCAGGTATTCAGTACTTCTTGTCTCTCCCTGTAAAAGTGCCCAGGCACTGAACATTGGCAGTATGAAGCCCACCATCAGTGGTCTCCACAACTGCTAAAAACCAGTTGGGTTTTCTCCTGTGTACCTGGAAGGAGATGTTTCCAACAAATTCAGACCATGCCAAAGTCCAAGGCTCTTGCAGAAAATGCCTTGCATGCAGTCAAGGATAACAAACCAGTTCTAAGATTTGAAAAGCAAGCAATCAGGAGGGCCAAAAAGCCACAACTAAGTAGAAATGTGTATCTCGAATTTTATGAATAAGAACAAATAAAGAATAGAAAAGTATCGCAAAAGAGCCTTTGAAAACATTATTAGGCTTCATTGTCCATTTAATCCTAAAGAAATAAATTATGTTGTCCTAACTAATTAGGATTGGTCAACCACCCTTGAATATTTGGGAAGAAAATGAAAAACTTACTCCTAACATAAAGCTGACACCAGAAGGCATCCAGTTTGTTCTGTGAAGAGGGATCAATTACCTGTTTATTTATAACTCATGAACTGGGATTACAAAATGTGGGCCCATGACTCACACGGGCTCCCAACTTGCTGTTGGAGCATTGCGCAATGCTCACCCATAAAGCCCGTGGCTGCTACGCTTTCAAGGTAAGACTGCAACTCCTCCTGGGTGGCTGCCTCAAGCACTAAAGGTGTCCAAGCAAACCTGGCATAATGGAGCACTTCCACCTTTCTCATCTTCTGAGACCTAAAGGTCTAACTCAACAGTTATTTTATCTATTTAAATTATCTTTTTTAACTGACCCGGTTTTTCTTCCATCTCCTTTAGTTTCCTGCCAATACACATTTTTCTTGTGTTGGGCCATGTAACAGTTTCTACTTTCTGAATCACCTGCATGTCATGTAGTCACAGAACAGCATGGGAGAACCCCTCTGGCTCCAAGACCCATGTTCCTGACACTCCTGGCTGGCTTTCAGCTATGATTTCCATCCTATCTTCCTATTTGCGTTTGGGGAATAGGGTCATGGAGAAGATGAAAGGCTGTGCCATAGTAGGGACACACTGCCTAAATGACATCCTGTACTAAAAGGGGTCTTGATAAAGACAAATTTCCACACAGCATCATGGGGTCTCCCTTTCATGTAACTTGGTGTGACAAAGAGCACCTGAAGAAACCCCACGTGGAGTTTATTTCTCACATCATCTGATGCTACCCTACTTGGTGCCTAGGTTTTTGTCATCTCTATGGTCTTGGGACCACAGTCAGGGCTCAGCCAGCCAACATTAACCAATGGCCCTACAAAAGCTGCTGTTTTCCAGGGAGAAATAGTTTGAGGTGTCACTGTGTGTTTATAGGAACACTGTCTTGCTGAGCCACAGTTTATCTAATTGAATGAGGAACTAAATGAACTACTCGTTTACTAGTCCTCACATCATCAAAAGCCACATATTGAGAATTATGAAATATATTTAAACATGCACACAGCAGCAACTAAATATATATCATAAAAATACTACTGTTAAATATCACAGAAAGGACACCTTAAAAAAATAACTTGGAGTATGAACTTTGAATGAGCTTATGCTGTTTCCTAACCTGGGAATGAAAAAAAACCCATATAGTAATGAATGATCTTTGCATTCAGCTATGAAATCCTACACCACCATAGATGTTTTTTTAACTCCTTTAGTCAACTCGGACAATCCTTCTAGAGTGAAAAATGTGAAGGTCATAAAAAACTACATACCAAAATATTACATGTAGGTATTTAGAGCTGAATGAACGAAAGGCTTTCCCACTGGAATAATTTACTCTCCAAAGCAGCCCCTCCTAAAAGATGGGTCTGTATGATTAAAATATGGCCAGCATTTTATAGTAAGTCTTTACCACTTTACAGTAGCTAGCTCTAGGGCATATTACAACTCCTATTCAAATGAGTTTTTCTATTGAATTTAAGGGGAGCTGGACTGAGCCTTTTAACAGCAGTCTTCTGGCCTCGTGCACTAAGTGTATGTAGATGTACAAATCTACACTTACTCTATTAGATTATTTCATGGAGCTTCTTCTAGCATAATTTTAAAGTTTCTTTTACATTAAAATAATGTAGTTTAATTCTCATTACATTTGATTTCTCAAATCTGAAATTTGTTATGTAGAGCCAAATTTCATTTAGAAAGTTTTTATTGGGACAATTTAGAGAATTTTAGCTCTTTATTGAAACATTATTACAGCATGAAACAGAAATTTTATTTCTTATTTGACTCTAGTGCTTATTAATATTTTGTTTTACAAATGTATAGCAACTTAATAGTCTGAGTGCCTATAAGAACATTAGATTATCTTTCAATACCCATAAATACGACTAGTAGTGCAGAATATTCAGCCTGAAGGTTATATCAAATTCAAGAAAGGTGAATGCAGCCTCATGCTTGCTTGAATCTCATTTTTAATTTAATAGTTTGCATTATAGAGCAATATCTTTTTAAAATAATGTAGAAAGAGATTCAAAGTAATTCTTTATCTGCAAGTTGATATACTCTTAATGTGGTGTAGATGTAATAATCCCATTTCTTTATCTGTATGTTGATACATTTCTATCTGCTTTAGTAATAATTAATGCCATTTAATTTCTTTTAAATGTCAAATTTTATTAAACAGCACAAATTGTATACATCACAGACAAGATATCAAGAAAGAGATGATTGCACCTCATGCTTTACGCCTGGGGCCTGACTGTGATATCTAGGGCCCCCAGGCATAATCTGCCATCTAAGACAGTGCATGGATCTTGACTACCGCCCAAGCAATTTAGGCAGCGCTAAGGGCGGTTTAACTATCAGCATAAACCAGACTGAGCCATTTTCAACACTATATCAAAACCCGGTGTGGCGGTGATTCTTTCCGTGAAACCTCTTCCAAAATTAAACTCACGAAGTGCCACCCAGAGAGGGTCCGAGCGCCCTGCAGGAGCCAGCAAAGCCAGCCCCTCCAGAGCCCAGCCCGTGGGCGCTGCGGCAGGTGGCAGCTGGTGCCCACCTCAGGAGGCTGCTCCATGGCAGCACCCGCACGTAGCAGTGGCAGGGGACAGGGCTAAGCATCACCCAGCCATCACCTAGCACTGGCAGGCTACTTGGCATGGGTTTGACCCATTGTAGCTCACGCCTGGATTATGTCAGGGTATGTGTGGAGAGAACATCATGGCATCCCTAAGACAGCTGCTTTCCCAGCAGCTTCATGAAAACCTGTATTTTCAAAACCATTTAGTTGTACCAAAATGTTTAGGAGACACAGATTAACCCAGGGAAGGGACACCAAAGGGCTTTTACTCTTCTACTCATGTTAGCACCGGTTGCTCTGCTTCGCGACATACTTGCTGTAGTATGTCTGTACAGCCCTCCGGTCAGACCGGACCCTTGGGGTTGCTGTTCAGCATTGTTTTCCTAAACGTTTCCACTCCTATAAAAGTTGAAGAAATTTCCTGACAGGCTCTGTTTTCGGTAGTTGGAGAAAGTATTCAGAACTGATTACAGTACTTATTCTTTAAAGAAAGAGGGAAGGAGAGAGCACATGGATATTTCTTCTTACATAAGAAGTAGGCAGAACAAGTGGTGGGTCCCAGCCAGGTCCTTAATAAAACGAATGATGTCTGTGTTCCCCAGAGGGCTCATGACGCCACTGCGGAGTTTGCAGTCAGCAAGAAGCAGCTCATGTTGCACACCACATGACACTGGAATATGACTAATAAACATCAGGAAGTCCCCAACGGCTGCAAATTTGGCAGCACTGTCTGAATTGGCCCGTCATGGTGTTCAAGAACCTTGTGAGCATACTTGGGCCCAGTTTCAAGTGGATAGTAGATCCCTGGGTTTTGATTTAAGGCACCTTGTTGTTTAAAAGAACCTGGCAACGTAAATAATAGAGGTGTTGCCTGTGAAGCCTGAGGTGCACAAGCTAAGCAAGAGGGAGCTGCAACTTGCACAATGCCTATCTGGTTTAAATAAGGCTATTAACATTCCTCACTAGCATTCATATACATGCATTCGTATTAAATGTCTAATAAAAATATTCAAACCACATCTGTTAACTAGTACTTTAGGTCAGTGTGGCAATTGTAAATTTTCACAGCTAAGTTCTCAACTTCTCAAAAAGAGTTTCTAATGGAAATGTTGATAGGCCATTAGCTAAGCACGGTGGTGAGAATGGCACTGCTGTAGTAAGAGTGATCACAAGTCAGTTTAACAAATAATGAAATACTAGTAAACAGATGAGGCTTTAAGCCTATTCATTAGGCTCACTTTCTGATGAGTTAAAA
Source organism: Falco peregrinus (assembly GCF_023634155.1). NCBI lineage: Eukaryota > Metazoa > Chordata > Aves > Falconiformes > Falconidae > Falco > Falco peregrinus. Next base: position 37,379,940 of record NC_073727.1, read on the forward strand.
CAGACTGCTTATTTATTGTTCATAAACACCCCCAGGCAGTGGAAATCTGTCACGGATAAGGATGGTGTGACAAAGTTTGTTTAGTTCTAGAATACAGTAGTCAGAAAAATGCAAGAAAACACACATGGTGACATAGGGCCCTTATGTTTGTAAAGTAGGAGGGAAATTTTCTGGTTAAAAATTCTAATATGTTATAATAATGTGTGTTATCCTACTAAAAATTAGATATCTGTGGGACCAGCCTAGAACAATGAGACTGCTAAGAATATCATTACTAAAAAAGTGAAACCGTTGTCTGAAACGGTCTCCGGCTGGAGGGTTGTGTTGTGGGAAAATATTTTAACAGGGTTTCCTATTAGTGTGATTGTTCTTGAGATGTAACACCGGTATTGAAATACAGTGGAACGTTTACCATGTGTGTCTCTATAATAGATGGTAAGTACTTCATGGCGATTTTATTTTTAGAAAACCTTCTTTCTGATTTTCGTTCTGTATTGCAATTCATAAATTGAAGGGCTAGTACACTTTACGCTTACATGATGCGTTTACACTAGAATGGCAAATGTTACACCACTGGATAGGCAGATCTGGGGAAGAAAGAGGAAGCCATCAGAGCTTATGATATACAGAGCCCGCAGCCGGCATGGTAGGCTCACGGGATCCAAAGCCCAGCCTGTCCCCTGCCAACAGCTCACAGCCAAAGGGCCTTATGCTGCAAGCACTGATAATTGTAACTATTGATACAGGAAAGTATTCACAGTACTACTCTGCAAGCAGGTAAACTATAGGCAAAATCTGGCAAAAGTAGGAGGTGAAAAGAAGCTAACTGGCACGTTTTTATTAGTTCCATTCTCCTGTCACTTGCCTATTGGTCTTAGTATATAAACTTGTAGCAAAAATATTCCATTAATAAGCTTATTTATACAGCAATGTGTTTAACCCCAGTTTTATATAGAGTGAATTTTTATATAGGTAGCGGATTTGTGCACAACTTAAAAAGTATATGCTATGATTTATTAGTTTGGGTGTTAATGAATGCTAAGATATTTGCACATTACAATATTTTAATAGTCCACTACAATAAGATACCTACAATTTTACAGCCAAAGCTTTTTATCCTTTTGCATTTTTTCCAGCCCTATGTTAAATACTTTTTCCTTGAATGGGAATGGCAAAACTCACAGTTGCCTCAGTAGAGAACTTTGGTTAAGCTGTTGCCCGCTTTTACCACTTGTTTTTCTTACAAAACCAGTTGTTATTGTGGGCTATCTGAAGTACACTTCCATGTCAGGCAAAGAGGAGGTCCTTTGCGAGAAGGAGGTCCTCCTCAAAATGGAGGTCCCCCTTGAGACAATGAAACTGAGGTGTTTCATCATCTTATCAGAGTATTGTGTTTGTAAGTGGTTCCCCTCCACTACGCCTGGCATGGAAGCATACTTAAGATAGCCTACAGTAACGATGGGCTTCGAGTTGTCTCCCACTCTTTAGATTACAAACATGTCACTCAGATAAAAGGATGAAACTCCTCAGTTCAGCATTATGCAAACACCACATGTGTACTGCAGTTCTGCACTTCTTTGGAGAACACAGAATTTATGCTAAGCTTTGTGTGAGTATAACCTGTTTCTGTCCTACAGAAACAAACGTAGACTGCAGAAATGATTCATGCAGATGCTTTGCTACAGTTCTGGCTTTAGTTACAATTGTCTTTGATTTCACTATTCATGTAATTCATGGAAGGATCTACAACTATCTATGTTAACAAAAATGTGTATTGAATTTGCACTACACATATGCTGATGCATCAATGGCATGGCATTTTCACAAGTTTAAATTACAATGTCTTGGCCTTGCTAGCGTATAGATAATTTAGTTTTGCTTACTCAAAGCCTCTGCTGAGTGAAATAATCCAACAGAAGTCAATGGGATTTCTGCCTTTGATTTTTACATCAGCCAGGACTTCCCATCCTGTGTTTCTAAATGCCTACACAGGTGGGGGTTTCATTTCTTTTTCCACAGCTGCTATGTTATACTACTTCCTTTCCTCATACAATTGTCAATAAGTGGTTCTAGCTTTTGGTTTTTAATTCTTAAGTATTATGGATCATAGGTAGTGGGGAAAAAATCACTGTTGAAGGTATTGTTTTCTTCCATAAACTCATGTTTCACCAGCATTAGGGAAACAAGAAACAAGTGTTCCCTGGAACGTATCTAAGATTCCCCTTCTGTACTGGGACATCCTATTCTCCTTCTGCAAGCACATACTAATGAAATTGCCAAAAATTGTCTCTAGCATTTGTCTTCATGATTTCAGTGTTGTTTTGTAACGTGGAATCTATCTCCCCTCACTATTCATAGCAATTTCACACTGGCTTCCTAGAAAGAGAGGAGAGCAATCCATCAGTGGTGAACCTTTGCAACACTAAAGATATACCTTTGAAGTTTGTCTTCACAGTCCTGTCATGGCTTGTGAAGCTTCCCTTAATATAGTTGTAATCCAATCGTGTTAACATATTCCAATAAGAAAAGAATTTTAGAATAAAGTGGAGGTTTAAAAGAAATTCTCTCCTGTGCCAGATTCTGTTATCCTTTTGTAAGACAGTCTAAGGAGATCCACTGAAATCTAGGAGACTGTTCACAGAAAAAGAGCTAACGTAGCTAAAGCTATTGAACTGTCTGGCCTGGGTTTTGGTGTTACTGATCAACATCTGCTCATCTTCCAAAGACATGGTCTAGTGTTGCTTTGTAGGTCTTGAATACCTTTTCTCCAAATAGCTGCCAAAGGTGACTGGCCATCTCAGTATGGTTATCAGGGTAGTAGCTCCATCCTTCACTCCAGAAAAGGTACCAAAACTTTTCAGACCTCTTGATCTTGCCAAATCTTCTAGCAGAAATATTCCTCCTGCAGCCTGGGACCTGGTGAAGGTGGTTGCTGGGGGCAGAAAGTGTAACGCCAGGCCCCATAACAACAACCACTGCAATATGAGATGAAAGTGATCTGATTTCAGGAGAGCTGAACAGCAGGAGGGCACTGCTTATGCAACATTTTTACCAAATTACTTAATGGGTGAAGACACCTAAAACAAGTTCTAGCACAGTCATGCCTTTAATCACATGCATTTGTTGTTGAAACTCAAGCTAATAAAAGGACCACTCTTTCCTACATTGCAGAAGTGTCAGAGAACTTTTAGTATCAAAGCACTTCAAGATCCACAGTATAAGGCATACTATGCATCCAAGTATTATTCTAAATAACCTCACTCCATTATTTTGCCTTGTCAAACAAATCCTTTGTCTTTGGTTTCAACTTTTTTTTCTGAGAAATAATGGCAAAACATGAAGTTAGTAGTGAGTTTATAGGTACAGATGCAATACCAGAGGCTGTTAGTTAAACAGGAGACTTAAGCTAGTATATGTGCTATAGGCTTCCACAGTTCTTTGCTGACTGCAAACTTGTAAATATTTACAGCTGTTTACACTATCAACAGTGAGCAAGTAACTCTTTCAAGTTCTTAGTTGTTTAAAGATGGCATATACTTTTTACATAAAAGGGAAATGGAAGTGAGCAAAATGTTTTTTATTCATATTTAAACAATTCATGGTGACTTTACTATTTGTATTTTTTTAATTCTCTGACTTTAAAATAAGGAAAGAGAAAGAAGAGAAGTACAAGAGTTTATAAAGATCTTTTCCAGTTAGACTTGTCACTGCATGGATGGAAATTAAACAGCTTTTTTTGTGTTGAAGGACCAAATAAAAAGATGTGTTACAGAGATGGAAACAGAAAGCAAACAAAAGGTTGAACAGCCCTAGTAGTAAAATATCTTTGCTGTATTTCACAAAAACAAAGTGAAAACTTTTATGGAGGCTGAAAAAAACCTTGGACTTTTGGTGTTCATAAAATTACAAATTATTGATTCACCACATGAAAAAATTACATTAAACCAATAACCAGGACTGTATACTTTCAAGGTTTTTTTTCCACATTAAAAATTATGTGTTGCTGGCTTTAAAAGGTTTTTTAATGAGATCGTTTAAAGCAACTTTAATGGTAGAAAGATCAGCTTCAATAAGAAGCGTAGAAGATGTACCAAAACATTAAATATTGTACATATAGGAACCAAATATAGCCCTTCTCAGTGCAGTCTAGATTTTAAGAACTAGGATGACTGGGATACAAAATTTATTTTTAATTGGAATCAACATCAGTATTAGAATAACCAAAATAATCTGATACCAGCAATAATGGGGGAGTAGGGACAATGTAACTAAAGACTCCAGCCAAGGTTTTCAGTAGAAGCAGCTATTTAGACAAGCTTTCCAGGAGGGTGGTGAAGTTATTTTGCTGCAATTCCAGAAGTGTGAGTTTAAATTATGCTGAAGACAATCTTCCAGTTAACCAAGCCAGACAGGTACTTTGTCAATCGGGTTGAGGAGCCAATTCTGACCAGCTCCTGGAGTCTCTTGTACACTATTGACTATGCAAGCTGCTTTGACCATTTGAGCTTCTTGGGCAAATTGGAAGTGCTTTGAAAAACTAGCAAACAAATAAACCCTAAATGTAAATTAATGCAGGGTATTCATATTTTTACTCCAACTATTTTGTTTAATTCTCTACCCTCTTTCCTCCATCATTCAAACAGAAATACAAGACGAATGGAGCCAAGTGCCTTAAGTTGTATGAGGTGTCTCTTAGATATGGACAGTTTCACATTTTACAAGCTGTGCCATCGATCTCCCCTCTGACTCAAAAAAGGTAGGTACCTCAGAGGAGGTATGTGAGAAGAATACGGAAGAGGCCTTTTATAATTTTTGGTGGGTTTTTTTAGTTATATGCTTTCAGCAGAAATGGAGATCTATTATAGGAGCAATCTACCTCTCTTAACACTGAAGTGTACTGCAGCATGTGACTCAAGCCATGAAGTGGTGCCTGGTTCATCTACGTAAACTACAGTTTTTTTCACCTTGTGATTTGTTAAATCAGTTAATATCTATTTACACAAGCCTACAGTCGCTACTTGTAGCAACAAGGTACAAGACTGTGTTCATCCATTTTGCTTGCTAACATGATGATAGTTTATTTAACAGAGCTGCAGTGCTTATACCACAAATGGTCCTCCTTTTCTTCTACCCTAAGTGCAGTCTCATCCAGTGTATTTACGCGAGTAGTTAATGACAATTGTAACAGCAAGGAAGCCTGGAAGGCCATGACACTTCAAGAGGGAGCACAGAAAAGATAATTTTGCATTTGGGGGTGGGGGGTGGATCCAGCTTATTCTGTAACTCTGAAAACTAGAAAAATAACCTAATAATTTGAGAATGAAAATTCCTACTTATTATACTCTCGTACTTATGGTACAGGGTGTACCACAGGTACCAATATGGTTTGACAGGAGGCATGGGTTCTGTTCCAGCTACTGGTACCAAGGAATTGTTTCACCCTGGGGAATTACTTTAACTAGTTTATGTTTGTCTTCCTACACCCTTAAATTTGAAGCTCTGCAGGAAGGTTCTTTCCTTTTCATTACCCAATGTAACATAACCCAATATAACTGAGCCCCACCCTGGACTGATACGCATTTTGTTTCCCAAAGCTAGAACAAATCTGGAAGTCTCTAGTGTTTTCCCACAGCAGTGTTAATTTGAGTTGTATAAATCTCTGTGGTACATATGAAGCTTTGATATGGAAACTAGGGAGACAGGATCATGTCTAACATCACTTTAGCTGCCTCTGCAGGATCATCCCATTATCCCTGTGGGGACTTTACTTGCCCACCTTTGCTTTTTTTTTTTTTTTTTTTCTTTAAAAACCTTTCCTCAGGACTCATGTAATATGTCACGTTGTTCTAATTGATGGGGGCTGACAGGATTCTTTTCAGAGCTTGTCAGCGCACCTCTTTAATTAGCCAGAAAGACCACTGCTGAGTGACAGCAGTGAATTCTTCCCACAGGTTTCCCAATCCCAGGTAGTACAAGGCAGGTGAGATGGGACCTGAGGGTAGCAATCTGTTCCTGGTTTCCAGAATAACATTGTCAGATGATAAGCACCATGAGGTCATGAAGCCAATATTACAGTTGATGGAAGGTTGTTTTTTTTAATTAGAGACTTCCAACGCTGCAAACTTGCCCTCCTTTTACAGTAATTTTAGTGTAACTATAACCAACATACAGAGTCAAACCCCTAAACCTGTAGATGTTTGAAAGATTTGTTTCATGTATATATCTGTGGTTTTCTTCTTCCCCTCTTCTTGACTTTTGGCATTTGTGTTTTTTCATATATTTACTATTTACAACTTGCCCAAGCACTAGGGCACATACTAGCTTGGAATTCCTCTGGAGGTGGAAGAAGTATCACTGACAACATTCACCACATGCTGCTTCTGTAGTCAGAGGATTCATTTACAGCCTTAGGTACCTGGGTAAGCAAAGCTCTGGTCCTCTGCAAGGTCTGTCAAACTCAGGCTTTGTATAGTTCCTGAAAAGAATCATTCATGCTTTATTACGTTGTTTTCTGTAAAATAGTGCAAGAAATATTTATATACATTATAAGGAATAAACTTTAAATCACTGATGTATGACTAAACGCCAAGGAAATCTCAAAAAAATGTTAAGTATTTTAGTAAAATGCAGCTTCTACACTGTGACAAGACTAATGGAATTATTTTACAACATGAGTAGAAGATACCAGAGTTAAAACTAAAAAAATCTGGAGAAACACAACAGAAAATGAATTGGCAGTTCTCAAGAGACTAAATTAAGACATAAATAACAGTGCCTTAATCTTAAATGAAATTCTACTAAATGTGGAGTATTATTAAGCTATCTATTAATCTTTCTAAACTGACTCAAAATTCTAATTTAACTGTAAATATATATATAATTCAGAGAATTAAAATGAGACAGACAATAAATCTCTCAAGCATTTGCATACAAACTACAGACATAGTATTTGCAATACAATATGATACATACTAAGTCACTTCAAACAGAACATGATCACAAGGGGAAAAAATACAGGCCAAAAATCAATACCTTGTTATTTCAACATTATAAATGTCACTAAACTCAGCTGTTAAGAATGTAATTCCTCCTTCCATGGGCATTTCTTGCAGATAATAGTACAGGCTGCAACTACAGAACCCCAGAAGAATTCAGACCGAGGACCCTTTCCCACTGAACATCTCATTAGAGTCTGTTCTTCAGGCCTGTTTCTCCATCAATAAAATCTGTAAGAATTTTAATTGCCAAGCACTTCCTAGAACTGAGGTTATAGAGATTATTTTTCTTTAATTTTCATCAAAATATGAGTAATATTAGGAGAAAAAAAACCCCACCATATTTCTACCTATACAGGCTGAGAAACTTATTTTGGTGGTTCTTGTTTCTGATGGAGGAAATCTACCTCCTCTACGGGGAACCAACAGTGCACATCCTTCCTGGCTGTCACGTGGCTCTATGTCAGGGCAATATTGCTTTGCTTTTCCAGGTTGTTCCACTTGAGAATAATTGCTGAAACAAACCCTGACTCAAACCTTTCTGATTTTAAGAAAGTACTAATTACTTCAGCAGTACATCCCCATTCTAGAAATCCTGTTTCACATTATGATTCATTTACAGGACAAGTAAGAAGGTTCCTGTATAAAAAAAATCCACCATTATTAACAGGATACATGATGATGAAGACTACTACAAGGATTTTATTATTTGTTTGCAAAGGTTGAGTAAATTGCCTGTAAATTATGCAGTCCTCACAAGCTCTGAGCAGTAAACTGTTACTACGCTTTGCACACTATGTGACTTTAATACCCAACCTGAAGTTCATTTATCAACAACCACTCTTGTGTAAACAAGCCATGGAGAAACCTGACCTGTTTTCACTTGTTATTGATGATCTTTCAAAACTCAGAAATTGCCTCCTCTTCAATTTCCTACCACTGAATTCTTAGGTAATCACCTCATCAATAGTTCTCAACAAAAATAATTGTTTCCAGAGCAAAACTCTCCCCAGACTTTAGGCCCTTTAAATTGGTCCCTCTCTGTGCTTCAAAAGTGTGAATAATAAAAATGTATACATAAAAAAACACTCAGAATGTGTATATGCTTTTATTAAGTCAGAAGTGCAGAAAAGTTTTCCCAGAACAGGATATGGGGCAGGGAAAATGAAACACAGGCTGCCACCTTTTAGGATACGTATATTTTTTTTTCTCCTGACATGAAGTTCAGTCTTCAGTCTCATTTACAGAGCAGTACACGTCATTCAAATGCTAATAAGGTACTCACATTCACAGCCAATCCCAAGTGCAGTCAACTAATGCAAAAGGTGAACAGAACTTTGTCTTTTAATGAGGAGGTATATATGCCACAGGGCCAAGTGTAGAGATTTACATTAACTGCTTTGTTCTCATCTGTGGTCCACATCCCTTGTGTCCCTTTCCTCCACCTCTCTTTTGCACTGTAATAGAAAAGATGCTCTGAAATCAGAGCTGAATTAACCACTTGTAGGTCTCAGAACTTAAAAGCTGTGGCAAAACGTACACTATTTGGGTTTAGTTCTTTAAGAAATTTTGAAGTATTTGTTACTAGGAAAAGAAGAATATAATGGGAGGAGGTGAGGAAGGATAAAGGTTAAAGAGAGCTTGTTTACCTTGATGAACCTCTGCCTCCCATTTTAACCTACTCAGGAGCGCTTTGGGGACTGTTGGCAAAAAAGTCCTTTTCCTATCCCAGAACTTTTGTTGCCCAACTGCAAATTAATGGAGAGAAAGCTGTGCATGTACCATTGCATCAATACTCAATCACATGTAGCAATCCGTCTGATTTGCTCTTCTTCCCCCAAAATGGAACTGAGAAAGCACATAATTTCTACTTGTCTGATTTGGGAAAATCAGTTGACTGCTGCCCAGGTGGTTCTCATAGCTCTTGATGTATCAATAGTGTTCAGTAAGCTGAAAAAAGGCTGTAAAGCCTTAAATAGTTCCACATTAGCATCTTCTTATCTTGCTTATAATTTGGAGATCGTGGTTTCAGAAAGTACATCAAACAATTAGCTTGTTCTCTGCTGAAAGTCTGTTTTATCATAGATGCAGCTAGGTGTAATTACAGTAATAATGTCCACACAAAAGCTACAGATATGTACCAAGGTATGTTCCAGTTAATACTAAAACTGAAGCACTTCTTTCCATTGATTTCAACCAGTGGATGACCATGACAGAGGAAATTATATTAGTAACTTCTTTTGTGTGCTTTACATGGGGCTAACTGGTAAGATCCCTGGGCCAGGGACCGTGTCTGCCTCTGTGTTTATAGAGTGCAATAAGACCTCCAAGCAAACTGTATAAATTATTAATATATGTAATAAGCAATCAAATGTAAATACAATAACTACATTAATAACTAATATTATATTACATAAACAGGCTAGACCCACTGGAAGAATGCAGAAGCCATAAACATTAAGGACTCTTTCAGAGTACATTTATTACTTCACAGCCAGAATGGAAAAAACTTAACTCTTGCTGGATGTCTTAAGATTTCAGTGCATAAAGAATGATTTAATAAGGAGTTTGCCCTCAGGATTAACTCACATCCATGTACAAAACAGATCTCTACAACTGCTGTTTAAATGCCCTTAAAGTAACCTGAACAGTGTTTTCTTAATCGATATTTCTGAGATTCAGGATGAGATCCTCACAGAAACTAAAGAGTCTGGTCAGGAATATCCCAAGACAAGACAACACTGCAATACCTTCTGAAAATGAAGGACAATTGCTCCTAAATGCTATACTTGGCTTTCTGCCTCTTACTATACTTACAGTGCTGCAACTAAACTAGCAGCTTAAATCTATATATACTTTCCGAGCTGTAGTTTACAAGTTCAGAAATGTCTAAAGTCTTTGAATAGAACATTTTAACAGGAGAAAGGAACTTGTACTTTGAAATAAAACAGGTTTTCTGAAAACACTCTTTGACATAATTTTTTGGAATCCCTGCTTTTCATTTTATAGTTTTTCTGTGTTTCCTTCCTCTATTGCATACCACCTGCAAATAAATGAGTGAAATTGCCTGAGCTTCATTTAATCTTTTACTAGTAGGAGAATCAAATTCAATCATGCTTCTGGAAGAAACAAAGTTATTTTTAGTGTAACAGTAATACTGTCATTTGTGGCGTCATTTGGAAGTGACATTTTTACTTCTATAAAAGATGTGAAAAAGTTTGTGGCCAATTATTCTTTACCAAATGCGTGTTATTATATTATAATGCAATACAGCAATGCTACGAAGTTGCAGTGTAGTAAAAAGTTCTTGGCATGAATCTGTATCTGAGTTTATTGCATAACAACCTCAGTCATGCTGACGATGACACTGATGAATGCTTCGCCATTGGTTTTGCTGGAAACCTCAACATGACTGATAACTGACTAATAAACACAAGTGCTCCCTTACACAGACCATTTCTGATCAGTGACAGTAAAATGATTGTATCATGTCTTTCATTTATGCTATCTGTACATGCAGCCAAAACCTATTTTCAATATGCTAGGTTTTACGGAATTTGAGGATGCTTTAAATAGATTTATAGAAATAGCATGGCAGCCATCTCAAAGTTATTCTGTTGAAGAGTGGTTGTAAACGGATATAAACAAGCAGACAAAAGTCTTAAAAGATGGCTGAAATTCCTAGAAGTAATCAGAAAGTGAGGAAACTACATTTAATATGAAACTGATTAAAAATCAAATACAAGGGAATTACACTAAGCAGCAGAACTAATGTTTAATGAAACAGATTAAAATGTTCACATTTTTATAAGTCATCCATGGAATGCTCTTTATTTTATTTGTGATGAAATGAAATCTGAAACAAGGTTCTATGGCCAGAATAAACACGGATGCTGTGGGGCACACCCTCAGCCCTCCCCCAGTGACAGAGGCTCTGGAGGTGAGGTAACACCAGCCATGACATCTCTCCCACCTCCACAAAAACCTGACCCAATGTTGTCTCTGGAACAGCTCTAAGAGTGACTTTCAGGCTGCATCTGCACTAGGAAATGCTCTGGAGGTTGCTCCTCTGCCCTGAGGCCATCTGCCAGAGCAGTTTCCGTAAGGCTGAAACTCTCATTATCAGCTCTCATACTCTCCAGCACAGGATGGCTGGACCAGACAAAGCACCAGGAACAGTCCTTGGCCCATACCACACCCTAAATAACACCAGGGCGTTTTTTAGGAGAAGGCTAACTTGTGAGAGCAAAACCATGCCAAGAAGTAAGCTCACAGATCAGTCTGCTAGCCCTGATCAGTGCAGACACAGTTTTTGTATCCCACAGTGAAAAGGAACACGTGGTTCATCAAAAAAAAAGTGTGGCCCAGCATTTTCTCTGGGTAGGCTCCATGTATTACTTAAATGAAACTTGCTGAAACCTCCATGAAACATGAAGGTCTTGCTGGAAGCAGAGTGGGTCTCTCCCAGGAAGGAAAAAAAGAATCCTGGTATAATTGCAGGACGCAAATTAAAATTACCAAGCACACCTCATTCTGCCTGCACAGCCAGCTGAAAAATGCAGGTTTTCCTTTGCACTTAGCCAGCTGCTTTTCAAGCAAGCTTTAAAGACAAAATTTGCACCGATTTCAGTGGGGCTTTTGCCCGTGTATGGGATGCAGAACAGAGCCCTCTCCTGGTAAGCACTGAAGATAATTGAGGACACCCCTGGCACCGTATTTGGCACTATCCACAGCACATATCTATGCAATGAAGTATTGAACGTAGGCACTCAAAATAAAATATTATAAAAGCTCAGCTATTTGGAGCCACGGAACCTTATGATTGAGGTCAGATTTATTTGGATTAAAAAAATATGGAAATCTAAATAACACTGAAATGATGGTATGCTTGAAAACTGAAACATTTAAAAAAAGTTATATAACATATTTAAAGGCACAGCTGGCATTTCATGATCACAACGACTAGCCAGTTGTAACCTGTTTTTGAACCCACAGCTGAACCCTGCATGTCGAATTACTGAAAAGGGTGGGTCACCTTCTTTTTAAACCTGAAATCTGATAACCAGGGTAAAGGAACCCTCATTCATTCTTTCTTTTTATGACTATAAAGCCATGAAGCACCAATAATAACCTTAGGTATACAGATCAACAGACTTTGCCTAATTAATACACTTTTGGATTTCATACTTGAACCTGTAAATAAGAAACCATATTTTAAAGCCCTGCTTATATTAAAATTTACAACAGGTACCTAAGCTGGATGTGGCATATGGTAGGCACTTCAATAAATCATAATAAAGATACATAGCCAAAATAGTGATTGTCTGTCATTAGATTTGCACAGAACAAGTATTACAACAACAAACCTTTTTTGTCACTGAGATGCCATGTAGAAGTATATTGGTTTAATTTCAAAATTATTTATAAAGGTTCTAAAGCCCATTTTGTTTGTAGTTACATATGCAAACATGATCATCTGGAACCGTACTACTTATGGTTGTAATCTCATTAGATTTCACAAGGTAGATACGGTTGGGTCTATAGTATTTGCATTTGAGATCTCCAAGGAAATTCCATTACCATATGAATTGGTATCTGTGCAGGGCAACATTCTTCAGCTGACTCCGTATTGAACCAGCATAAAGTATATGATCATAAATGTTGTCTTTATATGAAGAGGTAAAACAAAGGATAACAAGTACTTGAGGTCATTAAATACCCTATGGTAGTTTTTACAAGTGTAGGAGTGTCTGGCCTAATACCCATCTAGATAATGACATCCTGCCTACTTACATTCCCCTGTTCCTTTAAATGGATAAGGTATTATTCTTCTATTCTTGTGTAAAAGTGGACCCTACAGCCCTTCCTTGGGCTCTTAGGACTATTTCTAGCATGACCTTCTCCAGGCAGGACTCTATATGGTCACACAGAGTCATTTATATGGCTCAGTATATTATACCAGATTTTGGATTTGCCACCTTCTGAAATCACTTCCACTGAGCTCACTGGAATTTACTTCAATCCAAAGACACCCATTTGACGCAAATCGTCATTTAGTTCCTACCTGTGAAAGTCGCGTTTACAATAAATCACTGTGAAAAAACTACTGTTTGGTCATGAGATCTGTTTCTGTAGGACTTCCTTCGGTACATGTGACCCAGGCCAAATGCTCATTAGACCTTGCCCACTGTCACCAAAACCAATAGCAAAATAGCAATGCTGTTCAATGACAGCAAGGCCAGGCACCTTAATGGGACACTTACCTCGGGTCCGTACCATGTAACAGCAAATCTCCCATGCCTCCTCAATGGCAATGAAACATGTTACACTGAACAAGATCATACATAATCTTTTCAAGTCAGCTGCACCTTACATTTTAAGAGAGGGTGCAACAGATGGTACGACCTTGCTTTAAAATGACACGTCTATTAAAACAACCGATGTTACTAGGGGACTGTTCCCTACAACAGGAATTTGCTTCATTGAGGTAAAGTGGAAGGAAACCAGGCTTCAGAAAACATTCATTATTGTGTTCGTGTACCGATGTTAGACTGCTGCCGCTCACAAAAGTCCTCTCGAAAGGAAGGAGTTGTTAGTACATTCCCCTATGGAAGGAGCCTGTTAGCAAGATGGGTGCCGGCGTTAGTCACGACTGTTACTCTGCAGCAGGGTTGTCAATCGTAATTATTCCTGCAAATCTGAGTTTCCCCCCATGCTGGTTACTCTCTAAACTCTCAGTTTCAAAATGCACTTCGTATTTCTGGCTTGTCCTACACTATGTCAATTGGAAGGCTGGCTTTGGGGGGCTTTTTTAGTTTAAGTGCTTTTCTAGCTGTATTTCTGTAGATCAAAAAAAGCTTTCCAAGTCTGTTCTCTTTCTGAGTGGCGACTCTCCTAAGACAGCAAATACAGGTGTTTTATAGACTTGTTTTCATGAAGATTCAGTCATTTAAAGTTTGAAATTATTTAGGAGAAAGATGACCATTTTAGTACAATTCATTGACTGCATATTATGAAATTCAAAGGTGGACACAGCTTGAGTAAAGTTTTGCTTTAAATAGTATCACTGGATGCAAAGTAAGCAAACAGAAGGTAGGTAGGAAGGAGTTTTCCCCAGTCTGTACTTTTCATCATTTCATGTGACTTGCTGACCTCAAAAGCTTCTGACATTCAGTACTTCTGAAAACCAAGACTGTTCTCTCGCACCTCTCTCCAGCTATAGGGTCTAACTTTTGCCTTCTCCTTTGAATTTTTGACTTGCAGCCTTGGAGAGTGAAGTTAAGTTGATAGAAAGAAGGTGATGGAGCTGGTTGAGCAAGAGCCACCCAATCCACTCAGGAGATAATATGAGGTGAAGGGTAAGAATATGAAACGTGACTCAGAAATGAGGGATTTTCTTTTACTTCCCCACACTGGGCAGCAAACAGGACCAAACACAGCTGCTGAATTTCCAGCAGAAAAGAGTGTTCCGTTTCAAAGCAGGAAAGGATTTGGTCTCCATCCGCACTGACCAGCTTGAGGGGGAGACAAATGCATCCTGCAAAAGGGTACAGCGACAGGTCCTGCCATACGGTGCTTCATCGTAATTGATTACTCATATGCTCCCAGCCATCCCAAAAGGTCAGGAACGGTTTATAGGCTTGGTTTGTTGTATACGAAACAAAAGGGAAAAGTGCAGTAGTGAAGTGTGGGCTCTGCTACTCGTACTCGACGGATCAGCGTGAGTCAGCCAGGGGCTGACGCGCGACCCGTGCCCTTCGGGGCCCTCTCCGTCGCTCCCACCGCTGCTGGCGGCAGCTGCCAGGGAGCCGCGGTGGTGAAGGCGCCAGGCCCCGGCCGCGGGGCCGGGACACCTCGGAGGTGCGTGCGGGGGGCGGCGGGCCGTGCCGCCGCGGTGCCGGGGCCCGGCGGCGGCAGCGCAGGCGTGTTGAGCGGGGCGGCGGGCGGGCAGCGGGGCACCGGGCTCCCGCGCCGAGCATCGGCCGGCACCGGGCGCAGCCCCTCCCGGCACAAGTGCAAAGCGGCGCCCCGGGGCAGCGCTGGCCCCTGCGCCCCTCGCCCCCGCTCCCGGGACGACCTTTCTGGGCGGCAGGGGGTTACCTTTGCTTAGCAAAGCCCCGTCCCTTGCCAGGGAAACTTTCTCCGTGCCTGTGCGTGAGGCGCAACTAGTCGCACTCGCTGAAGTGCGGGGAGTGTTTGGCTTCTCCCGTACCAGCCTCCTCCTCCATCTATCCCCCCCGCCCTGAGGCTCCCCTCCCGTTTTCCTCCGAGTTGCGCTTTATTTGTGTGTGGAGAAAGGAGGGGGGCGACGACAGCGGGGGGGGGACGGGACTTGTGGAGGGGATGTCCTGTTTTTGCCAGAGGAACAGTGCAAAAGGGGAACCTCGTCTCGGAGAAGGTACGAGAATAAATAAATAAGGAGCAGACCTAAAATAAAGGTAGCGGCATATCCCGGCAGCAAGAAGGTGAGTGTCTGAGTCCCCCGTCCCCGAGCCTCCCTCCCATCCCTTCTGCCCGGAGGTGGGGGAAGCCGCTTCCCCGCCGCATGTGCATGTGTCCGCGAGATGGGTGTGTGCGTGCGCTTGTGTTCAGGGTGTATTTAGTATTGTTCTCTTCTTGGTCCGATGACCAAAAAACCAGTTGCTGTAAAACAAACGTGATGGCAAGGAGCAGCGGAGCCGTCCGTCGCGGGGCAGAGACGGTCTTTCGCCCCGGGCCCCACGCGAGTTTAGCTGGAAACCCCCCCTGGTCCCCGGTGCGGACGGGGTGACTTTTTGCCCGGCCAGCGGGACTTTATGGCTCTCTCCAGGTGTACGGTCGCTGCCGTTTTGCCCTCACTCCTCTTCGACTGGCTGTTGCCGTAGCTGCTGGGGTCAGCCCCGAGACAGGCGCAAGCCCTGCCGGCTGCCGTCGCATTGTTCCCCGCTTGCGCCTCCCGCCCACCCCGCAGCGGCGGAAATGGGGGGCCCGGGTGCGCCCCGCGAGCAGCCGGGGGATGCCGGCCCGCCGGGGCGAGGCGGGGGCAGGCCGGGCGGGAGGGCTCTGCCTGCCGGCGGGTTGCCGAGCCGCCCGCCCGCGCTTGTGTGGGCCGGGGCTGGAGCGGGCGCCGAGGCCGGCGGCGGCTGTACCGGACGCTGGGGGAAAACAAGTTTTCTGGCGGTGGGGAGCCCCTCCGGGCGGAGCGGCACGAATACACGCAGGGGTGGTAGCGAACCCCTTCCCGGAACACCCGTTTCTGCCAGCGAGGCAAGGGTTTGGGCAGCGCGGGCCGCCCCGCAGCTCGGCCGGGATCCGCCAGCGCAGGCGGCGGCGGCAGCGGCGGAGGAGGTCGGTTCCCCGCCCGCCCTCGGGCCCCGCTATGCCCCAGCCGGCGGCAGCGCCCGAGGTCCCCCGGGCTGCCTTCCCCGGGGCGGAGCGCCGCGGGCGGCGGCGTTTGCGGTGCCGGCGGACGGGGCAGGCTGCCTGCCGGCCGGCAGCCACCGGGGCTGGTGCAGCCGCTTTCCCGGCGGTCGAGAGGAGCGGGGATAGAGCTACCCGTTGTTTTTGTTCCTCGCCGTTTCCTCTCCCGGAGGGATCCCTCCTGCCCTTCCCCTCCCCCGCCCCGGCTTGTTTTTCTTGCGGTTTAAAGACAAAACGGTGCGTTTTCGGGTTGTCCCACCTCGCCCCCGCCCCCGCCGCGGGTCCCCGCTGCCGCCGGCGGACCGAGGCACGGGAAAGCCCCGGCGCGGGGGTCCCGGCGGCGGTGCGGGGTCTTCTGTTTTGGTTTGAAAGCGTTTCCACGTGGGGCAGCCTGTGAGTGAGTGTGTGTGTGTGTGTGTGTGTGTGTGTGTGCGCGCGTACTTGATCCGTGAGGCGGTAACAGGATTCTCCGTGTTCAAACCCAGTGGGCTGCTGGCCATTAATTTGCCTCTCCGGCTGTCATTACAGACGCTTCCAAAATCAGATAGCGGCGCAGAACCGCCGGCCGGGTTTCACTGGGCTCCGGCAGCGGCGGTGCCCGAGCCGCGGGGGCCCCGCGCCGTGCCCGAGCGGCGGGGGGTGCCCCGGGGCCGCCGCCCGGCACCCACCGGCGGGGCAGCCGCGAGCAGCGGGAGCGGGATCCCGGGGCAGCGCCGCTGCCAATCGCGAGTTGGCATCTAAAGTTTCATTTACATTTATGAAAATGCCGCTAAGAGCCAAGTAGGTACGGCGCTGCCTTCCCGTTATCCCGCGGGCAGGATTTAAAGCGGAGCCCACGGAGGGACACGGTTATCTCGCTAGTGGCGGTGTGAAGTAGCTGGTATTTCCAAAAATTCCGGGAGGCACGCCGTACCAGACAAGGGAGCGCCTTGGCCGATGCGGGTTTAAGCATGAAGTCATGCTGGAACAGTAAGAAACCAGTATTTTCGCTTTTCTGACTTCGGTTTTACGTGCTTCACTTGCTGAGACTAGAAAGCGGATCTAAGATTAAACTAACCGACAGTGCAGAGTTAGAGCAAAGTGTACAAAACAAGCTTTTTTTCTGTATGGTAAATATTTTTTTTTCCTTCGGTCTGACCTCAGTGGTTATTTGAAGAGTGTGTTTTGCATTACGGCTCAGGTTGTATCATTGTTTCATTTCCTTGACGCTCAAAAGAGAAGTGCCTATAATTACTGTGGGTTTGACTTTTTCTCCTAGTACTTCTGAAAATGCTGCCGAATAACAAATGTTTGCATACCTACAATGGGTATCATACTGCGAGTAAAGTGGAAGTGCAGATTGACATTTCTCTCTCTTCCCTGTGATTCTTCCTGTATGTTTGACATCTAACCTTAGCTGCATTACGTCTGAAACAGCTCTTCTTGCTCGCTTTTGAAAATTCTGGCATTGATGTTACCAAACGTTCTTCGATCAAAATTAATAAAAAATAAAGAGGACTATATTGACTAATGCTTTATTTATCTTTGTTCAGATAATTGGTGTGCAGTTATAAATTGTTATGTGTATATGGTTGTACTGCTAATAAATTTAGTTGAAGGTTACTCTTGCTGAATTTGTGTTTATTAGTGGCTTCACAACACATTGCAATAGAAATTTATTCTGCTCTATGGATAATGCCAATGGGATAGATAAATTCCAAACAAGGAATTTAATGAGTAGAAAACGGGTGCATTCCCAGTTCATTGCAGTTGCCAGTTAAAATGTTTCAAACAAGGCAACTAGAAATAGAGCTGTAGATAGTATCCTGTTGCATATTTTTAGCCTCTGATGCAAGCTTTTGAGATCTACTCTTTGAACTTTATGCAACTTTTACCTTTCAGTCCTAGAATTAATCAATATTAAACATTAGCATTTGGTATGGGAAAGGTACCTGTCTCTTTCCTTGATGACCTGGTGGTATTGCACGATGTTCAGTGCAATTCACCAGTGTTAAATTTTAAACTGTTTCTTCCTCTTAAATACAAAGGTTAATACAGAAAGAAGAAGGAAATTCCTGGAATTTCTGTCAAGTACTCTAGGACACAACTACTAATTTTTTCTGTGTTATCTTTTTCTTTCTTGAAAGCAGCAATTTTATGAACTCAGGGTAAAACAGGTCTCCTTTTTTATAAGGAGAGTTTATTCAGCATACTTCTATATTGCAGCTGCTGATCATATTTCATAGAGCTGTTAAAGCACTTAAAACCTAAAATTAGGTACTGTTTGGTAGTAAATATTTCAAATCACTCCTTGAAGAAATAAATAGAGACAGGGGCTTTAAAAAAAAGATGTTTTGAAATATATCATTGAACAAAAGTAATCCTGCTTTGCTTTTACTCAAAATAATGCAATTGCAACCTAAATCACTAACACAGTGTGCTTCTTCCTTAGGTTTTCTTCATCTCTTGCACTTATATTGTGCGCTTACCCTGAGTTTATTTGATATCATAACCTGGTACTTTGTTCAAGCTATGTTTACTGTGGCGACGCTTGCATTAACAGGTGGTGAATTAACTTCTAAACATACCTGTATTTCCAGTGAGTATTCTTCTGACACTAAGAACTGGAATGTTAGTTCCCTTGCTTCCTGGTGTGCATGTTTCTGTATGGCTTTTAATTGCAGAAGGTGTACGCCTGCTTTTTTCCAGATTTAAGATGAGTTAGTTTATAGATTAATATTTTTAATTTATGGGGCTTTTTGTTGTATGGTAATTTTCTGTTTGTCTTTTAGTTGAACATAGGAATAGGTTTATTTGTTCATTATCATTAATTTTTAGTATTGTTAGGGTTTGCAAGAAGTATGCGAACACAGGGGCATCAGACTAACAGACATCTGTCAAGTTGGTCGAGTATTTTTAAAGCTTTTTGAAAGTTTAGCACTAAACCAAGTCTGGTAGCAGAAACACTAAGATGTCTTTGATTTTTACTTTGTACTTGAGAAGCCAATGTCATTTCTGCTCTCTAACGTATCTAGACTCTTGCCATTTTGTGTTAGAAACGCAGTATTTATGTTGTGCAAGTGGAAGAAGAGCATTGGTATTTGGTCATCGATTGAGAGGCTTATAAGTAAACTTAATATGTGCTATTTTTCTTTTTTGGATTTAAATATTGTGTAAATGTGTGTCCAACTTAACCTTTTCTGTCATTGAAAAATGCTAATTGATCTTGCTAGCCCTGACATAATAGTATAGTTTGATATTTGAAACCTTTCAGCTTTGGCATGGCCCTTTAATCACCCCTGAGATTTCAGGGCATGATTCTACTGAAGGCATAAACTGCTACTCTTTTAAAATGTAAACAAAAATGGTTATTAAAAATAAATCATCTTAATGGTCTTTCAAAGTCAGGAGATGTTCTACCTATCAAAGCCCCAGGCTTTACAATATACATTTAAAACTTTCTGCTTTACTTGTATGTATTAGGTGACACTTTAGAAGTTGCTGTACAGAAATCTGATTTTCATGAAATTTTTTCTTTTGGCCAAGTCCACATATCTGTGTTGCGATGTTATTAAATCTGTCATTAAATCAGAAGTGCTTAAAGGAACTTGGATGCACTTTGCAGTGTGAAAGCTCAGATAGGAAGAGTGCTTATCTGTCAAGTAAAGAATAAAATTTATTTGAAAAGGCAGTGAAATTTACATTTTTAGTTTTACACATTGCAGATTGTAATGCTGCCAGAAGGATTGCTTTTTGGATGCCTGTAATAGAGGACCTTGGTGAAAACTATTTTAAAGCAGTTTCTTCTTTTTGTCTCTAAGCCCCAGAAATGTGTCGAATAGCTGGCCTGCCTTTTGCTTTAATGTTAAACAGTAAAATTACTTTGATGATTGATTATCCTATATCAAAATGCATCACTGGGCAGTCTCACTCACAGGACTGTTTATAGGCTAGTTGTCAGACTTTTGAGCAAAATGTCAAATGCTAATGGCTGTCTGAGGAGTACTAAAGTTTAAGCATTTTATTTTCAATTTGTTTAAAATTTCTTCATGATAAGGGAAGATTATAATGAGGAGTGATAATCTTCGGAACTCTGGGGGGTCCATATACCAGTGAGACTAGTGTATATTTGGTCTTAAGCTATTAGGCTCAGGTACTAGACACTAAACTGATTTAGACTGCAATTACCATAGATTTGAAAAGAAGGATTTTGGAGGTTATCTGTGCCTAAATTCCTTTGGAGGTCTGTGTCCTTTTCCTAGAATCAAAAAAATAAATAAAATCATGTTTTTTTTCATGAAACAGCTGTCCATAGAAACACAGTGCAGTGAGTAATGTTGCAGGACTGTGTAGGGCTGTTTAGTTGGATGTAATGTCTCCGAAGGACGCAGTCTGTCTGGGCTGACTGAATACTGTCTTTACCACCAGGATTGCCTCCTGTTGTGGCTGGACTATACAATTTGACTAATCTCGAGCAGTATGTTGCAAAAAGACCTCCCAAGACGACCTGCAAAAAATTCACATACAGAAGACTAATTTTCATATAGGTGATAACTTTTTGCTTACATATTCAGGTTAATATGCACTAGATTTTCTGGCAACATTAAAATTTATTACTATTGTGACATGACCCAGCATAAGTTGATGCTGTCAGCAGTGTCAAGAATAACTGCTGCCTTTTTTTTTTAATTGCGTAGATGCAGCAAGTAAGTGTTCTGCTCTTGACACATATATAATTAAACCACAAACCCCTATATTAAAATACCATGGAGGGTCTGCTTTAGACCACAAAATTAAAAGGAATACAGAGCTGAGTTTGCAACTTTTCAAATAATTCTCCTGTATGGCTATGTGTATATAACTATTGAAATCAATGCTGGTGCATGAGGTAATTGGAAACTTAACTTCATGTTTTGTGCCAGATCCTTAGCTGTTGCAAATTGGAGTGGGAATGTTGAAATTACTAGAGTGGTCTCACATTATACCAGATTAGTATCTAGTCCTCTATTCTTAGTGCAGTCTGTTTTTCTGGGGGAGTATTGTGGTATACTTTATGTGTGTGAGATCATGTGCACAGAGGAGTGATCCTGCAATACTTAGAAAAAGCAAAGGAGTGTTAAGTATAAATGTCCAAATCAACTTTTCATATTTTCTTCCATTTTAAGACATTTTCATATTCTTGTGTTAGAACATATCTTTGTATTTTTTATAGCATTTTATAAATGGTCACAGAAACGCCTTTTACAGTAACTGTAGTCCCAAAAAGGATGCAGATAGAAATATTGTTAATTGACTGCATTCTTTTAATTCCTTTCAGGCAACTTTGTTGCTCATAGAAATGAATAGTCAGTTTGCGTTTACTCGGGGACATTTTGTGAATGCCAAGCCTATTCAATGAAGGGTGTAAAGTCTGTTTACCATGTTAAATGTCACCTGGATGTTCCTTTTTACTCGCTGTAGTATATTCCCAGAGAATCACAGAAAATGAAGTTCACCTTATTCCCAAGTGAGAGCAGCTAGCCCAGCCTCTGTACATGCTGATTTGTGCATCCTGATGTCACACTGTATATGAGGTCTTTCTCCCAGCTCTCCTGAGTGTCCCAGCATAGACACGGTTTCACAAAACCAGGCACAGCTTAGGCAGATTATGCACATTTTGTCTGCCAAGTTCTAGCAATACAACTCAGATTCAACCTAATGTTCCTGTTCTGGTCTTCTTAATGCAGAGAACTAGGGAGCCTGGAAACTAATAGGGCTGAATGGTAGAGAGCTTTTACAAATGCAATAATTATATTCTGGGAAAGGGTCTCCAAAATAAAATTTCCACGTTACCCCAAGGCAAGATTTGGAACTGTGGTAGGTTTTCCAAGTGGAAAGATTACTTTTCCACTCAGCCACCTATTTTTATGTTTATTCTAATCTGGTGTGCTAGAAGGAGCTGGTGTAATGTTCATATTAATTTGATTCGGTTGATTGCTCCTTCAGAGAAGCAATTTTTGTGTTCAAAGCACCACCCAAGTGCTGAGCTCAATGTGCAGCAATATGGCTGGGAGTCACCTGCAGTAAGATCTTTCGGCTAAAATGGCTAGCCCGTGTGTTTGCTAGTAAGTTCTAGTAGCTAGTTAGGCATGAGTCAGATTGTTCTCCAATTTTCTGATTAAATGATAGCCTAATTTCTCCCAGGGGTAGCTGAGCAGTCAGATTTTTGACTTAAGACAAATGAAATGGAAGGAATTACTGCTTGATAGTTGTGAAACCACCCAGGTCTTTGAGGCCTTGCTTAGATCTGCATTGAAGAAAGTCCAGGCTTGGAACTGCAGCTTTAGAGTTGCTGTCAAATCAGGACTAAGCCTGCAGCAGTTTGATTGTAAGGTCTGCAAGGAAGAGGTCCATCATTTTGCTCTGTTTTTACATCATTTGCTAGGGGTATTGGTTCACATAAGCAGTAACAGCAGTAATCTGCATGTGACTCGATGATGTGACCAACCATAACTGAAGTTCCTATGTCCATCCGTTTTTTGTGGCAGAGGACGGAAGAGCGCGAGGCTACGGTTTCACGTTTGGTGGCAGTGCTTCTTAAGCAGCCCTTTACCCCTCCTCTGCCAGCCACTCGTTTAAGCTGGATCTGTTCCTTGCTGTGGTTCACAAACAGCTGTGCTGGCAATGAGGCAAAGGTCGGAATGAGTGGCAGCACTCGTGCTGCTGAGCCTGGCACTGGCGCTGCAGAAATAGCTGCGGAACCACAGTCTCCGTTACCTAATCTGCCACCTCTGTTAACTGAAGTGCAGGGTCAAGTCTGCGGGATAGGTGGAATTTTTCAGAACAAAAACCTTGTCTACAAAGATGATCCCTTGATCTTTAACCAAGAGGTTTTGTTGATGTTTTTTTTAACTAAAACTAAAGTGACTCCATATAATTTGCAGATATATGCACAGAGAATAACAATAGGGAAAGTTATGGTGCCTTTGGAGGGGACAGCTATGACGTTCTGAAAGGAAGGCAGGAGTTCAGATGTGATACTACACAACAGAACTTTTCCAGGTCTGTGCACCGCTGTCCAAAAGCTGGGCTCACAGCGGGCAGGCAGAGAGCAACTGCACCAGGAGGAGCATGCCATCGCCAGGGGCTGCAGCGCTTGTGACAGCCTGTGTTCTTTCACCACTGTTCCTGGGGAAAGAAGTAGAATGATTTCTCAAAAGTGGCCATTACTTAGCTGTCACTGTAGACAAGTGCTTAGTTTATGGCAACTATTTTTTATTAGTCTCAACTGTCACAAAGTATTAACTTACATGCTGTGACATTCCAAATGCCTTTTACATGTTGTTCCCATATAACACTGAAATACGCATGTTATACCACATCATGCATTTAGGAACACTCGAACATGCCAAACTAGTGATACTCTTTTTGATGTGAGTACAATTTCTAGATTTCTAGAGATAAGAGTAGTGTTGTAATAAAGGTCTGTAAGGGTTTGGAGTTGATGTGACTTTTTGGTTAATAAACTTGAAGGATACAAATTCAGCTTGGCACAAATGAAATGGACTAAACAGCAAATTAAAGCATAGATTTCAAAAATACTTGTTAATGAGCCTGTAAAGAGGACTATTACAAAGAGATTTTCAGGGGCTGTTCATCAAATCAAAAACTATTTATTATTTTACCTATGACACAAAGATCAGTGAGTTCTACAAGAAGTATATACCTTTGATTAGATCAATTGCTGACCTAATAAAAGAGATTTCTTCTTACAAACTTTCTTGTACTTCTGTTGTTAGGCTGTAATGTCCACAGTACTGCTACTACAAAGACTGAGGGAAGAGTAAATAATGAACAGAGCAGATTGCTAAGAGTAGCCTGGCTCGTTCAGCAAATGGAAAGCAAGCAAACAC
Source organism: Falco peregrinus (assembly GCF_023634155.1). Lineage (NCBI taxonomy): Eukaryota > Metazoa > Chordata > Aves > Falconiformes > Falconidae > Falco > Falco peregrinus. The sequence goes on from NC_073727.1 coordinate 37,404,205, forward strand.
TATGTGCTCCACTACAAGCCTATGGTTTAATTATTTAAAAAAGCAATTGGAAGCTATAGCAAATGATCAGGATGGTATTGTAGCCAAAAAAAGGAGTAGTAATTTAAACAAAGTATAGGTAGAGTAAGAGAGGTTACATTACCTGTGTAGATAATATGGGTACAGCTACTAATGGAAAGCTGTGCCCTCTTTTAGCTTTGGAAAGGAAGCTTGAAAAATTGGAGAAGTTTCAGGTGTAAGACCAGAGGAGTAATTAAACAATTAGAAAACATGTCTTCCAGGGAATAAGCAGATTTTGGTTTACTAAAGGAGAAGGTAGCATAATTTGACCATGGCTAATAAATACCTAAATGGGGGAAAGGAGATCTGGTAAAGGCTCCATTGTTCCAGCAGTTATAATTAAAATCTGGGAATACCTGTTTTTCACAATTTCTTCATGTTGCACACTTAGTGCTGGCTCTTAGTAAAAGACTTGCCTGTAAAATGGTGAGCTGTTCCATGGATGTCACAGCATTTCAGTTGCGTATGGGGACTGCTGATGGGCTGGGAACCAAAATGAGTGCAGAGAGCTCGTGAGGATCATCAGCATAAAAAATGTAGACTACACAGCAATTCTAATCTGGGTTTTAAAGTTTTGTTTGTGCTGGACAGATGTGGCACATAGGAATTTTGCTACTTTTAATTTGTTGTATGTTGATGGTTTCAGTTTAACTTGATGGCCGCAATGCAGCAGTGTTAGGTTTGATGAGTAATAATTGTCCTTCCATTCCATCAGAAACTGCCTGGGCTGTGTGTAAGGAACCAGCAGGAGTTCCTTATTTTGGGACAGTTTTGTGTTCACATTTTTTGTTTCCCATTGTTCAGTAATTCCTTGGGAATGGAACACTTTCTCAAATGCGATATTCAGGCGTTACTGTCAACTTTGATTAAGAAAAAGGTTGCCTTTCTCCTACCAAACCAGAACCAAAGTACCCATGTTTATTTTTGGTGGCTTTACTCTTGTATTTCTTCCTGGCATTTCAAAGTGTTCCATTGAAGAACTGTATGTGAAACACTTGCAGTAACAGGAGTGGCAGCTGCTGGCCAGGGGTGGGCAGTGACGCTGACAGCTGAAAAGGGTGGGCAAGCTGCGAGCTTCCTCTTTCTTTGGGATGCTTCTAGGAATCTTAGTGAGTATTTGAACTTATTCAGTAACTATCATTGCATACTCATACTGACGAATGCAGTCTTCAAAATGTGGCATGGCTTTTTAAACCAAACAGGATGTATAGATACTGTGCTGTCATGGCTTTCATTTTAACACTTGATTGGATTCTTTGGCTTAATTTGTCCAGTCTTGTAAAACTGCTGTTTGCGTTTACCTGGAGGGTGTGCTCATTTTTAGGTTCTCCTAAATTCTGAAATTATAAGCAGGGTTTCTGCTTTAGAAATAACCTTTGTTGCTACCTTATGCTATTATTGTGTCACAAGGTGATATATATATATATTTAATGTATAGAAAGTAAATTTGATATGTCTTTTGGGGAGAGGAAATAAATAATATTTTCAAGTTGACAGTGTCTCTTTAAATATGCTGGCTAACAAAGCATAGCCTTTTTCTTTCTCTTTTCAGTGGCTTGTTTATAAAGAACTGAAATGTTTTATTTGGTTTGTTTTCAGCTGTTTTCTACAAAAAGGAGAAGGAAAGTGTCTCAGAAATTAACCAAAATATGCTGTGTAGTAAAAAAAAAAATCCTTCCTCCTAAAAAAATTTAGTTCTTCAAACCATTGAAATGGCCTGCTAGTAGGAAAAACAAACTAAATTTTTTATAAAAATTCTAAAACAGTATGCTTCCACCTGTGGCATCTTTGCATTACTTTTTTTCCCCCCTGGGAACCATCTTTTTGGTAAGGAATGTGTGGGTTTGATCAATCATGGGTTTGAAAACACTGCATTTAATTTTTTGTGCAAATCAATTTCCCTTGATTTTTAGGGGAACACAGTGAGATTCTAGATCAGATTTATTTATAAATCCAGGCCTGGAACAGCATTTGTTTTATTTATTCCTGGTTGGAATAATCTGTAATTGATTAATCAGGAATGAGTCGGAAGAGGTCTGTGTAGCTGCATGCCTTATCTAAGTGTGAGTGAAGAGGTCTCTCACCATTGGGAAGCCCTCAAGCATCAGTGGATTCACGGCTCTGGTTTCAATCTCAGCAATTTCACGGTGTATTGTGCAATGTTAGGATAAAGGAGGAATTGCTGAGTTTATAATTGTGTACTCTGAAATTCTTAAAGCTAATCCTTCGTATTTGTTGCACAGGTATGGGTTGGGAGTGGTAGGAAGAGTAGGGATGATACTAAGACCCTGAATCTTCTGTGAATCAGAGCCTCGGGGTTATCAGTGTCCTGATGATAGAATACCAGGATTTTATTTTTAATTCCTATTTTGTTTTGTTTTGGTTTGGGTTTTTTTTTGTGCTAATAGGGTCTGACATTGCACCTTGGAACTTACTCATTTCAGAAGCTTAGTTTCTATGAGCATTAGAATGTATACTGTATACCCAGTTTAGATATACGCATGTTCTTATGCACATCCGTGCCGGATAATGTGCTGGGATGAGAATGCTGAGGGGGCCCTGAAGGGTGCCCTACACAGCTCCCTCCAAATAGCTGGTACACAGACACCCATATATTTGATGTGAAAGCGAGGGCTGTTGTTTATAGAGGAAGCTGGCTGGGTCCGTTGGCTTTTCAGCATATTCTGGGAATTCCTCCTGTACTCCTTCCCTGCAAATGAGTGGCAGGGCAGTGCACGTGGCTGCAGTACGCAGGAAAGTCATCTGTCCTCAGAAGCCTACAAAAGTTGCGCCAGTTGTATGAAATTCCGCTAATTCAAAATAAGGAATAGTGTATCTTTTCTATTTAAGCAACCCACCTGCAAATGCAGGTTGCTGTGGGCAGGTGCCCCGCAGAGCACAGCACCCAGCGAAGGTCACGTCCCTCTACCAGGGGCTGCTGGAGGTGCCCAGAGCTGGAGTGGGCTGCGGGGGGTGGGCGGCGTGGCGGGCTCGCCTCAGGCCTGTGGGACGAGGGTCTGGGTAAGGAAGGAGCTTAGTGTTTTGGAGGTCACTGACAGATGGAGAAGTGGGTCCTGGATGTGCTACAAAGGGTTCCAGAAAGCTCTAAAACTTCTCTAAGAGTAAAATTCTCATCCTGAACAAGCTAAAATTGGGCTGAAACTAAACTGATCCAAAGAGAACCATATCTAACACTCTAGAGATGAGGGCCTGAGGGGAAAAAAAAAAACTATTAGAAGAGAAAGAAGGGAAAGACGGGTATTCCATACTCCCCTTAAATCTCTAGTCTGTGGAGCAAGATTTGTTTCCATAATACAATATGTTTTTTTCAGGAGGCTCATTTCACCTGTCTTGATATCAGGAGGTTGACCAGTTATCTCAGCAAAGCCTAAATACGCATGCAAGATTCCCAAGCCGCTTCTAGTTCCTGCAGAAATCATTCTGACTAAAAGAAATGAAAAAAAAACAAAACAAAAAAAGTTTGAGAGCTAAAATAAATATAGCAATTTTGTGTATTTCTCTCCACTGGCCAGTTTTTCTCAGGAAAGCAGTACCTGTCCCTGACAAGGTCATACTTGACACTATGGCTTTCTTGCCTTTTTTATTATGTTTATTATGTTTATGTTATTTAAAATTTGTTAGTCATTTGCTCTTCCTTGAAATTAGGTAAAGATAAAGTTTCTTATTGGTTTTTCCTCTGAAGACAAATTGTTTTTATTGGGGTTGACACTCCTTTCAAGAAAACACAAAAGCCAAAGAAGCTAAAAATTGGTTGATATAAATATATATAAATTAGTTCTAAAATTAGTTAGAAATATATCTAGCAATAGCTTTTCTGAGATTATGTTGAGCTGAGTTTTCTTTTTTTAACAAAGCACAGTGATCTTCAGTTTCTGCAAAGGCCTGTGATTATAATTTTTTTTTAAAAGTGTTAAATTACTATGTTTTTCTTATTGACTTGCCTGCTAATAGTTTCACTTGAGTTTTGAAGAAAGCTAGGTTATAAAGCGCATCAATCTCCTTCCTCACCTGGGGCATGGATCTTTCTTCTTTTTCAAATACGATACTGTTGGGGTCAGACAAAGCCGTATGTTTTTACTGTCCAAAATATAGTTTGGGGCTGTAGATACAGGCTAAGCTGAAAATCTAACAAATCAGCATTTTTTTTTCTTTTAATTTAGGTTATATTTTATCTTTTTCACATCAGACTGCATGTGATATGCATGCAGACAACTGGAAGAATCCGAAGTAAGAAATGACTGAATGTTGGACGGTACCTTTTTGTTACTGCATGTACCCGCTCTTCTGTTCCTTCAAATAAGTGAGTTTCATCAAATAACTAGCATGAAATAATCCGATTTAGTGAGACTGCAGTGCATATGCACTAGTTCCTTGCACTTGGGCCTAGAGCAATTAATTTTCTCATTACCTGCCTTGCATAACCGTTGGCAGTGCCTAAATTGTGCTTCACTCTCCTGATGTTCTGTTGAGGCTGGGGGAGTCCTGGCCCTGGCGCCTGTCCTCATTTGTTGGCACCTTACTGCTGCACATCCTGCATACAATCAGTTGCAGTTCCAAGCACTGAGTACTTCTTCTGTCACAGTGTTTTGAAGCAGAGCACCAGAAAATGAGAAATTGCTCTACTTGTGATCACTTCTCACTTAATGTTTTGACTCTGAACCTGTGGCTGTGATAGAAATTACTTCTCCTATGTGGCTATGATTCAATTGTGTTAACCACAGCAGCGTCCGTTCTGTTTATTCTCTGGGCTTCTTATGGGCGCATTTCAAAATGTAAAAAACAATATCGTAAATTTGACTGGGATGCTGCAGCTCCTGTATTATACTACCAGAGCATCACCATGATACAACCGCAGTAGACGTAACTGCTCTTCAGATGAGATGGAATAAAAAGAACCTGACAATGTGCTCAAGGGGCTTATAATGAAAAAAATTGTTGTGGTGAAAACAGAGGACCACCCTCCCATAATTTCATTTAAGAAAATGAACTCCTAGTGGACTAAAGAGAGGAATTTCTTTCTAAGTTTTTGGGTTGAAGTGAAAGGGAGGAAAATTTTTGTCTGATGGCTAAACCCTTCTTCCAGATGATGGATTATTCTTGGAGCTCCACCTCTCCATGTGGCTGATTGGAGGGCCTGAAACAGCCTCTGAAATACTCTTGGAAAACATTAAGTGCTTTAAGGCTGTTTTTTACCTGTGGATCCCCAAGCTTCACATTCTGTCTTGAGATTGTGAAAGCTGCAGGACAGGATGTTATTAGTCATCCTACAGAAAGTGAAGCTGCCTCAGTCAGTTTATTTGTTCCAATCTTCATTTTCTGAAGAAATCATTGTGAGGGAAGGCATCATGTCCTTCCTGTCTTACATTTTCAGTCATTTACAAAGCAGTATGGAGCAGATCCTCAAGTAGGTTGTTGTGGGGTGTGGTTTTTTTTTGAACCTACGGGTATATCTCTGGGAGGAAACACATGTTTCTCCTCATGGCCGAGTCCTGGAAGTTGCAGTTTAAATTTGATGAAGTGTTTTATTCCCCCAGATAAAAATAAATAAATAAAACATTAGATTTAAATGCATTTGTTGATGAGGAAAGTCAGGATTCCTCCTAATTAAGACATTTCTTAGAAAGGTAAAATTTTTATCTGAGAGCATAAAACACTTCATCAGTTTTAAAGCCACATCTGTGAGGACTGGATCAAGAGCAGAAACAGGCATTTTTCTTCATTCTGGCTTGTCTGTGAGTTGAAGACTTTTAACAACAGTTTTAAAAATATTTAAACCCAGTTAGAAACACTTGCAATATAATAGGGATAAGAGTGCCCTCCCTCCCTCTGTTTTTAATCTGGTTCTCTTGATGGAATAAACTACAAGGTTGAATTGGTAACTGGATTACTGCCTCATAAAACAGCACGAGGTTACTATTATCCTTTAATTTTATATCTTTATTAGGGAGTAATGTTGGTCTTATTTAAATCACTGACTTCTCTAATGGTTTTTCTCCTCTTTTACAAATTTATAAAACTAAACCCTAAAGGATTTGGTCTAAGTGCAATTGGCATAACTACCATTATAAAAATCATTGTGTTAGCAGTTGGTTATAATCAGCTGCTTTAACTAGGCTCAAAATGTAGCAGAATTTATCTGTTGATAGGTAGAACATGGATAAAGTATTAATTCTGAATTTTATTTTAAAAAGCTCCAGTAAGAGTATTCGAATTTTGAAGCAGTGTGAAGATGAAAAACAGAGCCCTCGAAACTATTATAATTCAGCATGTTCGTGCAAAGGATATATTTAACGCATTGCGTATTTCTGCAAAGATTAAAACAAGCTTGTCTTTGTCTTGCAATTCAGTAGAGTAAGTTTAAAAATTTGTGAAGGACCGTGTTTTTTAGAAGACGACTAATACAAGTGGCATATTTAATGATGCATTCCAGTGGATATATCCACCTGAATTTTGGGACACAACACACATATTGTGGGTGAGTCACAGAGAATTTTTAACAGTAAAATTATGTTGGACTTACATGGTCAGGATGTATTTAAAATATTGATACTCTTAAATTTTTAAGGAAAAACGTGACATCCATCTGTTGATTCCAGTGTGCGTTGATTAAGATCATGACCAATATGAAAAGAAACACGAATATGGGTCTGTCTGTTACGGTGTGGCTCCGTAGTTGATTTGTAGTTGAGTTTCACACAGAAAGTGAGGGATCTGACAGATTTAGAGCACTTAATGTTTGAATGCAAGCCAGGCATTGACTTTCAGTCAGTAAACCTAGAAACTTGTCAATTTGTTCTGAATCTTGTATTTTACTACTGAGTGCTTGACCATTTCTTTCTGCAGGCAGTCTTAGTAATGCAGTAACATGCTCACACTTCAAACTCTTAATTAAATTAAAGCAGATTTTGTGTTTAAGTTATTCATGGAATATGTTAGGATCGGTTGTGAAAATTTGCCTTTGTCTTTGGAATTGCCTTCTTCGGCAGAGGCTGCCACAGGAGCTGCCATGCAGAATTGCTTTCCCTCAAAACACCCACTGTTCTTCATAGGCTTCTCTCTGAAATTTGCCTGTAATGGGTGTTTTAAAGAAGCCTTTCAATTCACCTTTTGTCTCCATTGGACAAAAATAGCAGAAGAATTTTAAAAATACAAGGGTGTGTGCACCACATTGACCAAAAAGCCATGGGTGGTGGTTACTGTTTTGGTGAAGGCATCATGGGTGAAGATGTCAGTGTCTTGGCTCCCTCTGAAATAATAGAATCATCTAAGTTGGAAAAGACCATTAAGATCATTGAGTCCAACTGTAAGCCAAACACTGCCAAGTCCCACTAAACTGTGTCCCTAAGCACCATGTCTACACATCTATTAAATCAACGGGAGACTGAAACCATTTTGAAAAACAAGAATTATTTTCAGCTTTCTGATAAGTTGAAATACATGCAACATGATTTGCTGGCATTGGTCTTTTCCTCATATAACATCATGGTAAAAATTAATGAAATGTGAATAAAAATATTTTTGAAAGTTAGAGGGAAGGAAAACAGAAGAGTATCATCCAGGTAAGAATTGGGAAAAAAGTAGACCGGGGGTGTCATTGTGCACATGTGTATGTTCTAGGAAATACTTGGTACAAAAGACAAAGAAATTTTGGGAGTTGCATTTTAGGCAGTAAATGGAGATAATGGCAAGTAAGTGGCACTTCAGACTAAGGAGGTATTCACATTACAAGGTAGGGCGGTGGGTGGGAATGTGTGGGTGCGATGGGCTGTGGCTCCGGTTCCTTTGAGTGTTCTGCAAGTGCCAACAGAGCTACACATTGTTTAACCTCAGATAAGTGGTGGTTACCTTGGGACAGGGCAGAGGTAGCATGAAGTGTCAGTGTTTGCTGGTCAGAATTTAAAACAAAGATCCATAATGTGTTTATGTTATTGGGCATACTCCCAGGTCATGTTTATTTAGGGTGCCTTGTTGATAAACAAATCCAGGTAATATTGATAAACAAATCCAGGTTGTTTGTGTTCCTTAATTTTTGTGTTTACATACTGTTACATATTTTGTTTTCTTTTAAATGTAACATTAGCTACAAATATTATGATTATTGCATATATGAAATATCCCTGACACTTGTTTTGTTCTAAATTATGCAAACTTGCATAACTCCAAAGCGGATCTTTTGAGAATGGAGATTATAATATAAATGTGTGGCTTTATAGTTAAGGTTACCATAATAATTTGTATGCAGAACTATTAGAAAATGGACTTTTCTTATTGAAGATCTCAATATTTGATGAGAGTGATTCACCCTATGAGAGAAGGCATAGAGACATAGCACATAATTAGGGTAATGTCTGCCATTTAGCACTTTGTAGGGAGCTGCTTGTTATAAACCACTTTGTGTATTTTATTTAATCCTAAAGGAATTTAATGGACCTTAGAGAGGGGACTTCATGCTGATAATTGCATAGTAACCTTTTTCTGCCAGACACTTAATGACTAAGAGGTTATCATTAAATGTGTATTAAGCAGTTTTGTTCAAAGTTCCATAATTGTTTTTCTAATGTGCCCTCCCAAGGGTTATCTTGCGTTGTCTACTTAAACAGCTGCCTGTATTAAATATTCTAGCTTTTTAGCTTTTTTATTAGTTTGTTTTCATAACTATTTTTTATTGCAGGAGTTGAATAATTATTACTTAAGTGTATTCTTGTTTCTGTTGGTGTATTTTAGATAGCTTACCGAAATAATACTGGAGGTGTTGAAACATTTTATATGAAATTAGGCTCCATAGAAGTCAATGGGAACTTTGCTGCAGATTTTAGTGAAACCACAGCCTCAGTTAGGGTGTATGTTGCAGGTTTGCCTTGAAAATGGAACCGCAGACTAATATGTTCATTTTTTTTCTTCTTTTTAGAGTATTGAGCTGTAAATTGGAGGGAAGAGAATTTCTGCCTGAGGGGGAAAAGAAAAGTGAATAACCTCCATGGAAGACTCTCAGGATCCAAGTGAACAGTCAGTAAGTGCAAATGTTGCTAAACTCAACTGCATAAATTGAACTTTGTTCAAGCTGTGTTTGAAGGGATTTTGCTTCAGGTTTGAGAATTATAGTAAAAACAGGGGAAAGCTTCTGAGCTACTAGATTCAAACCTTGTCTTAGTTCATACATAAAGTGAGGGGTTTTAATCTTTTTAACCTGTTGAAAGGTAAAAGATCATAGTTGTATAGCATTTTTCAGAACTAGAATTGTTGGAGAGCTGATGGATGGAATTAAGGTACACTGGAAGAATAAAATGTTAAAAACTTGCACAATGGTATGCCTTGTTCAAATAATTGTATCAAAATGTATATCCATAGTTTTGCCAAAGCGAGAGCAAGCAAATGCCAATGAGACATTTCAGATGGTCAGACTGTGGCAGACGATGTAAATTGTTTCAGGACTGTCTTGGATTTCAAGGGAATTGTGAGAATTGGCAGTATGGCTCCCTGTCGCATGTCAGAGGGAGATTCCCCTTGTCATTCATGAAATAGCTGGGAAAAACAGGGTGAACGTTTCTTCTCCTTTTTCCTTTCTAATTTTTCCTTTCCTTTAAGGATGTGGTCTCCAGACTTCCTTACCACCATGCTGCAGTTCTGAGGAGACAGCGTTCTCTGATCAAATTTAAAGTTGGCTGGGCTCGCCATCCAAAAGTATTGGCACTGTTTTTAACATCTTAATTTCTAGCTTCCACAGTACTGGCAGATTTTGTGAGTACCATGATCCCCACAGGTCTCAGCTTGGGTTCAGTGTACTCAAGACGAATAAAGGGATTTCATATTTTTATTTCTGACACGTTGGAAGAGGTTATCCATGTAATAAACTAGTATTAATATCTTTTTTTATAGCAGAGACTTTTATAGGTAACCCAAGTGCAAGGAACTGAGAAGAGTTGCATGTGTTTTAAAAATGTCGGTAATTTTATTTAATAAGTGCTTTGCTCCTGACTGGATAGCTCCTATCTGAGACTTTATCTTGGACTAGAGTTTTATTACTGATTTAAAATGGTACAGAACTGGAAAGTCTTGACAGTGTCTTAAGTCACTATGATGGCACTGCTTGGGACAGCCGTGCCTATGTATGTATTTAAACTGTTCCCAACCAAGACTTCAGAGCATGTAAAAGCTACATGGCTCCATAATTTAATAAAGTTTTATAAAGGTCATAAAAGATTACACAGAAGTTCTTCTCTCATAGTCTGTGGAACAATTATTCTGTGCAGTGTACATGGTATGGTTATTAATAGGAAATAGCTTAGTGCAAAATTGTGTTTTCATTGCAGTTAAAAGTTTTTGCACCACTGGATGCCTGGTAAATGCATACTTTAGTAGCCATTTTACTACTTTATTGTAGTATGCTTTCTGTAGTATTTTTCATAGTTACTACATAGCTTGATGCTAATATGTGGGAACAACCTTGCAAATTACAAATTGAGGTGAAACCTGTGCCATGCTGCATATGGAGATAGGATTTCCTGTCCTTAATGCTATTGTTAGTGTCACAGAAAACTGTGATTCAAGACAAGCATTTATTCTTGTTACTCTTTGATGAACAGTGGCAGAACTTCAACAGAAGGGGTGGGAAGAGTCCTCTTCCATCATGCTCTTCATCCAAGTGTGCACCTGTACTAAGATCTCACCTAGGCATTGGGCACTGTCCTGGGAAAGGAATTGTAGTGTGAGGCCTGTCTGACTAAAGCAGTCCTTTCATTTCTCCACTTCAAAAGCCTTTTCACTATTATTTCATGGTTAAACTCCTCTCATAGCCAGGTTTTAAAAAAGAAAATAGTGTTTCTGGCTTAGTTCTTTGAAGTCACAAGGCAGGACTGTGAGCTAGAGATGCCAGGAAGAAGGGTGCATTCTTTAGCCAAGTCTTTGGTGGTTTAAGCTCTAGGAAAGTATCAGCTGTATATCCTACAGCCCTTCTGCTTGTGCTGCCCTGGTGTTTTGTATCCGTTAATGTGTTTTGTACTAGTTAGCTCTAGGCAGTTTCTGCTCATCATGCAGGACTTCCGTTTCTTGACATGTTCAAGGAGCCTACATACTTCATTCGGCTTCAGGATTCCTCTCTGGGAGCTGGGTACATAAGATTTAGACCATGGAAATTCAAGGAGCCAAAGGATCTAGCTGTTGCTGCGAGCGTATTAGATTGTGTGAATAAGCATGAACGCAAGATCTGTGCTCAAAATTGTGCTGGCACCTTGCCCCAAATACTCTAGTCCTTAGTTACTTGACAGACTGCCTGTCTTTGCAACCAAGATGGGTTAGAAGGTGCTTTCTGGTTAGAAGGTTGGGTGGCATGTTTCATGGACAGTTGGGTTTTCTGAATAGAGAGATTCCTTTATTGAATTAATTTCCCTCGGCAGTCTGTTAGGAGCCTTTTGTCCTTGGGAAAGGAGGCTAGGCACAGTTCCTTTGGACAGTGAACAAGATTAATTTTCAAGTTTCATTTTAAAGAAAAGAAATTATGCTGGTTTCTGCAAGTGGGTTGTCCTCATGAAGTATGATGGACTGTAGTGTAGCTTTTATTTTGACAATCTGCTCTGTAATTCTGAGATCACTATTATTGTTCTAACTCAAGTTTTTGTTGTTTAGTCTTGTCTTCTATTCTTTTAAAATACACTAATAAGAAATGATTAGTTCTATGATTCCTATTCTTAAACTATATTACAGTCAGGTGAAAGTCATATGATCATAGCTATGAGCAATTCCACAGCATCCCAGCTGCGGCATAAGAAATAAACTCTGCCACTTTTGTCTCAGACCAGTGACTGCAGGACTACATGCTGCTTCAGAAACCTAAGTGCACCCCTGTTCTCTGAGCCTCTAAAGAATTGCATTTGACTGAATTGAGCAGCTGCTGTGTTTTCTGAGATGCCAGCTTGATTAGATGTAATATATACACTATTTATTGCATTATGTCAGTAATTTGTTTATTTTTCCTATTTTTATGTCCAGTAAATTCCTTGCCCCTGCTAAATTTTAAATCCTTCTGCACTGATTGACCAGAAGCCAGTGTCCTTGCCTGCCTGTCATACCACAGAGCCTCTGTACTGGGAAGCCTGTTGTGCCCACTTTCCTTCGCCTTCTCACTCCCAGTCCCATGTGGCAGAGGTGCGGGAATTGAGACATATCTAAATCATACAGTGATAAAAAGAGTGAGAATCAGAGTGGAGTTTATTATTTATCTAAATCATACAGTGATAAAAAGAGTGAGAATCAGAGTGGAGTATACTTCGGGTTTCCTGTCTTTACACACAACTGCATAGGTAAATAGCTGTATCTTGAAGATCAGCAGGAAAATAATGCAGGTTACTACCTAGCACAGAGTAGAGCTGGGACTCTTCAGGTGCAGCTGAGATCCAGCAGGTTCCTCCAGCTGGCATGGAGCGGGCTGGGCTGGGGCTCATCATGGTGCTGTACTTGTGGGGCAGGTGTGTGTCCTAAAGAGCTCACAACTCTCATTTTTCTTTCCAATTCAGATGCAGAATATACTTGTGCATCTGTGCATAAGAGGAAATCTTCTGTTCATTAATAGAAAGGTTCAATTTATAGTATTCTGAAAGAAAAAGAAGAAAATAGTAAGACAGGTATTTCACAGATAGAGGAAAATAACCAAATGGTCTTTTTTTTGTTCCTGTGTGATGTCTGTCACCAAGTGCAGGCTGCTACTTATCAAGTAAGAGAATACTTAAAGCTACACAAACTGGTTTCACACAGACAGATGTGGCAAGGTAAAAACATAGTTTTAATAACTGTGATTCTCATAGTCTTTATATGCACAAAAGAAAAACAATGTAGAAGATAATAAAACACATTAGATTTTGCTACTGTTATTGCTATCCTTTGAAATAAATATGCTGATTTTTGCTAAATTCTAAAAAATACTTTTTTCAAAAGATGCATGTTAAAAATTCTTCTATTTATCTTTGAAGTTGGGAGAGAAGGAAACTATAGATCTTTTATTTATGAAGAGTGTAGCAAAAAGGGAGACAAAAGTTTTTAAGACTGGTCTTGGACATGGTTAATAAGATGATAAATGTTTAGCACCTAAATAGTCCTCTGTTGTGCTTTGGTATAGCAAGCACAGGATTTTTAGAACGTCAGTTCTAGACTCTTTATTTTATCTTCTTATAGCCATTATTTGCTGTTCAATCTGTAGTAGAAGAAAAATAATTTGGCAGCTAACTTGCTAGTTTAGGGTTTCAAAGGGCCTTGTTAGAAGCTGGTGTAATTTCATCCTCTGGCCCTTTTATGTAACAGCGTGCATATTTAGATTACTTCATTTTAGCCGAGAATTAAACAATAGATTGCAGTGCTGTAGGACAGGATGCTAGCAGATGTGAGGCTAAACCTGAACGAACAGGTTTTCATTTTTATGATGTTTGGACAATCATCCTCATTGTGCCCTTGGTAAGTTATTTGTTTTTCATCAGATTATACAGACTATCATATCTGTTACTTGCATTTATGTCCTGCTTGCAGCTGGACATCCCTGGCAACCTTTTCAGACAGCGTTGTTTCCCCGTTTTTGTTTTGTTTTAACGTGTGAAGGTGTCAGATCTGATCCCCTTGCAGATCGGTTTTCAGTGGTAGCTACCTCTCTGATGCATGAGCCCTGCGCCTGCAGCATTTCGTCTTCCCCGCTCCGGGGTGGGCAGCCTGCTTGCACCCTGGGAACTCTGGCTGAAGCTCATTTCAATGAAATGAAAAATAGTTTAAGCTCTTTTACTGAGTTTTAAATGTCAATCATACTTTAGAAGACTGTTCTGTATCACCGCATAGCAGGTTGCGGTTCTTATTTCTGTGATACCAATATTTGTAGGACTTGGAATAGTACAGGCAATTCATCTTGTCAAATTAGTGATGGTTGAAATAGACCTCTGGAAGTTATCTAGTCTAGTTTCTGGTCATGAAATGCTGTCAGTATGCACAAATATTTCACTGTTATGAAAGCAGTGAACTATGTTAAATACCAGTAAGTGAGTATCTTCTGAAGAAATTACACATTTAGCAAGCAAAATATAGTTGCCTTAATGAGTGATTATTTGCTTTAACTAAAAGCAATCATTGAAAGAAAAATGTTGTAACTTGAAAGTCAGCTGAAGTAAACGAGAACCAGTGTGTCTTTTCCAAGTTACATTTCAGAGCATTTTGGAAGGTTGCTTAGGTATTTTATTACCCCCTTTCTATAGACACAGTAATTGGCACAGAGATATAGATGGCTTGATGATCCAAAATTATTAACCACTTTGAATTATAGTAGATAAAAAATAAAGTGTAATACCATAATGCCTTGCCTGTAATCTAATAGGAATTTGAGGCAGAAACATCACCATTATTCTCTTCCTGCTGCAATATCTTTACATACGGCATGACAACCTCTGTGAACACATAAATACTGTTTTTCTAATTTCTTTGCCCTCTACCACTTCAGCATTCTGTAATTTCTATACCATAATCCACCAGTGCTAAATCTGAAGGTAGCTTTTCCACTCTACATTAGTAGTCGTGTATGTGTTTTATTTTTCCCATTTACCAAATGGGAGAGACCAAATCAGAGGGCACTCAGAAGCAGATAATGCATTTTGACACATGGAATAAACTGAGCTGATTTGTGTTTTGTATGAATTGCATATAATAGGAATAATACATTTTGGCATTGGTCAAAGATACAAGTATTGACACATGTAATAGAATGTACATTTCTTTGTGAGTTAATTAAAATTATGATTTGAATGCTAAATACATGATCCCTTCAAAAAATATCCAAGAGAACGGGACAGAATAACATCCATAGCCTGTAACCTTGCAAGATGGGATGAGGAGAGGGGCTGGCAAGCAAACAGAACTGTTCCTCTCACTGGCACTGTCACATCTCCTCTGGGTCGGCTCTCCACCTGTTTCCTGGAAGATGTTACAAAGTCAGTATCAGAGTTTTAAATGGAAAGGCGTTTTATGGGCCATGTTTAATAACAACAGAAACCAATAAAAGAAATACATTCTGTTGTCACATACTGTCCTTGGAGCACTGACAAGGACTGACACGTAACTACCATATAGTTTGTTATGACTGGTATTCCTGGCTCCAGAGAGGCTCCACACTGGAATTTTAGGGACAAAACTACTTGAGAAAATTGCTACTTCCATAAGCTAGATAAACTTCCTTCAAGGTAGATACTGTCTTCTGCCCAGAGGGCTCTAGGGGTCCAGGAGCATGGAATTCTGTATTAATAATGAAGTTGTAGCTCTGATGCTATAGGGATATCAGAGGTGACTTCTATTGTATTATAACAGATAATACCACTAGAAAAAAATGGAAAAAACTTGCAGGTACAAAAACTTCTTTTCAAGGCCTGAGAAGTGGGCCAACTTAGGCCTTCTTTGGAGCCTCAACAAAGGCTTAGTCACATAAGAAAAGGTTTGTATATATGCATGTAAATATAAGATATGGAACATATGAGCCAGTCTAATAAAATTATTGCCTCTCCCTAAAAATGCTTCTTTATGTGAAATCATTGAAATCTGACAAGACACATTCCAAGCTCTGCAGATGGATTTTTCTTATAAGATAAGGTACTTGTTCAAGCATTTAAAATACCAAACTTCTAAATGCTATACTTCTAATTATTTTAATATTGTATTTTAACTTAGAATTACTCATGAAATTTCCAAGGATGTCCATATCAGTCCTATCTGTGAATGCAAAGTGAAAATATAATCATTTCCTTAGGACACTTACTGTATGTGTATCAGCTTAGGCTTCTGATTTTGGCAGGGTCCAGGTGACGTTAACATGTACAGAAATAAATACTTTATTCCTCAATAAGAAGGTGTCAGTGTTTTGTAATGCACACAAAACGTGACAATATGACAACCAATTGATCTTCTCTAGCCTTTTCATTTTGTAAGGCTAAAAGCCTAGTGCTTTCATGTCTATTAAATGACTATGCCTACATTTTTAAGTGAAAAGTATGGATTACACTGAACATATGTTTGGTCTATTCTCATTTGATTATTGCAAAAAGTCCAGATGCAGCAGTGTGCTTAAGAATGTATGGGACGTAAGGGATGTGAGTAAGCCCACTGAAATCAATGGGATTTCTCATGTACTTTAAGTTAGGCATGTGCTTAAATACTTTTCTGGAAAATACTTGGAAATACAAAATAAAAGCAATAATTTCAGAAGTATTTTATTAGCAAATACTTCTGAATGATTTGTGGCTATGGCTAATATTTATTTAGCATCATATAACAGTCATGGTTTCTTTATTCTCCCTATAGTAACTTTTCTCTGAGCTTTGCCTCAGTATCTGAGTGGTTGTCTTGCAAGTCAACTTGTATTAAAAAAGGGAATGACAGGGAGAAGTGTTACATTTTTAAATCATAAAATGACACTAGATGAAGAATATAATTTCATATTTTATAAAGTATGTCTTAAACACTTTGAGCACATCCAGACCCATTAAACTACAGTCACATCCTTGTCCTCTTTTGTATTAGGTTAATTCTCTAGCAACTTAAAGGAGGAAAAGTTTAGTGTTGAAATGTTAGGGCTACAGTGAATGGGAATAGTTTTGCCATAATATCACTTGGGGCAGAACTTGTCTCAGAGGATCCCATTGAAGAAACAATGCAAATCTTGTGTTGCTTATTTTATTAATTAATAAAATAATTTCTTTTAAGATTAGTTCATCCTCCATACTTCTGAAACCAACACCTGATGACAGGTGAGACTATTGTTGCTGTAGGGTGCTTTGCAGCATGCCAGCACTTAGACTTAAGCAGTGATCGAGCTTTAGTCCAGGAGGTCCACTGACCCAAATACAAAGCAGCGCTGCAGCCGAGAGACCAGTTTTGCATTAGTGTTACTCTTATAAAGGCAACTTCTAGATGAGAAACAAAGTTTATTTCAGCCAAGACCAGAGCTGATTCAACAAACCTTTTCTTAAATGTGGCAACAGACCTAGTTTATCATCTCACTTTCTTTGTCAGTATATGTTAACTGCATCCTGACACTGGTTTCATGATAGTTAGGGCAAAACCAGACCAGAATGTTGTTGAACAGAGCCACTAATAAGCTCAGCACTTGTCATTTGTCAACTAACAACAAGGCTGAGAAATACTCTGAAAAGATCTATAGTCCTGTAGTGTTTAAGAACCTGTACCTGAAATTTAAGGTTTTTTTATGGAAAATTTGCTTACCCTAGAAAACCTAGGCCACCTATGGTAAAATTTTTGTTTCAGTGAAGAGGTTTTCCCATTTTCCAGGTTCATTGCCTAAAGCAAAAAAACCCAAACAAAACCAAAACCAAACACCATCACCACCACCACCCCCAAAAAAAAAGGAAAAGAAAAAAGAGAGAGAAAAAAAGGAAAAAGCAGTCTAGTGGTTTGCACAGGTGCCTTTGGATAAACCTGAGTCTCAAACACAGTAGGACTTGCTGACTGTTGCAGGTGTGTTCTTTTGCTGATGCCAGTAGATGACAGAGCTGTATCTGGGCAATAGACAGAGATTTTCTTCTGTGTTTGAAACTGATATAAATTCTAATCTGAAAAGCTTAATATGCTTTCCTGTAGTGAAAGAAAAAGCTGTATACAGAGGTGTGAAAAATCTTGTGGTCAGATGTTCTTTATAACGTGAATTGTTGCTGGTATGCACTGGAAATAACAAATTTTCACAGTAAACAGCAACATTAGAATGATTTTATTTTTTTTTTTTTTTTTTAGATTTGCTTAACAGGAATAAAAATATTTGAGTAACAAGGCCGAACATATTACCAATGTGATACTTTTAGTGCACTCAGTATGCTGTATAGCTTTCCTGACCAGTTCCTGAAAGAAGTTTACAAGATACTACTTTCCAGCGCCGGCTGACATTCTTTTTCAATGCTAATAGAGAATATGGGGGGAGGGGTACCTTTTTCCCTGTGAAAATAGCTGCTGAAGTTAGAATTTGGTGGTATTAAAAGGAAGAGAATCTGCTGTGAAACAGCCTTCAAAGTGGAGACTTAAGTGGTTTTACCCTTGGGGTCCTTCAGGCACCCTGCTCAGTCTCATTGCTGAGCTCAGGTGTGTGCAGGTTGGCATTCTCATCTGTATTTTCAGTACGCTCTTTGCTCTACATCCCACTAGCAGGTAAGGTACAGAGAAGGTTCTTGGAAGATCGTCTGATTCAGAGAACCTGGAAGAAAGGTGCATTTTGATCCCTAATGCTTGTTTGGTTCCTTTTCTTGCACTGCCCCTCATCCTCAGCCCCTACAGGCTCCAATCTGGAAAATACTGGACATAGAATTTTTGAGGCATAAATGATATCATTTGATAAGGTAATATGAAGCTAAAAATATAGATGGGTGAATGTTAACTCACCCTGATTTTTGCTTTTTAGGACTTTTTTTTTTTTTTTAGTAGTGGAAGAAGTGACTAGTGGGATTTCTGTAATGAAAAAAATCTTCTATAATGCAAACCTTTAGTTGTACCTTATTCTGTGAAGCTTTAAATTTTTTTGTTCATGTGTTTCAGTCAAAATGTTTGGCTTTAAATTTTTTGTTCATGTGATTCAGTCAAAATATACAAGGGAAGGAGCTAAACAAACTTCACTTGTTTCTATCTCATTTCAGTTAGCAACTGTTAAAAAATTAGCACAGATTTTCAAGTTTCAGTTTGTCACACAGTCACCTTCCCTGTGGGACTGCATGTGGCTTTGTAGTGAAATGCATTGGGGTGCTACCTGAGCATATTTGGGATTTACAGGATAAACACCCATACCTTGGGAACCTCACATTGCTGGTCACAGCAGTGTAGATGCTAGTTCTTTCTTTCACAGAGTCAAACTATGATGGTAATTCAGAAACCAGCAGTGAGTAATGTGTGCTTAAACTGTTTTTAGGAATTCTTTTTACTGACTGAGTAAATAGGATTTGTAGATTTATCAGCCCAGGTTGGACTAAGCATGAGAAATAACTTGTTCCCTATATGGTCATCCTCATAGACGCTATCGGGCAGTTAGCAAAACCTCTGTTTGTTCTTTTTCTACCCATTGAAAGATTCTTATTCTACTGTTCAAATCCTTCCAGTAGCCTGTGCCTTGAGCGCAGCATCTTGCTTCCCAGCAGTTGAGGCATTTGCTTGAGTGGAACAGGCTGTTGTTTCTTCTTTAGCTTGTTTTATTTCAGGTGTGACGTAAACTTGATAGTGTTTGAAACAGTGAAATTAAAATAATTCTGCAATGAAATCTGTGGAGCATTTCTATCCTTTCAGTAGCTTTTACCATCAGAGGGAGAATGTCTTCTATACTTAACAGAGTTCACACAGGAGTCTCTGTTCTCAGGGAAGTACAGGAGACAGCAGGAGTGAATGCTGTGTACTGTCAGTGTCCTATATGCCATGGTCTAACTGTTCAGGAACTTGAATCCAATCAGTTTCCCTTTATATACATTTAATCAGTTTCTTGTACGCCAAGTCATACATTGAGCTACTGCTTACCATCTTCCATTACGCATCTATTATCTAATTTTCAAGTGATTTTTTACTCAGCCTAAGCTTAAGTGCCAGTCACTGGCACATTCATTTGTTCAGTATATGCTAAATAATCTTAAGAGCTGTATTTATACAGAAAGCTCTGTATGTATCTATATTTATACAGAAAGCTGTATTTAAGAGAAAGCTCTGTATGTTCTCTTCCATGTAGTTGTGGTCTTGTAGTGGTGCTAGAGCTTTGGTGGGCTACGGACATCCAGCCATCTTGCTCTTTATCCTGTTACCTAACTGCTTGTCTGTCATCTTCTCAGATTCATTGCCCAAGTTAAATCTCTTTGATAATGAGTTTTCATTGTTTTTTAGCACCACATTACAAAAGTAAGGATTAACCTTTAGCCTTTTTAATGTGGCATCTGTATCTAGAAGATTCATAAAAATGAAACTAGTTTTATCCCTTTTTCCTATATCTTTGAAGGTGCAAGGGGTTCCTTATCACTTCATTCTTTCAAACGGAATGTATTTATGTATTTATTAATAAATGTAGTAAATGACAATTTAAACCATACTCTTCAGGGCATCACAAGTGAAAATCATAGGCTTCCAAGGAATTGATATCATACTCAGTTTTGTGCATGACTTGCTTTTAAGTCAAGGAATCCAGAGTTTAATTAATTGAAGGAAATTTTTACATTTTTCTTGCTAGATGCTAAACTTAATCTGGAGATAACTGCAAAATGACAGTAGCAGTAGAGGAAATAGTCTTTGCAGCACAAAGGGCACTTATGTGATGCATCATTGGTTGATCATTCATAAACTCCAGTTCTTTCTTGTTAGTCCTAGACTTCAGTAGTACTTAATGTTGACAAAAGAAAACACATACTGATAGATTTGCCGGAAAAGTCAACATTGGCCTGAATTTTCCAGGTTGAAATAGTATCTATTTTAAATTTTAAAAGGTTAGATTTAGCTAACATTTTGAGAACCTTATCCTGAAATGTTTACTGAAAATCTCAAGTTCATGTAATTTAAACTGTAATTTAGAATATGCCTATGATAGCAGATGTATTACAATAATGATGGTACACTTCAGTGCTTTTCTGATGCTGTTGGATGTCTTCTGTTTTGGACTTTAACCTTATAAAGAGTTCTGTTGAAAGTCCTGGCATGATAAGACTGAATAATTGCATAACAGGACATCCTACCAAATATAACCAGGTTTGAAGAAGTGATAGGTTTGGAAAGTCTACTGACCGCCTTCATATTTTTACCTAAATGCCTGTGTACAGATAGAAGAAGACCTAGAATTATTTAGAATATTGGCATTTTACACATTCTGTAGCCATGCAACTGTAGTTAACCTGCTGAATGTTTCTTTTTTATGTCTACAAAAACTGAATGCCTATATAGAGCCTTATCCCAACATAATTATTTCTGAGTCATGCAGCTGTAAAATTCACCTGTTGTTGAAAGCCTGTCAGCCTATCAAGCAGAGCTACTGTGCAAAGAGCTTATGTGAGCACTTAAAAAAGGAGAAAAAGAGGTATGTTTAGATCATAGTAATTGCTACTTTTATCTTCTGTGGTGTATGGGAAATTGTATACTTTGTCAGTCAAGGAAATCTTGATGTGGTCTACATGCTAAATTACATAATGATAAAAAGCAGACTATAATGCTTTGAACTTGTACTACATATTCTTTCATGGATGGATTAATTTCTCATGTTTATGAAGAGCCTAATGTGCATCAAAAAGACCTCTAAAATTTTTATGTCTCAATCTACTTCCGTTTATAACTGATCTTGCAGTAATAGTCAGTGCTGTGGATATGACCTGATTGTGGACCTGCAAATCATGGTGCAAAATTCACCGATTTACCTGTAAGAGTGTGGAGCTAATGAGTAACTGTAATTATCCCAGGGGCATTGCTATATTCTTTGCTGTCTGGGTTCACATAACATGACATGCATTGAAGAGGAAGGATGCCAGCTGGTTGTAAAAGGACTGCAGCATGGCTTCTTTAAAATCACCAGTTACAGAAACCCGTCTGGCATGTCCTAAGAGCAGGAACTGACCTACTATTTGTCCTCTGATTTCTAGCAGTCTCAGGAGATGCTCTTGAGGTTTTATTGAATACACGGTGCAGTGCCTAACCAGAAACGATGTAGTGTTTTGAAACATCTGACACTTTCAGCTGAGTGCTTCGCAGTGCTCAAAAATTATACTTGCTGGTAGCATAGTTTCAGAAAAGAATGAGAGAAGATATCAATATTCACAATACAGTCTAATCAAGAGTGTATTTGTAAAAACATCATCCATAATGAGTACACATAAAACTCAGGAAAAGGGAAAAAAGAAAGAAAGAAGGAAAGAAAGAAAGGAAGGAAGGAAGAAAGAAAAAAAAGAAAAAAAAATCCAGCAGCTGATAAACCTCACTGGAAATCTCTCCTTCATTATTCTATGGAAGTGGACATTTCCCTTTTTGGAGTTTGAAACTTTATTTCCATTAGTATTAGCCAGTATCCTTCCAGCAGTCTTTCTTTGTCTGCTTCCAGTTGTGCTATTCCGTGGGTAGTGAGAGGAAGAAGATACAGTAAAGTTTATTTTTCTTCATGAGTAGTATTTTAAGCTATTGTTCAAATGAAGAGACTTAGGTTGTGAATTTTGGCTGTGCATGGCTTGCATGGTTTCTTTTCTATGTCTCTGCAGTGCTAGTTACCAGGCCCCTTGGACTGGAAGGATTTAACTGGAGCCTCACTGCTTAAGCATGGTAATTTTAAAATTCTTTCTAGGCAAGGCTGTCCTGTAACTCAGCTAAAATGGAAAACATCAACAAGGTTGTTAATTTTACTGAAACACTATGACAGCTTTGAACTGCTGTAACTTTTTCTCACCTTCTCTTCATTAGCAAGGCTGTAGTAGCAAGGCAGATGTTAACTCCTCTGAAGAGGATCGCAGCCGATAGATCAGAAACGGTGTCTGAAGTGCAGAAGAGTGACACTAGCATTGACAGTTTTATGTGGAGTATTTTTCTCAACACACAGCAGGTGTGTAAAGTGTCATCCAGACCCCTATTTTTTTAACATGTAATACTCACACCACCTGTAATAGCTAGCTCAGTTCTTTTGAAAAATTTACATGTTCACTGAGGAAATTTTTAGTTGAGAGTACACATAGGAATGTATAGGATACGGCTGATTTTCTTGCAAATTTTTAATGCTGAAAGAGAGCAAAAGATGGCATATAGCATCCATGGGAAAAAGGGTAACCAAATGTAAGTGAAGATTGTAAGGATACTTGGCCAAGTATGTGCAGTAATGTAGGAAAGTGAAGTACAGCATGGCTGCCTGTTGGGGTGAGTAATACAGACACGGCTCCGTGGCTGCTGGTTTTGCCAAGCCACTGTGTTTACTTTTCATGTTTTATACGTTTTGGTGCTGCTGCTCTAACAAATCATCAAAGTGCCATGACTGAGTACTACTTGAAAAATTAACTGTTGTCTAGGGGAGGCTTATGGAACATCCTCTGATGTTTGGAGCTAACCTGGGCTGTTCCCACTGTTCACCCATCCTTTACGACTGGTTCCTGGGAGAGAATGGTAGAATCAGTCCCTGCTATTTTGCTGCTGTGCAGTGGCAGCTTTTGAGCTTAATGCTAACAAAAAATTTATCTCAGACAGTCAAACCATTATAAAAGTCGTGAAGACTGTATAGAGGCACAGACATATTAGATTGTGCAGAAAGTATCTCCAGCTGCTTTATTTCTATTTTTTTTTCCTAGCCTTCCTTTATAAGACTTTTCTCTCTCAAGAGAGTATAATAGTTTCTCTTGAAATCTGGATTTGGAAAATGGTCTTTAGCAGATGCCATACATAGTACAGATCAGGCAGCAAAGGCTTGTGTGTAAATCTGTCTGTAAGAATAAGATTTTTTATGATGCTGATGGAGATCTCTGCAGTAGTCCTGTCTGTGTTATGACTGCTGCTACAGAGATAAGGCCTTTGCATTTGGCTACATAAAAAGGTCACTGTTTTGTGAAGGCCAAAACCATGATTCTGCCATTGTTTTCCAATTTCTGGCCAGCTGGGGCGAAAGACAAAGCTGTATTCTTATCTATAAATGTTACTAATGTCACCTGGTAAGTTTACATGTGTGACTTTTCTGCTCTCCCAGAAGAAAATAGCTCCATTTAAATTAGAGAAACCCAGTGAGTGAATTACGCAAGGCCAAACTAAGGTATGCTTGTGAGTTTGACATCCATGAGCTCCACTGCAGCTTGGCTTCATTCCCAGGGCTTCCCATTTAACATCATAGTGTACATACTGTGAGGTTATAATGCCCTGTAAGTCGTAAATTTAATGGTGTCAGATTAAAGGGGGGAAATGGAGAAAAGATTCATCTTGGAAATAAAGAGGAACTGTAGCTGCCTTCCAAAGGGAAAGAAAATGACAGAATAAATCATTCTGTCATTTCTGGAGCTGACAAGACTATTCTGCATTAATAAAAAGTGAATATTGAAAGTGTAATAAAGTGTAATAAAGGTATTGTGCAGTGTGTAGTTTTTGGCACTATTTTCCACTGAAAGGATACATAACTGGGTGGATGCTGTGTGGGCTTGCAACCATCCTTCAGCTTTTTTGTGCTTGATGTACTTCTCTTAGTTGCTTGAAGGAAGCTATTAGTTACACATTATTTTAATGACAGCATGTAATAGAACACAAGAGATAACTGCTGTGCTTGCTTTACCCAGTACCCACACAAGCCACGTGTAACAAAGGAGACATGCCTTTTCAGTGCAAAGAAGTGTAAATCACTGTGGCATAACTAGAGTTAAAGGGTTCTGTTGTAGATGACACAGTAAGAAATCATGGGAAATACTGTGCTCCTGCCAACTGTCTTTCCATTTCCATCTACCTTAAGAGAATAGAATAAAGTCCTGTAAGTAGAAGAAAAAATTGAATTTCTTTAGTAATGCATTTAGGCTAGTGGGGATGTTGTAGTTTTCCTTTTTTTTTTTTTTTTTATTTTTTCTTTTCTCCCTTCTTTCAGTACAGGCTCACTTCGCTTGAAATATATTTGAGTAAATCATTTGGGAGAAGGCAATTTTTTTTCCAAAATCTAGTTTATGATGAATAGCAGTCTAAGGTTCGTTAGCAGCCTCATTGCATGCCTGCATAACCTGGATCCTGTCTCCAGTTGGTACATTTTGAAAAACATCCAACATCTGTCTTACTACTAAGAAATTTATAGCATAATTCCAGTAAATCATGGCATCCATTTTCTGCCCTCATAAAGAATTAAGCCCTTGAATTTTGACAACATTTAGATACTCTAAAGACTTACATTTTATTCAAATGTACAATCCTTTCTTTTTATAATTATGGATGAATGACCAGAGTCTTTACATGTATTGAATATGAACAAACCAAACATTTATAGTTAGCAGGAAATGTGTATTAAGTGGGAAGCATAACTGTTATTATGCCAGCAGAGGTCTTCCAGTTGTGACAACACTGGCCATCACTACGTATATAATTGGCCATATATTATGAACAATTTTACACTGCCTAATACGGTATAGTACATTTTAAATCATTAAATTTCCTGAATTCAAAACTGTCCTACTTCTTATGCAATATATATGATTTGAAATGATTGTGTGGTTTTAGAAAGAAATATTATATAAAAATTTCTACCATCAGTTAAAGACCTCCCACATTCATATGACACTAGACTCTTTTGAATAACTGTAGTCATCTTTATTAAAACTTTATTACTGTATGTATTGAATAGCAGACTAAGTGCCTAAGACCAGCATTACTTTTTGGCTTAAGAGTTATTGCTTCCCTGGGACTTTAGATTTGCAAACTTTCTTTAAAGGAAAGAAATCATAGATTAAAATTAGGAACACTACAGTTTTACAGCAGATCCTGCCCTTTCTTGGAGTCATCTGCTCCATTTGCATGAAACTTAACATTGTTTACTTGTACAGAAGTGAAAAGCTGGTCTGAGGATTAAAAACTCCCCATACCATATAAAGAAATACACTTTTCACACTTGCTCTTGGTGTAAATATTTTAATATATAAAATTTAGTGGAAATGGTTGGAAGATATATATTTTTTTAATGAGTGAGTTTAAGCACTGTTACTACTAGCAAAAAACTCACTGTTTTGAACATTGACATGTTAATATTTTAAATACTGAATTTTGATAAGCCAGTAAACATCTGCTAATTCAGCAGAAAATTCTTGGCTCCCAAACCAACAGCAAACAAAGAAACCAAATACATGGTGACGAAAACAAACCCTGCAGACCCTCCACTCTATTATGCAGTGGGATTAGCAGGTGTGTGCACTTTATGTATCAGTGTTTTGTAGTTCATACCAGAATTTTTTGTTATTTGAGCAAATTCAGTCTAAGGATGAGCGAAAACACGACAAATTTTTTGGAGCTTTGGTCAAGCCTGTTTGACTTGTAATGGGGTGGGTGTGTGCGTGTGCCCAGCATGTAGCTGTAAATCCCTGCTATGTATGTATATCAATTTTAAAAAGAAATTGATACAAAGAATGAGTTGTAGAGAATCATGAGGAAAAATGAAAATGCAACCCAGGTAATTCTGTAGAGTATTCATAATTAATATGGCTGTAGGAGATGCTAGGTTTTGAGGGCTGCAGAAAAACAACTGCTGATAAGAGTATTTCATCTTCATACTCAAAGAGGATCTCCTGCATTCTATTTGGCATTCTAAAAGCACACAGTAAAGAAACTGCTGCATAGTTGCATGGGTTTGTGATTTGATACGTGATGCTTTAGAGATCCTTCAATGATTGTCGCATGATGAAAAGTAAAGCCTTCAGAAACTGTAAGTCAGTCTATGGTAGTAATGCATTAATTGGTATGCAGAATTTGCAGCCCTCTGCTATTTCTGTCCTACTTATTTGTCATGTTGCTCTGACTTGAAAAGAACCTTGCTTCCCTGTCTGAAACACTGCTGCAGCCCTGTCAAGTGTGCTCAGGTTATATACACCTTTCCATTACATAGGGTTGGGCTGACCAGCAGGTTATCAGTTTGTGAATGCTGCCTATGTGAAAACTATTCCGTTGGTTTAATTGCATGATGTTATGGTTTAGGAAGTGAAAGTAGAAAATAATATCTCATTAGACTGGCTATTTTAGCTTTCAAGATTATTTTGTAGAATTTAGCTTTTAAGATTATTTCATAGAACTACGTTTAATAACTCTGAATTATACCAACCCAGATTTTGACAGATTGGCTGACTGCAAAATATATTAGTAATGTTGTGAGAGTGTGTGTAGCTTCTGGTTTGTTAAATCCAAAGTTTAGAGTGGTCGGTACTTATTAAAGTTTCTGCTGATTTCCAGTGTTAATAAACATTGCCACAGAATGAAAGGGTAGCTTTTTATTTCATTTTCCTGTATTAAAATTATAGTCATCTTGCACTGAGGGAGATTCCAAATCTAGCTTTTACCTCTTTGATCAAAGCTCTTACAGGCAGCAGAATGTTTTTAAACTTCTCCATATAATGTTCTGAATGGTTATGCTACGATATACTTTTATTCAGTTTAGTATTATTTTTAAGTGATAGAAAATCAACATGAACTATGTGAAAAAAGTAACCTTTTTCAGCAAAACAGTTATTTGAAACTAAAGAAGGGGTCTGGTATTCCCACACATATGCATCATTACCATTCATAGACTTGTTTTTTTTCCAGTGCAGACCACAGGGTTTTCCTGCTGGCTGATAATCACATGCTGATATGACAGCATACCAAAACTTGTCATTTTTCAGACCTTGCCAGTGGCTCTTAATCCATCTGGCCCATGTGTGCCCTGTCAGCTTCCTGCTTTGCTCAAAGCAGCCGCTGTGCAATCTTGCTTGCTGATAGCCACCACCTTTTTCAGCTTCAGGTTTCTCAGAGAACAGCACTGAATGGAAGGAAAAATACAAATTTTTTGTGCTGCAGTGCTGCTAGTGAAAAAAAGGAATGACCTTCTTGAAGTCATCTTTCCTGTGCACGATTAACATGTACAGGGTTCTTTCCTCCCTTGCTCTGTTTTTGCACACTCTGACTAGGTATGTATCAGTAGCTCCAAACCACAGAGGTGAACAGCTCTTTGGCCACCTGCCATTTATCCCCATTATGTCAATATGCCCAAAGCTGCCCATCTGCTGGAGAATAATGCAAAAAAAGGGTACTCTGCACTCTGCACCTTTTGTAGCACTTTCTACAGTGGACTAGACGTGAGATTCTGAATGGGTCCTGGGATATGGTTATACAAAAGGTCTCCTTTTGGCCCCACTGCATTTTACAGTTGAGGGTGCTTAGCTGGGCTATGTTTTAAGCAGCGCATCATATCTTAAAAATATAAAAGTACATAAATGAAAGCTTACGCTATGGAGCTAAGTTCTGAGTTACTTTTAATCCTGCATTTAATGTCTGTTATACCCATTTCCTATGGTACCATGGACCTGATTCAGAAAAGCGTATAAGCATGTGCTTAATTAAGTGCTTTCCTGAATAGGTATGCTTTTCTGAATTGGAGCCCGTAAGAGTAACTGGCATGTGGGTTGTAATCTCCCACCTGGGATGTTCTGGGGGTGGATATTAGAAGACAAACTATTTTTTTTCGGCTATTCCTGCTTTCTGGAAGACTCCTACTGCTCTAGGTCATTTCAGTTTTTGATAAGGTGCATTCATCTGTGAGCTGAATTAGATTTTATATTTATGGTATTCATCACTTAAATCCTTTTGTTTTGAAATTGGTTGTATTGATAGAAAGTATATTTGCATTTCATGTTAGAAAGCTAGATGCCATAGCAACTGTTAAAGAAATTAAAGAAAGCCGCCTTTTCAGTCTGGAAACCACTTTGGTACCCTTTGGTTTTGATATTTAGTGGCGTTTAGGTTTTATTTTTACAACAAAATTAATTAAGTTATTTCAAAGATCATATGATCAACTGCCAAAAGTGTGTTCTTTGGCACAGACCCAGATTCCTGTTCTCTTTTGGAAGTGTTACAGCTGCAATAAATTTGATTTCACCCTTGATAATTTCTTTAAAGTATAGTAATAATGTATTGTTGATTTAGTGTTTTTACTAAGGAAAAAAAAGGTCACAAATCACAAAATCACAAATTTTATTATACTTACCACACCTAAGTAGTTGTATATACATAAAATTCAAATACGTTTCAAGACTTGTTTGGTGTCTAGTTTTGGAAGGTTACTCAAATAATATAAATTCTGCAGTTTGCATGTTATTTGTCACTTCTGAGAATTCTGATAGATGGTAGGTTCCAGTGTTTCCTTTGAGGTCTCTGTTGAGTATTTAATAGAAAAAACGTACAGAAATCAAGAAGCTTTGTCTCTGTGTCAATGGAACACAAAATATTCTTTATGCCTGGCAATGTAATAAAATATTACGAAATACATATATCAAAAAGGATCTTTGGATGAGTGGAAAAAAGTTGGCTTTTTAATTTGGTAAAGTCATTTAACTTTTTAATATATTTTTTTGAAGCTGTTCTGTGGTCTTCTGTGGTCATGCTCATTTCATAGTTGTCCCATTTCTTCCAAACTGTCTTTCAGTTGTGTAGTTAATAGCCTTTTTAACTATTGCATTACTCAGACAGACACATCTTAACATAGTAGGCTTGTTATTTTATTTTTTCTTGACAAATGCTTAATACTTCATAAACCTTTCTAAAGTGTTTCTCTTTAAACAGAAAAGACGCTTCTGTTCTGTGTGATAACGTGGGACATTGTCTGTGAAGGCTGGTAGTACTTGCTGATTGAACATTACCATCTCTGTGCTTAGCCTCATTAAAGAATATTTTTGGCAAGTAAGATGGAGTATATCCTTCCCCTAGTTGTCAGCCATTAGTGTATGGGTTCGGACACTGCTTCCCAGCCCTGTGGAAAACAGACTGTTCAAAGGGTTGGCACAGTCACTGGTCTACTTGCCATGCCCATGTACCACCCCTGTGTGGTTGTTGACTTTCTTTGCATATTTTAATTTATCCCTCGCTAGACACCCCCGCTTGTAACTCATGTACGTCGTACCAAAGACAGGCCTTTGAATTCCTCCCTTTTCATGGTATTTCTGCCTGCTACTTGTTTTACAGCTTTTCACGAGGAGGTATCTGTAGAGAAGATGCAGATTCCCTATACAGCCTTCACAGCATGTGATGCTGTGATGACACTAAAGCAGTAGCCTCAGTTTTGTAACCTACATCTTGAGGTGCAAGAATTACTGAATATGAAGATTATAATGAATGAACAGAACAGGAAAAATAATGATTTTATGTTGGGAAGAAATTTATGATGAGATGGCAACTCTGCTGTTACTATTTTACCCATTTTTTATTTTCCTACTATTTTACCTATTTTTTATTTGCCTCCTGTGTAAGTAGAAAAATAAGGCAAAAGGCATAAAACAAAACTTTCAAGGGCATCTTTCCTTAGCTGCCCATTCAACCCTACAGGTTCTGAGAAACTAGAACTTTCCTTTGCTTCATTAGCTGCAAAGGAAGATCCTTCTTTTCTTTGTTGTTCAGAGCACATTTTAAATAATTTAACAAGCACAAGTGATTAAGGCATTAAGTATTAAAGTAGCTTTAGAATCAGACTGTGGTAATAGACAAGCATTGCCTAAGTTCCCAGCTGACCAAAAAATGGGAAAAAGCCTTACCTGTTCACCTAACTCCTGTAAAACTGGCAAGGTTTTGTTGGAAAGAACCTGACTGAAAAGCACATTTTTATGAAAAAATACTTCCCAAAGAAGTGTAGAGGTTCTTGAATTATATTTTCATGCTTACTCCTCTTTAAGTTCATCTTTAGAAAGTGTCATATATTTTTTCAGCATATATTTTTCTCAAAAGTTCTGAAATAAAAATATTCATCTTTACTTTTTAATTTTTTGGGTCATCAGTGTCAGGTACTTTCAACTCTTCATTAATAACTAAGATTTTAGATCTGTTGTTGAACACTGCTAAGTAAATAGCAGAAAGACTGTTGGTGAAAATACTGGTTTTATTGTTCAATGGATGCAAGAAAAATGTATTTTGAGGGGAAAATATTTACATCAAAATGTAAAGTTATTCTTATTTCACCTTGTATGCGGTGGATGGTGAGCTAGGTTCTGCCTGTAAGATGAAACACTGAAACTAGCAAGTATCTATGAACTTCTTGGCCTGCTGATGAATTGAGGTAATTTGTACACTTCTATGAGGATATAATTTGTCCTAAGAGAATTTCACTTATTTGCTGAATTAATAAACTTCCAGAAAGTCATTCAAAGCTAAATCAGTAAGAAGCCAGTCTATTTTTTAGTGGTGTTCCCATAACTGTATATAGTATAACATTAAATTAATTTGAGCATTCAAAAGCAATTATAATCAAAAGCAATTGTAATCAATGTCCTTATTAGATGGAAAGCTCCTAACGTAGGTGAAATAAGCTATTCTTTTCTAAATAGAGCTTTGAGAGCAAGGCAAAATTACAGCATCAAATGCATCCCCTTCCTTTTCCAGTCTTTTTGCTCTTCCCCTTCCATCTCTGTCCTTTCTAGTTCATGGGTCTGGCAGTAAACTGGTGGAAAACAGTTGTATATCTCATTTCTGTAAAAGCATTGTTTGATGCCACTGGTGAGCGTTGCTCTGTTACCTCAAAGGGGGTAAGGGCAGGGAACGAGTAACAGCAAATCTATTCAGGTAAAGCAGCCTTAAGTACCAAGCATCAGCTACTGTTGTCCTCTTCCAGCTGGTCCAAGAAACCACTTCGGTGTGGCATCTAAGGTGTGGAATTTAACCACTAGGATGTAGCCTTTCTCCTACTTTTGATTTTTCTGTTACTAATATAAAATTGTTTCTGTGCAAGAGACAGCAGTAATTGCAGTTATCTGTTTGAAGGCAGGGTGGCTGTGGACTCTCTAGACTTTCCTCTTGTGTCTTTGCATACTTTCTGCACATGTTCAGTTGCACTCATTCCTTGGTGGAGAAAAGGCTTTTACATCAAAAAAACACAAGTATAGATGGAAGCAAGAGTGAACAAGGTATGTATGGGAGAAAGCAAATTCAGCCCTTCTCCACATTAGTTTGGTGACCAGAGCATAATTTCTGATACAGTTACACTAATGATGTGCATCCATTTTGTTGCAGAGTAATAGTAAAATTGACTAAATTGGTAGTTGCTGCTCTCTTAAACCACCAGTACACAGTTCTAGAGATGGTAGGCAAAACCCATAATCAATATATGCAGTCTCAAATCAATGGAATTAATGCATTTTCTCTTACCTGTACAGCAATTAAGTTGGCATTAAGTACAGCATTGTTGTGTTTAAAACTCCATGGTAATGCCTCACAGTGTCTTCTCAGCTTAGTGTAAAGGTGGTGGTGTTAAATGACCACAGGGAACACTCTGTAATTCTTCCAGAAAATGGGAAGATGTAGCACTGAGCACCCAGCTATACATCACATTCTGATGTCTTTTTCCTACTATACCTGGGGAAAGCCAGAGGGTGTGTAGTGTGATGAGTACAAAAGAACTTTGCTAAAGGCTTCTTTAAGAAACATAAGTAAGAATAGCATTTAATCTGCTCACTAGTACATTATGTTAAAGGCAACAATAAGATGTAGAAAATCACTTGCCTGTGTGTTTTATATATAGTTTCAACTGCTCTGTGATTTTTATTTTTATTTTCTGGGTTTGCTGTCACCCCAGAATGTCAGTTCTGTTTTGCCTTTTTCTTCCCCCATGGAATGCTATTTTGTTGGGAAGGGTTACCTCATGGAAGAACCAGGCATGCCTGCAGCGTGCAGTGGTGCAAAGTAGGAGTACATGGTGATCTCTATGCTAGTTAAAAAGACTGGAAGCATGATGCTGAGCCCAGCTTGGTAAGATGCATGGAAAGGTGGGAAACTGGAGACACTAACCAGCAGCTTTAACTGCCAGGTAAATGGCAGAGGAAATCCCAGAAAATGATATGTTACAAGTTTTTTTTTCTATAAAACTACTAATAAAATTGCCAATAAAAATATTGAAACCAGAACAGTCAAGAGGGATTTTTCCCCCTCTCATTTTTTTGAGAAACAGAGCCATGGAATTCCAGAAAATAAGAACATAGCTGAAATTTTTTCCATCTTTTTGTGAGTAGTTTTTCAGCAGAGAAATTCTAATTTTGATAATGAGGTACATGCTATACTGCTTAAAAGGTGATGGGTTACCATAGCTGTCTTGAGGGAGGATTTTAAGTGGGGAGGCTTGCTTTTTGGAAATTTTCCCTAATAGCATTAAAATAACATGTTAATTTTTAGTATATTATTTGGGTGCTGTGATTTCTGCAGAGAGCACGGATCAATATAGAAATACAATAAAAGAATGTAGCATCTATATTATGTTTAAATTTTGAATTACAGCATGACATTGTATATTTTTACCCACATAGCCCACATTTCTTTTAAAAGGATATAAACCAGTTAGCTCTGTGACTATAATTTTTCAGATAATCAGCACAGATTTGTAAGTAGAACAAAGTTATTGAAGGAGATGTCTTCTCTTTCCCTCGTGGCCTCTCCCCTGTCTGGTGGAGAGGAGGGACTAGAAGCAGATAAGGCGTTAGGGAAAGGAAGTAAATTTCTTCCTGTAGACATGTATAACCAGCACTGCTGCTAAATCACAAGAGTTTTGTGATAGACTGTGGCTTACATGCGTTGATTGATCCCTTAAAGTGTTTGTCTGTAGAAGTGTGTGCAGTTGTAAATTCATTGCAAAATATCGTTTTTGATGATGAACTATTATATAACTTAGATATTGTAAGTGAAAATGCTTTACAATAATTAGAATGTAGCTCTTGGGAAAGAAGGTGTTACAATTGCAGTGGAACCATGGGACTGACAAAAATAAACAGTGACACTCTTGTCTTTCACATTTCAGATAGCAGTTTGTTGCTAGAAGCCTAGTCATATGGTGTTGAAAGGACTGATGTATTAATGTTGCAGATGGTAAAAGAGGGTTAGAACAGATTTATAGAACAAAGGTGTTTGTTTCTGTAGTCTTTTAAAGTTTTTTTTTAATTTCATACAGATATTCTATGAATTAGAACATTATACATATATATTTTATATACATATATATATTTATAAACACAGTTCCCTGAACTGCACAGTAATGTAATTTACTTTTTTTTTTTTTAAAGAGGAGCAGTTGCATATTTTCTAGTTTCTGTAAGGAACAAAGCAAAATCTGTAATATTTGCAGAATACCAAGTATGCACCATTGCATGATGCTCCATGGAGATAAGAGTTTTCAGGTTTTCAGTATAAGACATTTCTGGCTTTGTGCAGAAGCAGAGATCCAATAGCAGGAAGAATTACAGCTAGTAAGCAGGGATTTTGAGGAGTGCAGTTTTAGATGATGACATCTACATGTACTGCTCCAGTCTCACTCTAGGTACATACCTCACTGTTGCAAGTTGTCCTCTGCACTGTGTTTCTAATAGTAAGTCTTACATGACTTCATGGGACATTGGGAATTAAGACATTTGGGGTATATGTCTGTATGTGTGTCCCATCTGTGGGGTTTTTTTCCATTCCTCTGGGACAGAAGAATTAAATACCCTTTATGCTAAATTTCTTGCTGCGTATCAGACAGAGAACTTAAGTATGTGTGTATCTATTGCAAGCCATTGCTTTACTCTTATTGGAGAACACCCTCCCATAATATACATATATATATATATTTAAATAAAAAAAGCCAGTCTTGCTTAGGAACCTAATGGGGCCAGGTGGCTCATAGCTGAGAAGCCAGGCCACAGAGTGGGGAATCATTGATCTAACTGGTAAACAGCAGGTTAACAAGCAAACCCACTTATCTGCTCAGCATTTCCCATCAGGTAGACAATTACAGCACGCTGACTTTTTTGGCACTGCCTTTCTTCCTCCGTGTATTGTATGTGGAGCCCAAAAAGTAAATTAGGGCTCAAGATTCTACTTCTAAATACCTAAATCTGCTTGTAGATTTAGCCCTTGGTACCTGGTTGGTTACAGTTTTGGTAACACTGTTAGCTGTTCAGTAAGATTATCTGGTGATCAAAACAGCCACTAAGTTCATCACCTATGAGTGAGTACTACCTTGCTTGTTACCAAACAGAAATGGGAGCAATGATGTTCCACGGAGGTCTTTGTTAACAGCACACCTGTGGCAGAGTTTGTGTGGTTTGAATGGGTCAGAGACACCTAAGGGAGGTGCAGCTTCAACATTGAAAGTATTCTGAGTGGTTCTGTATTATTTTGATCAAAAGTTATCAGTACTAAAGTATTTTCATTCTGAAGGATAACTTGTATCTTTATTTGGAGCAATCCCTGGTGTGAACAGAAGCAGGGTTCTGTTCAAAGACAGAAGCTTTGGCTATGCCTTCTATCTGTCTGATAGCATTCAAAGATCATTTGATGATCATGAACTTCAATGTATGTGGTGCTTTTCATACACTAAACTGTGTTTTTGGAAAGCAGTAATATGCAGCAGATCAAGAGTAGACTGCTGATCATGCCTTAGGCAAATGTAGCTGCCTAAAAATAGCATCATTAGCCCACAAATGCGCATATTGGCATGGTGCACTCTTATAATTCAGCTTCATACTTTTTTTCATTTTTCTTTACACTAAGTCTTTTAAAAACGTCTGTGAGGTTTTGTGGAATGTAACCCTCACTGTGAGATATAGTCCACTGGAGAAATAGTAGAGAAAATGCCTTTCCACTATTCTGAACCTTTTTGTCACGGTATTTTATGTCACTATTTGGTGTCATCTCTGCTCTTTGTTTTGTTTGCTCTATGGCTTATGAAACACCCTCATTAGCGCTTTCTGGCCTGTCCTAGTAGTGCTGATTCACTAGCAGCTGATACTCCACTGTTGTTTTTTTTTTAGTTAACTAGCAAGAGAAAACTTGAATAGCATTATGAAAAGCGTAGTGGGAAGTATGGGACAGCCAGGTTCATCTTCTCCTGCTACATTTCTTTTTTTCATTCATCCGTCTTTCTGGTTCTTTTAAGTCTTGAGACACTGAATTTGGAAATTCAAGGTAATTTTCTGTAAACCTATCTGAAATATTTTTTTTTCAGCTATCTCAGCTGCTTTGTGCTACAAGGAAGAAGCTGCTTAAAATACTGATGTGTAGGATCTGCACAAGTACTGAAGTTAGAGTTCTTTTTAACAAATTGAAGCTGACCTCATCCTTCCTCATGCCATATATAAATATACATATACCTCTGTTTATACTTGGAAGTGCCTGTCTCATCTTATCTGAATTATATTTCTGCCTTGCTTGTGAAAAACTGCTATAAATCTATTAAATAATACAGCTTTTCAGGTTAGGACTAAAACCTTGTAAATCTGTGTCATCATCAGCATCTTTTAAAAGATGGCACAAATGGTGACATCTGGGAGCCAATTCATCATTTAATTAAATTATCCTGTAATGAAATCTGCCTTAATGAGATTAATTTTAATTATTAATCAGGAGCTGACATGGGCACAAGGCACCATAAATAATAAATGGAAGCTGTGTCTGCTCTGTTTCTAAGAAAGGACCTACTTTAGAAGAGCAGTGCTTTTCATGAAGCTGTGTTGGTTTTTGTGTGCTATCATGATCTCTATTTTGTTGGTTTCTATATCAAACTTTAAGGCAGAATATTAGTCCTGTTTCTGTTGATGAGTAACTGTTGATGTTTTAATATTTCATTTGATTCAGTCGTTACATAACCAATCACCTTCATTATTCCAGAAATAAATTCTGGTTTTGTTTTCATCTGTAGTAGTTAATTATCATATGGACATATTAGAGGTAAGTAATGTAGGCATAATTTATGGAGGCTGTGCCCAAAATGTGCAAGGCTTTGGGCTGGTCTGTGCTATCACACCTATGTTTATATGTATGTATGTGCTCACACTTGTGCAGCTTCTCCCATGTTCTGCTGTGATGTTTGTCTTCCTGTGGATTAAATTAGTGTTTGTATTATAAATGCCATTTTTAAGGACTTATGTTGCTTGGCCATATATGAAGTTTATCTGGGAAGCATGGCTCGTGGGAGAAATGATCCCTATGGGTACCAGCCGCAAATGCTCTGTGAGCCTTGTCATGGTTGTCTTACATGAAGAATGAACCCTTTTGCCTTTTCCTCCATTAACAAGCCAAACACCACTTTGCTTTCACTTGCCAAATGCAACGTGGTTCCGCAAGGCCAGAGCTGGTTATTTGCTGCTCACAGAGTGATTATTTCTTTGGCCTCGTGGGCTGTGCACGTTACCTACCATCTATATTTGTTTTGAAGGAACTGCCATTTGTTGTAGTTCCAGCGTTCCATGAATACTTGGTTTCCCTTCATTGTCTCTTTTTGAAAAATCATTTTGCTTCAGAAAGAAGAGTAAGACCAAAGTTGGAACAAGAGCAGATGATGCTGAGGGGTGTCAGTAACAACCCACCACATTCAGGAGTTTCTGAACGAATGCAGGTTTTGTAGGCTACCATTAGCCTGCTGGCCTGATAGCACAGCACGTGTTTGAGCCTCAGAGGAGAGAATGAGTGAGCACGTGAGGAGACTTCTTCCTCTAAGCTGAGGGAATGCTGCCTTCTACAGCCGTCCTGGGCTGAACGCAAGGTCTATTCAAAAGAATAGC
This sequence comes from Falco peregrinus, assembly GCF_023634155.1. Lineage (NCBI taxonomy): Eukaryota > Metazoa > Chordata > Aves > Falconiformes > Falconidae > Falco > Falco peregrinus. Next base: position 37,441,482 of record NC_073727.1, read on the forward strand.
CTGTCTTTCTTCAGCTCAGGCTAGGTGTGCTGATGAAGGAGCTTGGCAGTGTGTTGTGGGCCTTACGTGCTGCAGGGAAGAATAAAAGTCATGGAAAACCAAAAGACCTTCAAAGCAAGATCTTACCTCTGATGAAATTGATAGGAAATTGCCATCTGTTGCAGCATAGCCCAAATACAAGTTCTGTTGCCCCATCAGAGTTGTGTTTCTTGTTAAGCCCAAACGGTCTACTTCTAACCGCTATAATATCCTTCAGTGACATACGGCAGTTGTCTCCCAAGCATTTATCAGCAGTGATGACTGGAGAAGGTAGGGAATTCCAGTGCCACCTTTTCGTAACCTTTCCTTCCTACAAAACTGCAGTTACATGGTAACTACATGGCTTTCCTAGAAGGGGTAAAGCAATTTGTATTCAAGTCCCATATGCTGCCAGTTATGTGATGGGAAGTGGCTTTGTTTCTTTGTCCCTCCCAAACACACATAAACCTGCAATTACAGCAGCAGGACCTTATAATGGCATCATATAATTTGTAACAGACAGTGGTAAAGGCAGAAATACCTAGAAATCTAGACTGAAATGACTTACTGTCAGTTTTAGGACAGGTGAAAATTATTTATAATGGGAATTGTTTGCATCACAGAGACTTTCTTGCCCTGTAGTATTCTCAGGTGCTGAGTATTTTGGAAAGGGCAGTTTTCATTCTTTGTCAACTTTACACAGATTCTTAGTGGACATTGTTGTTTGCATAATACAGTGATGTCTGGACTCTTTGTCCCATAGAGCCTATGCTATATGGTAGAAGTAATTATAGGTATTATACAGGATAATTGTATTATGCTTTAAATAAGTACATTATGCAATATGACTCAGTAAATTTTTGTAAGATGTTAATTAAAGAAAGAAACATCTCAGCCTAAAAGAGTTATTTGTCTGATTTAGAAGTCCTAAAAACACTGGGGAAAAATTACCAAAGCTTGAAGCATGCTGAATTCTTGGTGCATTTCTTTTCTATTTCTTTACTAAAATCAGGAGATTGAAATTTGCTCTATCGTAATTTTACAGATTTCTCAGTATACATGCCATATAGTATCTGCTTTGTTATACATATTTCAAAATCAGCTTTTCATCCAGTGATGATCTTAGCCCCACCAAGATTCTCTTTTATGCAATGGTAAACAAGACAATAAAGGATTCGGATGCCTCATTGTTGTTTTATAACTCTCTCAAGAGACAGTGGATCTGGCTGATCAGCTTTTCACGCATTTCCAAACGGCATGCAGTAGCCTTCTCTTGGAAATGCTTTTGAGGATATTCAACATGCTTGGGAGGGGAGGGTAGGCTCTCACATGGATAAAGTTCTGGTTAGAAGATAGGAAACTAGTGAAATGGTCAAAAGGGATTGGATGATGTAATGGAAAAAATGACTTCTTTTTTCTTTTTTTTTTTTAAATGTCAGTTTAAAAAGTTCACTTTTAAAGATGGGGGTGTTGGAGAATATTTTGGGCAAGTGTCACTATGTTATTTCCCTATTCTTACACATTTTCAACATCTGCTGATGGTGGGATATTGGTCTCAATGCATTTTTTTGTTATCTTGAACAGATCTACATGTGTTCTTAAGCAAAGAGTTAACTGTAGAAAAAACTACATTAACCTGCATCACGTCTGAGAAGCTTGTTGAGGCTAGTGCAATAGTGTGATCTCCCATGCAGACTGCAGGGAGGCCACATGTTCTAGGAATGCAGTGTGACCCACTCTGCTAGCACAGCGTGTATTCTTTTGGGATCTGCATATGCTTCTGAACACAATACATCATACCTCACTAAAAGGGGCACATTTAACTTGTCTTTGAGCTGCTGATCTCAGTGCTATAAACCTCTCCAGTACTGGCCAGTCAGCCCTCGAGTCACTGTGTTCTGCTAAAAAGCAGGATGTTCCGCTGTGTGTTAGCGGCCAGGTTTATTATTCTGCATTTGGTGGGTTCTACATACATCTCTGCATTGCAATCAAACTTCAAGTTGGCTTTGTTGTCTAAGAGCTGATCCAAAGCGCACTGACAACTTGGAGGAGTCTTCCAATTAAATGCTGTAGGCTTTGGAACAAGCTATTATAAGACAGGCTGGAAACATTCAGAGTCACTGTTTCACACATGCACACACACACACTCGAATGTGTTCAAAGGATTTATTATCCAAGGACTATGGAGAATATTTTGTTCAACAGCTGCGCATAAAAATAATACTATCCAGTCAGAAAAGAGAAAACTCACTTCTGGCATGGTGACCTGGCAGATACTAGGAAATCTGTTTTTGAGGGTGGATGTGCACCCACACCCGGGTGTGTATGTGTTTGCAAAGTTGTCTGCTAGGCCAATTCATTTCTTGCTTTCAGGGAGAATTATTGAAGATTTCAGTGATCTGTGGATGTAGTTTAAAGGTTTTAGTTTTCTGTCCAGCTTCTCCCAGATGCATTCAATAGATGACAGATTTGAGGGTAATACTGGCTAGTCTTTATATATTTAAGACTCCCTTCCATTCTTTATTCAAGCACATACTGTGATCTGGACAAATGTTTAATATCATTGTTAAGTTGCAAAATTAAACCTTGGCCAGTTGGACATGATTTATTTGGAAGAGTCCAGCTCTGTAGAACATTCTGGTAGTCTTCTTGGGCAGGACAGCCATAATACTGTGCAGTCGCCTAACTGCCTTGGCTGAAAGTCAGAACAATCCCCACAGCATTAACTTCGCCTTTCCTTAATTGCTGAGTAGTGTTTGCTCCCCACAGTTTGTATGTGGATGTAAACTCTGTGCATTTGGACTTGTCCCCATACACTTTTTTCCAAGTCCTAGTTGGCTCCTACTGAGTTTAAAATATGCCATTTGAAACCATGTTTTCATTAGGCTTATCACCCTTGCATACTGATCTGCTTTTGATCTCATTGGGTCTGTGTCTGTTCCATAATTGGTTTGTCCACATTTCCTAATGTATAAATGGATAAGGAGATTTTAGGTGAGATATCTAACTTGCCAAGAAATTGGAATTTGTAAATTCAGCCAATCTAGATTTCCACCCACTTTCTGATGTATACATGTGAATGTAAATTGGTTTCAGTCACTGTAATTTGCATCCCAAAGAGCCAGAAGAAGGTGTAAGTTACTATAGGAGTGGATAACTAACTTATTAATGTGTGCTCCTTTTAGTTGCATTACCTGTTTAGCCTTTCTCCTGACCGTTCAGTGTATCACCAATACCTTTATAAGCGCAAACATTTTAATAACTCGAATTCAGAGATAATATATGCAAAGATGTAATGTACAATTTGTGAATGAGTGTGGATGTGAATTTGCCTGTTTTGTGCTTCTAGATTTACTCATTTCAGTCTTAAGGCCTGTTCTGTCATCCCAAGAGTCAAGAGGCTAAAACTCATGCTAACAAGGAGAAAGATGCTCTGGACTCTTCAGAGCATTCTGGGTCTGGCCTATGAGATCCATGGTTGATTTGCTCTTGGCTTCAGTGGTGAAAATCAGACCTTCAAAATAATAGTCTCCTTGCTCTTGTTTAAGATTTCTTAGAATTAATTCAAGTCATTCCACTTCCCAGGGTTCCCTGTTTCAGTCAAAATGTTTAAAACACCACTTATAACCATGATTTGAACAACCCATCAGAAAAAAAGGGCTTTATCTTGCTTTTTATGAGTATTTGAAAATTGGGATTTTATTAGAAATCTTGTCACTGACAGTATAACAATGAAATGTGGTCCTGTCTTGCATGAGACCTGAAAAAAAAAATTTTATGGACTCACTCACCTTTAGAATCTCTGTTTATATATGTTGTTAAAAATAAGGATACCACATTTGTTAGTTTATAGAAATTTAAATTTGAACTCAACCTGCAGTTTGGATGCAAACCAGAATTCCACTGAAATGTAGAAAAACAACATCTAACTTCTTTTACTGAAATAAAGCAGTCAAACATTTTGAATACATAGCAAAAATATTTTCATGCAAATATAACAGATTTATTATACAAGAGAATTATTAATCACAGTTACTAAGTGAGCAAGTCATTACGTTGGGAGAGATTGTCAAAGCTGTCTGGATACATGAAGGTGTTGAAAAATATACGGGAGGATTTTCATACATTACAAATTAAATTAATTGCTGACATCTGAAAAAAATAAGTTTGAATTGATAATTAGGTTTCTTCCTGCTTAGACCCCTTTGAAGTTCTGTGTACCAGAACCCATCCAAAATTCATTTAACTAGTAAAGCTCAACTTCTATTGTTTTATTTGTTTTATGGATTGGAAAAGAAAAAAAATTCCTCCTTTTCCATATCTTAATTGAATTCCTTTATGTTAGAGGTAGAAAAACTTGATTTCCCTTGAGAAGAAAACTGAAACTTGAAGTGTCTAGGAAAACTCATTTTTGTTCAGGTGAAAACAAAATATTTGAAAAACATAAAATTGCCAACATTTTATCCCCTATATATTGTAAAACAATTACATATTGGGTATAGTATGATTTTGTAGTTTGCTTTCTAATCTTGAGTTATACTTAGAAGTTTTTCTTCCTATTTATGTCTGAGATTAAAACAAGATCTTGTTTATCTGTTTAATAAATGACTCAATAATGCTATTTTTTAAAAAAATTCTATTAAGTCAATAATTCTAGAAAGTTTTGGTGTTAGTATAGAGTCATACAATTACAAATATAATTTAAAAATGCTTAGAATTTAATACAAATCGTTTAAATAGTAGACAATACCTGTTCTTTAAAATGTGGCTTCTCTGTTTTTACATTTGATGGACACTAGTCTCTTGGAACATTTTGGTATGTTTAATATTTTCTGCTATATTTCCAGATACTATACTAGCACTTTAAAGAAACTGGCTGTTTCTAGCAAGACAATTTTGTAGAAAGTTAGCCATATTCAGCACACCTTTGGATAGTTTGCATGAGTGATAGCAGGCCTTTCCTCCTCAGCAAAATTTTCATTCTTACCCTGGTAGGCTTCCAGACCATCTTCTTAAAGTTGGAGGGGCACTGAACCCTGTGAGTCAGCTTATGAATCAGCTCTTCATACCTTGGTAACTTCCAAACCTTGTACAACTTAGACATCGAGACAAAATCTGAAAGATGCTTCTGGGTAATGGACTGTATGCCATAATGATTATCCTGATTTATGCTCAAGGTTGCTGAGTTTTAATTGTATTATATCAAAACTTTTAATATTTGGGTTTTTGAGTCACATTCTTTAGTGCTAATTCTTTCATGTAGATGAAATGAATTTGATGTCCTTGTATTTAACCTAGCAGTGACTACAAAACTTCTCTTTCAGTGATTGAAATCTCAAAAAACTTTAGGATTTAGTCCCCCAAATTCCTAAGTAAATTTAAAAAATCTTGCAGAACAAAACATTTTCGTAATATCTGTTTTCTGGATTTTTACTGTTAGCACAGCTCCTGTTTATATTCATTTTCATTTTTAATTCCCTTTCAACTGAATTGGCCATCTGAATTTGCTCTCTCACCTTCAGAAAATGGCTTCTGTTTAACTTAATTTTGCTGAAGAAGTCCTCAGCTGATTTATTTAACCTCTGAAATCTGAGAATCTGTGTAGTATTTATCATAGAGATGTAATCACAGAAATGAATTTTTTTTAATGAAAAACTCCATTTTCCATCTTCAGCTTTAAGGACCCCTGATTTAATCTTTAGCTGTGTTGATGAGGTTCATGTGATAAAGATTCAGAAAAAGCAAGACATAGAGTTTGTTTCATTCAGTAAGAAGCTATGTGATCTTTTCACGTAATGTCAAATGGAAGGTATTAGTGTTTTCCAAATGCTCAAGGTTAGTTGTTCATTCACACATGTTCTTCTGAAACAGTCCATCAGCTCTTTTTTGTATTTGGTTTCCTACATTTCGTTGAGATGGTAGCTGTTTCAAGCTACTTGTCCCTGCAGAATTCCTCTTTGAGCTGCTTAGTTTATTCTTAAACTTGGTGTACCTCCAGGTCCTATTTGTGTTCCTTTCCCAATAACCAACTCTAAGACAATGTGTCCCTCTGAGCTTGCAAAACTAACCTAGTAACCTGTGGTCATCACTCCTGTTTTGTCTGTATGGTAAATCTTATTATAGAAACCAGAAGTTTAGATTTTATTTCACTAAAGTATCAACCTTAAGGTTCCCAGTGTTGATTTTCTTTTTCACTAAAGCAAAATCTTTAGTTACACCACAAAACTGTTTGTTTTAATATGGTAGTAGGAGAGTTCACACATGTACTCCAGGCATCTAACTTTACATAGATTTTTAGCTAATCAAAATTCAGGTTCATCTAACCTAATTGTAACTCCCCATTGAGGAACCCAAGCCAATGAAGAGATGTGGCCTCTTGCAGTAGTGAATCGGGTCTTGGTTTGCTGAGTCTCATGCTGGAAGAGTCTCAAGACTGAATGGAGAAGTGGGCTATTCAGAAGAAGTGGTGGAGTTGAGTTGTATTGTAGTTCTTAAAATATGAGTAGACCCCTCAGCCCTGCCACCCTTTGTCTGTCATACTATTTAGATAGGTGGTAGCGTTGATACTCTAGAGGACAGCATAAATGATCTCACACAAAATCTACAGTAAGGTTACCCAATGGTCAGTTTCTAATCTCTCTCAGTCTTACTGTGCTGTCACAGGGAAGCATGGAGGGAGGAAGGGAGGGAAATCCGCACTCTGTATTCAGTTCTGTTTGCTCAGCCTCCTGTGGATTTGGAAGAATTACAAAATTCAGATATGGGAAATGGAAATTAATAAAGATATTCAAAACCCCAACCCTCCTTTATGGACTGTGACAAATACAGTTGACAGATAAGTGCAGTAATGCATATGCAGTAATGACTAGGATAAAGACTGTAAGTCAAGTGCTGCAATTTAGGGAGTATTAAGAGAAACTGAAATATGTTTCGAACTAATAAAAAGAATATTTTTCTACCAACACATAATAAAGATTTGGAATTCACTGCCACAAGAGAACATGGATGACTGCAAGACTGAAATTATTTCATGAAAAAGGACCATCCACAAATATTAAGCAGTTTTGCTTTGGTCAGTTAGAAATATTTCTTGCACACACCAAGAAATCCATATAGTATAGTGGTAAGATTGAACTCCTTGTCCTGACAGGTTGTTCCATAACTTCACTGGACAGCGGGGTGACTCTTTAGTTTAAAAACCATTAGTAATGTCCACTTCCATAAATATGTCATTGTATCCTGTATAACCCAAAGATCTAATCTAGTAGTCTAATTCGTAATAGAGACTGACAGCAGGGATACCATTGTTGATATCTTCTAAATGGAGCTCTGAGCTAGCGCTGGAGTGCAGCACTCACTGGGGAAAAAGTCCCGCATTCCCTCTTCTACTGCCAGTTGTCCCTGCTCCCCTCTTCAAACAGGCACTCTTCTCAGAAGCACTTCACTTGTGACTCACTGTCTTTCTACCCTGCCCTTCCGCACAGACCCAGCTAGGCATTTATTTAATTTTTTAAAATTCACTTGGGAAGTTGTTTGAAACTTCCTTTTATCCCTCAGTGCTTTTACCACAGTGCTGGTGTGCTTGGAGCAAGGACAGAAAACAGAATTGCAATCGCACATAGAAACAGGGTACTAGCTAGGGTTAGGCACTGCCTCTGTACAGATGTGACGGTTCTGGGCCAAAGTAGAATAAACCTTTTGTACGTGGCTTTGCAAGTCAGTAATGCCATGCACTCTGAATATGTGATACAATTTTTCTTGTAGTGAAGTATCTGAGCTTTAGTTTTGCTAGATGTCCTAGTTACCAGCTTGCATGTTTCCTCTCTCTGCTGTGCACCTCAAGGTATTTAAAATATTCTTTAATACTTTCTAATATTCCCTTGAATTTTTGCTAAAACTGAAGATATTTATAGTGGATTCATTTTGAATTAACGTATGTGCTTGAATTGTTTCAAGTCTCTGAAGCAGTATTTTCATGCACTATATAATTTTTTTAGTAATATCTGAAGGTGTTTGTACATCTCTAGAAATGTGTGTGAGAAGTCTCATTTCTAATTGCACATTTTACACTGTGATGTCATTTTTGTCGAAAACCCTGAAGTATTACAAATCTGTAAAAGACAATAGACCTGAAATCCCTGGCAGAAACTTAACAGTACTTTTTCAGTTCAGGTTCCATTTGTGTGGTGATTTACACATACAGAATCATAGAATCATAGAATTGTTTAGGTTGGAGAAGACATTTAAGGCCATCAAGTCCAACCGTTAATCTAGCACTGCCAAGTCCTCCACTAAATCATGGCCCTAAGCACCACATCTACAGGTCTTTTAAATACTTACAGGGGTGGTGACTCAACCGCTTCCCTGGGCAGCCTGTTCCAATGCTTGACAACTGTTTTGGTGAAGAAGGTTTTCCTAACATCCAGTCTAAACCTCCCCTGGCACAGCTTGAGGCCATTTCTTCATGTCCTATCACTTCTTACTTGGGAGAAGAGACCAACACCCATCTCGCTCCAACCTCCTTTCAGGCAGCTGTAGAGAGCAGTAAGGTCTCCCCTGAGCCTCCTCCTCTCCAGGCTAAACATCCCCATTCCCTCAGCTGCTCCTCATAAGACTTGTGCTCCAGACCTTTCACCAGCTTCGTTGCCCTTCTCTGGACACGCTGCAGCACCTCAATGTCTTCTTTGTAGCGATGGGCCCCAAACTGAACACAGTGAGGTGCAGCCTCACCAGTGTCAAGCACAAGGGGACAATCACTTTCCTAGTCCTGTAGGCCACAGGATTTCTGGCAAAAGCCCAGATGCTATTGGCCTTGTTGGCCACCTGGGCACATACGCCTAACTGTGCACAATTAAATCAACACTTACTAAAGCCAGTGAAACAATTCACGTAAAAAATGAGCACATGCATATGCTTTTTAATAGGTTATGTTGAAAACATTGGCATAGAAACCAGTATTTTGAAGGAAATACCTTACTTAAATGTGTATCTCCGAAATGCTTTCTTGTATCCTAAAAATTGTCAAAATACAGTTGTGTCTGTCTGAGAGAGAAGAAAAAGGTTTATCTGTACTCTCTTTGTAGGGCCTATGACCAGAAGCACCACACTACCTTCAAGGTTGAGAAAAATTGCTTTGGCATACTACAAGAAAATACCATTAATGTTTTGGGTTTTATCTTTTCTTTTTTTTTTTTTTTTTTTTTTTTTTTTTCTGTAGTCCATTAGGGTTTGCTGCTTGGTTCCCAGTTTGGACAGAAATTTTGTTTACCTGCAGAAATTACTAGGTTTTCTTCTTCCATTTTGTGTGTATTTCAGTTCACTCCTTTCTCCACAGAAATACGTTAAAGCTTCTACATTTTATTCTCAGTTTTGAAGAGGTACTGTTTGTTTACTTTAAATTATCAAAAGCCCAATTGGAGAAGCAGAAGACAAAGTTCCCTATTTAGGCCATAATGTCAGTTTTTAGAGGTCTTTTATTAAAATAGATTTAAAGGTATACAAGAAAAAAACCTCATGGTAGGTTGCTGGGGGGTTTGTTATCATTTTTGAAGCACTGTGTAACTAATGTCTCATGACAATAACAGAAACCTGCTTTTATTAAATCTTCTGAGTCACATTACAAAATACTATGATTTGTGGTATTTTATTCTTAATTTATATATGCAATCTAAGTAGCATGTACATACAACTTATCTGTATTTTTGTCCTTGTTTCCAGAAATAGAGATCATGATGTAAAGCAAATAATTCTTCCAAATGTTTGCACTGATGCTGAAAAATTGTTTATGATGATGGAGGATGTTTGCTCTCCAGCTCTAGTCACTTGAAAGATGATCCACCTTTGAAGTTGTGGTAAAAACTCTGAAACACTATATTTTTTAGTAGGGTAGTGTTGAAATCTGTATCCTGATCCAAATTTACTCTCACAACAGTGCAACCTCATTGACTGTAGCGGAATTGCAAGTGTGATGAGAATAAAACTGGATGCAATGACTTAAAACTTTATACATAGAAAATGAGTTCTTTATACACAGAAATACTAGGTAAAGAAATACACCCAGGGCCAAATTTTGCTACTATATTATGGGTAGTTTTAAATTGACACTGCAGTAATGGAGAACATTGTCATAAGTGGACATTAATAGCATTGTATTTCTAATTGTAAATCTGCATGTTTGAAAAGTACTGAAGTATTCTTGCATATGAAGCAGTGAAGAATTTTAAGGTCTTTCACAAATTTAAAAAGCTTACAGAGTTCAGTAGGTGATCGGTTTAATACAATGATATTTTGGCAAAACTATCTGTGGAAGTCAAAACCCATGTTCTGCTCTTGATTATTGTGGTGCATTCCACACAAAATTGATGAACTCCTCTAAAGAACAGAATATGCCCCTATGTTATTCTGTGTTGCAGAGAACTAAAAACTTAACTTCAGCTTCAGGATGCAATAGCTTAAAGCAAAGGGTGGATTTAATAAAATTACAAAGAGGGAGGATTGTATTTTAGTTAAGCTGTCACTGGAGGAAAAAGGAATAAAAAGCCTATAGTGTAGTACAGCAGAAAAAGGAGTGAGCTGCTGAAAGCTGGATAATTTGAGGATATAGAGATGTCACTTCCTCCTTTTGCCAGGCTGTGAAATTCTTTGCAATTCCCATTGGTAAAGCTGCCAACACAAATAGAGGAAAAAATGGAAACTTTTGTGCAAGTCCTCCTTTGGTGAACAGAAGAACATATACTTTCAAAGAAACAAATTTATCAGCACCATGTTTGATACAAACTTTTTTGAAGCGCTATGGAGAAAGCACAGAGATCTTACCCAAATCAAGAAAGCATATAAGAAATTTATTAATTAATTATGGTAAAAGGTTGTTAGAATTATGTTTCTAAGGAATGCTTTTAGCAACAGATGCATACATAAAACCCATGGAATACTAACTTGTCTAACAGTTACGATGTTATCTGTAACTTTAGGGAAAAGCTGGCTGTGTGATACCTGAGGATTGTTGTTAACTAGCTGTTAGTCTCTTTAGATTAAAATATTGAGAGATCAACAGTTGATATGGTTCAGCAGTACTTTCAGAGCATGAGCTCTTTATTAACACTTTGGTGACACATTGCATAAATGTCATTGTACAGAAAGAGCTATAAAAACTTGGTACCAAAAAAAGTAATTATTATTTTTAATTTATCTTTTGTTCAAAATGTTAAAGGACGCTGGTAGGACAGTGTCTCATAATTGTCTGAGAATAGCTGTTTCCGGTAAAGGCTAAATTAACTGACCCAGTTAAGCTAGGTATCTCCCTGGACTGTCCATAACTAGACATGGAGAAGAATTTTCACCGTAATATCCTATGTAATTCATGTGTGCTTTTGGTTTTTACTTAAGGCTTCTTTTCAAGGTTTTTATACAGTGTAAACCATTTTTCCATAAAGTGGCTGGCTTCCATAAATTTATGAAACATAAGCTTCATTTACTCAGAGATTTTCTTGAGTTTTTTTTTTAAGTGAATTACTGTACAGGCAATTACAAAATTACAAATCTTGAGATTTACTTCTTTTTTGGAATTTCTTATTTGTACCAGTTTATTTTTAGTGCATGTATAGAAGTAATCACTTGCACTGAAAGTTTGTATTTAAAAAAAAAAAGATGGATTTTTTCTTACATATGTATCAATCATAGTAAGGGAGGTGACCTCAGTGAAACTGCTGATTTTGTTAATCCATTAAAGAGATAGTCTAAAAGAGATTATTTGCTAGAAGAGAGTCACATATGGATAGTCTTTTTCAGGGTGAGTCAGGCATTCCTTAATTCCCATGTCTCCCAGGTCGGAACCTAAACACCATCTTTCCCCTCATGCAAAAAGCACTTCCCCTACCAGGCTTTGCTCCAGGCACAAATAAACAGTGTGAGCCCTAACACTGTGCCCAGAAAGGTCAGGATCTGTTGCTGCTGCTCCCGTTTTGCCTGCCCCAGCACAAAAGTACAGCCTTGAAGCAGTTTGCATACCACAGTTTAGGAATCCCCACTTTAGTTGTCTCAGTCCTGATACTGCTGTAGCTTTCTGGTGGGGAGGTCCATGATAATTACGGAGGTGAGAGTCAGCTTTCAAAATAAACAGTAAGTTAAAGCAAGGAGAGAGCCCTTGTTTTATATGAAAAATCTATCATGCCATTCCTCAAACCATCATTTCTGAGTATGTAGCAATGGAGTAGCCACGTGTGTACTGAGGGAGTGGGGAAGAGGAAGGAGGGCTGGTCCTGTTGCAGAAGCAGAACAGAAGCTTAAAAAGTGCTCGGTATGAGCAGTGAGAACTATTGTACCCATCTGAAAAAATGACAGATATAAATGGACAGCATTTTGTTTACTCAAACTGGATGTTACCTAGCATAGGAGGCTTGGCTGAGAGCAGTCAGATGCTTAAACACTCTTACTGGGTGTCTTTGAATGCGTAATAATTAAAACGATTGAAAATGTGGTCTGCTGATCAGAAGTTCAAGTCAAAACTCCCAACAGTTCGATCTCTTCTTTCCCTTGCAGCTTTGAAAGTCTGCTTCAAAAATGTAAACTCCTTCCCAGCTTTCATGTAACTGTAATTGTCTCCTGTACTTTCTTACATAAACTTTTTATTTGATCATAAAACAAACTTGGAAGATTATACTAGAGTTGACTCTCTAGAACCATAACTAAAACTAGATTTTAAGCTTTCAGTGTTAAGATTGTATTTGTGCCCAGCACTGATCACTGACATGTTACTAATTTTGATTGGAGCCCTAGAAAATGTGGTAATAAAACCACATAATAATTACCAGAGGCTTGAATTAATACTTTTATGAATTATTTGTACCTTAGATGCCTGCAAAAGATAAGGTGTTACATGACAGCCTCCCTTTCAAAGAAATTATATGAAAATGCTTTTCACAAAGTTTGTACCTTGAACTTGAAATGCATTTTGCAAAGTTCATTTTTTTCCTTTGTTTTCAATCAGAATTAATATAACAGACACTCAAAGTGACAGGTGGAAATGAGTTGTGAATGAGTACTTTTTGGAAGAAAATTCATTGAAACCAGTGGAAGAAATCAAGATGGGAGATGTTGAGGCAGAAAATACTGTTTCCAGTTACGATAATTTTTTGTTTATGGCATTGGTGTTTCAAGTTAAAGGCTTAATATTTAAACATAAAGGCATGAAGATGCATACATGCATTTTACAGAGTTACACATAAGACTGCAGAAATAAATTGAAAAATGTGAGTGCTAAGAAAACATAAGCAAATTAAGACAACCTCAAAACTTTTTTTAAAAAAGTGTTTTAAAGCTCTTCCAGGAATGTGATTTGTGAATATGTACAGTTTGTTGCTGTTAATAATTCATGTTTACAATGCGTAATCCTTATGTTTATAATATTTTTTGGTTACCACTGTTCGAAAATCTGATATACTTACATGTCTATTTTTTCTTTGAACTCAGAACTTAGCTAGCTTCCATCTGTTCTTCAATTTGTCTTTTGAGATCTAATCAAACAGCTTTTACATTTTGGTGGCAGTTTCGATAATGAAAAAAGTGCATGCCCTGAAATCCAGCTGGCAACCTGGTTTTACTGGTTTTACTGTTGCTGTTCTCTGTATCCAAGACGTTGCTCTCTGCAATGCTAAGGGGAATAAGGAGAGAGAAGGTGATGGGGACTGTGATGAAATCGCAGACTTTGCTCTAAGGAGCTGCAGGCTGGTGAGTGCTCAGCCGGAACATGAGAGCTTTAGTGGTGGCTGCGGAGTGTAATAAATACAGTATTATAATAGTAATTATTTTATTTGTCTCACTCGGTTTTACAGACCAGCCATAGAGCAGGTAGGAGGCACTCATAAGGTAAAATTCAAAGGACAGTTTGTCTGCCCATAAAGCCTAATGGATTGTCACAGATACAGCTCAGAGAAAACAAACAAACCAAAAGTTACAAGACAACACAGCTGTCTTAGTGGGGGTTGTAAATTTAAATTTAGTTTAAATTTCTTGGACAAGCACAGCAGTTCAGATCTGGGAATTTATTCTTTCTGACAGTTTTGCAACTAAAAAGGCAAACTAACAAAAAAAGGTGAAAGCAGTTGAGTGAGTTTTTTGGCAAAGTTGTGTTGGCTGGAGGCACCATTATACCATTGTCCATTATATGGGTAAAAGTTGCCACCCCCAGGGCCTGCCGTGACCCCCAGAGCCAGGCAGCCAGCCAGGGTAATGTGGAGAGGCCCCGAGGTGCGGAGAGGCAGGGGCTGGCGCAGTCCTCTTGTTCAAAGCACCTTCAAACCTGCTTTGAATGCAAGATCAGAGTCCACTAAAATATTTATTTGACATTGAATTTGATCTCCAGTAATGAAACTATTGACCAACCCAAAATTTCACAGGCAGGCCTTTCTCAAAAGGTGTCTCCGCTTCTTAAATTCACTTTGTGTGTGTGTGTGTGTGATTTTTATCACTGTCTTGCTTGAAAAGCAAATTGACTCACAATGTGGAGTGGTTGTGGTGGCTCTCAGAATGTATTAAGACAAGGTTACTCAATGGCAACAAAACATGCTGCTACTGTGTGTTTTTCCTTCTAATGTCCCTTGAGAAATACTTTGCGTCATGTGATGAAGTCTGAAGGAATAGTGAAAAAACAGCAACTGTGAAAATGCATTCAAGGGAAGCATATGTTCCCATTAGTATCTTAAAAAGAGATTACAGTTTATATAAATAGAGCATTTTCCTTCTCTCCAATTTCTCTACATAGAGGAAAAAGAAAAAAGAGATAAATAAATCTTTCATACCTCCACTACTATTTTATTAGGCTGCAAAGCTGTGGATGTAACAGTGATTGGAGCTTACGCGGCCCTGCATAGTTTGGTGGTTTGTGACATTCCTTAAAATGTAAAAGTGTGCTGGTAAGCTTTCGTTTTTGGTTTTGTATTCTCTGTATTGCAGGCAAACTGAAAAACAGCCTATAAAGCAACTGTAGAACAGGAAAAATGCTATCTGAAGTAATTGTCACTACTGTGGCCCTAAACCAAACACTTTTGGTTGCAGAACTAATTGAGAAATTCAAAATAGCATTTCATACTTTTGTATTTTCTCAAATGAGTACAATTTTTATTCACTAATATCTGCTGTTTTCCTTTCTGTCACGTTTGTGTCCTTATCATGCTGGTGTAAATAAAGGGCATGAAGTAACTTCTGATTTATATGTCCACAGAAAACATCTCCTCCTTAGTAATCTCAGTTTGCAAACAGAGCAGTTCATCAGTCACAGGGATGCTGGGACAGTGGTTTCCCCTGTCAGCCTGAGAAAGGAGCTCATGCTGTAGGATGTAATAAGTTTCTCTGATCACCTCTTGACTACTGCTGTGTGCACAGAATTATGACATATAATTTTTTTCTCTCTACTATGCGATAAACACCTTTAAAAGTGTATGGGACTATACTTTGCCTCCAGGTGTTCAGAACTGAGAAATGATAAAACCATCTTGTTTTACTGGGAAAAGGCGGAAGGCTGATGGTTATTTCTTTGGTCCTTGCGTTCTTGGGAGCCAAGACATGTTAGTCTGTAGCTGAAGATGGGAGGACAGAGGCGAAGTGGTGGCCAGGGGTGGCAAACAAGTCTGCTCTGGTTTGGAGCCACTGAGGAAAGACCTGCTGTGTACGGAGGTGTGCAAAAATCGTGACGGCATGCTCCTAAACTGCTTGGGGAGTCTTAAGACCAGGCTGGCTTCCCCCTGCCTGAAGCCTGCTAGAAGAAAAGACACATTTTGTTCCTCATCTGCTACTAGTGAAGACTCTCTGCAGTTCATTGCGCAACGTCTAAGGGTTTGAGCCTTAGAGCTTACTGCCCATGAATGTCCCATGGCTTTCAGTCTACCCCTGGCAGCATTTTCTGCAATAGCTTTTTCCTTTGTTTCCCTTTTTTTGGTAGTGAAAAAAACAACTGCTTGCAAGCAATCTTGCATTAGCAACCATCTGACATCTTAGTTGTTTAAGCAGTTAAGAATGAGGCTATACCCAATGCTAATGTCAAAAACAACATCTGAAAGCTGATTATGCTCTCCCTAGTACTTTATATATGCTCCGGTGGGTTTTCATTGTTGAAGAGGTGGGCCTTTATTATGCCACATAATGCAGTAAAATGAGGATTACTTGGATTTCAGTGCATGAGATAATAGCAGCTGACAGGCACCTGTTTAAGGAAGTATATTGGATTTCTAAGCACAAGTGTTTTACAAAAATTAAGTGAGACTTCATATGAAAAAACTTCTGTACTTAAACTTCATAAATAGGTTTAAGTACCAAACAAAAAAAAGGCATCAGGGAATCTGGATGGATATATTTATTAGTGGCCCTTACAGTCCTGACAATCCATTCTAAGAATAAAGTGTGGGACCTGTCAAATGATGGCACAAATATCCTAATCTGAACTGACACGGCTTTCTAGCCCAGTTCATCAATCATGTTTTACTAGCTTTAACAGAGCCAAGCTGCTATCTGTCAATTCGATGGCGTAGTGGTGACAAAAACTGGTGCTGAAAATGTGCTGCAGGTGTAACTTTCACTCAAAGAGCATTTCTGAGTAGCAGTCAAGTTTGTGTTTGCATGGGGAGAGAGTGCCATCTTCAGTTTCACATCTCCATGTGAAACAAGCCTAAGCTTCCTAGTGCTGCCGGTGGCTAAGAAGTGGAGGGAAATGTATCAGCTGGAATTTGGAAACGGTTCTCAGGTCTTCCTTTTGTAAGACTTTGGACTTAAGAAAAAAAAAAAGATAAACACCATTTTCTTGTCCTCATTTTAAGATACAGTTAATTTAGATACATCTGTTGTAATGAGTAATTTGCAGTAAAGTAGATTGGGCTTTGTACTTTGGTTTGCGATGCCACATGAAGAAAATAACAATTGCCAGTTGGATTGCAACCCCCTTGTAACCAGTAGCACACTGTATGCATAAGAAAGGGGAGCTTGGAGTCTGCACACTGCTGAGTATTTACTGTGTTTTGTAAGAGCCATCAGTTCCATGTATTCTTTTAGCCCAGAATTGACTTTGTGTTTGCATTGGGGTCCTGGCACTTGACCTTTGTTTTTCTTGGCTCTGTCTCATTTTGCAGCAGAGCTCGAGGACACTCATCTCTTGTTTCCAGCATGTTAACATATTCAAGTAAATATTATCTGGCACAGACACATACATTATCCTTTTGGGGAGTATTTGTAAAAGTTTTAAAGTCCAGATCAAACAATGGCATCCATCTTCCTTCCTTCTGAATTTCCTTTATTCACAAGATTAATGTTGCTGGCAAAATTCTTTCTTTGATCTCTAAAAAGACTTTATTTTGTCAATATTCACAGACATGGTTAGCGCTTATAAATACCTGTATCACTTGCAGAATATATATGCCCAGGTACGTCTTTTCCGTATATTTTAACACTTAATAGGACTTTGCACAATAAGGAGCAGATGTGTCATAGCGACAGCAGGCGAGCAGGGACCAGGAAGGTGGTTTCATTAAAAGAGCCTTGGGATAAATGCAGCACATTAGATACCTACTGAAAGACAGGAGCTGTTGATGGGGTGACCTCTGAATGCAAGTCATCTTACTATAAACAGAAGGGTGTGGAAAGCCATTGGACAGAGCCAAGCTTGTTTACTATCGAGATCTCCTCTTAGTTAACTTAAGTAACCGGACTGTGCTGGGCTTGGTGTGACAGTTCAAAGAAGAACAAAGTGTCTTCAGTACTTCCGAGTTCAAAAAATCCTAGCTGGCTGGTGCAAAAGCTTTTTGGTCCTGAAATTCTGTCTGCTCACCTTAGCTGTTCTACAGTGGAAGTTAATTACTGTGAAACATAACAGATACTCTCTTTTTTTTTTTTTTTTTTTTTTTTTTTTTTTTGTCCTGGAAACTGACTTTGCATATTTGGGGAATTCGTTTCTGTTCTTCAGAGACAACTGAGGTAAGGTTATGATGGATTTTAATTTGTGATATTGATGCAAATGTCGTTTAGTGATAAAATGGGAAATATAAATGGGTACTAATTCCACATTCAGATTCTATTCTGAAAAGGATATTTGGGTTTCATTTCTGTAGTAGCAGTTTCAAACTTGTTTTTGGAACAACATATTTGTTTATAGTGGCTCTAGAGTACAGGAGTTTAGGTAGGTCACAGGACTGAATCCATCAGATTCTTCCAGGAGCAGTTTTTTCTTACAACAGGAGGTTACTTGTTAAGTACTGTAAGAACTAAAAGGCATCATTCTGTAAGATGCTGCAAATGTCACATTTTGTCAAATCTGTGTGCTGTTCTTTGGTGTGTTATTCAATAACGTATTTGTAAGAGACACTTAAAGGCCAGTATGCTGAGACAGGTGTCTAGACATAAATTGAGTTCAAATTAATTAGCCCTAAATGACAAAACCTGTGGCTACAAATAAAGTGAATTTAATTTACTAATACTTCATTCGAGTCCATTTAGTCCATTTCAAAGTTGATTAGACATCAGTTTGGAACAAATAATGCTAAAGTATAATTATGCTAAAGCATCAGTCCTGCCTTCTCAAAGTTCACTTTAACTGTCTCTGTAACGTTATCTGTCAGTTGCCGCTATGAGTTTGTATTTGAGTCTTACTTCATTGTGAATCTCTTTCAAACTTTTTAATGCATTTTGCAATTTCACAGACCATTATTTTGAGAATAAATTCTGGTTAAAACCTTACTTCTTCAGGGACTCTGTGCATGTTTGTTGCTGTTGTATTCAAATGCTTTTCTCTGCCTTGGGGTCTGCGTAGCAGCCAATTGCAGCTGTGCCGGCTGCCGTGCTGCATTCAGAGGGCCACGGTGGAGCTGGCATAACGATTACTGCTTCTTAAATGTCCGTTTCATTCAGGGAAACTCAGGAGGGGTTTACTCTGGGAGTGCTGTTTTATTATCCTAGCACAGCAAAAACGAAGTCCCAGGGAAGAAAGAGCAACGCCATTTGGCCCAGCTGTAAAGAGCCATTTACTGCTATAGAGAATTGTAATGTGTAGGGAACCTGTTTGGACGAAAGGTATGATAAATTATTGCAGCCAATAAGTTCTTCGATTTTGTTCCTGGGGTCTGGTGAGCAGCAAGCATCAGGATCCAGTTACATGTTTCTTTTCTTGGATTGTTCACTATTTTCTGAAATCAATTTCAGCGGAACAGCTTTTGACTGTCTCACTACGTTTTTTGCCATTAGAATTTTTTCTAAAGTAACTCAAATGTAAATTTGAAAAAGGTATATAGAACAAGTAATATTATAAATTCCTGGATTAAAAATACAGTTCTTGCCACAGCATTTTTCCAAGACAATTTTAGATTTCTAAAGTGCTTAGTATACCTTGTTAAATGGTACAGCAAATCAAGTAGCATCAGCCTTATATGTATGTGGATAGTATCAAGCCAAAAACCTCAAATTTGTCTTTGGCAATATATCTCTATGTTTGTGTGATCATGCAAGCATGTATGTGTATGTTAGAGTGGGCATACAGGGAAGCTAATTCATCTGTTACAGAAATTAGAAGTCAAGGTTATTCTCTAAACTTCAGCGGCTGTGGATTGATAAAATGTCCGAGTATACTGTAAAACAGAGGAAGCAAGTGAAAAAACACACTGCATACTATCTGTCTCATTTGCATGCTTACCTAGCTTAATTTTTTTGTTTTCTATTGTTTTCTTTGCAAGTAGCTATACTTACAGTTTTCCTGAAGTTACATTTACTTTGGGAGAATATAGGAAACAAATAGCACTTTACTCAGTTCTGAACTTTGAATTGAAAAATTTACAAAATAGTTTTAGAAGGGATTACAATTTTAACATTATATATCATTTCAGTATTTCAAATAAAAGGATAGCATGGCTGTATCACATTTATGTTTAAAAGGTATGTGAGCAGTTTGTAGAATTTAATGCCTTAGTTAATATGCTACTTATTTGGTTTTTATATTTTATTTTATGAACTTTTATTTTCAACTGTGGTGCTGGAAAAAATACATTTCTGTAATATCTTAACAGAAAGTATATTATCTATGTGGTTTATTTCTCTACTTTATGCAATATTTAATCATTGCCCCGAATTAATACATGATTAAAAAGTATTCAATTATAAGTAAAGATCTGAAGAAAATGTGAAGATTTTTTTAAAAGCTAATTTTAAAATTAGTCCCATTTTAACTCCAAAAGGGTGCAAGTTAAAATATATACTGAAGAAAATGGATTGATTTAAAAAGCATAATTATTTTATTTGTGTTGGATTGAACAGAAAGCGGTAAGCTGTATCGCAGACTTGTAGAATTTCCATATTATTTTAGCTAGGGTTAATCGAAGATCGGCTTCCTAAATATTGAAGCAAAGTTCTCGGTGTGTTCTCATAGCAAATCTGTAATTGTTCTTCAAAATTCATTTGAGTAATATTTAAAAGTAATTAGCTGAGCTTTACAGTTACATAACTTTGGCTGATCGTCTGATGTAACTGATAATAAAACCTTTGGAGGGTAAAATAATCGGAAGCGATTTCATGTAAACAAAGTTTCTGTATGTATTATAATATTTATTTGCACACATGCGCAAAACCATGTTCTTGTGTGTTCGCATGCATGTTTGAACAGTTCATTTTATCAAGGGTTTTCTCCTGTATAAAATGAATTATGTCATGGTGTTAGATTTTTGCTGTACTTACAGTATTTGTACTGCTGTTCCAGGTGAGCTCTGCATTCAATTAGAGTCACAGCTAAGAACCAAATGTACATGCTGCTCTGCACATTCAGAATGTTAGCTCCACTGAAGCACAGTTTAACTTGATTGATACTTGGATTTTAAAGCAAATAAGGACTAATTTTTGCCTGTGGCAAGAAATCTTTGAAGTTTCATGCCTGTGCTGAGGCTGGATTAGTTAAGCGGTAGGACTGGGGCTGGGACTATGACCCTGTTGTGCTTGGCAGGTTGTGATAAATGGGGGAATCTTTCTTAACCTCGTGGCCAAAACATTCCAGGATCAGGTTGGGGAGACAGGAGAGGAGGGAGGGGGTCAAAAGACGCAGGAGACTTGGCATGTTAGAGCCGAAGACAAAGGACACTTGCTTGTTTTTCTGAAATAGGGGCAAATGCACAGACTCTTGTGGGAAAAAAGTACTGCAGATGCATTGCAATATATCCTCTATTGTTATTTCTGACTGTTGACTTTGGTAGATGAAATTCATCCTTCACTATGAAGCTGTCTCTTTTTGTTTTGAGTGCTTTCAGAGTTTAGAGAATCTTGGTTGTTATATTTTCCTAAACTGAAGAGGTTTTTTTTATTTGATGCCTGAGATGTGTGTATAAATCCATCCAAAATAAATTGGAAGAACTCCTTATTCCAAGTAATTGCCTGTTAGCTAAAGAATTTACTGGAGGACTGCAAATATAAAAAAAATTGTATGAATATTTTTTTTAATAACCCACCAGTTAATTAATTGCTACTGGAAACCTAGTTCAACTGTTTTATTTATAGAACATTTTGAAAAGTAAAACATACTTTTAAGTATTATAAAATTACATATTTTAATGTACAGTATTAATAAAAAATCTAAGAAATTATTTGGATATGTTAAAGTAGTATACTGGGACAAACCAGTCAGATTTTCATATCTGAAAAAAGAAGCAAAATTGCCTTTTATGTGAGCTGACATACGATCTATCAAGTGGTTCTTGTGGCATTTTAAGAGCTATACTGCCTCTGATGTTGTCCCCATTGGCTAATAATGAAAAATATGTTACTAGATGGTGGTTTGACATTTGTTTACACACTTTATACTGTAAATACAGCTATTTTGGCTAGTGTTGAGAACTATAGCATAAAGCAAATTAAAAAAGAAGGTATTTTTAATGCGCTTTCTAATTGTGGCTGTTGTTACTAATATACAAGCAAACATATGATGTATCCCTTTGTATAGATAAAATCAATCATTTATCGTTTTACGATTTATTTCCCTGAATGACATTTTAACACTATGATATCAATAGCATTTTTAATGACTATTGTAAGTGTTCCTGGAGTTTACCTGTTCATTAATATTTGAATAATTAAATGTAGATCGTATAAATACAAAGTAGTTTCAGTAAATACAATTCTGCTTCTGTGCTGCTTACTAGCATATAGTAACTGTGTGTACATTATGTGTATTATATTTTCCTGTGTATTTATTATAAAGTATTTTATCTGTCATTTGCCTGTGATAAATTATTCTTTTTTCCTACCCTTTGAAAAAAATGCTTGTTTCTTAGAAGCATTTTCTTCACTCTTATTGAAGATTTCTACAGGCACTGAACAGTAAACTAACCAGAAACGAACTAAATTTGGTTGCGTGACGATACAAATGCATGTGAATAGGTCTTAGAGTATATCCACTTGTTTGTGAGAATTTACTGCACCATTGTATGTCATTTTAAATTTCCTCTAAGAAATTATTTTTTCATGAGTTAACATCTGGGCCATAAAGAACTGATTATTTTATTTTGACTAGCAAGTAGTTTGAGGTACAAAGAACTTTTTTGCATCCTTACCCTAATAGAAGTAAGTTGCTAAAGTTTTTGGTTATCTAATGTAGTTAATTAATGTTACAACAGCTGCTAGAAATTATCACTACAATGTTAAACAAATTAGCTTCAGTAATGAGGAAGAACAGA
This sequence comes from Falco peregrinus, assembly GCF_023634155.1. NCBI lineage: Eukaryota > Metazoa > Chordata > Aves > Falconiformes > Falconidae > Falco > Falco peregrinus. The sequence goes on from NC_073727.1 coordinate 37,464,182, forward strand.
AATGTATGAAACTGAAGAAAAAGGACAGCTGTTCACTGTGAATGTACAGGCGATTTACTTGGTAATTTTCAAGGTGGAATGGGATGTGCAATTGCTTATTACCTTCTCCTTCTACTTCGACTTTTTTCCCAGTTCTGAACACACTTTTATTTTTAATTTGCAATGTAGTCATTTTTATACATTTAAAGTAGGTGGGGTTAATTGCAAAAGCCTCAGTGCATTGTACAAAAAATCCTAGTGTTGTAGAATTAGCTGATGACTTCAGCTTGGGCGGTTTTCATAGATCAAATTATTTGTTCATGTTCATATTCACAGATATAATCTGTTGAAAAGTCAGATATTTATGGTCAAATATCTTTGATCTACTACCAGGAGAAAAACTACCATGGAATAGCAGAACAGGGGGGTTTGTTGGTGGTTTGTTATTGTGGTTTGGTTTTTTAAAATTTTTATTTTATATTAATACTGTTTTAACATGGTCTCCATCTCATTCCCACCTTCCACAATGCCTACAAAACCCTGCCAGCTGATAATGGGTAGGCAGGTGCTGAGCTAAAATCCTGTTCATATTACCTGCTCATATTACCTTGTTCATCCTCCCTCCAACCTGTCCTCTTGCTCTGTCCACCTGTTGCTTTTTGCCACTAATTGAGCCTCCTGTCCTACAAAGGCATATGCACATACTTACCTTCTTTATTCTGAATCCTTTCATTGGAGGTAATGGGCCTAACAGCCATGTTCCTATTTAGACTTAAGCTTACATCTTTGTAGGCTTGTCCCAAGCTTGACAACTCTTTAGCTCAGGGAATGCCTTTTTGCTAAAGGACTGACTACAACAGCATGTTTGCATCCCCAGAGCTTGGCACATGTACTCAACGTGGAGGTACTCTTGCCTTTCAGGGTTGTGAAGGAGAGCAGTGAATAACTGGTATCCTTTCTGACAAAAATAATCAAAATTTAGAGCAGTAATTTCCTTTTTTTTCTGTCAAACGTGCTGGTGGTGTTCAGCTGGAGCTGAGGAAGCCAACAGTCTGGAATGATCCTTGCCTGCAGCTACAGTCAAGCCTCCCCTTTCCTGAGCCTTATCACAGCACAACTTCCCAGTGGTGACATCATTTAATTGAAGTTGACATTTTAGACCAGGTATAGTCTGAACTCTCGTCAGGATGTGGAACTGAATTGCTGTAATGAAGAAGTCAGATAACCTTTCTTCATCTGTGAATAATGGTCACTTACATTTTCTCATTTTCTGGTACTCTTGTGCACATACAACAGTGTCCACTGAATACAGTTGTCTCTCCTGAGAAATGAAGAAGGGTCCAAATGACACAGAAGTGATTTGAGTTCTTCTTAATAGATACACACTAAAAAATGTACTGAAAAGCTGCAGTACATCACTAGTTTTTCTCCTTTGCTGAAGGACATCTACAAGGATCAACATTTCTTCCAATTCTGTGTGACATACATGTGCTTGACTGGCCACACAGCATGGGTTCCACTGTCAGACACTGCAGGTAATACACTGATATCCTACCATTACATCTGGCTCATATAGCTATAGCTATAAAAAGCAGTGAAGAAAAGTTGGCTGGAAGTGTACCTGAGCAAAAGTGGTACTGGTGAACAAGTCGGTGCACTTGGAAGAGCTTGTGCCTACCATGTTATCTTGAATAACTCAGGTCTCAACCTAGGAACTTTCTTTGGGTCATCAATAACCTAAGTTGTCATGCAGCTTAATCCACGTACAATGCTTTCAATGTACCCAAACTATTCCATCCCATTCCCTCAGACCATGAGAAAAATCAGGTATTCATTCATTCATTCTTAAATGGACCAGACTTTTATGAAGACTTTGGTGCTTGAAAGCTAATTAGTACAAAGCTCACATTGTCAGGGTATTGTGAACACAGTAGACCTGTCTTTCTGTTCCACTAAACAACATTTTCTGAACTTTTTAAATATCATTCAAAACCACAATCTTTGTCTTTAAAGTCCCTTTAGCTCTGGGATATACAACGCAACTGGTGAGTACACGCCTCTGAGACAGAGAGGACGGTGAAGCTGGTGGTAGTGTAGACATTTCTTACTCAGCGCTGACCCAGCATCAGTGAGTGAACTCTCAGTGTAGCTAAGAAACACAAGATTGTTGACCAGGAATAAGGCACATTTCTGGGGGCTGATCTCCTTTAACCTTAGCACATAGCAATATGCATATTAAAAATACAGAAGACAAACAAAAGAGTACAGGGAGAGAAAAAGGACTTCTCTGCTAAACTGGAATATTTTACGTATATGTGTTTCATCATCAGTGGTGAGGACGAGTATTTGACGGATGTGTGAACATGATGTTTACTGTACTTGGGTATCAGTATTTTCCTAGGTAGAAATCAGGATAGTGAAGAATGGAAAAGAGGAGGTGATCGACAAGGCCATTTGTTTAAATTTTCAGTAAGTGAGGGATGGAAAAGCTTTGACAAGTGTTCTTTGATCTTAAGGGGGAAAGGCAGATTATTTTCTGGTGAGGCAACCAAGTCAGGAGAGAAATTGGCCTTTGTTACTGGGGAGGTCAGTATGTGTAAGCTCTTGGGTGACCTAGGGAAATCTAGATCCCAGTGAGGCACCAGCATCTTCAGAACGGGGAAATGCCTTGTGGCAGAGATACTTGACTTGTGGTAGAGAAATCAGCATTAGCAGTAGAAATGCACTGTACTGTTGCTCATAGAAGATGGTTTCCACATGAAAAGAAAAAAGCATGTTTTATTATGCTTTATGGCACAGTACTATATGCCGTTAACAAAATAGCTTGAAGTATTTGCATGATGTATTTGCAACATGGCCAAGTTAACACAGCCATAGGAACATTAACTTTTGAACTTCCTGACTTTCATTGCTTTAAATTTCAGCTTCAAAGTTTACTTTTTTTTCTTTGCATTTGTTGGCCCTGGTTAGTTTTGAAAAGCAGGAGGAAAGAAAGTTCAGGTTTGCTGAGGGGGCACTGAACTTTATGCATATAACGAGAGACAATTTGTTATTCCTTTGAATATTAAATGATAACTCCAAAACAGTTTTGATACACCTAGTTTGCTTATGATATTTCTGTGGATCTGATGAATCACAAGATTAAATCTAGAAAGCATTGCACAGCATGGCTCTTTTCCTACATCCCAGTATGTTTTTCTCCTGAAAAAAGAGATCAATGGTATCTGGGAATGCTGAGATTTGAAAAGCAAACACATAAAAATAATAAAAACTGTGTGGTTACAACAAATCTGGAGGACATCATAGGACCATTACTGGGGTAAAAATCAGATGCATTTTTCTGTGTCTAGATTAAGAACAGTATCTTCTAGCTCATTTACAGTTTGGCGATACCAGGGAGGCACCAAGGGTATACTTGCAGATGCAGATGCGCTGAGACATACTGCTGACTTGTAAAGGTAAAAAAAGGCCACAGGCTTGTCTTTAGTCGTTTGTTTTTTGTTTTTTGTGGGGTTTTTGGGTTTTTTTTTGTTTTGTTTTGTTTTGTTTTTAAAAAAAGACAGGGAGGGAGGGAGGGAAAAAGAATGTCAGAGAAAAAAAATAGAATGAGACATTTCCAGTGCTAGTGCATTAGTATTTCTTCCAGAATGTGACTTGGGCAATAAATGAGCTCCAGGCTGGTGGAGCTTCCCTGCTTTTGCAACTGCTGAATGGGAGCTAACTGCTTTTCTTTCTTTTTCTTTCTTTCATTCTGGGAAGGGAGCCAGGCTGAAGGCCCATCCTCCCAGCAGGACGGGGGAAAGTGTTCTGTGAGCTATGAGCTATTAGGTAACCCAGGCTGAAACAAAAAGTGCTATTGTGGTGTGGCATTTGCCCTGCCTGCCCCACCAGTTAGGTGAAGGCATATTTCCTTCTTTCATCGTACACAAACAAACAAAAAGAAAAAAAGAAAGCCAGTTTTTCCCACAGTGCATGTATAAATGTATTTCAAAATGTAGAGGATAGTACTTTACAGGTTCCAATCGCTTAAATTATGACTTGACTGTCACACCCTCTGGTATTTTTTAAAGTGCACTTGTGCCAAAGGCAATTTAATATGTGTTTTTAAAATTTTTGCAGGTATAAAAAGATGTTAAAGAAGCTTAGAGCTCTGAACCGAGTGAACCCATTAATCAGGTTGTAAAAACAAACATGCAGGAAACACTTCCACTAGCAAGAAAGTACCAGGGAAGGAAAGCTTTGTCCCCAAAGATAGCATATGAATGAGAAAGCTGAGTAGTTAAAGTTGTCTCAGATTTTATCAGTTTATGTCATAAATACACCTTAGTGACACCTACTTCTGTAAAACTTTTCAATAGAAACAGTTTTATATTGGATAAAACTTTCTAAGTAGCGCAAAGGCTTGTGCCAATGGTAAGACTGTGCAGTGTTCCTGAAAGGTGCAATCCTTATGGTCTCCCTGTAAGAATGAAAAAGGCATTTACCTGGACTGATGAAATCCCTATTTACCGTCTATGTATTGTGCATACCAGCAAGGGCTCTAGTGTGTCGCCGCTCACCATGACCGCCTGGTGAAATAAGATCATGGGGACACGCTGCACCACTTTGCAGCTGCTTGGTCTGTCTTTAGGCTGATTCGTGTCAAAGTTTCATCCACGCTGTTCTCTGCAGAGGTTTATACAGAAAACCTAAAGCATTGTGGGAACGGTGAAGAGTTTCACTTCAAAAAGTGGAAGCATTTAGCAGATTAGTATATGTTTTGTAAGTGATAGCTCCTTCTATAAACAATTAGAGTCAATGACTGGTTCAAGGAAGCTGAGGCTCTAAAACATGAAACTAGCAGGAGACATCTCTCCATTGCTGTAGTCAGTGTTGCAGGGAGAGCGGGTTTCGTGGAAGGTGAAATGAGGCACACAGGCTGTGTGGTGACAGTGGGCACTCCCTACCTTGCTGGCAGCTCCGTTCTATTTCCTCAATGTTTTCCTCACTACCTGTCCTCTTCAGTAGCCAGCAGAGAGAAGCAGCCGTTATTCACAATTAATCTTGGCATAATTCCACTCTGTCTGAAATAGATGACTTCTCTGGGTCAGGTGAAATACATCTATATCTTTCTGTTAGATGTAAAGGAAGCCTGGGGTGACAAGCCTAGAAAGATTTAGGTGCCTAAACTGCAGGTATTTGATACTAGATGTAAATAAAATAACCCTCTGGGTTATTTTTCATTGCAAGTTACATGTACACCGCATAGTGTTGCAGACCAGAGTTACTACTGTATTTGCCTGGGGAGGAGTGGAGGAGACAGAAGGGTAGCAATGATACATTTAATCATGAACATGTCTTACCTTAGGAAAGGTTTGCATGGAAAATAGAAAGAAGTGACAGTGGAACAGCAATGGTTTCCTCTGTTTCCATCCCTTCCTCTCACCCCTGTGCTGTGCTACACATTTGATGCCCCCACACAGTGTCCACAGTGTTCTTATTCCATTTCTAAAGATGTGGAAACATATATGATGTCTTTCAGTATGAAGTCTCATCTACTGTGCTACATAAAATACAAAGGTCAACTTAAGTAGTCTGCTTCCATACCTGAAACTTTAAAATAATTTGCATTCTACTTTCTTTTTTTTTTTTTAAAAAGGTCAGCATATTCAAAGCTCTGATCTGTTTTGATTAGAGTTGTTGATTTTAGTTGATGCCATAACAATTCCATTGCTAAGAAAGTGGAAGAGACTAGTGCACAGGTAAACCTAGCTTATGTGATGAGTGAAAAACTTGTTTTACTTAGGACTAACTCGTGTAGATTTTAATATAAAAAATACTTTAATAGTGAATTGGAAAATAAGTTGATTCATACAGCATGCTTTTCCTCATTCTTCCTTTGCAATTAGAACTGATATTTTCCAATCTGCTGAGATATGAGAAATGCACTTTAGAATGTGATTCACTTAAAATACAGCTATGTACAGTCTCTCCACTGTGAACAGTTGGGGAAAAAAAATTTTCTATTGGTTCAAGGTCTTCTGCTCAACAGTAGCATCAGTGTTTGGGTTTTTAATTAAGTCAGAAACCTACACAAAATTTGATAGTGAGTAACTATGATATTACATTTTAATGTACCTTTTAATTTCACGTTACAGTTAAATAAAAACTGGTTTTATACATTTATGTTATATAAGTATTCTTTTCAGATGTTTCTTTAGGCATCTTCAGCATTTCTGTTTGTTTTTGCAGAAGCCTCACTGAGATTTTCTCTTTGCAGGACATGCACAGCTATAGTATTATTTGAATTTAGCAGTCAAAAAAATGCTTCGTTCTCAATAATATCTCGATACTTTTTAAAAATGAGTTTGAAAGCATATATATTTGCAGAATGGCTACAATTTGTTACTAAATCATGGCACTGTATCTTTAAGCTAGCCCTGGTCCTGTTTTTGTAGGTCAAGATAATGTCATTATTTGTTTTATGGTAGCAATGAAGGATGTCATAGCAGCAAAGGAAACCTTTGTTTCAGTAGGCATTGTACAGACAGTCTCTGCTAAGGTTTTTGTTGTTGTTTTTAAGATGGTTGTAAAACTAAATGTAAACAGTGTCAAAGTTGGCATCTACAAAACGTTTGAAAGAGAAGCTACTTTTCTTTACTATTCATTCTCATAGCAGTGCCACAGACATCCTGAGATACATTCTTCTCATGTATTTCTATCAGACCCTTCCCCCTGATTGCCCCATCCTCTCCTGGGGCCATTCGACAGACACGATCCCTTCCCTGGACAGTGAGTAGAAGCTGGTGAGCTTTCACCAGGGTAGTTTGCTGCAGGGAGGTGTCCAGGCAGTAGAAGTGCGCTTGCTCTGCCCACATTGAAAACAAATCAGAAGTGGCATTAGCACAGGCTAAGCAAGCATGTAGGCATGCTTTAAGAGATGTCTCTGGGTCTGCAAAAAGGACTTTTGCCTCCTCATTCTTGTCTCCTTGATGCCAGAGCTTCCATAGCTCAAATATGCAGAGCTGTTTCCTCCAGGTCCAAAGCATTGCTGGCTCTGTTCATGCCCTGTTGCTCACCTACCAATTTGGGAGGGGTGCTTGAGGCAATATTTGATGAAGTAGATGAAGCTCAGCAGATTTGTTGCCAGAATAATTTACTGCTGATGTTGCAAGAATTTTCAGCAGTGCTTATTGTAAATGTTAGAAGAGATTTCTCACCTGTGTTGCATTATGAGTTTAATACCATGATTGTGTGTGCAAGAACACCTCACAGAACAGGACCCGTTCATGGTTTAACATCTAGTGTAATGAGGCCCAATAAAATCATGTTAAAAGGATGTTAATGTTGCAAAGGAAAACATCAGAAGCAAGGAAATGCCAGAATTAATATGGCCTGTGGAAATCTAGTCTCTTATGCATTATGGTGCAGATCTTATTACATGACATACTAGGCTTTCCAGGGGATGTGTCCTTTTTTCAGTGAATGTGTAGTTAGTTTTTTCTTTTTATGTTTCCCAGTCTGTATTTGTTTAACACAAAGCATCCAAAGGCCATGCTTAATCTAAAATCATTCATTATGTAGTATTTCTCATATACCTTAAGTGAAGTTCTTCAATGCTTAATAAATGCATCTCTTTCTCACACTACCCTCATAGTATCAGATACTTGTAACAGTGTTAATATTTAAAATACAATGAACCAAGGCAGAGATGAAGGCAGAAAATGTATTAAATGTTGACTGTTTTTTCCCCAATTTGAGTCAAATTAGACCTTCATTTTTCTGGATAAACATAACGTTTATACACTGCCTTGTAATTTCAAAGTATAGTTTCCCAGCTTGGATCATTAATTAGGTCTGCAGTGCAGCTGGTGTAGCAGAACGAGCCTGTTACTCTGGGCAAACTGGTCACTAAAGACTTTACTAGTGAGTTTCACAGATACCTGATGAATGCTCAGGCTTGTGTTTGTGGTGTTAGTCCCAAATCTAATTAGAGGAGAGGAAAGCAAACTGCTGTGCTGTCCCATCCCAGCCAGCCCCTGTACTCTTCCCCATTCCACCCCTATGCCTGCCACATTTTTTTCACCTGGCTTCTGCTCTCTGATTTTGCCCCCTGCAGATCCCATTCTTTGTTTGTCTACTGATTTCTGTTCCTTTTCTCTGTTCCTCCCTGTATTTAAGTCTACAGGGGGGTTCTGTTTCAGGGTATTGCCTGGGTACCTGCATGGTGGGAGACAGGACTGACAGAGGAGAGAGGGACAGTTTTGCTAACGTCAGTCCCTTTCCTGGTGTCAGGGGGGCTCCAGCCGCTGGGGAGAAGTAATCCTAAGTCTTATTCAGCACCAGCATCTTTTGAGATGGAGAGTATTCAATGCAGGTAGGGTCTTCAAAAATTCAGGAGCCAGACTACAACAGGAGTCCACTAATGGTGTGAAAGCAGGGCTTTTAGAAGCTTATAAATTGAAACAAATTTGGGCACCATTTCACAGAGATGATGATTCCTGGCTACTGGTACACCTTGGACTGCCCCCACTTCCAGTTTTGGGGTTCAGCCTCCAAACCCGCAGGAGCTAAATCTGCTCAGCACCATAGTGGTGTGACTTTTAAAATGTACGCAACAGCGTGTTTTCTCAAAAATTTGCATTTAAGAATTTTTAGCTGGAAACGTTTCAAACAGGCAGGGTAGGAGATTCCAGCATAGTTTGACAAAATTCAAACCCTACTGAAACTGGTAACTTCCTGCTCTTGTGAATGATTTTCAACATGCATATAACTAAAATTATGAGAAAACCTGTGTAAACAGGGGGGTGGGGGGGGTGGGGGGGGAAGAGAAAATAGAGCAGAAGTAAAGAAAAAGTTCTTTTTATAGCATTTAACACATGAGAATGGAAATAAATGTGATGTTAGTGACAGTTAATTATTTTGAAAACAGTCAGCAAGGCAGATTAAGAGGAAAAACAGTGCAGCTGAAGACAAAGGGAACAATATTTGGTCTTTGATCAGATGTTTTCACAGTCATTTTCTGTTCACCTTCAAGGGTGGCATAATTTTATGATTAACAAAACGTGTTTTGCTACTTGAGTAGCCTTAAAGAGAAATGGTGTTCATTCCATATGGCCACTTGAAAGAAAATCACATGCCTGTTCCTCCTTTAAGAAAGAAGATTTTAATTATTGAATCTTTTCTCTCAAAGAGGGACTCTAAAGATACACAATGAAGTTTACATTTAGTCTCAGAGGAAAAGACAAGTCTATACCATGTGCTTCTGCTGCACATTTCCTTTAGAGAATGATCACAGATGAAATGCATCATCTATATACCAAGCTAAAAAACTGAAGTACTCTTAGATTTAAAAATATTTTGTTTTCATTGCAATATTCTTGAATACAAAACACTCACTTTTTCCCCCCCAAGTTTGTTGCATCTCACAGGAGGTGAGTCTTTTTGATGCAGCTGGTCTGTCACTTTTCTGCTACTCTGTTTTAAGGTACATCAAAATTTGTCAGTTGGTTGGTTTTTTTTTTTTACGTTCACCACACAGGTAGAGCATAATCTTTCAGCCATTTCAGTGACTTTCTAATGTTGGTCAAAGCAAGATGCAGTAGTATCATGAGCAGGGGTAGGACAACGCATCTGTGAGTACCCAGCTATTTCTTAACCGGGGGAAGAAGCACTTCTCATCCCTGCCCAAGGAAACCAAGGCTCTTAATATATTGTGTATGTTAAAAGATCTCAGGTAGTGTAGTGTGTGTTTGAATTTTCTTTGCATTTCTGTGGTAACTGCCCACCACAGGCGCTGCCATCACTTTGCAAAATCAGTGTTGGGATGTGCTGGGTGACTGTCAGACTCTCCAGCAACTGGTTAAAGTCAGTGGTTGAACTTTCCTGACCTGGGGAGTGAGATCTGAGCCCAAGTGCAAGTGTGACAGACAGTGCTACTGGTGACAACCACATGAACAGCAGAGGAATGGGAAAGGAATGTATAAATGCCAGTAAATTTAACAGCAAGGAGACAGCAAAAATAGCCTGGTAGTTAATATGTGCTAAAGGGAAAAAGAAAAAGAAGCTTTACTAGGAATTAAGTAAGTTAGATGCATTTATATTTTCATTAATTTTATTTTAATTCTGTTATTATATTTGATATTTTTTTATTTTATAATCATACTTCATACTCCTTAGCACCTTATATTTTTAATTATTTTAAAGTATATTTTATATGGAAAATGAAAAGATTCTTTTCTGGCCAAGTCCCTCTGTAACTCAGTGAGACAATCTCCTTCTGAAAGTACACACCTCCTCCGAAGGAAGGGCTGTTTCAATTTCAGTGTCTCTGAATGATTTGAAGGTTTTTGAATGGTTGGCTGTGATGTTGTCAGTACACCAATCTGAATGACTGTTTCTCTTGTTGTATGTGAAGACACACTGCAGGCATTTTTCTTGGTATTCGATCATGTGCTTATATCTCAAGTATTTTACTGTATTTCAGATTCAACATTACTTCAGTAACAATGTAGTGATCATGAAACTATAGCAATGATGTTTGCATCTGAATGTTTATGAAATAGTACCTGTGAGTTTTGGTTTACATGAGCCTTCGCCGTCTCATGCTGAGCCACTTCACCATCACATACCTCCATGGCACTCCATTGTGACTACCAAGTCCATGGAGTAGCACAGCAGGAACAGTGAAGAAAGAATCCAAGAGGAGGAAAATTATTGGTGATGAAACTGAATAACTGGATAGGTTGAAAAAGTTTTGTAGTAAAAATCAAGCAAATCATAATTAGAAGATCCTTTGTGTTTGCTACTTGTTTAGTGTTTTGGATGACCCCTGTTACAATAATACAGACAGTTTTACGTTATCGTCATGGGGAAATTTTTATTGCTGCTACTGGAGTCTGATTTCTATGAATAACCATGTATGCAGCCATATTATTTTTTCAGTGTCTAGAATACAAATGAAGAATAAAAATGACCATCTGTAGAACCATGCTTGTACTCAGACATCTATGAGTGATGTTGCATAGCATTCAGTTGAGGTATTTAGGGAAAATTTGCCTAATCCTTGTTCTGTTGGAATTGGTGAATATTTTGCCAATTACTTCAATAGAAATGCTATTCTATTGAACATTCACGATCTTTTCTCTCCTAAATGCTTTTAAGTAGCAAAAATGTGTAGAAGAATCTCTTGATGCAAAGGTATTCCCCAAAATTCTCATTGAACATTTGCTAGTTTTAATGGGAATGTTCTCTGTATTGTGTCAGTCACATCAAGTGAGTCTGAGTGACAGTGGTGTTTCTAGATGGCTTTAAAAATGGAGTCTTGAAACCTCCCACACAGCCCTGAATTCTGCATTAGCACAGAAGTGTGCAAATATTTTTTTTTCTCTTCTGAAAGTACAAGAAATTTAAATTACCAGAAGGTACAATTAAATTTTTGCAGGAATGTGTGAAGATCCCAATGAGATACCTAGTCTGCAAGAGAACAGTTTTCTATTTTTGTGTGAAAATGATGGATTTTTTTCACCTTTAATGAGCCTACAGCAATGTAATGTGAAGATTAAACCGGAAGTTGAAGTACCTTTTACGTAATTGTATGTTGCAGATATGAGTGAAAACACTGTATGTGTTCATTGATGCAATAGGAAAATACAGTTAACATACAGTTAGCAGATTCACAAAATAAAATTAACGTATGAATTATTTAGCTAACGCTGCGCTTTGCCCCAGAATCTGGTGTTTATTATTGTGAACTTTAGCAGGAAACAGAATCAGTATCAATTGGGAAAACATTTCTTTACCAAGCTGAGAACAGTATGGCTTTCTCGTTTCGAAGTGGGGAACCTGGTTCTTTGGTTTCTTTGTTCCTAGTTGGACTTCTCCCATGCTATTTTAGCCGAACATTTTACATACTAATGGAGCCTGGGGAAGTGCAGTTGGCAGCTGTTCATGGGATAATAATGAAACACACTGTTTAGTATTGCATACTGCTGCTGTAAAATGCGGGAAGTATTTTATAGAGATCATGGTGAGCAGAGCTGGATCCACTTTAAGCGCTGTAAGTGCGTGAACCGTGAGCAAGGAAGTTGTGTTTCAAGTGAGAGTAACTGGCACTCATTTGCTTTTGCAGGTAAAGAAACCGTGTACAGAGTCAGATGGTTCAGAGCCGCAGAATCCCAGGTACGGTACCAGAGGGCAAACGCCGACTGCCTGCAGCACGGTGGCGGGGTGCGAGGCGGAGCTGTGCTGTGGCTGCGTAGCATCAAAACATGAGAGACACGTTTTGCAAAGAACGAATGTTTTAAATCAATTTATATGGTTTTCACTCTGGAAGGTTTTTTTTCTGTTTTCCCCAGTTAAAGATGCGGGCTAGCGTTTAGGTTGTTGACTTTAGATGGTGCCATAACACTGAATTGTCATCCTCGATTTAAAAAAACCAAACCATTAAATAATCTGTGTAATCAAATCTAACTCTTTTCATTTATTACTTTTCCACATACCTGAGTCTTGCAGTTTATTAATAATATAATTTATTTTTAGTGTGGGAAATTCAGTCTTTATTTGGGAAAATTCAGCTTTATCAAAACTTCTTTGTTTTCACCTATGAAGAACATGCCACTGCATTAATAACTTGGGAAGAGGCCATACGTTATTTAAAAAAAACCTTCTCAAACACAGCCTTTTCTGATTTCATGTACATGGGGAAAAGGAAATCAATTTAACTTCCATATTTATGTACGTGTGTGGCTACTTTGGAGGAGGTGAAGTAGCAAATGTTTTAGATGTGCCATTAGGCGTGCATCCTGCTCTTGATTAGTAAGCTGTTGAACTACAGTGGATGATTTTCTTCAATTTTTGGTGGTCTGCAGTGCTTTTTGTCTATTTGTCTGGTTTCTGTTTAGAAGACCTATCTCAGATTCACAAAAAACTCAGAAGCTTTAATTGTGAGGGGAGGGCCACAAAACAAACCTGACATCATACTAACATTGTGATTAAAAATCAGAAAAGCATAATTCAGGGTCCCATCCTTAACTATGTCTTTGTGCCACTGTTACAGCAGGATCTTCTGGGGGTCACCTGCAATATTCAAGGTCGATAGAATATCTGTGGCTTGAGCTGTGCTGTGCACCATCTGAATTTCTTTGATTAGGTCATGTCAGTTATTAATACATCCCTTCATTTAGGTTGGTAAGAACTGGATGTATGTGAGGGAATACAAAATGCAATGTCCTAATATGCTTCCAGTGAATTCAGTAGCAGTTTTGCCCTGGACTTCAGTGAAGGCACGTTTTGCCCTTCAGTCCTTGCTCCATAACTTCTTAATGAAAAATGTATCTGCTGTGTGTTGGATTAAAGTTTAGTATAAAGGTCAGGCTCTTTCCAAGTGCTTTGATGGTATGGAGAATCCCAGCTTAGCTAAACACTTGTGCACATGCATAGTTTTAAGCATCTTGCTTGTCCAGTTGAGACTGTTACATCTCCAGTCTTTAAAAATGATTATGAAGTCCATAGACTGATGTAGTTTCATCAGTTTGATATTGCAACAAACTTGAGGACCCAGAATATAATGTACATCAGGAAATTTCTTACGAGCTGTAGTTAAATTCTTCATACCGAGTCTGAAGAATAGGTTACTTTTTTTCTCCCAAGTGCAAAAGGGAATCCATGTTACAAGTGGTCAACCTGGAGGCTAAATCTGGTAGTTTCATTTTTCTAAGGTGTACTTTCAAACACAAATGCTTTCCATTTTGAGCTCCGCAGCCTCAGTTTGAGGATCTATCAGATACAGTTGGAATTCATGTTGCTGGCCTGCGTGTGGGCAGTGCTGCATATACAGCCTGACTTTCCGGTCAGATCTCGGTTCGCGATGTGACTTTGGTCGTGCGGGGGGCTCTGTCGGTGCTGGCTGGAGCAGTGCTAGAGGGCACCGTGTGGTGCATAGAACTGTAAAGCCTGGAGCAAGGTAATTCTTCTCTAAACAAGGCTTAAGTGAAAACATTGCACATAAAATGAAACATCAGCATAAAAATGAATGCTGGAGACACACAGCCTTACAGAATAGCTCCTGGCTTGGGACCTAAGGCCAATATCATTCATTTATTTAGCTAGCTTTATAGTCTGTTGGTTTTGGATTTGAAACTATTACAATACATGCAGATGGAAAGTGTTTTTACAGTAGGGAAATAATTAAATTGGGTGTGGGAACTTTGTCAGGAGAATTCTTGGAGTGACATGTATCAGCAGATTCTTTGTCTTGCTTGGCCTTCATTTGTCTTTCAGAAAGAAACATTCAAACTGCAGATGTGACTTGTAAATTTTTTTAAGGGAATTTACTAACCTATGCAGCATATCAAAAAATGCTTTCCAGAAGTATCCAGCTATACATGCAGTAAAAATCAACCTTGCCAGCATTTATTTATAGAAAATGGTTGTTATCTGAACAGAGAGGTAAACTGCACAGATGGAGACAGAACTGTAGTTAAGAATTGGTGTTGTGGTGAATAGGCGAGGTGTAAACACAAAAGGGTTTAAACATGCATGACACTTCAGTATTGCTGTCACAAATTTTGACTCACAAATTACTTAGAAATTCTTTCAAAGTTTCTCAGTTGTTATTTTGCTAAATCCCTATCAACTGATTGTGAATACTTCCTTTTATCCCCAAATGTTTAGATATTATACCTAAATGGTGGTATTATAGCTAATCATGGCGGTATCAATATTGTGGCATTCTTTCTTCATAATTTTGTAACAAAAATCAAATTCACCCTGCAAGTCTGGGTAGCCATCTAGTCATGCAAAATGCTTACAGCTTTCTGGAGCTGTTGGTGTGTGAGACAGAGGCAGTAAATGGTTGGTACTTGCCAACTGTCATACTACAGGTCTGGCCGACACAGGAGTAACATGCATGGGTAACAACTCCAGCACACTGGCCCTGTATCAAATTCGCTAGCAAGTTTAGGAAGATAAGTTCCTGTGTTCAGAGCCTATAAACATATATTGCTCTTCATTTTCTTATATGATGGGTCTACTTTAAAATGGTACCAGTCCTGAGTATGCTGAACAGTTCCTACATTGAAGGTAATGTTATACAAGAATTGCTGAAGTCTGGTGCAGTGCATGAAAGTTAATTTGTTTGCAGTTATTAACCAGCTTCCTCTTGACACAGGTAACCGTCTAAGTAATTTTAATTCTAATAAGAGAGCATTTTGTTGCCATAAAACTTGTAAGCCACGCTTGCAGCCTCATACACCAATACTTTGCTGTGGAAATGGGGTAAACACTAGCATATGTGTAATTCTGAAGTCTGGTAAAATGATAAATACCAAGTCCCAGACTTCCGCTCACACTCAGTTACAGCACGTTTGGTTTGGCTGCACATCCCAAGGCAGCATCTTTCCTTGAGACAACAGACTGCCTGATGAACACATCTCTGCTACCCCCAAATCCTCTTTCCCTTCCCACCAGGCCTGCCAGAGATTCCACTATAAAACCAAAGTCACGTCAGGAATTGAGGTCTGACAATAAGTATTGGGTTTTCTGGGCTATAGAATGAAATAGGGAGGAGAGAAATGAGGGGAGGGAGAGGAAGTTCCTGCAGATGGAAATTTGGCAGGGTCTTCTGCTGCTTCCTCAAAGTCCACTGATTGGGGGGGGTGGGGGGGGGGTGGGGGGGGGGTGGAAATCATGCTTTTTTACTCTCTGCAGAAGAATGAGGAGATTTTTCTGACAGCTGAGACAGTTTGTTTTTTTCCTGGAAGGTTAAAGGAAAATGACCATACAGTTCATATATTTTCCCTCTTTAAAATATGATTTTTATATTGTGAAGATGGTATCTATGAGGAAAAAAAGGGAAAACTTGAACATTTTGACAAGTAGTTTTGTAAGCTTAGGATGAAAGTTAGCTGGCAAATTAACTTGTGAAAATACATAGTGGTGTCAAAAAGACATTACTTGTGTATTCACAGAAGTGCAATGGAGGGCAACAGATCTGTGTAATGGTAAGTTAAAGCTAAGCCCTGTGGAGTAAGAAGCCCTTCATTCTTGTTGCATAATTTTTACTACAAACTTGTGGATCCAGTATCTCAAGCTATATCCATTCATCCTGACTTGTCTTTTCCTTTATATACTTCTTTTTTTAAAACTTCTAAAAGCAAAAGAAGGGGAGAAGAAGCCACTCTTAAGCAAATTCTCCCTTTTAAAACTTTATTAGATGCTATAAGAAGAGTGTAATCAGAGGCATTATAGCTATTGCATTAGTACCAGCTACAAAAAGTTCATTCCTATGTATTAGTGAACCACAAATTCACCAGTGATGATCACTGGTAAATATTGAGTCATATGCATGGACACAGTTACTGATACACAGATACAGATACACCAGATACACAGGCTGTCCAAAAAAGCACAGAGGGATTTTTTTAAGTGTTTAAAAAAGGTCTCCAATATTTCAATTTAATGTGGGTTTCAGTGGGTCTTTTAGCATAGATTGCAGCTGTTCATCAAATGATTGCTGTTCTGTTCTTCCACACCCACACTACTTAAAAGTGTACCACATAGTAAGATTTAAACGATATGAATTCATGTTCCTGTTTCTTCATCTTAAAAGTCTGTCTTTAAACTTCTGAATGAGAAATAGGCTTTCACGTTTTCTCGGTGGTCTCATTTTGATACCGGCTCATGGTTTTTCATTGGTCAGGATATAGGGTGCATGTACATGTCCAGAGACAACTGCTGTCATTAATGCATTTGCAAGTAAATAGGTAGTATTGAATGTCAGTGAGAGCTACCACAGTTTTCACATTCAATTCACTGGACCAAGGTTTGTTTCCTCTGTAATTTGAGGGTGGTGTTGTGAATACGATGTTTACTATACTTACTGTATCTGAGCTACATTAATACTGCATGGGTGCATTACTGAACAGTGCTTCCGTGGCCATCCATATATTTAACAAAAATTAAATGGAAAATAACATGTATATTCTACATCTTATTCCAGACAACCACATAATCAAAAGTGTTTCATTCTCAGCAGTTTGGACTGTGTAAAATACAAATGAGATCTCTTTTTCACTGACTAATTTCCTCAACAAGACCTTCACAGTCTTATCTCAGGATGATGATTGATTCTTTCTGTCAGGTATTGGCTTTATTTTAATACCATGTAATTGTACATGTTTACCAGATCTAACATTGTAACTCCTGAACACAAATCCAAACTTTACAGGCATCTGACAGATTCTGTGATGAAGCTGTCATGCTTTTCCCATGACTGATCACAGCTGACCCTTTGCATACCAGTTCCTAGGAGAGTGAGACCAGCAGTACCATCCCATTCATTTGCAGTTCAGGAGATGAACAAATGTTTATTGTTACATGGTGAAGAGGAGCTTTACAATTGAGCTGCCAAGCAGGAAAAGCCATCAATAAAATTTAAAGTTTCAGCAATTATAATAGAAAAAATAAATAGAATTGGTTGCACAGTAAAAATGGGCAAGCTCAAACTACCGAGTTTACATATGTGTTGTTTAGCCACGTTACTTTCCCTCATTTTTTTCTCATTCATGTCTTAAAAGTTTTTTAGAAGGTAAGGGTTTGTTGGCTGTCAACCATATGTAACTTACCTTGGCTAGAGGGTAATTTAAGTGCTTTTCTGAGTCAGGGATAGTGTAGCTCCACTGTATCTCATGCTGAATAATCTGTAGATCATAGTAATCTGATAAATGGGCTTCACTTGAGGAAATGAGATAGAGAGAATTCTGTTTGATTTAGACTTTGAAGGTGAGATTCATCTCACCCTGAAGTAGATGTGTGAGGTAGGCACTTCTGAGATGCCATTTATCTGATCTTTCTATTGACCGGGAAGGCAGCTTACTGTATCCCTCTTCTTCTGAGCAACCATGCAGACTCCCACCAGCAATCACCTGTTGTACTGCTGATTTATTACAAGAAGACCAGCTAGATACACAATATGAACAAAGGCAATGAAAGCATTTATTTTGATTTTACAGATTCTGCTTTTCTGCAAAACTGTTCAGTTCCAGAAGGGAGTACATATAAAAATAAGAGTATTCTTTAGCCAGGAAAAAACACACTGTGACTAGCTGCTAGTATTTCTTGGGTTTGGGGAAGAGGAACAGAGAGAGCAACACAAATTTGCTATGAAAAGACAGAATAAATAAAGTTGAAATTGAAAGATTGCCACAAGTAATTTTGGGAACTAGAAGAAAAAGTCCAGTCAACAAGGAGGGATAGTATATGTCTGTCAGAATATAGCATTCATGTCAGTGAGGCCACTGTAGTCATAAACACTTCACCTAAGAGAAACGTTTGGCAGGATCAAGCCCAGACTTCTCAGTCAAGACAGTGGCTGGCAAAAAAGGTATCACAATTTTCCAATTTTAAAATAACTGCGTTGTGGAATAAGATTTCTCATAAAGGCTACATTCTGGGACATGCAGATTTAGCTTGCAGTTGAGAGAATGTTTTATACAAATCTGTTACTTATTAAAGATTGGGTGCCCGTATTTAGTCTGCAGGCCACTTAAGCAGTTGGAGTCAATCAAAATAACATAGTTCATAAGATGACTATGCAGATACGTGTAACTGAATGACATACACCATCCACGACAATTGCACGACAGTTGCTACAAAGGAGTATGTTGCCTTGCTACGTACGTTGTGTTGTCAGGCATGTAGTTTTCAGGCAGCACAGTCTTTCCTATTTTTAGAGCAGTCTGTGTGGTATCTCTCTGCCTGCTGTACACGGATGTTCTCATCCGTTAACTTTAGAAATTCAGTCTTCTGATTACCCGAGGCCTATTGAAGCTGGTCACTGTCTGCCTGTCAGTTTTTGTTGGCTCTGGATCAAGCCTCAAAGAGTTCTAAAAATATGTATGATATATTTACAGAAATTACAATAATCTATTTAGAGTGCAAACACATGGTAACTGATGACATCACAGGGAAGTGTTTTAACGGTTTATATTAACAGATCCCTGTGGCTTAAACAATAAAATTAATGTATTTTTTATATTTCAGGTCTGTTACGAATTCCTGTTTTTTTGTTAAAAGTGGTCATAAAATATTTTCTGTTGTATTAGTAATAGTTTCTCTGTGTGATGCCAAGCCAGATCATGTCAGTGTTATGACTTCCATTAACCTGAATCAATGGTGGGTGAGACTTTGGAGTAAACGAAAGCAACAAAACTCAAGAAGTTTTGAACGCTTTGGGGAAATTTATATCACCTTAAAAAAAAAAAAAAAAAGATAAACAATTTTTACAGAAATGTTAGTAGAAGTAATTTGGAGATTCTGGAGTTACCCATAGGTGCAGGTAGTCTTTTTGTCCAACATCACATACTATGACATATAAGAACTTTCTAGTATGGATTTGTGCTACTGGAATACAAGAATCAACCAAACAGAAAAAATCAAATACATCTGGAAATCAGTTAAAGGTCTCTGAGAAAGGACGAAACATGCTATTCTAGCAGTTCTGAGTTTATTGTCATCTGTTGGTAGAAATATGTCCTACTTATGAGATAATGTAGGTAATACAAAATACTGTGCAAGTGCATGCTGGAATTTACTGATATAAATTTAAAGGTTGTTTTTTTTTTTGTTTGCTGTCCCCTTAGAACAGTGCTATCATTCCTCTTTGTTAAGGTGTATTTTGAAAACAGTTAAAATCCTGTTGAATAATGGCTTGAACCACCTACTCTTAAAATATTTCTTTACTGCTTATGTTTTCCTAGTTTTCACTCAACAGGTACAAAAAGATACGCATTTACAAGTAGTTGATATTTTATATATTTATTCACTGTATATAGCCTTATGTCTTAAATATCTCGAGTAAATGCCCTAAACATTAGGCTGTTATGAAAGCCATTCCACTTGGTACAGTATTAGATATTTCTTGGAGTGGGGATTTGAACCAGGGTGTCCTGTAACCAGCACACATAAGTCTAGTCCCTTTTGCTATCCCAAACTGATCTGTGTGAAAATTTTCCATCATCTTGAGTAATTGTTAGCTTACCATTACTGTTGTATGAACAAAGGTGGTGACTCCCAGGATATTGCTGCGTACCCATCTCTGTTTTAAACTCTTCTCATCATTCTTTTTTCCACATGTCCTTCTTCAGACAAAGGAAGTTTTCTTGCATGAATGTTTGTGGTTAGTTGTAAGGAGGACTGGAACCACCCCATATATTTGTATAATCAATAGTTTTGATATAATTGTGACCTCCAAAGTGCCTTGTGACTTTTGAGCTTGCTCAAGAGTGCAAGTTATTTGGCATGCCCTAGCCATGAAGCCACCCTCACACATGTTGAACTACTGTTACGTATATTCTGCCATCATAGGCAGTGCGATGGTGAGTGCTCTTCAACCTAAATACATGATAGCGCTCTTTATAAGGTCTGGCAAAAGCTTGCAAAAATGAAGGTCTGGACTCAATAGTAAGTATTAATGGCAGTTCAGTACCAAGAAACCCCCCAACAACTGAAAAGGGACTACGGAAGAACTGAAAAGAACACACCAAAAATTTCCAAAATTTCATATATAAGCAGCACACTAAAACCAACTCGCTCATAGTAATGACTTTCAACTAGTAATGGCAACCTATATGCAAAAATGTACACAGACAATTTAACATGAATATTGTAATCAAAGATTCTTGAAAGCACATTGAAATAGTCCATGTAATCCATTAGTCAGCATTGCAGAACAACTTGTTAGGAGCACAGGTACAGCAGCGCACAGTGCAGTTCTTCCATCCGTATCTTCCATTCCCTTTATCATCACTTACTTTTGTATGTGGGTGCTGTTGCACAGCATAACTTGGCCAACCACAGCAGGTGTTTTTACACCAGGTGGAAAAGATAACAATGTATGTTCTTCTGCCTTTACTACCAAATAAAAAGATGGCACAATGTAACATATATGCTGATTGCAGCAGTTAAATGTAATTTTGAGTCCATTTGCAAGGCTGTTGTCACATTCCCCCATCCACTTTCTCTAGCTGGAGCTACAGGTGTATGGAGGCAGCAGGACCAAAGCCATCCCAGGGGCTTCACATGCATGTTTTTTGCTCATCTGTTTTGGACACAACAGATACCAGTGTGGGTGAATGGGCCAGGGTCCTCCCCACCTGCCTGTGACACGGTTTACGTCACAGCTCATGGTGTGGGCACTGGTAGCCCAACATACAGCTTGAGCTATAACCACTTGCATAGACAGATAGTATTTGAGTTCACTTTTACGTCCGTTCCTCATGCTGCATTATAGACTAGCCAGTGTTTGTTAACTCGCTGTGAAGTGCCTTTGGATTGCCAGCAGTTCCAAGATGTCAGCCTGGCAGTCACTGGGCTGGCTGACATTAATTGCTGCGTGAGTATATTGCTGCTTTGCAAAGCAGGTGGACAAGGTCTAAGTGACTGACCTTTAAAGGACGAGCATTTGTTATACTTCCCTTTCCCTCTCTGTTCTTCCTCCCTACATACCTACCCCCATTTAGACTAGTTTATACTGAATCTGTTGATCTGCTAAGTCATGATACTTTTTGGTACACCCAGTCTTCCTGAATTTCAAAGAGAGGGAAAAGAAGTGCATCTATTTCTATATTAATTAATGTAGCAATCAGAATTTAGTATTTTTGAACCTTCAGGAATGTCTTGGGATAGGGTAAATACTATTTTTGCATAAAAGAAGATAACCTAAGATTATACCCGCAAGTTTTTACTTAATCCAGTAGTTTCTTAGAGCCTTACCCTAAAACTGAAGTGGATTTTGAGCCATAAAATGACAGTGTTTGTTCTCCAAATGCAGCACATGTAATCACAATGAGGAGTTCTGTTTCTTTCTTTCTCCCTTGGTCTATTTTTTGCTCCATCATATCACATTGCAGCAGTACACAGGAGAACTAATTCAGACTCTGTTCCAGCTTCTTTGACCTCTTGGATACTCCAAATATATTTTACCATTGCTGAGTCTGAATAGTAAAAGTATTTTGTTCCACCTACTTTGCACTTCAGATCCCATTGAATAGATTCCTAGAAGAATGCAGCCATTAGAAAAAATGGTCATTTAGATCCAAATCCCCTATTCTGAAATTAGTACAGGTTACTTTTTAAATTAATCACTTTTTTTCTCAGATATTTTTTAAGTGTATGTTCTTGGCTAGATATTTCGCAACCGGTTCAGACACATCTTAAATATCATCAGTCAATGTACTTAGTAAGCATTTAACTAACACCATGCAGTTAGTATGCTGTGCTAGTATTTAACATGCCAAAAATCACCTCTTTGCCATCCTGCTAGATCATGAACAGTCCTTAGAAAAAAAATAACATAGGAAACAAAAACAGAATTAACCAAAAAAATCCATATAGAAAGAGACCACATACAAATAAACTAATTGCGAGTTTGCTTTCTCTTTTCTAACAGCTACATCTTCCACACATTACACACATGTGCATTAAAGCTGTTTTAATACTTCGGACTTGGTCTCCTCTCTGTGTTAGGGTAGCCTCATCAGAGAGTGACTCTCTTGTCTCAGCTCTCTCCACACACAGCTTAGTCTGAGCAGCAGCCATCATTGTCCTCCTCTGGGAACAGAAGTCAGAGGATCCAGATGACAAGTAGAAAAAGAGACTCCTCCATAAGCAGCATCTGGCTCTTTGGCAGATTTGTCAAGCACTTCTGCTAATGGGTTTGGATTTGCCCAGGGGTCTTTTATGTGGTTACATTGCAGATGGTCTGTCTGTTCTATCTTCTTCTTCTGAATGCTTTTATTTAAAAGAAGAAAAAAAAAAAAAAAGGCAAAAAACTTTCATCTGATCCTCAGAATTTACACACTCCTTTCCAGCTGATAAGGTTCTTTATGGGTCTCCTAAGATGCCTGTCCAGGCTCCTTTCTGTTAGAAATCACAAAACTTTCCATATATCCAAATGTGTGCCTTGAGCTTTGTTGGCAATTCTGGACTTAATTCTCCAGTTTAGCTGCCAAGTGATATAATTTACTATGATCTGAGTCCATATTATTGTAAAATTTCTTTGGGAGTTACTTTATGTCATTTGTAGAGTGGAGGTAACTTTACCTCCCCTTGAAGCATGAAATATCCTTGTCTTCCCCTAGCTGTCCACCTTTGAAAACCTAAGTTCAAATCTGGATTTGGTTAAATGTGAAAATGAGTATGATGGTCTCAGTCTAATTCATAGGGGATTCTCATCTGCCATTTAAGAGAGGCCCAGGACTGAACCAGCAAGTCTGTGGGAAGGTATGTTTGGCAGATTTGTGGAGAAAGGCATATGCAGCACCCAAATTAAATAAAGCAATTCCACAGATCAACTTTTTAGCAGAATTATTTGTTGTGTGGTGCGAGCACAGAAGAGGACAGAGAGGGAGCGCATCCTTTTTGGTGAATTTCATTGTATTTCTGTTTCAATTTACAACTGAACCTCTGTCAATTTAATTTTTAAGTGTATACTTACACAGTGTAGAATTGGCAGTTGACTAGACATAAGATCATGTTTTATTTCTATGTTATTTCAGGCTTATGTCTTATTTTCCTTCTAATTATGTAGATTAAATTAAATAGAAAAAAACCCCTGTGCTCTCAAAGATGCAGTGCTTTTCATAACTTTCTCAAAATAGTACCAGAGAAACATATTCATTCCCCTTAGCGTTTCGTTATTACACCACATTTCACAACAGTAATATTTTAAAATCTGCTGAGAAACGAAAATAATTGAATTACAAAAAGCAATTGTTATTATTAACATCTCCTACCCTAATGTCCTGTCTCACAAACCGGGTTCTTAACCACCGGGGCACCTTTGCTAAATGCAGTCAAGTTATAGCCTTACATCTGCAGTATACATGTGTGTGAACTTAAAAACCAACACCACTGCAGGGTTTGTTTCCTCCTACCCTGCTTTTTTTCCTCAGGACTTGAACAGAATTGGATATCTAATAAAATATCTACTGATTTTTAAAGGCTAGGCGGTATGTCAGAAGTCATAGCAAGGTCAAACCATTTGGTCTAAGCTGGGCTTTTAGGAGAGGGAGGTATAAAGGACAGTTCCCACTGGACAGGCTGTGTGTGTGCAAGGGCAGTGAGGGGCTGGAGCTGTGGCTCTGCCCTTGCCCCACTCCCATGCCTCTGCCTGGCCAGCAGGTATCCCCGACCCCAGCTGGGGTGCTGGGATGCAGGCTGAGCTGGAACTGGAGGTGTTACAGATTTGTGGCTGGTACCTGCCCCTTCCTGTGGCTCAGGGGGATAATTCGGGGGAGATTGTGCCCCAGAGTCCTCAGCGACATGTATTTATTGACTCTTAGAAAAATCACCTACTTCACCCCAAATTAAAAAGGTACATAAAAGCTGTGCATATGCTTTAAGTCTCGAATTATAAAATTACTTGGGGAAATCAAACAGTGAAGTAAAATGAAACGTAATCATTTGATATCAATTGTAAAGGGCAGCCAGCATGAGTACATTTATCAGGGTATCATTCAGTCTCTTGCTCGGAATAACAGAAATTGTTTTGAATGTAATTAGTTATTGAAAGTAAATGTAATAATCTCCCTGTTCTTTCAGGTGTACAGGTAATAAGGTCTCTTGGACAAAATGTAAAGGGATGTGTGCAACATGTATCTTTGCCATCCAGAATGGCTTTTCCCAGCTACATCTTACAGAAGTAATCAGATGCTGAAGCAGTTAAAGCATCAGGCTCTCAGAAAGTTGTATATATTTATTTTATATTCTAAACCTAGCTCATTGTTGTGACTGCGATTAGAGAAGAGAAATAATTGCTTTTGACACAAACTGTTTTGGAGCCAAACATAATGTGCTCCACATGAGGTAAACTGCAGAATATTTTTCTTGGGAGCCAAGGTTCAGATCAGGTTTAACTTTTAAAGGGAACTTCACTGTTAAAAGTGAGATGCGTTAATGTTTCCCATGTTAAGACTGCTTGCCAATAATTCTCCATGTTTTATATGTACCAAAAAACCCACCCCCAAAACTAGAGAAGACTCAGAATGTTTGCATTAAAACACGAAGTTTGAATGGGACATGGAAACTACAAGGTTTTGGCAACTCCTGTATTCTGCCCAGTCTGTCATCCTAAGTCATCCTTTCTGGAGATAGATGAAGGTCTTGCAGGCCCCTGTACTGGTGGCTAAAGAAATTTTGTTAAAATGAGGTATGGTCACTCTAATAGAACACACCTGAAAGAGCTTATTTTCCAGTGGGAAATCCCTGATGAAGAAGAACTAGGTTTCAATAACTAGTTTGAAATTTAACAGACATTCCAATTCAGGGTAAGTCAGACACAACCCACTCCTGCTCTCTTGTTATGAAAATATGAGTTCATACTTAGATCATGCAGTCCAGGCTCCAATGAAGCAAAATTCCCAGCCTTTCATCCTTGATTTCCCAATTTTCAGTTTGCTTAAATATTATTTTACATCAATAAAGTTGACATTATTATATTGCAATTAATAATGTTATTACTATATTGCGATTATAATGTAGATATGTATCAGGCACCAGTATCTGGATCCAGGCATCACAGCTGTCCCATCTTCATTGGTGGTTGTATTTATGTGGCAGGTCAAGGGAAGGAAGGATGTACCACCATCTACTGCACAGACAAGCCCAGAACGAGGGGTACTTGACAGATACTTCAGATCTAAACAGAAAAGCTCCCCCATCACAAAAGCAAGTTTCGGATACTGTCCAGCCCCCTAGGAAAGGATATGGGGAATTATATCCCTTTTCCTCTGCAAAAGGTAGTTAGAAGATAAGATAGTGATGAAGTTATGCCTAGAAAATCCTCTTTCTCTTGCATGGATGAGTACCAGGGATTTGGAGGACCTTTCGTACTTTGATGCTCCTCTCCATCTCAATCTGCCATTAGCATGTGGTATGGAAGAGGACATTTCCTCTCATTAAAGAGTGAAGGTGCTAGAGCATCCCCTATTAATTGCCCATAGGAAATCAGGGCCTCAAACAGCCCTTTCAAAACTCCTCTCCTTATTGCACTTAAAATCAGGCTGTCATGCCATAAGGAACAGTCTTGTGTTTTCTGTGAGATGTTTTGAAATTCTGTGCAGTAAGCCATGTGGCTTTGAAGGCTGTGTCTTACAAAGGACAGAGTAGCAACATGCTAGTAATTGAAAGAGCTGATTATCTCCCATGTTTCTCTGTATATATGAGAAATAGTCTTTGTGGCTCAAATTAGACTTAAAGAAAACAAAGACACACTTGGTGAGATTCTCCAGCCATTGGGTTTGTTAGCTGTTCCTTACCACTGACCAGGTCAGCTGTCAGAGATGCAGAAAGGACTCAGAAATTCCTATCAGGTTTTTCAGATGGGACTCCAAGCAGTTGTGCTGCAGACATGGCACAGGAGGGAAGGCCATGGGCCTGCTGCTTGCATTGCAGCCATCTCCACAGAAGTGTTTGTTATTTGTTCATGACATAGCTCATCGTGCTGTAAGAACCACAGAATCTGCAAGTGCCGATCACATCTGGAAGTGATCAGAAATGGAAATGGGAGCTGTTGGGTGAACTGCTCTTTGAAAATGTGGCCTTGTGATCCAAAGACTTGCATTTAGGTCTTATGTATCTGTAAGCCAGTAGTCTGTATTTCATGTAAGTTGGATACCTGACAGGTCACTGTGGAACCGCAGTGTCATTATCGCTTTTGATCTATTTAAATGCTCACATAATGACCTCAAGCCTACTTTAGTCACCTTTTCTTAAGTACCAGGCGAAATGTGAGTTTAACCTCCTGTGGTACCTTCACACATTTTCTGTTCACACCAGGACTAGGAACCACATAATGCAGCCTGTGGGCTGTGGGCTGCGTGGCCAGGGTCGTGGCAGCCTGTGAAACGTGCCCCTGCCTGAGCCCGAGCTGTGGCACAGGATCGTGACTGCTGCTGGGGTTGTGCTGGGCAGGGGTCTGCTGTGGGCTAACTGGTGCCCGGGCACGCTCCGGTACAGCCCAGGTTCAGGAAGGGCCAGCCTTGTATGTGCACTAAGAGAAAGGAGCTCCTTACCATTCTCTCTGCTGTTCCATCAGTCCCTGGTCCACGCTGCTTATTAGTTTAGATGTTCTCTGTGTGGGTTCTGGAGTGGTTTTCTCCAACCCGCTGCCTTTTTCTTTGACAAGATGGGAAATATCTGTTCAGACACAACATTACCTCATTCCAGATACTTCCTCCAGTGCCTGCAGCATAGACCCTGAGCTAAAATTGTATCACAACAAACCTATGGCTGTCATATTTGCACAGCCCAGAAAAGAGATCTCAAGGGCTGGAATCCAGCCGGCCAGAAGATATCGCTCTGCGTAGCTTTGCTTTTTGTGCATACATCAGTTTATTACATCACAATGTAGTAGTTTCCCATATAAAATTATAATTTGCCTTTGTCAAATCAAACCAATCCCAAACTGCAAGGTGGGGAGGTGAGGTGGAAGGGCATCCGTATGGAGAAAAAGGCTCTCATTATCTACCTTCTCAGTGACAGCCTGCCCCTTTCGCTAGTGTAGGCCTGTGTTTTGTAACTGAAGAAATCTCCTGAGCATAGAGAGGATGAGCTGAAAGTTTATGCTGAGGTAAATAATTTAATATGTTTCCCTCCCAACCCCAATTTGTCTTGATTTTTATCTATTAATTTTAATACTTGTTGGCTTTGGACCAATGGACTGCATGTCCAACAGGAGAATCCAGTGATGGCTCCTAGAAATTATTCTGTTTTATCCACAAGTGTGGAAATCCAAATTAATTATGCATTGTCTTTTAATCATGTCAGGGAAATGACGTTCATTCCCAATAAAAGTCAGAAAGCAGTGAGAAAACAATGTAATAGGGGTTTGTAGCCAACTGAACTGCACTAGAATAGACAGTGTTCTGTGGTTTTCTGGAAACCACATTAAATGACATTAAACTGAAATAAAATGTCTCAGTCAATCAGAAAATAGGGAAACCATACAGTTACTGACTTTTAAGCAAATGATAGTTTTCAGCAATTATACAGCACAACAATCCAAGCCTTCTAAGTTCATTGCTGTGTTTAGTCATCACCAGAACAAACCTAACCTTTTCACTTCAGTTTTATTCCTCAGGCAGGAAAAGAAAGTGTCAGTTTTTCTTTTACAGCAAGGATAAACTTGAATTTGTAAGCAATTATTTTTCACAGTATTTAGTCATATTTTCACACTAGCCCCATGAGGAAGAAAGCCGTATATCCGTCTCAGTAAAACGATATCTGCCTATTACTATAGGAATAACTGTATGCTAGATAAACAAAAGCTATGGCCTTTTGCATTCACTCATGCGGTGGGGAAAGAGGGAAGCATAGATTTAATGAAGACAAAAAATACCTGATACCCAGTTGTCAGGAAGCACAGAGAATCTCGAGGTGCACAGGATCAAAAAGGGAGGGTGATGGCAAAAGTTTAACTGGGGAAATGGGAAGGGGGGCTGGGGGAGAAGCTGCAGTGCTGTTAAAAGTGTCCTTTTTCTGTAGCTGTGAACAGCATAAGGAGGCACACTACAATGCTGGCCTTTGTCACTGAACCTGCTTGCCCACGTTCTCAGCTGAGCCCTCTGCACCAACTGCGTCCCAAGCACTGAAACTGGCTGCCTGTCAGACAGCTCCTGTAAAGTAATACTGTCTGTGCGAGGGTTTTTTCTTCTGGAATTAGAGCTTGAATAGCCAAGAGAAGGACAATAGGCATGAAAACATAACTGAGATACAATCACAACAGTGCCACTTTATGCACCAAACAATCACCTAAGGAGTCCCATCCTCTGCAAGATAAGCAGTATTGTTGAGATCGAAAAGGCTATTAAACAAAATCAGGCAGTTTTGAGTTTTCCTCAGATTATTGTCACTTTATATTAGAAGGACCCTCTCCACGGTGTGGTTATTGCAGTCCCTGGGTAAAGGTTATTTTCCTATGAGCTTGAATTCATGCACTGGGAAGCTGCATGATGATATTCACGCTTGTAATAAATCATCCATGCTCATAAGGAGTTTACCACAGCCCTTACTGTACACTTACAGTTCTACAAAGCTGAACCTCATGATACTTTTATTATTTATTACCTATGTGGCATTTTTTAACATGGTAAAAAAACTCCAATGTTTTAATTCTTTGTTTCACTAAGGTTCCCTCCCTTTGATACCCTCTGACATTGGCTGTAGATTGACAGAGAAGTATTTTTTTGGAATAACAATGTGGCATTAGTTTGCCTTCTTTCTTTTACTTTTTATATGAAAGTTGACACCCTACTTACAAAACCACGAGAAATAAAAATTATACAGCTAGAACCCACCGTCCATCCCCAAATGGTTGCAAAAAGTTTAGCACTTGTTTTTTGAATTGTTTAAAAAAAAAAGTAATAAAATAAAACTGAAGGGCATTTGCTGGTTTTATCCCTATAACATGACATTTTTTATTGCTTCTTAGCACTGTATCAGATCGCTTAACAAGGTAAGAAACGAGGCCTCAAGGAGAATGAAAATGAGGTCTTGCTAGTGTCCAGCAGTATTTGTTTTTAACTCTCTGTCAAGTTTCCAGAACTCACATGATGGAGGGGCATGCTTTGTGATATTGTGTCTAGAACAGAAAAAAGATCTGCTATTTTGGCCATCTATTAAGCTTGAGCCTGGGAAAACAAGGAGAGGCACTTATCTCAATGGAGAAAATTTCTCTCATCAGTCTTGCTGTTTCTTCATTACCTTTTACAGTGGCAAAAAAATGACACAGGCTGCCATACACAGCATAAAAGCACTTGGAAAAAAACCCCAACATTATTAACCTGTATTTTAGGGTTATGATTGGAAATGTTACTCATTTGAGGAGTGTTCCTAGGCTGTGTGTTGTGTTACGCTATTTGTGGAAGCCTTTGGTGAAAAGATGTTGGAAAGTTTTTTGTTGTGTATTTATATGATTATACACGTGTATGTGTGGATATTTAGCACCAAAAAATTACTAAAAGTTTGCATGTACCTGTGTATTGGTGTACATGTATTTTATGCATGTGTATATACCCTAGAAACCTGTGCATCATCCAGAATCCTTCTCTCTCCACCTTCTTACTGCCCACTGTAGTCTTCGGGGACTGTTTAAGTGTTCGTGTAACTTCTTTTTCATTGCTTTATTTACAGTTTGTGTTGGTGCAAGTAAACATGAAAAAATCCTGGTCTGACTGTGAATGTCACATGTAAAGTACAGTTTTCTAAAAAAAAACCCCTTAGGAAAAAAATATCTATTGTTCTTGATTGTTTTAACATTTCTTGCAGGTTTTATGTAGATTTTACTGAACTAATGACATTTGTGTTTGTGCATCTATTCTATTTTTTTTTTATCAGAGTGAAAGGCTTGTATGAGCTAGCTCAGACTGTATATGGAAGAGAGGTGGGCTTGCTAGTCATGTTCAGAACATGGCTGAAAGATCTGGCTAAAAAATGACTGTGGGAAATGGAAAACAACCCCACCCCACTTGTTTTCAAAACTGTGTAGTTGGTCAGAGCGCTGAGCTGACAGCAGTAGGGAACAGATTTAGCTGAGCCTGAACAGCTCTTTTACCCAACTTCCATATTGCTTTAATAGTTAATTTTAAGTAAAAGGGAATTCCCTGTTTGTTTAATTTCAGAAGCTCTAAGGTAGCTGACACCTGAGAAAGTTTGGGATATGTAAGAACTGGGATTACAACAGGAGGGATATAAGAAAAGCGGGCAGGGGGAACTAACAAAAAAAACCCCTAGATAATGTGGATTTTTGCTACAGTGAAGTTTAGTAAAGATTCTGATGAAGAAATTTATGTAGAGAAAGTCCTATGAAAGAAATTTCAGAAGAAAAATCCTTTAAAATACTTTTTAAAAAAATGATTCTGATTAATTTATAAACTAAATTAAATCATTCAATTTTAAATAGCCTTTAGCTAGTCCTTCTTTCAGATCACTTTTATTTTGGATTTGCTGCAAATTTTGCACAGTGAGGAATTAACATTTGTAAAATGTTTCCGAAGTACTCTGTTTTTACATTAGAATATTCATTATTTTATAAATCTTTGGCAAATGATTTCATACTGTCAATCTTGTTAGTAAAAAAAGTTACAACTATAGTAGAAGTAGATTATGTAGCAAAAGATTTACATGTTAAAACATGATCTCTTTAAAGAAGAAAATTACTTAAATATGATATACTAGTAAAATTCATGAATAATCAACAGAGTTTCTAGCGGTGGAAGGACACAGCTTTTAGTCCACATTTATAGTAGTTTATTTGGAAGTGCAAATGGATAACAGAGTTACAACAACCCAGATTTTCAGGAAAGAGAATTTAAGTCTGCTGAAGAAAAGCAGTGTACAAATGAATATGTGATTGCAATGAAAGAAAAAAATACAGGAGTTTAAAAAACACAAGCCTAGAAGCAGGGCTTGAGCTTTTTACCTTTCAAATAATGGAAGCAAGAGCTATACAGAAATACAGTGATGCAGTTGTCAAATCGGGCAGTCATAATGAGCCATAGTCAAACCTTCTTATGCAAGGTTGGCTTACGGTGATGGGCTATGCACTTCGGCGGTCTGGGCTGCGTAACAAGTTCTGTTTGCCTGCCCTTGGAAAGACAGAGGTGGTTTGGGGGGTAATTTCTCTCTTTGGATGCTGTTCCTTAACCCACTTCTGAATCTAGGTTAACCCTTGAAGAGATGTCATGTCAAGCTAGGGAACAAAATGTGCTGTAATGTGGAAGGCCAAGGAATCACGCACAGCTGGCTTTTTGGTACAAACCTGCTTCAGTTTGGTAGGATTGTCCACATCTGGGTTGGAGCTACCACGGGCATCTGAGAGACTGTTCTGTGAAATGGGATGTTTTAGAGACTTTCCCAGTAAGCCCCTAAAATGATCTACTAAACATGTGCAAATACCAATTTTCAAAGTCTTAAAGCATAGCCAAAGCAGAGTAAAAGACAAATCTGGCTTGCCAGATTTCAGGTTTTCGCTCTGGAGTTTGGAATCATACTAATGTTCTTCAAACAAACAGTCAAGAGAAAATCAAAATATCTTCTTATCAAGTGAACCATTTCCTCTCAAAATGTATCTTTTGATACAATTTAGCAGTTTACTTATTTGCTCTATAAAGGCGTCTGAGGGGGAGAACTAATGCTCAAACAGGTACGTGCCTGGCAGAGAAACAAAACATGGAAAATAAATCTGTACAATGTAGATTTTTAAGCAGCTTTAACAATAGGCTTTATTCTATCTACACTGGAACACACTGCATCTACTACAAAACAGTCTTTAATAAATAACTGCATAAACTTAGAAGTATTAATTGGTCCTTTGGAGATCTCTCTTTCTTACTTTTTTTTTAGTGCAGGAAAACACATACTGAACCCAAACCTGCTTCTCATTAAGTCAGTGAAAGCAGGACTCTGATAAACATTTAGTTTGACAAAATTAATTCAAGATGTTGGAATTATTTCATCCATTTTATTAAGCATTTTTCCTGAATCCTCTATTCACTGAAACTGTAAGATTTTAGTAGGTCTGTTACATCTTACTGAGAATTTTTTAGGCTAAAGATAAACTAAACGCATCTAGAAAGGTGAATTGAGTGACATCTGTTACACAGAAGGTAACGTGCGCTTCAATAAGTAAATCACTTAGGGATATATTAAAATAATCCCCTTACTTGTTCACATAGAGCACCCAGGATAAGTATAATGTATACACATGGTTTTGTGAAACTTTTATTGGTTTGAATATCCTTTTTATCCTTA
Source organism: Falco peregrinus (assembly GCF_023634155.1). NCBI lineage: Eukaryota > Metazoa > Chordata > Aves > Falconiformes > Falconidae > Falco > Falco peregrinus. Next base: position 37,496,948 of record NC_073727.1, read on the forward strand.
ATAGAGTATCAGTAAGTGCAAGATGTCTTTTACTCATGCAAAGAAAATGTATTTGTAAATACACTGCTTTTAAAATAGTATTAGTTAATTAGCTTGCCACGTCTGTGGACTGAGGTGCCATTTGCTTTAGAAAAAAAATATAACGCAAACAAAATACTTTTCTGCACAGAAGGTTTCATACTGGTATGGAACAAAACCTATTCCTTTTACAAAGTTGGAATGTTTATATTCTTTGCCAAGCAAATGAAAATTGGTGGATTTAGTTTTCTAATTAAGAAAACCTGATTCGATTAAGAAAATCTGATTCATTTGCGTGTGAAGAGTGCTTAAGATAGATACTTCTTAAATACACTTGGCTAGGTATATCAGTGATTTTGCTTTTAAAATATTGCTGAAGCATTCACATCGGTGGCCTTTATATATATATTTGTGTGAAAAGAAATTATTGTCATTTTCATGCTAAACAAGAAAAAAAGCACGTGAACTTTCTAAGCTAGAACTGCCCATTAGGTGTCTGTGGGCTGATAGTAGTTGAACAGGAAATCATGACACTTACCCTGCTAAGTGAACACGTGGGGAGTATTACACTGTATATGCAATGAAACATATATTGTTTATTTTGTGTAGCATTCTCCTGCTCCCTTAAATATATACAAGATGGAAACTCACAGACTTTTTTTAACCTTTAGCTGCTATCCTCGTACAGAAACTACTAAATAAAACCTGAAGGACTACTAAACCACCTGAATTCATTTTATTTGATCTAACACTGATCACATTTCCAGTAGACAATGAATATAATGCACTGCTGACAGATGTGCGGAAATGTATATACAATTAAATGAAGAAATCTGGGTCAAGGCAGTTCAAATCTTCGTTTTTGCCTTTGCATTTCCTTGAATATGGCTATAAAATTCTTGCCTGCTAATGCATACCCTCCTGCAATATCAGTTTTCCCCTGCTCATCCACACTGCTGCCGGGGAGGCTGCCCTGCCAGTGGAGTATCAATGCATCTCAGGTTTGATTTGAGCGCTTACTGGAGTAAATGGCATTCTTTCCTTCATGTACCTTTGGGTAAGGCCTTGGTGCATTTTCCCAGTTGAGATGCAGTATTTCAAACATTTCCTGGAGCATATTCAAGACATGAAAGCTCTAAATCTGTGTCTTGGGTTAAATGAATGCAAGGAGAGGCAAGCTAGAGCATCCAGGAGGTTAGTGGAATTAGGAGCACAAAATGGGAGACATTTTCATTCCATGGTGTTGGTTGGTGTTTTTTTTTATTTTCCTTATCTTGGAGTTAAAAAAATAGAATCAGACAGCAGATCCCTATTTGATGGAAAGATGGTGGCGTTTTGTTTGTTTTGTTTTTTCTCCAGAAGAAGGTGTATGGAGCACAGAAGATAGACAATGTCGAAGTGAAACTTGCAATAAAGACTTGAGATGCTGGGTGTTGCCTTAACGATTTGCCACTGGTTTTCCTGGTCAGAATATATGAAGAATATGTAATTCATATAATATCTGAATATACAGGAGTAATTATTTTTATTGAATTATCCCACCTGTTCACCTCTTTCCTAGCCATTTCAGTATTTTACAGTGTAATTGGGCTTTTACAGCTCTGTAAGACAATCTTTCTGTTTGCCTTTGTAGTATACATATGGTAGACAGTTCTCCTGTTGCAGATGGGCTGGCAACTTTGCTTTTATATAGCAAAAATGTTTCTTTGGGGAAAAAATCTGCATAATTAATTTATAAATGAAGCAAGGAGTAGGCAAGCACACACTGTAAATTGGATTGCAATTACCGGTCTATCAAGAAATGCTCCCTGTCTGCTTTCTCTGAGAAAGGCAGATCTGCTGTCAGGGAACGAAAGCCATCCACAGTCCCCCCAGTATAACTGTCATGCTGAAATCCATTGCCGTCTAAATCACTTGAAATTTTGCAAGTTTCCTAGAAATGACTCAGAAGAAAAAAAAAAATAAAATCAAGTGAGCTCATAAGAATATATACATTTGTAAGAGAAGAATCTTGCAGATGTATGGGAAAGTTCTGTTCATTCACCTGTATGGTCTGTTTCTATGGTGTAGTGTGCATGCAGTGACTGCTGATTATTGGAATACAGAAAATTAGAGGCAGAAGTTCCTATTCTGACTTTTTGTGTAATGACTGACTTTTCATTTAACTTCTGTTTTCTTCTAAGACATACCTATATATACGCATTTATCCTTCCATCTGTCCATCCATATATACACACTCCTTTGTGCACATCTTTTACAAGCTCTTTGAACAGTTTCATAATCCTGTGTCATTTATTTCGTATTACCTAAAGGAAAAGTGAAAAATACTGGTGGTGTTATTCACATCAAATTATTAGCTACTTTCCTCGGTTTGTAAAAAGCAAAGACCTTAAAGGAACCTGTACTGATCTGTTAATCCGGCTTTTATTATTCAATTACAAACTCTCCATGTAAAAAGGTTGTTATAGAAAAAGCAGTTTATTACGGACAGTATAAAAATGCATTTAAATACTGTCACCTTCTTCTTTAACAGGTCTATGGAAATGCAAGATCTAGCCAGTCCTCATAATCTTGTTGGAAGTAATGATGCACCAGGTAGTTCCAAACTGGATAAACTTAATCTCAGTAGCACATCAGTTACAACAAATGGAACAGGAGGTAAGTGTAAGACACTGCTGGCACATAGACAATTTTGGATAATTTTTAGTTATATGCATGTTTAGCATAATTTTAAGGATGACCATAAACGCATTTATAAACCCAGCAAAAATTATGAAAAACTGGCAGTCCTACCAGTGTAAATCTACTAATTCCAACAGCACTTCTTTTCTTTGCACTGATTGAAGTAAGAGACAGAAGTGTACAAAAGGTGAAACAAGGAAAATCTCCCAATGGTTGGTTTGAACAGTGTTGAAGGTTATACCTGTTGGTAACATCAAACAGATTGCATTTTTTTGCCATACTTCATTGCTGAGTAATAATTTACTCTATACCCTGAGCTATGCACATCTAGGTTAGTTTATAATCTCTGTCGAAAGAAGTGCATCAAAATTAGACTTTTTTTTTTTTTACACGACAAACATGGTAATTCCATTTCTTGGCAGGTAATGATAGTTTGTCATAAAGAGATTTTTAGATTTTCTTCAAAAGTAACTGGTTATTACTGCTGTTATCTATTACTGTAGGGACAGCACTGCCATGCAGCTACAACACAGATGTTCCAGTGCTTTCAGATAGTAGATTCTACTATAGCTGAGTTGGAGCAGTGGGATGTGGAATACCATGTTCTGAGATGGCAGTCCTATTCCCATTAGTGTCCATGAGAGTGACACCATAGACAGAAGTCAAGCTAGAGTTACAGCCCTCTTTTTTGGATTTTATACATTGCTGTCTTTTTTTAACAGTTGGCACCAATAAAATGTTGTTAATTTTTCTTTCTGGCCACAATGTAAAGCATTTTGTTCACTTATCCCTATTTAGAAAAAAAAATCTGTCAATGTCAATTAAAATTGTATGTGCCCGTGAGGGTAACAGCTCTGCAGAGAAGGGCTGAATCGTTAAGGTTCAACCTATTTATATTTTTTGAATACAGTCCTTATTCTGGCATAAAGAGAAGGGAAAAACTTCAAGCATACCATTAAAGAACACAAATAACTCAATGCTTCTATATTATACTTGCATAAATAAAACAGTTAAAATAATACTCATAAAAACAATACAATGCAGTTAAAAAACTTGGCTCAGAGTGCAAAAACACTTACTTGTCTAGAAGACTATTCACATACACTGAACAGACATTGGGAGAATGAACCATTATACTATTCCTGTTCTCAGGAGACAACATGACTGTGTTAAATACTGCAGACTGGTTGCTGAGTTGCAGTACTCCCTCTTCTGCAACAAGTATGAGAGACCCTGGTACAGTGCATGTGTGTGGTGGTGTGTTTCCGTGACTGCTGTGTGACATCTCTCTTGGTTTGCTCTGCTCGTTTGTTATGTGGTTTGAACATTTTCATGGGTTTTTTTCCCACCCCTGTTTTTCCACCCCTTCTCAGAGGCCTTTCCCACAGCCAGAAAACTGGTAGGAAGCTGCAATAAACAGTTACTTTGCCATACTTTGAAAGTCATTTGATGAGCAAGGAGAATTTAACCCACTTAAAATTAGCTTAACTGTCTACATGCTCTGAGAGACATGGTGATCAACATCATTGGGAACTGCCAGTAATCAGCATTGCTAGAAGCCAGACCAATGGATTTTCCACAGAATGTGCATTTCTTTTTCTTTTATTTTTAGGAACAACATTGCATGATTACCTGAGCACAAATCAAGGTTGTCACTATTGTTACTACTCCTACTACTACTTTCATTATTCATTGAAGTCTAGTGTGCTACTACATGGAACTTGCCACTTCACAAACATTTGGCCAAATTTTGCAAGCTGTTGTTTTCATTAATGAGTTCCCTGTCATGTGGTATTAATTGTTATAAGTTGTAATGATTAATAATAATCAAGTATGTGACACTGTTGCAGTACATATGGGGTTAATGATAGGTGTAAACATGCATCACTATGACTCTACAAGCCATTACACAGGTGCTTAAGCTTTGGACAGGTGCAGGTTTGGACTAAAGATAGGCAGATCTCAAAAACTTTCCTTTTATAAAAAGTGCTCAGAATTAGCTTGCCATTTGTCAGTCACATATCCAGAGAGAATTTACAAAAAAAAAAAAAAAAAAAAAAAAAAAGTTCAGACTTGAGCACAAAAGATTGCTTGCACTAGAATAACTGATTCCATGTGAATGCTCCTGCTCAGTTACAAGAATTTAAGGAAGGACTGAGCTAACTTAGTCTGCCACCTCAGTTAACTACTCAGCATGTTCAGATAAATGTGGAAGTCAATAATTTAAGTACTAATTATCTGTAGTGAGGAAATGTATTGTGAAAGTCCTTGCATTACTTGCATTAAATCTGATTCTCCATATGCAGAAGTTTAGATCTGTGCTTCTTGTTGAGTATATTCCTAGGAAGACCGTTAAGGCTTGCTAAAAGAAAGGAAAATTGTTTCTATGACAAGCTGTGTGGTTTAGTGAGCTTTTCAGTCAGACTTGCTTGCTCTAACAGCTATTGCACTTGCTTGTCTGGTTCATGCATAATAGTGACATCTCTTGCCCCTAAAACACCACGTTCATTTTCAGTCATTAACATAGAGTGGTTCTTTAGGAAAAAAAGAGGTTGGCAGAGCAGTACTCATGGTGGCCTGCTAAGTCCTTTCATCAAGTGAAGAACTTACATTGTAGAAGCTGTGGCCTGTTGTGAGCTGCATTCTGAGTTTGTCTGAGAATAATTAAGTTTGGAAGGGATCACTGAAGGTCAGCTGGGCCAAGCCCTGCTCAGAGCAGGGCCAACTTTGTTATTAGATCGTGTTGCTGAAGGCAGCGTCTAGCTGAGTGTTGAGTATCTCCAAGGTGGAGGTGCCGCAGCCTCTCTGATCACCTGTCCCAGGGCCTGACTACTGTCATGGCAGAGAATTTTCCTCTTACATCTGATTGGATTTTTTCCTTGCTGCAGCTTGTGTCTATTGCCTCCTGCCATTTCACCGGGTACCTTTTGAGAAGTGTGCCATTTTTCTTTGTCATCTTTGCAGCTTCCCATTAGATAACTGCAGGCAGCAGTTAGCTCTCCCCTTTCTAGGACAGCACAAGACCAGCTTCTTCCATCTGTCCTTGTACTTCATGTGTTCCAGCCCCTGACAATCGTGGTAGCTCTACTCTGTTAGCATGTGCAGCCTTCACTGTTAGCAACCATCAAATGTGTTTCCAGCTTGAGATTGCTTTTAATTTTATTTTGACTCTTTCAATATGTCAAAAAACACCCAACACTAATCCATGCTTTAAAAAATAGATATTAAATGCATCATCTTTAAAGTATTCATCCAAAATGCTGATTCAGACTCTTAGTCTTTGCATTATGTCTAGAGCAGTTGCCATAGTAGTATCAGACCCACAGTTTATCTTGCATGTGGGAAACATAGGGCTGATTCTGTGTTTTTAATTGGAATCAGCTTTTATTTTGATTTCAGCTTTAAATGTTCCTGAGTTTTTTGATCTGATGTTAGAAATCTTTTTTTTTTTTCTTCTTAGTTAGCTTTGTGCTTTTCCCCCTGTTGGTTTAATGACATGCAACACAAAGAAAGAAAGGTAATAGTCCAATTCTCTAGCTACACTGAGGAAAGACCTTGAGGAATTCCTTACTGTGATAAAATCTGAATGTAACAAAGTAGAACTGTTTAAAATCAAGCACGTACAAAATTACTTTCTACATGCATTTTTCAACAAAACACAGTGCCAATATGATGTTTCTTCTCAAGTTAAGTACATGAGAGAGTTTCTTTTGGTTTAGATCCTTTTCTGCTTGACAGGGAGAGAAAAAGATGGTGACTGTTGGTGCCGATGGAAGTGCACTGCAGCTGGCATTAACCAGAACTAGACACAACTCTAAAGTAAACTTTTCAATTCATTACTGAAGTTTGTGTTAAATAAAAAGTTAGACACATACTGTATTGTCTTTCTGGATGCAATACTGAGCGTAGATTTGTAGCTCAGTATAGGCAATAGTGGAATACCGTCTTGAATAGAAGGAGGTAAAGGTACTAAAAGTAGTTTTTTTCATGTAGGTAAATGTGTACACTTTGCAGAGAAGAGAGACACGCATCTTATAAAGTAAAATATGACCAAAGTTCTTCAGAGGTGAAAATACAGATCTTTCAAACTTAGTAGTATGATTTTTCATACTCCTATGGATGTATGTGCAGATACCTGTATATAGTAATCAGAAAACAAATTTAGTTACTGTTCATGCTTCGGGTAACAATACATGTTCAACATGACTGAGAAGCCTGAGTTTCAGTGGAGGCAATCATTCTGTGAGGAATGACCCTTAAGCTTTTTCTTGATTAATATTTTATTGATCTGATGGAAATAAAATCACACCTGTCTCATCTAAATAGAGAAATGGGAATGATTGATTATTCTTATGAATCACTGTACATTTTGTGTAATTTTTGTCACAGCTTCTTTTTTTTTTTTTTTTTTAATGAGAAGATAACAGCCAGGAAAATGGCAAGGAGGGCACAACAGCTTGAAAAAATGCTACTAAAATTCTTCCCAGATGATTTCATATTGAATTAATATCCTGATGCTTGCAGGGACGATATATGGGTGTGGCAATTATACTGAAGAGAAGCAATAACGAAAGGAAGTTTATGCTTAAAAGACACACATTCAAATATTTTTTAATCTTTCACGGTAAATAGAAAGATATAACTGTAGTAACTTGTGTAAGAAGGTGCTATTTGCTTTGATTAGCACCAGTGCACTGGCAACACCAAAGGGCACTCTCCCTGTCAGAGACAAATGCATTCTGATTTTTTAGATTTTCCCTACTTGATCTAAACAGACATCCCTCAAATTCAGCATAGGTCCCTTGTGCACTTGTAGACATCTGCAGCCTCTCATATGACTCACTGAAGAGCCGTTAAGCAGCATGACTAGAAATCAGGTGTGATACTGTAGGAGAGGCAACTCAGGCAAGGCCAGTCACAGGCAGCTGTACTGGTGGCTGTGCAGTTCCTGGTGAGCTCCTCGAGCTCCCAGACACAGAGAGGAATAGAAGAATGGTTCGTGGTTCTGTAGGTGTTATGGACATTTTTCCCCATGAGAAAACCAAATCCTTTTTTCAGCTCATCCACTAGCTGTTCTGCTACAGACTGTAAGAGGCATGGTGAACGTGAGGGCAGCTCAAGCTGTGCTTGGACTGAATCGCCCTCTGGAAGTAGCTTGCTTTCTCAACTGAACAAAAAGGAAGATTAGTATGCACATTTTATATGCCTCAGTTAGGTGACTTGAATCTGAGCCATGGTTTGTAAATACATTGCTAGCTCATAATATAAAATTCCCTACACACACACACACACCCCCCACCACACACATACCACACACACACCCCCATTATTGCCATTGATGCCAAACATGGATGCAGCCATGTTGACAGACAAGAGCTTTGGTCAGTTTACCTGGTGTCCTTGAAGGCATCAGGTAAATAGATGGCAGAAAGCGCCTTTCCTTGCCATATGTTAGACCTGCTGGAGGGGCTCTGTCAGCCCAGCTGTCACAGCAAAGACTTCTTCTCAAATCTCAGGCTGTGTCCTTGGAATTTCAATACCTGGTGTATGACCCTGGCAGTGGCCTATGCAGGTCTTCATTACCACTTTGCTCTGTGCCCCTGGGCAGCCACCAGTCCTGTGGTATCTATAAGAAAGTTGCTGATACATATGTGATAAATGTTCACACACCCCTAACTGACCTTCGCAAAACAATTGTGATAATGTGATGAGGGTTTTCACATTTTCCAGTCAAACATCTAATAAAAGCTGCAGTGTATTCTGTACTGCTGTTTCTTACTACAACAGTTAGAAGGGCAGTTCCCAAACTGCATTACAAAAGTCTGTGCCAGACAGTCTGTTCAGGTAACATACTGAACTATAAAATCTAGACTGCCTCTGTTGTGCTTTCAGTTATAGCTTGGATGGCAAGATGCATGATGATCCGTAAGAAATAAATTGAGTTCGGAGTGAACCCAAGTGTTTGGTAACCTGAGCTAGAAGCTGACTTGTCATGGCTGTCATTTGTGTCCTACTCTAGTTCTTTTGCTTTTGCTTTTTCTTTTAAACATCTCTCTTCATTTATGGAAAATTGCTTGCTGGTGACCTAGCTCACACCCCCCCCCCCCCCCCCCCCCCCGCAGACTCTGTAAAAGGGGAAGGGGAAAGGCAGAATGCTGGCACTGTGAAAGTAATTTGCTTCTATATGAGCATGAAACCATATTATTATTGTTTCACTTGTCAGGCAAAACTATTTTTGTTACATGCTACATCCCTTGACAGCTAATGTTTCCTTCCTCTCTGCTACTCTTAGGGAATTGTTAGAATCCATTAGATTTAGGTTGAAATCTCCCCAGAAGATATTCCAGTTGCTAAAACAAATAGATAGACAAATGCACAGATAAAAAGCTATGTAGATGCATGAACATTCCAAACAGCAAGTGTAGATTGTCTCAATACGGTGGTAGAGTGAAGGTCGAAGCTGTTGCACCGCATGCTTGTTGTAGCTGGACTACAGCTAGTGAGACTGGCATGAGGACTCCAGTGTAAATTTAGAAGTAAATTCTCATGTCTACTTATTCTTCTATGTAGTGTCTCTTCTTGCAGTCAAAACAGAACCCATGAACAGCAGTGAAACAACAACAACAACTGGAGATGGATCGCTTGACACTTTTACTGGGTCAGGTAAAGCCATAATAAGATCACGTATTGTTAGAGGCACATTAATATGGCATTTAATAACCTTCACTAATGAACATTTCACTGCATGGTAGCAATCTGTAAAAAACTAAAATAAAGTAACATTTAAATACATAGCAATAATAATAAATAATAATAGTAATAGCTTTTTCATTTTTTAATTGAAAACTTGCAATTTTCATGAGCTATGATCTTAAAGAAGCTTTAGTGATGCCTAAGATAATTACTGTATGCAAAAATTTTATAGTAAGAATGTTATTATTGTGTTGTAGATTTTTCTCAGTGTTAGTCTTGTACAATCTTAGGAAGGAAGAAATAGATTGTATTTGTTTACAGCCATTTTAATTTGTAAAATCTAAAATCTTAAGGATTTTATTTCAGTGCTAATCTTTTTATTCCAATGAGCAGTGTGTTAGATTAAACACTGACCTGATTGCCATAAGCTACTTTCTTTACATGAAAATAAAGTCTATAATTTACTTCACATAATTGTAAGTTTCTGTTACCTTCTAAGAAATTCAGACAAACAGAAATTTTTAAGTAGATTCCTGTGGAAAACTGTGGAAAAGTACAGATAATCTGCCTTCTATTCATTAAAATGGATACTGCTAATAATAAAAATATTAACAAGGAGAGGAGGGAGATTACATCTTGTGTCTGAAAACACTATTTCAGTGATGGCCTGACTGAAACATCACTGATGCCCAGAGTCACCACTCCACACTGATACTACTATTACTTTAGTAGACTTAGGTTGTCAAGCCCTATTTGAAATATTTTGGAAATCATAATGTTTTTGTGTAATGAAAATGTTTTAAAAATTGAGTGTATGTTTCTGGAACTGTTTTTTAGGCATCAGTAAATGCAGATATACTCTAAAGTTGGTTATTCAGAAAGGTATCTGTAACAAATCTAGTGCCTCAAGAAAAGGTCTTTTGTGAGATGTAGAGCAAGTGTATAGTATTTCTGATTAGAAAAAATGAAAACATTGTCCTCATTATGATTATGCTGAAAGGAGCCCCATCAAGTTAAAGTCTAACAAGTTCCATAAAAGAATTAATATTCTTGGATAAAAATTAGCTTTTCTTTTTCACTCTGTTGTTACTCTATCCTAAAATTTTATTAGTAATGATTACAGTTTATAAAATGTCCAACCCTATATATGATTTTGTCATTGTTGGTGAAGTTTTATCAGCTTCTGCCATGTATTTAGGACTGATTTGAATTCCATGTGTAAAACATGGCTAAGGCAACATTTTCATGCAGGAGCGCCAAAAATTGCAGCCTCCAGTCCAGGTTTAGACAGTGAAGTAACAGCTCGATTTCCCCAGGTGCCACTCACCCGTTAGCTTCCACTGACTTCAAAAGAAGTGTTGAGATCTCTACACTTTGGAGATTTGGAAACAATTGGTGCCTCCAAAAAAAGGCAGGAATTTGAGCCTTACACAATCATTTTTGTCTGTTAGCCACCTGCATACTCAAAAGAAATATGAACCTGATTCTCAGTTTAGGCCACAGACTCAAGCATTAAATGAGTGTGGTCATTCACAGTGGGATATCAATAGTCTGCCTGTCTGGGTGATGTGCAGTCTTCATGAGAGGCACGGAGCTGCCTTGATAACGCACTGATCCTTTTATAGGGAGTAAATCCATTACTTTCACACTTGACTTTTACTGGTACTTGCGAATTGGACCGTTTGGTTGGCTCAGGTTTGTGGAAGAAGTATTCCTCTGACTTTTTAACCTAACTGGTTATTTCAGAATTTTAATGGGTTGCCAAAGACAATAAATACTGACTAGTAGAAAGATGTGATTTCAGACAAACCAGCTGCAATTGAAAACAATGCGTAACAAAGCTCAACAGTGAGCAGTTTGGTTTTTCCTAATGATCAGTTACATATGTGTGTTATTCCCAACTATGACAAAGTGATGATGCCAGTACTTCCCTGCAGCTTTCAGATCACCTGTGAGCTCGTTTTGTGAGGATGCCTAGGCATATAGGCCACTAGAAGGGATGTCACCTACCCTGTCTTAAACAAACACAGGTCAGATGGATTCAAGCATTCTTTGTTGAGTAGGGAAGGATTTAGGGATGTTATCAAATATTTTATGAAATGAGACATGGGTGAAAATACAACTCCTGGTGCTGAGAGCCATGTGAGAGTCTGCCATGCAGAAATCCTCTCCTTCAAATATTCTACCCATTAAAATTGATTTCCATGCTCCAAGGGCAGTCAAAACCTGTGGCATGTCCTGGAGCTGAGCAGAAGGCTCAAAGCAAAGTAAAGTAGCCAGCTCTGTCCCTAAGGACCAGCTGTAACACAGAAAGTGATGGTCAAACAGACTGTGCGAGGTGCCGAGCAGGAAAGACAGATTAGGCTTCACAGGTAGCTGTGAGGAACTCCAGTTTTTGATTGAAAAGTTGACAAATAAAGCACATAGATATCTCAAATTTAGAGCTACAGTCACCACAGAGGCCTTTTGGCAGGCCTCTGCTCGGATGTTGCAGCTCACGTCTTGCTCTGGTTCCTGTCCTGCAGAGTGTCCCCTGGGAGAAACTCTGCCTCTTGGAAAGGGTTAGCCAGGTGGAGAGTCATGTCATGCACCACTCTTCCTCCTCCTTTTTCTTCGAAGAATGACAGTTGGTAATTAATATCAGTACACTTGATTTGAAGCTTTATGGTCCTGCAGTAGACCCCCATTGGGATGGGTATTCTCAGGATGTGGAGATCTGGACAGCCTTGAACTGAGCCTTTTCATACTCTGAATTTGCTGCAGCTGCTGTACTGCGAGTGCATGCATACTTATGTTTATATTGCTTACAATACTGGATTAACTTGAGAACTGTTTATCATTTTAATGGAGCGGAGAGGCATGTGAAGTTCTCGTCATCCTTTTTACTTAGTATTTATTACACTCAAAAAGGATATAGAAAACAATTTCTGAAGGCTATTAAGGCAAAGTTAGGAAATGCCACCGCTGTGTAAGCTACGTTTAGTCCCCTTGTGTGTAGACATTGTGATTTGTTATTTAAATGAGATCCTTTTAACGTACCCTCTTTGCACAGAATTTTCTGGATGCATAATGAAAAAATAAAAATCCTAGCCTGTGTTAATATACAGAACTCAACACATACTATCAGAACAGTTTATGGTTATTTAAATTTTCTGCAGCCACCTTGGCCAGTTGAGCTAACAGGGTGACTGGTAAGAGCTGGCTGCCAGCTTCTTGTCTTCTCTGTGAGTCAGTGTTAGTGGGGAGTGGAATATGCCCTTCGTGCCACAGTGAGACCTGAGAAATCAAAGGTCTTATACCTGCCCTGAAGAGGGTTCCTCTGGTAAATTCACCTAGTGAAGATGTAGAAATATTTTAGTTTTTCAGAGGAGAAACAGATTTTATTTTGTTGTTAATATAAGTAATGTAAAATAGTGTTTAGCCCCATTCATATAAATAGCTATATAAAGTGGTGCAGTTATAAAAACCATAACAACCTGCCTCCATCATCTCTTCCATTGCCAGCAGTCCTCAGAAGCAGGGTTAGGAGGCTATCCAGCAGTGAAAGTTCTGTTAAGTTTGATAACCCTTAGAATTACCAATCTGATCTATGAGATACAGGTGTGGTCCACAGGCTCTGCTCAGTCATAACTGATATGACATGAGTCCTATTCTTAGTCATACTCAGTTATCTTACACCCTGTTTCTCAAACATCTCACTGTCTAAAATGTAGCGCACAAATTGATGAGACAAGCTACCGGAGAGAGTGAAAGGAACAGACTTTTTAATTTGAAAAGTACACAATTCACTCTGGGGGCACTTGCCTCTTTCTCTCTCTTCCCTGTAACTGGTAGTATTTTATTTTCTTGTCTGAATTTATAAAATAAGGTATATGCAGAAAGAATAAAAGAGTAGGCAGGACATTTTTTTGCTGAAAAAAATCTAGCTTTTGATAGCTCAAGTGGTTTAAATGAACAGTAATTAATTTTTTGTAGTTTACTTCAGGTGTGGTGGAATGGTAAATGTGCTTTACCCAAACTGATTAATCAAGTGAGCTGTCATCCAGCAAATGATCAGACAAAAAGTGAGCAGTATGGGCAAAAAAGATCCGATATGCTGATAATGGATCATGAAAGTTCCTCTCCCTGAGAATCACCAAGGTCACTCTTGTTAGCTGTTGCTTGTCTTTAGAAAGGTCATAGGGATACAACAGGGAAGATAAATTACCCTTCCAGCCTTAAATAACTAAGAGCATCCTTTAGAGTTCTATGGGCTGATTATGTTGATATATACAGCTATAGGTTCATCTTAACTCTGGGAATAGCTGTATGCACACATAGTGGATCAGTCTGTGGATTAAGTTTAAACCACAGAAAGGCATTCTCAGGAAAAAAGAATACCCACACAAAATTAAATTCAGCAGATTTGCATCACAGACAAGCCCTCAATATCTTTTCAATCAGCAACTTGTTTATGAAATCTGGTGGCATATGATCCAAAAATTATTATACAGTTCTTCTCTTTTTACAAGCCATACTCAACTACACATTTAAAAAAGAAGCTAATTGTTTTTATTCTACTGTATTTTCCTTTTAAGTCCTACATGTTCTAAATGCATTTAAACTAGCTTTCAAAATAAAAAGTTCTGCATATGTTCAAAGCAATAGATCGCAAAGACGTTAATTAGGCCTGGATGTAGAAGTATATCATGTTTTATAAAATAGTTAGGAACCTAAACCTATTTGTCACTTATATAATTCTGAAAGTTCATTTCTACAACCATTATGAACAACTCAGGAAAAGGGTACACTTTGAAGTACAACTATGATTGATTAGACTAAAGAAATTCCAGTGCTTCGTTGTGTACTACTTTAATCTTTTGAAAAGTGAATGAACAGCAGATGGCTAATAAAGACACCCTGTATGTTTGCCCAGTATGTATTTGCTCTGAAGGGATTGGTTCAACACTTTAGAGTACATATATTTGGAATACATCTGTCTTAGTCAAGACAGATGGCTAAAAGAAAGAGAAACTTCCAAACACTTGGAATTAATCCAGCTTGAGAACCACTTCTGAATGAAATTTTAATGGGAGATGGCTATTGTTCTGTTAGCTTTCTTGGAAGAATGCAGCTGTGAATAGTATAGACATACACAATTTTGATGGCTACTGGACAGGAATATTTATGCTTACTTTTGAAATAAAAATACTGTTAGTGAATATGTTCTAATCAGCCTGTTGATAAGAAATAGTATTCATTTTCTAGTAGTCCATCTGTTATCTTCTATCATGTATTCTGAATAAAAATAACCACACCCATATAAACCATATTTTTCCTGTCAGTATTAAAATTAAATTTGTTAATGTGAGACTTTAAAAGTATGTGTATATTATTTCAATCCCATGCGATACCATATGTTAAATCATAAGATTCTTTTAACTACCAATTTTTATACAACTTGCAAATTTGAAAGATCTATGGTGTGTGGATCACAGGTGGTGTATGAGATTTATGCCTCTGCAATATACTCGGAAACATGTCAGTCAAGCTGAAAAAGCATGACACACCCATATGAACTAAAGAGTTCTGTACAACGATGAATGATATGGGAGAATTTTAATTTTTGTATTAAGATGTTGCAGTTCAGGTGATGTCTGTTGAAAAGTTGTTCATTTCAATAAGCTTCTCTGCTAGTGTTGCTGCATATTAGTATTCAGACTGTTTGGCTGTATTGGTCTCATGATGTTTCTAACTGCTGTACTTTTGTTTTCTGTTTTGCAGTAATAACAAGTAGTGGCTACAGCCCAAGATCAGCACACCAGTACTCTCCACAAATATATCCCTCCAAGTTAGTGTCTGCACCTCTTCTAGTATTTTATAGGGAATTGACATTGGCTGTAGGCAGTTCTGTGGTTTGTTGCAAACAAGAGTTCATCAGCAGAAGAAACAGAAAAAAAAATACTTAAGCCTCAGTACTGCCTCCATCATAGCTTCCTCTCCAACTTTTTTTTTCCTCACATGGCTGCGGAGTAAGATTCTGCTCTGTGCAGTATTACTGCATAAGAAATACCCTTGAATATCTGCACGCAACAAAAGGAAAATATTGGACTGTTATGTTCTCAGACATCAGCATCTTAACAGTGCTGTCAATGTATACATACGTATTTTGAAGTAAACAGTTTATATTTAGAAATCACAATTGCATGTGCAAGATGCGTACTGAGTGCTATCCCTGTCACAGACCCTCCCAGTGCCAGCATTGCCACACTTCCAGACATTCCACAGTCATGAACCACCCTTTCCTTCTCCTTCTCTGATATCATAAGATTTAAAAATCAAATAAATTGGATAAGCTTTTAATCTCATTTGTTTTATTTCTGAAGCCAATAGGCGTTGTTAGGAATAGAAAATTTCTTCCACCTTTTTTTGGAGGAAAACAGACTTTTGAGCAATCACATGAATCAAGGGTGGGAACTGTAGGAAAAAGCACTGAGGATGTTACATGAAACTCTTGAAGTTGACAGTCTGTTAGTTTGCTTGTCTACAATCAGTGTTGTGCACAAGGATGCGTGATTCCAGCATGCCATCTATTTATTTCCATGTATTGGATTCAGCTGCCTGTGTGACTGTGATGCAGAGAAAATATTGAAACTGTAGCTGATTAGACTTTTTATAATTTAACAAAATTGCATTCATATCATAGTAGCCAATATGTATTGATACAGAAAGTAGGTGCCTGAAATAAGAACAGTCCTCACTCCACTTAATACAGGTTTTGGCAGACTATATCAGATACTTTTGGCCAAATATGTAACAAGGTTTAATAGAATTTTTAATCTACTGTTACAGTTTATTGGCATCTAAATTAATGAGTAATCCTTTTTCTGATAGTAACTGCTGCCAACTGTACTGAACTAATTAGAAAGAAAAAAAAAATAAAAATTATAATCTGAAATTTAGTCATGGCTTTTAATGGCCAGGTTTCAGCTAGCGTAATTCTGCAGAGTGTGTTTATTCAACTCTTGGTCCATAAAGTCTTATTTGACTTACAAAACAATCCAAGACAAATGTTTCTCTGTATGTTTTTGCAACTCTGGAGGGCAAAAATTTTAAACTTGATTTTATTCAATCTTTCTATAAAACCCCAGTATTCATAAATAAAACCCCATTTTTATTTCCATTCTGTTTCCCAAGTCCATATTTTCCAAACATTTAAAGACCATCTGGCTGCCAAAGTATTGCTGTCAATATTATCCATGCCAGTCTCAATAGGCATGATCTATCTCCCGTTGAAGCCAGAAGGCTATATGTCTGTTGAAGCAGAACCATGCAGAGAGGACATAATGTAGTAGCTTTAACGTCCACCTCTGTATTTCCTTTATTCTTCTAGTCCAAGTTTCCCTCCCCTGGATTAAAAAAGCTTGGGAGCTTTTCTAATTCAAGGGTGCTAATCTTGGCTGAAGGGGGTCATATCCATATAAAACTGTATAGTGGTGGCAGAGTCCATCTAGAGCTGGACACAGTAGCTTGTGAATTAAATTGTAGTGGTGGGGCAGCACAAAGTATTCACCCTGCCATGGGGAATGTGAGCTGGAGTGGTTTTCATCTTATTTCAGTGGGGAATGGAATAAATCCCAGAAGAGAAACAGTTGGCAGGATAATGAACTGCCTTTGGACATCTTTAAACCTTTTTCTTTACTTTATTGCTTGAATCAACATACAAAGTATTTGTTGCCACAGTAATGCTATTTTTCCTGATATTTAGGCCCTATCCACACATTCTTTCTACACCAGCAGCTCAAACAATGTCTGCCTATGCCGGACAAACCCAGTATTCAGGAATGCAGCAACCAGCGGTCTATACAGCGTACTCCCAGACAGGACAGCCGTACAGCTTACCCACTTACGGTATTTGATCTCTTATTACTTCACTTTACATAGCAGTAAGAGCGATGCCGATGTGAATGTTTTTTTCTTTCTACTTTATTTTCCCACCTGTAAGAAAATATTTTAAAGAATCAGTTGAAAATTGATTTCTTATACAGATTTGGGTGTAATGTTGCCAGGCATCAAGACGGAAAGTGGGCTCTCACAGACCCAATCACCACTGCAGAGCGGGTGCCTCAGTTACAGCCCAGGGTTTTCCACCCCACAGCCAGGCCAAACACCCTACTCTTACCAGATGCCAGGTGAGTAGCCACCATCATCAGGGCTCATCCCATCCCGTGGCTGCTGATGGCCCTCTTCCCTCATATTTATGATATATTTTCCCTTCATTTTTGTGAACTCCCGCAAGTATGCTTGTTGTTGTCAGCTACCTTTGCCTCTAAAATGTAAAGCTAAGTATTTTTTCCCAGTACTAATATGCATATATGTATTCATTTTGGTCATCTGTTAATTTAGATCTCACCATGCAATGCAGTCCCTGTTTGCACCTTCATGTTTTTATGGGGTGAAATCACATGGCAGGACTGGAAGCATTTGTTGTATTTATTAGCATGCAGAAGTCACTTTTCATTGTTTCCGTGTTCTGAGTATGGCCTCATTTGATACTGGTTTCTTTTTTGATTGACATAATTTGTTAGAATTTCTCCTTAATTCATATTTATTCTTTCATTTGTTATTCAATTATTAATTCACTTATTACTATTTGATCATTGACAACCTGTTTTATTTGGATAAGGTTTAAGCTTCTTCTAAAACAATTAATCTTTGAAATATTACAAATTACAATATTAATCATCTGACTTGTTGAAAACAAGGACATGCCTCATTACAGGTCGATTAAAAACAAGTGGATCATTAAAATATTCTTTGAAAAGCTTTTTGTTTCATAAGTGAATGTATGCTAAAGTATTAGAACTTAGAAATTAAGGCAAAAGAGAAAAACAATATTTGAGTAGAGGTGAGACAATGCAATAAATTGAAAAATGCTTTCTCAGCCAGTGTAATGACTTACTGCCAATACCTTCCTTGCATGGTGTGAAAAGGAATGTATGTCTGTATGCATGGAAGTACCATTTCATTTCTTTTAAAATTTCATTGCAGTATTTTATTGTTTAAACAGAAAATAAAAGTTGTTTGCTCTTCTGATTTGTCTACATCTTAACATAGAATATTGTATTTAGAATTTTATTTTGATTCACAAGCGACTTCTCACAGTTAATTGTATTTTTTTATTTTAGGTTCTAGTTTTACACCATCATCCACTATTTATGCAAACAATTCTGTTTCAAATTCTACAAACTTCAGTAGTTCACAACAGGTATGAATATTAACATTTGTATTTGTCAATTACAAAAGGATTTCTATAACTCCAATGATAGCACGTTGCTTTAATTTAGATCTATTACAATGAATTAGACTCACTGTGGTTCAATGCTGTTTTCTGTGGAAAGCAATCAAAATCCCAGTGGAAGCCTAGTTGCATCTTTTGGCACTTAAATACTTCAGCAACCTCCCTGTAGCCTTTTGGTAAATATCCTTACATTAAAAAATGTTAAATATCCTTAAATTAAAAAAAAAAAAATCTACACTAAACCCCCAAAACTCTTGCAGAAGTCATATGATTGCACACTTAGAAATACTTTTTGGAAAAATCACTCATTACTCAATTAAGTACTCTGCTGCATTTGCTGTTTTAGGATTATCCATCATACACAGCTTTTGGCCAAAATCAATATGCACAGTATTACTCAGCATCAACATATGGTGCATATATGACCTCAAACAACACAGCTGATGGCACTTCATCATCATCATCAACCTACCAGTTACAGGACTCTCTCCCTGGCCTGACTAGTCAACCAGGTACAGATCTACATTCAGGTGAAAAAAATTTTTGTCTTTTATTCTGTACTGGTATAAATACAAGATTTTCATGTCCATTTTGTTTGAATATTGACATTTTAAGCCTATGCCTTTCAGAAAACTTTGCCATGCAAACCAGCCATATAAGCTTTTTGTTTGTTTGTTTAGTTAGGAAACCTGTCTACTTTGTTTGTTAGTTCAGTAAAGGTCTTTGCAGACTGAGATGGTTTTCTGTGGAAGGGGTAGGCCTGAAAAAAGTTGCAACAGTTGGATAGAGATCAGTTAATACCGAAAACAACTGTACAGTAATAAACCTTTACTAAATTTTGAAATAAAAATTCAATAACCTCCCTGTTACTGATGGTGGAACATTCCTGTATCCACCTACGTGTTCTGAAGTATTGCTGTAAAGAATTTAAAACAAGATACTGTTGTACCTTTAATTATGCCCCAATCATACTAGCAAGAGTACATGGGCTTTATTCAAATGTATGCAAGTCATGCTTGCTAATTCACTGATTTAAGTAATAAAAAATAGAGCAATCTGATATTGGCACAAGTCTCTTTTAAAAAAATAGCGTTGAAGTAGTTGGAGTTGCAAAAAGAACGTTCTTAGGAGACATCCATACACCTGACTTGCCTGCCTGGCTCTGCCCCCTTGTGCACATCCACCACTGCACAGTATTTTGTCACACAGTTGTGTTCCTAGTTCTACATTCCTGAACAGCTCACCAATTCCTTTTCCCCCATTTGATATAAATGAGACTAAAGTAAAGAAAAGTTAAAGTTATGTATTTGAAATTATGCGTAGTGTAGTGCAGAGCTATGAAGATCTTGGTGGGCTAGTTTAGGAATTCACGGCCAGAGTCAGCTGAATGTGGTGTTATTACTGGGTGAACGGTGAACATTAGTGAGTTCTTTTTCACATTCACTTCCCTGTGTTGTTTCTCAGTATTTTATCATATATTCATAACCTAAGTAGCCTACTAAGGCTGTGCGTAGCATGCATGCGAGAGGTTATCAGCTGCCAGCTGCCTGGCTCTGTGCTCTTAGAGCAGTCTCTGCCAGGGACGCTGCCTTCACTTGGGCGGCATGGGTTGTGTCAGCCTTACCCACTGACTGTGAGCACTTCTGAAAATACTTTCAAACTGGGTTTTGGATTAGGCTGTGAAGGGTGAGGAAATGCACTTTAAGCACAAAATCAGCTCATTGGATGAATCTTCCTAATTCTCATCCTAACAACTGCACCATCTCGCTGAAAGTGTAGTAGAGAAGCATAACACATTATAACCATGAATAAAGGAAGAGTAATACTGTATAGAAAAGCGTAAGCAAGGCTTCACACTTCATATAATCTGCTTAAATTTACTAAAAGCAATGGAATTTGAATTGCATTACTTGAAATTTCTTCTAGTCAGCTGTTTTCCTCAGGCTGATTTTTGAAGCGTGTGTGTATGTATGTGTGTGTTTGTGTTATGGTATGGTATGGAATGGATATGGGGAGACACACATTCCCTTGGTTTTTGATGAAATTATAAAATGTTATTCAGTAGTCTCAGAATGCAAGTTTAGGAAGAAAAAGCTAAGAGGTAACATGAAATCAAGCGAAATTTCAACAGTTGCAGGACATCCATAACAGACACAAATCAAATGTAAAGTATTTTTAAAAGAGAGCGAAGAGTACTTACAAGTGATGTTTTGATAACTGCACGTCCTGTGCACTCTCCCTTGCTGCTTTGTTATTCCTTCATGTTCATATTTGAGAAAATCAGACAGTGTTTCCCATATTGTCTCTCCCTTGTGTATCTGTGTTTCCTAGAAATGTTGTATAAATTTATCATGTATTACAAACTCCCTTAATATTGAATAGCATTGGCAAAGAAAAGGAATCTTAATAGCTTGAACAGGTTGAAAAAGTATTGAAGGCTTCACATCTGTGAAACAGTAAGGATTTTTCTTGTGTATGGATTGTTTAAACATACGAACCGGTTTTCCTGTTAAGTAGGTTGTGCATCTGAACTTACAGATCTGCCCACACGCTCCTTATTTCTGTGAAGTGTTGCACTGATCATGCGACCCTTTGCTGAGAGTGAAACACCCACTTTGCAAATACATGACATGCCTGTGTGGTTCTGTCTCACTGTAAAAATAAATTCCCGTCAGTGAGGTACAGTGTCTTGGAGATCACTTCAGATACAGTAGGTCATACTGCAGAGTTTCAGCACTCACCATGTTCACTTGCTCAGTCTAACAGCCCTTTATTGCTCAGTCCTTAAGACTTACTCCAACTAAAACCTAAAGTTAAACACAGCAAGACATTTCGCTCTTCTGCCATCTCTGCTAGCTATTAATTCAAATAACTAATCAAAGCCTCTAGTACTCTCCACAAATACAAGATTTCTTGTTTTCATGATAAAACCTCACCAGATAAACAGTTAATATCAGTTACAGTTTTATTTATTGACCAAGTAAAGAAAATAAGATGACAATTGAAATAGACTTTACTCTTTCTGCTACTCGTTAGCAAGCAATAACACATTACAAGTCAGGAAAGAAAAGACATAATGTTGAAGCCGTCTTCTGCCTGCTCTGTCTGTTAAGAATATGTAACAAAAGTCGAGCCATAAGGGGAGTATGAAGGGGCTCAGAAGTTCATCCATCCCTCATCTGTGTAAGGCTCAGTTTCTTAACCATCCCATGGACTTCTCTTCTGAGCTTGTTTTGTGCCTGTCCAATATTAAGATTTTTCAAAATGCACTTGTTACCACAGAGTATCTCTGAGACAAATAGGTTTCTCCAAGGGGACTTCCAAGGGGACTGAGTACATTTGATGAGTACATGAGTACATTTAATCTAAGGCAGATAAAATTCTGGCAGAGGAAATACGCCTGAGTAAAAGCTTCATGTTTAGGCACCTCACTTACACATGTCCAGAGTTAGGTGAGGTGAATCACTTGTAGGATATTAGCTCCAGTTTGGTTACTGGGATGCAGCAGAGCTTGGTCTCTCTGAATTTGATACCCACAATGAAGTCACCATTTGCAGCTTCTCCAGGAGATGGCATTAGGTCTACATGCAGGCTGTGCCCACACCTCTTTCCTCCTGCTTAAGTGGTACAACTGTCTTTTAACAGGGGAGGAGGGAATGTTTACGTCAAACTAGAGGCGGGAAAAAATGTCTGGGTATGAGAGACCCCCACCATTTGTAATGGCAGTGCTGTAACTCCCTGTCCTCTAACTGGCGCTGCTGCAAGGTCTCCATGGCATGGAAGGCTTCATGCTGGACATGAACCAGTGTATGAGTATGTGTATGAACATCTGTGGTAAAGTGGTCATTCCATGTTCTGGTTTTAACGTTTTCTGCTTGCTTTATTGGATCTCTGATGCTGCTCATAGTTCCAGTGGGAGGAGGCTATGAAGTATATTTATTAGGCATGTGTTGAATGTTGGAAAAACCTAAAAAATTTCAAACATTGCAATAAAAATTTCTGTCTAATGTGAGCTGCAGTAGGAACTCTTCATGAGGGTAATGTTTTCAGTACTCCTTGGTGCTAGAATTTCTCACATTCTTTTATGTTATGTGGCTGAATTTTTAGTAAGTTTTCCTTTTATCAGCATTGACCTCTTTTCTAAAGCAAACTGAGGGTAAGAAAATGCAGTTGCCCCTTTAGCCTGCTGTTGGTAAAAAGCAAGTCAAGTAATTAAGCCTACAGTTGCTCCAAAAAACATGCACTACTGACTTCTGCAGTTCTAAAATAGATGCATACCTTGCGTTCAAGTAAGAGACAGCTGCTTATTCTGATTTAGAGATTAGTGTAATGAAATAAAGTTGGCTTTAAATATCGAGAACCTACAAGGTACAGTGATTAGTTACAGTACTGATTAATGGATTATTATGCAATCATGTACTGTGTTGACCCAAGCAGAAGCCTGGGGCAACTGGTAATGGCTAATGCTAAATGAAAACTGAAGTTATTTATTTCAGTTGTTGGATACTTTTAGAGAAGATTTAGAACAGGGCTTTTCTTTATATTTTATTTTTGGTAGATTAAACACAATCATTGAGAACAGATGTTTTAATACATCACTGTAGAAGTGAGTCCTGATTTTGTTGTAAAATGTTGAAATGTTATAAATATGAAGACTTTTGTGGTAAGAATGTAAACATTCATCCTAACTTATTTAATTTTTGCCTTTTCATTGCTGGGGCTTTGGTTTGGGACATTTTTTCCACTCTGTCAGAAAAGTCTGGGAAATTATTTTTTCGTACAGAACTCTCTCACACTCAGAACTTTTTGAAGCCAGTGTAGGCTTTTGCTGAATGAGGATTCTGGTTATGAAGCATCCTTTTGTACATTTGTGTATTTACCAAAGTATATTTTGCTTTTCTTCTTATGGGGAAAAGACTAAGATAATGTGACCTTATTGATCTCTCTACTGCCTGCAGTGTCCTTACTGACATCAACACCATGCTGGGAATAGGAATGATTAGTCAACAAGAACGCGCTCTCTCTCTCTCTCTCTCCATTCTGTAGGGACAAATGAAAACACCATGGGAACATTATTCATTAGATACTGTTATTGATGCTTAATTGTCCCATAATTTCTTGGCAAATGAGAGTTTTAGCTGAAAGAGAAACTGCTTTAGAATGCATATGATCCTTATCCAAATCAGGACAGACCTATCTAAAATGGTATCTGGAACAAATTCTTGAATTGCAGTTTTGAAGATCTCTTGTTAGCAGCTGCCTGAAAGTTCAGCTTTGTTCTGCCCAAGCAGAGAATCATGTTGGTTTTGTGACATTGAAGTAGTCATCACCTAGTTTGAGAAAAAAGTAATAGTATGTTCTTCCAGGTGATAGCAGAATAATTTGAGTACTTTCCCAGGAAGTGAGACAGATTTTATTTCCTCCTGTTTCATGGAACCTTCATCACCTACCACTTGGGAGTACAGGGATGTGGATTCTGGGCCATGAAAATATGCCTTTATACTTGGTATGTATCAGTCATTCAGTCAAATAAACAAGTGTACCCTGGAGAAGGTAGTGGAACCTAGATACATCCTTCTCCAGGTAAATGTCCTAAACAATTCACTCAGCAACTAACTTTCTTCTTATTCTCCCCTTTCCTTAAATCTTGAATTCTTTCCTTACAATGTCTAGAGCTCTCACTCAGGAATGTGACATTATGGGCTTAAATCTCATTCTTCCAAGAAATACAACAGTATTTTTCCAGTCAAGATATATAAATATATCTCCCAGTGTATTTATTTTAATAATCTTCTGTATGTGGTTCACTGTAAGGTATAAATAAATGATGGAAAAGATTAAGAATTTTAACTATTGTGTTACTTTATGCACAGACTCTTAACTGAGACTGCAGTCTATATTTTCTTCTTAGACTCTGCTAGACCAAAACTGGTTTTTTCTTTGTTGTGGAGGGAGAATGAGATGAATAACTCAGGGAAGATCACAGAAACATTAAATCATTCATGCTAGAAGGGACCTCTGTGGGTCTTTTGTCCAGCCTGCTCATGGATGAGCCAACTTAGATCATGTTGTTTAGGGCTGTGTCCAGTGGAGTTTTGAGAATCTCCAGGGGTAGAGAACATACAGCCTCTCTGGACACCAGTCCCAGGTCTTGACCATTCTCATAGTGAAGGGTTTATTTCCTTGTATCCAACAGGAATATCCCTTGCTGTAATTTCTGTCTGTTGGGTCTTGTCCTTTTTCTGCATACCTCTGTGAAGAGTCACTCTGCCTTTCTTCCTGCACGCTCAGCCCCTTAACTGCCTTGGTGGCCCTCACCTGGACTAACTCCAGTTTGTCAGTATCTTCCTTCTACTTGGGGACCCAAAATGATGTTTTTCTGGATATGGTTTTGCAAGTTCAGAATGGAGCAGAAAAATGACTTGATCTACTGGCCACTTAAAGATGGTCTTCAGTAAAAATGAAAAATGTTCAGATTCCAGCTCAAAATGAAATGCATCATAGAGGATTCTTGGGAAATGTTTGTGCCAAGTGTTAATCTATTGTGCAGATGTGACGTAGTGAACACTTTTAACAAATATTGCCAAAGTGGCCCTGAAATGCACAACTACATGCAGCACAAGGACTCCCTGGAATCAAACTTTGTAGTAGATGTCAGGTCAAAGTTTTACACTTTCTTTTTTTAATGGAGAAAAATCAAATCGTTAATAAGATAGATGATGAAGGAGGATTTATGTTATTTAGCATTCAGGAACCTAGCCAAGCTGTGTTTACTGGTATCAGTTTTAAAGAGGCACTGAAGGTACTGTGCTGTGAAGAAAAGGATATTTTCTATTTATTGAGTTGTGGCATAAAAGTAATTTGTAAAGGGAAGTTCCATGCCATCCTTCCTGGAGATACCTTCTTCAGTCTGTCTGCCTTACATAGGTACTGGTTTGTGATCACCTCTGAAGCCCTTTGTTACCAGGAGAGGCAAAGTAGATTAAATGAGTAAGTCAGGGATAGGCATGAGTGTTAAGAGCAACTGTGCCGTGCCAGATCAAAGCTCCTTCCAGCACATCTCTCTGACAGCAGACAATAGCTGATACTTAAAGATGGCCGGAATACAAGAAGTATGACTTCACCCTCTTTCTGGTAGTAACTGGAATATTACATTTAATATTATGAATTCCCTCTGCCAATTTATGGGCAGAGGTAAGGTGGAAAAAAAAAAAAAAGGTGAACTCTACTAAAGAGCAGGTGACATGGGAGGAGGAGATGAAGCAGGAAGGTGACTGGCTGTTCTGGTGCGTGGATGAGTGCCAAAGGGTGTTCTGGTGAAAGTAACACAGGACTTGGGAATAAGTCTAGCTGAACTACAAACATGGGAAATGAACTACTTTAACTGAAAGGAGCTTCATGTTTTAAGAGGTCATTAGTGTGACTTGTAAAATACATCTTCCTTGGATATATCAATATTTTGCATGAGTTCATGTGTATATATATATCTGCACATGCGTATGTGTAATTTTAATCTTTCTCTTACTCTGTTAAGGTTTATAATGTTTCCTTGGTAAAGTCAAAAGTGTATGTGTCATGTGCAGATTCCATCTATGTAAGACAAATCGTGTTATCACTCATTTTATACCACTCTTTTAGGTGCATCTTGTGGCTGAGTTTGCATGCAGACATGGCTAGCTTTGAGAGAAAAAAAACCCACAAACTTTATTATTTAAAAATCCAGCACTAATTTTGCCATGAATGGTTGACTTTACAGGGGAGTTTGACACGGTGCAGAGCCCCTCCACGCCAATCAAAGATCTTGATGAGAGAACATGTAGGAGTTCTGGGTCAAAGTCTCGGGGTAGAGGGCGGAAGAATAATCCATCACCCCCTCCGGACAGTGACTTGGAGGTATGCCTGCAGTAACTGATGAATGGTAATGTGGAGGTTTCTTCTGATGGAAGGTAACTTCTGAAAACTACAGCTGTGGAAATAGCTTAAAGCATTTTAGAAAACATCATGGACTCGGTCTCACTAACTGAATAGAACTGATACTTGTTGCTGTTGTAACGTGTACAATGAGACATCAGTGTTCTGTATGAAAAAGTTAGGCAGAAAAGTAAATGTGATTCTGCCTTGCAGTTTTTAGCTCTTAAGATTACGTGCCTTTCAGTTTCTTGCACAGTAGAACAACAAACCTGGGAGACCTCTGTATTCCAAATTCTCACAGTTTTTTTTAGTATTTTGCATAGGAAATCTTACATATATTGCTCAGCTTAATTACATGTATTTAAGAACACAGTGTAAATAAGCAGGATCATCAGACCATAACCTTTCAAATACTTAGGCACAGGTTTGTCCTTGTGCTGGTAAAGTGATGTCAGTGAATTTCAATGAGGCAGCTTGCATTAGCGAAGTTATGGCTGGACTTAAGTATGTGCAATATCAGTGCCTTAGTGAAGAAATATATCCGCCTAATACATGGGGTGACGATTTAAAACACAAGTGACCTCCTAGCAACGGAGTAATTATAGTCACATTTCTCCTGTGTTAGCAGTGTGCTGCCTTACAGTGACAGGGGGAGGAGGAGGAGGAAGCAGAGTGCCTGTGTGTGTGTGAAACACTCAGCTCTGGCATCAGGGGAACGTGCTGCCCACCAGTGCAGTGTGTCCCCTGCTGCCACCAGACCAGCACTGGGAGCAAACAGCTCTGGCCAGCCCCACTGCTCTGCCTTCACTGACCAGCTCTGGGTACAGTAGAAGTCAAGACTGTTGCTGGGACTCAGCTGGCCACACATCTGGGGTGGCAGGGTGGGCTGCAGTGCTAGGCACTGAATGTAAATACCATTGCTTTTATACAGAAACATACACATTTTTAGCTTTTCAAAGGATTTAACTTTTCCAGTGGAAAGACTCTTAACTTCCTACATTTCAGTCTTCCTGTCTCCTTTAGAGTTTGCCAGTGAAAATGAATCCCTTATCAATATAAGGAGTTTCTTTTTTTTTTTTTGTGAGTTAATCTGGTTTATCCTACAATATTATTTAAATCCTGCATGACGTTATATGTGACCTATAGCACTTTTACCCAAGATATAATTTTAGCTATACAGTAGAAATAAAGAAGAACCTTGAATCATAAGATGTGCAGAGATGTGAAAATACTGTTTATCCTTAAGTTAACAGTTCTGTTTGACCCCCATCATTTTTCTGAAATTTGTGTTTTACAGCTTTTTTGAAAAGCTTTTTAGAGGAAAAATAAGAAATGTTTGAAGAGTTCAAAAGTTACTCTCCTGTCTTTTTATCACGCATGATATACTGTTCTTGCTGAGTTTCAGAGCAAACCTGCTCAGTTAAATGGCTGGTTGGTTAAACTTTAGGACTCAGTTGACTTTTAGCCCCCCTGGGTGGGGTGGTGGTGGGACTTTGATGTTGATTTTTGTAATAATATTATCCCCACTTCTTTTTTCAGCGTGTATTTGTTTGGGATTTGGATGAAACAATCATAGTTTTTCATTCGCTGCTTACAGGATCCTATGCACAGAAGTATGGCAAGGTATGTGAGCTGTGAATTCTGCATTGATTCACTGTATTAGAGCTATCTGGCCTGCACATGTACGTGTTAATCACCTGTGTTCATCATGGCTTGGGAGAAGGTAGAGGGGAAGAGTACAATACCCATTTTCAGAGGGTTAGTGTGAAGAAACCAAGGGGAGAATTGAGACACAGACCCTAAGCACAATATATGAGGCAGAGGTGAAGCAGATGCTGCAAATGGGGGAAGAGTTTATAGAGGAACAAGGATGAGGTAGCTGAGGTACATTGGAAGAGGCATTGCAGGGAGACAATAGATGTGGTGGGCAGATGGAAATAGCTGACAGTATCTGGATGTGCAGAGGGAAAAATAAGAAATAAACTGGAGGGACGAGGGAATTTACGGGGAAGTTGATGAATCAGCATGAGTAAGTGACTGCCCTGTTTCAGTGCCAGCTGTGGATGTTCTTGGACTCCACAGCTTTTCTGTTGTATCTTTGGTTCCCTTGGCTGGCTCTGGGGTGAGTAATGCTGGGGAGTGAATCCCTCTCCCAGGCAGGCAGTTGCACGCATCCTCACCCTTTCAATGGGATCCAAAAGGAGTTCAGGACACAGAGCAGTGAGCAGGAGGAAGAGTGAGAGAGGCAGTGGCAGCCTGCAGGAGTAGGAGCTCACCTGCTGGGTCAGCAGCGAGCCCCACGGGGCCGGTGGTGGGACCCCAGGCAATGGCTACTTAGGCAGGGGGAGAAGGGCCGGTTGGAAAGCCCAGGAGACTGCTGCGAGGCGTAGACTTAAAGGCCTGGATAAAACAAAAACTTAGGGCAAATGTACAGAGGAAAGAAATGGACAAGGGGGAATGTTGGTATGTACATATGTGGGTTTCTAAGTGGTGTGCCATTCGAGTGAAATTAGCACAGAGGTATTTCTGTTAAAGAACATAACCACATCCATACTGCATCAGATGAAGGGCTTGTTTAGCACGTTTCCTGCTTCTTTATCCTAGCCAGATTCAGATGCTGATGAAAAGGATGTGAGAAACAGTACATTAGCGAAATGCTTTCCACACCCACCTCCCCAGCCAGTGAGTTAGGAATGTCCAAAACCAGGACCGTGGATTATAACCACGGGTGGGCCAGTCCTCCATGGTTTGAGACAGCCTTTTGTGGTTATTAGAATAGAAAGCTAATAGAAAACTCACAGGCCCAGACAAAAATCCAAATTTCTGGAGTGCTAAGATAAGCATAGTTATTCATGTCTTGTAAAAAACAGCCTCACTTGTTTTGCAGCTTCACAGTGCCAAATCAGCGCCCATTCTAGTACTCTGTCAAAAACTCCTCTTCTGCTGTTCTGCAAACACTGTAACAGCAGTGACTTTGTCAGAACCATTTCTAACATAGTTATCAAAACAAGAGAGAAGCCTAGCTGAACACAAACATTTATATCACTTGAGTGTAGCCCACAGACGGGTCCAGAATTTGCTGAATTGCCCCAGTGATGCAGTCACTCCTTTCATCCTTTTTTGATTGTGCCCTTAGGGTGTTTACATCTCATGCTCCATCTCATGTAATATATGAGTAAAGTCTAAGTCAGCTTTGATACAAAGTTTTAATAATCAGAGCACATTTTGTAGCTCACAAACATCTATGGATAACTTTGAAAGCTTAGAGACAGCAACAGAAATACAATTTCTCTTGGTTTCCCACTTCCTTATGAGTAGGGATACTTGAAAAAATCCCAGTACCGCTGTTCTTTAAGAACACATCTGCTGCTAAAATTGACTCTCTATAGAGAGTCTCCATAGAAACAGTAATGGCATGTTAGCAGCCAGTAGTACTGACAGCAGATAGAGTTGATTTCTATAAACGAAGAGTATCTGAAGGGCAAATGAAATTAATGTAGTTATACTGCTGAGATCAGCATCAGCAAACAAATGTCATGAACAACTATGAAGCAAAAGGAGAGGAATTCATAAGTAAAATCCTTTTTTTTTTTCCTTTTTTTTGTTGTTACTGATAGGTGGCATTCACATAATTAGGGAAGTATGTTCATTTCCAGACACTGTAAAACAGAAGTAGTACACATTTTGCTTCCTGCATTGACTACCATGTTTATAGAGAGC
This sequence comes from Falco peregrinus, assembly GCF_023634155.1. Lineage (NCBI taxonomy): Eukaryota > Metazoa > Chordata > Aves > Falconiformes > Falconidae > Falco > Falco peregrinus. Next base: position 37,527,252 of record NC_073727.1, read on the forward strand.
TTGTTGAGAAGGTAATGAGTAATTATTAGTGAAACTCAAATACATATATTGTTGATTGCAAGAGGGCTAGATCCCTAGGAAAGGGAATACAGGGAGAGCTCATCATGAGTAGGCTTTAACTTTTGCATGTCATTGAGGTGTTGCCTAAAGTTAAAGTGGGATGTGTCTGAGCCTGAGCGCCTGAGAGTTAGACATGGGAAAAGGGAAAGATAGCACAGCTGGACCTCAGTCCATCCCTGGTGCATGATGCCTTTAGCAGATGTGGCCCTTATCTTTTCTGCACGTGATTTCCGTCTGTAAACAAGGTCTTAATCCAGAGTGAAGTCTGGATTGTTATGAGAATTGGGTTACTATGAGAGCAAATAGTCCATGAATTGTGAGGTTCTCAGTGTAAGTCCTGTGAGCGCATAGGTCTTTCAAAAGTGTTCAAGGAGCTTTTTATACTGGAAAGGTGGTATAAAATTTTTACTTCACAATGAAAAAAATTTCTAGGTAGTGTAAAATAATGGTGACACTAATTATTTAACTGTGGTAAGTTACTATCTGATTTTTAAAAAATAAAGGTGTGTGATGTCACACAATGCTCAGCTGTGCATACTGTGTTCTTCCATATATGTTTTGTATAACATAATCAGGTTACTCCCAAAAAAGAAATGACAAAAAAAAAAAAAAAGACAAAAAGGGCCCAACCTCACAGAAAAAGCAAAGTTTTCCCCTGCCCCATATTTAAATAGCCTCAATGAGCTTAGTGAGTCTTTAATGTGAACATTGCTTTAAGGGAAGGCATCTTCTCATACCAAGTGTGCTCACTTCATACTTTCAAGGAGTGAGATGCTGGATTTAGCGGTCATGTGAATATACAGATAGGCAAGAATATTCACCTTCTGTTCTTTCCCATCTAATCCTTGGCATGTAAACGTTCATTCCCCTTTTCCACTAGCTCTTTGCTTATTTCTTGCAGTAACTGGGTGAAAACAAAACATTCAGAAATTAGTCTTTTAATCTCTCTGCTGTACTGCAATTCAGGCTGCACAGGGAATGCAGAGAGGGGAAGTGCCGCACATGAAGGTGGCCATCACACTGTTATGGCCAGGCAGAGGGACCACTGCAGAAGTGCAGGAGCACTTGAGAGCTGCAGTGATACCAGGAGACAAACAGTTTCTCTTTCAAAAGATTCCTACAGCTTAACAAGTGGTTGGCGTAGAAGAGAAAAAGGAAAGGCATACCACCATCCCCATAAGCAATGGGGGTATTCGTTGACAGAGATTATGTAGGAAGGCCTTGATCCAGTAGGCTAATTTCAAGTTATATGTTTGTCAAGAGAACAGCAGATTTCTGATTTATGCTTGAGAATTTCTGAGGCTGAGAATGGACACTCTCCTTGGTATACACTTGTCCAGCATTTTGCACGGTGTGATAATTATTTGATTTCAGAATTATATAGGGCTGTTGTAATAACTATGTTTAAAAAAACCTAGTGATTTGCTGAAAGACGTAACTTGTTGGATGCAGCTGTAAGCATCTCATGTAAAACAAATTGCTGCTTGTCTGGACACCAGTAGAGTATAGCTTTAAACTCCACTGAAGTGGCAAAGTGGCAGAGATTTGGCCAGAGGTTGGTCAATGCATCACTTTGATATTTAAAATATAAAACTTACCCAGAGAAATATTCTGTGGCTTGCTGTTTTCTACCTGTGGGTGTCTCTGTCTGACTTTTGGTATAGTGATTATGTTACAGGGCTGGCCAGAGCTAACATAAAGAGAGAATAAAAACGACACTCCACCTCTTTGGTTTCAGGGAAACCATGCCACCTCCCATCAGTAAGACTGCCTCTCATTGTTCAGCTTATTTGCTCATCTGCTTCGTACATCATAAAACTAGTACATTTCTATTTTTAATTATTTACTACAGCAGCAAATTATGAACATTGGCATTTGAGCAGTTATATTATGACTTGTGTGGCTGATGATGGTTTTTGCAGCTGAGCACCAGTTGGCAGATGCAGTTTTCTACGATGTTGAGCCCTTAAGTGAGGATTTGATGATGTGACAGGACATGTGTTAGGAGATGTCATCATCTGTTAAAAGTTTATGAGGTACATTCTTATTCCCTGTGAACAGTATGTATTCTTTGTTCCATTGCATTCCAGTTATTCTTGCTGATTTAAGGCTGATTAAGTTGGGATTTTGTCTACCTCCAAGCATTTATATTTCATTCATTTCTCCCAGGTCAATCCAGAGGGCAAGGATGCCCAGATAAATGCTGTGACACAGGTGCAACTGGTTAAAAAAGAATTAAAGCCCCTCGTGACTTTAGAAGGGGGAGAATGTGATTTCCAAGTGCAAAAATCAAAATAGATCCACACTAGAGGATCAAATTTTGACATTTCTGATAGCACTGCCAATGACAGAAAGTTGTCAGAGAGGCCACATTAACCTCGTACACTTCTCTGGAAAGGGCTCAGAGGCTTTTTATTGCTCACTCTGCTTGTCCAGTCATTAAACAAAAAAACTTTGTCGCCATTAGCATTCCCAAATTCACTCATAAATATGCTTTTGTCTGCCTGTATTAATGTGTATCTCTCATGACCTCCAGTTGTCCTCTCCTTTCACTCCCTTGTTGTCATAAGACCTCTCAAGTCCATTTTCATACTGCTTTCTAGAGAGTGTGGAATAGAAACCCCCTTTGTAGTGCATAAGTCTTCCTTCATCAGCCACCAGATATGGTTATTTAGAAGAGATGTATTCTCCATTGTCACCCACATGAAGCTCTCCTGGGAACAAGTGTCCCCTATGAGAGAGGGAGAGCTGAAGTTAAATCTGAGATGTCTACATAATATAGGGAAGTGTCTTTAAGCTAAAAATGTTGTACTTAACTGAAGCATTTCCACTTTTTCCAGAAGTCGATTTTGTTGTCTGTTCAGAACAGCCACCCATTAAAAATCTATTCTTACAATTTTATTCATATATTTTGTTTGTTTTCTTGCTTATTTTTAGGCTTCATGCATACAAAGCCCTGTCACCTGATACTCCTGTCACCACAAATTCCTGAATCTACCTGATAATCTATTTATCTGTTTGTTTTCTGAGGTTTCATAAAAACTAGTTTGTTGTGTTTGTACTTTTTTTCCCAAGAAATGAAATTATTTTGAACATTTTGTGCTGAAACCTGACCTTCAAAGACAATATTAAATAGATTAGCTTTTGGGGCTTTATTCCAGTCGCTTTCCTCTTGATCAAAACGTTTAAATATTGGTCCTCCCAGCATATTTTTATCTAGTCTCCCAGGAGGCATTGGAGTAGATGGACCAGTCTAGTACAGAAGTCAACAGACAGACAGTCTGGCTCCAGTTTAGTGCCCTTCATACTAACGTAACCAAAGTAATTTGTATTTTGGTATACAGAAGTGCTGTAGCTGGTCTTGCTTCTTTTGCACGCTAATGATATCTGGCTAAAATCATGCCTCTGAGAGCCAAAGAGTTGTTCTTTATTCTGCAAATCATCTGGGAAAAGCTTCCAGGGTTGTTTCTTTTTTTAATTGTTTCCTTTTTTGTATATGCTTGTGCAGATAGCACAGAATACCATTCTGGCAGAAGTTCAGTCTGCCTCTTACTCAGCTTCTCAATTTGCTGTGCTCAAATCTGTATCAGCTGCACATGTTTCTTGCTTTCTTTTCAACACTCAGTTTTTTGTGCCACTTGAATCAGTCTGCAACTTGGGCTTCAAATTGAAAGACAGTATAATGATGATTGGGATGTTCCTCCACATTATGCAAACATAAAACCACAAGACCCTGACAAATCTGCTTCCTCTGTCTATTTTTGTATGTAAAGGAATGAACTTCACATGGCAAGAGCTGGAACATGATGTTAAATTCTTGTTAAACAGTTGCAGTGCAAGTTTTGGCCAATTTATTAAAGGAAGAATTGTTCATGTCTTAAGAATTCAATCCCAGTGACTCTTCTTATGAGAACTTGTTATGGGGAGATCCCAGACTGATTCATGCTAAGCTGAAATGAATTCGCTTTGCTTTATTTTATTTTACATATAGTGCCTAGCAATATCATTCACATGCCTTTGTCAAAACAGGAACATAGGAAATCTCATTTTAACGGTAATAAAGTCAGGCATAGTTGGTTACAAAAATACTGCTAATAAGAAAATCATAAAAGCTTTGTCACATTTATGTCTTTCAACTATACTAGGCAAGGCAGGAAATTGTGATACGTAGTTGGTAGTTTCTGTAAAAATAAATTGGATTATAATGGAATATGTTATAGCAAATTTCCGCATTTAAGTCTGCTTCTACCCAGGAAGGGGAAAAAAGAGGCAGAGAATCAAAAGTCTGAGATTCCAGTCTTGGAAGCACTCCAGTGAATAACTTAACTCACATAAATAATAATGAGTTACCACCTGTGCATAAAGTTATGCACATGCCTTAATATTTGTAGAATTGCGGTTAGAAGCATATTGCAAATACTCTATTATATTATACCTAGGAAGAAAAATCTATAATTTACTGTGCACTGAAAAAAACCACGAGAGAAAGGAGAGAGAAACACATGTTTATATGTGATGACATTTTGATAAAAGCATTATGACTTGATGAGGAATCGCAGGAGTCCAGAGTATTTTGATGATTTGTGTTCTAAGTATCTTACATGAGTTTTTGCAAATCTGTTAACTTGTGTTCCTTTATCATCCCCTTGGAAAACTGACCTTCGCATTTGTGGCTGCCTTCAGCCACGTGACTTTCAGATCCACTGAACATGACTGCAGAAGACGTAGGGGATGAAGTTATGTTACTAGACACTGCATTTGCTTTTACTTCTGAAAGGTAGTCTAGACCAGTTCAAGGGTCAACATAAAAATATTTCCTTTCATTGGCAGAGAATTGGGTCTAACTTTAGATCATTACAATTTCTTGTACACTGTTCTCCCCTTCAAGTCTGACTTTTTCATGAGCAAGGGTCAAAATATGTCTATGTTTCAGATTTTACCATTAATTTTGAAATACTTGAGGGCAGAAGCCATCTTTTATTCTGTCATTACGAAGCCCTGGAGTAGCAGATGTCTGATCCTGATCGGGAAGCCTTTGATCCTAATACTAGCAAATGATCATTTAAGGTTTTTTGTGATTTTGTAGCCAGATGCTGGTAAACGTTAAGAGTTTTAATCTCAAGGTATTTAAGAAGGGATTTCTAAAACTTGCTAGTGTCAGCGTTTTAAATGATGAAATACAGATTTTTTTTCTTATTTTACTGAGAAGAGGATCACATGTATTTTAAAAGTCCATTGTCGTATGCTCCCATTTTAGGCGTAAAAAAGTTAACTGAATGCACAAGCTCAGGCAGATGGTTAAGGCAATGGTAAAACTAGTTACCAGGTGTCAGTTAAGCATCAGGAACTGTCCGTGTGCATTCTCAGTAAGGTAATGCAGATTAGCTTAAACTCTTTTCTAGCAAGACTAGCAAAATTAAATTAATCATCTCACATTTACTGGACACTAAGTCCTCTCAGACAAACTGTTACTGCAGATTGGTAGATTTGTGGTATCTTGTTGAGGTAGAGTGATTTAATGGTGTGAAAGCTGACCTATGACAGATACAACATTTTGAATGAATGTCATCCAGGGACAGGAATCCTATAGTTCTTCAGAAACGAAGGGATGATCTGTAGCAAACAAGCAAACTCACATATGCTTTCCCATTCCCATGGACCACCTAAAGAATTGTGCCATAGATTGTAGGCATGCTGAAGAACACTTAGAAGAACACTTACAGGCACTTTGTTGAATGAATACCTGCAATAAAATCATAAAGGAGAGCCCAGAAATTCATCAGAGTGCCTATATGGAAGAAGTGTAAATATTGAGACAGAGAAGGACCAAGTGCAGGGTTTGAAGATACATACTGGAGTGGCGGAAAGTGTGGAGAAGAAGTGATACAGGCCTAAGCATAGGCAAGGCAGTGGTGATTTATCCAAAGTGAAACTCAGTTTGGGGGAATGGGCATAAGTTCAGACTACCTTTTGTATTTTTATAAAGCAGGGACATTAGAAATTAAAAAGGCCTCTGAAACCACACCTTCCTATCACGGTGTAGGATAATTGCTCACAGAGTAATAATTTGTTAGAGATAACTACCTTTCCTAGTCCTGTTTAGCATGACCTTGGTGAGAACTTCTGTGTGCCCAAAAATTAGGAAAAAGAGCCAAGAGATCAGTGGAATTGTGCAGTGGACTGGGTGTCACATGAAGTAACCTCGTTCCTACCTCTGCTGCTGACTCAAGACATTCAGTCAGAAAAATCAGTTATTGCTCCATGACTGCTTTTTTCTGCTCACAAATTGACAGGCAAGATATTCACATATTTTTATAAAATGCTCAGGGATGAAAAAATTAGTGCATTCTTACAATAATAAATATTGAGTTTCTTATATTACATTTTGTGAGAAGATCGTTCCCTGTTTACAGCCGCCTTTATGCAGGTTTTCATACAGCCACCAGGTTTTCCCCTCAGTTTAGCCAGGTTACAAATTCCTTGACTTCCAAAAAACTTGATGTTTCAACTTCCTCAGCTCCCCAGATGTTCTCACACAAGTCCAGCAGTCTCCTCTTGTAGCCTTATATTAAAATAGCTTAATACTGAAAGGATTTTAGAGAAATTTTCTTGCAGTGTTAATTTCTCAAAATACTTTGCATACAGCAGTTTTAAAAGTAATTTTGGTATAACTTAAAGGTATTTAAGTAGTTAACCTTGTTTTCTCTGTTCAAAGGATCCACCAATGGCAGTGACCCTTGGATTGCGAATGGAAGAAATGATTTTTAATCTTGCTGACACACATTTATTTTTTAATGATTTAGAGGTAAGAATCAAAAGAACATAAACACTGTTACTCCTGGGGTTTTAACACAGTGGTTTTGCTGTGCCTTAGTGTTTGTTATGTGTGACATTTTCCACCTACCTAGACTTTGGGTTTGTCATACTGTAATCAGAGAGAGGTTAGCCAGGTGACAGTGACTTCCTGTGGGACCAGAGTCCGTCCATGAAACTGGGTGAGACAGAGAATCTGCAAACTACACTTTCTTGGTTTTGTCCTATGGCTGTCTTTTCAGTTTCCATGGATTTAGAGCTGTCTGCAGTCATTTCCAGGCGGGACATATGTGCCACCTATTCATTCTCTTGAAGTTCTCTACATTCACTTTCAGTGGGTGCTGCCATCTCACCACAAGGGACTGTGTTCTTCTCTTCACACACCTGAGTAGCCTTTTGGCCACAGGCCCCCCTTTCTTGCTCAAAGGTAGAATATTCTTCATTTTCCTCATTGAAGACTGCAGCATCAGAGAGCTGGGACTATGGCAGCTGTACACATCAGTGATGCCTCTTCCTGAGACAACCAGGTGACCACATGTTTCGTCACGATGTACCCAGGGTATGCAATTTGTCATGCAGTCAGAAAAGGGAGAGACCTCTTTCTAGAGAGTGACTATTGTGGATTGCTCACCTGTCAGGGGGACACAGGTGGAGTGCCACAGGAACAGCAGTCTGGGAATCAGGCTCATCAGCTGGGCTTCACAGACTTCTTGTTTCACTCTGAGAGTCCAAATCTGTTAATATGGAAAGTGAGTCTTACAACCACGTGTGTCAAGAGACAGGCAGTGAAAAACAGTTCTCAAATTAAACTGTGGGCTTTTCAGATCTTCCCCTAGTCTAAATCAGTTGTGTTCTTCCTCTCTCCATGGAAAGAGATTTTGCCACTAATGGCAGCTGGAAGACACTGAGGGGTTTTTTTTGTTTAAAATCCAATAGAAAGGTCTCTGGTGAGTGAATAGAAAAAATGAGGGTAAGTGAGATTTTTCTATTCAATGGGACATTGATTTTCCTAGTGTGCACTTCTTTTGTTCCTTTGTCGACTGTAGGCAATAAGAAAAGCTGAAGGTACCAGGCTGCGGTTGTCTTTGTCGTCCCTTGCAGACCTCATTTATTCTTAGCTCTTTTTAAGTCAACAGACTGGGATGTACTTCACCCTGTACCTGAGCTGCACTTCCTCCTTCCAGCAGCAGAAACAAAAGAAAGTAAAGCTCTGGACATGCCTTTGCCAGTCGGAGTTTTATTGCAGTCCTAGCGAATCATCACTTGACAATGCAAGTGCGTTTGGTGAATGTTCTCCTTCTGGTGCCCCATGCCAGGAATAGAGTCCAAACCAATTTTACAAAGCATTGCTTGAATTTCTTTTTAGCAGACCTTTGTCCCTGTGTGTTCAGATTTCACATGGCACCCAATGAACTTTAAGCCTTTTGGTAGCATATGCCCAGAGTTCTTCCATCTTGTGCTGAGTTCAAGTGCAAGAGTTCAGCAAAATGGAGCTTTACCCTCTTTCTATACCTCTTTATTTTTGCTTATGGCCGTTGAAGCTTCATTCCTTTTATTTATTTTCTTTGTAGATCTCAGGTTCAGCTTTCGTAGGTGGATCATCACATTTTGTATATTCTTCATAGAATGGTTTTAATATCCTGTCCAAGAATTCATACTCCAGCTTATTCCAGCTTGAACGGTATCCAAACAGTTTTCAGTTTTAGATAAATCAAAAAATACTACTTGGGGACTTTCTCGGAGAATCTCGTAACTCAATCAATTTGATTTGATTAAAACAAATTTCTGTATGCAGCTAAGAATCTTCTAACCAATTCATCGTTGTTTCACAACCAACTTTCTTATAAGATTACCAAAATTCCAAACTTCTTGTTCTCAAATGAGCTGGATGCACACATTCTGGCATATGCAAGAAGACAACAATTTTGTATCTTCTTGGCAAATAAGATACAGTTGCATGGCATCCTGTGTCTTTAATATGCAAATGAATAAATCTGTCTGTTTAAAGATGTTTGCAGAGCACATGGCCGTTACTGAATATTACAGAGCATCTGCATGATGACTGTGTAATGAATTACAAGAATTCCCCAGTTCTGACTTGGGGTGTTTCTCATTTCTCTCCATATCTCTCTCTCGTTGTCTTCCTCTCTCCATCCTCCCCCAGGAGAGGGGAAGCGAGTGCTGAGCTGCTGATGGTCATGGCTACGCAAGACACAAGACCTTCAGTTCTTACTGGAGGAAGTGAAATAGAACTTTATTCACTAGACAGATTACTTATCCTTTCATCTCACTTTTTTTAGTGCTGAGTCATGAACCTATATTCCTGTGATACTGGCTCCAGTCAGTATGTTCCCTAAGCTTTCTTTCCCCCCCCCCGCCGTTTTTCTTGGTTGCAAACACGGCATACCAGGGTATAGTAATAATAACCAAGTTACTGAAGTTATCACATACAAAAATAAAGTTTTCCTTCCTCTATGCAAATCTGTCTCACTACAATGACTGCTGATGCAGAAATTCCAATCTGCTGAGACATTCCCTGCTGACCCAGTAACCCATGTTCTAATCAGCCAAGCTGCACTTTTATTTCAGGCTAGGCTGTTCTCCAGCTATTTCATTCTCAGTGTATAAATTTTAGTTAGCTTGAGAAGTATCGCTTGGGAGGGCAGTTGGTGTTTTGCCATGAAAATAGGAGTCTGGTGCTCTAGAAAGTTCATGTGCCTAAACAATGCTTAGAGATAGGACACAATTCTGTAATGATATCCAGACTAATGCATTCTTTTCTCAACCAGATAAGGGATAAAATGAAGTTTTTCTCACTATCTCAGGGTTAATTTTAAGACAGCTTTTAGAAATGTTGGTAGGGCATGCATGCAAAACCTCCAATTTCTACAAAGTGCAAGCAGAAATTTGGGTATGAATCTTCCAACTCCATTATCCCCCTCCACTCTCAGGACAAACTGAATTACATTTCCATTTGAATGATAATCCTGCCATATTTTAAACAAGATTTTGTCATTGTTTTTTTCTCAGAAATAGAAATAAGAAATAAAAAATAAGAATTAGGTAAGTCTCAATTTGGGAGGCAGGTCAAACTAGTTTTAACAGAGACTGAAGCATATACATAAAAAGGGGTGTTCTGCGTACCCTGAGAAAGCATAGTGCTGAATATCCCCTCAGTAATAACATTTTTTTGTTCAGTGTGGTGAGTCACTGTTTTTACTGGATAATGGAATTACTGTCCATTCCAGGAGGATAATTTGTATGGATGATTTGTTGATTCTGTACTCTCAAATTTTCAGGCTCTAAAAATTGCTGCAAAGAATTGACTGCACTCAGATATAATTTAAATTAGTATTGCTTCAAGCAACAGCCAGTTACTGTACTTAGATTCCTTTCCTGTATTCTCACTAAAAGGAAATATATTTTATCTTTCTTAGTTTTGACCTTGCACTGACAGTAAGCCACTGTGATTTGAGTGTAACTAGTACTGGAGCTGATGTGAAAATTATTTCACCTTAACATTTAAAGTGACAGAGAGCTTGCTTGCTTTCCTTCCTCCCCACAACTGCTTGGTATCTTCTGCAAACCAAATACCAGATGTAGTGTTGTGCCACCAGTTTCCCATTTCCTATGAGAAAAGTAAAGAATTATCTCAAATCTGCTCAAGCCATCTGCTTTTCCTCTTTTTCTGGAAAGTTATTTTCATACCATGTAAGTGAATTTGTAAAATGTAAACTTTTTAGTTGTAGATAAGTAAACAAAAAAAAAGTAAAGCAAGGAGTCATGAGCATGAGTTTGTTGTTGGTCAGCAAATGTGCATGGCGGGTGTGTTGAAGAGGTGAGTGATAGATCTGAGAGGAGAAGAGAAAGGGGGAAAGCTGGAGAGTGCTGTTGGGTTTGAGCCCTGTACAAGCTTAACAACTTCCTTGCAGGGACCGGTGGCAAGTAATCAGAAAACTGCGTGTTTCCCTCATCTCCTGTTCCTGGACTCAGAGAACAGTGAGAGAAAAAAAAAAAAAAAAGTAAACAGCTGAGCCTTTGCCACCCACTCATATTTAACTTAATAATGAAATTATCAGCAGAACAGTTATCTGGAATTTTCAAGGCTGGAACAATGTAGCTGAAAGGCTTAACAAAACCCAGACGGCAGTAGACACTCCTGCTTATCCATCAGGGCTTCTGCATGCCCTCAATTTAATTAGTACACTTTCAAATCCACAGGACTGATTTTTGAACTGTTAGAATTATTTTATGCTTTGACCAATTCCAGGGAAATCTGTGAAGGTAGTTAGGAAGCCAGATATTGCTCAGATATTGCAAAATATAGAGTTAGAATTTGTCCCAGTGGGGCTTTTTCTCTGATTTTTGAGTTCCTGTCCTATACTGAGTGAAGTATAGTTGCATTTTTTTTCTGGAGTGTAAATAATAAATAAGGGTAAAGCAAGGAATCGTTTATTTCAGCTGCCACTTCCCCTTTTTCTTTCTCTTTTCATTCACTATTTACATCCAAAAGCAGCTTCTTTAAAGTACTCTACAGCTCAAGATAATCTCCTCAGACAGAATGAAAAAATTGTGTTTCTCTGGTGGGAGAAGAATGCTTCATTTCTGGTCCTTGAACACAGCTCTTTCATGCCTGTCTTAATGGATTAAGCTAGATGAGTAGAGTTTGGCCACTCGTTCTTTTAGTCTTGATCCAAAATTGTAAATGATGACTGCCTGTATGATGCGAAGAAATTACGTATTTGAAAATGAAATGATATATTTATTTTATAGAAAAATGGTTCATTTTTTTTTAACAACTTGCTTCATGCGGGTAAAAATCTGTTAAGTTTTCATTCAGTGGAAAGCAAACAAAACAAAAAGAAGAAACGGTCATTCCCCAAATGCACACTTCAGGAACTTGTGTCATACACATTTGCAAATCACTCCTGTGTTCAGATTTATCCTGTATCTGGACAACTTAGCACTGGTACGAGACCGAGACTGGAAATTTAGAACTGTGTACTCCTGTATGTCACAGAGAGTCTGAATTAAGTGCTGCTTGTCAGCAACTTTATTTGACATAGATTAGTCGGGCAGCTTTTCAACTGAGGCACAGAAGTGGACATACTGAAAGCTCAGCCTCATTTTGTCTTAGTGTTGAGGTTAAATTATGGGAAAACATTAGTTGGGGAGTAATTTTTAAATACATCCTTTAACTTTTCCATAAATTATATTACACTAACAACAGCTATTTTAAATATTAAAAAGTTACTTACATACAGGAAGGTAGAATGTCTGGCCACCAAATGTCAAGTGCATCCTTGGGTTAATTCTAACAGCTACAGAAAACAGTAATACAATGCCTGTTAATATTTACTGTTGCGTGATGGTTTGACATTTATTTGTGCTTCCCCCACATTTTCATACCTTTCTGCCGTAACCACTGGGCAGAAAGGGATATTTGATAGCAATCCAATTGTAAAACCAGCTTGGAGGGGAGTTCAGTTTTCCAGTGTATCTCAGTTCCCTGGAATTACTTCCATCCCTTCCAAACCCAGAAAATAATTAAGTTCTCCAGGACTGCTTGATTATCTATGATTTTCCAGCCAAAGACATTTGGAGAAATCAATAAAGGAATCTGATAAACATCCAAACTCCTAGAAACTTAATAGAAATTATATGCCTGTTGAGGTCCATCATCACTAGCTTTTAGGAAGTGGGGAAACAAGGTTTAGGTGATTTTGAAACATTGGTATGCTAGGGAGACTATAAATGAGGCTTGCAATTGTTGGGGTTTTTTTTTAGTTAAAATTATTTTAATCTAAAGTCACACTAAAATTACATACCGCTTTTTAAAAGGCCTATTTTAACTAATACATCATACAGTGTAGGAGTTGAAGGTGGTATTATTTTGTAGGGTGATAGGAAGCTATAGGTGTACATATTCTGCCATCTTCTGGTGCAGTTAGTGGCCTGCACCGATCTTTTCTTAACATCTATACTAGGCATATAATGAGCATACTCTCTTATAATTTATCATTTTTATTTTTTTTTCAACAGGAGTGTGATCAAGTTCATATAGATGATGTTTCTTCTGATGATAATGGACAAGATCTAAGGTAAGATACAGCATTTGTTTCATTTATTTTTTTCTTCAAAGATTAAATTGAGCACTTACAGGAATACATTGTATTTATTTTTACTGTATTTTGGGTGTTTGCAGTACCTACAGTTTTGCAACTGATGGCTTCCATGCAGCTGCAAGTAGTGCAAACCTTTGTCTGCCAACAGGTGTAAGAGGAGGGGTTGACTGGATGAGGAAGCTGGCTTTCCGTTACAGAAGAGTAAAAGAGTTGTATAATACTTACAAGAACAACATAGGAGGTGAGTTTAATTGTCAAAATCAATTTAGAATGCTGATCAGGTTAAATTGCATGGCGATGAACTCCCATCAAGGGAATGTGCCTCGGAAGCCACAGAATGAATGGGAAGTGGTGTAACTAGACTGTGGGCTATTGAAAGCTACTGACTGTAACAGCAGAGACAATACTGTGCTGTTGTGCAGAACCAGAGATGGGGAAACTGAGCAGGCTTCCATTTAGCTTCCACAGAGCCCATTTTCCTCCTTCAGACCCAGCTCAGCTATACTCACTGATTGGTTGAGTCACTTATTCTACCTAAAAGATGCTGTTATTCTAGAAAAGAGTTTGAATAGTTTCCACAGCCCAAATTAGTTGTGGCTGACCTTTTCCACCCTACATTTTCATTATTCGGTTCATAACAGCACACCGTCTGCTAAACTCCCTGCTGGGTACCTGCTAGTCTGGTTTCACCGGTGGATGCAAGAAAACACTGCCATGCCACTAGCCCCTTTTGTTGACCATGTAGCTTACACAGTTCATTACATTAGCAAGAAATCCAAGTCTTATTTGGGCTGAGAGCTTTCTTGTTTTCATTCATAGACACACTCATGTCTGTGCTAGCAGGCTTGTAGGAAATCAAGCAACAGAACTGAAAGAATATGTTCTGTAGAGCCCTGTGTGACTTGCAGGGACTGGAAGAACAAGGAATATTTACAAGTCTTCAGGTATTGCTCCAGCCACAGTTGAAGATAAGATGAGGCCAACCCAACCAGGAAGGGGCCCAAGTGAAGACTTTCCCATTCTATAGCATGGGCTTTTTCAACTCATCTGAAATTTACTTCAAAGGAACCTGAAACTTAAAGTAAACTCACCTTCAGCAAACCCAGACAGTCTGGTGTTCTTTTAACACTTCCTGCAGTCTCTCAGACATGAGGAACAGTACAACTAATATGGACAGTGAATTATTCATTACCTTAATCATTTTCTAAATTATGTAAATCTGCAATATATGTTTTCACTCAGAGTAGTTCAGTCTTTACTTGTCATGGGAAGAAGCAGTAGGACCGAAGGCTGATAGCAGATGGTTGGCTTTCACTTGCCTTGCCTTGCCCTTCATTGGTGTCGTGAATAGAGTTTTTATGTATTAATAATGCTTCAAACAGTATTATCCAAAAGTTTACTGGGCTTTCTTATGTGCCCTAATTCATCTAAGGTTCTAAAGCTGTTGCATTTCATAAAACCTTTAACCCTAGTAAGAGCTTAAGTCCAATAGCACAGCATAGGGAAACACACTAAAAGGAACATTGCAAAGGCAGAGTGCAGATATCTGGTGACTTGTATTAAGGCTTTTATTCTCTCCCACAAATACTGTTTCTGAAATATATTCCATCCTTAGCGTGCAAGTTCCTTCATTCATCCTGTACCTCTTAACTTTTATAAAAATCTTTTTATCACATATGCATGTATTCCAAAATAGCTGTGAGAAGGCAACAGAAGGCTAGATCGAACTAGCCTTTTTAAAGTATTTTTCGTTGCTTCATTTAAAATTTTTGAAGACAGTCATCACCACTGCGTGGGAACATATGCTGTAGGAAAAGAGGGATACTAAAGGTCATGAAGCTTGCTTCCTTGCTCTTCCAGGACCAAATCTAAATTCAGGTTATTTAGTTCCAAAGAACTCATGTCTCAACATTCAATAGGCAGGGTATTTTTTTAAACCTGACCATGCATACCCAAAAGTGAATTTTAAGGTGCTTTTAAGGGACTAACTGAGATATGAGAATGTAAGATGTACAGCCATTACAGGGCTGTAAACGCTGTAAAAAGAGCTGTCATTACTAACTACAAGGATGTGAAGAGCAAGCCATCAGCAAACAAATGTATTTCCATATGTGTAACCTGAAGTTCATCTGTATACAGAGTCATAAGCAGGGCAGTTTTAAACACACACAGATACTGCAAAGGCAAGTTTATTCTGAAGTCTCTTGATTTGTGAGTGTTTCTGCCTATGTTCCCGATGGCATGGATCTACTTGTCACTGCCTCTGGTAATTAAAGAGGAAGATGTATGTGAGCGGTTGGTTTAAAACAAAAAAAGTGTTTCTGAAAGGTATGCTTTGAAACATAGTAATCAGACAACTAATTATTGCTATCTGCAATATTCTCTGACATTGCTTGATATAGTGGAGTGCAAATAAAAACAGAGCACCATTTACTGAGCCTTGTAGACAATAGATTTTCTCTTTGATGTTTTTTCAGGTTCTAGTAGAATTTAAAATAGAGTCAATGACCATAAAATCTATATATTCCAGCTAATACAGAACTTAATTTGTTTGGTTTTTTTCTTTTCTTGCTTTTTTACGTAAAAGGACTCCTAGGTCCTGCTAAAAGAGATGCATGGTTGCAATTAAGAGCAGAGATTGAAGCTCTGACAGACTCCTGGCTAACAAATGCACTTAAATCATTATCAATTATTAGCACAAGGTATGTATTCAAGTCTACTGTAAAAAATTTTTTAGTTTTGGGCTTGTAATGGCTATTTTTTTGACATTTTAAGTTACAATAAATTAGTGTCTTTAAAGAACAGAATAGATCTAATATGACTTCCGAGTAGGAAAAATTCCATGCAAAGTGATTACATTTTCAGTGATTCTAGTATTTACTAAAGATAGTATGAAGTGTCTTCTAAAATGTGATAAATGTCCCTGTGGACATTGAAAGGGAATTGTAGAATTCTGAGCCAGCCTTCAATTTATTATCTTCTGGGCAGCATCCTCTGAACTCCACATCTCTCTCTTCTTTCCTTCGATGTTTCTGCCTATTCACAATGCCACCTAAATACTGTATAGATCCCAGAACACAAAAACATTTTCCTTCTGTCCTTCCAGACAAATCAGTATGCTTAAGCGTCTATCTAAGTTCTCAGAAGAGCAGAAATCTGTTTTAACTGAGTTAAAAGTCTGTGTTCCCAGTAATGAGACATAAAGTGTATTGTTCCTTTGAAATAATAAAACTGTGAACACTGCTCCTACTTAGCCAGCCATGCAATATATATCTTATCAGAAATCCTCAAAAATTCTCGTTGTAAACCATAAAAAAATCCAATGTTAGCCATCTTGCCTTCTGAACATGTCTGGGAAAAGACTCAGCATCAAGTGGAAAGAACAAACTTGGAAAGATGTGAAAAAATTATTTTAAATTTAACAACTTTTGCAACATGTTTCTCTCTTACTTATTGTTTATTTAAAAGTGTCTTAAACACTTCAAGATAAAGAAAAGTAAAAAAATTGTGTAAGCCATTGTGTTTACCGCTTTCCAAATTGCTAGTCTTCAAAAAGACATTTGGTAATGAAGGCCAGTTGAGCATTGGTGGATGAGTCTGGAAAACTCTTACGAGTTACTTAGGACTCTTAAATAAGTCCTTTGTCTTGTCTTCAAAGAGCTGTACAGCTTTAAATCTTCAGAAGCTCCCTGTGAGGCAGCTAAACATTACCTATATGTTACTGGCAGAAAATCAAGATATATTAAAGCAGAAATAGTAGCCTAAGGTCTTGCTTGGAATTTGTGGAAGAACCGGGAGAAAAAATCGCAACTGTTTTCTCTCAGCTCCATCTTCAAACCATGGTCACACTCACGTTCCAGCCTGTCGGTACCTGAAGTAGCCTGGCTCTGAGTTTTCTGTTGTGTAACTGCTAGCACAACTCCATTCAAGTTTTCATCCTCACCATTCGCTTGCTAGCATATTAACACGATTTTTTTTCTCTCTCCCTCTTCTCAGAAATGTTCTTACTCTTGAAACATTAGTGGACTTGGCAGTGCTAGGTTAATGGCTCAACTTGATGATAAAGGTCTTTTCCAACCTAAACGATGCTATAATTCTATGAAGAAAGTAATGTCATTGTGCAGAAATGTGAATTGGCTTTTTATTCCCCCTCAAGACAGGAGTAACAAATGATGGGTTTGCATTCTCCTCATTCTTTTCTTTGGCTGGTAGCTACTGCCAATTAATTGCCAGCATGAAAACAATGCTTCCAAAGCATTCAAATGCCTATTTTCGGGGGTAGCTGATAAACTTAATGTCTGTATTTTAGTTGACTTGTCTTCAAGGACCTGTTTTTTATAAACCAGTGTAGAATATTTCCTACAAATCCTGTGTATTTCTTTAAAGGACTTTGCCAAAAGTTTTATGTACATTTTTCTGAAGTGATGGTGCTGAGCAGCACTGCTGTGTGAGTGAAAGTAAATGTTGAGGAATCCTGAATACGCTCCTCACAGCTGGTTCACCTCATCAGCATTTGGGTAATGGTTTTAAACTATTTAAACTTAAACTATTTCTCTTATTTTAGGAGTAACTGTGTAAATGTGTTGGTAACAACAACCCAGCTTATCCCAGCACTTGCAAAAGTTCTACTATACAGCTTAGGAGGAGCTTTTCCTATTGAAAATATTTACAGTGCAACCAAAATAGGTAAGAAAATTATTCTTTCATCCATTCTGACTACATTGCGTTACCAATATTTTTTTTCCAGTAATGGATGGATTCCAAGAAACTTCCCTGACACTTGCAGTGTTAGTTATGAGATTTAGGCATTGCATATGTTCAGATGTGTTTATGTCAATAAATTCTGAATTCACCTTATTTTCAGTGATGCCTGAAAGAATAAGGTCCTCATACTGATCAAAAGCCTCAGAAACTCCTAAGTACGGTGAAAACAAGGAATGTGCAGAAAATAATGAAGAAAAATGTTGTGTGAATTAAATCTAAGCAGAACTTCTGTTAAAATACTCTCTGCTCTGACCTTCAGTTCTGTGTAAGCTAGGCTACCACTTCACAATCTTTTTCTGGAAGCGTAGTACATCAGTGATGGCAATGTTACCAACAGAAGCTGTGTTGATGGATGCCACAAGGACACTTCCCTGTTCTGTTGATAACTGTGTACCTCTTGTGTATTACTGTTTGGAAATCTGTGTTTTCTGGAAATGGCAACCAAAATTTTCTTGTAAACCAAGAAAAGTTATTATTGCTGTGGAATGTGACAGCCTACAATGACTGATTATTTTGGCAGATTTCATGATTCACCAATTATTAATTAAGGAATGAATCATTTCTATAACTATGACGCCTTATATAACACAAAGTGTGACACTTCATTGACAAAAGCATTACAATAGGTTTCCTAAACTAATTTAGTAAGTGAAAAAACAATGCATATTCTAAGAGTGTCAGGAAAAACTATGACCTTGGTCATCCTTTAATTAGCTGTAGCAGTCCTCTAGACAGAAGTGCCTCAAATACTTTAAAAACTTAAGTCAAGGCACGAAGTATCCCAAATACCACAGGGTACTGAGCAGCCTCTGGAATGAATGTCATCTGTCATACAGCCTGTACATGTTGGATTCGGTCACTGAGATTGCACTCGGACCAAAGGAAGGAGCATTAAGAAATAGTGCCAGCAGCACAGAAGGGGTGGTGAAGTGGAGCACAGTCTCTGGAGGCTCTGTTGAAGTAATTCTGCACCAGGAATTCCTTCTGAGAACAGTGTGGCTGCTGTTACACCCCTGTCAGGAGCACAGCAAAATCTGGGGTACAAGATCTCTCTCTGTTTTTCATGTCAGTGATCTCTGCACTGTGCCGAGCACAGGACTATAATTGCAGCTGTTGCTTGCATGCACTGAAATCTGGTCCTCACTCAACAGTTAATAGACACGATGCTTTTTCTAATCATAAGCCTTTTTTTGTGACCAGCTGAAAAAAAGCAAGAAAGCAGTGAGAATCAGAGATCTAGAAATCATGAGCTTGTGAGAAGAGACTAAAAACCTGGGGCGGGGATAGACATAATAGCAAACAAGGTAAAAAGCTATTGCAGAGAGGAAAGAAATAATCGTTCTCTGCGTTGATGGGAAGTATAACAATAGGTGGTGATTTCTTTGCAATAGGGCATGTGTAGGTGGCATTTCAAAGAGAAACTTCCTAATGGAAATGGTTAATTAAAAATGGATATCGCTTGTGTAAACAGTGGAAACATCATACTATGGCGGTTTTAGGATGGATAGGACAAGCATTTGTTGTTAAAACTGAACCTGCAGTACAATGAGAAGATCAGTCTGATTTTGCTTGATCTCTTTCAATCCTGTTTATTGTTGTTACTGGCTTAGCCTGCTTGCTTCCACATTTCTCAAAAAGAGCCAAATGCTTCATGAAGTTCTCCCAGGAACCTGTTGTCTAAATTTGTTTTGCTTGTCCATTGTACTTTGAATAGTTTTTCCATTGCTACATCACTCATTGTTGCAAATACGTTAGAATTAAAATTTCTGCTTTTCCTGAAAAAATATTACTGCAATAATAGGGAAATATTTGAACCCAATTATTCATTCACTGACCTATTCATTTTTGCAGTGCTGCTAATTATTTTAGTGACTTTCCTGTAACTGTTGAGGAAGAGATTTAGTTTTACCTGGCACAGCTTGGCATCACTAAGGGAATTAAGTACTTCTTACCAGTTTTGGCTCTAAATCCCAAGGCTGAGAAATTCTAAAAAGTAGTAGTAATAATGTCTTACCCCTGCAGTAATCCTTTGTAGGACTTTACCATTACTCACTTGATAGCTTGAATAAGTAGTGCATTGTTTTTCAGGCAAAGAGAGCTGTTTTGAACGTATAGTGTCCAGATTTGGCACTAACATAACTTATGTTGTGATTGGAGATGGACGAGATGAGGAACATGCAGCTAATCAGGTAACTTCACGCTGAACTCTTATCTCATTTATCTTCCAGGAAAAGAAAGTTGCTTTGAACGAATAATGCAAAGGTTTGGCAGAAAAGTAGTATATGTTGTAATTGGGGATGGTGTAGAAGAAGAACAGGCAGCAAAAAAGGTAACCTGTCTTCTGAAATGTTGGTGTGATACATAGCTACTAATGCAAGCCTTTCTGTTTGCATTTCTGTCAGTGTTGCAAAATTGCAGAATGACAAATAATTTCAGTCCACAGATGCAAGGCAACGAGAGCATGATGAGATTAAAACTTAGAGTAAATTGAACCATTTGGATTATAGCATTTGCTTCAATGCAAAATTATTTTAAAAATAAATGAGAAATGCAGAAAAAATGTCTGACTAGCTTCAAGCAAATAAAAGATAAACGTAAGAGCTAGAAAGAGCTATGACACGATGGTTGAGTGGTGGTTTTCTTTAAATGGTGAAAGAGAAGTGTTACAGAGAGTGTGGAAAAACATCCAAAGGACTGTGCAATTTTTTACTAACATAGATGAAGATCTATAGTTTCCTGGAGTGAATATGGTGAACATATAATTTGCTTCAAGAAAGACATACCTGCAAAAGGAAAATGAACACAAAATAGAGATCATGCATCAAATCTGTGTTTCTAAAAATGAACTTTTTCCTTAATTAAATTTTCTTATGATAATAATTCAAGTCTAAATTTTACCAGATAAGTTTTCAATGTTCAGAAACAGCTCAGATTAGTAATTTGCACCATACTTCCCAGTATGACCTCTGAAAGTGTGCAGAAATTGAAAATTTTTGTCTCACAATGTGTGCACAGGACAAGTAAAATATCATTGTGCTAGGAGTACCAAAATTAAGTGCCCTTTTAGTGTTGTGGCTGGAGTGAAAACAAAATGATAATAACTAAAATGCTCATTCCAAATGGTTCTTTAATATAGGTACAGTGCTGGTGATGGGTCTTTTATAGTTTGTGCTAAACAAAGGTGGTTGGATTGTGTACTTTCCAGTTCAGCATGCTTTTTTTCTTAACGTTGGCTGTATTGCATGGATGGAAACAGAATTCCAAGAGTTGAATGAATATAGAACATTACAAATAGATCTGAACACAACATGAAAGTATGGGGTTTTTTCTATTCCGATGAATTGCTGAAGGAGAATAGTGCATATATATGCATCTTTCACAGATACTGATGCTTTCTGCAACACAAATAATCTTTTTCATAAACCAGAAATGTGTTATTTTCTTATCCAAAGAGATCTTTTTTCCCCCCTAGATGGAGAAAAATGTAATTCAGATGTGTTTCAAAGTGTTGTGTGGGAAGCCTCTTTTAATGAAAGTCTTCTAGCTCTTAAAATGATCATTTGGTATTTTGCAATGTCTAATAACTAATAAGTGGAGCAGAAAGGGATTTTCTGTTAATGCTCCTTCGTATGAGTTTGCATGCTAACAATAAGCAAGTAGCCCTTACTAAATAACAGGCTCTTTCCAAAGGAAGTATTAAGAAAGACTACCTAGTTATTTTAGCTTCAGTTGAACTGTTAAACTCAGATCTATTTTGGTCTGATTTTTGTCAGTACTTTACTAGCAAAAATCAATCCAGAAACACAGTGGTGTAAAAGGTGTAAAATACGTGGTGGTAGTCTGACTAGCCTCGTGTGTCACATACCACCCTGTGTCACAGTGTTCATCTTTCCTGACCTTTTCCCCCCTCTAACAAACGCAGCACAACATGCCTTTCTGGAGGATATCCAGTCATTCGGACCTCTTGGCTCTCCATCAAGCACTGGAACTAGAGTATTTGTAACTGTGTTCTAAAGTTGGCGATCCTTTTTTTTTTTTATATATGTATTTCAAGTACACTGAAGTTTTATGTGTGATTCAATGCCTCTGGCTTTACACATATGAATTGTCTTAAGAAGGGAAGAAATATTTGGAATTAAAAATTCCAAATTGAAGAATTCAGATTGCTGAATGGAGTTAAAACATTAGTGCTACGTAATGAAGCTCTATGGTCTTATATATGCAACGTTTTTAAATGAATTAAAACTGTGGAGGTTGCTGGTACACACCAAGTGAGCCCTGACAGGAGAGAACAAAGGACTCGAACTGGCAAAGCACCAACACGCATTTTCCAGCCAACAAGGTGGTGTTCAACAACATTCCTCAAAATGGGATATATTCTCAGCACTGAGGTTTGAACCAGACTTTAGCCTACCTAACCCAGAAAATCTGAATTGGAATGCACTCAGACTGTATAATGACAATCCTGTCTAGACCTGTAATTTGTGTAAATTATTGATGAAAATAATTTACTGTGACTTTATTAGCAGCTGATTTTGGAAGTGGATGCAATTTTTCTTTCTTTTTTTGGGGGGCAGGGGAGGGAGAGGGTTATATAATGTCTCTTTTATAAGTTTGGCAAACAGAATGTGCATAATGATGTGTTGTGCCTTAAAGAGAAGACTGTGTTCGTGTGTTATAATGTAATTTTGGTTAAGAAGTATGTAGATAAACAAAAAAACCTTTGTGATAATTTTTGACATGACCAAATTTGAAATTCAAAGAAATCAAAGAGCAGGGCTGCACCAAAGCATTTAAGTATTTGTTGCAGTAAGAAAAAACAATAAAAGGAAAGTTTGTGTTTTTATTTGGATTCTGAATAATTCCACTGATTGTTTGAGGAAAGTTAAGAGTATGTTGGGAAGTTGATACTGGGGACCGCTACCTTGAAAGCTAAAAAAAGTGTTTAACACCTTCAGCATCATTTCTTGACTCTCTGACAAGAGAACTAAGAGCCATATTCATGAATTGCTTAGTCCACCGAAAGCCATACAGTGAGTGCGTCTGCTGTGTTTAAAATAACAAATTTCCACCCAGCAGACAAAGTGTGCAGGTGGCATTACTGGAAGGTGAAAATGTGGAGTTTAGCCCAGATGGGGAATAAAACACAAGTTTGGTAGGAATGAAAAATTACTGAAGAATCTCTCACCAGACAGATGCACAAATGATGCTACATTTAGCATATTCAGGATCAACACAAGCTGCTGAAATTGCTGGCATGATGATGTTGGCCATTTCAGGAACACAGTCCACTTCAGTAAATAGAACAGTGTTTTGGTAGCTCTTCCATTCTGTTCCACATTTATGTGTCTTCTGGTTTGGGTCAACATGATTTTCTTTCACCCATTTTTGATTGCACAATAGTTATTACACAGGAACAACCCTAAACGTTTCTGAATCAAAAATTTCAGTAGCATCTGAAGAGAGGATAAGCAGGGAATTTTTATGAAGAAATGTTGAGAAATATATTACCTTAATTTTCATCACTTCTATTAAAAATTACGGTCCATACAGTGATAATTATCTTGCAAGTTTTGAACATGCTGCCTTTCAGCTTTGGAAAATGAGTAAGGTTCGTATTGCACACAGGGACCTTAGTGCTCCACGTGCAGCTTTGAGCACTCTGAACAACAGCAGGTGGTTCGTCTCTCATGACAGAAGATGGAAACTGCTTTTTGATTTTTAACACTGTACGTGGAGACACCTGAGGTTACTTGTGCTCTGACTGCATGAAGAGGTATGTGCAAGAGAAGATGTTAAGTGTAAACTCCAGGATGCCTACACAAGTACAGTAGCCAGCACTGAGGTCAAGATCTTCCCTCTCTGTGCTGTGAAGCCACCATATGTCTAGTACCAATTCATAATTTTGTTGATTTAAACCTTGTAGGTTATATGAAGGTTAGTTGGTAGGTGAAAGCCTGGAGCCACTAAAAGTCCAAGGCAAAACTCCTCTTTAAATTCATTAAAATGGTATTTCTTTGCTGTGTTGGAACTGGGTATACAAGTCATCACACAACAAACTAATGGTAACTTGTTATCACTAGGCAGTTTAAAGCCATCACATGAGACTTGCCACATATGAATTCATTATACACTAGCTATTTGGGTGGTAGATTTGTGTGTCCAAAAAGTAAAAATTGCGCATACCTTCTTTATATTTACAGTACCTGTCTAGTCAAATTTGCCTTGGAAGTAAGTTTTTCAAAAAAAGCTGTAGTACCAGCTTTTGGTAGTTTTTCAGGTGAGGAAAAAAGTGTTTCTACTGGAATAGGAAAAAAGTTCAAACAAGGCCCTCTCAAGTTCCAGCATCATAACATTGCATAGAAGTCTCAATGTAAAAGCCTTAAACCAAAAAAATTGGTATGGTGAACTAGCTTATTTTTCTTTTTTTGTTGTTTTTTGGACAAGTCATAGTGTTATTTAAATGCATGAAGCAATATTATTTCTCAAGTTATTTGTTCAGCTTTTCAGTGTTCTTTTCCTAATCAAATGTAAGAACAAAGAATAGCCCAGCAACAACCGTTGGTTCTTGTAAAGGTTTGCAGTGCCTTCATTGGAGTTGTGCTTAGCTCTCTGTGGCAGGTATGGCTCAATTAATACACTGGACTTCTGGAGAGGAGATGGAGGCAAAAGGAGGGAAGTTTTACAGAACATGACAAAGTTCTGATTTTAACTTGGATTCTGTGTGCTGCCATAGCAGAAGTTAATTATAAAAATAAATAATCCAAGAAAACGTACATCCAAAGAAAATTCAAGAATGGAACTCAAAAGCCTTCGCAATACTAAAATTCTAAAACAAAATTTCAGAGCACAAATACTGTCTTGCTAAGCAAAAATTGATACATATCTTTAAATAAAAGTGTGTAACATGCCTTCCTTGTAGAGAAAAATTACTGCAATACATTTTCCTGCATGAACAGTACAGAGGAGAAAATAACCAAGGCAGAGACACAGTCACGCCAGACTGTTCCAGATGGGCCTAAGTAGATTAAACTGAAGGCTGATCTTTTGACACTGAGTGCATTTTCAATCAACAGCATGTTAACCAGAAACTGCCTTCCCTTCAGCCTCTCAACAACCAGAATTGAGCACAATGTCATGTTTTCAAGTGTTTTGGGCAAAAGAAGTAGAGAATTTAATGCCTTTTGCTGGTACTCTAGCAGTTCTGTCAGTACAGAACTTGAACGTTCATTAGGCATTTGAGTAGTCAGCTAGCAGAATACAAATACTGTGTGATTGCAGTCACAAGATAGTATCTTAAATAGATATAACTCTGTGCAGTTCAGTATATCAGTAAAAGAGGACAGGAAAACCTAAAAATTATGCTTATTTTTTCATGCCTGTGGAGATTGTGCACAAAGATATAGGTGGCAGTTAGCTCCCAGATCTGTTTTCATTAGACTCCAGTGTGAGCAGCAGTGGCTGCATCTAAAGCAGACGCAGAGTATGTTCCAGTGCAAGCACTGACAAGGGAGACGAGGCCAAATCAAAATCCTGTATACAAGCACACTTCATGATGAAGTGCAGATGAAATCCTGCAGCCAGTTGGAATTGCAGAGTTTATGGAGAACATGGACTTGACCCATGATAGGAAGACTAGTCTTGGCTGTGAGGTTGTATCCATATCTAGGGTTTCGGTTCAAAAGTCATCTCTGCTTTACAGGATTGACACCAGGCATATGCTCTAAATGAATATGGTATTTAGTATCTCTGAAGAGGAGCTGAAGTGACAAGAGCCAAAATCCCAGCAAGAGCAGCATTTTGGAGATATAATTGAAGCCAAGGGTCTCTGTCATGTATTAGCAGATTATAGTTTATTAGGGCCTACATAATTTAAGAAAATGTAAATTAAAATGAAAAGCTTGTAAAATTATGTACATCTTTACTATTTCTCAATAAATACACTTGGAAATGTCATTTTCTGCACTATATGATGTTGTAAGATGCTTGGTTTGTGGTTGAAACCCTCCATACACAATGTCTCTAGCAGGAACTGAGTGTGACCTTGGACTCTTTTTAAGTATGTCCACACTGCCTCTGTGGTTTGTGCCTGGAGCAACCCTGTGCCCGTGTGGTCTGGTTGACCTGCGTACAGTTTGCAGGGTGCAGCATCTAGAGGGAACCTCCCTCTGGTCTCCACCGAGCTTTCCTCACCAAGAACATGAGGTGCCTTGCCCCAGACATTAGGTGCCTTGCCCCAGGTGCAGCCTGAGCAATAACACCTTTGTTGTGGTGTCCGTGGGGCAAAAAACAGAACAAACTAATTTGATGGTCTAGACACATAATGTATTTGTTTAAATTCCCTTACCAATTTACTCACTAATGTTATGCTAATATGGACATGGGATGTTAGG
The DNA here is from genome assembly GCF_023634155.1 of Falco peregrinus. Lineage (NCBI taxonomy): Eukaryota > Metazoa > Chordata > Aves > Falconiformes > Falconidae > Falco > Falco peregrinus. The sequence goes on from NC_073727.1 coordinate 37,553,407, forward strand.
AAAGAAACTGGGCTACTGAAGGGCAAGCAGCCACTCCAGCTGAGACTCAGCCTCATGAAACTTTGTAAATGTCTTTGGGAGCAGGGCTTCATGTCTTAGTGAGGTGCTGACCTTGGTTTGAAGGCATCAGTCCACCCACAGTCTGCTTGCACAGGCTTTGAGGCAAAAGTGGGACTTAGGACTATCAGCCCACTTAAGTGTGATAGTAGGATCTTGGGAACATAGCGAGTGGCAGAGCCTTGGTAACCACAGTGCTTCAGCCACAAGAGACAGCTTGTAAATAGTGGGGCTTTTTTTCCCCAGTAGTTGAAAGCATGTCTGTTACAAATATATGTTCTGTATGTACATCTGTCACTACTTCAATTTTAGGAACGAAAAGGAAAATATTTCAAAAATAGAGCGGACAAAATATAAAGAAGGCCCATCTACCGAGCAAACAGACCCATAGTAAACAGTAGTTTTAACACTGTGTCTCCCAGCTGGGTTTGGATGTGACTGTAGAGAAGAGGAACCACTTAGTACCATTTCAGGAGACTGAGATAAAAGGTAGTCAGAAAATTATTTTCCTCTCCATTAAAACTGTGGGAGATTTCAGAGCTTTTCCCTTGTCGCATCAGAATAAAAATGAGATATTGGGGGCTTTTATCTTAAAAGCTTTTGTCTGGGTTATAGCACGTGACAATTCACAGTGCTGAACTGAACAATATTAACCTGAGAGCATTTACGGGTGGAGAAATAACTCTTCCTCATTTGGGTGCAAAAATAACCTCTTCTCATTATCTATTACCAATAGAAAATCCCCAAGGAAAACCAAGCAGAAATTCAGAATGGATTTATGTATCTCTTCTGTTGGTTGCCAATATATTATCTCTAGGGGGATGCATGTTTAGGGTTGACATGTTTGATCCATTATTTTTTTCCAAACAAATAATGGATTCAGAAACATTTTGCAAATGTTTATAAATTTGGGGGAATTGTTTCAGTCGCCAAAAGCCCAGGCAGCAGGAAGAACGCTGAGAAAGTCAAAACTTCTCAATAGTCTGTTTTTGCATGTTAGTTTCTCTACAAATGTCAAGGCTTGGTTTTTCAGAAACTGAATCTCTTGACTTGAAACCACTAACAACAAAATCAAGAAGGTTTTGGGGTTGTTTTTTTTTCTGGTTGGGAAGGGAGAAAGGGAGAAAACACCAGAAAGTTTCACGAATTGATTTTTAAGAGGACTAGCAAAGAAAATCCTTTGCTGCACAAAGCACCATTTCTCAAATTTGCCAAATGAATTGGTCATCAAACATACATCTAAACATAAGTTACTAGAAATTCACATATGTACTGCAGTAAACAAGAAGCAAGAGAGCAGAGGAGCATGAAGGACAGGATTTAAGTGAACTATATCTCATCAAGGAGTCAGGCTGAGAATGGAGGTTAATTGGACTTGATTTTTCTGCTGTGCTCTCACTGTCTGGGGGAATGAATTGCTGCAGAGGAGCAAGAATCATAAAGTGATTCATGTTTCCTATGCTACTATACACCCTACTGTGCCCTACCAGGAAGCACACACTTTTTCATCATGACAAAAAGCAACTGAAACTATTTGGAAACTATTAGAAATTGTTGACTCATTGAAACCAAACTATGTTTTGGGACTACACACACCATCATCAGTGAATGGAACATATCTAGTCCTGTTTAGAGAAAGGGTGAATCAGGAGCCCACCAGATTACCCAGCAAAACAGGAATCTGGTGACTGTGGCTCTCCGCTGGCATATCAAGCTCCTGTTCTTTGCTTTCAGTTTGTGTGGATTAGGATCTTGTTTTCTAGCTTTCTGACTCAAAAAGGTCCTAGTGAGGTCTTATAGTGAAGAGGAATGCTTCTGAAATCAGGGGGGATGGGAGGGAAATGAAAGGTAAGGGATGGGAAGAAGAAATGAAGAACATATTCAATATTGAACTGCCTGGTGGCCACAACAGAGGCTGTGTAGCTACCTGGCCCCCACAGCCAGTCGAGAAAGGAAAGGGCTGAACCTGCCCAGGTCCCTTCTCAAGCTGGGCACTCACCCCACTTACCTGACCCCTCTCCTTGCACACCACAACTTTGCTTGCCACCATGCCAGTGGGAAAGGGCAATACCCCAACCCTGGGGTTAGCTCCCAGGGAGCAAGAACTGCAGCTGCCAGTGCTTTACTAAATATCTCTGAGCTTTTTTTACACCCTCCTTAGACTAAGCTGGTTCTGAGTGAAACAGGGGTCCAAGCTGGGAGGAACCTATTCAGAGAGGAAAAAAACCCAACCCCTAATTTTGGCCCTCAAGAAGCCAAGAACCGTTCAGGGTATCCAAGCACTTGCTAGTGTTTTTATTTTACCTAAATGCTCACAGTGAATTTTCTTCTTTAGTTAAACTGCAGTTCCTTAAAAGCAGTTTATTTATAATGGAAAGGCTGACTCAACCTTCACTCTAATAACCAGGAAAACACAACAGTAAAATGAAACAACAAATCATTGCTTTGACAGTAATGAGGCGCTTGCTTAGACATTTATCTGTCCTTTTACAAGGCAGTAATTTTACGGTTGAAAAGCCTTGGTTTTAAACTTCACGTCCGGCAAGAAATTGCCAAGCCCTGGCCAAAATTGCCTTGTTTAGCAGATGGCAACATTGTACATAATTAATGCATTCATTTTCATTCTTAAAAACTAGTAAATGCAGCTTATTTGAATTTCCTCCTGAAAGCTAAATTTATTAGCTACAAAACACAGAGACAGCGCCAACTGTTTCAAGGAGGTTATATCCTGTGTATTCCCCATTTTCTGTTTTCCACCAATATCACCTGGGCAGCTCTTCCCCTCTCTATAGGAAACTTCAGAGCAGGTGACAGCTTTCTCCTGTCCCTTTCATTCCTCCATATGTTTTCATGATAAAAATTTCTTTCTTTCACTTCCATTTAAAACGCAGAAAGGCTGCTATTTGTTTGCTGAAAATGACTTTAAATTCATCAGCTCTCCCTGACCTAATAAAGTGACATGTTTACAATGTTAAAGGAAATCAGGTGCTTTAATGTTAAATGAAAAAAAACATATTTATGTAGTGTTATAATAATACTGTTTGCCTGGCCTTTCTCAGTCTATTCATCACACAGCAGTCTCCCCACGAGATGCTGTGGAGCCTGTGTGCTGGAATGCCATGCAATAATAAGCCCAAATTCACCATAAATAATGTATGGCAGTGGCCTCCCCCCTTGCTGCTGGCTGCCACGGCACTGGGGCACATGTAGGGAAAAAGCCGGCCCCCAGGAACGTGGCAGTGAGGATGGAGTAAAGGAAACCCGCTGGCAGGTGGGTACCGCTGCTGTACCCCTTGTGCTGCTCAGGCAAATCCCTTTCCTGCTACTGGTCCACCGCAGAAGTGCTGCTGGTCCCTTTCATGATGGTGGTCCCACTGCAAAAAGCTGGAAGCTGAAAGCCACTGGTCTCTTCTTGCTGGGCTCCTGGGTCACAGCTGCTGATGCCCTCTTCATTTTGAAGGCCGGCCTCCACTGTTGCCACGGAAGTGGGGGCAGTGTGCACCAGTGGACTGTCACATTTTTTCTGGAATTCAGCCGTGCAGTTCCCAGCTCCATGTGCACTGCTATCCATTTTGTTACCCAAGTCCACAGTGTTAAACAGCATTACTGCCCCAAGTGTCCACACTGCTTGAGATCCTTCCTTCAAAAGATAGAAACCTCTCCCATCCTGGGCAGTGGTGTAGGTGATGGGAACCTCCAGTTTGATGAGTTTCTTCTTGACAAAAAGTTTCTTAATCTCCTAATCTTCTTTGTAAATTCAGTGGCCAGGTGTGCACCTCTTAGCAAAAAATCAGGAAGATTCAGTCATTTCCGTTAAAGTGGGTAACAGCAGAGTCCCTTCGGCAAGTAATGCTTGCCAGGCTATGGTTTATATGTGGTTTCCCAAGCCAGCTCCTACCTCACTTGCAGCTGGGCTGAACACACTGCACCCTGGATGTAACCCTACAAGAGAAATCCATTGTTTACCTCTAACACGTCACTTGTTCCCACACTCTGAAATACATCATCAGCCAACACCATGTTCACAGAGGCCTGACCAGGGCAAGTCTAGACCTCTCCTGGCACATTTACTTACTGCTGGGTCTCAGCATGGCTATTTTCACAAATCCCACAGAAAAAAAAGCAGAGTAGGCAGGTAGAAGCTTAGTGGTTTGTATTTAACAACAGAATTTTTCCTTTCTTTTCTTTGCTTTTGTCTTAACTTGCCCTAACAAGGAAATCCTCCATTTTCCCAACAAGATGAAGCCCACCATGGAGCTCCCCACCAAGAGATTTGGTGCTCTACTACTAAGCAAGCCTAGGGAGAGAACTTTAGGGAGAGAGGCACAGTTTGCTTCTTCCCTGCTGACTGGAAAAGCACTGTTGTTTTGTTCTAACACGTAGGCAACTGAGGCACTAAGTGATTTACGGTGGTACAGCATGGCAGGATATGAATCACATGTCCCACACTAACCTCATCTCTCTGCCCTTACCTGTTGCTAAATCCAGTACCTCTTCTTCTCTGGCCAAGGCCCCATGTGACTTCTTTTATCCTTGTTGAACTTTTTATTCTGCTCCATGTGTAAAGATTGGTGTAGGTTGACAATGAAAACATGTTTTTTAAGAGGAATCACTGAAGGAGATACTGAATTTCTATCTAGTAATTTGACCGCTTTTATAGAGTTAGGTAGAATATATATCTTCAGTTGGTAGCCATTTCTTGTCCCTGCTCCTGCTGAACCACCATCAGACTCCACTCTGTGGCTTTATGCTGGAAAACACCTGGAGAACATGTGGTCCTTTACTTCCTTCAGCTGCTTGTCGACTGAATTTCAGTCTTCCTTGCAACTCCAGTGGTAGTCCTGAGCTTAAATATCTTTTCTTTCACCTGTAGATCTCAGAGCCAGCAGCTCCTGCATTCAAGCATGCAAAGCTACAGACACTTGACACTCAAACTGACTGCTGGCATTAATAAAGGAATCTTGTCTCTGCTCTGAAGATTCTGCAATAGTGACCTCTGCAGTGATGCCATAGCAGTGATCTCTGTGGTGATACAGTAACAGCACAGAACGAAACATCTGGCTATAGAAAGCAGCCATTGGGCCCTGTAACAGCTCCTTTTAAATGGCTTTAAGAGGATGAGGTGTGTAAAAAAGTGGACATTGTTTTGACATATTTCTGAATTATAAGGGGCTGAACCTCTTTATCTCTGGTAACCATTGATTTCAATATTGAGATGTATTACCAGAAAAAAAAATTCATGATAAATCATCACATTATACTCATAGCCTTGTAACTGTAAGAGTTTTTTTGTTATTAAACTTAATTTTTGACTCTCACAGTAGTAAATTGACAATCTCCATGATGCTTTTTTATATGGAGAGGCAATGCTTTCAGAGTTTTTACCATTGCGGATTTCAGGACCATGCAATGAATAGAAGCCAGAACTTTTGTCATGCTGTTGGGATTTATTAGAACAATCAGGAACTAAATAAATGTGTTGATATTTCCTTTGTTAAAAACAGCAAACTGAGTAACAGAGCATGCAGGCTCTGTAATGTGATCCTTGCTGATAAGCCTGTCTCTCCACGTCTGTACTTAATCCAGAGTCCCTCAGTGGTTTTCAGCGTGCAGATTGCTACCCAATGCAGAGCTTTTCTCATGATCCAGCTTACCTTTCCATGGCTGAGCACACATCTCCCCTTTCACAGCAGTTTACTGCTCTGTAACATCAATGCTTGGTTTCAAAAAGCCACATTCATTCATGTATGTTTGGCTTTTTCAGTGTAATAAGGCTGCCCAAAGAAAAGAAGACTGCCTTGTTTTCTAAGACGTAAGCAGATGCTTATAGCACTATCGGCAGTCCCAAACCAATAGCTGTGGGAACAGCTGCTCGTTTTGCCTGCTTGCAGCCATTTCTTCAGATAAACTGATCTTGCCTGCAAAAGACTCCTTCTGTTACTGCTCTTCAAAACACAGAAATCATTACAACAATTGTCCATTGAGAAAACTGTCTCTAATAAGGCACAAAGCCTAGCAATGAGATGAGTGAAAGGCCAGTTCAGTGGCTTAGAACCCATTGCAGCAATGTTGGGAGCTGCGCTCCCTCAGCAGCTCCTTGCAGTGTGCCATGGCCCAGATGTTCAAAGCTTGTCCCACCTTGGGGATTTTCCTGTTGTGGGGCTCTCTGGATGCTTTCACAAGTGGAAGTCATTTGGGTCTTTCTTCCAAAGTTATTCAGCAGAAGTTAGGTAGGTGCCATGTGATTTGTGAAAAGCCGTATCAGATCTAATTAGACCTATTGTCCATCAGGTCTAGCCTGTCTCTGACAGGGACCAGCAGCAGGTATTTCAAGGAAAAAGGAAAAACTTTCAGTAAAGATGAAGAGGCCGTGACCCATCTTGAACAAATTTCTTCTAGTCTTGCAGCGGCTACTGGTTTAAGAAAGCAAGCTGGCTACTTGTGTAACTTCCTACTTGCACTGATGGAATTGATGGTATTAATATTCATCACCTAACCTTAAATTTTTCTGAAACTTGTCATGCTCCTTCCCGCAAAACTTCACTTGGCAGTCAAAATTACAGGTCAGGTATAATGTTTTGAAAACATATCTCTTTCTGTTATTTATTTGTTCTCTCGATTTTATGTGGTATTGCCCACACAATATTAAAAGGGAGGAGGAATTGTGGAAAATACGGAAAGTAAAGTAGCTAATTATTGACTACTTCGATCAATTGGACATGGCATGTTGAAAAAGGGTAGTCATACCTGGAAATGGACACTGTATTTTTCCTGGCCGCTTCTTCCTACTCCCACCTTTCCTGAAGCAAATTATCTTCTACACTGTGTAGTGCATAGTTGTGCATTCAGCAAAGATGCCTGGGGTAGCTAAAACAACATTTAGATATTTCACTCTTTCTTGCCCCTTGCTGATGGAGTATCTCCGTTCATACAGTATTCTTATCATTTATTTTGTTGCTAATCTCTAACACACTTTTTACTCCATTTTGTAACTATTGTGCATTAAAAATTATCTTTCTCCTACTTAATTGTAATCAAGAACTTCCACTATTTTAGGATTATTGTTTTCCTTTTAAAAACAATGCTAACCATTTCTTTCTATTGATGTGTGTGCTAGCTGCCTCCAGTTAACAGACAACATCGGATCCAGCGATTTAGACAGAATTCCAGCTGTCTGATGATGCCCCTTACAAAGTCTGAGGGGTACCAAGGGATAACCTTTTCATAGTGGTTAAAGTTTAGGGGTTAAAGGATTAAAAAAACATTTTGCCTTGGAATTAGCCCACCTTTGGGACTAGTCAGGCATCTCCCTAGGATGTGGCAATAATGTTTTGGAGGCTGTTTGAAGAGAAGAGTATGCTGCACGGCCCATTTACTGAGAAGTAGCGAGTGTCTGAGAGAGTTACTTGAGAAAACTTCCTGGAATTGCTATCTCTAAAGCTGACTGTCATCCAATAAACTGAGATCACACATGTGTAACATTACCAAAGTGTCAGCTCCATAGCATGCTATCTGCAGTGAAGTTTTCTCAGAGTTGTGTAAGCAGTCTTGTGATTTGCTTGAGAGATGAGAGGAGACATGTGCACCGTAACATTTGGCCTCAGCTGTAAGATGATGACTTCAGTGATGGTAGACAATCCAATAAGTACATTTGTTGTTACAGTACGCCTCTCAGCCAGGAAAATGCTTCTGCTGTAAGCCAAATTTATGTCTCAGACAAGTCGCATAATTTATCTGCAAACCAGACCAGACCTATTGTTGCTCACAGAAGTAACAGAAAGAGCCTTCGGAGATGACAGGAGTGTGGTCCAGAGGGTTTGTGCTGCAGCATGTGGGGCTTTTCCAGCTCTCAGCATGTTAGAACAGGCAGAGATAAAGGGGCAGATTGGGATCTCTGTGACTTTATCACCCTGTGCTTAGCAAGGCAAGAGTTGGCCATAGTCATATTCCCAGGAGACATTCCATGAGAGCTCTGGAGCCAGGACTGGATTTTCAAAGAAGCCAGGAGAAAAACCAGTATTTTCACTGAATGAGTTTCCTTTCTACTGAGGTCATAGCATATTGAGAGTGGGCAATTCTACTATCTAGAAAATGTTCCTGCACTCCCCCTAGCTTAAAAAAAAAAAGAACCAACATTCCCATGCTTTGTGCAAAACAAATTGTCAGCAAACTTAATCATACAATCATACAACCATAGGTTCGTACAGGCTGCAAAATACCTTTAAGATCATAGAGTCCAACTGTTAACCTAGCACTGCCAAGTTCATCGCTAAACCATATCCCTAAGTGCCACATCTACACACCTTTTAAATACCTCCAGGGATGGTGACTTCCCCCTGATTCTTAGCCATAAACACTCAACCCTATCACCACCATCATTAAGCTCTAGACAATCAAAACACTCCCTGACACGCAGGAATAACCCACCTCCTCCCCTTCCTTGCCTGTCCCTTCTGAAGAGTTTATAGCCATCCACTGTAGCACTTCAGTTGTGTAAATCATCCCACCATATTTCCATGATGGCAACAATGTCATGGTTTTCCTGATGTGCAATGGCTTCCAGCTCCTCCTCTTTATTGCCCATGCTGCGTGCATTGGTGTAGATGCACTTCAGCTGGGCTACTGATACACAACCTTTTGGGGGGGGGAAGCCCAGCCCTAATTCCTACATGATCTTTCTTAGGTGCTTCTGTGGTTTCTAACACATCAGTAACCCTTGTGTCTTTGCTGCTCCATGGACCTCCATCCCCTACTTCCACTAAGTCAGTAGACCGAAGGCCCTCGCTCTCACACCATCCTCAAACTTCGGCATGCTGCCCCCAGGCTCACCTCTAGTGAACCTGGTATTATTCCTTTTGCCCCTCAAATCTAGTTTAAAGCTCTTTCAATGAGCCCTGCTAACTCCCGTGGAAAGATCCTTTTCCCCCTTTGAGACAGGTGTATCCCTTCTGTTGCCAACAGGCCTGCTATCATGTAAACGGATCCATGATCAAAAACCCCAAAATTCTGCCAGTGACACCAGGCTCAGAGCCAGGTACTGATCTGCTGGCTCTTCCTGTTTCTTTCCTCACCATTCCCTGCAACTGAGAGGACAGAGGAGGGCACTGCTTGTGCCTCTGATTCCTTAACTAGTTGTCCCAAGGTCCTGATGTCTCTCTTGATTGCCCTCGGATTTCTTGTTGCAACGTCATCACTGCCTACCTGAAAAATCAATGATAGAAATAATCTGAAGGCTTTACCAAAGTAGGAACTTCCTCTTCACATCTTTAACCCAGGCCCCAGGGAGGCAGCAGACTCCACTAAGAAGTGGATCTGGTCTGCGTATTTGGCCTTCTGTTCCCTTCCGAAGGGAGTCTGCTATGACAGCAACCCGTCTCTTTTTCTTTATGGAAGCAGTTTTGACACAGGTCGTAGGCTGGTTTAACCTTGGTGACACCTCCAAGCTAGATGAACCATCATCCCCGTTATTGTTCAGTTCCACTTCCAGACCCTCATTCCTATTGTGCAAGGGCACCAGGGAAGGCTGGGGTAGTCACAGAGGAGGTGCACCTGCTGCACTGGGCGGGAACCTGTCACCATTGCCCCCTATTCCTTAAGTCACTATGTTCAGTCAAGTGGAGGGAGGACGGAGAATGCTGCATATCATGTGTCCTGTCTGCCTGTGGGGCCTGTCTCAGGGAAGGTAGGGTGCAGTTCCAGCAGTCTGATACTCCAGCACTCCCTGATACTCCTCAACCTGCTCCCCCCTCACTGCAGCTCTGTCACTAAGTGGAGGAGTTCCTCTCCCCAGGCACACCTCTGGCAGGAGTGCTCCCTGCTGCTGTCCCATACTGGCATAAGAGCAGGGCACAGCTGGCAGCCCAGCACCGGGGTGGCTATGTGTTCCCACCAGGGCTCTCTCTGGGCAGCTGTGTCAGTCAAGTAACTAAGCGGTTAAGTAAGCTGTGTCTCTGTCTTCTTTTGGATGCCTGTTTGAGTTCACAAATTTTCTTTGTATTGATTCATTCTAGGAGAAGCAAATGAAATGGAGCTGGTGGGCCAATCTCGTAAGTATCTGACACCCTCAGATTCCCCAGACCTCAGCCATTTAAATAGTAGGCTTAGTATAGCATTATTCACAGTAGCTGACGGTCTCCAAAAGGCTTTGCCAGTGCTATTACAACTTTCAGCATACTTCAGTTCAATTGATCAAGAGCATATGTTGGGTTGAGGAAAGATGGGATAATATTGTTTCCTGAAAAATAGGGTACTACCGAATGCCTCTCTTCTCCAAAGGTTTCTAGCTATAGTGGCTTCTCAGTCTTTTCTACTCCTCAGTATTTTGGTAAAACTGGTGGAAAGAACAGCAAACCAATGTGGGCTGCAGTGTTGCAATGGCAATCCTTCCAGGGTTCCTTTAAAAAAATTCATAGGTTTTGCCATGTTTTTCCATTGCCTGTTTTATTCTGGGAACTGAATGAAACTTACTGGTAATAGCAGAAATCTAAATGTTCTGAAACATGCAAAAGAATTGTATTTGTAGCACGTAACAAACTTTTCAACATCTGCCTCAGTGGAAGACATCCATACGAGTTTTGGATGAATGTTTTGCAGGTCCCTAGATCCTTTGACCTCACCACTGTTCAGACACTGACACAAGCCACTGTCACACAATGGCAAGCAGATTATAGTTTTTCATTTTGGAAGTAGAACTGATCTTAATAACATAATGCTCCAGCACAAGATTTTGTGAAATGCTTCACCATCTCAGGCACCAAAATCACACTAATGGAAGCACTGACTAATGCATGCATTCACTTTCTGGACAGACTAGTAGTCCCAGATTGACATGCTATTAAAGTTGGTCAGAAAATGCCAGTTATCTTTCTCAAAGGTGATTTGGACTACATGTGGAAGAGTCCTTAAAAGTCTGGGGAGAGAAAAGGGACTGATAAAATAGACATATCCAGAGATAAATTTCCTTCCAGGTGTTAGGAAAATAACACCAGGAAGGAAGGAAAGACCTTTGCAGAAACCTTTGTTGTTGTTGTTGTTAAAACAAAGATAAACTAGAGGGACTCTACCGGCTTCACCCTGGGAGTCCCTGGGGTGGTGCAGGGGAGGACATGTGACATGGGACCAGCTAATGGAGGAGAGACACTAAGGGAGAAGAAGAGGTTGGGAGGCATAGCCCCTCCTCACTGCCAAATTGAATCAGGTGCACAATGAGCTTTGGGATGTAACTGGGGTAGGAGAAGCACGGAGCAGAGCTAGGACAGGGCTGAGGGCTGGTACAGATCAGGGCCTGAGATCTGTATAGTGGTTATTGCAGCAGCACTCGGTGTTTGAGCTGTTCCTGAACTGCTGTGCTGCTTGAAAGCCATTGTCTCCTCTAGCTATGAGCTGGTTTTGAGATGGAGAATGACAACCTCCCTTTCTGCCTCACATTGAACACCCCCCAGAAAAAAACATGAATTATTTCTCCTGTCACTCAGCCCCTGGTAGCAGAGATAAACCATAATGGGTGACAGGTGAACAGCTATGTGATTGTCCTTGCCTAGAATAGTGAAGCCTATGAATATTTACATTACACCATCTGTCCGCATTTCCCCTTTTTTCATATAGGCTGATCCCAAGCAGATATTGCTGCGATTGCTGTAACTGTGATTCTCAGTACCTGAACTATGGGAAGTTTTGCATGTGAATGTGAAACTTCTGCTGCTCAAGGGTCTATCGTTTATGACCAGCTGCATTTTGCCTGCTGCAGAAGACAGGAGGTACTGCTCATGTGCTCACCTGCCTTGCACCAGCTTCTCATTTCTCTGAGCTCTGTAGCAGAGCAATTGCTGTCTTCAGCTCACCAGTTGAAGGGAGTTTCCACGGTTCTCTGCATTGGTCTGATACCCTGGGGAGACTGATGTCACAGCACAGAGCTCAGCAGAAGTCATTTCAGACTGGTTTTGGGCCTCTGTAGGTCCTGACCCAGCTGGCTGGTAATTGTAGGGAGCAGGGAGCCTGTGGCCCAGCAGCCAGCCCTGGTCCCCATCCCTCAGGCAGTGGCAGCAGGGTGGACAGGCGCCCTGAAGGCTGGAGAAGAGGGAGCAATGCTCCCTTGCCTGACAAAGCACAGACTGATCACTCCAGCTCAGCGGGTGCCACAGACTGGTCCCACTGCTGCTCCCCAGCCTCCGGCCACCAAGTTTCTCCTCCAGGGCCAGCTTATCAAGCGTGGGTTGTACAAACACACAGCTGAGTGTATTTCAAGGGAGAACAAGACTAACGCTTGCTGTGGCTGTGGCTTGTGCTGCTGTAGCCGTGTTTTCTCTGGCTGCTGGTGGATACGCCGCGCTGCGGGGCAGCCGTCAGCGGGGAGACACCGCCATCTCCCGACACCGCGTTGCTGGTGATGGAGTGCTCTGTACCCGCATCTCCTGGGATGCTGTGGGGAAAACAGCGGGGCATAATGTGCCTGGAGCTGCAAGGTTGGGTCACACTGACGTTTTGGTTGCAGGGGGGGTTCAGACACCTGGCTGCAGGCAGCCTAGCAGCCAGCGGTGGGAGGTCAAGCTCCGGGCTGGTGAGGCAGCCATGGACTGATGTAGAAGTTACCAGAGATGACGCAGGGAGATAAACCGAAATGCAGCTGAGAGCTTGGGAGGCGTACTGAAGTGCTTCTAGCTGAAAACTGAGTAGGCTGTCACAGGCCATACCTGGCACCACCATTAACAGCAGAGTAGACAGGAATCAGTAAATTCTCTGTGCCTCTTCCTGCCCACACCCTCTATCCACACACCTGGACCACCTTCCTGAAGGAGAGAGGCATTTAAAGGAGGCAGTAGCGCCATTTTCTCCTCCAAAATGATGTGCTGTAAATCAGAAGAAATTCATGCATCTTTACGTTTAGCTGCTAAAAATACCACTCCCAATCAAGCAAACCAAAGTCTGGGAGACAGAGACGCGAAAGTGCGGCTTTGCCGATGCACGCAGCCTCTGTGCCTGTCGCTGCTCCAGCACAGCCGACCAGCTGTGGGATGTCGGTGGAAGTGCGGTTTGGTGTTAAACTGAAGGCCAGTAATTCCCAGGCAAACCACCAGGGGTCATTCCACTCTTTGTCTCCTCTCGAGACCAGCTTCTCAGCACAGCAGCACTAGCAACACCTCTCCCCTTCCCCTCTCCCTTCCGACTGCCTACAATAAACCTACGCTGCAAATAAGGTTGTGTTTAGACGGGAAAGTGGTGGGAACTTCGTCTGAGTAAAGACAGGAGGATCTGTCCCGGTGGAAAGGCTTTTGAGTGGTTTACAGTATTTGCCTGTAATTGTACACATTCCTTGAGCAAATCACATCCACTCATTTATTATCCATGCTAAACATCGCAGTAGGTCTGGTACACAGGTGTGTCACTCACCCTGCTTCAGGCTAGAGACATCAGTGATGGAATGTAATTTTTCCACCCAGAGATCAGTTATGTTAACGCAACGTCAAAGGTGGCTAGTTTGAAGAGATGGGGAGAGAAGGGAATATGGGAGGAAAAATAAGCTGAACAAAATGTTCACACAAACTTGGAATAAAATTACCGAGAACAGGTGTTTGCTTTCTTCCCTGATGTGTACAAAACAGAGATGGCTTTTTGGTTTTAATAATAACTTTTATTTACAATTTAAGTACTTCTCTGGCTAGTGATGGTTTGATCTAAAAGGCATCGAAATCAAAGGGGACTTTCCCTGGACTTCAGATCATGCCACATGTGTCAGCTGGATTTATTTGTCATGGGAGTAGTACTGAGGAATAGATTGTTTGAGGCTAGAATACCTAGGGCTTTGCTTCTGGTTAAAGCAGGTTACACATCTAATAAATGTGCGCCTCCTGTCAACTACCGTGAGTGTTTTCCACATTAATGCAAGGTGTTTGAGGCCCAGAATCCCACAGGAACAGAGGTGAAAGTGTAGGGAAAAGTAAAAGCTGCACACACACTTTTTTATGACTGTATTTCGTCTCATACATGAGCAATGCAGTACACAGGATTAACCTGCTTTGGGCAAGGAACTGAGTGCTAAAGCCCAACCATACCCACCAGAAGGTTAACCCCTTCTTTCCTGGCCTTCCTCTGTACTTCACCAGGAAAGGGCATGTCACTCTTCTTGTGTTCCTCTCCCCCACCCCCATCTCAGGAGAACGGCTAGAAAGAGAGAGATATCCTCAGTTTCCAATGTATATCAACACATTCTCACAGCCTTAACATTTATTTGGTATAACAGGCTCTGGTGCCTTAGTCCATCTCTGTCCAGCACTTACACAGATAATGCAGCCTGAAACCTTTAATGGATGCCTAAGATTACACCATGTCGGCACTCACTCCCTGGCTTGTCTGAAAGTTTTTCATCATCTTGGCCAAGAGTTTCCATTCTCTTTAGCCCCCAGAGACATCAGGCAACCCCTGTGCAATTTATTGCAGTTTATAGTTTCTCCACATGAACATCACTTCCAAAATATTCATTAGGAAAATTAGTCATTTACAATAAATGTTACATTTTTACAAGAAAATGCAGTGTTTATTCATTAAGCATCTGGATTTTTTCGGCACCACTTCCTAATGGGGATGAGCCTCAACTGGAACACCTGATCTAAACCTTCTTCTGACTTTTGGAGAATTTCATATCCAAGTTCCTGAAGGCTGGGATTGTCTTCATTTCAAGTCTTCTACAGCTCTGAGCACATTGTTGGCGCTTAACAAATAAACAATAGTAATCCAAATCTGGACCAGAAATTAATGGCTAGGGTGTATCTGTACTTTACAAAAAATGTATAGATCTTCCATGTTACCCATGACACACGAAATGCAATGCCTTCTTTCTTTTGTAACCACAAATGATCGCTATTAGAAAATATAACCTGCAGCTCACAGCTCATGGGGTTGCCAGGGAAAGCCACCATCCTTCATGGTAGCTCCAGCCATAATCCAGAGGTGTGAATTGGGGTGGTGAAGTGGCTTTTAGACAAGCACCACAGTGCAATGATAACATGAACTATGTCAGCACTTGCTGCAAAGCCCACCTGGGCTGGGGCCCAGCCTCTGGCCAGAAGGCATACCTAGCAGGGAAGGAGCAAGCTGCACGCGAGGTACAAGGGAAACATGAACTAGTGGCTGTGTTGCATCACAGAAACCGAACCAGCTGCCTCACTGATTCCCAGCTCTCAGAAAGGACAGAGAAGGTGGCTTTCCCAGGCTGGATTTACAGGGATATAGCTTCACATCGGCACTCTTGAGACAATGAGCACTTCATATAAGGAAAGAGCTCTTGGGGAGCTTCCCCTTGCAAAGTTATCACCTGCCAAAACCTTCCGGCTAATATCACTGCTGCTTTACATGCAGAGTGCACCAGGGGTTTAGGCCACTGTTTGGAAGTGTTCAGATTTCTAAACTAAAAAAAGAATGACAGAAAAGCATCTCACATTGTCCTCCCTCATCAAAGAGAAGTGCCCATATTTAACAGGGACAGGCCCAAATGCAGTAGTACAGTAGCGTTTATTGTAATTTGTATTACTTTGGTCCAAAAGCTATACTATTTTTTCCTTAGTGTCTGCTTTTGGGTATTTGGCCTTCTGTGTGCTTCACAGTGGAAATGAAGAAATGGTGAAAACTTCTGGCAGTTTGCAAAGAACAGAAGGAGAGAACATAGATGGAAAAGCGCTCCAGCAGAGGTGGAGTAATGGCAACTGATATGCAAGGGGAAGTTGTAGGAAACAATGCAATCTAACTTGTTCCAGCTGCCTGAGCAATCACAGGGACAGTGCCAGATGTAATATAGCTCTGGTTAGCATGAGCTGAAATGTGGGATAGCCTCCAAACACAAGGACAGGGAGAAGAGAAGCAGCAGCTTGTTTGTGAACAAAAGACTAAACTATTTGGTTGCTAAAACACAAGCAAAGGAGGTATCCCCTCCTTTTGCCCCATGTGCAAATCACATCTAATCTGGGTAAAAGACAAAGGGAAAAAAATAATCCAGTTTGTGGTTGAGCTGAATTCATATGATAAACATTGGAAGTTGTGCTAAATGGGGAGGAGAGCTTTGCGTGTGTTATTTTGGTTGTGCAGCAATTGAGTCCAATGTTTTAACAAACTACTGCTGCTCTGTTTGAGAAACAGTATTTTAAAATTTTTGATCAACCAGTATAATTCACAAGAGAACAGCTCTGAAAACCCCTCCATTAGGTGTAGGGTACATTGATGGTCTGTTCTTCCCATGATTACACCATAGGATGGAGGGCCTGAGTTACCTTGGGACCTGAGGTACAAATGGCCAAGGACTATGGTAACTGAGCCCAGCCTATGTGGCCAAGAAAGAAAACAAATACTCTTATGCTGAACTCCCTTCTACTGATATTTAATCTTTTCTATCTCCGATAACTTTATACTATGTTCAGTCACGTCTATGACTATTGATTTTACTTTCCCCCAGACCATTTAGACAATGAAAGAAACCCAGAAGGACCATGCAGATCGAATACCTCGTCCGTCCCATCACCCCCCATTGCCTGCTTGCACCTGTTCCCCAGCCTGTGAGAGCACAGGCAGAGCACAAAGTGGGCAGGACAGGTAGCAATTTCAGTGCTTCTCTAGAAGTGTTTTGCAGAAGACCCCTGCCATAAGGAAGGATCATTCTGCCTTGGTTTCCAGAACACATTAAAAACTACCTTTAAGATGTCTCCATTTTTAACATGCTTGTGTTGTCCTACCCATGAGGGTAGGATCCAGCTGTTCAATTTGCTCAAAGTAGCAAATCAATCTGTATAATGTGGTTTGAAGGAAAGGATGCTGGTTTGGTTCACTGAATTTCAAAGCCACTTGGCAATGATTGCCATTATTGGTTTGTATTAAAGTGACAAAGTAGCAGGAGGTAAGAAGCATTATTGTCCCTATTTTACAGAAAGAAAGGAAGACACGGGGAACCCAGACAATTTAATTACGCCAGGGTCTTGGTCCAGCTCCATCTCTGACACAGAAGTCACAGCTCTGAGGAGAGCAGCAGGCGCTCCCTGAGCCTGCCACTCATCACAGTCTCCAACTAGGAAAACAGGGCAGAACCAGATCACTCAGCTTTGCAAGACAGTTTAAAAAACTCTTAAAAGCAGAGTTAATCCTTCAATGTAACAACAGAGGGGACTTCAAGACCAAAATCTCTACTCTATTCACAGTTTCTGAGCGCTGCTATGGTTGTCCTTCCTGCAAATATGATCAATTATCATATACTTGTTAACATTTATAGATGTTGCCACATAATGTAGATATGGCTGTTCCTTCCCCCACAGCCACAGTCTATTTGAGGGATAAAAGCTGTTGCCTTCTTACAATCAAAATGCCATCAGTCTTACAAGTATCAGATCTGCGTTGAGTTCTTGTCGCAGAAGCACTTTACATTTATCACCTGGCATGTGCCACCTCTGTGCCCTTTTTCCCAGGGACACCACTTCTGTGAAAATATTAATAAATGACAAATTGCATTTGTGTAATCTTGTGAAATGTTTTGACTACTAAAGTTGTTCCATAACAGTTCATTAAAGGACACATAAAGTATTTAAGTTTACATTTTATAAAAAGATCAGGAATGCTTTGGCTGATAGCTTTCTTTCTATTGAGCATCTGTTTCCTATTTTTTTAACAGCTTACAGCAGTGGTTGGCCAGTTCTGAACTAATAGTTGATCTTAACTGGATCAAAACATTGTAATTTCTTAACAAAGGTTAGAGAATGTCCTTCTAACACAGCTTCCTATGGCTGCAACCAGCAATGTCTGTGCATCAGCATCTGGTTTCAAAATATTAAAAATGATAAACACTTCCAGATACAATCCATCTGGCCTCCCAAAATTCTACATCTGCATAATTTTGCTTTCCTTTTAAAAACCAAACACAGACTTAGCTTGGCCCAGCTACATTGCTGAAGAATCCTCCTAAGTGCGGGGCAAAGCCTGTGGCTGAGTTTTGTTGGAAGCAGCCATCTGTATCTAGCTGACTGTTGTGTCTAACATTGGATGTATTAGTAAGTGATAAGTGGAAATTCTTTGTTTGATTAGCATACAGTATCTGATTGAATCAGAAGGGAGGCTGCAGTGAAGAAATCATGGTGAACTAAAGCAGCAGTGAGGTTTGCAATGCTGGCTGTGATCAGGATTTTGAAAGTTGTTTGTTTGTAGCCTGTCTGCATCACATCAGTCCCCTCGAAGACAGCACTGAACCTGCAGGGTTGCTGCCTGGTGCAAATGTAGTCATGGTTTGTAATTCACTGCTTCACTCCAATGTCTCAGGCTTTCTTAAGCAGCATATTCCTTGGCTCTAAAACCCTGCAGACACGTCTTCGACACTGCAAGGGTCAGGGCAGTGGAAGGGGGACCACCCCTCTCCCTTTTGGCCAGAGATACTTCCTGTGGGATGGCTGCTGCTGCTGTGACTAAACAACCTCAGACAACTTCTTCTGGCTTCTCTCCCCTTCTTTTTCATTTTCCATGCCAATTCAAGGAGCTCTGTACTGTTGAGTCCCTGACTGCTTTACCCAGATGGAAAGATGATTTCTATTTCATATGCACAGAGAAATAACAAGTCATTCTTATGCAGATAACTGTGCGCAGAGTATGAAATGTCATTGGTTTCAATTGCTTTTGATTAATGATGTTACTTAGCATTCAACATTAAGTTTACAAAGGAATGGTGAAATTAATAATAATGTATGGAAATTAATAGAGGTGTGGGAGATAAGTATTCCAGGTTCAAAGTCAGAAGTTCATCTTATCATTTTTTTTTTGTCCCACTCAATGGTCCAATTTGCAATGAAACAGTGGTTTTCCCTGAACTTTTGAAAAACTGAACCGGTTCCACTGAGCTCTGAAGGCAGGACATTGAACAGGCTTTTCACCCAGCTGGAATGCTCCAGCTTAATGCTGAAGAGGTAATCAAGATGGGAATTAACACTTCTTTCACTCTGCCAAGATTTTACTGGCTCTAATAAGACCATCTTTATGTTAACAACAGGAACAGACGGCCTTTTTCAGATCAGGAGAATGTCCCAGAGAAGTCACTGCAAGAATTCATATCTTGACTTGGCTATTGGTTCACAGATACCTGATACCCCATGGTCTGTTGCACAATATTTCAAGTTAAAATATACTGAGGATCATGGCCATACCCTGGATGGCATGGTTGATAACATCAGCCATGAAAATGTGAACCACATAGATAACAAAACCAGTTATGGATGTTCATTTCATTATGGAAAAAGATCCAGTGAGGCCAGCCAGTCTAAATGTTTCATTCCATTGTCATGCTCATGAGCTGCATATACTTCTAAATTCAGTTTGAGTCCAACTTTCCTGAGTAAACTAGAGACAGCAAACACCATCCTAACGCTGTACCTAATCTCTCAAGACTGATGTGGCTGTTGCTAGCGTTTCCTGTAGTGAAATGCCTTGCCAGGTGCTGAGGAATAAAAGCACAGCCAGATCATATACTAAGCTAAGTAAAACAAAGGTCTACAGCTGCACTAGTTATATATGCTGCTGTTGTGATCTCTTAAATGTAACTGTATCCATAAATATGTGCCAAGTCCATCAGCAAGAAGATGCCCTAAAATGTATGGGAATGACAAATCAAAGAGAAAACCCACAGCAAACTACAAGCAGCTGGTGTCTAACAACCCCGCATCGCCTGCAGCAGCCACTAGAAAGCCAAGGCAGAGAAGGCAACTCTTCCCTTTCTTGAACGAGATCCGTGGCAGCTTCTTTTTTCACTGTTCATGGCTAGAGCTTCCTTCCCTTTCTATCCATATTTTGAAAGAAATTCAAGCAGATCTTACCTTCATTCTGAGAGATGCTGTAGTTTAATCATGAAAATTATTTTATTTTCAATTTAAGCAGCCAAAATAGAGTTACCTCAACCGCGAAAGAACTTTGCAGGAAAATGTAGGTGTTGTCTTCAGTTTCTTGAAGATCCTGAGCTGCCAGTCACAAAAGACAACCATCCCAGTAGTATCCCTGTGCCACACTGGAGTTTAATTGATTTGATCTTTTGATAACCAAACAATTTGATAATTTGTTAGCCATACATCGTTCTTAGGGTGGCAAGTAACATCACCATATGCATCATCCCTCATTTTCACCTCCTACAATGAACACTTTTTTAATGTCAGTCTTCAAAGTCTTTCCTTCTTTCCTCCTCTTCCCTGTTTTCATCTCCC
The DNA here is from genome assembly GCF_023634155.1 of Falco peregrinus. Lineage (NCBI taxonomy): Eukaryota > Metazoa > Chordata > Aves > Falconiformes > Falconidae > Falco > Falco peregrinus. Next base: position 37,573,668 of record NC_073727.1, read on the forward strand.
CTGAGTTTTTTGTCTTGCCTTTTCTCAGAACAATTTCCTCCATTGCAAACCCAGTAGTTTTACTGTCATAAGGGCAAGTGATTAGACAGAGATAGTCATGACCCTTTTGTTTCTCATCATCAGCTGAGGAAAAAGAGCTCTTAAGATGTCTGGGTTAATTTATTTAAAATTGTCTGTAAAAGAAATCAGAACCAAATTATGTTCTCTGGGTTTTTTTAGGAGGAGGGAGTAGATACCCAGTATGTTCTTGAGCTGTGATGCTGCTTCTGAAGACCTGCTATCCTGCCTTATTCCCACTGCTCAGAGGTGCACAAGGTTCCACTCTCCCTGGCTTGGCTGGGCAGCCATTTCAACATAAGGGAAATTTCCTGAGCAAAACTCCTGTGGGTATGAGAAGCTAGTGAGGAGTGCAATGGCAGTTGTCAGCCCTGTCAGGGAGGGATGTTTAGAGTCCCTAAAAAGGAGATACTGAGGGCTGAAGCTGGGGATGAGGCTGTGAGATGAGTCAGGGTTCAGGATTCCAAAGTAACCAGAATTTTAAGCAGTAATTTCATTATTGGTGTAAGGCTGCCTCACAGATACCTTTATCTATTCGGCATGACTTAAAAAAAATATGATTGATATGCATAGAGTGCCTGGAGTTACAGACCTACTACAATTATTTTGCTTGTGTAGACACTTAGATAAAACCAAATTCATTTGAGATTGTTTGGCCAACTTTATGGTCATGATTTTTTCTGGTGAAAAATTTTGCTACCATTCTTGTTCAATGAGAAAAGGATGCAAAGGCTATATTAGATGCTTTATTTGGTATCAGAGAATAATCAAGTACACTGCATATTTGATTGCATTGACCTTGGAAACAGGAGTCTGAGAGTTACTCACTGAATCAAGACAGTGAAACTTTGGCACAACCTCTATAAGAATAAATGTTATCAACACAGCTTAAATACTTCAAAGAAGCTCTATATGAGGCATAAATAATTGCATAATTCAATGTAACAAACAAGCTAAGAAAATCAAATTGCTTCAGCAAATTTGGTTTTCCTAGGCAGCTCACAAAAGAAAAAGAACCAAATCAGAAATCATATTATTTGCTATTACTTACTCTCTAGCTCTTAAAAGGTTTTTTTCCCTTTATTAAGCAGAAATAGTTGAGTCAGAATCTGTTTTGTTTCTGTTGAGACTAATAGCAATAGCATGATTTCCATAGTAGGGAAGCAAATCCATTTTGCCAGAGCAATGCTGTAAGAACTTATCTATGCTCTCTGACATGTAGATAAAATTAGCATTTACTTTTCCTATCTGATAGAATTGGTTTAGTATGAGCTTCTTATTGCTTTGGAAGGTTTCTTGGTGTGACCTCAAGATCTCTGAAGAGTAATGGCCTAAAATTATGTCAAATAAGGCTGTCTGAAAATAAAAAAAAGCAATAAGAAAATTACACTGGCTTCAAATTATTCTGCTCAAGTGTCCAGGTTAAATTCTTCTGCTCAAGTGTCCAGGTTACTGCAAATCAATTTTTAATTGTGCAGAAGCATTTAAAAAATAACTAAATTGCCTCTGTAGTTGGAATTTCCACAGTCTGCTCTCACTCACACTTTAGTCAATAACTAAAGGCTGGAAGGCAGAATAATATGAATATATATCAGAAAAAAATTATTTCCAAGCTATACCTCAGAGGAACAGGTTACATATGCAAATCTACAATTCAGTTGCTGGGAGATTTTATGGGTGCTCATGGGTATGAATATTCAAACCAATATTAAGAACTAAAGGTCTTAGCTGTTCAGTGATGCACTTAGTTAAGCTCTTCAGTTCCAATTTAGTAACAGATTTCTGTCCATTCCATTTGTGTTACATGTTCCTTCAATTGTACAAGTTCAGTCTTATAATAAAGGAATGTATTTCCTCCTCTGGGTAAACATGTAACCTCTTAGGGATCATTTACACTTGAAAATTATCTTGGCACAAATGCAGGTGGGAAACTAAACACAGTAACTATTTTTGTGTAATTCCACATGTAGATATTGTTACTGCACATTAAAATTGTCTGCTTATGGGATTATTCAGGAATGTTGATCCAGAATTGCTGTTCTGAAAAAGTGTTTAGGTGCAATACCACATTTGAAAAAGTCCTTCTGATCTATATTCAAGTCACGTAAACCAGAAGAGAAGTCAAGACAGAGAGAAGAAATTGGGATGCCCACATTGCCTAGGTTGGCAGAAAATCATTAACAGAGATGCCCAATGCCCAGTGAAGCCCTGATGCTTTAATTCCAAAAGATTTCACTCATTTTAGCAGATTTACTTCAGCAAGCATGTACCAGTGATGAGATCAGAACCATGATTCCCTGAAACCAGCTCCACTCTCACCTACTTGCATGTTACCTCTCCTCAGGATAGCTAACAGAGGCAAATGAGAAAGTAAAATTACATAAATACAAATTAAAAATCATATTGACACTATACTAAAGTAATCAAGGGCTGTGATTTAATCTCATGTTTAGAGGCAATTGCTTAGAAAGGTGAGGACGGAATTCCCTTGCAACACTCAGCTGGTCCTGTCACTTGTCCAGAAGTTTCCTGCTCCTTCCCCGCAAGCACGGAAGATTGATCTTATCTGAGGACAGACAGCAAAATCAGATCAGCTCTCTGCGGTGTGAAAGGGGTTGCTGAGATTTCATGTTGATGAATCTCAATTGTGTGCTTGTGGTCAACCCCTGGACCAGATGAATGAATGATACCTGCTGGCCTTAACCACTGGAAAACAATGCAGCTTTCAAAATGCTCCTTTCCTACAGGGATCCTGGAGGACGGTGTGTTTCACAGTGTCTTCTTCAGCTTGTAGCCATTCCAAAATGCTAACACTGACTTTGGGCCTGTCCTGGTGACTGAATTGTCTGCAGGCATTTAGTAAACTACTGAGAAGTCCTGCAGAGTTGCAATTAAGGCTTTACAGATTATTGCTGGTCACATGTACCCTTCTTCTGCCCATTTCAGGCAGGAAGAGTAACAGGAACATTTGTGTTTGCTTGCCTAAAAATAAAAATCTCTTTGTAAAAATATAAAATATGGAAACAAGCTGACTAGTGAAGTTTTAAAATACTGGCTGCAAATCAAACACAAGAAAGGTATTGGTGAAGGCCATGCCACACACAAAGAAGAACACAGTGATATTCAGCTTTGCAACCTTCCTTGGGTTGTGGAAATAAATCAAGCTTCTTTTAGACAAAATATCTTCACAACTAGACAGAGCTCTGCTTTGGTTTTGTATCTTAAATGTAAGCATCAATGTAAAAGGGCATCGGTGAATAAATAAGCTGTACATTTGCTTTTTGTACAAAAAGACTGTATTTTCCTAAGGCCTATCCCAACCACATCACTTAACAACACCCTTTACAAATAGTGTCTCCTCTTAAAAATAAAAAAGGATCCAATAATATTTATATGGTCAATCTTGCTTAAGATGCTGCTTGCTCCTACAAAGTACAAAGTGATAGACTTACAAAACTAAGAGTTGTACAATAAATTGACCTTGACCTCTACAGGTCAAATTCATCATTAGCTTAACTTGTCCAGAGAACATGCTCACAGCAGCTATTGTTTTCATTGCTGAGTGCTTGCCTAGGCTGAGACTGTGGCAAATCTTTAAATCTCAATGAGGTGACACTAGGATTATCATGTAGGTAAATATATGCCCAAAATGTAATCTTTACTCTCCATTAAGAAAGAGTTAAACAAAATGTTTGAATGGAAAGTTTAATAACAAAAGGCATTTATGATGTTTACTTAAATTTTCCGGACCATTAAGTCTAAATTGCATGAGTTATTGGATGCTATATCTGGCCAAAAAATCTTTTTGACCAGTTTAAGTTTTACTACATGTTGAGCTGCCAGCATCCCTATTGGGAAAAAAAAATATTTAAAAAAAATCTGTGGTCAAATCCTAGTTTTCTCAGTGAAATCTGGATTCAGAATAGCCATTCATGCCAGAAAGTACCTTTTGAAGTTTACATTAACATGGATATTTATTTATTTTCCCTCTGTAACAATGACAGTGGTTGAGATAAACTGTTTAATTCTAAATAGAAAACACATCTGCTGTTCCTGCATTGTTTGTGGTTGCTGGAGGGGTGACAATTTAAACCAAGTAGCACACATGACATTTTAAGTGAGATGTTGTATGAGGATTTGCAGCTGCTGCACTTTCCTATTTTCTTCTCGCCTGACAGTACTGTTCCATTGCAGGGCCTGTAAACCTTTCCATCCCAACACGGCTCTCAAAGGGAAAGTTTATGCAGATACTTTCATATGTGCATGCAGAAATGCATACATGTGACATTTTTGACACGATCATTTTCATTTCTTTTCACAACAAAATATGAAGTGCATTTTCTACACTGACCGGGATCTCCGCGGCCAGCACAGCCCCGAGATGATCGAATTAGGCCAGACTTTGCTAATGGCTAGGTGACAATCAGGTGTCTCAGAACTCCAAGAGCAACCATCAGCTGAATCCTGACCCGACGGCATTGAACATCATGGTCCACTTGGGGATCCAGTGTGTTTGATATACCCCTGGGCTGTGATTTGTTTGGCACTGAAGAGCTGTGAGGTCAGTAATGAGCTGGCCCCGTTCTCTCCAGCAACATCTCCATTATCTCAAGGCTGCTGGACAGTGTTAAACAAACAGAAAGTGATGTAGGATTGGACTGAGCAAGGTACTTGGAGGTTAGAAAGCCTGGCCCTGCTCTAGCCAGGGTAGCTGTGAAAATGGGCACAAGCGCTGCCCCAGCTCCCTGCTAGTATCTCCTCTTGTCTTCACAGGCTTTAACGTGGGGCATTATGTATGCCCCACCCCAGGTAAATGATGGCTGAGTAACAGACTTAATTCATGCCCAAGAGGCTCAGAAGCATAAGCCCTATTCACAAAGCTGGGCACCTCTGAATGACATTCTGCAGTGCCAGCACCTAAACTAGGATTAAATTATCTTTTTTCAGATTCCTATAGTGATTTAGTCACAAGGACACATTGCTCCTTTCAGGTTAATTGACTTGGCCCTGAATAAATGGGGGTTACATTTCTAAATCATCTTGGCAGTTTGGAAATTTTGCCTGCTCACTAGGCCGAGACAGTGAAACTCCCTGTTTCCTTCACTCCGGTGTTTCTACACTGCTTTAGGTTTTATGAAACCCAGGGGTTTGACAGTGCAGTAGTGCAATCCACTAACCATAAAACCAGCATGGGCTGATATTTGACTCCTATATTATGGCTGGAGAAACTTAAAAGTTCCGAGCTCTGTGAAAAGCTTGGGTGAGCGTCTGAAAGAAAGTTAGGGCCCACGGAGCTCCCAGTACGCAGCCTCCACTGCATTTCTGCTGATTTTTACTTTTCAGTTCAAAGGGTGTTGGTATTTGATTTTGCCATAGCTTGGTGGAGAAGAGGCTTCCTCTTTCTCTTCTTGAAAAATCCTGCCTTGGATCTGAATGGAAAGTTATGACGTTTGCTTTGCCGTTTTGGGATAGTGTGGTTCCTCCTCTCTGTTGTCCCAGCAAAGCAAGAGCTTCTATTTGGAGCTTATGAAATGCCTGGACCTAGAGCAAATTGTTTCCCTTGGGAGGGACTAGATTACAACAAACTGCAAATATTAAAGAAAAAAAAAATTCCCAGGGAGGGGCCTCAGTATTGACCTCCAGGTCACCTTCCCCTACAGCCCTCTTTGCATGGTACAAACTGAACTTTGTCCTGTGCTACTAATGTGCCTGGTCCAGTTTTCAAAAACGAAGTATAAACACAGCAGCCAAGTGCAATCTTAATATAAATGTGCTGCCTCTTCCTCCGGTTACAGTTGTGAGAAATTGTTTGTGTTTTAAGAGGGAGGATGGGGAAATTGGTTCCCAGGTTGGGCCTCGCTACAGCCACGCAGGCGGGGAGGAGAGAGGCCAGCTCTGGCGCAGGGTGCCTGCACACACACTCGCCTCCAAGTGCTGTTTGCAAGCCACACACTGACAGGGATGTGCGGGCCCATATGGTTTCACAGGGTCAAGGTGTGTTTGGGGTTTTTTTGCAACACTGGCCCCCACACAGCAGCCACAGAGAGCGAGGCCACAGTTTTCTGTCAGTTCAGGGGATCACTGGGCTGGCAAAGAAACCACATAACAGCTATTCAGCAGATGAATTCAAATAATGCCACAGCACTTGGGTGGCCATATTTATACTGGGCTAGCCAGGAATGTCAGGATTTCAGCATTCAGAAAAAATGCACTTCTGGCACAAACTGCCTCTGTCATTTCAGCTCCAGTCCTCAGTCTCAAATGATCCATATTGTTAGGAGAGCCTCAGTGTTTGGACTAGCATGTGTTTCCCCACTGCATAGCTTTTGGGAGTAAGGAAATCAGCCCTGCTCAGCCATCCTCTTCAGCAGTTCTTCTTTCCTCTAAGTAAGCAATGGCAAACATGAGATGGGAGAGAGATACATCTGAACTCCTGCAATCTGTCACAGCACAGCATCTCCTGAGCACAGGCTTTTTACCCTTGGATCTATCCCATCTCTGTCTGCACAGCCATATTTCAAGGATTTGTCACAGGTCACATCTGCCAGCAATCATGTGGAAGAAACATAGAGAAAGAGCGATGCGCATTTGCTCCACTCTCTTCCTCCTGCAGCCCTCCAGTGCTCTTGACAAACGAACAAACTCCCATGCTGAAGACAACCAGCCTAATCCCCACCCCACAGAAGCAACTGAGAAGCTACCATGAGATTCATCCTATGGGATCAGAAACCTGCAAAACCCACTTGCATAGGTGGAGGTGAGGCACAGCTCCCCAAAAACTTCAGCCCAGCAAGGAGGCTTTGAGCACTGCACCGTGAAAACTGTTTTAACACTCAGAAGTGTTGTCTAGGAAGAGTAGTAGGGGATTTTAGACTCGTTCAAGACTCCTGGACATCTGGCAGGCCAGGGGAAGCAGATGTGCACTCCCTCCTACCTAACTGCTTCCTGCTTCCGAGCCCTGGGCCTCCTTGGCAAGGCAAGAGCAGATCAGATCAGCTGAACCAGTACTCCCCTTAACTCCAACAGCTCCCGACAGTATCAATTTAATTGCACTTGAGCTCTACAGCTCATTTACACTTAAGCACAAAGTCTGGTATACCTTGAAAGCCTCAGATTCAGTGCACATGTGCAATCTACCTGCATATCAGACAACTCCTGGGAGAAACATGTTCTTCTGTACTTAGTTTTAGGCCAGGAAATCCCAGGTATGAATGAATATAGGAGCCCTGATTATGGTTAAAATGGACAAGTAGAGATACCCCTGTAAACTGAAAGAGGAGTAACATCTGCCTTTCAGAAGCAAAAGCAGATGAAAGTATGGGTCTTCCAGTCTCAATGCCCTGTCCAGTTGGACTATGGTCCCAGGACTGCTTTTTCAATGTTATTCCATTTCTCTACACTGTCCATACAATAGCACTATGGGACAAAATGATCAAGGAAGATCTATTAAAAAAAATAAAAATCTAATACCCTGCTTTAAAAGAACTACAAACTTAAATATTGGAGTACCAAAATCAAATAATTCCAAGTTAGGATTAATTTGATCTTTGTAAGTGAAGTTCTGCTATCATATAAATACCAGCTCCATAAAATAGTACTGATGTTCCTTCTGATCATTTAGGAGCATTAAGTACATGCGGAGAAATCTCTTACTACAAAGTTTTCTAAAATATCAGAGGACTTGGTAGCATCTTTTGCTATTTGTGATCAATGAACCAACAAAAACAGCTGGTGCTGACACAAACATTATTTTGAAACCTGGAGGCCTGACACACAAAAACATCTCTCTTCAGCCAAGGCAGTGGGCCAGGTGTTTAAGACAAAGGATTTGCCAAAGTGCTTGGAGCTGAAATGGGAGCAAGACCAGTGAAACTTTCAATCTGTTTGCAGTACTTTAGTGTCTTTTTTACAGGTTTTTTGTTCTTTGATCCAGCTAATACAGCGCCAAAGACAGACTTGCACAATTTCTATTGAACACCTCCCTCAAAACAAGAAAACAGTATGTTGAAGAAAGCACCAAAGCTTGTTGAAAGATTCATACCAAGGCATTTTTTTCTACTAGTATGTTCTATAAATACACTATGAACAGGAAATATTAAACACAAATAATATACAAACAAACAAAAAATCCTCAAAATCCCAGCAATGGGAAACTGATCTCAGCTCTACTCAAGTTAGTGGAAAGTTTTCCAGACATTTCCAGGGAAATCTAGATTTCATCTGTCTCAGGAGGTGTCAGTCTTGAACTACAAAAGATAATTCACTAAACACTGTGGACATGAGGAATGACAAATGGAAATCAGGGAAACCTATACACTGTTTGGTGTCATGCTTACAGATGTTATTCTGGAAATGAGGCAAGGATAGAAAGGCTGATTCATTCAAGCCAACTATGCTCACTAAAAGCCAGGGTAGGTGTGCTCAGCAGTAACAGTGACAAGTCAGTCACCACCTGATAATTGACAGCATAATTTGTAATTTGCATTGTTTGCTCCTTTGAGGTGGCTTCTTCTAGTCAGTAACAGCATATTCAAAGAGCTGGTGGGTAGATGTTAAAAACAGAGACAGAAGCACATTGCACACATCAGGAAGTCTGACAAAAATCAATCCCTAAGACATTCAGTGTCTGTACACACTACCCAGTCTCACAGGCTTCTTCACCTGTGCGAGTCAAGTTCCTCTGAACAGAGCTGCACCACTAGTAATGCATGTGGTATGTAAAGCTGGAAAAATTTGAAACATTTGATCTGCTTTAAATATCTCATAATGTTCAGAATAAAAACTCTTTGAGGTATGAACAATACCCTTCTGTATTTATGCAGCGCCTAGGAAAACTTGGGAAGGAGTAGAGAGAAGGCTGAGGCTATGACGACTTCCCTGGGTCTATTTCAGTGAGAATTCCTGCTTCTATTTCTGTTACTCCTACATCTAATGAGGGTGACTCAGACTACGCTGAAAAAAAAGCCTAGAAGCAAAACTGGTTATTCATGGTCATTTTCCATATATAGGTAGGATACTAATATGACCTAAATTTTACAAACTCCTCTGAATAAAGAGGCATCAAATAGAGTGGTTGCATGGCATCAGGAATAGCCACAGGAGCTGCCTCCACGTGCTACTTTTCTTTTCACAGGGCCCTGTAAATCTGGGGCTAAGCCAGAAGTAGCTCTTGCCTCTCTGCACTGGATCCACAGTGCCGGTGAAACAGAGAAATCCTTGGACTTTCTTTGTGCTGCTGCTCTGGTGTAAGCAGGTTTAGTGTTGGACTGCAGTCAGTGTCCCAGGTAACTTGTCCAGGATCCAGAAAAACTTCAGATTTCACACTCAGCCTTCCTGGTTTGGTACTGTGAAAGTGGGTTGCTGCCTCATGTTACAGAGGGTGGAAAGAGTGGGTGCAATCCAGCCTTGCAAACTCCTCTGTGACTGCTGCTTATATGTCATGAACAGAGCCTTGCTGAAGGGGTGTAGCAGTCATCTGCAGCCCCAAATAAATTGGGGTTCAGAGCATGTTATGGAGCAGGCAGAGCTCCTTAGCCCTCAGACTTTCAGCTTAATACAGAGGGCTCCAAGAATTATTCCAATAAATCCAAATGTTTGTAACCTCTTCTTACCTGAGTACCTCCTCCTGCAGAGCATGTCTTCTGTGCCAGCAATATGGAAATGCACTCCTTGAATTCACATCAGTTGTTCTAGTGATTTCATAATTGTCACAGAAGTGGTAATCCCCTCTCTTCCAGATGATGAAATGTCTATATGATTGGGAGGATTACAACATTTAAGTTTGTGAGCCTCAGATTTTCTAAAGCCCTTCAGTTTTACCTACACCTGCCTCTATCAGTTTCAGATGATAGTGCATTTCTAAGCTTGACTGGTTAAGTTACTGAGGTGGGATTTATGGACAGTTGCAGTATTGTTTGATCAGATTAATCCCAGTCCTGTCCACTTCTCCCTTGTTCTGTGTTTTGATACAGTACATTACACTACAGAGACGGTAAGAGCCAGTAAGGCTCAAAAGATATATGCAATTGTTTTAATATTATTGGCATGGATGTGTGTATACAGTTGGTCAGGTACATGCTCCCAGATCTAGGCACTGTCGTGATGATTAACGAGGAAACAAGACTCCCAACGGTGGAGTTAGCTACCCATCCTTTATTTGCCTGATTGAATAGTATCATGGCAAAATCAAGAAAATTCCTTCACACCAAGGTATATTCTCTGGTAACTACAGTAATTTTATTCTAAATATACATTTCCAGTCAATGGAAGACATTTGCTCCTGGATGGATGCAGCTGCCAGAAAGAAACAATGATACATGAAGGTCCAGCAGAAGACTGTAAATCCTAACAGAAAATGCCCAGGAAATACCAATCAATTCATATAGTAACTGATCATCTTCACTCTTAAAATATCAAGCTAACAGCTGTGCACTGTCTCTTCTTCCAGAAATGAGTGCAGATCCCTTTTGACCTGGTGTACACTATTCAATTTCTGTTGTAGATTTTGGCAGTTTGCTTCATACTTTAATTATACCCTCTAAGCAATGAAAATCATCCTGAATAGTTTACAGCCCTTGCCTCATCTGCAAGCTGTAACCTCTTTCTTTGGAATTAGCAACAAGTCACACAGCTTTTTATTTGAAACAACCCATTCCTTTTCTGGTGTATACCGTACTGTATTTTCTGCGAATTCCTATCCCTTCCAGCTGCAGTAGAAATCCACTCTCCATTGACCTGAACCGGATGCCATCATTTAATTCACGGTTCCTAGATTTTTAAGGCCTGAAGAAGCAATTGCATTGTCTGGCCTTACTTCCTGTAAAATTAAGGCCATAAAATCTCATTTAGCTACTGCAATGTGAAGCCTAATACATTGCACTAACTAGAGCATACATTCTTCTATTTTTACTAAAAGTTAATATGAAATGGAAGAGTCATAATTGCATTCCTCAGTTTCATACTCCCTATACATGCCTGTAAATGACTCTACAAGGTATTAGGCAATGAAGGATCATAACAAAATTGTCAAATGGCTGCAGTCTTTCCTGATCAGTTTTCATGTATCCCTGTGAGGTCACAACAACCCCATGCAACACTACAGCCTTGGGAAAGAGTGGCTGGAAAGCTGCCCAGCAGAAAAGGACCTGGGGATATTGGTTCACAAACACCTGAATGTGAGCCAGCAGTGTGCCCAGGTGGCCAACAAGGCCAACAGCATCCAGGCTTGTGCCAGAAATCCTGTGGCCAGCAAGACTAGGAAAGTGATTGTCCCCTTGTGCTTGGCACTGGTGAGGCCGCACCTCACTGTGTTCAGTTTGGGGCCCATTGCTACAGAAAAGACATTGACATGCTAGGGAGTGTCCAGAGAAGGCCAATGAAGCTGGTGAAGAGTCTGGAGAACAAGTCTTATGAGAAGCAGCTGAGGGAACTGAGGCTGTTTAGTCTTGGAGAGGAGAAGGCTCAGGGGAGACCCTATTGCTCTCTACAACTACCTGAAAGGAGGGTGTAGGCAGGCGGGGGTGGGTCTCTTCTCCCAGGTAACAAGTGATAGGACAAGAGGAAATGGCCTCAAGTTGTGCCAGGAGAGGTTTAGACTGGGTATTAGGAAAGATTTCATCACTGAAAGGGTTATCAAACATTGGAACAGACTGCCCAGGGAAGCAGTTGAGTCACCATCCCTGGAGGTATTTAAAAGACCTGTAGATGTTGTGCTTAGGAACATGGTTTAATGATGGAGTTGGCAGTGCTAGGTTTGTGGTTGGACTTGATGATCTTAAAGGTTTTTTTCCAACCTAAGTGATGCTATGACTCTATGCATATTGGTTTAATTATCTCTTGTTTCAGGTTTCAGCAATGTTTTTCTGCAAACTGTATATACTTTCTGGAATAGAAAATTAAATAGTTACATGATAAATATTATTGTCATACTGTCTATGGAGCTTGGAAGGGATCTCACTAAACCTCTTTGTCAACATAAAACATTTTAGATGGGGATTATTTTTCTGATTCTTTGGTTAAACGAAGTGCTGTTTATCAATGAAAATATTCACCTTCAGATGGCAGAAAGCACATGAAAATATTCATTTACTGAGGGTGGAAAAATTTAAAAATGGTTCAAAAAGGGGGAAAAGATATATTGGAGTTGCTTCTGAGGTGGATTTTCATGTCTCTCAGATGAGACCTTGCACTGTGAATACCTTCCACAAGGGTGGCAGCTTCAAATTCTTGGGCTAACATTACAGACTTCATAAGACATTTCAGAATGGCTTTTGAAAAGTGTGAGATAACTTTTCCTAAAAATGCAGATAGTTTACGTAGAAGACAGAATTTAAGTACAAGAATGATTATTCTCTGTCCTGTATTTAGGTCACAGTTCTCAAGTATCCAGCTTGAGTGAGAGAAACAAGTCAGAGGAACACACTCAAAAGCAGGTTCTTCTAGAAGTTGGCATTTTTGCAATATTTGCCATAGAATTTAGAACACAAAATATTCTTCATCCTCCTCTAGCTCCCACTCCTCGGTTATATGTCCTACTTTTGCCTAAAAATTGATGCTTGGATATCTGTTGAAGTTTAAGCTTGATTTTAAAAGCCGTTTCCATTTAAGTAATTTTCAATGCTTGAGAAAGTTGTCCCAGCAAGCTGGAACTTTGGAGATTACCTACAGCAGAATTTAATAAATAGAACCACTGCACAAAAAACTGCTTAAATCTGCAAGAGAAGTAAATGCACCATTCCAGCTGAGGTACCCAGAGGGCTCATTGGTATGATCAAGTAAGTATATTGTGAAATCTATTTCTATATCTGAAAGATATGCTTATCCTAATTTATTTAGGAACTTGGAGTGAGTAGGCAGCATTTTTATATAGATTGAGGCATAAAAGTCTTTACAATTGTCTATCCAAAGCTGTAGAAATCTGACACAGGAGTGGCTTAGTCAGGCAGTATTAGAACATTTTCTTCCCTGGTGGAAGCATCAAACACAACATAATCCCATATAAAGATTCTGTAAAACAACATTTGCAATCCTGTTATTTTTCTTCTTTTTTTCTAGTACTGATATGAACCAGTCCCCCCAAAATTATCATGTGATTAAAAGAGAAATGTAAAGAATTACACAGTATTAAATTATTATAGGCTGACTCTTGCCCTCTATCCTACTTGTTGTAAGCTCTGTTATGCAACTGAGTGTAGTGACATAAATAGGATATAGGCCCTCTTTATCTTTTGGAAGAAGTTATAGTGTATTCAAAAGATTTTTGGTATGTGTGTTACTTTATCTTCATTATAAAAACAACTTGGATGTGGGCTCTGGGGGAAATTTATAGTCTCTCCATGACACAATTAAATTACAAATGTCTCATTAGAGACTGCCAGTGTACCTCAGATAATGATGCTAAAGCATTCATCTCAAAGCTCATTTCCAGACTACTTTTCTTTTGAACTCATTGTACTTGAGGATTGTACTAACTTTTATGAATATGTTTTTAAGGGGCACTGGCCTTTAGGGCATGCCATAAATACTGGTGTGCTTGGAGTAAAAGTTGTTAAGAGTCCAGAGAGCAGAATAAGGAGGGAGGCTGCAGAATGGAAGCATAAAACCAAACGAACTAGCTAAGCCCAGTTATGAAAACTTTTATCAAGCACATGATCAAAAGAAGAAGTCTTGAATACACGGATAGTTTATTCATTGCAAACTACAAATAAACCACAATTTCAGATGATGAAACAAGTACAACAAAAGAATATATTTGCTGTGGTTCACTTCACAAAGGAAGTTTGACACTAGTTATCTCTGATACTGACCAAGCTTTACAAAGTAACTCCTTTGGTGAATGCTTTCTTATATTTTGGCTTTTTGCCTTTGGCACCAATAACACACTTGATTACTGAAAAAGTAAATATTAATGAATTGAAAGTTAACTCTTTTCCCCTAACTCTGACATTATGTGAGTCTAAACATCTAACTGAATAGACTTAGATTACTTGTTGGTCTTTCTGGGTTTTAGTTTTTACAAAATACCACAAAGCTGTACTATTCTGTCTTTCATGAATTCCAAGAAATGGATAAATCTGATCAATGCATCCTTTGTATGAAAACTCAAGAAAGAATTTCTGGTCCTTTTCTGTAAAATGTCCTTTTTAAAAAAAAATAATTCTTGTTTGTAAAGAACAAACTACTGTTTAATGTTAAGTAGAGGTAACCTAATTAAATTTGGTTGTATTTAATGATTGCATTGGTGAGGGAAGACACTGGTCATCCTGTGTCTTCCTTCATGTATCTATCCAAAGGGAACATAACATACCATTTGTGTCGAAAGGAAGAAAGTGGTTCTAGTGTCTGTAGTTTACCTGGCAAGTGGAAGAGGCTCTTTATATCCTAGCACCTCTGCGCCCTTCCTCCTGACATCAAAAGCTTAAGCCCAGCAGCAGTGTGCTGCTATTAAGTCCTGGAAAGAAAACCTAGCAGTGAGCAAGCATGTAAAAGAGCCTTCTCCCTCAGTATTCCAGATGAGTGACCCCCGGTTATTGTTGTCATGTTTGCGTGAGGTACAAATAGTAGAGTGTTTGGCTGTTCTCCTGCTCCTGACTTCCTCTCTTAAACTGGATGATACCATGTATATTTCCTGCCTTGGAAGAATCAGTTGTAGCACAATCTATGTCATCATTCATTTCTTGAAACAGTGATAAATGAATGTGAGAAACAGTATGTGTTAAAAAAACCCTGCCAGGGCACATACAGCTGTTAAGGTTATGATGTTTCAGTTTTGTCTGAAATTTTCCCTGAGCTCATACACTCTTCAAAACTCACAGGCTAGAAATTTTATCAAAATTTTGTACTGTTAACTCCAGGTATCAGCTATTTTCTGAAGAAGGATTAACTATATCTGTGAAAGAAAACATACTGCTTTTTGCAGTGGCTTATGACCTCTATTTTTCATGCAACCTTTTTATTTCCAGGAACACAACAGGACACAAATGTTCAACCAATGTGCCAGGAGAGAGCGTCAGCATTGTTTAAACTTATCCAGAGTGCTGCATAGGTATGAAAATAGAAACTCAGAATACAGATATGTGTGAGTGGGGAAATGATTCATGAATGGCTAATATGCAAGTAGCTGTTCATTTCTGGTGCTTTCAAGCCCACATGGCTATGGAGAAGAGCTGACACACACCAACATTAAAATCTCAGAAATCAGCAAGGAAACAGAAAGTCATCTGTGAGCCTGATGCATGAATGCTAAAAGTCAGCAATACTGTATCGTTACCTCTTAACAAAAAGCTTTTCCTCCACTCCCCTACATTTGGTAATTCCCAGGGAGGCTGTATGTGCTATATCAGATTGTGGCTAGTAGTGAAAAGTTGGATATAGCAGTAGGCTTTATTAGGGAACTTAGGAATGTTTAAAAGTGCTAAGTAGAAGTAGGCCAAAAAGGCATTTAAAATATCCCAAAGGCAAGCTAAGAGAAATGGCCTTTTGGATGCTTCTGAGCAGATACTCCATACAGCTCAGTATCTAACAGCTCCTTCTTAGGCACTTAATGGCAAAGCTGGGATTTCAAGACTACTAAGCTCTACAGCCCAATCACTGTGATTAGGAGCCCAGCCCAGCTGGGTGAGGGACTTTAATTTTTCAGCCCTGGATTTCTCTGCAAGTCCAGTCTTGAAATCTCAGGGAAATCTTTTCCTAATTGGTTTTATTTAAAAACCTTTGCTGTGTTTCCTGGAGTCTGTCAGGTCTCACACTGTAACAGCAGAAAGCCAACATTCCTGCAGATGAGGTTTTTCACTGTGAAGTAAAACCAGGTGAGGTGATAGTTACCTGTACTACCCATGGCAGTCTGTTCACCTGAATATTGTATTTAAATATTCAAATACAAGCAAAAAACTGTCATTTAATTAAAGGAAAGATTTATACAGTTATAAGTGAAAACATTCTTCTGGAATGAATATGATCCTAAAGTTTAGAAATCCTCAGGCTATTTTCTAAACAAAGATGTGGGAAACTATTACTGTTTATATTAAATATTCCCATGTGGATCTTTTGGTCCTTGTAGAATATGAATGGCAATCTCTTGTAAAATCCCTACTGAAGCTGTCAACACTTTTTATATGAGGAATCCCAGATACAGAGGGAAGCGAAGCATGCATGTGGGTGGGACATACCTGATTCCTTAGGAATTCCTCACCCCTCTGGTGGCAGACAGGTTTTCTGAGGCTACCTAGGTATCAGAGTAAAGTCACTGGAGTGATTTTTCATAGGGAAGGACATGATACACTCTTCCTTAATTTCAGCCTTGTGAAACAGAGTCTTCAGCAGAACTACTCCTGGTTTAGAGCAGAGGAATTTGAGACTAAAAGGATGGTCCTGTGCCACAGAGTGACTCCCCCTTCTCACAAGCCCCATCTCCTACAGTCAGTGCACACACTTCACAGACTCCACCTTGACCCTTCCTGGTTTTATCTGTTGCCTTCATGGAAACCTAATCCAGAAACCACCTTCTGCCTTGAAGCCTAAATTAATTCCAGGACTGTTTGTAACAATTTCTCCTTGTGACAATATTTTCTACCTGTTTAAACTTCTCCTTCTCCTAGTAACTCTTCATCTCTTCCTCCTTGGTGTATTTCTGGAAAGCAACCTCGTCCTCCCACTAGTTTAATTGTATTGCTGAACCATGCCAAGCTCTTTTGGTCTCTTCTAAGACATGATCCCCAGTGGGCCCATTGGTAGGCCTATTCAATGAGCTCTTAATCACTCTATGAGCTCTTCTTTGCTCTTATCCCTTGTCTGTGAATCTGGTCACAGATAGTAAAAAAAAATAAATAAAAAGATGGATTCAAAGTACAGCAGAGGATCTCCTGCCACCACCTTGAAGCAGGCCAGTCCCTACAAGAAACACTTCAACCCATAAAATGCAAGCTTGCATTCTCATGGTCAAGACCTCATTACAATTTCCACAGTATTTTTTCATTCTTCTATTATTTCCAGATGATGCAAACTGACTTTATCGCTTATAGCACTTATACAATTAAGTGAGAGGTGAATCAGACCCAGGTTGTTTGCCAAAAAAACAAGTAAAACCCAAACACTTCATGTCACTGTTTATTTTCACACTCCTCTTGAAGAAATATCTAGGTCAACTACACCAAACTTTGACTTCAGGATGCCTTGGGTAAGGCTAATGCTCAAGCTACCTTGTTTATACCTTTTTGAATGATGTCTCCAGAAGTATTTGTATATACTCCAGAAGTATATAGCCCAAAGTATACTTATCAGTGAGAATTAAAACAAAAATCAAGACTAAAAGTTCTCTGTTGTTCCTGCATATGAGGAAATGAAGCAGCAATTATTCTGTGCATATCTGGTCACTATAACTAAGACATTAACTTTACTTCACACCTATACAAAGTTATTATTTTATAGAGCTACAGTGAAAATGTTGCTCTCTTGAAATCAATAGTGAAATTCCCAGAGGTCAATGGACTAGGATTTCTTCCACAGAGTCTGATTTACTACTTTGTTGCACCAGTTGTATGCCAGGGTAACTTCACTGAAATCACTGGAATCCCTTGGCATGAAAATGGTAAAATCAGAAAAAATCTAAGTACAGAGAATCATAATAATTTTCATTGGGATAAAAGGATTACAACTGCGGAATAACTGCTTTGGTAAACATCAGTTAGCTGAGATGCTCTTGACTGGCTTGTTAGACAGTTGCACACTGCTATAAAAGCCAAATACAAATACATTTCACATATTCATACCATTTTATAAAACTGGAATCTTGCATAGACAAAACAGAGAAACTGCGAAGACTTGCATCACTGCTAAATGAGTTTCTCTTTAAAAAGTACTTAACGTGTTTTAGACCAAGAGCCAAATTCTGCCCCTTGATATGCACATGCAAATTTCATTAAAGTAGCTGGAACTGCATATTCATATGTGTGGGAATGATTTGGCTGTTTAAAGGCAATTCTGGGAGCATTGACTGCTAGGGCTGCTCAAGAATTTGCCAGTGAAAAAGCTTTTTTGTTTTATTTTGTTGTCAGAAACTGTTGAGTTGTCAAAACTAAACATTTCTGCACAAATATATATAGCGTGTTTGACAATGATCACATTTCTCATCAAGGAAAAAGAGAAAGCTCATGTCCACAGCACAGCCAACAAGCACTTATGCCAAAATGAGAGCTAGTGTTCATTTTTATGCTTTTCCAGACATAGTCCTTTCTCTCCCAGTCCATGATGAATCCCTTGACCAGGATAAGTCATCATCAATCTCCCTCACTGGAGCTATTTTACACAGTTCTATAAATTCAATATTAATTGGTCAAAGAGACTTCCTAATCACCACTTCCCCATCTGGTAGCTTTGTGTTCATGTCAGGAAAAGCAATTACTTGAACCCCTCCTCCTTTTCAGGGGATTGTCCTCTTAACAGACACGGTTGTTCTGGATTGAACAAGGCATTGCTTTTTCAATGCCTGCCATGAAAGGAGTAGTGGGAAAACTTTTGACTCATCAGAAATGGTCGTGAGATGGGGTATTTGTTTTCCTGTAAATTCTACTCACTCCCATAAAAATACTAGTGAAATAGTACTTGGGTTTGGTTTTACTTTGAAAATGCATATTTTTGTTTATATCAATACCTTTTGGTATATTTGCTTCCCACCTCTAGTATTTCAGAAATTTAATTAATACTTCATTAATCACTTAGCTTTCAAGGTACTTGGGGATACAAACTCTGCAACAAACTTTACATGCATGCATGTAAGACAAACAGCAGGAGAGACACCACACTTCTGCTGTGCTGTTTGCCAAAGCAGCTGACAACTTAGGTGGGTGAATGAAGTTGGAAAGAGAGGAATTTAACACTAATAGTGCATATCATGGAGGGCTTATCTGGCTGGCCTTTGGAAGGTGACATGGTAGAGTAAAACACAACTTGTTCAGAAGTACAGCCAGTAGGTTGGGGTCTAAGTCCATCCCCATGTCAGGGAGTGAGGCTTATACAATGACTACATGCCAGTCCACCTTAGTCCTTTCTGTGGGACTTTTCCAGTGTGTGAGCCCCAGGGTGGTCATTCCGTGCCCCGGCAGGTGGGAATGCCCTCGAGGGAAGTGCAGTAGGGGTTGTTATGAGACACGAATATCATTGCACATTGCAATAGTTCTTTGGAATGATAAATACTGGTGCAATTAAACATGTCTCCCATTTACCAGTTCCGGCAGCTGAGAAAGGAAGTCTCAGACCCCATGAGCAGCTTTTGCTGTCTGGCAAACAGAGGGGACAGAGCTTACAAGAAGAACAAGCTTAGAGCTAGCTCTTCGCACAGGCTGAATTTCACTGCATGCTATTAAAGGTAGCACTTGTGACTTTTGACCACCATAAACCCCTTTAGGAGTCATTCCTTGACTGTTTTTTGACAAATCCTTACTGCTTGTAAATGAAGTTCAAATTAAACATTTTTTCTTCTCTGATTTTTTTGAAAACTGTTCTCTTGATCTGGAGTGATGGAACTGCATTTTTGTATTTTGAAGTTCATTCTTTCTTTCTTTTTTCTCTCTTTCTCCTTTCTTTCTTTCTTTCTTTCTTTCTTCCTTTTTCTTTCTTTCTTTCTTTCTTTCTTTCCTTTTTTACCTTCTTTCTTTCTTTCCTTATATTTCTTTATTTCTTTATGCCTTTTTAGTTTTAACAGTTTGACTTCTAACTATACTCCAGAGCCTGCAGGGAAATGTTTTCCCTTTAGCTGGGCCTCTTCATATCTTATCAAATAATATTAGCTTGCACTCCATTTATACCACATAGAGCCTTAGAAACTCTCATAGCTTTTAACCTGTCATGTAGATTAAGACCTCATTAAATTTCATACTACCTTCAGCATGATCGTGTTACCTAACGCTAAAGATTTTGGAGTAACATAATCAGTACTGACACAGAATGAAAGCAGAGGGATCTTTCATCATAGGGCTGTTTGTGGCTTCATTTGCTAGAAAGAGAATTTACTGACTGGTAAATTCAGTGCAGTCTGGTCTGCATTTCTGCACGTGCCCTGTCAGGACAAAGCACGCCTTACATTTCACCTCACAAACTGACTGCATGACCTGTGCTTCTGAGTTTGAATGAACGTGCCCATGCTCATAGATTAAACATGGATATTTGAGAATCAGTAAAGTGTGTGTGTGCGTGTACGTACACACATATTTATTTTACAATATTTAATTTATGAATAGATACAGGATGAATGAGCATGAATAGGTATAGAGATAATGCCCACCTACGTTTTTTCTGGCACTTCTCACATGTTTGCAGAAAAAGCTGTTCGGAGAGGAATAACTGGATCTGAAAGGGGGAATACACTCCTGCTTCAGGGTTTGCAGCGCAACAGCAGCTATAGGCTACTGTTTCCAAAGGTTGGAAATTTTTAGTGTGAGCTATGTATACACAGTGTAAAAGACCAGCCCTGTCACAGAAACTTTACAGTTGAAGGAGATTAAATAGATAAAATGATGTTACCCCAGTTTTATTGGTAAGAAACAGAAGTACCAAATGACTTGTTCTCAGTCATGTAGGAGATCAGTGATAAATTCCTAACACAGCTAATACCTCTGCTGCTAGTCCTGTCTTTGAGCACTAGTGGCCTGGCAACATTTCTAGTTCCCTTTCACAGATATAGAAAATCCTGAGAAAGAGAGAAAAAAAGAGGCCTCAGTCTTGCACAGCACACATCCCTCAAGAATATGAGCATCTCACAACAGTTTTGTGTTTACCCTAATAACAAGCCCCTTAACTGAGATGTAACCCACTACAGATGAGGAGCGGAGGCAGGCAAAGAGTGTGAGCAAGAGCTGCCCATGGCAGCTGAGGGAGTGAAGTTGAAGGAAAAGTTTTCCCCAGGTTTGACCTGGAGCTTTAGCATTTAGCTCACCCTTTCTCACCTGGGAGCTTAGCTAATTATCCAGAAGTCTTTATCAGGGCATTACAAGATCTCCCTACAGGACAGCATCCATTAGCAACCACTTTAATGAATTTCTCCACTTTTGTTTTTTCACTTCTAGAATTACTCTTGCTGTTCCAAAGGATTCAGCCACATAATGATATAATTATATCATTTTCCTCTCAAAAGTACACCTTGTTGAGTTCAGGGACTTGTTTTGGGGAGCAGGAAGGGTGGGACATGAATAGGTGCAACACCAGCTCTCTCCCAGTGCTCGATGCAATTCCCTTGCTGGTGGAGGCAGAGGACTGCCCTTCTTGACCTGCCCTCTCTGAACCCCATGTCCATCCCTGCTGCCTGCCCGCCCGGCATCAACAGCCTGCGGACCAGCCAGGATGAGGCCCTCCCTCTGCCGAGCCCAGATAGCCACTGGAAGGACTTCCCCATGTCATGCCTATTGTAAACTCCACCATGATTTTCCTGTGTCTGCACAACATCTCAGCTCATTAGGAAGACACGAGATAGCAGAAGGCCCGATACGGCGTGTTTCAGATCCCCCGAGCCCAGGAGATCCTCCTTCCCGTACCACACATGGGACCCTTAACTTTAACCTAGCCGTGCCTTTTGTCTGAAGGGGAGAGACTATTTATGAGGAGTCATACAAAATAAACACAAAGAGTTCACCATAAAATATGACAACCACTTTAAATAATGTTGACTTAATTAAACTTTAAACTTTATTTATATATTTTATGGCCGTAGTGTGAGCTCTTCTCGGATGTTTACTTCAGTGAAAAATCCATCATGTGAGGGCCTTGAAAGGAATTAATCCCCTTACCCCTGGCACAGAACTCAGCTCCAACAATTCAGATCTAAATATTTAGTGATGGATGATACATGTTTATAGAACAGAGGGCAGCATGACATTTAAATGGGATCCGGAGTTGCTATAGTGAGCGGACGTTGTTGAAAAGAAACTGGAAGCCGAAGCCATGCCAATTATTGGAAGCCGATAGTCAGACCCTTTTTGCCTGATTTTTCCCTTCCATCTATCCCTTCTGGGTTTTCAAAGGCTCCTTCACAGAGCGTTATGAGCGATTTTCAGAAGGAAAAGTTCTGCTGACTCTTGTACATTTGGTAGTGCATCCCATGGTTAAACTAATAGCCTTGTTGGGTGTCAGCCAAAGGTTACAGGCCTCTCAAAATATTCTTGGAAAAAAAAAGAGTTTATCACTGAACTGAAGTTTCTCATTAGTAACCCTGTGTTGTCTAATCTGTGAAATTACATGATTAACTCTTTTGCAGAGACAGCTTCAGCCAGAGTTTGCAATCCCACAGGAAGTTATTAAAAGTATCACTGAGATAATTTCCCTGCTTTGTACTTGGCCCTTAGGGTAAAGGAAATACATCATTAGATGAGTACTTTATAATAAAGCTATAGATCACTAACAATTATTAAATGGCTGTCAAGAACGATTATTATTTTAAAAGTTGAGCACTGTGCAATTTGAAAAACAAATAAAAAACCTTGAAAAGAAATTACTTCCTTTGTTTTTGTATAGAAATTAGAAACATGCCTTCCCCCCCCATTCTCTTTGAAGTGATTATTGGAATATAATCTTTCTCTGTACACAGTCATCTTACCTTCAACATTTCTTTCTACAACTCTAAAAATGCTCTTACGGAAAGCAGCCACTCCCTATTGAGAGAATATTCCTCAGTGACTCAGGTCTTTTTGCACGCGCTGAGAACGACAACTTAATGCATGAGCCCTGAATCCCTGATGCTTCAAGCCACTGAAGCAGAGGTGGTGGTCTTCACTCAGGAGCAATTCTTGCTTTTGGTGAAAGTTGAACTCAGGGCTATCTGGGACACAGAAAACCCACCCATCATGTATTTTAGCTGAAGTCACTTGCAGATGTTTTCCATGATTTGTTGCACTTGGTTTTGGCTTTCTAATGAGTTCCTCCCAGATCAATGGGTGGTTTAGTTTGCATCTTTTGGGAGGAGAGGTAACAGTTCAGATCTTTATTAACTTCCCAGCTAGTTATCAAGGCTTCTTTTTTTTTTTTTTTTTTTGGGGGGGGTGGTGGTTTGTTTTTTTTTTTTAAACTGTTAGTGAAAGAGAGATGAGAAGGAGACACTGGCAATGCCCATGAAGTGAGCCAGGCTGTGAGCCTCAGCCGGTGACACAGTTACGCTGCAGGGGTGGCTGTGGAGCATCTGGCTGGATTGTGTAAAAGACAGATAGTTGTGAGAGGTTTGACAGAGGTGAAGCACATGGAAGCAAGAGCCGACAAGCACTCTGTGGGTCCTCAAATCATATCCAGCCAAACAATTCTGTATTATGGTGTTCAGCTATAAGCCAGCAGAAACTGAGCTGAAATTTGAAAAAATACCATCTACGTATCCAGAAAAGGAAGGCTACTACCAGACACCTGTAAGAAACCTTATTCATGTTCCTGTGAAAAAGCCAGATCTTTCAAACAAGTTGGTTTTAGGAATTAACTACACAGCCCTAAAGGCCCAGCCCTAAAGCACACTGTAGGACCACCCTCGCAGGACACTGTCATGATTTCATCATGTTACAGTGCCTCAATGTGACTAATGCACCCATTTGGTACAATCTAGGAGTTAAGACACTGTGCTCTGAACCAGAAGAGCTGAAATCTAGTTTCAGCTGCATAAATGTGCTAACAGGTCAAGAGATTGGCTCTTTCTAGGGTGCTTTTTTTCTTTCCCTAAAAACTTCTTTCTGACCTTAAATAAGCCATGATCTCCTAGGGGAGAAGTCAGTTGAATTTATACATGTTTATACATTTTTAATATAAATGCAGTTTCTGAAGAAGGAAGAACTTCGAGCTACCTTGTTGCTCACTGACCTTTTCCATTGTGTATCACTTGCACTGGTTACAACTGGTATCCTCCTCAAGTGTTTAGAATAAAAATCAATCCGATCTGCTCATTCTTTTCCTTGAAAAGTGATCTAAGAATGGCCTGGATTAAACCTTAATCCTCTTAATGCTTAAGCTAAGATCTACATGCCTAGCTCTTCAAAAAGCTTAAAAAGGGGGGGAGAGTTTGTCTAAATTGGTGTATACATATGATAATATTCTTCTTATTCTAGTTTCTAAAAATAATATGACTGGAAGCCATTCAAAAATGCAAGATAGGATAACTCAGTCTCTGCAACCTTCCACGATCTGCAAGTGACAGATATATTTTTTACTGTATTTTGGAGTAAAGGAAAAGATGACTGATAAAATTTTCCCTAATGTTTGTTAACCAATTTAAAAGAGACAACCTATTCTCTTCTCAAAAACTTCAGACACAAAAGGTTCTGGTATATATTCAGATTCATGATGCTTAATAAATTCAACCTAAATCTTCTGAGATTTGTTTATTACCAGTGTAACATCTGTGTTTTAACATAAGGTCAGAAAACTCTTGAAGATCCATAGGGAAGAAGGGTACTGTGGGAACTGCAAAAGGTAGCTATGAAAAGCAAACCTATAGCCAAATAGGATAGTTTAAGTTTCTGTGCAGGTACCTATATTTCCATGGGAAAACTTTCAGGAGTCCACAAACTGGAAAACATTGAAAATATTGATGCAGATGTTACACGCATGCTTTCAGAATGGAAAAGCATTAAAAAACAAAAGGCACAAATGTTAATGAAAATCTCTCATTCACATCTCTTACTTTGAACTGTGATTTTATAATACAGATGTCTGAGTTTGTAGAAGATAACCAAGCATGCACTCCAGAGGTGATCAGGAAAACAGTATCAACACAATTCTGACTTGGGAGAAGAATGCAGAGTGCAGTATTTTTCCTGTAGTTTTTCATTCTCAGGAGATGTATTCTGGCTGGTGTTAATGATAAAACATTGATTCATACAATTAGAGAGATGTGCAACAGTATGTGACAGAACCAATGCAACTGTTGACCAATAAAATGCCAGTTATTGCAGAGATGGGTTTGACATCATAACATGGAATGGCAAGTACCTAATTTTGCCATTAATTTCTGCTGTGCATGGTGTATCTCCAGGAGGTATATGAATGTTCATTTGGTTTTACTGTGAATTATGCTTTTGCATCTCTGGGATCAGCTGTCATTTGGTTTTCATTCGGAAACCAACTTGGCACAGAAGACAACTGAGCAATATGCTCCTTTCTGCAGTACTGACTCATTTTTCCTCTTGCACTACTGATTTTTCTTAGTTCTGTCATCCAAGAAAGAGATTACTCTTTACACACAGAAAGTATAACTCCAGCATCTGATCAAAGTCATATTTTAAATCACTACTGTTCCTTTTTCAGAAGTCTTGTATAACTTTACTTTCATGAAATAAAGTATACAGCCCTGTTAATTTTAAATTGCTTTTGTTGGTCCCCATTCTATCTATTTTGAGAGATGTTGGCTCTGGCTACTCTTGTCCTAAAGGCAATTTTATCAGCCAGGAAAGATCATGCTCTTTATGTGTGCATGGCATTTGCAAAAAGTGATAATATCTGTTTTTTCTGCTGGAAAAGGAGGAGGAAAGCTCTCCCCTGATGGGGGTGGACGTTTCCAAGCGCATCTCCTTTCCCTTTTGCCGAGTGGCTGTTCTGCATCACTGGAGGCAGCACGAATGCAGCTGATGCCAGCTCAGGGTCAATCTCCCATCTTCTAATTATGTTGCTTCAGGTAAAGGTGAAAATGTTGTAATGATACAAAAGGCTCATTCCCTAAAGTGTTAATATCCTCACTCCCAGAGAAGTAGGAGTGGAGGGCCTTTCGCTGTAATTTGAGTGAGACATTGAAGATGAATAGTGGAGGAGGAAGATTCGAAGAAATAACAGTTAGAAACGTTGTGGAAAAGAAACCCCCTTCAATGAGTACTTCTTTTACACTTTTTGGCTTTGCAGGCTACCCATTTTTTAAAGCAAAAGTATCAGTTTATTTCTGTACTTTGTTGCCAAATCAGAAAACAGAATCACACAAAGTATTACCATTGCTTGTATTCATATTTGTAATTATTCTTACACTTCAGATGTGGGGAAAATCCATTACTCATAATACTCTGTTTTAGTTGGTAAAGCACCAGACTCACAGATGATTAGTGATAGTTGATGAAATGAACTTTCTCTAAAGTTCAGGGGTCTTATGTTATATAAAATTGAATTTCTAAAACCAGTGCCTTTGATGTCCTCCCAGTACAAATATTTTACTCACAATTAAGTACTTGGGACAAAAGTCTGGGAGAAGGGGGAGAGAGAGAGGGGAGGGGAGATGTGGTTAAAGGCAATTCTCAGCAGGACAACTTAAAAATATGACTATGATTTCTCAATAGCTGCTACTGACTTTCCGGTTTACATGAATTTGCCAAATGTATTTTCTTTGGGTCAGATCTTACTTGTATTGCTCATACAAATATTCTTATTGACTACCCCAGAGAATAAAGCAACCCAAATTTTGCTTACTTTTTCTGTTTTGCTAATTCCCTTAGGATCAGTTCAAATAAATGAGGGTCCTACGTTACTGGATCAGTTAACAGGCTGTGAAACTATACTGATGTTCACATTAGCTAATTTTTTTCAGGGAAAATACTTGTGCTATTTTCCTTGGTTCTTTCAGAACAAAACCAAAAGAAGTTTGCCTGCATTTACAGTGGAAGCCCTGCTACCCATGGGCCAGGCTAATTCGCACGCTGTGATTAGCCCAGCTCTAAACAGATGCTGCCTCTGCAGTTCCTGCCACTTTTGCTACCATAATTTTGTTTGGAGTTTAATAGATTATTTTTTCTCTTTTGTTTAGTCTTTGGCCAAATTTTTCATTTTCAGTGTAAAATCCAACAATGGTCTATCTGAAGACTAACTCTTTATGCTGACAGCCACAAAGCTGCAATAAATTGAGCTTTTGCAAATCCCAGTAATGATACATCCTCACAGTGCACCAATAGCTATCACTTCCATTTATATCTGAATCTGTATGTGTACCTGCATGCCTGCCTATATCTTTATTATCAAAGCTCTTTTTCTACCTCTGTATGCTCTGTTTTGCACATAACACCAGTCTCAGATAGTTCAGGCTATATCTGGGACAAAAAAAGAATTTGTAAGGACATAATGTATAGCTTTCACTGTAAAGCAAACTAGGAGCAAGCATGATGGATGAGTTGGGGTGTAAGACTGCAGAAAGCTAGGAGTCTGGTCAGGAGGGAGCTGGGTTGAGATTCCTGGCACGTGGATGCTATTTTTAGTGCTTCTGGCAGCCTCCTTGGGGAAGCTGCATATGTGGCTTCCCACATTGTTTTAAATCTTACTTTGCATGGAACATGGGCCATCTCTTGCTCTATAAACCTAAGGTAGTACCACAAGCACCCAGCTTCCAGTGCATTTCTTAAGTAACACTATGATGTATTTTTTTCCCCTCAATATCACCATCTTCTTTCCAATGCACTAGGCAGTGTTTTCAGCCTCTGCTGATTCTTTACCAAAAATATTTGAACTTTTTCTAAAACTTGGTTGTTTTTCATGGGTTATAAAACCTCATTAGCAGGAACTTTTCCTCCTTAGGTAGATACAATGCTGAAGTGGTTAAGACATCAATTTATATTCAAGGATATTCACCACTAACTGCCATTACATCAGACCAAGGACTTTGACCTGTATTTGAATGTGCCTTGCCCTTGCCTCCTTTGGCTAGTGAGCAGGTCTGCAGACAAGTGCACATTTGGAAGAAGGCGTCTTTTCCTTGGGTGGTAGGAAGTTTTCCCCCGATGTCACATGAACAGCCACATGGACATTGTCAAAATCCCACAAAACTTGTTCTGCAGAAGAAATTAGACCGGATCCCAGTCTTTTGTCTGGGGAGCTGTTACTGAGCTCAGGGCAAAATAGCTTTCAGTCTATAATCAAAAAGTTTTGACTCATCTTAAAAAAGTTAAGACTCATCTTAGCCAACTTGTGTAAACAGATCAGTTCTTCAGAGAAGTCATGCAGGTTTCAATAGGAAACAAGGCACCCTCTGCACATTTGGGACAGGTCCTGCCTTGCTGTCCTGCTCCCCACTGAGCAAGTGACAAAGCTCTTGAGATGCCTCCCCCTTCAGGCCACCTGATGCACAGTGAGAGGGGATTAAAAAGGGCTCCCTACCGGTGTCTCTGGACCAGTAGGCACCAACTGACTAATGGCAGGGCAGGGGAATAGCCACAGGGTACTTGGCTTTCAGCACACTCGGAGGGAAATGGTCACAGAAGATGGAAGAGGGGGAGTACCTGTTGCCAAATGGCTGTGATTACAGCAGTGGCAAACTTCCAGGGAAATGCAGCCTCAGTTCTGTGTTATCAGGATCCTTTGTAAATTGCTATTAAGAAGTATTTTTCAACAATCTCATTTTTATTAGCCGTTTGTGCCCATTACAGTTTTCTAGTTGCTAGTTTGTTATGGCTGTAATATAAATACAGTTCTAAAAATGTCTCATTTGAGGAATTGCAGAGCTGGGCATGCCATTTAGACACAGATAAAAGCAGACGTAAGGGGCTTTCTTTGTAATGGATCTATTCTATATTTAACAGAACTGTCATATAAACCTATGCTACCATTTAAAATGCAGTTTCTAGGCTATAAAATAAACACCATTTCTAATATTGCTGTTGGCTTTCACCTATGGGATACAGTTCATTAAAAGCTCTATAAGGCATTTATGTGGGGTTACCATACGATTTACAATCTAGGAGCCACTCCAGGCAACAGATGTGTTTCTCTCCCATCTGAGGAACCAGTTCTTCAAAATGTTAATGATACCTGCAGGATCACCCAGCCAGGTGGGACTGGTATGAACAGTGGTGCAGTGCTGGTGGATACTAGCACACCTTCTGTGGCAGGAGCTCTGCTGGGTACAAATACCTCCTTCAAGAAGAGTAAGCCTGACAAACACTTTTGCATTTAGTTCCGTTTACTGAAGTTTCTAAGACAAGAAATGTACCCGGCTCAGGTCTCTGTGGGAGGTAAGGCAGGACTGCCTGTACTGCACTGAGAAACTAGCTTGTTTGCTTGCCTGAGTTGGGCTGAATGACCCTCTGGAGGAGCTTCTTTGGCTACAGAGATAGACATCCAAGTGAGATGGCTAAAATAAGTGGGAAACACCTGAACACAAGTTCTGCATTATTGATCTAATGCGAAGTTCCAAGAGTGCTTAGGGACATTGCCTCTGACATGGTGCCGTTTTGTTCCAGGATGAGATGAACTTTTCCTACTGGACTTGTGATTCAGAAATCAAATCACTGAGAATGCTTAGATCCTTTTGGGCCCCAGTGTCCCTCTGAGCCAGACCAAGAGTGTGCAGCTCCTTCTCTCTGAATTTCTGCTGTTTCTTCAGGTTTTCTGGGGGAGGAAGCCTGGTGAAGAGGAGAAGCAACCTGTGTCCCCACTGCATGTGGAGTGCCCTGATTGATCCCCAATGGATTTGAGCTGGCAACACTGACATGGTGCTGCTTGTCACTACACAGCAGCAAGCAAATATCTACACTGAGACACACCTGGAAGTTGCTGTCCCCACAGGGGACAGCCCACCTGCTTGCTGGCCTAATTATCAGAGACAAAGCTGTGCATCTCCTGAGAAAGTTCCTGGGATCTCTAACTGTCTATGGCTGCTGATAGCTTTGTCAGACTTTACCTGGCTGTACTGTTATTTTCCATGCCTCAGGCTGATCTTTATTTGTTAATGGAGCAAAATACTTCAGCTATTTCTGAGGCAGGCACTGGGGGAAATAATTTATTTATTTATTGATTGATTGATTGATTGATTGATTGATTGATTTGCTGGCAATCACTTCTCCAAATGCCCATGCTTTCTGGAAGGCACTTCAGACTTCTTAGGGAAGGGGTCCTTTGTGCTGCTCAGATGTGCACCATTTTCTGTTTTGTCTCAAATCTAACCACACTACTGCTTTGAAAAATCAGACTACGTGTACCAAATAAAGACTTGGCTTTGAGCAGCTAAAATTTTCTCAGAAATCCTTTTTTACTAAGTATTCTTGACCTCTTCACAGCAAAATGGTCACATACAGATCCACTGACCCATGAACCTTGCCCAGTAATACCAGGAACTTGCCCAGCAATGCTGTGTCTGCTGTGACCTGAGCCGCAGGTGGGATCCAGATCTGCAGCATGGCACTCAGTGTCTCGGGCTCTCCTGTCGCAGGAAAACTGGACAAGGATCTTGGAAAGCTAACTTGAGACTTAATGAACAAAAAGTCTGTCGGGGAGGTGGGAGGAGCAGGGGGCTGACACAGTGCACAAAGACTATTTAAATGCAAAGAAACTGGGAAGAGAAAGGAAGGTGTGAGAGAGATCTGGACCAGGCAGGTATGCAGAATAAAACTGAGAGGAGGATGCAGGCATGTACAAGAGAGAGAGTCTAGCAGGAGCAAAGTGGCAGACAGGAGGAGAGGACTTCTTTATAAAAAGACTTGTAAAATTGTTACTGTACCAACAAGCAGTCACAAGGTAGAAAATGCTTGAAGTAAGGTGGTCTATGAAACTTCAGTTAGGTTCCCCTGTGCTTGTACCTTTTAACACTGCTAAATACATGGTAGTGTTTTAGCAAGGCTTTCTGGGTAAATGAGACTGGTGGGCAAGCACTATGTAGAAGTGCATATGTGCATGCATGTGCATCTGCCTGTCTTTATGCAGGTCAATTACCTCATTAAACAGTAACTTTCCTAGTCCCTTGGCTTATTTGAGGTATATTTGACTGAGGGACAGCATGCCTGAGGTATTAGTTTCACACACGTTTTGTGGTAGCTTGTGGCTTCTGCCCTAGCATCTAGCACAGGGCTGCTTGAGAAGACACCACAGGAGTAGCTACACGTGGGCTGAGAAACTTCAGTCAGAGGCAGCTGTGCTGTGACAGAAAAAAAAAAATAAAGGTAAAAAAAAAATTAGGACTCTGGTATTTCAGACTAGGCCTTGAAGATGAGTGGAAACTCAGGAGTTTCATCCCCTGGAGCCTCAGTTCCCTATTTGTCCACTAGGTCCTGTCACAGAACAGGAGTGTTGCAAGAATAGCTTTGTATTTGTGGGACAATAAACAATCAAGACAATAAACATTGAAGTTAATTCACAAAGGAAGGCAGGGGGGATTCATCATTATCTTTCTGTAGGATTATTCAGTGTATCCAGAAGTGGCGATAAATAGTTAAAAAGCCCAGTCACTTAACCTTAGACCCTTCACAGCAATGCATATGTGAGGATCCAAGCTGATTTCAGTCCCCTTTAAAGCGGGTGATGATCTCAAGTGGCCAGTCACCCTCTGGAGATACGTTTGTCCTCCAGCTACAGAAGGAGCCTACGGTGACCAGGCACCTCTGGAGTGCCTGAAGTGGGTCAGATGAGCTCAGGATGCAGTGGCTGCTCTCCAGGCTCTTCCTAACATACTGCAGTCGTATGGGAAAAGCTTGGGCAGTGGTGCTCGCTAGCAAGTAAGAGGGGAGCAGAAAATGTTTCCAGAAGTGGTATCCTTCCTGACATAACTTTTAATCTTTTATATTGGGAAAGATCTTCCAGTGCCGCTCCTTTACAAGTGATATTTATATTACAGAAGTTCCTGAAAGCCTCCAGCTTGGTCACACCAAGCACTGAACAGAGTTGTGAATTATCTTCTATCACAGAAGTCTGCATATAATTCTGAATCTGTATTTGGATTAAATGGTCTAACTTCTACTATATCAAGCACCATGAAGACTCAGAAAAGTTAGGTGTCGGGATCTTTACAAAATCAGGTCACTTTCATTAACAATTGTATATGCCAGAAAAAGAAGCATGAGCCACAGTTTTGGCGTATCCTTAAGTCACACTGAAGTTAATGCACCATTAAGAGCCTTGCTAGAGTCTAACACAGGACTGCCTGGGAACCAGGGGAAATCATGCAGAGGCCAGGAGCACTCATGAAACTGGGGAGAGCTGTAATGACTTCCTTATTACCCATCTCCAAAGTGCACTGAGTGGAGCTCTGGCACAGGAGACAGCCTGGCCTATAGCATGTAAATAAATAACAAATGAGCAAGTCAAAGCGAAGGCAGAGATGAATGAAGTGGTTCACACAACACAGCTATAGTTTTATGCTGTCTCCAGGCTATGGAAGGCAAGCCATCATACTTTGGTTCAGGTTCTCAAAATCATTTTAGTGCCATAAAGGGTGACTTTTTTTTTTCTTTTTAATGAAAATCCATATTCTGGAACTGTCTTACGAAGATAAATAGAGCCAAGAGGGATAGCATTTTTCAACAAAAGCATTAATAAGTGACCATTATTACATGGATAAATGTAATTTTGGGATGAAAACAAAGTGTAATTCATTTTTAATTAAAAAATTAATCTTTGAATTGATTAATAAACTTCAAAACCAGCCTCCACATTGGATTTTTCTAAAACCAACATGAAAGCCCATTTTCTATCTAAGGAGATCAGGAATGCAATTGTCAGCAGGACTAAAGCAATATTTATAAAAGGGCAGTTTTTAAAGCAATTACAAATTAAGATAAGGAATTTGTTCTCATGGATTGCATTAATTGTATACCATGTTCAAAAATCAAGTTATCAGAGTAATGGACTTGGGGCATTTAAATTTTGCTTGCCAGCAATGTACAAAGTAGGTTCAGACACCTGCTGTAACCTCACTCACCAGCATGTCCAGGGAGTGGTGATGATCAAGGAATACACTTTAAAATGTTATGAGCAGGCTGAAAAAGATGGCTGTGGACAGATGGCAGACAGCTCAGCTGGCAGATGTCTGGTACCCTTCAGTGTGGAAAGAGGGAATACATCTAAGTCTAGAAAGGTGGGTGGTGGGTTCCTCTGCATAAGAAAAAGTGAATTTAAGTCTGTGTTACCTCAATAAAAAACTACTGAGAGAACATGTCATGTCTTTTAGTTCTGGCTCAGAAAGCATTACGGGGATATGATGCTCAATTGAGCATCTAGAGATTTCTAATAGCCTGTGAAAAAAAGAATTGACTGAGCCTGGCTGGAAGCTTGCAAGAAAGGATCATGATGAGAGGGCCAAATGGAGGAAGTTGCGTGTCTGTACAAGAAGCTCAGCAGCAACAGCTATCAACAGCAGCAAGAAGAGCAAGCCTAGATAATTCACCTCTAGCTTTTAGGCTTTATCAAGCCCTGTGTGCTGGGACATGCCACTGCAGGGCTAGGGATCTGGGCTCCAGCTTCTCCACTGGGGAGATCACTTTGCTGACCCTCTGGGTTGTCACCCCATGTCTCCTTATTGTGGAAAACTGGCATGCGGATGGAACACTACAAGAACAGGGCTGATCCTGCCCAGGCCTTACCATCCCAGCTGGGAAACAAACTGTCAGGGCATGGACCCAACCCTTGAACTTAGAACTGACCCAGTAACACACAAATAGCTGCATAGAACCGCAGAAAGCAAAAATATTTGTCATCCAGTAGCCCAGACCCCAAATAACTGAGGCACCTGAAATACCAGCAAGATATCTGGATTTTGCTGTCTGGTGGCTGGACAAGGAAGTAACTCAAAGAAAAAAAACTAGGATGGACCAAGTGACTCTGCGGACCATGCTTACAGATCTTCACCCTAGCAAGCCAAAGCTGAATAATACATTTCTAGCCTCTATCAGTTAAGGCAGTGGTGACAACTGATGCCTATATGGCAGGAATGACTGAAACATTGGGTCAGAAAGGAAATATCCTGAAAGACAGATCAGCGAGACAGTGTGTACCTGCTCAGGACACTGCCAATAAGTCTGCTGAGGAAGATGGCTAGGAGGATCTCCAGATAATGACACCCAAAAGAGACATCCCAGCTGTTCCCTAAGCACCTCCAGCCTAATGACAGCTTGGTGGCAGCTGCTGCCATAGGGGTGCCAAGGGATCACTTAGGAAGGAAGGGACCTAGGGAAGGCTCTGGTCCCACCTGCTGCTTAGAGCTGGTTTAGCCAAGAAGCAGACTGAGATGCTGGGTCTGCTTGGACTACAGAAAGGACTGTCTCCTTCTAGAGGGAGGACATGCAACTTGCTTTCACCAGGGAAGGCTGTGGATGATCTAGACAGAAGAAGAAAGCAGAGGCACCAGCTGGCAAGGGGATGCCAATGGCTGAACTGGTAAATCCAGGGGGGAAGGGAATTGCCTCCTGGCTTAGCAGATTGACACATCCACCAGCACATCTTCTATGTGTTTACTGAAGTATTACAATCTCCTTTCCCAGGCTGCATGGAAGTTAGAGAGTTTATATTTTCATCTAGTTCTTTTTTGAGGAAGACTAAGAGAAATTAGGAAGATACCTAAAAAGACCCTCCTCTGTGAGCTGAGGAGTGAGGATGGCCAAAAGGCTGGTCTGCTTACCAGAAATAACGAGAATAATGAAGCACTAATCTGCCTTGTTGGTTCAGATGGATTTCCAGCATAATGGAGCAATGAAACTGCACATCCCCCGCTGGGGAGCTCCTGAGCAGTGAAGTATAATTCTTGTCTGAGAGTTAAATGTCAGTATGGCTCTTTGCTGTGAAATTGCTGCACTGCTTAAAATACACACAGAGACACACATGCATTTTGACACTGGAAAAAAAGCTGTGTTGGCATTTATAAGATTGTAAGGTCAAAGTTAATTTTATCAGATTTACTAATTGTTTTCAAACTGTGTCTTTTGTTTAAACTGATTTAAAAGTAAACTCTGACTTACTGTGATTTGGTCTTAAATACTTGTTGGTATCAGTCATTCTTAATTATAAATAGCTTCATCCTTCTTCCTTCTTATCAAACTTTAACATATGCAAGATAATAAGAGGGATTTTAGAAATATTGATGCAAACCAGCCACCCCTGAATCATGTTAAGTCAATAGTCCCTAAGAATTAATGTTCAGATCACAGAGGGAGTGTGCAGTGAGGGGTTGGGGAAGGGAGAGAGACTTTTATGGATTTTGAGCCTGAACTGATTCATTACTCATTCCATTTAAAACTGTCAAAGACGATTTTGTAAGCATGAGTCCATTTCCTTTCTGTTTAGAGGGGTATATGGCACTATGACTACAAGTGAGCACAGTTAAAAGAAGACAGTCATGGCTTAGCGCATGCTCTAAGAGGATTGCTGTCATCACTAAAGCTAAACTAGAGGGACTAGGGGGAAGATGAGATTTCCTACTAATATTTGTCCACAATTGTGTTCCTGAAGGTATTTCTGTGCTTTGCTTTGTTCCTGTATATATATATATATACATATATATATATATATATAAAATAATGCTTTCATTCTCTAAACAAAAAATTCCTAGACTAGATTTGCTTTCCTGCAAGAAATCTTCCAGGGACTGGATCAGGGCCTCCCTGTCTCCTCATGTCCTTGTCCCTAGAAATACTACACCAGATTAACAAGAACGGGTTGGCATAAGAGGCAGGAGAATTCCAGACTCTGATTTGGATGTTTTCATTGTGTTTCCTCTGAAATAGCTTGGCCCCGATCCTTCAATCATTAGTTATGCAACTGAATTTTGTACATGTGAGCATGATCATTGACTTCAATGTAAATGCTCCCATTGGTAAAATAGTTCACATAACTTACATGTTGGAAGGACTGAATTCTATGTAAAATGGTTGGATTTTCCACAGTTTCTTTGTCCTCTGTGTGTTTTCAAATCATGGCATGTCATTTTATTGGCATGTCAAACTTCTCCTTGGAGAACCAATAGAACTAGGAGACAGCAAGTTGGTTCTTGTATATTGCAAAAGATGTATCTGCAGAAATGTCTGCAAGACATGTAAAACAATCATCCTATCCTACCTCACCTACAGTCTCAACTGGAGTACTGTGTCCAGTTCTGGGCATCATACTTCAAGAAGGCTGTAAATCAAATAAATTAGAGAGCCCAGAGGCAAGCAAGTAGAATAATCATAAGTCCAGAATACATCCCTATGGATGCAGAGGATGTGGAGATGTCACGAAAGTACTTTGTTTAATCTAGAGAAGACAAAGGAATACATGACAACAGTCTGCAAGTTTGCAAGGGGTGATCACAAAGAATACAGGCTTAATCTGTTCTCCATGTGAATATGACAAAAAGAGATGAGCCTCACTTGCAAAATGGGAGACTGAGGTTCCTTAATATTTTAATACCTTTCTAGTTTTAGAAACAGGACAGCAGTCAGCTTTTTTGCCTGGAGAAGAAGGATGAAGGTGGTGGAATCTTCTGCACTGAAGGCTTTCAGACAAACATCTACAGCTATGAATAGCTGATCCTGTGTACTGGCAAGGGGGTGGTTAGACCTCATGAGGTCCTCTCCAACCCTTACCTTCTGTTCACACAATCAACAAAATTCACAGATACAGTCTAAGGGCAGTCTTATTACTGGGACTAGAGAAAAGACAGAAAGGACCAAAACATTGGTTTCAGACCTCAAATGGAGCTTGTAAAGCATCGATAATGTTCTCTTTTGATTAGTGAAAGATGAAGAAACAACATGAAAAGAATAAGCACAGAACTGTAATGGGACCCTTTTGGGGAAACGTTTTTTTCCTGCTCCAGCATACTTTTATCTTTTTTACTCCTGATCTTTAGATTTTATCTCGGGGCGGGGGAGGGGGGGAAGGAAATGACATTACCAAGATGACACTGAAGTAGCTTCTTACTTCAAACCCTTTTTGCCAAAATTACTTAAAAACAATTATGTTTATAATGATGAAATTTATATTCTTTGCAATGTCCAAAAAACAAGTAGAAAACCTGAGAACAAGCAACACCCACTTTTGTGCTACACTAATTTGGCAGGAATAAAAACCTGCAAATTCTAGTGCAGCTTTTTTCAGAAGTGAATGGAAATGGGATCTAATGACATTCAAGTCATCTGCTCAGGTTGCTGAAGCTGAGTGGAAGACAGATTTGATGGAAATCTGAGACTGAGTGCATATATAAAAATACAGAAATGAAACTGTAATTTTCTTTTGTTATCACATGAAACAGCAGCCCCATATTGCTTATGGAGGAAGAAAGCTGTAAAAAAATTAGGGAGAGAGATTAATGTTAAAGACTATAAAGAAATGGAGCTGTCTTGCTCCTTAAAAAAAAATAAATAAATAAAAAAGTTCAGCATGGATCCATATGGTGTGAGATTTCTCTTCTGTGACATTTTTATTAAGGTTATGTATATGACCGTTCATCTTCATTCTGCTGGTGCTAATTGCTGTCTATTGGACCCTTCGCTACTGTGTACAGAGAACACATGCTTCCCCTCGACACTGCCATCGCCGCGAGTGCACTGGATTGTTCTGCTGTCCTCAGATAGGAACCTGCTGCTGCTGCCTGACCGCAACAGCTGGGAATATTCTGCTTTTAAAAGCTTATCTTGTTGATACTTGAGTTGAGCTATTACACAGTGGAACAAGCAAACAGAATGAATGGACCCTCTGCGGGCAACTTATGGTAACAAAAAAAGCTTCCATGTGCTTTTGAATGTGTCTCTTGTCTTGGAATTGACAGTGATGTTTAGCATAGATGTTTCCTGCGAAGAAAACATGATGGTATAGAGCCAGGAACAGTCTAAAAAGAAACATGCACAGAAGACATGTTCAGCACTTAAGCTTCTTTGCAACTCTAAGCAACATTTAGTGACCAATTTTGCAAAAGTTTACTCATGCAAACAGCCCCGCTGAAATGCAAAGGGCTGCTTTTTTCTCTAGAAAGGCTGATTTGATTAAGAATTACTTTCATGCACAAAATGAGTACGTAAAGCATAGCCCCTCGACCTTCTATGCTTTTAGGCAATCAGCCTGAGAATAAGGTTATTTATTTATCGGTATCAGGTCCATGCACACACACATATATAGCATGTACATGCAGATCAGAGCACAGAAACACAAATATTCCCATGTTATGGATGGGACCACCCAGAGAAATACAGAAATCTATTAATTTTGCTTATCACTTAGACTCCAATTTAACAAAACATCTAATAGTGTCGTGAATTTTTCTGTCATGAAGAAAGTGTTACAATCATCTAATCTGACTTCCTACATAATGCAGACCGTAGGATTTCCCTAAGAAATTCTGACTTGCATGTGCATGCATTTTAGTTCAAACTGTAAAAGTTAGTAGCAACAATAAGAATAATTACCAGACTTAGATCCATGCAATTAATGAATCTTAAACTGTTACCTTCTTAACACATTGCCTTTTGTGAATGGTGCTGTGCTTAGCCATGCCCCGAACGACACACCAGTCTTACTACAGACTCCACATGACCTCTAGGCAGGAAAATCTCTCTTCTGAAGCCTTAATGGAGGTGTTGTCTGAGCAAGCACAGACCCTGAGTGACATGTGCATTATTCTGTGCGTGGACGAACATCTGAAAATTTGGCTCTCAGACCACACTAGATAATCTGTGAGAGTTGAACTTGACACCTAACAGCCAGACTTACTTGTAACTTTGGTCTCACAGTGATGGTGATTCTTGCTACACAACCGCTATTTTAACCCATTAACCTTAGTTAAGTGGCCGGTTTTAGTTGGCATAGGTGACCCGTGGCTACACAGTTCCTTTCCCCACATTCCTGGTGGCAAATTTAGCTTAAGGAAAAGCTATTCTCTTCCCCTTCCCCATCACTTCTGCCTTGTGCTACTTTCTCATTTGCACTTATGCAACTGTTTATAGGGTTATGAAAAAAATGGATGAAGCTTAGAAGTAATTTATTTTCTAATTCTATTAAAGGAGTGAGAGACCTTCTTCAAGTGGCATTGATACATTCAGGAAAAAATGATAATTTGGAATCAATATGAAATGAATTCCCATTTTCTCCTTTTATCACTATGATTAAAAAAAATTAAATAATTTGCATTTCAAAAAATAATTTCAGTAGGTGTACAGGCTACTTTCACTCCCTGCACTATTTAAGCACTTGCTAATTACTATATTTAGTCCATGTTTTAAATAGAACTGTTTCCAAAGTGCTGAGAACAGAATTTTGAAAATAGAACATCCCAATTATCCTGCAATTTTTTTCCTTAGCTAAAAAAAAATTAGTTCAATGAAAATTTATTAATATTTTTACACTTCTTCTGAAAAGAATGTGTTTGCATCATTATTAATAATAATAATAATAATAATAGTATTTTTAATATTATTTGCTTAGATCTCATTAAGGGGAAGTAGCACCTCAGAAGGCTAGCCAACAATAACAAACACATATATTTGCACGAGTGCATGTATATAATTAGACTGGAGATGGCTTAACACGTTACTTTGAGGAGGAGCCTTTGACCACTTACTGGTCAGAGAGATAAACTTCCAAAGGATCCCAAAGTTACTAACAACTCCAGTAATCATTACTGAAACAAACAAACAAAAAAAACAAAAACCAAAAGCAAAACAATAACAAAAAATAACATACTATCTATTTTAACTTAGATATAAACCTGCCTCTGGTCAAAAGACTTCCTCGTCACTTTTCTGAATGCTGCCCCAGGGCCTTGGCCACATTCCCTGTGACACATTTTGATTTTGGGGATGTGATGCTGCCCAGATGGGGATAGATGCAGCATCTCTCACTTTTTTTGCCAAAACCGGTTGTTTTGTGTGCTGTCAGTCTTCAGGTTTGCCCCAGAGTTGGCTGCATTTAAGATGACTGGAGGAAGTGGTTCTTGTGTTCACATTTTTATTTAACTGGACAAAATTGTTTGCTGTTTCTCTAGGACAATGCTATGTAATCTTTAAATTTTTGTGGCTACAAATGCACCTAAAAGTTAATCTTCAATAATATTTTGCTGCCCTTTTCTTCATCTTCTTCTCTTCATTCTTGTCCCTACCTTAATTCTGGCTTTTGTTCTTATTTGAACACTTCTTGCCCCACAGACTTCTGGCATGACAAGTCAAATTATTACCTTTTTGTTCCCATGTACAAGAAAACAAGGATACTGTCCTTGCTTGGGGAAGGGAGGACCAGACAACACATTTGGATAAACGCCTAACCAACTTTGAAATGTTTTGTAAAATTCTGTTAATGTTTCTCTGCCATGCATGAGGGTTGCATCAAGTGCCTTTTTCAACAACGTCACTGTAGACAACCATTTATCAGGTGTATATTGTATGGCAGCATGGTGTTTGGAAATTCCATTTGCCATATGTTATTCATGATCCTTGCTCACAGCCTTCATTTGTCAGGGGATTTAGATCTCAGCTGTGTTTAGTTTTGGGGGCTTGAGAACAAGTTGACCCACAGGCAGACACCTAATGATATAATTTGTTCAGTGCAAAAGGTTTGACTGCCCTCTATCAACCTTTATGCAGACAACTCCTTTGAATACAGTAATGGATGACAATATCAAAAGCATAAATCTCGGCAAACTTCAAGGTTTCCTGGAAAACATGACTCTTAAACTTTAGGCACATAGACGTTTGGCACAATGTCAGAAACTTTCTGGACTATTCATTTATCCAACTCTGGCCAAAAATAACCAAAGACTCTATGTGTCTGTTGATTTGTTTTGAAATTCATTCAAAACGGCAAAGAAGTTAAAAAGTAAGAGACCGGCAATTGAGAAACAAGACTTCTGAAGTATGAAAGATCCTTTTCTATATCTTACAACATGTGGTGCTAACAAGCCAGGTCATGTCCCTCATACAAAATGCTTTCTGTGAACTTAGTGTGGTTAAATTAGCAAGTAGAAATGACATGGTTCAGGTTCCTTAAGGTTTTAGAAAGTAGTAAATAAAGGCCTTGCTGGAAGAGCTGCTTTGGAGGAGAAGAACATACTGACAACTGTGGTCTCACTCCCATGAGCAGGACAGCACAGCCAGGGCAATGGTCTTCTTAAGCCCTGTTGACCTCAAGGGTCTCAGTTTCCCTTTTTTAAAATCTGTCCCATATGTGACATCATCCTCTGGGGTTTTATTATTTCTCTTCTATGTATACTTCTGCTTTCCCCCTGCATTACCCCTTCTAGTTGGGAGAAGGAGAAATCCACCCTCCTGTTCTGTACTCAGCCTCCCCTTGTCTTTCCCCTTGGCATGCATCCTCTTTTCCTAAGCAGAGGGGGTGATCAGGATACCTCCCAATTTGTATTGTCATTCAGGCTTTTTGTTGTTTTACCTGAGAGGACATGTTCCTGTGCCAATGAACGTCCTCAGCTCCAGACTGGAGATGTGCCCTTGATAGCACAAAACGTGTTTGAATGGACCTCAATCCTTCCATCACTGTTGTGTCATTTTAAATTATAAGGAAACGGGAGAAAATTAATCTTTTTTTCTTTTTATTTAAAAATTTTTTTCAACAGTCTCTTTAAGCAACTTAGTAACAACACAGATACATGAAATTGACTGCAATGTTCCTCATCTTTCCTGTTACGTACCCAGAATCTCTTTTAACAGCTTGAGGTTTTCTTCATTAAATCCTTCTTCACTCTCATGCATGCCAGAATGCTTACATATCCCAACAAGGGTGATCAGAAAAGAAGGGCAATTATAATTTATGAAAAAGTCATTTGCTTTGTTACTGCTTCATGCTGTTCCTCTTGTTATATAGTAGATGCAGGAACTACAGTATTTTGCATCTGCAACAGCTTTTTTTATTTTTATCTATGCAATGTCCACTAAAAAAAAAAAAAAAAAAAAGAGCCCTTATTTCTGTTTGGAGCCCTTGCATGCACTGTATAATCCCTGTAGTAGTGCCAATAGCAGTAACAACACAAAAAAACATAGAGCAGTTTTCCAAAAAACACAGCGCACAGACTGCACAAGTCCTTGCAAGGGATTTGTGACAAACTGGCTGGCAAAAAGAATGGCATCTTCTGAGTTTCAGCTGCTTCTGCAGATGCAGAACTGAAGATGCAACAAGGTCCCTCTCTGAATGCCAAGCTGCCTATGAAAGAAGCACGAAGAGAAAATACACTCTTGGATAGGAAATATTCTGTAGACGTTGGAGTGTGGCTGTTATGTACGTTAAGGGAAATCACACTTTTTTCAGTGTGACAGTTCTACGTACATGAAACAAAGGTGGACAGGGAAGGCCAGCTGGCTGTGAAGAATAGGTAGTGGAGAAGAAGTAAAGACAGTAGCAGAACAGATTGGAAGGGAGCTGTAGAGTGCAGAGGGAAAGCAGACAGCATGATTTAACTTTCAGAGGACAGGGCAGTAACTCCCAGCCTGTACATAGCTTGGAGACTGCTGTGTCTGTCTCAGAAATAGGTCTTCAGCACTGATGAAGAACAGCTTCTGTGTTCAAGAGTTTTTCTGTTTTCTGCAACTATAGGAGCTTCTTTTCTAACAATCTAATGAAAAATACTTATTACCTCTCCTAAGAAAAGATGCTTAATTTTTTAAATGAGCAAAAAAGATCATTTCAATAAACATACAATGGCAATGCACATGCATAAGAGATGGTTACTCTTACTTTTCCACATCAGGTGCTTACTGCAGCTGCTACAGCTGCGTTAACAACTCATGAACATAGCTGAGCTTGTGCACAAGTGTGACATCTTCACTACAGAAAAGGTCTGGTACATTGGACCCAGAAGAAGAACTAGCCTGTTGCCAAACAAGAATGTCTGTCTTTCTGTGTGGTCTTATCAGGTAATTCACTCTTTTACCAAAACGTCAGGTTTTGAGGCGGAAAGATGGTGAACCCATCAGCCATTGTGAGGATAAATCAGTTGTCAAATTCTTTCAATATGTAGGTAGCTGATTAAGAAAAAGCATCATTGCTGCATTTTGACATTTGCAAACGGAAGATGTAGAGCTGCAGAATTCTGAAACTGCAGAACATGTGTGTAGTTTGGCTCTGCTCAGAGCACAAGTTATCCCAATTTTCATGTGTGAATTATTTGGCAGACCTTCTTCCCCTGCTCCCACAAAACTGTCAATTTCAATAGTAAATCTCAACTCTGAATACTCCATCCTAGTTCAGCATCCAGGCCTGATATAAATCAACTAGTTTCCTCCAGTGGACCTATGCTGGTTTCTGCCAGCTCAGCATCCAGCATTGAGTATTTCCTCATATGCATTACTTCTTCTGGTTTGACCAGCCCTTGCTCCCCTTTCTAACTAGGCAGAGTGACAAGCTGTAGTAGGCATGCTCTGATTTCCTTATCGCAATGGAAACTCCTTCTTTTCCTTTCAGATTCCCTGTATAGTCTGGCAGGACCACCCTGCCATCATTCATCTCTCTCTCACCTCAAAACCCACACTAAGGCACAGTGTTGCCAGGCAGCTTCTTATGTTCTGGGGAATCCTTATCCCAGAAAACAGATGACTATAGTAATTGGGTTTGGATAAAACATTTCTCCCCCTGGCTGACCTGTGTCAGGGCAAAACCAAGGTACACTGAGGGGGTCCACTGAAGAGCAGTGGCCACTAGCCTGTCTTCCTGTAGAAGGCTCTGATCCCTTCAGAGAAAAGGGGAAAACTCACTGAGAAAAAAAAACTTATTTGTTCTTGGAAATGGGAATGGGAAGGCTTTAAAGTGAATCAAGATGAGAACTGAAAGGCTCTTGCAGTGTCTAGTTCATGAAAGGTATTAGAAGGTCATATTCATTCAAGATATCAAACACTGAAAGCTGCTGGAATGACAGCTGGCAGCAGAAGGGATTGTGTCTACTGCCAGTTATGGAGGTCAGGCCAGATCCTAGCCCTGGCAGTGCTTTCTTTGAGGGTTGACTACCTCTGCCTTCAAAGGGAAATGACAGAAGTTTCCACCTGCAACCTATAAGAAGTCAAAAGAGAATCTTCCTCTGAAACAACCTTTGGGGAATCCCGCAGTGAGGGGAATGATCACAGTGGAAGTGGAGGCATGACACACAAGAAGTACAGTCTTACTCAACAGTTCTGCTTTGGACTTAGTCTGACTAATAGGCCTAAAGAAACTTGGCTTGGGACCTATTTTCATTTCTAAACAAATATTTACTCAGTCTTGTCGAGTTCATTAACTCTTCATGTGTGTATCCTGTACACAGTGTACAGACAAATCATCAGAAGCTGTTGGCTGAAGACTGATAAAATGAAGAAAGAGCTCATTTTTAACATATATTTATATATGTCAGGGAAGTGTAAACTTTTAATTTTGTCTAGCTTTTATTTAACAGATTTGGCACCTTTGGACTATGGTCTTTATGTTGGCACACCAGCACTGCAGTCAATGGACCTAAGCCAAGAAGTTCTCAGTAATGCAGGTTTTGGCTGTTCACCTTTCCATGTGTAGTCACAATTATAAACTCCTACGTCTACCATCGCAGTTGCACAGTACCCCACCAAGCTGTCCTTCATTCCTCAAATCTCAAAAATTGTTACTTTAGCTAAGCGTCATAACTGAGGACAAATCAATACAGTAAATCTGCATTATAAAGTAATCTATAGAAAATCACAGGGGAAAAAAAATAAAAGAGCCAGAAACATACAATTTTAACACCTATATGTTGGGTGAGAATGCCTAGGAACAGACTTTTACATTGGAGCCT
The DNA here is from genome assembly GCF_023634155.1 of Falco peregrinus. Taxonomy (NCBI): domain Eukaryota; kingdom Metazoa; phylum Chordata; class Aves; order Falconiformes; family Falconidae; genus Falco; species Falco peregrinus. The sequence goes on from NC_073727.1 coordinate 37,618,117, forward strand.
AATAAAAGAAATCCTCCAAAGGAAAGATTTCATAAATTATGCCCCGCCTTGATGACCTGAATCTGGGAAGAAGTGAGCATCAAGAAACCTTAGCTCAGTTGCTAGCCATGAAAGGAACTCAGCACCTCACCCTATGGAAGAATTCCGTAACAGAAGAGTATTTATTTTTCTGTGTACTTATCTACATATGAATTCAGTTGGATGCTAACCGTGTGTGCTGTGGAAGGCTGAATATATTATGCAGCTAGTATCTACTGACCACTAGTATCTTCTGCCTTTACAAGAATCCTTAATTTCAGGTTTTCTCCCGATTCATACAAAACCAAGTAAACCTTTCCTTCAGAGGTTTGCTGCAAGGTGAGGCAAATCCTCAGGGCAGTGACACAGTAGTTTACAACCACTTTTACTAAAGCAATGAACTATGGGCAACTTAAATTTCATATCCTTCCAAGGAAAGTTTAGAGGCTATTTCACGGGGTCGAGTGAAGTTTTCTCTGTCTCTTTTGACACAGCAATCTAAGCTAGATTTTTTTTTCAGTTGCTCTTCATCTTGTTTGAATTGGCTAATTCTGTTGGAAACTACAAGGATCAAACATATATATTTGCTCTAGAAGATGCTCTGTCTCCCATTGTCTCTGAAGCTGAAGAAGTAATAGGATACATACACAGGCTGTGAATGTTTTTGGAGGGATGGCTGTAGCCACTCCAGGAATTTAGTGTGAGCTCCCTCATGAAGATGACTTTCAGTGGGACATAAAACAACAGAGGTTTTGTGTTCAAGCTTGCTCCTTTGCCAGAGTCCCCGTCTCTCTCTCCAGCTGGTACACCCTACTCCTCCTTCCCTCACTTTTAGGGGACAGTGACTGCACTTTAGAGCACAGCTCAGCAAGGTGGAGGCAGTCTTGCTGTGCAGCTCAGTGGGTACCTGTCCCACCTAAAGGTACCTATGGCAGGTAAAAAGGAATATTTGGGGCTGGTGACTGTAATTCATTTACCCTTCTATTAAATCTAAGGATGAAGTATACACACACTCATAGGTATTATGTGATCAAAAACCCTCTGACAAATTCCTATGGCATTTGTAGCATCTAGTCAAGCCCGTAAGAGATCTGTGGGGAAATGGGAGGGGTGTGTGGGTGATGGGACAAATGGCTGTGATTCTGAAATGGACCACTCCCCCGCACAAGGAGAGGGAATATAACCAGTGTAAAGGTGAGTAACCATAACCATGCCATTTAATGTCTTGGGCAAGGCTGATTTTTCCCTCATGGCCTTCCGTGAGCGTCTGACTGCCCCCTGCATCCTCACAATCATCCCACAAGAAAGGGCAGCCACCCTGCCCTGCCAGGCAACACAAGCACCGAGGGCTCTGCCTCCTCCAGCCAGACTGAAGGGGAGGCAGCCAGGAAGATGACATGCTGATACAGGGGAAGCAAAGGAAAACAGAGGGAGAGAGATGTGAAACCTGATCCATCTAGTAACAGCAGGACTGATAGTGATTTTCCACTCTATCTAGTAGGTCAAATGATCTTATAATGCAGTATTTAGAGAGAAAGAAGATAGAAATATTTTCATTTTCTCTCAGAGTCAATATTTCCCTAGTTGGAAATTAATCACTGTAAAAGGAGTTTAAGGGGAGTCTGTCAAGGTTTATTTAGGCTTCAAAATAACTTTTTAAAACACTGCCTTTTGTTGCTGTTGCAGGTTTAGAGGTCAGAGTTTCCCTCCACAGCATTCTTCTCTTGACAAATGATCTTTGCAGCAGCAAGCCAGGTATTTTTTTATTTTAAAGTGACTTCTTGTGTGTCCTGCCATAAGCAAAACTGTGCAGATACAGCGGAAAAGGTAGAACATCCACAGCCAGCTCTATTAATAACTTATGAATCAAACAAGATGTCTCACTTTTTTCTATTTTTTTTTTTAATATCATTGCAGTGAATCTTCATCTACCAACTTGCCACATGATTCTGAAGCACAATTAAATTTTGAATTTAGGTAATGCCTTATGGAGTTACTCTTACTCATTCATGGAAGCCTCCCGTAGAATGGCTGGATTAATGGCAGCTGGCCATTACCTGTGGATGTGCAGGTTACTGAAGTTTGTCATCTGGAAACTAGTTGTAAATTGCAAGCTGAGCCTGAAAGAATATATCTGAAGAAAAAGTGACAATAACTTTTCTATCTATGAAATAGTATTAATCAGTCTTTTCACTAAACAATTTTGACCCTTTCAGACACAGAAATTCAAGATGAAAAAAACGTACCAAACCCATCAGTGACATCTAAACTGGGTTATTCTGGCTAAGTTTGGGCTCCATTACATGGCTGCTTTTAGAAGCAGCCTGGATCTGGAAGTGAAGAGGGTGCCTCAAGGAAGCATCAAATAGCACAGTTTTCCCTCTGTCGCTTCACTCGTGAAGCTGAATCAGTTTCAGCCACACACACCAGAAATAGTCCTCAAAAATCTGAGCAATTCACCAGGAGGGCTGTTGAGATCAACAGCGGGAGCAAAGCTGGCAGCGCCTCCCTGTGACTTAACCACAGTGGAAGGCAGGAACCTCACTGAGGGCCTGCAACTCTGAAATGTTATTTCTTCTTATCATACATCAGAACACATCTGTAGAAGTTTTCTGGCAGAGTTGCCAGATGTTTTGGTTCCCTTTATCATCACGCATTGATTATTTCTTGTTTGTTCAAGGCTTGTTTATGGTTTAACGTTTTGTTTGTTCAGTGTCTTTATAATTATTCGGTTATAGGCATTTTTTATTTTGCTAGACATTATTAATATTCTGCTGTTATTCTCCAAGAGAGCTTTTAAAGTTAGTAATAAAAAAAATATTAATAGGTAAATAACGTTTTTACTCTAGCCTTTGTTGCTGCAATTTTTTGGCACTCTTATTTAAGGAACAGGTTCCCTTAAGAATTTACCTAAGAACTACAGATTTTGGTCCATGCCTATTATAAATTTGGTTCACCCTAGATGTAACAATCTTTCTTTACTACTAGAAGATACTAGAACTTTCCCTGGAAGGCAACTGGAGCAGATCACTATGACATTTCTTATCTGGAGGCTCAGAATCAAACTGGGACACAACATGCCTCCCAGACTGCCAGAGCCTCGCTTGACCACAGCACTCTGTGCAGCTTCATACAGGTTGATATAAAATCTGTTTTCTGCAACTGACAGCCACTGTTTTACGCTGAGGGCTTAAAGTCTAATCTGCTGAAATCCAGCTACACAAAAGGTGATTGCACAGACTTCTGTGTGCGTCTAGTTTGTTTTGTAAATATTCGTCTATCAGTGAATTACTGACACCAGGCAAGGAGGGCTCTCTGCCTCACAGACCTCAGCAGGGTATTGCCTCTGTTTGCCGAACAATCTCAGCGCGTCTAGACGATGTATATGGGTGGGCTGTTTGCCATAAAGCACCGTTACTCTATAAGGAACACGGTTTCGCCTCTCCACAGCTGGGTGTGGGCAGGGAAGGGTGAAGTGGGGAGCAGGGGAAGGGTTGAAATGGAGGACCAGGCTTTGAGTTCTCTGGAAACCAGGGATCACAAGCCATGAATCATGCAGTAAATACAGAGCCAAACGTTTGGATGAACAGAGCCCTTAACAATTAATTAATTGTTGACTTTAACTGCCTGTGCTGCAGATGTGCTATCATTTCTACAGAGCAGTCCCTCACCAGTCTCTTTAAGTTGTTTACAAAGTAATTGGTAAATGCAAAAAAGAAAAAAAGAAGTTCTTGTATGAAAGTTGCTTCCACAAATGCACGGATGCGTAGGCGTGCACACAATGAAAATAGGAGAAAGGTTGAAGGCTGCATGATGTTTGATTTTATGAGTTTATGAATGTCCCTTGGAAAAGATTTCATGTTCTATTCTCCCATGCTTCCTGGATTTTGATGTTTCCCATAAAAAAAGGCAGAATATCCCTTCATTTACAAAATGAGTTGGATTTAACTCTATAATTTGTAAATATTTATACATATTTCCAAAGAATACATGGGCTGAACTGCATTTTTTCCTGATTACTTATATGCCTCAATATATCATCTTAGCTCCCACATCTTGTACTTGCAAAACTGAACTTTCAGATGAAAAGTCTGTACGAGATGACAACAATTTGGCAGTGTTGTAAGAGGAACAATGTAAGTGGCATGCAATTCAGACCTGAACAAATGTGATATGAAGTTATTTTCCATTACAGTTTTTCAGGTTTGTGGCTGAAAAAGAGCTTCCTGATACTAGATCTGAGTCCTACAAACACTTATGCACACACTTAACGTGTTCCACTATATTCAGAGATAAAGTTGTCCCACTGCATTCAGCAGAATTACTCTTGTGCAAAGTGCCTTCGAGATTAAAGCTCAGGTGATTTAAACCTTATAAGCAACACGGACTACAGAACAGTTATTTCATTTTTTTAGAATGCTTTCCTTCCATTGATATTTCCTTTGCCACAACAGCATTGAGGCATAATTGCTTTTTTAACTTGTAACACCTATGCAAATGAAAAATATTAAAAACAATGGCAAGAGGAAGTTGAAACACCCACAATTCTTTGAAAGAAAGCTGAGGCAGGTGTTCAGAATCAAAGACATCATGTATGTCTGATCCAGGATTTGCACATAAACTGTTACTCAAGACAACATCTACTTACACTATTGGGTAACCTCACTGTAAGTTCTTAAGGCACTTAATTCCTTTTTCACTAAGTCATTCTGCAAATCCTTCTGTACAGGATAGGACATGGCAATCAAAGCGTTTACTGAAATGCAAAATCTTTTGGCTTTGATTTTTACATCATCAACCTATGACCCTTCTTTCACTCCAGGTTTTCTATATCATTGTATTCATGCATTTCCCTTCACTTCTAATCATTAAAAAGGTATCAGTGTACATGTGTATAAATGTGTGTCTCTGCTAGATTACTAAGAAATGTGTAGAAATTTGAGGACTTTTTATTATTCAGCTTGAGAGGTATTCATGAGCCTGACTTAACGGAGACATGATTTAAAGAGCTCTCACAACATTTGGAAAGTCAGATCATACTTGCTAGTCAGTTTGAAGATGTTTAAAAATAGATTAGGAATCTACATTTCTAACCACTTCAGAGAACACCCATCACTATCTGCCTCCTTCTCCCCCTTGGTACGTGTGCACAGAGGAGGAGACATCTCATGACTCACCACACTTGCTTCTCAGCTCAGAACTGCAGAAAAGTTCACTGGTGTTTATAGGATGTTTGTGGTGACCCCTGGGATACACTCTCATAATGAATTTCAGGCTGCCTACCCAAGCCTTTCAACTATCTGTCCAATCTCCCTGAATTCTTAACCTCACACTTCCTCCTACTGCACGTCCTTCTGGGAGACACTAGATACTCGGGATGAAATATTTTAAAGCCAGTGCCCACAGCCTTGTCAGTATATCCAACACAAGACCCTGTTTTGTGGTTTATCTTAGCATAAATCTCCACCCCCTTCACTTGCTCACAGGAAGGGCTTTTTCTTACACATCGTAGTGCTGCATTTGAGAGAAATCATTCTTTCTTGTTCTGGGTCTTCATTTTTTTCTCACCAGAAGAGAGAGAATACTGTGTAAGAACAGTTACAGATCCTGTTTCACCAGGATACAAGGAAAAGTGTACTTTTTCTGCTACTATGTTCATCCCCAGAGTCAATTATTTTAATTTAAAAAAAAATACTAATCCCTGCATCCTTACTTGTTCAGAAAGCCAGCCTTTGGTAAACTGACCTAATAGAAACTGGAAGCCCTAACCCACCCCTTGGCTGATTCATGATTTATCTATGCCAGGGTGAAGTGTTCCACATATTAGCTGGAGAAAATACAGTTCTAGTTTGTAATCTTGATGAATAGTTAACTGAATTTATTTATTTATAATGCTCATTTTAGTCATCTATCATTATTCTGAAGACCTTTTACAAATATTGCCTTGAAACTTCCGATGAGTGATGTATTTGTAAAAGGAAAACTGCACAAATGAGAAAGAAAATTCCCTCAAAGAGCTGATGCCATCCCACCAGACAAATGAACACTAGTGCTGGATGAAACAGACTGCACATAAAACACATTAAAAGTTCAGGTGGTTTGCTCTGGTCATACTTCATGTTCCATGCTTATCTTACAAGTGTCTTATGAAGGGTTAATGGGCTATGGAACACCAAGCCAGTGTAGCTCCCCGCAGCAACAGCAGACAAGAAGGGAGTGTATGAAAAGGAAAGGCAGGTGACTCTGACTTTATGGAGAAGCCCTCATGTGGAAACGATTAAATGATTTCTATACCCAGGACTGTCTGGGTTTTTTTTTCCCTAATGACTTGTTAATTAACATTCTTACAGCATGGACCAGCACCACCTGATTTCAGCAGAGTACTATAAGCATCAGTAAACTGTGATTGACTAGCAGGTTTTCTGAACCTTTAAAATTTTGCTGTCTCACAAAGCATTGTTATTTTTCCTGTAAAGAGCACAGATTTGAATTGGCTCTACTATGCTGTTGCTTTTAAAGCAAATGGTGCAATGAGGAAGATGAAAACGCTGAATGGTCTAACACAATATTTAGGTCTCTGTCAAAAAATCAAGTTTAACCATATACATGGTTCTATGATTCTATTACTGGATATGAAAGATAGAGTTTCTAAGCCCAGACCGGTGGAGGGGTTCTCAAGCCATTATTTTCAGGGAACACTTCGCTACTTGATATTTAAAAGGTGGTGGTAAATAACTGTAAATCATTCTTTTCTAATCAACTGCAATAACAGGGAAAGAAGCTTAGACATTAAGAAGGACCTTTTTCTCTTGCACTGAGAATAATGAATTGGTGAAATGACCTCAGGGGCAAAGTTGTTGGGACAAGGCAGAAGGTCAGTCAAAGAGCAATTAAATGCTGTCCTGTGGGAAAACGGTAAATGCAGTCCCAAAGAGCGAGCTAAAAAAAGAGCTAAGAGTAACAGAGGTAGAGGAGGAGAACATCCCCCTGCCAGGACCATAGTCTCATGATCTTTCAGGAAGAAGCCGCAGAACAGGAGGTCTATTAGTCCCGTAATAAATACTGAGTTATCAGAGTAAGAGGGAATTTGGTTATAAACTCCAGATGTATTTAAAGCACAAGCTCATTACTCTCACCTCTCACAAACTGTGTAATAAGCCAACACACATGAGTCCAGGACATCAGTCAGCTGTAACTGTTCAGGTCTGCATGCCACAAGCAGGTAGCTGCCTGCAGATGTTTGGTCTGTCTCAGTCCTTTCAATCTCAGTGACCTTGCCAAAGGCAGCATCCATAAATCCAGAATTAAGCAGCACAATGTAATGGCAGACACCACTTTTGCTGCAAGGGAGAGCCAAAAGCAAGTCAGCCTCATTTACACTGAATTTGCTTGCCCCAGGTTACACACCTGTGCAGGGTGGATGAATACCAGAGCTATACAGACAAGGTGCACAAGGACTCTGCCGTCTGTGCCCTCAATTACACAACAATACCTGTATTAGTAAACCAATGCCGATGACCATTCCTGCAGACATGAGTACAGTCAGCCAAGGTGTTGTTAGAGCTGTTCCTGGCCATTTGCAAGGACCCAATCCACCTGAAGTTACCACTTTCATCTTGGGCATTACCTGGAAGTCAGTACATCAGAGAGCACTCCCAGCTACCTGGGGGGGCGACAAGGGATTTCAGCCATCCCAGCACTCCCCGTTGGCCCCATTGCCAAGGAAGGGGTTTGCACACCTATGATCTACCTGCACAGCATAGTCATAGTCTCTTTATGAGATAAGGCATTATGAGTCCTGATTTGAAGGTGATATTAACCTCAACAATAACGGAGAGATTACTCTGTCTCATCACAGAGAGACAAAGGCAAGAGCAAGAACTCCACCTGCTCAGGAGTCTGGTGTGTTGGTTGGTTGGAAGGGGAGGGGGTAGTGGTAGTGTTTGAACCACCAGCAAATCTTTCAGACTGGTAACTTTGGTACAGGACTATCTTGGGTTGGGGTGTGTGTGTAGAAAAATAAAAAAAAAAGCCATACACCATCACTTTAAAGCTGAGCAATAGCAGGATAGGCAACACCATAGCCCAGTACCACCACTGTACTACTTCTGGGTGGACAAGTCTAGCTCCCTCCAGCCACCAAGTCTAGTTAGATCCACAAACCAAGAATCAGGTTAGGGGAAACTTGCTGCTCAGGCAAGGCAGTGCATTCCGGTACCCTCAGTCCAGCATAGAGACACTGATCTAATAAATAGCTGCAACAGCATAAATCTTGATATGAGCTGCAAAACCCGCCTGAGAAGAAGTGCATACACAGAAGCTGTGACTACTCCTCTTGTGAGCAGCTAGCTGGATCTGAACTAACCTGCAACAAACTAGGTCAAGAGCATCTCTATTACACTGTAGTACCGATATGCCTCAAAAGTTCTGGGTTTCATCAAACCAGTTAATACTTGGAAGAATAACTACAACTATACTTTGGATGACTAGAACTTTGACAACATATTTATTTATCCAAATGATAACTTTCTCCCCACCGTCCAAACCAAAGCTAAACAAACAGAAATACATAGTGCAATGTTCCCAGTAGGCTTCTTCCTTCCCATGGAAAAGGAGATGATCCAGGGATTCTTTTAATTCAACTGCTCATTAAGATTTCTCCCTAAAAATTCAGTGGTAGATGGGCTTCTGAAGAGCTAAGAGGTTACCTATGAAGTCTTAAAACCCCTGCCAGGTTCTCTGTAGTATAAGAAAGCAAGAGCTAAAACTTCCTTCCAGCACAATTCTGGAGACCTACCCTCAGTATCTTCCTTTCCCCCGCCCATCATTTTTCTAGTGAAGGCCATATCAGTTCTAAGCTACTACAATCCTATAGGATCCTGCTAGCCCACTATCACTTCCACCTATGCTCCAGAAAATCCTACCTATAAAGATGTCTTAACGCTTACACACTTAACTATACATTTGTCAACACACCTTCACAACTCTAGCTCTTAAAAATTTCTAGAATTTAAAAGCAATTGAAAAGAAATTAGCAGAAAGCAACTAACAAACAAGTTCAAACTCCCTTTATTACCCAAAGTACCTACAAAAGCCTAAACGAGTCCCCCAAACAAAAATCCAGACTCTCCCTGTCAGCCCTCAACCCATTTTCATCTATTTCCTTTTCCTTTTCCTAATCCTCTTTTATGCCCATCAGCTGGTCCTTTTAGTGTAACATGGCCCAGCTGCATCGGCACCACTAGTATTTAACCCCTCACTGTCTGGTTCTACACTTCAGTATGAGTACATACAGCAAAGAAAACAGGAGCAAGGACCTATTGGTAGTCTTATCTGAATTGCTGTTTATTCAAAATACAGTGAAAGTATAGGGTATTTTATCTCGGTTTTTAGTGTTTACAAGGAGAAGAAACAGCAAGTATATCTGGATATAGACAAAAATCATCTTGGATCTGAGCCATCAGCATAAGAGCTGGATGCCAATGTAGATGGTGTTTATTCATAGGCTGGTGATGCCCTCAAAGCCAGGGGAACTTAATCATAGATTTGGCTGCTAGATTTTTATCATGACTTCAGTTTGTTAGTCTCAATGTGCTATTTACTTGTTTACAAACTTCTTTATGTTACAGATTTAACAAGTAGAAAATAAATGTAACCAGTCATTAGAATATACACGGACAACGGATTTTAGAGCTTTGCTTCTCTTCTGAGGATTCACTAGGAAATTTGTGTCCAGTTAGGCTCTTTCCTGGGAGCAGCAGTTTGAAGCAACCTTGGATTTAACAACTCTGAATTGTACTGTAGTCTTGCCAAACTAAAGTGGAAGAAAACCTTTCACATATTGCTATACAGCATTGACCTCTTCTTATATCATTCTCACTTCGTTGTAAAAGTCTTATTAGTAATTCATCAACACATACCATAGCAAGCACATTAGATACATCTATTTGATTAACATAACAATTGAGTAATTAGATGAGGTGAGATGTGGATTCCTGGGATATGAGTATTAAAACTGATACCAGATACTTAAGGGAAGTCTTAGGTAGTTATGTAATTTGAAAATCTTTACCAGCAAGTCACTCCACACCTGAAAGTGATTCATTTTCAGGTGCAGTGTTCATGTAATCTCAGTTCAGGGAGCAAATTTTCTGGGTTTTATTATTCTTTCAGATTGTATCTTTATTTTTATATTTTGATAATGCGAGGATTCCATAGCACAGTTTAAGAAGCATTGAACAAATCCAGAAATACAGTCCTGGCCCTGGGATGTTAGTTTTTGTTCCTCATTCTGTAAAGATTCATTCATTTGCTTAACATGTGGGTCATGAAAGGTCATTTTTGCCCACTACAACACTTCTCCTAACTTGCAAACTAAATCCAGGTATGAATAAAATCAGGAGTCTCATAAGATAGCCAGAGTTACTGGCTGGGCTGAGCTCTAACCAAAGATTGCTGTTCAGGATTTGCACATTTTTAACTATCAGAGTACCTGAAGCCAGGCATTATTTTCACGAGATTCCAGCGCTGTTCTCAGCAATCTAAAGTGAACGTTCTCCAATTATTCTGAAAGCTAGTAAATGCAAAAGTGTGTTTCTCTTGTATAGTCCTGACTTGCTGATGTCTAGGCATGTGGGTGTGATTTATTTTTTTACGCGATTTTTTCCTTCTGCACTGTACAAAACCCCATATAAACAACAAGGGAGGGCTGATCATCTTAACATGTATAATAGTGACCTTTCTATATACAAAATGCTCTCAACTGTATAATACAAAGAATTTAAGAAAGATCTTTCTTAACTATCTAAATTATACTTATCAGCATTTTTAGCTGTAAGACAAATGTCATGTTTGTTATGTTTATCTTGTGTTCTAGATAACTAAGGAGTTATACTAAAACCTTAAAATAAACTGATTTTAATCCCAATCAAAAAGTCACGCTTTGAGTCAGATGTGATGTCAACTTTGAAATAACAGTGTTTCATTATGAGGTATTGTTTATGTTTTATAGAGTTCATAGGATCTTTGTAAAAGCAAAAGTCATGAAAGCTCCTTTCCAAAAGCATTTATGTGTATTATATTTATTCTGAGCTTAGCTTTTAGTTGCTTTCCACTGCTCTTTTCATCAAAAAGAACAGCACGATCTGATTTGAACAGCAAAAATATCATGTTGCCTGAAAGGCAGGCTCTAGTTTTCCATTTGGAATGAGGAGGACAAAGTCTGTTGCAAATGTACTTGTGTACAGATTTAATCAGCTCTTTCCTAGCAAATTATGAAGAAAGATATTCTCAATAAAGCTGATATGATACAATATTAGAGTGTGATCCACCCACTCACAGCTGTCTTTTAAACCATGTTTCCTGTCTAAGAAGCTACTGTTCCACTGAGTTAGCATGACTTGATGTGAACTACCTTTTGTGATTTGTCCTGCATTAGAAGGAAGTGGAGACAGCAGGTCAGTGGAAACCATCCCAAAGCACTCAAGGTCACAGTACTGCCACTGCCCATATGTCAAAGGCAGGGCTGGTACAGAGTTAACGTTTGCCTGAGTTTCTGAAACAACCACCTATTTAGACAAACCTGAGTGTTAGTCTGTAGAGGCAGAGAGTGCCCAAACAGTTGTGTAATCTGAACAATTTAGAGCAATTTCTGAACAACAGACCTTGAAGAGAAGGTGTCCTGGAGGTTCCTATAAGCAGAATGGTATTATACACTATGCTGCATAGTGTACCAGGCTTTGGCCAAAAAATCCCACAAGAGCACAACATTTTAAGGATTTTTTTCTTGCTCCTTGTTTATTTTTCCTTCTAGAAGCAGTAAGCCAGCCACCAAGCACTGGTATTTTCTCTTCTCTGCCAAGAAATGCCCCTGATGAGGAGCATAGAAACAATACATAACTCTGAACCTAAACAACCTAAAAAATAGGTTTTTTCACTTTAGATATTTAATGGAGGTTGTGGTTGACCGGGACTTCATTCCTCAGCTTAATTCATCCTCCTCAAGAAAAACAATGTGTTTGTTATGCTCCCTCTAACTACCACTTCCAAGAAAGTGAAAATAAAAAAAAAACAGGCAACAGCATCCTCAAAGGGAGGACTATTACATATTTTTGGCACTAATCTGCTTCCAGATTGCATCTATTTTTTAAGCATTTTCAAGGTCCAAGAGTAGGGGGACTCCCAGATCCCACATTAGTTCAAAGAGTTAAAACATTCAGCAAGCTAAACTCCTTTCTTTGGCATGTCTATCAAAGTCTTTGAGCCTTTAATGTAATTGAAAACAATTGTCCCAGTGGGGAGGTCTAACAGTCTGACCAGTTGCAGTTAAACGCTTGAACTGCCTGAGAAAACTAGAGGGGTTATAAGAATTCAAGGGTAAACTACATGACACAGTTCTGCTGATAATAATGCTCCAGAATTTATATTTATTAATATTGCTTTCTTTTGGTCAGACTCCCACAGGAAATCCTGAGGAGTACGTGTCTCTGGCATGTTTTATCTTAGATAGTCCCATCCTTGCAGTATTGCGTGCTGATAGCAGGACAGAAGACTACCTTTGAAAATCTCTGGTCTTTATAGAAGCTGCGGATGACAACAAACAGGACCTTCAACACTCTGGGAAGACAATCCATCTACTTTCCTTAGTTATCATTAAAATGTCTTTTAGACATAGGTCATAACTGGAAACCTATAAAGGATGTCTGTGTATTAGGCACTTCCCACAAAGCCTGGTCCCTTGTGATTATAATTTATCGCATTGTTCTTCTGGTTACAAATACTGCTGATATGTGTCATTACTGCAGAGCACTGCTCATAACATTTTGACTTTACTCCAAACACTTTTTTTAAATTCTGAGTTTCCCATAAAGGACCCACTCCTGAAGTTTTTAAAGACACCCATTACTTCCAAGTTTTTAAGCCTGTTTTAAAGGTTGTTAACTATTTTATTTTCCTGTTAAATGTTCACTTACACTGACAAATAGCTTGATGGAAAGCTTCACGCTCCTCTCCCTGGTCCCTGGGATGTAACAAAGAGCAATTATGGTGCATAAAATCATACAGTCTTATCAGTTTATAGGGCAGTTTATAAATACTCAATCTTCTTAAAAGCCCTGTCTTGACTAAGACTGGTGTTGCTAACATTGTATCTTAGCGGTGTTCTCTTTGAAAGACTTGCTGGTCTTGCTTTTTTTAAAATGTCAAACAACTTTTTAATTTGCATGTTTACTGGAGAGGAAACAGCATAATTATTGTTTTAGTCTAGCCTCCTTGCTAGGGTGAACTTACTTGCTGCAAGCAATGCTTAATCTCTAGCCACAGGCAGCCAAGTCCATTTTGTGCCAGTCTTTCTAGGAAGAAAAGGTTTACAGCATCACAGCAAATATTGCTTTTCTGCATATGTGTGTATGCATGTGGGTGTGTCTCGGCCCAAGCCCTCAACTGCTGGACACCTTGATCAGTTTTAACAAAAATTGACCCAGCAGCAGCAGCTGCCTCACAGGCAAAAAAAAAAAAAAAAAAAAAGTCATTCCAGTTCCATGGAAATAATTGATAAGGTAGAGAAAAGAAATTGTATTAATCTGTTCCTGAGGAGGAGGCTGATGCCTGACCTTGTTCCTTATGGGACATTGAAGAACCCACCTCACAGCACAAATCTTTCTCTTGGCTGCTCCTGGAGCTTCTCTATCTGCACAGCTGGAGCATGTAAAGAAGCAGCAGAGCAAATGTTGCCTTCGCCTGGTTTGCCCTGCTGGAGGCAGAGGGATGTATTTCAGTATTGTTTGCTCCATCAGTACCAATTTACTTAATCACACAAGTGGGTCACAGATTTCTACACTTGTGCTGTGGCATTAGCCCAGGTTAGGCCTAGATGCCATTAGCATCCAGACTGCACTTCTGCACTGTGCAAAGCCCAGACCTTCACTAAGTCACCCCTGTCCTGAGCTCATAACTGAGGCATAAAATACTTGAGCACACACTCAGGGTTGTGCATCTGGATCAGCAGGCTTTAGGAACTCTGTACCTATGTGTTTCAGGTGGGGATGCGGACAACTGACACCTTGATTCCCGGGACCCTGTCCCACAAGCCACTCTGTAAGGAGTAGCAAAGCCTGGCAATGAACAGAGGACAAAATAAGGACGGACACTGGAAGGTAATATTCATTGCAGGAGTATCAGTTTGCAGGCATGAACAAAGGAATGTTACACGTGTGAAAATCTGATGTAGAAACCAAGTAAAAAAACCTGTATTTTGCATTCAGACATTCAGCACTCTCCATCTTATTCTGAGAAGCACTATAATAAATTTATTTCTTAGAAAGCTAACTTTGACACTCACCTTCTCCTATATGCTACTTTCTGTCTCATCCTTCTTTTTTACTTCTGCTTCTTCTCTTCCTTTGACCAAAAGAAGTCACTGTTCCCATCAGAAAGACATCTTGTCTTCTGCAAGCTAGGGAGTAATGGGGGGCGTGGGGGGAGGAGGAAGTGAAAATGAGAGATCTCTACCCCATCTGTCTGATTCCTCTCACTAAACAATGAATTTGAGAAATGTAGGAAAAATGAAAACCAAAAGATAAAAGTTTAAACCTAAAGATAAGCTGTGCTTTCAGATATCTGAGTAGAGAGAGAACTGTCCCTTTTTGCATCTTGGGATTTCACAGCATCTTAAAACAAACAAGCAAAAAAACCCACCCTTCACCTATGCTCAGGAAATGGAGACATTCCCTCTCCTTGTTCCCAGATGGCACCACAGCAGTTTCTGTAAAAGTAGTGAAAGAAAAAAATATATCATTTTGCTGATGTGTGTATAGGCTGAAGACTGATCCAAGGAACATTAAAGTCCCTCTGGCAGGACTGCCAGTGCCTGCAGTGGGCTTTGGATCAGGCTCCGTGGGATACTCAAAAGCACTCAAAAGGAAATTATTTTCCCCTATCATGCCCTCCTCGCAGCAGTTCCCACAAAGCGCACAGCTCACTGCCTATTTTGACAGAAGCCCTGGAAACAGCATGTATAGTATTAGAAAGCCAGATGACAGAAGGCGCTGTATTTTGCCCTTTGATACATTTCCAGTAGAAATGTGTTGGTTCCTTTCCCCTAAATGTTTTTGGATCAATTTCATGCAGAACTGGGGGCCTTTACAGGGGCAAGCAGCCCCTCTCCCTTTACACCGAAGGTGCTACAGCAGGACGCTGTGCTGAGCTCTGCTGAGAAAGGTGGTGGATGGTGCCGCAGGGACAAAGGCTGTGTGATGGCAGGGGCCGGGAGGTGCAAACTGCAACTCCACCCAGGAGTTCTAGAGACTCCCAGTGACTTAGATCAGAACACGACTGCCTCAGAGAAAGAGGAAAATAAGGTGGATGTAAAGAAGAGAGGGAAACTTAGATGCAGGCTGGCTTGCATGGGGGCCCCCAGCACATGAATACAAGAATTCCACTGGCCTTGTGATGTTTTGAAAAGTAAACTATGGAAGAAAGACTAGAAACTTCAAAGAAATTCCTGATTTGGAAATTGTCTGATGTAAAAGGTGTTAGCATAGAGGAGGGTAGAGAAATAGCCTGTTCTCAAAGTCACTCTACAAGAGGTCAAATGTTGGTCTGGCTCATATGGCCATTCTTTCCAGTTGTACAGTATATTGTGTAAACTAAATATAATGTAAAGATGCAAAAGCTTCCAGAAATGTCATCTTACAGACATTTGCTTGGATGCAATCCATGATTATGTGAAAACATTTACTTTGAGATCTAAAAGCCATGGGTTACG
This sequence comes from Falco peregrinus, assembly GCF_023634155.1. Classification (NCBI taxonomy): domain Eukaryota; kingdom Metazoa; phylum Chordata; class Aves; order Falconiformes; family Falconidae; genus Falco; species Falco peregrinus. The sequence continues at coordinate 37,633,898 of NC_073727.1, forward strand.
TGGGTGTTCTGTACATTTTGCATTGGAACTTACGCTATAGAGCCAGAAAAGGCTGAGAGTCTTAATTTGAAATTACTTGCATTGGTATACTGCCCTGTGCTGTACCCCAATGTAAATGCAGGTGAGTATACGTGACAAAAAAAGAGGATAGTTCTTGACTTATTCAAAAGAACTGACAGAAATCTTTACATGGACCTCAGTCAAATGTCTGCTGCCAATCTCATGCTTGCAATTGCCCCCAAGAATGGGTTACTAAAAACATCTCTAAAGTAAGAAGATATGGGTAGATTTTTCAAAAAGGTTGATAGTTTTTGTCTGACTTTTGAGCTGGGTTTGCCAGTAAGTTCTCACATGATAGGGCATGCACGACATTAGGCTCAGATAAGGTCGTGCCTTTTGAAGAACAGAGGCTAGAAAATGCCTTCTTAGTGACCACAAATGAATAGCAGAGTTATTCTATTAAATCATTACCTTGCAGCTCCTGTAACAAGCACCAAAACAACCTGGGGTGCAGGCTTTGCTGTTTCTCAGTCTTGAGCATATACCTGTGATAGGCTGGACCAAGCAGCCGTGCTGCAGGGGCAGCAGGTTGCAGACAGCGATGTACATATGTGTCAGGACTTAGTGACTCATCTGGCTGTACTCTTGAGACTATTGAATTTTTCACTTATAAAGGTATCTCACTATCCCTTTACTGTTTATAATTCACTTTATATTTAACAAAAGAGAAAAGTTAAGGAGCTATCCTCCCCATGCAGTCAATACAGAGATGTCCTAGAGCTGACTGTACTAGTTCCAGAATTGCAAACTTAATAGCCACATCTTTTAAAGCTCAGCTAAATAGATTATGCTGTCATGGTTAAACATACTCTCTGGGGACCTCATCTAGTGTGATTATACAGAGTTGTACTGTTCTAGGTAATGAAACAGTTCTCTTGTAGCCAGCTAGAGAATCTAGAGCACCAGGTGTAAAGGTGCCCTGAAACGTACTCAGTAGTCTTCAGCGACAGCCAAAAACTTGTCCTTTATTCTCCCAGTGCTTTTGGATCTCAAATATTCTTACTATAATCATTTGAACAGATCATCTGTGCAAATCCTGAGAAGTCTGCTCCAATGAGTGAGAGTACAATGGGTTTGAAGCCAGTTTGCATCTCCCTGTCATCCTGAATGAATATCAGAGGCACTGGGGAAAGAGAGGTTATCTTCTAGTAAAATGTATTTCATCATTATACCCTTAGCCTGAAAACAGGCTGGATTGCTGTGAAGTCACTGTACCCAGCTGTGACGTAGAGAAGTAAGAGTTTAGGGTACTGGAAGTTTTTTGAAAGGCTTAAAATATAAATAGAATTCCCAGAACACGGATTTTGGGTGTGAAATGAGCACAATAGTAATTATTGAAAATTTAAAACAGTGAAAGAATTGAATTAATAAACACCCATAAAACCCCCAGAAATCTCATTTGGATGAGGTTTTGCAACCCTTAGTGCTGGTGCCAGTGCAGCTGCACGTGGGATAAGCTGCTACATAAATGGAACCCAGGGGCTGTGTCCTGGCCCTTGGCTATCTGCATTCACAGGGCCATGAAGTTTTAGCAAGATTCAGACTCCTCCAGGCATCTGGATACAAAACAGATTTAAAAACTGCAGTCTCAATATCCTGATAATCAAAACATGAAAGAGGTCACATTTAAGCTATTTATAGCAATAATCATCTAAAAAGGTCAGGAATAAATTTTGGCTCTCTTCTAGTCAAAAGATTCTTACCATTTGTGTTAGTAGATAAGGATTCACAGAAGGAACTTACTTCAATTTAAGAAAGTCAGTCACATGGCTTGGCCAGTGTATACTCTTTTTCTTAGTACTGTTTATGCCAAAACAAGAATCAGACAGTTAGAAACAGAAATGTATGCATTTTGTTTCTTTCAACATCAGAAAACATTTTTTCAAAGCAAAACCTGAAAGCCTAAAGAATATAAAATCAATGAGTCAATATCTTTCCTGATGTCATAGCTAGAATTTATGTTAGAGGTATGGATTTAGCCAAATAGCTTTTCTCAAGCTGATGAAATAAATTAAATGGCATGTGACATAGCAGAGAACTTTACTGCATAAAAATTGATCACCTCTTCAAATGCTGGTTGTCAAGAATTCCTAATCATGTCTTACTTTTCCCTTAAAAAAAAGCCACTGCATCACAGATCTCATGAAAGGCACCTCTGCACTTACTGGCAGTGCCTGTACTGTATTACAGATATCTGTCTGTGGACAAGAAGGTCAGAGTTAATTCAAACCCCAAAACCATCGCTTTAATGTGTTAACCACTTATCTTTGCAACACGCTGGGATGAAGTAAAATGCACATTTTTTACTTCACATCCTCAGAAACGGGTTCTGGATTTCCACTGGAGGCTGTGTGAAGATTTAATCATAACTGTGAAAACTGGCAGTGTAGGTGTACACTTGCATTTAGTGAATATATTTGTGACAGCGAACGGGATAAAATGGACCCAATTAGCACAAGTGAATGTTTTGATCTCCCATTATACTCAGGCATATATGGATTCGGTTTCTAGTAGAGCAGGCTAAAACTTGTACTGAGGCCTTTGGTTTATGTTCACTTTAACATTTTGAGCCAACATTAGTTGAGGTCACCACTGAAAATAACAGTACTGTTCTACTTGTTCATGCCCCAAGAGCATCTTCATGTTCTGCACCAAAGATGCAACAGAAATCTAAACAAAATCAAAACTTTTTGTTTGTTTGTTTATCAAGCAGTAGAGACAGGGCAGCACAGAACTGCTGGCTTCTGTGGTTGTTCTAGCTTGGTTTGGTTTGGTGTATATGCAGCCAGAGCCTCTGTTACACCAACCTGAAATCCCTTGCTGTCACAGTGCCTGCAGGGTACTCTCATTTGCTGCACATTCAGGTAATGACCCCTCCTATTTCAGGAATGGATGGCTGCTTCTCAAAATGGATATTTTCTGTGGAAAAGGTTCTACTTGGGGGGGTGGGGAAGGGAGAAATTACCTCTAGAAATTAAGAAATTCATGAATACCTGAAGCGCTCACTCATTCCCTGCAAGGAAAATGGGAAGCTGAGAAGTTTATCATTTGGACTGACACTAGCAACACTGCTGATAGACATAAATCTCAGGTGGAAGTTGCTGCACCTCCACGTCTAGTTGGCACCACTAGTAGAAACACAGGAAACAGCAGGGGGAAGTGGCTGTAATTAAAACCTTGATTAGTTGAGGGTTTGTTTAGTTTCAGTTTTCCAAAATCATGACCCACACTTAGCTTTGAAATTGCATCTGGATCTCAGTTCTGTGTAAGTTCATCGCTTCTCAATGGTGCCAACCTTGTGTTTTCACTACCTGTGTTGCAAAGCTTGGTACTGTTATCAAAACCCCGATCCTAGAGATAGCTTGCAATAAAAGCAGCTTTCATTAACTCTAACCAAAATGATACTTACAGTGGCAAAGAGTAATTTGTAAGTAAAATCTATCTTTGAGGCTCAAAGACCTCAAAGTACAAAAGGCAATGCCATCTAGTTATGACAGCCAAATTCCCTATACAATATAACTCCCCAAATAACTAGTAATGATTCCAAACTGGATTTTCTTCCTAATTTAAAAGGGGAGTAGAAAAATTACTCTTTATTTTGCAGTTTACCCTCTTAAATCCTAATAATTAGGCATTTTACAGTTTATTTTATAGTTATGTATAAACACTACTAGCTTGTGCTTTTAATGATCTCTTTGTAGTTTCTATATTTTCGTGCACTTTACAATTATAAGCTTTCATTCCTGGCATTTCCATCTGCTTCCAGACATACACTTCTAATACCAATGTTAATAAATCTTTCTTCTCCCACTGACAACGTGGAAAGAGGGCCAACCCAAGATGCATGAACCACTTCTGTTCCCTCATTTTAAGGAAGGTTTATAGGTTATGTTGTCTCGCTTTCTGCCTTGTCCCTCTGCCTAACATTTAGATCCACACCTAAAACAGTGCAAAAAGGCTGCATTCGTATCAGTCAGTGCAATCCCACCTGTGTCCGCACTGGCTGATGTATGTAAATGTTCCCTTTCTACGATGGCATCGTTTTGCTACAGAAACCCCCCCCAGGCTTCTTTCTTACTTACTCAGTTACAGATCTAGACATAGCTTATTGCAGGCTACTCAGCTGTGAGAGGTCTCTGAAAGAATGACTAGGCTATAAACTAAGCAACGCCTGAGAAATGAGGCTCCTGACCATCCATACTGCTTAATTGCTTGCTCAATCCGTAATTTTGGTTTTAGACTGCTCCAGCAAGCTTCCTCCTGGACTGTGCCCGGGTACAGTTGTGTCAGCTCTTCACTCCAGGGACCACTCCTAAATGCTTCAAGATGTACCATGTCTGTCCTCCCGTTCATGGTCTAAAGCACCAGGTTAGGTGGCCATCACAATACTTTGGACATCTGAAATTAAAAAGCCTATACAAAAGGACATTTGTATTTTAGGGCCATAGAGGACCCACAGAACTGTTACGTCACGGGGATGTGGTCAGTCTACTCCAGAGCAAGGAACTCTGAGCAGGGCAGACACAAGTCTGCTCATACTGCTCAGATCCCTGACCCTCTTTTACTTAGCGACATAGGTACAGCCTGCACGGTTCAGTGCTGAAGCTCTCACCTTGGATATCTGCGGCATTAAGAACTAAGATTTTTTTCTGTACCCCATGAGAAAACCTGTGGAGTTTTTTTCATTTCACTATTTTTTCCAAATAGAAAATCTCTCTATCTATATACTTACTACTCTTCTACTCCAAACGCTTTGTTCCCATTACTCTGATGGATCATGGTTTTTTCAGCTCTTTCCTGAGTTTCTGTCTTATCAGGCTTCAGTGCAGGTCATTAGTCTCTAATGAATTTTATAGGTATTCTGGAGAATGTTTCTAATATGTTACAAAGATTCTGATAAGCTCTTTATTCATTATCCATCCCAAAGCGTGACTCTCTGGGGGTGAAACCACTTCTCAGGGTCGTTAGGTTGTTTAATGGCCATGTATTTATTTCTTAAAGGTCAATAAGAGCAAACTAGCTAGGCTGTAAAGAAGTAACATAATTGTACCCATTGTTTAAAACCTGATGCAGTAGTGAGGGTAGTCAACAGAAAGATGGAAAATGCCAGTCCTTTTTTGCTGAAGATATTCTGAGAACAATCATGAGGACATGGAGCTTCACATAGTTACTGCGCTCTTTTCAAAGAGATTTTCACTTCCTTGTGTTACATGCTGTACAAAATGGACTGAAGCAGTTAAACAATCCAAATGACAATAGGTGATTTTTCCCTGTGTATTATTTTTCCCCAGAACAATCTACATCGAAGTGGAGCAGCACCACTTTTTTTTTCACCCTATCCAAGAAGATTTCTCTACGACTTTCCCCCCTCCCCCCGCCCCCCCCACCCCCCCACTCCCAATGTTCTGAAGCTTGGAGCTGTGAACTGGGGTAAAATATAATAGCAACAAAGAGTCTCTAACTGATCCTTGCTGGAAAAGGAAAAGTTTTTCAGAGTTCGTTCTAGTGAGACATCTAGCTGCTTTTCTGTGCTAGTATCAGTGCGAAACAGAAATAAAATGGTTGCATCCAGAGCTGAAAGATTCAGCTGCAATTAGGCATAATTATATTTTTATTTATCAGTATGAGTACACGGAATAATTACATCCCTGTTGGGGGCCCTTGTAGTCTAATACTTGCCTAAATTCAAATGCACAGGTTCTAGCAAAAATAATCAGGTTATTCTCATCCTTAAGAGTTAAGTGCTTTTCTGGAGTAGAATCTGTGTAAGAGAAAAAGGGCCAAGTCTATCCAGCTGCAAGCCTAGTGAGCTTACGCCAGGTTTGAATCTGGTCCAGGAAAGATAAATGGCTGCATATCCATAATTTACAGGACTATAAATATCAAGAACGCTGCTGATGTCATACCAGGGTGCGCAGCCCTCCATCAGGTAACATTTCCGTTGGCTATGAGATGAGTGCCTTTCAGAAAAGGACTACAGGACTGAGCTGTCACAGCCAATTTTAAAATTTTCTCCTTCAGACCCCGTATATCCCAGTTACTATAATTTTTTCCATTGATGGGGTTTGGTTTTTTAGCACTGGTTTTTTTATTACATGGTGGGACTGTATCAGTTTTAGCATTGGAAAGATTAAATGCTGTCTATCATGTTACCCACGTAAGTCTTTGCACTGGAGTCTTTATTGAGACTGCCAAGGGCTAAATTTTGGGCTGACCCATGCAGTTGTTGGGCTCAAAACAGAAGAGTGGCACCTGGAGGGGAAGAGAGACACAAGAGGGGCAAAGGGGCAAGTACTCATTCATGGTCTGAAGTTACTAAATCTTAATAGTTAACAACTGCTTTGGTTCCAGTTCTTAGCATGTTCAATCTGTGCCTCCAAAAGAGAATATAAAAGGTCAAAAACCTAGACACTGCTTCTTCATTATAAAGACAAAGTTTTAAAAAGTCCAGGGCTTTTATTCTGAAATTTATTATGCATTCTTTATTTTGGCAGGTCTGAGATAAACCAGCAAACATACTAATGAAGACAAGAACTGTCCTGAGGAAATACTTCCTATTAGTTAATAAGCAGAATAGTGGCCTGGATTAGGAAGGAACATGACAACATTGTTGAAAATGAAGATGTGTATCCTAAGTGAAGCCAATGGGTTCACAGAAGCCAGGACTGTAACCTGCTGCTGCACATCAAGATTCCGGGAGAGGAAATGAACATTAAGCGTGGTAAGAACAATAATACACCAGGGTGAGATAAATTCACTTCTTAACTGCATTACATCTCAGAAATTTTAAAGTAGCATTTCTGTACTGAGAGAGACTCCAGAAGATCGGCTGTCTGATGCAACGCTGCCTTCCAAATGGAAAGATGATTGTCAGCTCTCTGGTTCACTAGCTTTTATCTTTGCTGATAAATGAATGTTAAGTGGTCAGTTGTTGACAAAAGCCCTCTTTTTAATTGGATACGTGAACTGGACCTTACATAACCTGGCAACGTCCTATCATCCCTGGACCTTATCACTCAGATAAAACCATCCTGGCTTATTCAGGAATGTGGGTGTTCAGCATCTACATTTTTTGCTATTTGGAGGGGAAGATAATAGATGTATATGCTCTGATATAAAGAGAGAAAATCTTCCAAAGTTTTGGTTCAGTAGAAATTTTCCCAAAATAGGCAATAACCAAGAGAAACCACATTTGAACCCAACTAGATAAAGTTATTTAGCTCACGCTTTGTCCCACTGGAACTGATTTGCCCTCAGGTCTGGAGGAAGATATGATCAAGCACACTGAGAGCTGTTTGTGAGAGACCAGGGAAAGGCCAAGAAGCCCCTTAGCTGAGGAACACTGCTGTCACTCCATTTCTCCATGGGCCTCCTGGGGAAAAGTTGTTCAGGATACCACTGAAGAGACTATGCTAACAGCTGCCCAATCTTTCTTCACTTGTGGTGGGTCCACTAGTAAAAGGAACTTGCCAGCATTGTCTCTTTTTTGAACAGAGCTCCAAGATATATTCTAAGAGAATCTCAGCTGCTGTGAAAGCTCGAGTTCATGAACTGCATATTTTTTCTTCCTTTTTGTTTTGTCTTCTGGATTTCTTATTAGCTGCTGATTTATCTCTTGCTGGGAAATCTCCCAGTCTTTTTAAATACTTAAATTTTTGTTGTGGAATTGCTGCAGGTCTGTATGAGGTCAGTCAAAGTCTCCATCATAACAGATAATACTGCAGACACTCCTCCTTCAGCCTCAGGACAGCTTCAGCTGTTCTCTACAGAGATGACAGTTCCAACCTAGTCCCAAGTCCTTGCCATCACCCCACTGCTACCAGTGCTGTTCTACACAGGAGATGGCAGGCTGACCAGTGAACTCTCCTCACCCAGAATTACACAGGACAGCCAAAATAAAATTGGTGGTTTCACATATATGTCATTGCTAACTTAGCCCATTTCATGGGAAGTGCTCACACAAGATGGGTTACCAGAAGACCTGAAAGAAGCCTATCTTCTAGGAGAACGGTGATAAGCAGCAGGGGGACAGCAAGGGCAGATTCCATCTCCCTTAACATAGCTGGAACTGGAAAGGACCTTTCTCCATGGACAAATTGTCCCTCCATTTGAAACAATCCTAAGCATTCACTAGAGAATGAGGTCAGCCTGCCCCTCACTCACAACATGCTGTTGCCTTCTCATGCCTCGTCATGACGCTTTTGAGCGTCTTGGTCTTTTATCAGAAAGATAAACTTCCAATTTGAGAAGGACTGAAATAGGACCTGGTTTATGGTTTATGTTAATAGTCCATGGAACTCTGAAAAGACAGCTTCTGGGAAAGAAAAGTGACCAAATTCTGCTCATCAAGAGTGCTCTCCTGGTGTCTGTTGTGTAATACCATTGCTTGATGCCGTTCCAGATGACAAAATCATCATAACCAGAACAGAGTTCAAAGAAGAGAGACTGATAATTGGCCTGGTCTTGATTTGATAGCTGCATTGCTTAATTCCTAATTTATTTTGATGTTAGTTTTAATGGTCCAGACTGAGTGATAGTCTGGGAGTTCTTTCCTGGGTGTTAATGGATTTAAGTTGCTGGGTTTTTCTTTTTGTTCTTTTTATCTATTTTGCTATATTTCAGCTTGTTTTACAAACATAAAAAAGTTATTAATAAAGTAAATAATTTCTGTCATTGAACAAAACAGTCCAGAACCTTTAAAGAACTGAATAGATATTATCCAGCCAACTTAAAAGCTTATATTTAAATCTTACTTTGTCAACTCAATTAAATCACATGTTCTTACATGTTCTATTGCTTGAAAGTTGTTTCCTTTGAAACTTTCCTTTTTATGCTTCCATGCAGGAAATACGATAAACTTGTTTATTTCATTTGTCAGTTTTACATTTCTGAATTTCTTCATCAAATCTGTTATCTCCCTTAAGTAACCAATCCTTGCCCAAGTTAAGTACAGAGTGGGGAGTGGTTTTACTGCTGTACTTGCAGTGCCGGAAAGCAAGACAAGCAAAGAGCAAGCAGAGATGCTGGCTTCTGAGAACTACAGGAAAAAGAAGACATTAAATGAGCATTTTATTTTTGAGTCTATTCTGCAGAATGAGAAAGCCCAATATTTTTAGGATCATGGGATAATTCAGGTTGGAACAGACCTCCAGAGGTCAAATGGCTCAATTTTTCCAGTCCAGTGATGCACCACAGTCAAATAATTGCTTATCGCTTACTACTTTTCCTGGCCTTTTATTTCTTCATTAAATCTACCTTCTATCGCTTCTTAAATTGAACTGGTCTTGGCAAGTCATTAGCATTTGCATAACAGGAGTAAACTTTATTTATCGGTGAATTGGAAGCAGCTTATAAGAAACAAACAATCTGTAGGCTGGAGATCTGCTGAAATCAGCAGAAGGATAATTTTTTTAACGTGTTTGTGAAGGGGACCCTGACACATGTGGAAGCCTCTCTTTCTTTGAGCAGTGTGGGGTTTTTCAAACTCTTCAGCATTCACAGAGGGGAAGGCAGTGGTAGGACTCAGGCAGTAACAAGTCCAGATGAAGAAGAGCAACAACAGCTTTCCACAGCTCCAGTCTGAAGGGGAAGGAAGGCTGGAAATCCCCAGGATCTCTTCAAGTAAGAAGAGTTATGTAAAGAAAAAGTAGGTGATAACTGGTTGAGAAAAACACAATTTCAGGATGTTTTTATCATGCCATCATTTTCTAGCAATGAATCTCTCCACTTATTACCCTGAAGAGGAGAGACATTTTCTACTATGGAAATGCTGGTAGGGCTATCCATACCTTTTGTTCTTTGGAAAAGACAAGAAACTCTATGTATAGATTCAAAAAATTTTTTTGCTAATGCCTGGTTTTCATCATGCGTAGATGTCTTTTCCAAGGTCTACTTTGCTGGCATAATTTCTTCTGCTGTAATGCCTCTGGTGAGTTTTCAGAGATGAATACCAAAGTTTTCTCCATTTTCATTAAAGTAGCAGGGAGTGGGCACAACTATAGTGTAAATGAAGTTACTGAACTTATTACTGACCAATGCTAGGAAGAAACCTCCCAGAAAGTCTGTGCCCAAGCAGTCCATGAGCAGATGAAAGGTACAAGAAGTGTTCAACAACATGCACTGACCACCAACTAGTTAGTGAAGCAAGGCTGTCAAGCAAAACTGGGCAAACTGCAGCCCCATTGTTTTTTTTAGTATTGTGTAGGTAAGCCTTGGTGTTTCTGTTTATGTGGCTGCCAGCCAAAAGTGTTTAAACGGCCTTTTCAGACTGTAGCAAGGAAAAATATTTCCTTCCCTGCTTGAACTTGGGGGTCTAACAGATTTGCCCTTTCTATTTAGATGGCAGAAAAATTGGGATTAGGACTTCCCATTTCCTTAGCGCTTGCACAGTTTATATCACAAATACACACTGATTAATGCCTAGGACTCTACACACAGAACAAGTCCAGATTTCATAAAGATTGTAACAGGATTTTATCAGTCATTAACCATGAGTATTTCTTCCTACTATAAGTTTTCTTTCCCATGCAAAACATACATACACGTGAATGCATTTTTAAGGAGTTGGGAACTATTCAAAACAAAAGTTATTTTGAGGGTTAGGAAATAGCTTGTCTTGCAGCTGCCAAGTGATTTTGGAATAACTCTTTACATGATGGAGTGGAGAGAAAAATGAAGACAAAAACATCAGCCCTTTAGTTCAAGGAGACTAGATGCTTGGGGGTTGGGGGAAGAGAAGGGGGAGGGGATAGAAAAAGAAAGAGAGAGAGAGAAGATGAGAGGGAGAAAGCTTTTCGTCTTACGCTTCTGCATCCAGATCCCCCTTTATTTTCCATTCTGAAGCTGGGCAGAGGAGCTCCAGCCCATTCTGACTGTGCCCCTTGGCAGGCTAGACGAAAAAGGCGGGCAGCCCTTCTCCTGGATCTTCCCTTCCTCCACCTTGAGCAGATTTGACAGAGAGAAGGAACATGTTCGATGATGGGCATGTGGAAACGTCATTACTCATATTTAGATGTTTATTAATGTACAAAGTAGCTCTCAGTGCCAGACACAGGGCTGAGGTGAAACATTTGAGCTTCATTCAAAACTAGGGACCTTCAGCTGGTATAAATCAGGTATAGTGATACATCCCAGCTGAGGCTGCAGTGCCAGGACTCATCTCCAGAATGTGTAAAGTTCGTGACTTATATTTAGGATATTATAAAATGTTCATAAATAGCTGCAATATGTGAGCATTGAATAACACTGAAATAAAACTTTTCCTTTGATTTATTTTGTGCTTATTTTGTATTTTAAAAGAGGAAAAAAGGATCCTTCTCTTTACATTCAGCACACTACTGTTCTTTCTCTATAGGGTGAGTAGCTATCAAATTCCTCACAGGGACAAATGAGAGATGGAAACCCTTAGAATGGGCATAGCCATCCATGCTGAACACTTACTGTCTCCAGCCTTGCACCATGTGAATGTTGCATGCAGATATGAAAGTTTTTACAAGCCTCGATGCTGCTTTGCTGTAATATCTTGGACTACACTAGGGGATAAATCAACAAAAACAAGGCATCACTCTTCCTTTCCTTCTTCCCCTTAAAAACCAACAGGCATTTTTTAGAGGAGTAAGGATAAAACTTCTGCTTTAGTGGTGCTTACCTGAGGCCAGAACACCACACTGGAACTTCCTCAGAATAGTATCTTCATCTTACAGCACCTAAAAAAATATAAAAGATTAGACATTAATAGTTAACAGTATTACAGTATAAAATTGTTAAAAGTCAGTGTCACACTGTCTGTAAGTCTTCAGCTTTCCAAATATTATTATGTAAGCTGAACACCCTCCAAAACTTGGTGACTTTTTATCATCTCCCAAAATTATTCTTTTCCCCAGAACATTAGATTATACTTTCTGGAGGTGGATGATACATAATACATTTAGGATGGTTAAGCTGAGCAATCCTGTGGACGGGTTAATTTTTATGTATTTAGGCAGTCAGAGAAATTGGTTTTGAAAATACTTTCTTTTCTTTTCCTAAGCTTAGCAGGAAAATTAAGCTCTGGGATAAAGCTTATCAGTGTAAAGTTTACAGAGGAAAAAGGGAAGAGAAGGAAGGAGAAAGAGTACGGGAGTAAAAGAAAAACAAGGAATGAAGCCTTTTAAAATTGCTTGAGTATAAGGTGAATAGCCACTACTTCTTAAGCCAAACAACACCAGTCATCTCTACTCCTCCTTGATATCAGGACACACAGCTTATGGTGAAAATAACTCCTTTGCTTTACCCTTAATGTGAAACATCTTACTTGGGTGTTGCTGTAGAGCCAAAAGTCAGGGAGAAGAGATATATTCTGCAAGCAGGGAGGAAGAGGCACTTAGGGCTTGTCCTCAAAAGAAATCTCACCAAGTGCCTTCACCTTGGCATTGTCAGGCCAGCAGGAGATGCTACACTGTGGGAAGCCTGCTGTGTGGCATTTCATGTTATCAAAACCAGTCCCCACGTGTGATATCTGACCTGTGACAGACAAAGCCTTGTCAAAAATGGTGGGGACAGTAAGTGTGGGGTCTTGTTCAGGCCCAGCCTGCTGCTTACACAGTGAAGCACTCCTAACCCTAGCAGCTGCAGCCGATTTTCACAAATATCTGACAAGTTTCTTTGGCTCCCTGCCAGTTTGAGATGTACCCAACACTTCTTCTGTCCTTCCCCTAGCTCCACAATCCTTTCTAACTGCTGCTTAAAACTTAGACACGTACCAAATGAGGCTTCTTTCCTCCCCTCAATGTGCAGACATCCCACCCCAATTAATTAACCCACCAGTGGCTTCATCCCTACGAAGCTTGACTTCCCACACTTTATCCCCCTCACTCAGCTTAAAGACATCAGCACATTCCTGATTTCATCGCTTGTTAACTCCCTTTTGCTAATACCCAGTGCATCCTCTCTCACTGGCCTGCTCTGATTTGATATGACTTGAACTATCATGCAAAAAGTCTTGAAGGCTGTTTATGTGCTCGACTGCCATTATGGCATATAAAAATGTTTAAAGTTATGTCTTAGCACTGCTTCTGTATGCAGAATTGAGAGGCTTTCAGACCTTCTCAGGTTGTGTTGTTATGGTGTTCATCTTGTAAGCACCTGGTAAGTAGCTGCAAAGCCTGAGAGCAAGACCTCTGCTGTTTTGTGTTTGATTACCAAAAATTAATCCTTTGGCAAAGTGCCAGAGGAATTAATGACAGTGGCAACAGCATCATTATACAAAAACATCAGGCAAAAAGTGCTCTTCAGCAGCTATTAAAAAAAAAAAAAAAAAATAATCCCATGCAATGTAGCAGAATGAAGCATCTCCAAAAAGATGGTTAGCTATGCTACCAAACTCTAGAAATTATGATACTTTAACAAAAAATATGGGTTTAACTCTTTATTTAAATTTTTGAATGACAGAGAGTATTTCAAGAATCAAAGGGTTCTCCAGAGATCATCTGCAACATTCCCCTGCCTAAGTACAGATTCAGTTAAATCTGTTTCATTCCAGACACTTGCTTGTTCAACAGGTCCTTAAAAACTGTCACTGATGAGGATCCCCCGGTCTTCTTTTGACGTAAGTCTCTCCTTTTCTTGAAATAGGTTGCAAAGTGTTTGGCATTGCATTCATTAGAGAGAATTTAAGCTCTTTACTCCAAGAAGCTAGTGTAGAGGTAGACAGATAGCCGCAATAGCTGCCTAGAAAAGAAGTCTGGAGGACAGGAAGCTAGGAAACAGTAAAACCGTCAAACACTGAAAAAATCAAGGTAATAATATTCTACAAAGTGTCAGGCATACCCAGCCTGGAAATTCTCAGGAAGCAGCCAAATGTCTAGATGTTCATTTGACTTCAAACTTTTTTGATTAAAAGTACTTAGACGATCAGACAATAACAAGCATTCCCATAAGATTTTTTTAAGCAATCTTCACATTCAACTATAATAAAAATTACTTCACCTGAAGTAATATAAACTCAAGTTCCTGGATTCAGGAATGTTTTAAGGTAAAATGAGTTCTTGATCCTTTTCACGCTATGCAAAAATATTCCAATCATTTCTTCAACTGGTAAAATCAAACAAATTGTGCTCTGACTTAACATCTACATGATGCTATTCTGGCTGATTTTTTCACTTGTTCATAGGAAACTCTGAAGAAGTCAGTATTTGTTTCTAAATCAATAACCTTGAGTTGTTGAGTTAGCACAGCTATCCAACCCCATAGTCATTGATGGCCGCACTTAAACAAAATGTTTGCTTATCTCATTTTATCTTCTTACAGAACTAATTATATTCACACTTTAAAGTCACTTCAAAATCAATTGAATAAACAGCTTTTTAAAGCTGTTGCTAGACCTTATGTTTAATAAATATTTCAGTATATGATCCTTTCCTCTCCAAACCAAATGGTCCACACCACTCCAGTGCTTTTCATCACTCCCAAAGTTTAAAGGACTCTAAAGGACTCTTCGTTTCATGTGACATCATTCACTGTATTTCTTGGGTCTCGATATTTATTGCAATTTTACAGGTATTTATCATATCAATGTCACCAGCCCAAGTTGGTATTGTTATTAGCCTTCTTTTCTGCTGTGGGCTTTCTAGGCTGCTTGAGGGGGAAAAAATTGACTCTGAATAGGATCACCTCAAGCCATTCCCTTTCTTTTCTTTAAGCCTTAGTTTCTGCCAAGGGCTGGATCGGAAGGAGGAAGAAATACATATGGGAAAGCTAGCAGTCCTGCCTGCTGGTTGCTAAGACATCAGCAGACAACTGTAAATTAGAGCAGCCTCTGCCTGTTACATTTTACAGCAATGTTCCTTTGAGCAAGCCAAAACCCGAAGATGTGAAGTTGCTGCTCACTTTGGGTTGTGAATAGAGGGGCACCACAGAGCTTTAACACAAAGATCCTAAGCAATATTTTTTTTTCTCCCTTCTTTCTCGATAAAAGAATGCCAGGACAAAGCTGTGAGAGCCAAGTGATAAATATTTACACCTTTCACTCTGAAATGCCCTCCATTTCTAGCATCTGCTGTGACCTTTCTCAGAAATGATCACACTCACGCTGCCACCAGTTGTGACTGGAACTAGGACTGCAGGAATGGGTCAGCAGCTGCCATGCAGTTTGGGGAAAGCTTTTGAAATGGAGAAGATATGTCCAGGCTGAAGTCCACATCTCATCTCCTAAACACTAGTTTTCAGATGTTGAATGTGGATCAACTTTGTTTTACACTCCAGGCAGCCAAGGCATTTATCCCTCCAGCCATTTCCCTTTTGAACTGCTGCAACAATCAATTCTGTATGTAGAAAGAGCTGTTGCTAAAATCATATTTTTCATTAAACACTGCAGAGAGCACCAGCCAGAAAGCTTTTACTGACAGGCGTTTCACATCTACAGAGTGAAAATGAAGCCTATGCCTGCAAAATACTTACTTACGGTCTAGCTAGATTTTGCCATATGAACAGTCTTTCACATTTGTATTTCCTCTTGCTTCCTTTGAAACCAACACCAAAACTTCCAACTAAATGAGGGTTGTATACTGTTCATAACTTGTTGTGTGCTCACTGTCAGAAACCATTGTACTCAACAGTAAGAAAAGCTTTCAACATACCTGTAACTGACACATTTGTTAGAAAGCAAAACATGTGGTTGACTTCTGATGGTCAGTGTGTTGCCTCTTCATTGTAAAATATAAGTAACAATAACATAAACCAGCCTTGTTTAAACTCTTGTTTATAAAATTCAAGTAGTATTACTTCTTTTTTTTAATAGCTGTCCTAGAATAAGCATTAAAGTAGCTTTCATACAACTCATAATGCCAAAAAATAAATGCAATTCTGCACATTCTTTCCTAAGAGCATCCACAAATGACGTGCAAGGCACACACATTGGCTGGAGGCCATAAGCAAAAGCATTGTGTTAAAACTTTGTATGACATCAAGCCAAAAAACTACTTAGCATTTGTATCTCAGATCTCAATTGAAATATGAATTAAATAATCAAATCAAAACAAAAAGCATAAAGCATGCTACATCACACGACTTTAGTTACACACACACACACACGTGTAAGTGGTGTGGATCTGTGGTGACAGATACAACCTCGATGCGCATGTGTGTGCACATGCACACACAAATGTAGGACAGAGAGAGAGAGAAAAAGAAATATTTTGAGAATATGTTCAGAATAAAGCACATCCCTTTGCCAATATGTGGATGATATCCCAGATGGACTCCCTCTGGTGTTGAGAAGATAATGTATTTCCCCATTCAACCATATTTATTTGTGTCTATCAATAAGGGTGTTAAAAAGTGCCAAATGTAATCATGGCATTATGGTGGCAGAGTCCTTATTTTGCATAGGCCCTTGTGGATGGGATAGTATAGCTTTTCTATTATGTCTCATTCAGTGTTCATGAATACTATACATGACATATGCATACATATTTATATGTCATGTATACACACATTTATATGTATATGTAAATATGTACAGTTTATTATACTCAAACAGCTTTCCGTGCATGTAGAGATCACTTCTAACCCTGAGAGACACCGAAATGTCATAATGTGAAACTTGCCACCCATAAGTCAGCCATGTAACTATTTAGTTACAGATGAGCAATGAAATGCCCAGAGAGTGGCAGGCCTCCCAGCCGCCAGGACCTGAATCTCCATTGTGTGCAGCATTTTTATAACGCCTCTTAAGCTCAAATCATGCCAAGACTCTTGCTGAGACCTGTGCACTTGTGACAGTCCAGCCTAGGAATCATGTGTGGGACCCCAGCAAATGGGGGGATACCCAGTTATCTATTTAACTACTAGATTCTGGATTTTGGAAACCTAGGACCCACATTACTTAGGAGCATTGTGGCACAGGCAATGGGGTGGAATGGTTTTTGCCATGAACATTAACTATGCTTTTTAACCCTGATCTTCTTCCACTTTATTTGCCACCCATTTATATTAGCTTCTGCTACACTTAAGGCAGTCGTCCTGTAGACTAATCCCCTCCTGTGCTGCACAACTACCATTCAATCTGACAGTGCATGTACCATCCTTTTCCATTATTTCCCTGATGGCAAATGCTTAACTTTGTCACCTGGATGCCCTTTTGACATAAGTCTGTTTGTTTTTCGTGCAATCCCTTCCTTGGAAAAACATCACCTCCCTTCTTGTCCCGAGATGCCAGGAGGTGGAAGCAGGGTGACCCCAGCTTGGCTGGCTGGAAAAGCGTGACCCCCTTGCAGCCACAGCACACTTCTCCCAGGCTGAAGTTTGCTGTAGAGCTGGGACACATTTTGCAGAATGAAAACAGAAGGGAGAAGGAGACAAGAAACACACATCTCCAGTGGTTCTTCACAGGTGTTTACTGACAGCAGATGAGCAAGGAGATCAGCCTCAGCTCCCAGCCCAAGAGTATGTCTTCATGGTCCCAGACCTCTGATCCTGCTCCCAGTGTGCCCAGCTTCCCTGTCCTCCTTCTCAGATCCTGCAAGCCCTCCCTCTCCATTTTGTTCTTCCCTTCCAGCCCATAGCTCATTTATTGCCACCTATGCCCTGGCTCCTACCTCCATCCTCATACCCTGCACTAATATGTGCAATTATATAGATTTATATATATTTTTTGATGATGATGAGATCATTATTAAAAATAAATAAATACAAATATATTAAAAATATAGCAATACAATGCTTGGGCCAGATTCCAGGCCTGGTAAAAGCAGGAGAAAAACTCACATTCACTCTAGTGGCCTTCTTGGACCAGGTCCTGAATGCACAAAAGCAAAGCTGGTGTTAATTTTCCTTTCCCTCGGACAGCGCTGTTAGAGTTGGCACATTCTTCGACCGGTGAAATAAGAAGTGGGGGGTGGGAGCTGGGGGAGCAGGAGCAGGGGAAGAACAGAAAGTATACGTAAAAAGGAGAAATGATTGCACACATGTGCTGTGAATTCTTTAGCTCAGATTAATGTTTTCCTGTGAATTTAATTGGCTGCTTTCTGGTTTCGGCCAGATGACCAGTTACATTTCAGGACAGCTATAAAATTGAACATAAATGAAATATTTGGACAATGGGAACCAATGTCTGTGAACTATTCCAGAAAATTATTAAATAAACAAAAAACACTGGAACTTCTAACTGCAAAGCATAATAGTTATTATTGTTCATTCACATGTTATATTAATTCCTACTGCGTAAACTTGACTGACAAAAAAAGCCCCAAACCATCCCATTGTGACTTCAAAAAGTAAGTTGTCCTTGCATCCCCATCACATGGATGGCAACACAGCATTTCCAAATGAATGATCTAGCATAATTAGTTGGAACATCTAAAAGGTTGCACTGCAAATTAGCTAGATAAAAATTTGCTTGTTATTTCAATGTTCTCCTTCCCCAGCACCATGCTGTTGTCAAGTGGCACTGAAAGAAAACAGACTGTGCTAGTGGTTAGATTGGTAGGACTATATCTGAGTCCCAAAGGTGACAATAGACTTTTCACTGTTGTCTTCACTTGGATGTGGATTTAGTCCTTTTCACCGGTCTGTCTGCTCAGTTATGCAGGTGGATTAGCTCCGATATAGCCAGTTTGTCTTCATGGGATTTTCAGCATGATCCGCCTATGGGCCAGGTTCTCCCCTTCCCACCCCCCATGTGGGCTGATCTTAAATAGCTACCAAGTATTCATCATCCGCAAAGGAAAACTCCCAGCTGGCATCAGCCCAGCACAGCTCCCTCCTAGGCCAACTACTCTCCTTGCTCTGCGTGGGAGAGGACACATGGCACAGGGCATTTTCTCATGCCTTGCCAGTTCTTCACTGGCTTGTGGCACAATCCACCAGGGAAAACTTCCCTGATCCAACTCACAGTCTGTCCTGGCCTCATGAGCTAGCAGGAACACAGGAGAGTAATGCAAAACGCAGCTCTTCCTGCATGGGGACAACTATACATGGGAGTAAAGAGCTCTGAATGCCTACTCCTGTGTCTGGTATGAAACATCCTACCTACCCTGCATGCTAGGTCTCCAGAGATCTAGCAACCAGGGCAAGGCAACTGATGCCTGACAGCATTTTTGTCCCCACTCTGACCCTCCAAGACTCTGGTTTTTTTGATTAGGAAAATAGACTAGGAGAAGGGGTAGTGCCATAAGGAGTTATGGAGTTATGTTTCACCACTTAAATATTCTCACTACTGTCCTCTGAACATGTGTCTTCAGTTTCCAGACTCACCTCTCCCGGTGGAAGATGCACCAGTGCCTATAGCAGAAACGAGTTCAGGGATCAAGCGCACATGCTTTGTCCTTTCTCCTGGTCTTTGACCTTTGATTCCCTCTTTTTTTCAGATTTGTCAAGATCTTCCCATTCAAAGACTCTTAAAGTACGAAGTCTGAAGAAAAACTCAGGATACTCTTCTCAGAGCCAGTTCAGTTTCTGTTACAAAAATGACACACTGCAGGCTCAAAACTTTCTAGTCTTCCTTTCAACTCATCTGAAGACAGAAAGAAAGGAGACTTCCCACAGAGGTGATTAGCCAGCTCAGTCATCAGGCAGTGCAGGGCTAGATAAATCCCAGATTTCCCAGATTACAGGGAAAAAAAAAAAAAACCACCTGAGTATTTGTGATCAAAGGGGACAAGGCTCAGGAGAGAAGTTCTTGGTGAAAAAGATGCTGGCAGTAGCCAAATCCACAGCTGAGGAGCAGAGGCCAGGGAGCATAACAATAACTAGGCAATAAAAATATTGTCTGCAACCAGAAAATGAAAATATTATAAGTAATCAGACCAGAAAGCATCACCTGAAGTAAATGTGGTTCAATTATGGTGGATGTTCCCCTGGAAAAGGTAAAGTTACAGAATACTGTCAGAGAAAACAATTAAAAAGGCAGATTGTGGCTACTTGGCTGTACTTTATCATTTCAGTCTAGCTCTGCCATCTTTCCATGTTCCCCTGGGTCTGGACAGTGTTTGACAGAGCATCCTCTGGAAAGTGGTCATCACATCACAGAAACATCTTGTAATACCGTGAAAACACCTTTCAGAAACAGATCTTAAGTCCTTTTATCAGCTGTAATTCACAAGTTCGTAGCATCAAAAGTATGATAACTGAATTCACTTTGGCCTCTTATGCCTCTCTTTGCAAATAAAATATTTTGTTTTAAATCAGTTGACAACAATGGCATGTGTGGGTCCTCAGCAATTCTGCATAGCAAGCCACTTCTCATTTAAAAATTCGCCCAGTGACCCTTAAAAGCATCTAGTGGGAGTTACGTTTCCACAGGTATTGGAAAATCATATGCCTGTAATTCAAATGGCAGCAAATGTAAACAGTTGTATTTGGAATGATAACAAATTTTAATCTATTTCTCAGAAAACCTTTACGTGACTCTGTTCAGACTCTATTTCTGCTCAGGAGGCAAGCTGACTGAAAATATCTCTAAGTGATATATATGTGCCTAATTACTGCCCCATTCTCTGAGCTGACTCTTGATGGAAATCTAGGGTTACAAAGGCACAGCAAGGACAAGAACCAACAGCTGTGAACTGAAGCTCAGCAAACCTAAAGTGAAGTACGATGGAAATTTTCTAATACATGGGGTAACTGACCATAAGAACAGCCAAGGAGAGTTGTGATGAATTCTCTCCACCACTCACAATTCTTAAAGCAGGACTGGATGTTTTTCCAGTAGATAGACCAAACAAGAATTAAGTCAGAGAAAGCTAATGGCCTGGGTTGTAGCAGAGGTCAGACGAGAGGATACCAAAGGCCTCTCTCGGCCTTATAGTCTTTAAGTCTCCTAAATAAAAAGTTCAGGGTTTGCAGACCGTAGCATAAATCCTATTCTATTTCTGGCTGCTTTCAAACTTAAGCAACGAAATAAGAAGGAAAATAAACAGATGCTGCAAGACAAAATCATCCGTGTGATGAACAAAAAGCCCTATCCATGCATCAAGTGTGGCAGAACATCTTCCCAGGGGTCTGTCTTATCAGTGATCTGGTTTACTTTGGCCTATTTGTCAGTGGCAGAAAAAGAAAACAGCCCCAAATCCTGATAACTATATAGGACTGATTGTATCATGCAGTGAATTTGAATAGCTTTATTAGAAGAGCAGTGTGGCCTGAAATATTCCTCCCCTTTTCAGGGGTGGTGGCTTTTCTGGGTTGCCCCTTATCTGACAGAAGGGTGTTTTTCCAGGGCACGAATACTTTAAAAACAGAGAAGTGTTGTGGGATTCCTTCCTTGCTTGATAGGGGTTACTTCCCCTATTGGTTGTGCCAAATCAATGGCTGAACTCCAAACCAGACCTGGGGAATGGTCTGATTTTTAAAAGATGCAAGAAAAGAGACATCTTTCTTCGTTGTTTTGAAAGCAGGCACTATGACAAATCTGGTTGGGAGCACAGCCACCCAAACAGTTGACTCATCACAGCGGAGCAGACCATGAACTCCAGTGCAGCAGGGAGGAGGATGGGAAGGAGCAGCCAAGGTGAAGAGGGTGGTGAGGATCTCTTTGAGTGGGTCCACCACCACAGGGTTCAGCATATGGAAGAACCATGTCCAGGATTGCAAAATGCACCATTTTATAAGGGCTTCCTCGGCGGAGGGCTCATTTTCAAATTTTTTGGAGCCTTAAAAGCTGATGGCTTATGGCCCATTTCATTTGTTGTTGTTTTCCTGTCATAAATTTCCTGTCATGCATTTTCTGAATGAGAAGGACTTGCTCACATATGTTAAAAAGGCCAGGAGAAGATGTGGATGTTTCACCCGGCTCCCTGACATTCCCTGTTGTTCTGCCTCTTGCGCTCCCATCTCCACACCACCAGCATGCACAGCAAGGAACTGTGACATTTGTGGGGGTGTTTGGAAGGGGAGCTCTTGGAAGACAGATTTCAGAATGTCCCTTAAGTACCTGCTAGAAGATAAGAAGAAGAAAGAAGGAGACTGAATTTTACACTATTTGGAACTGCATTTTCAGAATCCTTTTCACTATTTCAATCCCCAAACATAGTGTATTCTTTGAACAGTGATGACATTCAGTAGGTTGGTGCCACAAACAGGCCAGGAGTACCTCTGAAAGTCTTGTAAAAGTCAAAATTAAATCCATTGATTGCATTGGAGAGTTTTGCATAAGTAAACCCAAAAAAAATTCAGGTTGCAAGCTGTGTCTTTGTGTCAGATATTGTATAAAATTACTGTAAGAGTCCTCATCTCGACAAGCTAAGATGGAATGGATGGGACAGAAAGATACTGGATGAATGAAAACCTATTCTTACACTCATTTTGAGGGGGGAAGCTAATGTATAATGCAGCTACGCATGATTTGTTTGTGATCGCATTGCAAATGTCCGGGCATTAGGGCATGAACCTATTGTTCCTTAAGTGACAACATAGTGCCAGAACCACAGCACTCACATTCAGAAAACTTTTGAGGGATGGTAGATTGACCTCATTACATTTTCGTTGCAAAAATGACAAATTACAACCCACTATTGGCACTAAACCTTCAGACATGTCTACATGAAGTTTGAGTTCCCATCAAACATTTGAAATACTGCCATGGTCTTTGGTGGGAGTAGACACAAGCAAATAGTCTAGTACCCTGTGTCTAATGGTGTCCTGTCTCTTAGGTGTCAGAAGAAGGATTAAAACCACTTATCAAATAGCTAGCCAATTATCCAGTCTTTCCTGTGTTCCAAAGGGGGTTTATTCTATGCTGTAAAATACAAGGCTGGATTACCATTATCATGATCTTCGTTTGCATAGTTACAGATGTTGCTAATGGTAATAAAATTATCTAGCTCTTTTAAGAGGCCAGCCACAGTATATTATCTTGATGACCACTTATGGCAGTGAACTCCACAGATTAGTTAAATGTTGGGGAAAGTGGGGATTTTCTTTTATAGGGACAAAATTTACTACCTTTTAATTTTATTGGGCAGGGGTATATACCTCTCACAGTTTAGATTACATGAAAAGGTATGTCTCATTTCTCTGCTGGATCAAAAATAGTTTCAGAAACCATAAATGCAGTTTGATACTTATCAGACTAAAACCTGCATTCATTTCCCGAAGTACAAACCAGAATGAGACTTAAAGCTCCTCACATCCTGGTGGCCTCCTGGAATGGGTTTGCATCTCCAACACCACAGCCCCCCTTCCCTCTCCCCTTCACCACCCCCCGCCTTCAACCTTTTGCTTGTCAGCACTAAGCTCTGTCCAATTATTCACCTTTTCAAAAGTGATTTATTTTCAGGATAACATAATAATGGCAAAACCCACACTGTTATGCTCTGTCACCCACCAGGATGGACCAGAAGGAAGGGGGCAACCATACTGATTCACTTTGCCTTGCACTTTTTACTTGACAGGCTGATGAATTGTACAGCCAACAACTTAGAAATCATTTGGTCAATTTATCGTAAACAACTCCCTTCTACTCCTTCACACTTCCTAATAACATCGCTCTACAGCAGTTGCAGGACTGTTCCCTACCTCCTGTTTCAGAGGTAATTATTTTTTTCATGCAATTCCATCTCTGCTGGTAAGGCATTATACAAGCTGGCTAACATTTTGTGCCACTGAAGCAATTAGGTGGAGTTTGTGAGATTGTTTGTTTGTCTTCCAAAGGTTTTTTTTACAAAAATGAGAGCCCTTTTGGAAAATTCTTCTCTTTCATCTTACAAAGGACTGGTTGAGTCTCAACTGTAAGACATGCAAAGTGGGAGTTTTACTTCCTAAAGAGGTATTTCAGGAAAATCGAGGGCTTGCGGAGACATGATGCTTTCTCTGCCCCTATTTTCTTCCTTGGAAGGAATAACTTCCACCACTGGCACAATCTCTGTCCATGTGTACCACATGCGTTACCTGGCTGATGTTGTCAGAACCTAACTCAAGGCTGTTTACTTCTCCTTTCTCCCTTTCTCTTTTTTTTTTGGCCAGTGCCCACCCAGTTGTTGAAGGGTCAGCTGCAGCACAAATGATGCAGCTTGTGCTCCCTCTGCTCATTTCCCACTTCAAATGTGGCACATGGAGGAAACTCTCGCTCTTCCTCTGCTCATGCCTGTGATAAAACCAGGCAAGACTCTGCACAAAGATGTGTGTTGCTTTTAAAAAAAATTTAACTGCATCTGAAAGAAGGGCTGGGAAAACTTGGTAATGTTACACTCATTTATATATACAAGCAAAATCTCATGAACTCTTGTTCCCTGACTTTGTTAATTCCTCCTTTGCTGTAACAGCCAGTTCACACAGTGGCAAGAGTGTCCTTAAGGCTGCATGGATATAAAGGCTTGCAGCTCCTGGAGAACATGGAGACATCCCTGTGCTCTGTTTTAAGTAGGAGTCAGCAGATGACTTGGGATAATCTAATTTGTGCAAGGAATATATTTCATTTACATTTTGCTCTCAGAAAAAGCGAGAGCACAGTAAACAACATTTTATCTATACTCATATATTCAGCTCAATTCCATGGAGTTTTGCCATTGACTCAATTGGAACAAGATCAGTCCTTAATCATTAAAAAAACACATTTTTACTCTTGTTCTCCTGCACTTTATGCAATATATTATGTTGGAATGGAAGAGAGTTTTTTAAGAAGTGAACAAGCACTCTGGCATATTCTGCAGGATTTTGGATGACAAATTTCCAGTGCAATAAATTGCCCACTCTATAGTAAAGTCTTACATGCAGTCATTTTGTAAAAATTTATTTTATGGTTGGTTTTTTTCAGTCAGAGACAAAAGAATATTTGTATCCTGGCATTCTCAGTATATTTTTTTAAAAAAGAGATTGAAAGGAGTAAAAAAATCAGCTGTTCCATTTGTTAAATTCATGAGGAAAATTTTAAAATATAAATTTTCTTAAATAAAATTTTAATTGCAATACAATTATAGGGACCCGAAATGAGACCTTCTTTTTTTAGCCTTGCACTTATCTTCATTAAACTTACACAAAAGGTAGGATTACCTATTTTATATAAGTAAATAATCTCAGCTGTTTTCTTCAATTGTCATCCTGGACATATTGCCCATGTTATGTATTAAAAGTCTAAATGAGGAAATAAGCACCTAAAATGTCACTTTAAAAGAGTGTTTATTTTCAGTCCTTTCTGAAGAGCTGCTTCTCATGTATCACATATGATGATTAAGAAAGCCTATTACATTGCAATACATTAATATAATTTGCTTAATATCACATAAAGTGTATGAACAGTCAGAGAACACAAATAAAACCAAAAGCAGAATGGGATGAAATGCCAAACCAAGAAGTTCCCAACCAAATTCCAACCACCAATCCACTTCTTATTGCCAACATGATTCCCTAAACAAGTGATGAGGAACCATCACAAATTAAATGCTTCTGTCTTTTTGTTTGCACAGAAATGATACCAAAACCTGCTTTTTAATTAACCGTTTTACCCAGAACTGGATCCTGATGCACTCACTTACACCCTATCACTGAAAGATGCTTCTTAATTTTATTAGGCCTTTGTATTAGGTATTAGCCTATCTGAAGATGTGTCACCCATCTGATCAGCATGAACGCATTGGGTCGGGTTAAATTATTCTTTCTCTCTCTTTGCTGAACTGTGAGAAGAGGTATCTGCCCAGCAGCCTGTTAACCTAACATAAATTATCGGATGAGGCTACCACGACGGGAAGAGGAAGCTGAGGAAATGTGTGGGTTAGCAATCACCAAGCCTATTAAACTGCTCCGAAATCCCACCCTTCGTATTCACAATTTCTCATGTTTTGGCTTGACCAAAAGGCAGGTTGGTGAAGCAAGAGGATCTGGGGGGGGTGTGAAAGGGATGACCCTGGAAACAAAATATTGGTTTTACATCGCAGGGTATCCGTTACAGGAGAATTTCCTCTGGCGCCAGCAGGTATTTGAGTAGGCATCTGGATGGATCCCAAAGGGGGGAAGGAAATGGAGATGGAAGTTTTTAGAGGGGATCAAGATGTTAAGCCTTAGAATTGTTTGAATGACCCACAGTGACTAACCTGCAAGGTTTATCTGTGTGATGACTTTGGGGGAGTGGGGCAGGGGGGGGGTAGGGTTGATTTCTTTTTTTTTTTTCTTTTATTTTCTTTTTTTTTTTTCCTTTTTTGTGTTGGTAGGGAGTTCCAGCCAAAAGTGCAGAAGGGCACTAGTAAAGGAATGCAAAGTTCATCCCCGATCACTGATGAGGAAAATTGTCTGATCCATAGAGCCTTCCTTTTCTCTGCACTGGACACACTGATCATGCAGCTGATCCTAAGAGCTCTTTGCTGCATTCCCAGTGGTTTGTAAAACAGTTAGTGGTATTGGTAACTGCAATCACAAAATATCATCAGTGGATTGATAGAGTTTTACCCTGGAAGCAAATTTTGGCACTTATTTGTTCCCCTTGGGCTTGGGAAAGAAAATCTTCCTTGGGGGTCTGAAGGCTGATTCATTAAATCTGAGCTGTCTGCTGAAGTGCTCAGTAAAAGTGACTCTGATTTATTTGGATTTGTCACTATAAAGGTCTCTGGAGACAGCTATTTATCCTATGGGATTCTTGACAAATTGGCCGATGGTCTGGGCAGTACAGAGGGAGGATGGTCTTCTCTGACCCCTCACATGGCCAAAGAACAGGTAATCACTCCCCCGATCACAAACACGCACAGAAATCACGTCCAAGCCTTCCCTAACCACACAGAAGCTGGTTATCCATGGCTTAGACGAGGACCCAAATCTATGCTTTATCTCACTGAAAGGCAAGTCTGAGATGAAAGGATAGTTTATAGCGATAGGAATAGGCAGGTAATGAAGAGCTCATGGGATGGATTTATGCTGACGAGGGTACGTCCTGCTGAATGTAAGGAGCCTGGCAAAATGTATTTTAACACCCTCCCAGCAATGCAGACTCATCAGGCAACCTTCTAACTACAAAAGAGATTGAGTATGGCAAAAAGAGGAGGAGGGAATCTGCTGCTGTTTTCTTACGATCCCAGCTTTTGTGACTTTCCCTATACCATAGTGTATAAGGTGGTGTAGTGTCTAGTGTCAGTTCTTTCCTTTAATTATTTGCTAGCCTGGCTGAGAGCTGTATAAACACATTACAGTCACTTGGCAGCAACAGATACTGCAACTGCATCCATCTTTCCCTTTTAACTCTTTCTGTCTGTCCTGTCTTTTGTGCTCCTCTGAATTTTATCAAACAGTTCCGTGATGTGCACTTCAGTCCAGTGTCTTTGGACTGACAAGCTACTGATACGTTTATAGTTGTTACAGTGAAATTCCATCACACTGTGTCACGGTGAAACAATTGTCACACCTTCAGGGCATGATCAAGGCCACTGAAGATGGTTGCCTCTCAGATGTAGATGGATGCAGGATGCCATGTCCAGAAGCATTGTTCCAAATGACTGGAATGGAGATGATGGGAAAAATACAACTAAAGGGAAGTGCAAGAAAAGCCTGAGAGAATGACAGCCTGCCTCGGAGTTAGCTTGCCGTTACTTAGAGATTTTCTCCTCTCAGCAAACAGTTCTCCCCATTCACACCCGTGAGGTGAAAGACAGATTTGGCTGATGCCACTGTAGTAGTGCAGGACTGAAATGTTCAAACTAGAGGAAACCAAGTTCAGTGGCAGCTGAAAGTAAGTTTGGGGAGGGTTAAACACAGTACGAGGGGGAATTCTGTGGCAGTGACTGTCATTTGCAAAGGATGCACGCTGATGACCTCGTCTCAGCCTGTCTAACAGTGGAGAATTCAGGCCCCAAATGAATAATTCCAGGTTGCATTCAGCATAAAAACGGTGTGAAAGTAGCTGAAGTTCATCTTATAACCTCAGGAAGAAACACCATAGACCTTTAAGAGGCACTTGGGGTGGGGGCGAGTCCTGGAAAGGTAACAGCACTGGTCTCTTTACTTGGTGGTTGGATGACTTCAACCCAGGGGTTTTGCCTGGCAATCTGTCTTGCTAAAAGTCAGGGTAAGATAAACTGTACTCTGTCTCTGATTTCTGCAAGAAAGAAAACAATTGAACGACTGGTCATTCATCACTGAGACACCCTCCCCCCTCTCCAACACCTTGTATAGGGTTGTATATCCTGGAGCTGTTTAGCTTTCCTCATCCATTTCTTAAAAAGAAAACAAAAAAATTAAATTACCCAGATATGTATTTTACAACTTTCCTGTAACAAAAATAGTTCAGAACTGGGACATATCAATAATGAAACTACTTGGCTATTGTTACAGTTAATATATTCTGAACTTGTATCATCACATGCCCTTATGTTAAAGTAAGTTTAGTATCAAAGGACCGCCTTTCTTAGCCCTGCCCCTACAATTGTGCTCACAAACACATTTACATCTTCATAAAAATTTGCATTCATTTTTGTGTACTAAGGAGCTCAAATTCAGCTCAGATGTAGTTTATGGACCTACAAATGTGTGTTTTTACCATTCAGCTGTGGAAAGCAGAGAATATTATTTGAGAAGTCCCTTTAGCAGTTTGAGTTAAACCAGCTACTTAAACCACTGAGAAACAACCCTGGACAGAACAAACTGCAAAAATTATAAATCTGCTGCAAGACAAGCAGACTGAAAAGTGGAAGGGTGGCATCCAAAGGTGGGAAACAAAAGTAGTCAAGATATATGGCTGTAGGAAAAAGCAGTACCTTGGGTGAGAAGAAACAGCTAGGCTTGCTTGGAAGAGCTGAGTGTATGATGCTAATCTCTCAGGGAAGGAAATGAAGCTGTACTCCTAACAAATCCAGCTTCATGCTGCTTGCGGTACAAAGTACTCTGCTTTGGGTGCTGAGCCTGACTGGCTGCTTCCCACACCCTTGCAAAGAGATGCTTCAGAGCACGTTGTCCTGCAAACGGGTAAGTACTGAGGGAGTCTTACAAACCAGTGAGGTGGAGCGGAGGAAATAAAAAAGAGAACACTGAAAAGAAGATGGGTCTAAAAGACGACTTCTCTGCAGCCCCATGGCACGCTGAGAGTCTGCATTAGCTCATGATCCAAGGAATTAAGACCCTTCATGGAAGAGACAATTAGTTACAAAAAGGCATAAAGCAGTCTAGTAATGGATTTTAACTCTCCTAAGGGAATCCTGTGTTTTTACTGAGGAAGGATTACAGGAAACAAAAGTAACGCTTTATTTTTCTTCACGGAGAGCTTGGGGACTTCGGAGTAATTTAGTCAATGGTGATTTGCTACTTGTGCTATAGTGTTACCAATGATGGTACTCGTCATCTGTTTATTAAACTTTTGGCTTGTCACTCATCACTAACAGGATCAAAACTCATTGTTTTTCTTCCTATAAAAGCAACTTTTCTATCTTTCAGAATTACTATGAGGTTGAGGGATGAGTGCTTTCATCTAAAATCAAAGTCAGGCAAGTATCCATTTTGTAGAACACGTGAGCATAAAAATGTGCCAATGTAAACATCAGGTATCTGAGTGAAAAATGTTAATTGGCATTTCAAGAAATGGGGAGACATCACAAAGATATTTTAGGCTTTCAACGTATTTGTAGTATCCCAACATCAATCATTTTCTTGCAACTAACTATCAGGTTATTTATCTTAGCTACCCTTGGTATCCATTACCATAGTGCCTACACCTCTCATAATGGGGCAGGGAAGTGTTCTCATCCCCTTTTTTACCACTGAGGAACTGGAGCAGAAAGGATCCCCCTTTTGTGGCCACCTAGAAAGCCTTTAACATAGCAGAAAATCAGCTCACATACCCCAGGTTTCTGGCTACCCCCTTAAAGAAAAGTCTGTCTCTTTTAAATTAGCCCAGTTTGCACTTCATTAATTTGTATCATAAATTGTACAAGCAAGGCTGTGTTGCACATATCACTGAGCCATTAGCTATAAGACTAGTTCCACCAACACTTAGAAACATAGGAACAATCCAGGGCTTGCAGCCCAAAAAGTGCTGTGGCTACGTGCTGCCAAGGAGAGGTAGAAGACTACAGTGAGCCAGGGCATGGGGAGGAGAAAAAGGAAGATGATGTGGTATATTGCTGTGGGTGCTGCACCAGGCAGTTCACAGAGACTTTCCCTGGAATTGCTTGTTCTTCAGGACAGAACACGGCTCCCATCCTGGGAAGCCCAAGCTGGCCCCAGAAGTCCTGTGTGCATTGGCACCCTATGGAATTTTGCATTGTGACTCCCCTTGCACCAGGCCCCTGTGCTCGAACAGCTTGGCTGAGCAGCTCCTCAGTGAGGGTTTTGTATATGCAGAAACCCTTTCTGAGGAATTCATTGGCAGTGTTGAGAGAAAACTTGTTGATGCTATGTCACACATATATGGCACCTTTTCCACTCTGTGGAAATTTCAGTCTACAGCGATCACACGTACATCTTTGTTCAGTCCTTACAGAGCACACATCACACCAAATTGTGCTATATGGTAAATGGCGTGGTATATGATGTCTGGCAAATTTGCTATGTAATCCAAATGGCCTGTGTGACAAAGACAGACCTGCCTTACTTTGGTGTAAAATTTGGCTAATAGAGATTTATTGTGCAGGGTAGAACAAGCTGAAATGATACAGAGGTTGAAATAATGCATCAAAATGAAAATCCTTCAGCTAGCCACAAAATCCTTACTGTTTTAGTTCAGGAGGTTCTGAATAACATATCTCTCTTCACACCACCCTCAGCCATCATCCCACCTGATCTTAAAACATAAGCAGATACATATCTGAGTCTCATATTATTCCTTCTGAAAAACAGGCTGCTTTAGTGGTTGGTCCCTTGGAATAGAGGCCTTATCTTGCCAGCGGTTTTTAAAAATTTGGCCTTTCTGCTTTGGATGGACTCAAAGCAGCTGTTAGGTGTTTTCCATTTCCCCTCACCAAACTGCACTAGCACGCAGGGCCTGCTAGTGCTGGCTAGCAGAAGGTCTGATGGCTCGTCTGCTTTCCTCCTTTAACCAGCTTTCCTTCTGAGTTAGTCACACCCCCAGTTAAGAACAAAATATTACACAGTCTGAGCATCACCCTGGATCTACACACACAAAGAAAAAGAGAGGATCAGGGAGGGGAAAGAGAGCAAGACTGCCTTCAGTCTTTTTCTCCCCTCACTTTTGTAGTTTCAGTTCTTTGGTCCTTTCTCGGTCTCGTGGGACTCCACTGCAACCCAGGTTTATGCTCTTCTTGTTCATTCTTGAAGCTATTTATTTCGTCCAAATCACTTAAACAGACTTTTATTATGTGCTTTTGCAATACCACTTTCTAAAACAACACCATTTTCTATATGTATCATGAACTATGATACGCACCATAAAACCAGAGGACTGCACTGTGGCAAAGTGCCATGACCCCACTTTGGGGATGTTCCAGGAGCTCTCAGAGTCACAGTTTGTGAGACATGTATAAGACCTGTCAGAGTCAAAAGAAATGCACAGTGACTGTGGTCTTTCCATGTCACTTGAGTGGGATGTGTAATCTGCTTTCTCCTTTGCCTTGCCAGCTAATGTTCCCATTTAAGACTTATACACAACACATACCATCCTCAGCTAACTACTGTGTTGGGTGAATCCCTATGTGGAACCACACATATGGATAGCTGAATATTACCAGTTTGATGTTTTATTATATCGGTATTTTTGGCCCAAATATTTTTCCAGCTATGTACAGCCACTCCTTTTGATGTCACTGCAGTCAGGTACGTGCACTTAAATGTTTAAATGGGGGCATAGTATAGCTGGTAAAATGCAAAGCCCCCATAACAAATGGAGTTCAGAGAGTCCAATATCACAAACAGTGGCCAACTCGATCTGTAATAGCACGAAGCAGCCACAAAGAGTCTGGGTCCCAGCATGCGATGTTTCATTTGGATGGGAACAGAGGACATAGGCTGACCTACTGCATTTAATGATGGATGCTGTGGGAACCCAACTGTCAGAAGCTGTGAGCACTTTAAGTGAACAGGAATTTCAGAAAATCTGTGTCTACATGCATGTGTATCATGCCATAAACTGTACAAGTAATAAAAGCTCACCAGAATAGCTGACATTCTTCCTGCCACTCCCCTACAAAGTGTTCTTCTTTTCCAAATTTCTCTCTCAAGCAAAAATCTCCTACTTTCCAAAACTTTATCCAATGCGCTAATTATTGGAAGGCAAAAGAGAACTTATTTCTTATCGACAAATTTCATCATGTCTTAAAGCCACAAAAATGCAAAGGATTAGCCAACAAAGAACCATCATGGAAAGAAATATTCAAAATAAAATAGTATGTCTGCACTTTAATCCTTCACCGATAATTTTGCATAAGACAGCAATAATTTTGCATAACATATATTGGCTTTTTTGCATATTTCTCTTTTGACTACTTCATAAAAGAGTCTGCAGTTTACAATGTCAACTAACTAGTAATATTTCAGAGATGCATCCTGAAAGCAGTGGATAGTAATAGTCCCAGCAGTAGAGATGGAAGAGGATACCTCTCCTCACTGTCTGTGAGTCTCCTTTTGTATAGGAATAAACATGCATTATAAAACAAACATGACTCCACCACTTAGGTTTGCTTCCTACGAGCATCCAGCAAAAGCAAATTCACTTGCATGTCTGTGAAAAATTAATTGAAAGTTTGAGCTCAGTGCTCACATCGAGGATTAGCTGTCTTGTTTCTGCTTCAATAACTTCTACAGCTTACATGCTTCTTGTTTCTGGTGTACTCAGGTTCTAGCTGACAGATCCTTTGCAAGACATTGCGTAACACAGCAGCAGTACCAGAAACCCTCATCAGAGACCTGGCATAGAAGAAGGAAGTGAGTTACACAAGGATTTGATGCATCCTTCATGATTAGGACATTGAACTTGTGGTCAGTATTGCTTTTAGGCATTAGGATATGTAATCATGACTCCATTTCTACAGAGGCAGCTTTTACCATTCTTGTTCGTATAGTGTGTCTTACTATGTGAGCAGCCCTGCTGATTTTTGTGAAGATACTCAAAGGAAAAGGTACTGGATGGCATAAATCAGTGGTAGAAATCATCCAGTTATTACATATACTGGTACTCCCTACAGCAGACAAGAGCACTATTTGTATGTGTCACAGATTTTATCATCAATGTGAAAAAAAGAATTAAAACATAAAATCTGAAACAAAATAATTTGAGTTTCATAAAACGTTTTTTTCAATATCCACTAAAAAAATTTTTTTGGAACTCCATTTCCCATTCTCAGAGTTTCAATGGTTTGGGGTCTGTGACATTTCAAGGTTTAAAAAGTCACGTGAAGTGGAATTATGGCTGCTGCATAACTTTCTACATAAATTTTCTTGAAACTGCAGTTTGTTTCTTTTTAAATATTCTGATCTATAATCAGTAAGACTGATTTTTTTTTTATTCTAGGTATCTGCAAAACTTTCAGGTGTTTGTAAATGAGAATAGAAGGAAATACTGTTAGATTTTTTCCCCACACTAAACTATTCTAGAAAGCAGTTTCTCAAAAAGCTCTAATTTCTTGGGGCTTTGAAGCAAGACACTGGGATTTCTTGGGGAGAGGTAGTGATGCTGGTATCACATACAAGTATGTACCTCTTGGGCCAGTTCTCCAGGATAGCCTTTTTACTGTCTTGGCAATTACATTATTTTTTTCTCTTTGTGTATTGCTTTATGTTATGTATCACAATGTGCCTTACCTTTCAAACCCAAACTGTGACCAGAAACAGATAGCACTGGAAAGGAGCCATGGGAGGGTTTCAGTGCCCTGGCCCTTCTGAAAAGCTACACCACTGTTAAAAACAATTTGGATCCATTTCCTCAGCACTGCCTGCCCCCTACAATGGACAAGACAGAATCCTATCACAAAAATATCACAGGTTTATTATATTGTTATAAGTATTAGTATTATATTATTAGTATTAGTTAGTATTAATCATATATAATAGTATATTGTTCATATTATTTCACTGAAGGTATGTAAAAGTATGCCCCTGAAGTCCCTCCACCATTTTACATAGTTTCCAGGTGGGACCAAGAATGAGCAAGAGAAACCTCAGTGCAACCAGATATTTTTTTAAAAAGTTGCAACCTGAAAACAGTAATCTGGTTGTACTTTTATTCCTGGCTATTCTCAAACCTGACTTAACTTGATTCATGATCAGGTGGCTGCATGTGGGTGACTTCCTTGGTTATTCTACAAATAATAGGAAAACACCTGTGTTATACTTGGGCGAGGAATTTTAAAACCAGCTACTGACTATGTTTTCCCCAGTTGTGGGTGATCTGACATTTTTCTTGGGTGGCTGTTCAATGCACGGTGAAAATATGGTGCCTTGACAAATGACACAGAACATAAAAGAAAAACAAAAAAAACCCACCAAAAACAAAAACAAAAAAACCCCACCAAGACATGCACGCAAAAACATGAGACACTTGCAGAAATCTTGGCCTCAAGTTCCAAAGCTGTTCTCAAATTACTGTGTTATTCCAGCCCAGGGGAGGGAAGGTTGAAGGCTTAAAAAATGGGGCTTTTTTTTCCAGGACATCTGTAACTTGCTATAGGCCAGCACAAGCCTGTGTGTGGCATGTCCCCCATCTGACACCCTTAAGACCGGCATCCCAAATCTCTGCCCCTAGCACCCCTGGCATGTCCTAAATGGCCTCATGGCTTAATGGGTCTCAATCAGAAGTAAAAAAGAGATACACTTTCCTGTGTAGCCAAAGCAATGCAGAGGAGTCATCTACAGAGCAAAACCACAGATTCATGATGATGTTCCCCATAACAGCATTTCAACTTCATTTTTAAAATATGAATGAAGAAGTGAATGTGCTGGAAAGGCCAAAAGGACTTTAGCTCCATCTGTCTTTCCCAACTAGCTATTAACCCAGTGGCTGGTCTGTTGTCCCAGTCATTTAACTGGAGAGGTGGCCACACCATCGCTGCAGTGGCTGCAGCCATCCCAGCTTTACCCTTCCCACAGGACTGGGTTGGTCTCCACCCCATCAGTCTCTACCCCAAACCAGGGCTGCAATTCAGAACAAAAGTCAGGGGGACTGGGCAAGCCAATTCAGGTTAAGGGAGAGGGATTGAAACTGGGAGACAGATTAGGGGGACAAGCCCTGGACTTGCCAGGAGGGACACAAGGAGTAAGAAGATTGGAAAAGGAGAGGTTCAATTCCTCTGACAAACAAATAAGGAACTAAGAGTTACCCAGAGATGAGAGGATGTTTTCTAGGTCCCCCCTTTGGAGAGGGAAAAAGGGACAATTATGTTGTTAAGAGAGTGTGTAACAGTCTGTACGCTACATGTATGTCAGTATATATCAAACACACACAATAACCTCCAGAAAGTTAATATGAAAATGTGTCCTGTGTCTCCACAAATGTGTGTGGTCTGTATTAGATCAAATTTGCTGGCTCTGAGGATTCAAAAATGTATGTCAGTTAATAAAAGCTACAAACGTATGGCGATTCTAAAGGCTCGTAACACACATGCATGCACACCTTGATTTTCAGAATGCACATATAGCAGCATACTAAAGGCAATTTTAAGAAGCCAGATCATTCCTTCTGCATTTTACAACAAATTTTTTGAAATTACTGAAGTTAAAAATAAGTGATAGAAAGGATGTGAACATATATTTTTTCTGTTGTTTTGTTCTTCTGGGAGCTTCTGATGATGAAATTTTCATGCGTTTTTGTGCTCTCTGGTCATTTGTGCTTAGAGACACATGCAACTTCAACTTGGTTTTCTATCATCCTTGATCCAGTAAGAGTCCTGTAGCTCATTTCTAACATCAGTCACTTGGACTATAAATCTCTGCAATGGATATGGCCATTTAAATCTCCACCTGCACAAACAACAATCAGGCCTAGAAAATAAGGAGACTCATAAATCTCCGTGATGGTGATTAGTAATATTTTGGATCTGCAACAAGGATGTTATAAAGAAAGAAAAGAAAAAGAAAAGCTAATTCATTAATTAGGACTGATATGCTGACAATCTGTTTAGTTTATACAGAGAGAAAACACAAACAGGGCACAGTTAACATAACATGAGATTAGAAGTTGGTGAATTCCCAAGAGCCCAGGACCTGGAGATATGATATCTTAACGTACTTATCCTATTGTGAGTGGGAAGGTGTTATCTTCCAGCCAAATGGTAAAGAGCTGGTTTAAAGTTTAGGCTTTCCCCTTCTCTTCTGGTTTATGTGAACCAAGATGGATCAAGAGATAGGAAAGACTTCCTTGCTAGTTATCAAAAATGACACTCTTGCCTCCTACTGAAACTTTAATCTGCAGCCAGTATGTAGCACTTGGGAGACATACCAGTTTGGCCCTCCAGTTTTAGGTTGGTTAGTTGTTTTTTGTTTAGTGCGTGCAGAAAACCCGATGTGATGTTCACACAGATCAGTAAGAGACTTTCCTGTGGCTCCAGTGACCTTGGATTAACTCTGAAGTCACTGTGTGCCACAGTGACATCTCAGGCTGTACATTTTTGTCCAGAGCTATCTGAATCCTCAGGTAAGCAGCTGAACAAGTGGAATTGCTCCTGCAATCAGATCAGTCACTGTGTCCAGAAAGGTCACATGTGCAGATCGTGCCCAGTTCTTCAGTCCCCTGTGTTCAAAACCCAGGCTGCCAGGGGACTGGTGAGGTTTCAGGAAGCATGTGAAGAGGGAAGGAGCTACAGGAGCATGTTCATGCTTCACTGGCCTCTGTGGGCTCCACATGTGCGTTTAGGAAAAGATTTTATATGGAGAAGAAGAGCTAGGCCAAGGTTAACTGCTTTAAAAAGTCTGCTCTGCAGAGACTGAATACACATGTGCATAAAGATCGTAACTGCAGCATAGGTCTGCTCGTTCAAACTACACAGCAACCTGCACAGTCACACTAGTTGCAAAAAGATGGGGAGTGTTTGCAGTGGCTGCCGAGCACGGCCTAAAACCCCCACTCCCACCACTCCCACAGCAGGGGCCTTATCTTGCCTCTTCATTCAGGCTGAACTCCCTGACTTTTGGGCATGCACAACTCAGCAGATGAAACACTCCGCGAGTACAGCAGAACGAACCACTGACGTCTGCCCTGCAACAACACGCCAAGAAAAGGCGTTTCTTTTCTGTGCCACCTCTACCCCCCAATAACCCCCCCAGATTTTCCTTCATGTCAGCGCACACCCTCACCGCCCCATCTGCAGCTGCACGGACCCTCCCCAGCAGCACGGTGCTTTGTCTGGGCTCAGCGAGGCTCCATGGACCGCCAGGATCTCGGTTGCCTGGCACACCTGCAGGCTGGGCAGTCTATGGGATGCTTACAGTTGGAGGGACTCAAAGAGCAAGAGGGGACTGGGACTTGTCAGACGCCACCCCGGAAGGCTGGAAGAAGTCAGATCCTTCTGCCTCCAGCTCCTGGACTGTGACAGCAAGGTCCACACTGCCGGCCAGACAGCAGAGCACTCCCTTCCTGGAATACACTAGTAGCTGGACAGGATACGTTTGCAAATATAATCATCCACAAATCTCCCTCAGATTAGGTTACAGGACAGCGTTTCGACGGCATGCATTACAAAGCTCCCTGGAAGGCTTGGCTGGTGGATCTGCTGCTCTCTCTGCTCATGACCCATTTTGGCTTTCATCAAGAATCATGACACCAGCTGCCTGGGTCATCTAGGAGGCAGGGAGGGGGAGAGCAACCCTGGGCTGGAAAGGGAAGTGGGGAAGGAGAACAGGAGGAGGAGGAGGAGGAGGAAGGGGGAGGATAGAAAGACAGTGCGGGGGGAGAGCCAGTGAGTTGCTTTGCTCCAGTTGTGAAGATTTGAATCCCAGTTCTGAGCTCTCGGCAAAGGCTTGCTGGGATACCTCATTCCCTGTCCTGTGCAAAGGTCTGTGATTGGGGATGTGGTGTGCTCAGTGGGCAGGGCCCCTCCCCTGGGCTGGATCCGCCTCTCTTATCCCCCAGATAAATTACTAGTGTCCTCACTAAATTCCTCGGCTTTCTCTCTCTCTCCCTCTCTCTCCCTCTCTCACACACGCTCACTCCCTCCCTCAAACACGGGCAAAGCGGGGTTGGGGGGCGGGAGGGTGGGAATCCTCTCTGGACTGGTATTGCGCCTTGGTGCTGGCGGGGGGGGGGGAGGGGGGGGAAGGGAAGGAAAATTCTGGCACCCCTTCTCTCCTCCAACGCCTTGAAGTGATCTGAGGAGCTTCCCTTCCCCCCCCCCCCCCCCCCGCCCCTTCCCCCCTTCCCGCTGGTCCCTTGGCATCTTCCAGACCATGTCCACTGGGTCCCTCAGTGATGTGGAAGATCTGCAGGAGGTGGAGATGCTGGAGTGCGATGGCCTGAAAATGGATACTAACAAAGAGTTTGGGGCGTCCACCGAGAGCAACGAGGAGGGATCCAATGGCGAGAATGGCTCCCCTCAGAAAGGGAGAGGGGCCTCGGGCAAGAGGAAAAAAGCTCCCCCCAAGAAGAGCCCTTTAAATGGAGTGAGCCAGGAGGGAAAGCAGGTCCAGAGAAATGCTGCCAACGCCAGGGAGAGGGCGAGGATGAGGGTCCTTAGCAAAGCCTTCTCCAGGCTTAAGACCACCTTGCCCTGGGTGCCCCCAGACACCAAGCTTTCCAAACTGGACACCTTGAGGTTGGCCTCCAGCTACATCGCTCACCTGAGGCAGATCCTAGCCAATGACAAGTACGAAAATGGCTACATCCACCCAGTCAACCTGGTAAGTCACAGCCCGCTGGGGCCAGGCACTCTGTGTGCGTGTGCGTGGGGAGAGGCGGGCGAGGAGCTGGGATTGGGGCATGTGCAGGGAGGAACCTTCACTGTACTTCTCATGGACAGTCTGGTGCCAGTGGGGTGGCAAGGGATACTGCATGAGGAGGGGACAGGCTCCCAGCTGTCCTCCCACCCTGTGCTCTGAGAGCTGAGCCGCCCAGGCCCCATCCGCTGCTCCTAGCAATCCCCTCCAGGAGACGGACAGGGGCCACACTGGCCACAGACAGGCAGGGACAGGCTTCACTGCCCCAGAAACGCCTGAGAAACCTCCACAGGTTGATGATAGCTTTCTAACTGCAAGCAGGTGGGTATAGGAATTTGGGTTAGAGAAAGGTATGTTTTAAGAAGGATCCAATGAGCCAGGATTTATTCTTAACCCTCCTCTCTACGCTAACGCTTCTTGCCGTAACAGTCCTCTCGAGCCCTAGGTTTTTAAAGACAGAGCTCGCGGGGCTCTGCGCTCAGCCGCTTGGATTAGCTGGGTCCAGGACACTTCTACGTGCGTAAACTGGCAAAGGAGAAATAAGTACCAGTGCGGACTCCCCAAGGAGGGTGGCTGCCCCAGGCACGCTCCGCAAAGCCTCTCTGGGCTGTGCGATGTCGCTGCTGCTGCTCCCACCACCCACAAAAATCTTTCCCGAACAGCCCGGGGTCTCCCCGCCATACCTGGCTGCCAGAAAGATATAGTTTTCAGCTCTAAAAATACATGCAACTGATGCAAAGTGGGGGTGGGCAAGATCTGCCTGGGCTCTTTTCAGAAATCCAGCCTTTACATTGCCCACACGTGCAGACGCCACCAGACCAAGGGCTCTCAGAAGGGTGATCTGGGGGGCGTTTCACCAGGGTCCGGCCCTGCCTTTTGAGTGCTGGACGCTGGGGGAAAGAACGTTACCTGCTGTTTCAGCTGATAAGGGCCTGGGAGAGATTTTTAGGGCTAAACCCAAAATCCTCAGTGCAGCAACACGGGATAAGAAACTATGAAATAAACCAAAACCAGCACCCAAGGCAGACGCAGCACGCACGGCCACCCCCGCACGGAGGCACACCAAAACGTGCCCCCCGAGCCGCGGGAGGCCAAGGAGGGCAGCCGGGCGGCTCCTGCCCCCGGGAGCCCGGCAGCGGCGGCGGGGCGTGAGGCGGCTCCCGTGGGGCAGAGCCCCCACGCCGGTCACGACCAAAGGCGGGGTGCGGCGCGGCGGCGGCGGGGTGCCCGCGGCGGCCGTGCCGGGGAACGCGGCTGTGTCGGGGCCGGCGCGGCTCCCTCCTCCCTCTCTCCCTCTCTCCTCCCTCCCTCCCGCCCGCTGCGGACCAGACGGGCTCCACCGCCCCGAGGGCGCCCGGGGGATGCCCGCCGCGGCTGGGAGGCGAAGCGGCACCAGCCTCCGGCGAAGGCAGCGGCGAGTGCCCCGGCCCGAGCCGCGCAGAGCGCTCCAGGAGCAGGCTCAGGCGGTGGATGCCGGGCTCGATCCCCCGGGGCGCTCCCGAGCTGGACCCGCTGGCGCAATCGGCGTTACAGTGTGCATTTTTCCGTATGTAACCCCCTTCCCACCCGTGTCTTTTCCCGGCTACAGACTTGGCCTTTTATGGTAGCCGGCAAACCCGAGAGTGACCTGAAAGAAGTGGTGAACACAAACCGCTTGTGCGGCCCGACGGCATCCTGAGCCCCGGCGGCCGGGCCAGCAGCGTCCCGGCGCGGCCGGGGAGCGGGCGGCGCGGCGGGCAGGGACACGCCGCGGCCCCGCCACTGCCCCGGGCCCCGTGCAGGGCGGCGGGGAGAGCCGCTCTCCCGGCGCAGAGGAGACCAAATGTGCCCTAGCAAAGACTCCACCCCGAGAGATCCCGACTCTATTTAACTTTATTAAACGCGTGTACAGTCGAGTGTCCTGCAACAACAGCCTTGCTGGTTCAAGCGCTACTAGAGAAAAGACAGAGATCAAACAAAACCTACCATGCGTGTATCTTTTGTCTGAGACCTGTGAAATATGTAGATGCCTAGAAAAACTGACTTTGACAGTCATCTCTATGAAGTAATTCACCCGAAAGATATATAGATATATTTTCTTCAAGCAGGTTCTGCTCTGTTTCTGTGAATAAATCTTCCTTTCCACTGAACACAGAGCGGTGTAGTGTTCGTTTCCGACTCTCGGGCTCGGCGGGGAAAGACCGCGCCTCCGCCGGCCCCCGGCGCTGCGCGCAGCGGCCGCGCTCGCCCGGCGCCCCGCGGGGAGCCCGCCCCGCCGGCCCGGCTACGGGAGCGCCGCTGCCCCGGCGCCGCAGACCTGGAGCAAACGCCCGGCGGAGGAGGCGGCCGGGCCCGCAGTCCGGCTTCGCCGCGGGAGCCCGGCCCGGCCCCGCCGCTCGAGCAGTTATCTGTGGATGAAGCAC
Source organism: Falco peregrinus (assembly GCF_023634155.1). Lineage (NCBI taxonomy): Eukaryota > Metazoa > Chordata > Aves > Falconiformes > Falconidae > Falco > Falco peregrinus. Next base: position 37,675,057 of record NC_073727.1, read on the forward strand.
AGTCGGACGGAGGATGCCCCTCTGGCCCCGGTCCTGCGTGCCGGGAACTTCTAATTTAAACAACCGCCTCCATCGATCAGCGCGCCCGTGGGAGATGTGGCTGAGATAAACAGGGGTGCGGGGCGCTCCCCCTGCACCGGTCGCGGCCGCCGGCAGCTGATGCGCCAGATCCCACCGCGCTGTTTAATGTTTCAGGGTTATGACCGCACTGTTTACAAGACGTCTTCGGTTATTTATACTGTTATTATTAGCAGAGGGGCTTTAAATTTCCGCTTCACTTGCTCTTTCAATACCGTCCCTCGGTTCCGTTTGATACCTGGGTACTTTCTGGCCGAAAGCAGGAGTGGGGCAGCGGGGGCTGCGGGGCCGCCCCGGGGCCGGGGGGGCATCGCTGCCGCCCCCCGGACCAAGCACCACCTGTCCCGGCCGGGTTGCGGGGGGCGGCGGTGGGGGCTGGGGGACGGTCACAGGCAGCGCGGGGGCTACGGACCCCCCGGCAGCTGCCTCCCGCCGGGCACCCCGTCGGGCAGGCACTGAGCTGCCCCGGGCATCCCTGCGGGCTGGGTGTCGTCCGTTCCTGCTCATAGCCCGCTGCCCCCCGAGATAAATGGGCGAGGAGGCAACGCGGCCTCCGGGCGACCCAAATTCACCAGTCGGGTTCATGCGCGGGCTCTGTTTAATTAAAGCAGCTCGCTGTGCGCCCGGGGCTAAGCAAACATCTCGGCCCTCATTATGGAAAGGGACGGGGCCTGCTGCATCATCCTAACGGTGTCGAAGGGAAAAGCTGTTGTAACTGCACTTTCTCACAGCTTTATCTCCGTCCCGCACAATTAAAATCAGACCTCCTTGCCTGGCTGACCCACACACAACTGCGCTGTTGTGAGTGGGGCTGTGCCGGAGGAGACACGCAATTACACACAGGGGCTCGACTGACTTCACTGCCAAAGGATCACCTTGAAAAGCCACAGGTCTTGCTGAACAGATGAGCAGTTCTGGTAAGCACAGTTGAAAGGGCTGATCTCTTCGCCACAGGCATTGGGAAATTCAGTGGGAATTGCTGTTCTCTTTAAGGGAAACAGAATAGAGCCCTCCGACCTTAGGCTAACTGCAAAGGACTGATATATCAAATGCACAAATACCACTGAACAACTTACCTACCAAATGTAAATTAACCATTGGGTTTAACCGCTTAATCTTAAATTAACTTAAATCTATACTAACTAATGTGTGTTCAGGACTCATAGCAAGGTGCTGTTTTCCTTCTAGAAAGCATAAACTGATAGGCATCTGAGATATGCATAAAATTAAGAATTAAATTCTGAATATTCTCACACCTGCTTCTTTGCCACCTTGCTTTGCAATTCTTATTAACTGCATGTAGCACCCTTCCCTCCTTTTTGAGTTAGCCATGTTCAGTGTTCATCCGCAACCTGAAACACAGCATGGAGAAAGAAGGGAGAAATGCAATAGTCCTCTGTGAAATGTGAGGAACACAGCTGTAACCGTGTGCCAAAAGCTGCAATTTAAGTGGAATGGTAAGACACACTGTTACTTCTTGTGCTGCTATTCACTTTATCTAGTGGTATAGATTGCAAGGCTCTTAGGGACTAAACTATTCCTCAAGCATCCTCCACCCTTCTCAGTCTTTGCCTCTGAACAACAGCTCAGCAACAAACAAAAAGGCAAAAAGCAACAAGCAATAAACGAAAGCAATCAGCAGTACACAGGAAGGTAAATAACAGCTTTACTCTGTAAAACAATTAGCGGCTTTATCTCCATTTTGAAGACAACAAACATATTTTCCAGAGTTATTTATGTGGCTGGGAACCCTTGGTCCATTGACTTCTTGTGTAAGGGCATAGTCCTGACAGTATTGGCAGCTGGCTTCAATGGCCCAAGATTCTTTGATTGATTAACAGTCTAACTGTGTATCTCAGGAGAACAATGAATGAAATCATTCCTCCCTCCTTCTGAGTGCCATTTTACAGAAAAATATTTGCAAACAGAAAATATATGTTTGGTCTGACTGAAGCAATTGATGATTTTGAAAGGAACTTGCAATGTGCTAAGGGAAACCGGGTAACTGGTTTAAATATTGATTTCAATGATTTTAAAGAAAGTATTTTGTTTGCCTTCTTGTTTTTCTGTACAAAGTGATGCATTTTAATATTAGCCGAAATATACTTATACTTCTTCTCTGTGTGGAAAAAAAGCTGACTTGATTTATCTTTCTGTATCTACATGGATGTAGATGCAGCTGTGTGAGTGTCTGTATACATTTCCTCCTAATAATGTCTGAACTCATTGCCTGATTTCAAGTGAATTTGACAGAGGTCTTAAAGATAACTAAATTGCCTTTTTTTTTTTTTTCTGAAAACAGGCAGCTGAGTAGAGAAAAGAAAAAAAAATCTTTAAATTCTTCAACTAAAGGAAAGGTTTTAACATGAACCCAGCCCTTATCAGATACCAGAGCATACAGAGCAGGGTGCCAGCTGTAGATGAAGCCTCAAACACTGCTTCAATCACAGGATACAAGTTAATAGAAAACCTGCTTATAGGCCTATGTGTTGTAAGATAAATATAATTCTATTATAAATTTATATATTATAAATAAGATAAATATAACTATCTATAACTGTAAGATAAAAACCTCTAAAAATAGTTTAGTCCCAACTGATTTTAATTTTATTTTTTTTCTAAATGGAAGGAAACCCAGTTCCACCCAACTACTTCACAACCATTTTTCAGTTCAGCTAGAGATTAGAAAAATCCCTTATTTGCAGAGCTGCACTCAGTGCTCAGACTCCCAAGTTCGCCGCTCACATTGCACTGTTTAGCAGCAGTTTTCACAGTTTTTAAGGTCTTTAGAAGCAAGCATTTTTCCATCCCTTACAGAAAATACATTTTAGGCTTATCTTATCCTCTCTCTGGGATAGAAATTTGCCATCCTAAAACATCAGCGTAGCAAGAATGCCACTTTGCAGACACCTGCACAGTGCCTTGCTGTCCTGGGCGCTGACCAGGATAGCAAGGCCACGGTGATGGTCGTGCCCCCAGGCTGCAAGGTGCCCAAGGAGAACATATGCTAGACAGCTTATTCCTTGAAGTGCCTCCAAGGCTGAAACTCCCAGCTCACCTTGGAAATTAAAAGACTTAGAAAATCTGTGTCGTTTCTTCTGTAGGTAAGCTGGTTTGAACCCCTGATACAATGACGGGGTCACAAGCACAGGTTTGTTTGAAGCATTTGTACTGGTAACTCCACAGCTGTGTCTGCCCGGAAAAACGTGCTTCCCTGTAAATGAACTGCATATATTTTTCAAAAGGTAGTATTTGCTGAAACCCCATTGTCATTGCGATTCATTATTATTTGTAGTAAAAAAAATAAATGCAAAAGACATTAGCTAATTGCAGGTAATAAGCTGTCTAAAAGAGAATAAAACTCAAATGTATCTGGTGTACAAGTGGAGGGTATAATCTGATGAAAGTGCAGAGGATTTCTCATTTCTGTATGGATATCTGAATGTAGATAATCACTCATAGTCTCCCAAAAGGGACAGGTTTTCAAAAGAAATTTCAATGATATTGAAATGAAATTCAGTTTCAATGAAATTGAAATTTGTGGTGGCAAACAACAGAGCATTCTGTAACTTCCATGTATATATACACCTAGAAAACCTCCATACATAATTTCTCCCAACAGCCAGCAATTCAAATGGTCCATGTTCATTGCTGGCCCGTGTAGCACTGACAATTTCTGTATTGAGGCTGAAGGTGCTGCAAATGCAGCCCCACAGGATAAATACAGCTTTGTGCTTGTTATTCAGCTGCGCATTGCTTCATGCTTTTCAGCCCAGCATACTTTATGGATGGGAAGCGGCACAACCAGTATTAACGGCTTTTTTCTTTCTACTGCAAAGCTACAGGTGTGTCATGGCTTGGTGAATTTCTTCAACTCTGAGATGTCATAGGTCTGACCTAAAAGTTATGCTGTGGGAAGGACGGCAAAAAAGCATGTGTTACCTTTGCAAGGACGGCTGCCGGCAGACTCCAAACCCAGCAAAGTTCTGCAAGTAACTGATTTTTCTTCAGTTCACTTCAGGCACTGGTTTATCTGAGCTAGCTGTATAAAAACCACTTAAAGTAGGTTTTTATAAAAAACTACTTAAAAGTAGGCCTAGGCATAGAGTCATCACACTTCCCAAATGTGGCGTGGCCATACCCTAGGGTCACAACAGTCCTGAGATGACGCATTTTCTTGCCTTAGAGTTTTGCCCTTAAACTGAAACTTGTAAACAGATGAAATGCATTTTCAAGCCGTTGCACATGCGTGCAAACAGCTACACCATCCTCGTCCTCGCATGGGGAGTGGAAAGATCCAAACCTCCTTGCAAGGAAAAAAAGATCATAACAAAGGCAGGAGAATAAAAACAATGCAAATCCTTCCTTCACTTTAAATTCTAAAAGGCTGCTTTCCACAAGCAAGGAGAAAAACCCCAACCCTTACTTACATCTCAGGCTGCTGTGTAAACTATAAGACTGTATCCGACTGTAAATATGGATTATCTACACACTCAAATTTTCTCTCGATTGTTTACATACACGCTGATTAAGAAATGGGGATCAGAAACACTAGGGGAAAAAAAGGAAGGGTACAACTACACAGGAGACAGGAGGAAAGGGGGAAAAAGGCACAGAATAATTCCTCTTCCTCTGACTACTGCTCCGTCCTGATGAAAGGATGGGCTGGGGAAGGCACGAACTATCAGCAGCTCCATCACAGCCCAGTGGAGCCAGACCACCGGGGAGATGGAAACCGAGAGGTTGAGAGCTGCAGCTGCCTTCTCTGGGAGGAACATCTGCAAAATCCTGCACGGCAGCAGCAGGGGAGGAGGAGCAGGCAGAGGCAGCGAGCATTCCCAGGGATGTGCTCACATAGATAACTGGCCCACTGGATGGCTTCCCAGGCTGCTGCAGCAGCACTTCCCTCCCCCATCAGGAATGAGGCAAAGACCATCGTGTGCAACAAGCAATCCAAGTGTCAGCACGGCCTCTTGCTTCAGCATCCTGTTTCTTGTGATGCTTTTTGATGGCTGAACTGACCAGAATGGGGGCAGTTCTTCCTCACTGATAACACAGTTTTGTTCTTATGTAGGAACTTTCATACTGCTGGCACCACAGAGTCAATGCAGAAATTAAACAGAAGATGGCAGTTACCTCGGAACATTTGCTGTCACTTCATGACCAAATGGTTTTCTATAGGAGGTCGCTATCATTGGGAAGACAAAGAGGCACAAAGCTGACAGCTGACCGGCTGAAGGTTCACACATAAGCTTGATATAGGCTCAGGGCACCAGCTCTTCTGGTGCACAAACTTATGAGCTGTTCTCCTAGGCACGCTGAAATCGCCAGGGATCTTTGCTCTTTGAATTCAGTATAAAGATAGGAATAAGAAGAGTGTAGGGGAAGGATCCTCTCTTTCAGGCTATGTGTCTGCATCTACGCTTTCTAGTACAGACAAAACAGGCTATGGACCATTCTCTGGCTCCAACAGCCAGTGCTGTGGCCAGGGTCACATCCACACATACCTGCATTTTATTCCACTCTCACCAAAGGGCAAAGTCCCTGGCACACACTATTCTCAAACCGTGCTTGGATATTTTCTGGGAGGAAGTTAGTCAGACAGGCTGAAGGCACGCCAAGGACCCTATTAACAGCCAAGCACTACGAGAAATAAGCCTTGGCCCTGTTTTATTTATCTGTGTTACTGCAGCCTTAGAAGCATGAGCAGTAAAGGTACTTGATACCTTTGTCTCATCCCAGCCTCGAGCTCTTCTCACTTGTTTCCTAGATCAGCCTGCTATCTTCTTTTATGGGCCAAACATTCTTAGTGAGGACACTCTTTGCTATTTGTATCTTATAAGTAATATACGTTAGGACTAGAGGTCACTAGAAGCAAGGGGCCAAGTTCAAGGTGACATCATATCCTAAATTGTGACATTGAAAACCCCTGTTTGTTTGTTGCCCAACTCTACTAAGCTCTGCAGTACCTTTTCTACCTGAGCTGTGAGTTCCCTGATGCCAAAATTTGACGTATGCCCTCAGTATCATTTTCTTGCCATTGCCAAGCAGCAGCAGCATGTCAATCTCACGCAAAGATCTGGAACTGAGATATTCCCCTACTTAAAGTCCACAGGAAGGCTTCAGACAGTCAGTGGGTGCTGTCTGTGCATGCCTAACATCTTTCTGCTGGGCCAGGATGTGAGCTGGCAGGGCGAGCTGAGGTCAGCTTCCCCAGATTGTTTGGCTACAGCTACCCGTAGCACGGCAGGGAGACTGCTGAGGAGCCAATGTTACTATCTCCCCGTAAACTTTCTCCCCAGCTTCCCTCATACTTGGTCTTCTGATTTTACCAATTTCACCGTGATTTTCCATTACTGCCAACAAAGGTTGGTATGCATAGTCTGTAAATACCATTCAGTTGTAGAGGCTGAAACTACAGGTGCATATTAAATTATTGTAAAGAAATGTATCCTAAAGAAAAACTTTACCCTGATCATTTGACTTTTATTTTGGGGTACTTCACTACCATGTTCTTCATAGGCTTATATTTTATTAAATAGTATACCTAGCTATATCTATTACATAAAATATACATATACACTAGGTAATATATATACTACAGATAAATATGGCGTAAATATTTACATACTATATAGTATCTATATTTATTAATTATGTATATAAATACAAATATATAAAATAATATATTATAAAATTAAACAGATTTTTTACTATTGTGGAGCTGGTTTAAGTGCCACTTACAGAAGGGAGGTAACAGTTTAACAGTAATGGCATGGGTTACCATACTATACATCATCAGAAAAGTGTGAGAAGGCACAGCTGACTTTACAGTTTCACCTGATAAACCAAGCCCTGGAGCGAAGGATTTCTCCCTGGCTGATCTCCTGCCATAGGTTTACGGTTGTTCCCTGCTGCCTGCCAGCTTGGGAGATGTCTCATAATTAACCTGTTGTATCATGCGCATGTAGCTGATGACCAGTCCATACAATATCATTTCTATGGAATGTGCGAAAGACAGGTTGCTCCTTGGTACCTCCCCTTCAAATACTTCAATATAGTCTTCTGCACAGAGCCCACAGTACTCTAAGACACAGCTGCATAAAACGCTTCATCTAGCCTTCTCTGTGGGCTGCCTCAGAGGGCCATCCAGCTTTCTTCTCTGCCCCCTACACTACAGTTTACCTTGCACTGGATGTTATCCAATTGAAAATTAATCCTGTAAAAATAGAAAATCCAGATAACCAAGCATTTGCTTCAGTTTGATGTGTGATTTTTTTTACAGAAACTTGCAGTTACAGCTGATTAACAACATAATTAAATGGCATCTTCATTCACTCTCATTGCTGTAATTACAGGGGAAAAAAATATGGGCAGTGTCCTAAAGTTCAGTTATCCTTATTTTTACTGTGCTAGTGCTGGTGGTCCCAAGAAGCCCATGATTTCATGCTGCAGAATGTCCAAGCACAGGGAACAGCCTCCCTATAACTCCATCTCCTCTTTACGTCCCAAACTAGGGACTGAGAAACAAACACGTAGGAAAATGAAGTCACATGGTAAGGAAGTAACAGTGTCAGAAGTGGCCTCTGTGCCTTCCCTGTTTGATGTCAGTACAGCATCTGCTAAGTTAGAACAAGCAATAGCAAGAGGCAGATGAGGACACAGTTCGTGCAGGTGGGAAATCCTTAACATCTCAGTCATACTAGTGAAGGAAGCCACTTGAATTACACAGAGGGATGGAGACCAGGAGAGGGGGAACATAAAGACCGGATAATCAGTTATGTAACTATATAGGTGTGGAATAAAATTGCAGGCACAGCTGATAAACTTACATGTCAAATTTGGTATGTGCCCAATCCCCTTCTTTGCATTCCATGTTAATGTGATCATAACTACTTGCATGTATTTGCAGATTTTCCAAATAAATAATTAAAGATGAAATCTTCAAAACATGTTGTAGTCTAAACAGGAAAAGCTCACGCCAAAAAGCAGCCGAAACTTCAAAATGGTAAGGTTCATCTCTTTATCAGTAAAAAACAATTTTCTTAATGTCCAGTGATGACTGCACATTTCTGCGGAACACCTGCTAGAAAAACTTATATCCTGAAAAGAGCAAGCGTGTGAAGACAGAAAATGGATGTGTATTTGCTAGAAGGCATTTTGTGTCAGATTTACGTAGACCTTTATGAGTATACTAAAAAAACAGAAGCTCAGTCAGAATTCAAGCAAAATCAGGGTTTATAAAGCTTTTTTCATAATTTGCCTATGCAATCAGTTATTCAGAAAAAAAAAATAATCTGCATCTCTTGTGATACAACTATATAGAACCTTGAAAGAACTGTCAGGGAGAAGACATCGCAACAGTCTAGCCCACATTGGCACTGTTAATTGTAATGACTCAGAGCCTTTAAGCTGAAGCCCACAAAGAATTAAAACAGCCTTAAGACACTCCAGGAAAATGCTGCTGATCTGTGCAGAGTTCCAACTGTTGTAACAGTTGCTCTAAATTCAGAATCCCTGTTTCGAAAAGGTCACCTCACTTGACTATCTTCACCTGAGGGTGGTAAATCCTTTTCTGTCAGATACCACAGGCTGGCAGTGCTGCCGCAGGCTGGTGCAAAGCCAGCCTGCCAGCAGGGAAGCAAAGCCGGCCTTAACAAGCAATACTGTCATTCATGTACTTGCAGCTGATTTGAAGCAAGAATCTGAAATGAATATTCTTGACAAGTGAACCTAGTAATGGATTTCAAGGATTAGATTGAATCTAGCAGAGGAGAACATCCCAACTCTGAAGACTTCAAATTTTAAATTTCATACTGTTCCCTATATCTTGAACTAAAGCTATTCTTCTATCACTTCACACATGGGAAGCACATAATTACAACCCCAAATTTCAGAAAACTGTCAATACAGTGAATACTCTGCACTACATGCATATAAACATACATACATATTTATAGAGATATATACTTTTCATATAAAGACTGATGTGTCTTCATAAATCTAAAGTCAACCTCACAACTTTATTTCATTCTTCCATCTGGGTGGTGGGTCCTTAATTGGCCACACTGCAGCCACACCCATTTGTTTCTGGCTTCCCAAGGCAAGCACACCAAACAGCTCTTCCCAGAGAAAATGTTAAGTGTAGCTGAAAGGCAGTTCAGTATAGACTCTGCTCCCTACAAACACCATAGGTGGGACAGTGCCCAATTTGGAGGACTGGCCTGGACAGACAGAACCAGTGCCATCCCAACCACCCCCACTGTGTCCCCATGACCCCTTCCATCTCTCCTCAAAGCATGCCCCATGCGCCCACTTTGCAAAGATTAAATAAGCTGCATATTGGAAAAGTACAGAGCAGCAGTCTTACTTTAGTCATTTTAACATTAAAATGTCAAAAAAATGCTGAGGGACACACAGTCCTCAGGGGACTTGGGAATATTTGATTTGAGGCTTCTCAGTTGTCTTTGTTTCACTTGAGGTCAGTAATCCGCTCACACACCAAGATACCACAGTTTGCTGCTGTAGACTATCCCTTTGGTACCAAACAACATTGCTATAAATGCTTTAAATTTAAAACAGGCAGCGACCAGAACCCTGCCGCAGTGCAACATGCACATTATGCAGCAGCAGCAGCAGTAGTGGCAGCATGTTGTTGCTGAGTCTCAACTAATGATTGCTGGATCACATCAAGACCAGCACTGACCACACAGTTTGGTCAGAGAGCACACGTGGAGCTGCCAAGCCAGCGATCAATGTGTGCGTAGTGAACTACAGAGGTCTGAGGGCAAGTAACCTCACAGAAATACATGCTGTGAGCATTCACACCATCTGATCTGCAAACTGGATCAGATCTGCTGGTTTGTTGGCAAAGGTGCTCAGACGATGCGGTTGGGATCAAGCCTCTATCAGCTGGCCAAAAGCTGTGTACCACAGGCCCACTGGCAGCAGGCAGGCAGTGGCTCTCAGAGCGGCCCACAGCGAGGCCTCCCGCTGCACGGCCAGAAAAGTATCTCCAGAACAATTCCCTGCCCGCTGGGCGGCCTCGGCAGCTCCCTAGGGACCGCTGAAGCCACGCGGCTGCTCAGGGGCGTTTCACGACGGGAGCCGCGGCACAGCTGCGGGTAAAAGCCTCGCTGCGCCAGCCTGGCCCGCTGAGGCAGCGCCGGTACTACACCAGGCGGCAAGCGCGCCCCAGCACCGGGGAGCGAGGACCGGCGCGGTAACTGCCCGATTAGGCCACAGCGGGGCGGCCCGGAGCCGCCCGCCCGCCTTCCCCGCCCAGGGCGGTGCCGCTGCCCTCAGCCCGCCGCGCCTCGGGGGGCGGCAGACGAAAGCGGAAGTACGCCGCTAGCGCGGCCCCGTTCCTCCCCGCCCGTTGTCGCGACTTCCGGTGGCCGCTCTAGCCGGCGCCGCGTCTATGCCCGCGGCGCTGGGGAATGTTTATTGTCGCGGGGAGTCGGCCCAGGACCCGGAACGCCGCCGGGCGCCAGCGGCGGGGCGCCTAGCAACCGGCACCCCCGCGCCGCCCCGCCCGCCGCTGCCCGCCCGCCCGCACGGTAACGGCTGCCGCCCGCCGACGGGCCGCGCTCCTCCTCCTCCTCCCCCTCCTCCTCCACGCCAGCGCCTCGAGGGGCCGCGGGTCGGCGGGCCCGGCCCGGCCGCAGCCCCTACCCTGGGGGACGCGGGTAGTGCCGGGGGTGGGGGGGGGCCGTTGGGCCCCTGCGCGCCCCCCGCTCGCCCGCCGTCCCCTTCAGCCTGAGGTGAGGGGGGCGGCGTGGGGCCTCCCCCGCCTCGCCGCGGCCCCTCCGGCTCCTCCCGCCGCGGTGCCGTTCCCCCCTGGGGCGGGCGGTGCGCTCCAGGGGCCGCCGTGCCGGGAAGGGGGACCGAGCGTCCCCGGGGGGCAGCGGCCCGTTCCTCGGCAGCTGCCGAGCCTCCCCCGGGGGGCTGCCCCGCGGCCCAGTCCCGAAGCGGCGTGCTCGTCCCCGGGAGCTTTGTACAGCCCCGTCCCTGCCGCGGCGGCCGGCGCTGCTCCAGGTACCGAAGCGCAGGCACAGCCCAGGGCTGCCGAGCGGCGGGGGAGCGGCGTGGCTGGGCCGCCGCCTTCTTGCGCTTTGTTTCTGCTGTGCTGGCCGCAGAAGTTTTCGGCTGGGGTTAAAGGGGGAGAAAAAAGATACTTATTTGTTAACCTGAGTGGTGTGACACTGGTGCGTGTAGGGCTCTGGGTGAGATTCCCAGCAGCGGGAACAGGAGGAGCGGTGCTGTTTCCTCAGTCGAGATGCGCAGATGGTGAATGTTTGACTGGGAGGGGGACTAGAGCCTTGCCTGTTGTGTTAAAATACTTTGTAACAGCAAAACAGACTTATTTTTCTTACAATGTTTATGAAGTTGTAAGGGCCACCTAACCGGTCAGTTCTGACTTCTGTCATACTTAGAACAATTTTCCATATATCATAAAGACTTAAAGGTTTGTGCTTGATGCTTGGCATTCAGCTGTTACTGGATGGTATAAGGAAAAGATGGCACAAAATTGGATGCAAGTGAATCTTGCTTTAAATATGAATGGAGCTTTTCAATGAGAAAGAGTTGAGGAAAGTGGCCTGTTATGAATTATTTAAATACATTTCCTGGTCTTGTTCTATAAACTGTTTGGCTTTATTCCTGCAGCTGTATTTGTGTTGGAAGACCCCAGCTCCATGGGGGTGCAGTAGGTTTATGGAAGAGATTTGACAGCAGGATTGGGCATTTGTAGTCTACATGCTTATGGTATAGCTGGTCTCATCATTCTATATGTTGGTCTAATTGGACAAATCACTACCTTGACACTGCTTTTATTCTTATTTGGAAACTTTCTTTCTCCAAAATATATTTATTTCGCTCTGTAGGAAATAGTGATGACTGTGCAAATCTTGAAGGGTGAGAATATTAGCTACAACATGGGCTTTTTCTTTAGGGACAAACTAACTTGCCACTAGAGACAACAAAAAGTAAAACCATGCCCTGCTAGCTCAGTGTTTAACTAAGTTAGTTGTTCAGACCAGAGGATTTTTCTATACAGACAAGTAGTAGCTGTTTGCTCTCAGTTCTGGGTAGTCACCTGACACTGTGACTGTATCGTATCAGAGAATTCAAGCGTATTTCAGAGGTCTGTCACTTCCAGCATTTCATATAGACCTGTTTCCTGGGGGGCTGAACACAAATCTTAAAAAAAAAAAAGGCACCTTCAGTGGAAGGATGCAATTGAATCTCCTCACTTGTTCCTGATGGGTTTTATTTTGTGCGTTCTCTGTTCTCATATGGAGATTCCTGTTAACTTCTTCAGAAATGTATTTCAGGCATTAGTTTGACAAATTGTTTACTGGCACAGTAGTGACATACCCCTTCAGCTGGGCTGTTGGAACTGTTTGTGAGGTTGGTCAGTTGGTGAACTGTTTTGGAGCAAGGTTAAAAATAACCAGTAGAAGTTGCTTATACTTAGGCTGCTGGTGGAAAAGGTGTTTATTAAACAGTTCTGACATTAACGTAACCATTGTTAGATAACCCCCATCTACCTTCATAGCTCTTGAGTTTCTTGGATCAAAGGTAGCCAAAAGCTTAAAATAATACTTTGTTTATATACCCTGTCCCAAGTGCCTTTCTTCTCTCTTTGATGATGATGGCGTGGTTGGTTTGTTTTGGAACTTTTTGAAGATTGTAAGATTTCAGTGCAGGGTGTTTGTCTTCATAATTGTTTATATGGTATGTAAAATAGGGTTGTGGGCCTAACAGGGGATGTATGGGTAATTCTTTGTTTAAGAACTTAAGTGCTCATTCCTTCCTCCCAAGTATTTCTTATTCTGGGAATTTCTCTGTTTTCAGTGTAGAATATATTACTTTACAGTGTCAAATATCCTTGAGTTAGCTTTTGTTGTTGTTTTTTTTTTATGTGCATTATCATGCTTTGCCTATCCACTTCCCCCACCTCTTTTTTTTATTTCTTAGGGTAATATTCCAGATGTATCCCTGAAATCTATGTTGAAAAGAAAGAATAAACTTTTAAGTTTTCCTTTTTAAATAAAATACAAACTTTTGCAGAGATATATTTAAGGTTTCTTTCTGTGCCGGGGTAGATTGTGTTACACTGGTGCAAGAGAATTTGAAATCAAATTTGGCTAGTTTCTTGGTGCTGGAGAAAGCTGAATGAAGTACATAATTCAAAAGAAATGCTGCACGTATAGACAAGTAAATGATTTTATTTTCAATTTTAGCCTATTATTTAATTAGCATTAACTGGTAAAATATAATTTTAGGAATGAGATTTAAGCTGCCAGAATTCTAAGGTTCAGATGAGAGAACCTTTGGGCAAAATTAACCAACAAAACCTAAGCTGGGGTCAATAAAATCAACTTAGGCATTTGCAAATGCAGAACTGGGAAGAACCAGATGTTTGGTTTCTACTTAGTCCCTCTGTTCTGCAAGTGTAACTGCATAAATATGGAATAGTAATGGGCTTATATGTAAGGCTGTTGCTTGATCTCAAAACATATTTGTAAAAGCATGGGAGCATTATTTTCCCCATTTTGCAGATAGGAGACAGAAATGGAGAAATTCAGTTTTTTGTGAAATAATGTAATGGGGTCAGGGCTATGCAGCAGGGATACAGCGGTGTGTATCAATAGCACAGAAGACAAGACAAAACTGGGAAAGAGGAGAATCCAAGTGGTTTTTAGGACTTCTGTGTTCCAGCTAACCATGCAACTGGAAAGATGTATAAATAACGACATCTATCTTTCTTCTTTTATATATATATATATATATAATTTTTTAGAGAGAACATTGTTACACTTTTTTTATAAACATGTTCTTCAGATTTTTTTTATATAGTGGATATATTACTATTTTTTAAAAATGTTTATCTTGCTTTTGTTCATATGGTTCCTATTTGGGTTTCTTCGAGACTTTCTAAAGAAAGGTAGCAGGACGTCTTTTCTCTAGATTTTCTTCTTTGTTGTCAGTACAGTGTGTGACATTCAAATGAACACTTAAGGCAGAGAGAGGTTGTAACAGGTTATGTTTACTGCTTGGACAGAAGCATCCAAGTCTAGAAACAGTTTGGTTTAGCTGCTATTTCTAAACCATGCATTGTAAGAGGTTAACATTGTATTTATACACTGAATGGGAATGGATGTATTCAGAATTGTTGACACTTATGATTCAGGTTTTCAAAGAACACAGGTGGTATTTAACAGCAGCAAATAAAGAGTTTTCTCAATATGAATGAGAAACTTGGTGATTAATATTTGAAATGTTCGATATTTGAGTGAAAAGTTTAACATGTTTCTGTTAGATCAAGTAACATTAAAGCAGAAAAAAGGCAGTTTTCAGTATTTTTATGCTGAAGTCAGATACTACTTCTATAACAAATTATGTCCCCTTTTAACTGAATGTCACAAAATAGTCTAGAATATTAGCTACAGTTCAAACGAAATTTCAGATTAAAAAGCACCTCCCTAAATATCTGGGAATTTTCTTTCAGAAACTTTCAGAATTTTCTTGAACTTTCAGAACATGGCTAATGAAAATGGGGACTACTGTAATATTGTATAGTTTTTCTCCCATTAAAATCTACGTGAGTAGATTGTACCTCTAACCAGAATACACCATAATTGCTGAAAACATCCTTACTGACAGCTCCACAGCATATTAATGTTCTTTTTTCCTCTAGATCCCCCTTTAATGATAGATCTCTTCCTTTTAAATTGTATTTTTCTTCTTTCAACCACTTTTTCCTTTGTTCTGAATGAACACATGACTTTTCTCCTTAGATTTGCTTAAGACAAGCCATCAGGGTTTTATGGGGATGTTATTGTACAGTGTTATGGTTTGCTTAGAGGTTAGCAACCTTTCAAGGCCGTTATGCACGACACTGGTATTCTTTCAGAATGTAGAGATTGAGTTTCCCAGTAAACACTTGCTGATAATTGGTCAACGCTGCTGATTAGAGGTATCTTGTTTTCTTACATGGCAATAGTTCCTGGGTTCCAGTAAGTGAACTTGGCGAGAGCCAGGAGTTGGAGCCAGGGTGGAAAACAAATGCCTGTCTGAAGATGCCACAGCTTCCACCTCCTTGCTCTGAGCTGGCCCTGCCTGTATGCATGCCATTCAAAATCTGCATATGTGCTATCTTTGGATATGGTGCCATAAATTACTAACCCAATCTGTAGTAGTCCGTCAAAACCAGATGGGATAAGTCATTTCTAACTTTGAGGATTCATATAATTTTTGGTGTTTAAAAAAAAAAAAAAAAAAAGGATCCGGGAATGCTGATTAGTTACTGTTTGTTCTCATCATTCCCTGCTTCCCTTCCCCCTCCTCCCATCCCACACACACATCCTTTGGTTTTTCTGGTTTTCTCTTGCTGTTTCTTCATCTCTTTTCTGTGTTATCACCCATCTTGCCTTTTCTCATATTGGACAAGCCAACAACTACAGAATAAGTCTTTCAGCCATGAACAATCCGCACAGTAGAAACAGCAACCATCACAGCAGTTGACCCAGTACATCATGCACATCTGCTTCGTAGTTTATTACTTCTCTATTGTCAGTAAGTTGTAGTCAAATATGCACCTTGAGTGAGCTCTGGATTAGAGGCTATGGCATGATGTTTCATCACAGTTAGATGAAAATACTGGTAATGTTAATTTTGTATTTTGAAGATTTCTGATACAGAATGTAAGGCCAAAACATATAAAGTGATATAAATGTGTTACCGTGTGTTAGATATGTATATGGTAGTTCTCGATGCATGGTCTTCTGCTTCTTCCATGGCAGTGACCATGTAAAGCATTTCATATATTTGACTATTTCTCTTTGCTTTTGCTCTTTGCTTTCTGTTGTGTTCATTTTGGATGAAATACTGCTAAAATTTTAGATGAATGGATTGAGATAATATTGCCTCTATCTCAGGCTGTATTCTACTTAAGCTACTTCTGGAGTTAAATGTAAGATTTTTACATTCTTCTACAAAGAAAAATTCCGTAGTGACCTACAGTATTTTGATGTAAATCCTTTTCACTATATACCAGTGTTCTTGCTCTTTTCCCCTCTCCCCAAATGCTTCACCTGAGACTTGAAATGTCTGCTGTCTTGGCTTTGGTATGCTCCCAGAAGAGATGTCAGGGAGTTTCAGGCTGGGTTGAGCGGTAGCCCAACTCCCCCCGTCTTATGATCCTCCTCCCCCTCTTGAAGTGTGTGTTAGGAATGTCACCTTCACAGTGCACAGGCAGATTGGATGCTTCCTGGCTGCCTTAGTTTGCTGCGCGGGCATGGGGTGGGCATCCTGTGCCTTCAGTTACTCATGCTTTTCCTCAGCAACACTCAATTTTATTCTGAATGTAGAATTTGTTCGTTCTCTGCAGTTCCTGTGGGCGGTGCAGAAGGGGGTGAGAGGCCACTGCGACTCAGCCCAGGCTGTTGCTGCCACCAGGACATTCTGTATAGTTTCTGTTATGGTATTATACTGGGAGAGATAGGCCAAGAGTGCTGGATGAAGATGGGAAAGCTGTAGTAGCAGGCTGTCTACAGGCTGCAGTTTGTGTAACCTGTGTTAGTTCGGAGTTATTCAGCAGGCTCGTCCATTCCAACAGAAATGTGAAGCTGTTCAGAATTATCAACTTCAGCAGTCAGAGAAGTGCTTTTTCCTGAGGTGTCTAATGACATCCTCAAATGAGCTGAGGAAAGATTATCCACTGGGGCTATGGAAGAAGTTTCAGTAATCTTTACTGTGTCCTAATATAGTCAGTAGAGAGTTGTAACATATTTAACTGGCATATATATTACACATATATACATATGTGCATGTGTGTATATACACTATTTCTGTTAAGTCTGGCAGCATGTCTTCAAACAAGTAACGTATTTTCTAGCATACAGGATGCAGACACTCCCCCTCCCCACACAAAGTTAACTTAAATGAGTCAGAGTGTAGTCACTTCTGCTTCTTGTCTCATTTAAGGGCCGGATGTATACAGTGGTATTAATAGGCAATTTTCTGCTGGTATGTTTAATTTTGTTATTTTTGTTTCTCAGGATGTGATCTTCATGGTGAGCTGGTGGGAAATTGAGTTGTAAATCACCCCAATGGATGCGGACAGTGATGTTGCATTGGACATTTTAATCACAAATGTAGTGTGTGTTTTTAGAACAAGATGTCATTTAAACTTGAGGAAGATCGCATTAGAAGGAGCAAATGTGATATACAAGCGTGATGTTGGGGTAAGAGATCCAACATACCTCAAATACCTGTTTTTACAAATGTTTCTTAAGCTAGGCATCAATATCTCTGTAGGGTGGATAAAGAAAAGCATAGTTTTATTTCTGTATTTCTGTCTTGACAGGCATTTAGTCTGTCATACACTAAATGCACATTAAGGGGAGTGGGTAAATACTGTCTCAGAAGACTGTAGCTAGTGAGGTGAATATTGGGAATAAGGTATGTGTTGAGACCTCTTACACCTCAGAGTCCATTTTGCCTCTCAAAATTTGATGGTTTTGTCAAGAAAATATATCCTGATAAGGAGTCAGTAATGTGGGAGTCACTGTAATAAAAAATTAGCGCAATGCTCATGGCTTGCAGCTTTTTATTCAGAAGAAAATACCTTCATTTAATCAATTTTGTGAACACTGAATCACTAGCTGCGATATTCCATGCTTATTTTGATCTTCTTGGGAGCTAGGTTTTTTTTAATTACTGAAAGAGATGAAGGAACAATTCAAGGCTATCAAAAAGAAAGAACTAGTGTAACAGTCAGCTTGTCTATAGCAGTTGATTTTTTTTTCCCCCAGTATGAAACTAACTACCACTAATTCCCAATATTACACTTCTATTTCTCTTTTTAGAAAGTATTAATGAAGCTTAGGAAACCTAGGATTACGGCCACAATTTGGTCCTCAGGAAAAGTTATTTGCACAGGAGCCACAAGGTGAGTTCATGAAGATTCTTTCTCTAGCTCTAAGTTCTTGTGTATTTTAAAATACAATGTTGTAAATTAAGATGGCAAGAGGCAGTATTTGCCACTATTAAGATTCACTCACACTGGATCACACACAGATCTTTGCCAAGCTGTGTATCTGGGAGGAAGTTTTCTCTGTGAAGTGGCTATTTCAGTCTGAGTTGAAATCTTAAGCAACATTAGCTCAGCCTTATGGGAGAGAAACAGAGAAGACTACTTTATGAAGAAAATCCTAGAGATTTCGTTTGAGAGCTCTTCAAGATTTCTGTGCTTTTAGCCAGAACTTGAAACTTGGGAAGGAATGACCTTTTTTGAGGGATATCTCTTGTTCTTTCACAAAAACCCACCTGAATTTGATCAAGTTGTGCGATGTTGAGGGAGTGGAAAGAAGCAAAAGCAGACTATCAGCTCGGGTACATCTGAGACTCACTAAACTCAACAGCTAAATTCCTTTAAGATATGTTTGTATTGTGGAGTAAGGATAAGGTACAACAGTAATTTTGCATACTTTCTGTATGGGAGATGATTGTTCAGTATGTTAAATCCAGGCTACCTGTGATCGTATTTGTATTGTAAGGGTATTTAGTATAATCTAATACATCTCCCACTTCAGGTGGAGCCAAGTGCCAAGATATGCTTTAAATGGGGCATAAAGGACTCCCATTTGAATATCTAGATAGTTAAAATGTAGCATGTACAGTAGGATAAAATGAAGACTGTTCATGTGATCACGGTTCATGTACTACATGATACAACTGTTCATTTTGTAGTCTAAGTAGCTATTGTGGTATGTGTGCACTCAGATATATGCTTCATTTCTTTTAATGCTAGATTCTTTTCTTTCTCTATAGTGAAGAAGAAGCTAAATTTGGTGCCAGACGATTAGCTCGTAGTCTACAGAAACTAGGTTTTCAGGTAATTCTAATGAAAAAGAACTTGTATGACTCAAGCAATGCTGGTAGACCACTTTTCAGAAAGAAACAAAAATGAGGGAATGTAACAATTTAGCAGTGAACATGTTTTCACTTTGTTGTGACCTGACAGACTTCCCACTCCTGTTGTGACCCAATGATAGACTTCCTGCCCACCACTCAGAGTGGGGAATCTGGTTCACCAGTTATGGGCCTGAGTGGTACAAACAAACACTAGGACTCACAGTGTGATTCATATGATTACTTTAATAAACACCATAAACCAGTGCTCACAAGCAAACCACTACCACTCAATATAATGGAGGCAGTGATCATATGTTGATCACCCTTGATAGTATTATAATAAGCAACACACAGAAAGGTAGGAAAAATAGACTACAGAGTTGATTAAAACATCATAGTAAGCTACAAGTGGAAGAAAGTAAATAAGACATATGACCTGCTCAGGGAAGGCACAGTGTGATGATGGTAGGGAATCTCAGGCCAGCTGAGGGGGAGTTCCATCAAGCGCGCTCTGAGTCAAGATTTTATACCCTTGCAGTCATGTAGGCTTTTTGTGTGGATAATTTTGATAAGCAAGCCTTTTTTATCAACTTAGACACAACATGAGGTACTACAACACTGGATGTGTGCTCCCCCTGAGCTGGTAGACTGTTTTTATCTCTGGGGTTTGTTCCCTTTGAGGCGGAGGGTGCAAGCAAGGCAGTGTTATCACATATGCACACTAGAGATCAAGAGCCTCAGAAAGGAGAAACTACCCAGCTTACATCCGATCGCGCTGCTCTGTTATGGCTTCAATGGCAATTTCCCTTCTTCAGTACACTTCTTGTTTTTTCCAAACATCAGCCTGAACCTCACATACTGGGATGCCCTTTTTGTGTCAGCATACATTTTCCAGATGCTGGTTAAAGACAAGCAGTTTTATTTTGTGGATTTCAGTTCCATTTGGTGCCCTAGAGTAATGCTTCTTCACTGGCTAATGAACAACAAAATTTGTTTAATAGATTAACCACTCACAGATGGAATAGACAGAATTGGATAGAATTTACAATATCTTGAAAGATTTATTTGGAGGGAGTGCTGAAGAATATAAGCCTGTCATTTGAACATAATTTTCCCTCATTTCTGATGGAATAACAGATACGAGCTCATCTTGTTAAGGGCAGATTTGAGGTTCTTTAATTGGAAGAGGGGAGAAAAAGCACTTCTGTGCTGTCAGGTTGCACAGCAGGAAATAAGCCAAATAAAATACTTGTGACGTGACACCCTTCTGTTTTCTGGGTTTGGGTTAACGTTACCAGTCAAAAACACCACTTGCATTTCATAGCAATGAAACAACAAAGTGAATGGCTTAAAATGACACATTTTAATAATCTAAAACTTCCTGGTAGTCAGTTGCGCTGTTTACCCACAGACAATTAGACACAGTGGCTGTCCTTTGGCAGAGAGAGGCTCCCTTTGATTGTAGTACATAAAGGCAGTGGTGACAGACGATGTCAGTAATGCTGCATCAGACCCAAGCAGAAGTTAGACACGCTTACTGTTACAAATGCATACATTAGACCCAGCCTCTTAAAGTTG
The DNA here is from genome assembly GCF_023634155.1 of Falco peregrinus. Lineage (NCBI taxonomy): Eukaryota > Metazoa > Chordata > Aves > Falconiformes > Falconidae > Falco > Falco peregrinus. The sequence goes on from NC_073727.1 coordinate 37,695,637, forward strand.
GAATGGAACATTAAATTAGTGAGGTGAACAGTGCTTCCAGGGGGAATGCACCAAGTTTTATAAGCAATTTTAAGTGCAGTGTATTTTCAAGATTAAATCGATAGTTGACTTTTTATAAGGATAAGTTGTTTCTACTGGCAAGTCCTTCTAAAAAGTATTGATTGAGGAATGGGCATTTTAAGCTTAGGCAACCTTGGTAAATGAACAAAAGTTTCTTCAGTGATGCTGGCAACACTGACTTCTCAGCAGTGCATTTGTTTGTTTAGGAATTGTCTGTTGACTATTTTATTGTCATCTAGAATGGCTGTGGTAAAAAATAACTGAAAGCCAGTAGTTTGAGCTGGGTTTTGGAAAGTAACAGAGTAGACGAACAGCTTGCCATACTGGCCAATGGAGATTTGAAACAAAGCCATTTTCACTTTTATTCATATGCTTCGCTTTAATAAAAATGGTGTATAATGACAAGGCATTAAAGAAGCTTTCAGGTTGTGTAAGATTTTTGTAACAATTAATTTTAAGCTTTTTCTCTGTTTATTTTGGTGTTCAATGAGCTGCTTAATTTAGTTGATTTTCAGTTTGGAGGTGTTTAGTACAGCAATGTGAGTCGTTTCTGTGTCTCATTCTTAAACTGTATTATAACCATATAATACAACAGTGAAGTACCTAGTTCAATGGTTACCGTACCATAGAAGGATAAAGCAAGAGATTGAGTCCATTAAGCATTGTTTAGATTCCTATAAGAAATGCATCAGTCAGAAGGGGTTTTTTTTGAAATCTCATCAAAATATTCTGATTAGTATTCTTCTAAATTTATTTTTGCTACCCATATATCTGCCTTGCTGGAAACTGAATTTCTAATATCTCTTTTCCTCTCTTTTGAAAAGGTTATTTTCACAGATTTTAAAGTTGTGAATGTTTTAGCAGTGTGTAACATGCCCTTTGAGATCAGATTGCCAGAATTTACGAAGAATAACAGACCTCATGCGAGGTACGGTGGGATTTTTAAAGAATTGTTGTCTTTGTATGCTTCTTAAGCTTTTCTTTTCCAGTTTTAGATCTATCTTTTTTACCTTTTATTTTGTTTTCTAGTTATGAACCAGAACTTCATCCTGCCGTGTGTTACAGAATAAAAACTCTCAGAGCTACCTTACAGATTTTTTCCACAGGCAGTATCACAGTTACAGGTATTTTGATGTCAAAAATAAATACTTAACTTGTTGGGAATATTTAACTTCAGGGCTAGTAGGTTTAGGAAAGGAAGACATTTAAAACAGTCAGAAGATATTGTGAAGGCATTTTGTTTCCCAGTGCTGGCATCTAGTTTGTTTTTTAGTGGAAGAGCCAGAAGAGTTGTAGAGGAAGTGTTACTATTGGTAGGCTCAAAAATTACTTTGATTGAATGTATGTAGTCTATTTTTTTTATAAAACCAGAATTGAGATAGGACTAGAGAATGCAGGTATTATTTGCCTAAATATATTAATTTTCTTCCTTTTTTTCATCTTCATAGTGTTGTGAACTACACTGCACGTAGCATTAACATCCCTTTCATAAATACTTGCTTCCAAACTGGAGATTTATGGAAATGTATAGGATAGGATAGCATTTTGTCATAACTGAAGTTGACCAATACTTGCAGTTCTTGAGACTTGTGTTCTCTTCTGTTAAAGCTCAACTGAGAGAGAACCACCACCTGAATCACAGGCATCAGTGATTTTTCCGATCTAATCAGAGATGTCATTGTCCTGGGTCTTGGAGACGCCATGCTATGTTTTTTCCTCTTTTGCTAATTTTTATTTTCCATTTTTTGTTATGTTTGCTTGTGAGGTGTCCACCACAGGTTTCCAAATGCGAGAAGCCAGGTTTTTGAGAGCATACTTGTTAAAATGACACAGAACTAAAACCATCACTTTATATCACATAAGCGGGAATTGTCTTGCAGTTGTTAGAGCTCAGCTACTGATTCTGAAGTTGGGTAGGGATTTTTACTTCCAGATCTTCCTTAATTAACAAATACCTAGGTTTTATGGGGAACATTTTTCACAAAATATCAGAAGTGTTTTTTAAAGAAGACAAACTCCATGTTTGGTAATCTGAAAATATAGGGCTAAAAAGGATTTCAAGATAACAGTAAATGTTCTGAACAGAGCAACTGGTCTAGCCAAAACTGGAAACTAAATTTAAAATACGTAAGAAGCTTGAGCATCACTGCAGTAATAAAAGGCTTTCAGTGTGTCTTGCCATCCTCCTAACAAGATTTAGCCTTCCTGTAAGATTATTATTACTCTGTAGAGGGGACAAAATCACTTTCATATTTACAGAATTGCTCATTCTAATATTAAGGCAAATATGGTAAACATCAAAGTTTTACTTCCTTCTGATCTACTTGTTAGAGTGAGTTTGAAATATCTCAGTTGGGTTTTAAGGCTTCTGTTTTGCCTAGGCCTGCCTTCTAGGGGAAAAAATGTGCACGGTCTTACCCTTCTTGTTCTAAAAATGTTTTAAATTACTTTTCAGCCTTGCTGTACTCCCTCTCAAGTACATTCAGATGAGCTTCCTTTTGACCATTCATGTTTCTGTAGTCATAGTATTTGTCATGCCACTAACTCTTGAGATACATAATTAGAAATGCTATTAAAAAAACCAGGAACGTGGGTTTTTTAATGGAACAAGTATAAAAATATTTAAGAGTTACATTAAAAAAAGAAAAGAAAAAGAAATTATATGTAATAAGAAGTAGTATTAATTTTTCCTCTAAAATGAGTGATGAGAGGGTTGTTTTGGGATTTCATTTTGGTTTGGTGGGGTTTTTTTTCCTTCTGTTACCCTCCCTGCAATGACGATCCAGTTTTTACATGTCTTAAAACCTAGAGAGTAGCTTTTTTTTTTTTTACAAGAACTGTTTGCCTACTCCTGCAGCCACTTTCTGATGGCTTCCTCTATAAATTGCATTTCTATAATAGCAAACAAATTTAAGGAAGGTGCAGTATCTGCCCAGAAGGCAGGTAACCATTCACCAGGCTTGTTTTAGGTGAGTGCTTAACTTGAGAAGTTTGAAAATACAGAAAGAATCCTATTCCATTCCATTTTCTTTCTGACTGAGCATGTAAATTTAGACAATATTTCCATAATTACTTAGATAAGTAAGTTCTGACTTGTTATTCATGATTTTGGGGAACCATTTTGAACAGTTCTCAATACTTGGAAGAAACTTTTGAAGTCTAAAACGAGGTTAAAAAACCCTGAGTTCACAATCATCAAAGCACATGAGAAATTGCTGATTTCATTCATCAGCATCACCAGACTTCTGTCCAGAATGGATTTCTTCTGGCTGTTACTGCTTGCTTATTTGCAGTTGTAATTGTTCATTGCATTATGATCTAGTACTGTTGGAAAGCATCACTAGCTCATTTTTCTTCTTTCCCCAAATGCTCATAGATCATGATAGTTAATCTTCATATGCTTCATCCTGAGACAGTAACCATTTCCTGGCTTGCAGGTTTTGACCTGAGATCAGTGGTGGGGCTGTTTGCAAAATCCAGGAAGTAATAGACCATAATTTTCAAATATAAACTTGCTTGAAACATGCGTGGGTTAAATCCAGTATTATGTAGTGGTAGTTTTTGTTGGTAGTTTTTTAAAACAAGAGATAAAAGTGGCTAGGCTTGGAGTAATACAAATTCCTAGAAGACTAGCATAAGTAAAATAATTTCTTTTGCCTTTGCTGCCTTCTCTGGGCTGCTTAAGCCAGTAAATCAAAAAAGCTATTACAAAATTAAATGACAGTATTATTTGTAGTCCAGCCATTGACCATTGTAGAACATCTTGCAGATTTCATGTGAGACTCTCTTCTAAGTGAAAGCGGTCAGAGGAACACCACATTAAATTGGGAGAAATGAGGGAGAAATTATTGTTGTCTACAGTATAAGGTTGTGGTAATTAAAAATATCAAGGCTATTTTACAGATATTATGATTGTTTTAATTTCTGATTCCCTGACTTTTCTCTCCCTACTGCTTTGTTGTTTTTTTTTTAAATATGTCTCAGGGCCAAACGTAAAGGCTGTTGCCAGTGCTGTGGAACAGATTTACCCATTCGTGTTTGAAAGCAGGAAATAAATTTTATAAATCACCACTTGATGGTTAGGTTCCCTAACCAAGCACCTTTAAAGACTGCTGCACATTGGACTAAAAGCAAAAAGGAAAACTGGACCAACCATAGCAGGGGAATACAGACTCTTTTACTTGCTCGTGGCCACAGTATAAACTCCAGTTCTTTTGGATTTTACTCTTAACAGTGCTGTATTGTAAAAACGGAAGTTTACAAGATATGAAATTGCTGCTTTTAAAAAGACATTCTATTTATTTTTGCAGTAATTTCTGTGTATTCATAAGCAAAGCTGTCACGATGTGCACTACCTTTAAAACATAATTATTTTTTTTTTTTTAGTTTGAGCTTGTGTTTTATTTGTGAATAGTCTTTTACATTTTTGTATGCTGAATATTGGGCACCAAAGAAGCTGTAAAAGTTACCTTTTTCACCTGATGAATGTGCACAAATAAAAGTTTGGAAAATATTTCTCTTCATACCTGTTCTGTTATATTCCTTTCCCTTTTTCTATTACAGTTAAAATTGTATAGTTGCAAATTAATTTGAAACAATGTAAGAATAGTCTTTTGCTGATACCTTCTGTTTCTATTTGTAGTACGTGTAAAACATTGTGCGTGGGTTAGATTGAAATCTATAGTAGTTACGTATGTTTATCCGAGGATGAAATTTGGTTTGTTCCCTTAATTACATGTCAGACTTCAAGTATTTTCTTGCTGTTACATGAAGAAAAGACATTTCTAAATATAAAGTTCTACAGCAAGTGTTTTCCTGTAGATGATGGGGAAATCTTATCAACTAAAGAAGCTACTGTAGAAATACCAACTGCCTTGTCCAGCGACTGGATGCAAAAGGAAGAAAGTTACTATGTGAGCTTCGATTTTCAGGAAAGTTGTGTTGTGCTTCAACTCAAGAAGATGGTATGGTCACGCTAATCCAGCCCCAGGCTATTGCTGAATGATTAACACAGACCTTTTCTACACTCTTCTTACTGTATAACATTTTCATGACAGGAGCTGCCAACAAGCAATGAAGCTTGATTCTGGCATGTATTGTTATTGGTGTTAATCTTGGACTTGGAAGCCAGTAGATGTTTCTCTCAATAAGTGCACATTTGAAGCAGAAGAGAGGTGAATGCTTAAAAGTAACTGCAAATGCTACTTTTTAAAAAGACACAATAAATATGTATAAATGTATGTATGTCTTTTTTCCCTATCTCACTGAAGAGAAATGTAACACTGCTGTTGTGTGCTGCAGGTAATATACAGTCTTGGTGCTACAAATAGAAAACCATGAGCTGTTACTGTACCAGAAGTCACAGCTGTGAAAGAAAGGTGGAAGAACATCCTGAAGAAGTAAATACCTAGCATAATGTATTTAATCTGGCTGAGGGGATGGTATAGAAATGGGGGCCGTCTGTAGTGACTTCATGCAGAAATTATGGAAGGGAAGGAATAGCATGGGAAATGCTCAACCAAACCCCTCAGAACAAAAAGAAAGAAGCAATAATTTGCTTTAAGTGATATATTCGTAAAAGCCCTTTTAAGCTCAGTGTAGGCAGGAAAGAGAGGACTTGTAACTGTGAAATTACTAAGCTGAGTCCAGCAGTCATGGAGTTCATGATAAAGAGCAGGGAAGGAGATGCTTGCTATATGCAAGCTTTCCAGTTTGCATAGAAGATAATATGGACTCCAGCACTCCTGACACTAATGAGGATTTTGTGAAAACTTATAGGGAACAATGACCAAACCACCATTAGGGAACACTAGTGTATTACTACAATTTAAAAAAGAAAAAGCAGAAGGTATTGTAACAATGAACAACATTATAATGGGTTTTCCAGGACCGAAGTGTAGTCCTTAGCTGACAGATGAGGATTTGGCCATTATAACTATAGTAGCTGTCTTAAATTAGGCTTGCCTCTTTTTCTTTTGATCAAATTGCAAAGCACTTGACTGCTACCAGTGAAATTCTGGTACTTTTATGAAGCATATGTGTCTCCTAAATTTATCTATGGAGAAAGAGGAAAGTTTTGCTTTTTTGTTAACACTGTCATGCAGTATGAAATCTGCCTGTTAGAACAAAAATGAAAGGTAATAATAGGCTGCAATGTGCTAAAATGGGAACTGTTCCTTTTGAAGTGCGGCTTAGACCCATGCTAGTGGTTTGAGGCCTTTGTAACAATCCATAAGGGAGCCAAAAAGCACGCTACTAAACTTGTGGGGTAGTACTGAGAATAATAGCAAGTAAAAGATCCCTTGAAATGTGTGCTTACCTATGCTTCTAGCTCCAACGGAGCCTCAAACTGTTTATGACAAATATGCTTTAAAACCTGTGATGATGAAGGGCACTGGGCAGTGCGCTTACACTCGGGGATATCGTGCTATTTCCAATCGCTGCTTTAAATCAGCAGGTCCTCAGTCTGCAGTAAGTCTTGCTGCTGCTTATTTCTCCATGTGTACATACACACACCCCTTCCCCTTCTTCACAAGTTGGTCTTTATTTCCTTTGCCATATCGTGCTGCCACCCCCTAGGCTCTCGCTATTGACTCCTGCAGTCGTACTGTGGGCCCTAGGGCAGACAGCATGGCCCAGCATGCTAGCTCTGGCCTCCAGTGTAAGCAGTGGTGCTTTGAATTAAACTTACCTGTCAGTCAATCAGCTCTTCCTTAATGGCCATGTTTTATAGAGCACTGTTCATCTGTCCCTGGATTCTCCAGGTGGATCCCATTCAAAACTCCACATGGTGCTCAGCTGTGGCACTAGCAGCACCATAAAAAGTTTATTTCACATTCCTTAGAAGGGTTGGTTCTATTTATACAACCTGCTAAGGGCTCCTTTTTGCAGCAGAATGATAACTCTGACTCATGCTAGCTTGTGAGTTGTCATAGCCACTACATCTTTTTCTGCAGTTTCTAGCTTCATTTTATCATTCTTTCACTTGCAGTTAGCGTTACCAGAGAAATTTGCACTTGGGCTTTCAGAATCGTATCCTGCTTTTTTCAGACCCTTCCCCCAAATTTGCAAAGCTCTGAATTCCAGCCCAGTCCCTCCCAGTTTAGTATTGCCTGCACATTTAGTCAACATATTCGGTTCTGTAATCCAGTCCATTAATGAAGATACTGAAAAATTTCAGATCTGGGACACTTTTTTTTTTTTTGGTAGAATGCTTCAGAGAGTCAAGGATGTGATTTGTAGGATATGTCACTTTTATATCTTGTATTTTCATAGTTGGATGACGTTGTGACTGCCAGTTCTGTGTCATCAGATGTGCAGGCTTTGTTATAAAAGACCAGTGCAATTTGGGCCACATATATAGGGCTATGTAGGGCTAAGTCTGTAGGGCTACAATTAGGACTATAGCTATAATGATTTAAAAAGCCCTTGTCTACAGCAACCTTTTGGAGGTATCTGAAGCTATTGGGGTTTCAGCAGTTACACCAGAGGTGGGACTATGCCTTCTTCAGAAAGATGGTATTTTTACTTACTTGTTCCTGCACTAAGTAGGTTGCATGGGAAAGTTTAGAAGAGCTTGCTGTGAACCAAAAACCTGTAAGGCGGGGAGACAATTTCCATGGTATTTTCTGAGTTAAATTTATTTTTGTAAGAACAGTCATAAAATTTATTACAGCAGAGGTTTGTTTGGGAAGCTGCAATGCTGAGAAAAATTTCGCAGAAGCTCCTTTCACTAAATGTGATGTAATAGAAATTGTAAACTGGTATGGGCTTGGATTGCATGTGCAAAGGTCTGCTATCCAGAGGCAACTTATCAGAAACAGTACCAACCAGAGCAAATGGAGATGCTATTGGAAATGCGGGTAACCCACTACCTGGTAAAGTCACAGATCAGGAAATGGATGAATTTCCTGCAACAGTCTTACTAAAAATACATTTGACTTAGTCTCAGGCACTCCTTAGTATAAGAATGATGTTGATAAACTAACAGCATATTTGGAAGGCTGCCCAGAGTCACGTTCGTATTTCTTGTTATGAAGCTGATTTACTAGAAAACATGATACTGATAACCATCCTCCAGCATAAACATGATGCAGATGGAGAGATTTCAGTAGACATGAATGCTAAAACAATGAGGAAGGTACTAACATGCAGAAACCCAGAAAATGGTGGGTTCAGACTCCTTTTTTTGACAAGATAATTTTACAAGTATTCAGAACTGATAGTGTAATTTGTAGGTTTTATAAAAAGAAAATATCACTGGCGAACTAAGAAAAAAGCTTTATAGTACTAGCAGGTCCAGCCTGCAGCCCATTGGTGGCACTTGAGAAGTTCTTCTGGATCCTTTGCTTTCCTTCAGCAAATGCTTGCCAGGCTTGACACATACCCATTAGGCAACACATGGCACTGACCATGTGTCCCATATTTTATTATTCTTGCCATTTGAGTAATAGAATGTGGTGTTTTCTCTAACAAGAAGGCACTGATATTTTTCAAAACCATTCTTTGCAAAAAAAAAAAAAAAAGAAAAAGAAAAAGAAATTCAGGCTGTGTATCACTACATGAGGCAATCCCAAAAGTGCAAATATCAGGATGCTGAACAGAGCATTCCAAATAAAAAAAAAATAAAACCCAGTATATATAAAAAAAAAATCCTGTATTCCTCACGCAAGCATGAAAATGTAAGGTAATTCAGCCTTCTATGCATGAAATATCTATGCTGAAAAATTTCATGTGCCCCTTTTCCCCCAGCTGCTGGGGTCAATCTCTGACTTCACCTCTCCTTGCATTTTGTGTGCCCACCTCATCCATGGCTTCTCTCCCACTGCTCCAAATCCCGCTCCAGCTCTCCCCATTTCACACTGCTATGTTAGCTTTTACATGGCTGAGCTCTAATGCAGTTTGCATCTTCTTTCTGACTTTGCAAAAGTTACAGGAATACTCTTACCTTTGCCAGTTCTTGCTGCTGCAGTGCAGAGTAAACTCACTGCTCAGGTCAGGGAAACAAGGAGGCTTTGCTATGGGCTGTCTCCCATGCAGGGGCAAAGGATCCTCTTCTAGCCTCCTGTGGTCGATACTGGAACTGTAGACCTCAAACAAAATCTAAGCAGATATCCCAAAGTTTTCCATGTTTGTGGAAGCACCCGAGATCCAGGGTGGAATTTTAGCTTGGGATGGGAACCTGCCAATTCCCCATAGGGAATAAGAGCAAAAGGCTGTCAAGTTTACTGCTTCTGATGGGGCCTTCAGTCTGAGTCACCCACATCTCGGGTGCACAGCCCCACTGTCCATGTGTCCTGGGTGTGCTTGGTTGCTTATTATGTCAAAAGGGCTCGCATGGACCCTTATGAGAAGATTTTACTTAATCTTTGGTACATTGTGTACACCAAAACCCACATCTTGCTGAGCCTTATGCATACCATCTTATGCATCCCTGAAAGCAGCCCAGTCTCACTGGCACCCATGAGGTTATTTTGAGGACTGCTGGCTCTAGGATCAGGACAGAACAAATAAGGCAGCCGTAAGCTGAGCAGCTAGCCAGTGGCCTAGCAATTCTGAGTTCCGCTTGGTTTAGATGACATGGGATCTGCACGGTCATGGTTAAAAATCCTGTATTATGATAACTATTTAACCTGACCTTTATAACAAAAGTCCATCAGGGTTTTGGTATTGATTCCCTTAAGTCTCACAATGCAGGAAAGCTGTGGTGTGGATTTGGCCAGTAGGTTCCCACCCTGAGGTAGCTGAATTTCCAGTAACTTCTGGCAAATCATGCCCTTGGCTTCAATAGTTTATTTTCAGGTTTTGAACACGTGCTCACTGTCTGAATAGATGTGCTCCTACAAATTTACGATGTCAGTATCTATTTAGAAGTGTGACCATGTGAGAATCTGATCAGAACTGGTCCGCTCTTCTCAGAAGTAAAACTTTAGCTAGATCGGTGAGTCACTGTTCCTTCAGTGCAGGACACTGTCAGGTGGTTTTAGTGATATGAGGCAGCAAATAAAGTGGGATCATGTGCTTAGTTCGAAGCAGTTATCTGCAGTCCAGCTGACAGTGTCAGTCTTGCTTCCTCAATTAAATGCTGGAAGAGCTGCTGTTGTGTGGCTGCTGAGACAGCCAGCATGTTTTTAAAGCATTTTTTTTTTCTTTAAACAAAGAGCCATTTATTTGTCTGCTAATAAATATTTATCTACTGATCATTCTAACAAAATCTATTAACCTTCTAAGAAAAAATTACTTGTGTTCTCTTATGGGAGCCATATAAATAACCCGTTGTAGAGGCTTGTTGAGTATCAGGATACACTTGCTAAGCAATAAACAAGAATTTGACGTAGTTTATTATTTGCAGTGATTATGGTTTCCTAACTCCCTTTGTGCTGCCCTGTACCACACAATTTTTGCTTTCTGAATCCAAAAGTCAAAGTCTAGTGTGCCCCATGTTGAGAAATAAAATTATTTTGGCATCAACTCTAGTACTTGCAGCTTCCAACTTTTCTGGGACAAAGAAATCCTATCTCCTCTTCTGTTAGGTCACATTAAATCAAGCATAATTGATTATGGAAATTCCACCCCTACCCCCAAACAATTTGACTAGGTTTTCTGGGGCGTAGTGCCTTTTCCTATGTCACTGAATCCTGGCCCTCCTGGGAAACTGTGTGTAAAGCTCCTCTTACAAGCTGAACATGCTCTGTGTTCTAAATAATTAAGTTTTGATAAACAAGATCCTTTTCCAAGTATTATTAAGCTGAAACCTAAATTAATTAGTAAACAGTTCATACCCAGCTGTTCTGCACTACCATTATCCTTTACACTCTAGAGTTGTCCATTTTTTCTCTCCATAGTGTTGTCTTCCCTAAGGTACTGCCCTAGTTGTTAACCCTTTTCAGTCCCTTCTTTGCTAGACTAAACCGACCTGTCTTTGGTGGGCTCCTCCTGTGAGACCCTTCTTTCTCCTTGGCATCTCAGTTGTTCCTTGGACCTCTGCCAGACCGAACTCTTGTGGAATATGGATAACTAGAATTGTGCACAATATTCCAATTTCCATTCACCTCCTGTCTGTAAGAGGTGGGTAACCTCTGGGGCGATGAGGGATGGTGGTTTGAAACAGAGAGAGCCTAGCCTTCCAGTCAGTTATAAACTACAACAATCTTTAATGTTGGCTGTAAACTGCCACTGAAAGACATTCTACTAAGAAATGAAAAAGAGAATATCTCGTGTATAATAAAGATACCATGTGTCCCATCAGAGTGTGAGCATCACTGAACTTTTTTTCCTTTTTATCAGTCTTTTGGTGAAGGCTGCTCTGATTGCCCCGGGCCTAGTAGAGCTGCTCTTTCTCTCTCTTGGCAAGTTCCACCGGCACCAGCTTCTCTCTGCGCTGGCTCATCCAGCACAAGGGGGTCTTCGCGTATTTCCTGGAGAAGCAAAAAGCCCCGCAGCGGTTTGCCATGGCAGACAGTGCGTGCGCCTGCCGCTACGGGCCCGGGGCCCCGGCGGGACAACTGTGCCCGGCCTGAGGGCGGGGGCGGCCCCGCCGCGCCCTCCTCCAGCCGCGCCCGCCGCCCGCTCCTCCCCGGGCTGCCCGCCCTGCTCCTCCGGCTGCTCCGGGCCGGCTCCCCCGCTCCGCCTCGGCTGTGGCTGCCCGCCCTGCTCCTCCGGCTGCTCCGGGCCGGCTCCCCCGCTCCGCCTCGGCTGTGGCTGCCCGCCCTGCTCCTCCGGCTGCTCCGGGCCGGCTCCCCCGCTCCGCCTCGGCTTGGCTCCCCGCCGCCACCTCCGGCAGCCCCGGGCCGGCCCCCCCCGCTCCGGCCCGGCCTGGTGCCGGTCTGTGGAGAGGCGGGAGCAGAGGGCGCGGGGGGCAGTGCGGGCCGGGCCAGAGGCGCGTTTCTCGGCCAGTGAAGCAGGGACAGGCCGGGGCTCCGGCAGCTCAGTTAGCTCCGGGCTTTCTGCACTGGGGTAATCGCTCATCATTAGCCCCTAAACAACCTCTTCCGAGCCTGGCCGAGTTGCAGCATATCCTTTAGAAAAAAAAACAACTCCCTGGTAATCTAAAAAGCCCAAATACAGCATGACCCACCTCACAGGGCTGTTCACACGTTAATAACTTCCACTGTCAAAAAGTTACGTGTCTCATTTTCAGCTTGAATATTTCTACCTGTACCTTCAAGCCTCCCTCTCTGGGTGTCACCGGCCTTGCCGAGGGGCAGCAGGCTGCCAGCAGCCCTGTCACACCTGGCCGTGGGGACGCTGGCCTGTACCAGCCTGCTACCAGCTGTGACAAGGCCTGCCTCTCACCCCAGGCCCTCAGCCTCACAAAAATGTCCGCTAAATTGTTTCCTCTGACATTTCTTTATCCTTTTAATCATTATGCTGGTAACTTCTGAGGTTAATCCAAAAGAGCAAGTAGCTGCTGTAGAGCAGCTCTTTGAACAGATCAGGAGGGTGCTGCATTTTAAAAACCAGGGCTGCTTAGCTTTTTCTGTATTTTTTTTATAGCTAAAAACAACTGAAAAGAATGGGAGCAGCGGCAAATTGATAATAAAAATTGCAAGTTGATTTATGGTCAACAACACCTGCATTTGGAGATTGTAAATAAACAGCATGTGTACCAGCAGGCCCTTTAATTCTGTTCTCTGAATTGATGAGCTGCTTTCATTTGAATGTATGTAATTCCAAGGGCCACTCTACTTCTGAGGGATAAGAAAAAACAGAATCAAAAGACACAAAAAATATCAGTATGAGTCATACTAAAGGAGGAGGCACATAGCATTCACATCACCAACATTCTCCCTGTTGTTGCTCTTCTACCCTTTCTATGTGGTGAGCTGGGGTCACAAAACTCATGCTGGAAGAACCTTTTTTGGGTATTAGCTCATAGAGTTTACAGAGCTACAGGACTCAGTAAACGCACAAAAAAATGCTCATCTAGAAGAGGTATCAAAACCCACATGGAGCCTTGAAGTATCTGAGATAGGGCCTTGCTCCTTCCCTTTTTCTGCATGCAAGCCAAGACGTGCAGCCCTAAATTTAAGAACACAGTTGCCCTCCTCTCTGGGAACACCAGTCAGCAAAAGTGCTGGGGAGCCAGGCCCAGCTGCAGGTGTTCCTCACAGGTGCACCTCACAGGTGCTAGAAACCAACATCCCTTTAGGGCCAGTCCTTCAGCACCACTAAAATGTTTCCTTGGCCACTGAGATCAACATGTGTGAGCTCTAAACTTGCATCTGTTTTTCCAGAAAAAAACCCACAAAGTTTCCTGTTTTTTAGCATGTGGCATTGAAAGGCTTTGTCCTGCTGGTACCTAGGGGATGCAAGCACACACTCAGTACTTACTGTTTAGCTAGTTCCATAGATATCTGTTCCAAAGAGCATCCTTTTGTCTCTGGTATAAATACAATAACAAAAGCCAGGGATGCTAGGCTCATTATTGTGTAAATGAAGCACACCCAGGACAAGCCAATGAGCTCTACAAAGGAAGAAAACATGTCTTTTTTAATTTTAAAATATTACAAATTTTTTTTCTGATGCTGTTTTTTTAATAGGATACAGCCTCTAATGCACAGGAGAAGTTAGAAAGAAGCTAGGCTGTTATTCTTAGCTCACTTATTTGTGCCTGTCCATAATTTGAAAAATAAGAGTGGTTTAGCTTTTTCTCATACTACTTATGAAAGAAAATTGATGACCCCATATTGACCCATTTAGCATGAGCCTGTTGATTTATTTTGCTTGGGTCACTCTGGATGAAAATCATGAGTAGCCATTGTTACTGGTTTGTGCAAAGGCACTGGGGGTCACGAGTACCTCAAATCTCTGCCCCTGTCTGGTTTTGTTGCACATTCTTTCATGGAGCAAACCCAAGCATTTTTCACACTGTTGCAGTTGTCTCCAGCTAATCCTCCCCACCTGTTATCTCCTAGCATTTCCACTGCAAGTCATGGGTCCTGCACCAGAAAGGGATCTAAGTTTGAACTCCTAATGGGGCCAGTCAATAACTGGTGGTTTGCTGAGCTTACAGTCCAGGGGCCAGCAGGTCCTCAGCCTGAGGGATGCACTCTGCAATCCCTGGGAAGCAGACCACATACAAACCCAACAGGCTGCTGCAGCCCCCTTAGCCCCTTTCACTGCTAAAACAAAACCCGACAGTTGAGACATCTGTTTGTTGTGTTGTAAGCTAAAAATTGCAGCTGAAGCTGCTAATCCAGACATTATCTTCTGCATCAGATACCTACGTGCAGGTACTGCTGGCCACCGTGACCTCCACATGTATTCATCTGAAGACAGAATTTCCAATCCCACCCTTCTGCTGCAGGCTAGGAATGCCTATTTGCTTGTAGTTACAGTTCCATAAATCCAGATCAGATCCAGCTAAACCAATGGAGTTACTGCAGCTTTACATTCATTGAAACTGAGACAAGCATTATGGCCAACAAGTAATGCTGCATGATAGGAGGGGACCTTCAGGTGGAACAGTTGATGCTGAGGACCTGAGGTCTGCACTATCTGGTTTTGGGGACATATCCTTAGGAATAGCTCTGATCTGATCCAAGGACTGAGCAAGTGTTGGCAGCTGGAGTGCATTCACTGTACGTTTTCTGGGTTGGTTTTGTCCAAAAGCTTACGTAGTTCAGAAGTGCAGTTCTGTAATGCAAACCTAAGTGTGGTGTATGGGGGAAACTGGGTGATTTGCTTCTGAAGAGGATTCTTCATCTACCTGAACTGCTAGTGTGGACACAATGAGTTTGACCTGGCATATGTTTTCCTAGTTTTAATCAAATAGTACTTGGGTGGTTTTTTTCTCTCTTTCTCTTTTTCTTTTTTTTTTTCTTTTTTTTTTTTTTAAGAAAAGAAAACGCCATGTGAAACCCATTTTAGTCACAGATCACACGCATTTTCAAATCCGTCTCAAAATGCATCATGCATCTAACAGGATGAAAACCACCTCAGCTTTTTGTGGACTGGTTGCCTGCCTCCAGTGGAGAGTAATATAAAAAGAGACCTGGAATTTCTGTTCCCTTACATATTTTGATTTTCAGCACGTTTTCCCCAGAGTAAGACTGCAAACTAAAATTTGAAAAACTTCATATGAAATAAAATTAGAAAAAAATCAATTTGCCAATCAATGAATTTTGACATCAGCATTTAACCTTTTCCCTTATTTATCATCACATTACAAGTTACTATATGGTAGTCTGCTTTCTCGCATTAAAACATGAAAAATTTTCATCCTACAAAGACACCTTTTTCTAAAGGAAATTTTTCAAAGCCAGACATTCCTGTGAAAAGGAATGATTTCAATGGTATTGTTTTTAAAAATGTTTGATCAGAAAAGCTGTGGTCTGATATAGAGCAGAACTTCCACTGACCTTAGAAGATGCAGTACTAAATCCTAAATACTATGAATTTTCAACTTACTAAGGCAATGGTGTTTGTAAGAGCTGGGGTTCCCAGCCTATGGAGTTGATGTGCAAGGTGCTTTGATAGCCAGCACCGTGAGGCTGTAATTACTAGCAGAAATTTAGAAAGATGTGGTGGGAACAATGGGGTTACGCTAACAAACAGCACCTAAATGGAGATCAGAACTTGGCACCTGGGCCATCGCAGCTGTAATTTTGGTGATGTTGCTTGTATAGGAAAGATTCATTTTGCCCACTATGACAATATCAACTTGGAAGGACACAGAAATCTTACCAGTTACAGTCAAAAATGTCAAGGAGATGAGGAGATTTATACCCCAGTTCATGCTAGAAGTCAAAGCCATGGCTCGTCCTCTGATCCCACCAGGGAAAATTTCACTCAGGACCAGCCAGGACACTGAAATAGAAGAGAAAAAAAAAAGAAAAAGATTATGTCTTTGAAAGAGTGGCTTTCCTTCCTGTAAATTTAGGTCAACCATGAATTCAAGTGAGGCCACCAGGAAGAATAAGGTGATTTTCAGGGATTTCAGCTTTGTGTGGGCCCAAGCCCCAGAGGACCATCCATGCTCTGCAAGCAGCGTGCAAGCAGTCAGAATCACCCTGGGGCATCATCCCTGCTCAGTGCCAGAGCGAGTGGCGAGTGGCGGGGGGCACCAGGGCAGCACCAGTGCTCATGGAGCTGGGGAAGTGAGCTCTGGCTGCGCATCTGTGTGTGAGAGGGACCTCTGACTAAAGAGCTCTCAAGTGACATAATGCTAATGGAAGTGGAGCAACAAACCAAAGCAATCTTCAGCCTCAAAGCGGCACTGTGTGTTTATGCCACCTTATAAATCAACTTGCCGCACTGAAGCAGGTTTGCTATTCCAGCTCTCCACTCCTTATAAATGAGATTGCTGAGGTGTAAATGAAGAGAAAGGGCCTGATTTTTGACTCCTTCATACCACACTGCACTACAGTGATCTAAATGCTAGTCTGCTAGCCCACAAAACCCGATTCAGATGTGAAGAGCTGGCTGTGTAACCACCTTGATAGCAAGAGAAAAAAAAAAGAAAGGGAAAAAAAAAAAAGGCACCACATTTCTGTACCATTCCTGGTTATTAGAAAACCAAAAAGAAAAAAAAAAAAAGAAAAAAAGAAAACCTCCACCCTCCTTTTGTTCATAAGCAAGATGCATTAGCAAGAGGCTGCTGTGTGGAGAGGTTATGGTTTGGCATTCAACCAGCACAAGAGCAAAGAGGTACACACGGATGAACTGTGTCTTCAGATCCTCGGAGACTGCCATTATAAATTGGTTCTCTGTGATGGTGTTTCTTCAAAATGATAGATGAGCGTTTCCTCAGGACACTTGCACTGGGCAGTCTGAAAGTTACATTTTAAAAATGGTCTCCTGTACATGTGAGTGTGTGTCATGCTGCACTATTGCTTTGGATGCTTGTAGGATTCGTGTGTGACAGTATTGGTAAAGCAGAAAAATAAAATAAAATAAAAAAGTTCTGTGGAAGGAGACTAGAAAGGACCAACAGAAAGGGAAAAAAGAATCCCTGAGCCTTGAGTCGACAGAGCATATTTGACCAACCTCTAGATTTATTTGTAACACAGATTTGAATTCCATATTTTCTGGAGCTGGCTCAGCTTTTTTTCTTTTTTCTTTTTTCTTTTTTCTTTCTTTCTTTTTTTAAGGAATAATATAAAGAGCTTCACTCCCACAGTGGGAGTGACCTGACAGAGTGGTGGTTTTATTCTGGAGAATCAAGACCATACTGCATAATGGCCTAACACTGTTACACATACTCAAGTGGCACACAGTCATAACACAGCTGCCGCGTCTAACAGCAGCCGTAGAGAGGCTTTTTGTCTTTTTTTTCTGACTTGGATCACAGCAAAGTTTAATGTACTCACCACTGACAAGATAAATGTTGCTCTAAAGAAATGGCATGTCATGTGGGGTGTCTCCACTTGACGGGGGAACAAAGAAGAAAACTGGCTTCTCAAGCAGATGTTTTTCCCTGCTGGGCCAGCTAGCCCTGTGCCTGAGCAAAACCAGGCCCTGGCAATGCATGGGCATCTTATGATTGTATTTTGCTCCTCCTCAGCATCAAGGCTGTTGAAACCAGTATCACTAGTCACAGCTGATACGACATGTCACAACAGGGAGCGCTAGCTGAAATGCAAAGCAGCAAGAGGCCAAGGAGCCCTTTGGATCAATGTGTGCACAGCCCTTGGAGTTCATCTCCATAGGATGGCCTGGTGCTGGCAGCCCAGCTTGGCTGGAAAAATGATTGTACACTGTGACTGGCAAAGGGGATATTCATAGTCACATTAGGCAGGATTTAAATAAAGTTTGAAAGAATTCAAATATGCTTTCAGCCGGGCATAAACCAACCTCCAGGAATAAACTTTTTCTTTGGGTACTTTGAGCTGTTTTTGCTTCTTCTAGAATCTTCTTGTAGTCAAGCAACTTGTAGTGGCTACTCAGAGAGGCACGAGCAACGAGCATCAAGCCTTACCAAGCTGGAGGAGCCCTGAGCTAGATAAGCTTTGGCAGCGTTACAGGCACTGGGCTGAAATGCCCATACAGGGCATTCTGCCAAAGACAGACTGGCCCTTTCAGGCTACAATTTGTCTGGAGGTTTGAAGCATACTGTTTTCCTGTTGAGAAACCAAAATACTTGAGGATCTGCATCAGCTGCAATACTGTTTAGCTGCTCTTATTTCAACCAGTTATTTAGTTCAGACAGATCCCACCAATGCAGCAGATCTGCTCTTCATATCTGCTAATGGTAGCTGCTTCCTCTGGCATGGCCCTGACCTCTGCTTAGCTGGAGAGGAGTGGATAGGCTTATTCCCCAAGAAGAAAGTGCAGTTGTAGAAATCTGACACTTATTACAATCTGTTTATCCCTCACCCCAAGCTGAGGCAGTGATAACGATCAATTCTTTGCTTTTAGCACCTCTCTGGGATTGGTTTTACTATTTGTACCTTGGCCAAAAAGCAGCAGCTGTTGTAGGTACAGCATGGATGTGGCTTTCTCTTGGGGAGCCTGGAAGTAGGTTTGGGCTCCCACTCATAATGACTGCTGCTACCTCGTGCGTCGTGTGCATGCAGTGCTGCAGAAATTTAACCCGCCTGTTCTCAAAGTCACTGCAAAGTCATCTACACATCTATGTGTTCTGCCTTCACCAGCCTAAGCAGTAGCACTTTACAGGGCAAATCAGCTTATCCATGAAAAGAGAGACCAAATACCGGCCCCCACTGCCTGCCCCCCCCACCCCCCCCACCCCCCCCAGCTCCATCTGCTGTGCAATCTTAGCATTATTTCAAAAGGATGCTGTGATAGTAACCACGTTGCACACACTCAATAGCTTTCACTGTCTGCTTTGGCTACCCTTGGCTGCTGTTTGTGGAACAGATGGGTAAAGAGCTGGGGCTCTCCATGTCAAGTGTGGGTCAGAGATGGGGCTAAGGGCTCAGCCTGAATCTCTCTGTTAGATTCAACAACTGCAGGATTTGTTCATGCAGTGGCTGCAGGTAATGACTCACCTTTGCTGACCTGCAGTGTGTTGTATGTTGACAGCAGTTAAGAAAAATTTTACAGTTGAATGGTCTTTTGTTACGGTTCAATCTAGAGAAAAGAACACCCACTGCAAATGCAGAAGAAAATATTGCATTGGTTCAAAAACTTAAATGTTTCATTAAATATCACAGAAACTTGATTCCTTGCCCAAGTAGGAAGAGTGGAGGATTCAGGTGTACAAACAATCCCTTGACCAGGATGGTGACATTCACCTCTAAACAAAGTCACAGGCTGTAAAGGCAGAAAACAGAATAATAATGGAAGAGTTCAGCTGCTCCCATTAAAGCTGAATAAATTGCATAATGGAGTACAGTGCTGGGGCTACATTTTAGATACCATAGATGATGGCTTCTTTTAGCACTTTGCCTGATATTTAATGAGAGGGAAAAAAAGAAAATCTTGCTTCAGTGCTAGCATGAGTAGTTCAAGATATAACTGTCACAAAGATACTTCTATTTGTTATTTCAAATTCAGTATTCTTGTAGAAATGAAAGAGCAGAGAGCCTATCACATTTTGCTTCAAAAGGAGAACAATACTAGAATAAACCTGCTTTCTATAAAGTAATTAAAAGGAAAATTAGAACAAATGCTTCAGCAGTGTTATGGAGAATGCTTACATTACCTGATTAGAGGCTTAAAATACACATACAACCGGATAAAATAAAAAATGAATAGCTCAGCACAGATAAACAACTGAATGAAGAAAGCTGTTAGAAAGAGAAATGTACCTTCCATAAAGGTGTACACTGTGTCCAAACAAAGAAAATACAATATAATTGCTGAAAAGTTACTTGCAGTCCCATCATCAGGCAGCCAAGTATTTTGCGAGTCTGCTAGCTGAGAGGGTGAGAGACCAGAGACGGAAGAGGTGACACATGCCAGCACTGAAGAAAACGTTCCATGGGGGTGCAGGAAGGGGACACCTTGGCAGGCTTCTGTACTACGCTGCTGGCTGGAGCTAGGATAATCGCAGTTGGAATAAGGAAAGGAAGGTATTTATAGTGTCTTGAGGAAGAGCTGTCAAGTTTTTGCTGAGGAAAGCCATGTCTATTTGAAAGAGTTAAGGAACATGGGGATCAAAATGAATGAGCCACTGTGCTTTTCAGTTTCCAAGAGCTCTGGTGAAATGTCATGGGATACAAGAGAAGATATCCATGTAGATCAGTAACTGTTTATAAAAAGAAACAAAGGACAAGGCCAGTTTTAACAGTGGAAGGAGATTACTAGATCTACTCAATATATTTCCATATCTCTCAGGAAAGGGAGGTGAATGCACGAGCAAAACTAATTGATGGTACAAATTATTCAGAGTAATAAGAATGAAGAAGGATCATAAACACAACAGGATCTCAAAATATTAAGTACTTTGAAAAAAATGAACCATAAAATTTCTTACCACACATACAAAGCAACATGTAGGGAGAAAACAAGCCACCAGTACCCACCTCAGCATGCCAGCACTGCTCAGGGCAGGAGTGCTAGAGCCTCCGTGGGCAGTTTGGGGACAGCATCAGCTCCTGCGAGGCAGAGGTCATGGGTGCAAACAGGCTTGGCAATTATTAGGAAGGGAACACTGTAATGTGCCAGTGAGAATGCTGTGCCTCTGTATTTGCCAACTTGCATGCAAATTTGGTCAACTCAGAACTACATGAGTCATGGAGAAAGGTGTGCAATGGGCGCTGCAAAGAGCAATTAAACAAACAGGGATTCTTCAGCTTAGACAACATAGAGCAGAGGGAAACAGTTGAAGTGGAGACAAATAGAGGAGAGGTTTTCAGTACATTTTTAGACACAAACTAAGAGAATCCAAGTGAAGTTATTAGCAACAACAGTTAGGCAAAGTGGGAAGATGTGCTTTTTCAGACAATGCATTTCAACTATGGAACTCACTTTCACAAGATACTTCAAATGTGAAAAACATTAGTGGGTTAAAATGATTAAAGGTTGGATGTTAAAACATTATTTCTCTGTATGTGTGGAAAAAGATCCATCAAGAACTATTGTTCACAATAGTAAAAATAAATCCCTGACATTTTTCGTGAAGTTTTCTAAACTACAGATAGGCAGAAGAACACACTGTGCCTGCTGCATGGGCCTTTTCTTATGTATTTCCCCCCAGCATCTGCTCCTGGCTGTTGTTGGAGGCAGGGTAACAGATTGATTGAGTGATCCTTTTGTTTGAGCCAACATGGCCAACTTAATGAGCTTGATATTTGGGCCATATGCAAAGAAATGTCTCAGACCCTCCTGTGATTTCTTCCTTACTTCCTTACTTTACAGCTATGCAGTAAATAAAAAATAATTAAAAAAAACCCCAAACAAACAGATTTACATCAGAGAAGCAGAAAAATCTGACAATATCTGAGAAATACTGGGAGCCTGAGGGTACTCAACATTCAAGTGAGGTACATGAATGACAATTGTCCTTGTTTTGACCTTATTCCTGCCAGGCAGCAGAAGCAAATTGGAAGCTGCTCAGCAGCTCTTATTAATGAAATATTAGATTCCCTTGGTATTCATTTGCTGCTTAGCATTTTTTTCTTTCCTGTACCTGTATTGTGTGAGATCAAGTTCTTTATGGTGAGATTTAGAAAGCAGCTGTTACAATACTTGAAAGAATTCAAGTTTCTGAGGTATAAACTCTGGAAAGAGATTAAGTGGACTTACAGCTTAGTAGGGAAGTAGGCAGAAGTATGTAAGACTTTGAAAGGAAGGACTGGGTTATTAGCAACACAAGGTCCAAGGGAAGATAAGGAAGGGATTATCCCACCAGTAATGCAGGCAGACCATCTAAGAACATGTAAAAAATGATCAACACTGGGGACGGATTCAAGTAAGCCACTGAGAAGCTGCCATGAGAGGAGGGAAGTCAAAGGACATGGCTAATACCTGGCTTTGCCAAGATCAGAATTTTTTCCAGACTTATGAAACCCCACAGATTTTTGATTTACCTGGTTTCTGGCTCTGCTGAGTATTAACACAAATAGCCAGATAGCAAACTACTTCTCACAAAAGGCCAGCTTCAGCGCTGGTTTGCCTTGTTTTCCAAGGTAATGCTGCAGGGGAGGGCACAAGCCTTCGTGGTGTGCATGGTGTGTACCTGTGAGGGCACACAGCTCTGGGGCAGAGCTGGGATTTGAGGTAGGGGGACCCACTGCTGTAACCTGCACTGTCCCAGCACCCACGCAATGCAACTCCTGCGAAGGCTTTTGCAGCAGCCCCAATGAAGGAGATTTGAGGGGCTGGAAAAAGTGAGGGATGCTTAAACTGGAAAGGAGAGAGGGTGAGAGGGGGTTTATCCTTTTCCAAAGCAGGTAAAAGAGGTATGATGCATGAAATGTGGCCTGAAACTCTGCCCATGGTTTTGTGCAAGAAGCCAAAGCAGATGATCATGACTGGCATTAAAAATCGGTGACTCTGCTTAATGACAGCTATTTGTCTCTCTGGCTCTGCCCCATAACATGAGACTGAAGTGGCTGCTCAAAATTAATAACTAGCAAATATGGAGCTGATGAGCAGCTATATTGCTCTGGAGAGCGTGTATGCTGCCAGCCTGCTAAGGGTCAAGTCTGACTTTGTGTGGACACATTAAAAGCAGTGAAATTGCTCTGTTGCTGAGAGGGGAGTCATGAGAAGCCTCAGCTAATCTCACGCCTCTGGCTGCATCCTGATCTCTGGGGGGCAAAGCAATACGTACCTCATTCTATGGCTTCCGAGGTGCTTCTCTCTGAGCAGCTTTATGACTACTGGTTGCAAGATACCTGATACCATTGATGATCCAAAAGGAGCAAATCTTAAATTCTTTTTCTTTTCTTCTGGTGCTCTACATTTCTGTTTCTAATGGTTAATCCCTTAGGCTGATTCCTTGAAGTAACATATGTTGGGACCAGTGGGATTTAATCCTTTTATCTCTTAAACTGTATCAGACTATATAAAAATTTTTGTCCAGTGTTTGTACTGTTTGCATCACTATCTAACAGACAGGCTGAACGCTCACGTGCTTTTTTAAGGAACCTTGCAGTGGAACACGGAAATCACCCTTCACTCATGCCTGCTCCAATTTACATTAGAGCAGCAGAAGGGTTTGGGGGGAAAAGACCGTGAGACCTGTGCATTATGTCCTTCCCCTGTTTTCTGGGCCACTTGAGAAGGAAGGCAGTGAGATGTACTTCACCTATGATTTTCCCCAGCCATCCTTCCTCCCCTAACCTTCTCACCATTGTGAGCCTGCATTTTAACTCTTTTTTTTTTTTTTTTTTTTTTAACTATTGGAATTTTCATCTCCATGAACTTGAAAAAAATTTAATGTCTGGTATGCGTTTTCCTGTTTCATGCAAGCTATTCAATATATTCTTAAAGCTATTTTCAGTAATCTTCAATTACCATCCATTTTCAACTTGAAAGAATAGTCACAAACCAGAACAGCTTTCTTATAGACAGTGATTCCCCTCTGAAGGATTACTGGGCAAGAAGTGATAGATGTATAAAGATCTAGGAATGGTAGAATTGTCTTAGTTAATGTGATTTGTGGCCCATCTTACCCAATAACACTGCTCAGCAGCAAATATATTAGTAGGATATGTCATAGCTTTACTGTAGGCAGGTATGTAATAGTCTGTACCTCTTTTCAGGTCCCTTAATAGAAGCTGATTTGAGCTGATGTATGAGATGACAATTCTGTTTGCAACTGGATTTCACAGCCACTGTCTCTCTCGTCCTTTGTTATGTAGACACTCAAACTGTCCCATCAAGGTAGAACAACAAGCAGAGTATGCAGAAAGGAAAAAAAGAGAGAAAAAGAAAAAGGAAAACAAGCTTTCAAGGGAGAAGGTGCTTACTATAATAAACCACATACTGCCATCCAAAAAAAGGCCTTTTAATCAAAACCTGAAATGTGTATTCCTGTTTGAAGGTGTTTATTTGTTCAGAATATTGAATCTGGGATAATCCTCTGAGGCATTTGCAGAGGAATGACTGCAGAAGCCAGAGGCTCTAATTCATGGAGAAGTTGTGCCTGTATTAGTTCAGATTATCACATATTTCATTTCTAAAAAGTATGGAGAGGAGAAATTATCCAGCTGGGTGGGGCAAATAAACCTGTTTTTCTAGTAACTCTAGTAAATTTCCAAGGGCTAATGTTCGTCCTTGAGGGGGTGCACAACAGAGGAGTGCAGGACACTGCAGTTGGGGGCAATTTAAGTCTTTGTTCTTTCAAAATAGAGACTTGTGCCTATGCTTTACAAAACTGCCAGTGGAAGGGATAAGCATCCTTTTACAATAGTGACTTATTTAGTGAGAGGCCTGCAGTGATCTGTTTCGTTAAGTCCCTCACTGGTCACTGCTGCTCATGTTTTGCTTTGGTTGCTGCTGGAGGGAGGCAGCCAGGAGGAAGGTGTGAAGGCTCTGGGTCTGTTTGCCACAAAACATCTTTTAGTTCTCCTTTCATAAGAGTTTTCTGTGCTTAGGGTTGCTTTTCAAAGGCCATAGAAGCTTGTTGCCTTCCTGTGCCCCCTTTCCTTTGAGAAAACCTTCCTGGCTTTCCTCCCAGAGCTCAATGTGACATAGAAACTCAGATGCCATGGGGAGAAACAGTCTCCTGACTTCATACACTGACTTACCATCCAGCCACACTCTCTGCAGTTTGGCTGTAGTTTACACCTTTCTCAGCAGCGGCGATAAGTGATGTGATTGCACATTTTTACCTTTTTGGCATAATTATTTTCTCATACTTTATAATGCATGTTTTAGTGTGATGATCTTTATGAGTGAAATAAAATACTGTCTTTGCACTTAAAGCTCTACTGACAGTCTAGTTTTTGTACAAAGCTGGGCAAAGATCAGTTTGCCTGTAAAAAATTCCTCCCAGCCCTCTCTGCCAAAGGAAACGGGATTTTGTAGTACTTGACATAAGCCCCATAAACTTTTTCACAGATTTCAGTATCACAATGATCTTCTCTCCTAGAACATGGTCAAGGAAATGAATGTAAAATCTTTCATTGTCTTTAATATGATTATCAAAGGCCATTGTTATTTACTGAATGCTTAAATAGAACACTCGACCTACAAAGTAAGAAGGGCAAATTTGGCTAATGATAGGCAGCCTTGATTATTGTATGAAAGCTGGCTGGAGATGGTATGCTAGACTCACTTGACAATGCACCACTTTACAGAAGATAATGTCCCTGTGGAACAATAGAACATTGTTAGGCCCAATTACTAGTTAGAATCACAGCAAAACTCGTTCTCTAGATTTTTTTATAAAGTGGGTCTGGAGGTAAAATGTTCCATTTTGGCCAGTGGCTACTAACTAAGCTGAGTAGAACTTCAAAAAAATGCCTAATTTTAAACACAGGAGATCATTTCTCTTAAGCAGTGCCTTTGTGTCAGTAGATCCATTAACATAAAACTATCAGTATACATATATTTATATAATGCAGGATATTGACTCAAATAGCTGTTTAAATGGAGCACAGTATGGCAAGACACAGACACCTTTTCTGGGCAGTCCTTGGAGGGCCAAATTTTGTGCTCAGCAACAGCAGATTGAACCACCATCATAGCAGAGACACAGAAATATCAGCTGGGGCATGGTGTTGTCACTCCCTCTTTTCACAGTACCTCTTTTAGAAAGCAAAGCCCTTGGCCTGATCTGCCAAGACTTCCCCTCATTCGCATACTTAAAACTACGAACAGGAACACAGATGTCAGTGAAAATGATGTCCCAGATTGTGCACCTCAGTATAGTTTAAGTTCAGCCTCGGGGCTGAACAAGGCTATTCTGCTCTTTGCAAAACAGAGTCCTAAAATAATTAAGGAGAAGCTCCCACTGACATTGCCATGTGTCATTACTGCAAAAGCATTTTTTTTCTTATTATGACCTTTTTAACACCTATAAAAGCCTCCCAAACTTGTAGGTTCTATCAAGTTAGACAAGATTAACATATTTGGCTGGTATTTTAGAGAACACCTCCTGCAATTTTAAATACTGTAATTCAGCGTCCAGCTATCCAAAAATACCTTAAATTGGTTTGCACTTCACTACTACCAATCAGCCTGTGAAAAGGCAAACCAATACCTTTGTTAGCTGACATGTTAACAAGGGGCTTCAGATAAACCTTGTCTGGGACAAGGAAATAGGGAGAAGCAGGCAATTCACAATCCTTGCTTTATTTTTCAATTTGACATGCCTTGTCTTTCTACTGCAGCGTGGTGGTACAGACACAGTGTGAAATAAAGGCCACATGAGGTACCATTTGAATAGCACAGGAATAATGAACTAAGATACTAGGAGTGTCATATTCAAACCACATGGATGCATGCATTAAAAGATGATTCAGTACAAATGAACAGTGCTAGGAATCTTGTCATAAAATAAAGGATCCAAGATCATTTTTTAATTAACTGAAACAGGACTTTCTGTACTGATCCTCAGTGAAACATACACATTTCCAAGGTTTATTATCCTGGTTCAGATCCAACAAAGCATTTAAGCACTTGCTAGTTTTTGAGCACTTGATTTAATCCCCACCACTACCTCCTTTTCCAGAGTAAACCACAAAACAATGTAAAACTGATGCTGCTCATTTCTGTGAAATTTAAGGCCAGGCCACAGCTGCTCTGCAAAATGTAGAAATTAAAAAATAAAACATTGCAAACAAATGCTGTGCAAGGCAATGCTGAGCATGAATGCTTGCTAACATCAAATTCAAGTGCACTATAAATTAATACAATAACCATGTTATGTAAAAGCCTGAAATATTGCTCCAACATCAAAGTAATTGAAGTGAACTCTAGACAGCCCTATCTTTTACCAGTGTTTTCCAAGCTAGCACAAGGCCATAGAGCTAACAGTATTTCAAAACACAGGAACAAACAAGTAAATCCATGGAGGGTCAGAAATTCCAAACTAATAGTTTTCTTTCCCACAAGGTTTACCGATTTCTGGTAGAGCATTTGGTGGCCAAGTTTAAGTCCAAGAGCATTTTGGGGCAGAGCAAAAGCAGTCCTATGCAATCTGGATCATAAGGGTGACAAGAGACATGACCTCTGTGATTTGAGTCCCTGGGCTGTTCAGTGTCGTATGTGAAAGCAGCTGTTTTGCAGTTTGTTACAGATGCATTTAGTGACTGAGGTGAAAGACACATAAATGGTTCTGCGTTTAACTGTGCTAATGAATCATGCTTTAACTCAGGTAGCAAGTTCATCTAAGAATCACAGGAGCAAAGTCAAGAAGACTAAATTTGTCTCCATTGTAATTCTCTGGGCTTTAGGGGGGTGTTACAGCTTTTAATTTTGGCTTGCTTAATCCAATAAAATACATAAAGAAAGACCACCACAGACCAGATAAGATTACCTAAGGACAGTGATGGATAGAAAGAGGGACTTACTTCCTTCCTTACCTCCATGGATTTCAATTTCCATGTGAACCCTGGAGCTTTCTTCCACCCCCCTTGATCCTTCTTGCCTGATCCTTCTTCCATCTTCCCCAGTGTCCCCAACATGGGTTTAAACCTGCATTTAAATGACTTCAAGAACTCACAATAAGATGTAAACAAAGTGAGGGAGTTTTTGCATGGGGATAGAATAGAATGGAAACTAGAAACAGACATCTCTTCCTCCCAAAGTAGTCTTTCATCAGTAAAAATATGCTCCTAAGATTTGTCCTCACTAGAAGTTTGCCTTCATTGACTTTCCTGTGTGGGTTTTGCTCCTCAGAGGGCTGATGGCCCACACAGCTCTTGCAGCAGAGAGATGGTGCACTGCAGCAGGGCTTTCTCGACAGCCTAGTCACTGCTCCTTCTTGGGAGGACCCAGGCTGGGGTGCACGAATCCGCAATTCCAGGTTCCTTATATGGAACAAATTTAATCAGTGTGAAACTAAGTAACCCAAGGGGGTTTGGTGGCCTGCTGCCCTTCCCTGTGCTAGGATCATATGGGTGCTTAAACCTGGGGCTCAAGCATCCAGGTTAAAGCTGAATGGAAAGCAGAGACAAAAAAGTCTTTACCAACAGGTAACTCAGAAGGGAAGTAGTTTCATTTATGGGAAGACATAACCTGGCTGTAAGACCAGGTTTCCTGATGAAGAAAGTAACTGTAGTGACCACAAGGTTATTAACCTGTGTGGAGACAGGTGGGGATTTCTCCGTCCCTCTCTTGTGCCTGCCCCAACAGCTTTGAATCTGCCTGCTAACATCAGTCAGGCAGTTGTACGTGCCTCTGCACCCACACACTGAGAGCAGGGAGATGTGAGGGGTCCCCAGATGCAGATGGCAATGGAGGGCATAATATCCCAGTCTGAGAAGGCTTCCTATGGGGGCTTAATTCCACTATTTAACAGGTTTTAATCAATATCAGCTGGAAGTCTTACAAGAACCCACTCAGGGGAGCTGTGCTTCGATGGGGCTGTAACAGCTATGTGGAAAAGTGGGGTTTGCCATGAGTTCTAAATACCTCCTGCAAGACCCCGTTATGCACTTATTTATCAGTCACAAATATATTAAAAATATTTTTTAGATTTTATGTCTGTGTGGGTGGGTATGTGTGGTATTTTTGTGCCAAGCCCTGAAACTCAGAAGACATTTCTCCAGCTGCAGATGCTGATCTGCTTTGGGTGTGTTGTGGCCACAGCTGTGGGTGTACCACGTGGGCTCTGAGCACTTGGGGCTGGGGAATCCCTGTGGCTCCAAGAAGTCCCCTGGAAGAGGAGCATGTGATAGCTTTCAAGAGAAGAGCTCTGAGAGTTTGGTCCTTGGTTTTGGAGAGCCACACAATGCTGGCAGCTTCTCTAGGACATGAAGAACATCTTCAGTCCGAGATAGGCAGAGACATAAATACCTTTGGACTTTATGCATCTAAATGGTTTTGAGGATGATTCATGTCATGAAACATTCCCTTGGTGCCACTTGTAGGTGCGTTTGTTGATATACATCCCTGAAATCAGCAGACCTGATATGATTTGCACCAGCAGATTATCCAAAGCTCACTGGCCAACTGCCTAAACACTTTTGCAGTTATACAGAAACGTGTTTGAAGGAGGAGAAAGAGATCTTTTGTACAAGGCACCAGTACCATACATGCAGTCCAAATGCACACATTCAACAACTCTCTCTCAATAAAAGTGCTCCCCACTCCACAGCAAAATATCCCTGTGATGTGCATGGATTCCCTTGAACAGCACTACCACGATATAAGGAGGTACTACCCAAGCCTTGCTTTGCTCACTTGCTTTTTGTTTCCTAGAACAAATTCAGACTGGGAAAACATATGCTGTGTTGGGTGCAGACTGAGTTTGCATTACTTGTTTCTCAGCCTAGGACTTGTTGGAGCGCCTCTGATTTTGTTGGACAAAAGAGGATTGGCTGCAGACCACGCTGCATCCCTGTATTACTGTGTATGGTGCTACTGTCTCCTTTGGCTACTTATTGGTGAGATCACTCAGTGAGAGAGACCCCCCTCACTTACGGGATATATAGGAAAATATGGAGGGAAGTTGTCCCTATTTAGTCTTTGATCCTAAATGGTGCAAAAGGAGATGGTCAGGGCAGAGAAGCAGATCTTTGGTAACGGGTGCCGCCTGACACCTGAATCTGAATTTTGTTCGTCAGGTCCGCCAATAAAGCAGCAGGGCTCTGGGCACCCACTCCGTTTCAGAAGGGCTAGAGCTGCCCTGCAGTTGCCCTATCAAGAGAACTCTCTTGCACATGCTCCATCCAACACAAAGAGCCCCACATTCACAGCCTTATTTTGAAAAATGTCTGACACTCCACAAGTCTGGCTTTCCTGGTCCCTGCATCTCAACATACCGTAATACACAACAGTGATGACTGAAGGAGGTGACACCTCTTTATAAGAAAGGACCACTATTTTTTGCCCCTCAGGTTGTTTGAACAGAGCATCTGGCAAATGAGATGCTCTGCAACAATTTTGGTTAACTCTGTGTCATTTAGTAGGTAGGTGGTCATGCGTGGTCACGGCCCTGACTACAATGTCTCTGTGTGTCCTTCATATTAAATCGATTTCCAGGGACACATTGAGCTTTTACCTTGGATGACAAATTGGTGATCTACCTCCACACTGCACTCATCTCATTAGCCTGCACTCACTGCTCCCTGTGCAAGGCATAGCAGCATTTCTGCAAGGCTCCTATTTTTCCTGTCCCCCCTTCGACATACAGCAGGTTTGACTGTCTCTCTGTACAAACATGCACTGAAAACAATGAAGAGCCCCTCTTGCACTCCTCATCCTTCACCTGGCAGCCAGAGAGAGGTCTCTTTTGGGCTCTTGGGCTCACCAGGGCTCATTTCCCTGGTGACAATGGTTGATCCTCATCTGACCTTTCTGATATACAGACAAAGGTAAGTCAAGACAAAGGTGACTGTCGGGTAAGTCCCCTTAGCTAATAACTGCCTTGAAATGCCTCTGCAAACACACCTGGAGAGACAGCATGTGCTGTTCTGCAATGTAATGCAACACTGATTTGTTGCACCTACAAAACGTCCTCATAATTGTGTGAAATTGAGTGTGAACAAGCAGTTGAATCACAGTTCATCAAACATAATTAATCCAAAACAGAGCAGCAGAAATACTCTTTTTATCTTGCATAAGGGTTGATGATATAAATATAAAGCATCTCAGAATCAGAAAAATTACTAAGCAGATGCTTGGTAGTCTGTGAATTCTTTTATAATGCAAAAATGGCTTTTATCTCTCGCTGTCTATTTTTGAGTACTCATCACTGTGCTGCCTGGGTGCTTTGATAAATTGCAATAAATATATTTAGCATATGTTTAGTTCATTAAAAAATCCATCTACTTCATGTAATTTGGAGACAAAAGAGAATTCATGGGAAAATACAATATTTATAAACGTCTGCTATGCAAATGTGGACTTTAGCTAGAACTTTAACCAGAACCCTAAAAAAGGCAGGGGGAAAGAAAAGGACAAAGTAATTAAAAAAAGATGATAGAGCTGAGGTTGCATGATCTGCCCAATGAAGAGTGTGCTATTTTCCTAATGGTGCTACACAGACTCTCCTTTATCCCCACAGAACATAATGCAGCATGGACTCAAAATAAAGTGGGTGAATTTGCTCCAGAAATGGCTTTGTGGAGTGGAGGGAAAAGAGCAAGATCCCTTGTTCTTTGTCCAAAAGAGGCTCATTTGATGTCTAAGTTACAAACAGACACATCGCCAGCACAGCCTTCACCTCAGCCAGCAGGACAGGAAGACAACGCGCCAAGTGTGAGATGTTCACATTGAAAATATAGTGGTGTGGGGATTACAGTGCTTGTTGCTAGGTGCCTGGGCATTGCCTGGCCACAACAGCCAGCGAGTGCAGCCTCGATGCCTCCCTCCTGTTGCAGAGTATCAATGGCTAACAGTCTGGTCCAGACCACAGACCAGATTTAGAGATGAGTATCTTTTTTTTAAGAGTAGGGATAATAAACATGTTAAAACTGTTTACTTTATATAAGCAGAGGGGCTTGTCTTTTTCTTTACACTAAGAAAGGCATACTGAGGATAAGAAAGGTAGACTTTTAAAATATATTCAAGGATTTGAACTCCAAGCAGCAGATACTGAAGGCTGAACATGTGACACAACTCATAACCGTGCCTCCCAACCCAGATTATTTAATTACAATAGGTCCTTTGCAGATTCCAGCAATCTCTTGAATCTCTGACCTTTGCATTTTCTATACATTGTCCATTTTAACTGAATAGTGTACTTTTAAAGGCACAAAAATGTCTTGAAAGTACTTATCTGCAATTTTAAATACCTGTATCTCTCCTAGACCTGACCATCACTTGCTACCCAAACGCATCTGTCAGTTTAAATTGCCTGACTGTGGCTTTATCATACATGATTTCAGCATGCTGGAGCTGAGACATGTCTGTTCTGTCGCATATGCTGTTTGAGGGTATTTGTGCTCTTAGTCAAGAATGAGGTCAGAAAACAAGCATGGGCCTCAAAGACTTCTCAGACTAGTCAGTTTCTGTAGCCCTCAAGGAAGTAGACGTCGTTATCATTAACTTCACATTAGGCCAACTCAAATGACCAGGACCCATTTACAGTGAGGTCAACGGGAAAGCAGCTTTCAACAGGAGGCCAAGCCTGAACGCATGCCCCTGCCTTGAGGGTCATTAGATGTGTGTTTGAAACACTCCAGTAAATGCTGAAGTAACATTTTCTCTTCAGGGCTGCACCCCTTGTTTTGAACCTGTGTCATCAAAAGCAGAATCCAGCCCCAAGATGGTCTGCAAGGGAGGGAATAATGCTGCAATAACACAGTGAAGTTCGCTGCCCTGGCGATGAATGCTTATCTTACGCTGCTCTTCCAGTGAGTAATGTTTAAAATAAATAAAAACTGCAGGGGAGTTGCTGTTAGTGCAATTCTTGGGTTGTATTCTTCTGGCAAGCTTTTAATCATAATAGTGCAGCAGGAGTACAGTGTGTTTGCAAGGCAAGTTTGAGCCAGGGCACAAAAGCACACCAAGTCTGTTAATAAATAATGGACTCTGTGCATGTGGGTTTTGCAGTGTGGCTTAAAAAACCAACCCCTTCAAAATACAATAATATGCAAGTGCTATTGAAGCAAAGCAAAACAAAACAGAGAGGTTTAATTGCTAGTCTCTGGGAATGGCAGACGTTCTCCTCTGGAGACAGTGGGAACCATGCAAGTGTGGTGGCAGCTGCAGCAGTACCTTGGTTGTACAGTGATGTGCCCTAGTGTTTTTCCACTTGTGCTGTTCAACAGGTAGTGGCAATGACACTATAGTTTACTCATGAGTTATACCTTTAATATCTTTCCTATTGCCCTGGTTTCAGCTGGGACAGAGTTAATTTTCTTCTTAGTAGCTGCTGCAGTGCTGTGTTTTGGATTTGGTGTGAGAATAAGGTTGATCACACACTGATGCTTTTGGTCGTTGCTGGGTAATGTTTGTACTACGTCAAGGACTTTCCAGTTTCTCAGACCCTGCCAGCAAGAGGGCTGGAGGGGCACAAGTAATTGGGAGTTAACACAGCCAGGACAGCTGACCCAAAATAGCTAAAGGGTTATTCCATACCATAGAACATCATGCTCAGTATATAAACTGGGGGAAGAAGGAAGGGGGGGATGTTTGGAGTGATGGTGTTTGTCTTCCCAAGTAAGCGTTGTGTGATGGAGCCCTGCTTTCCTGGAGATGGCTGAACCCAGGCCTGCTGATGGGAAGTGGTGAATTAATTCCTTGTTTTGTTTGGCTTGCATGCACAGCTTTTGCTTTACCTGTTAAACTGTCTTTATCTCAACCTACAAGCTGTCTCACTTTTACCCTTCCGATTCTCTCCCTGACCCCACCAGGAGGGAGTGAGCAAGTGTCTGGGTGGGGCTTAGTTGCCAGGTGGGGTTAAACCATGATGCCTGTATCTGAAGACTATTATATAGTCAGG
Organism: Falco peregrinus; assembly: GCF_023634155.1. NCBI lineage: Eukaryota > Metazoa > Chordata > Aves > Falconiformes > Falconidae > Falco > Falco peregrinus. The sequence goes on from NC_073727.1 coordinate 37,729,112, forward strand.
GGTCCAGGCCCTCAGCAGGACTCAGGCATTCTGGCATTTCATGGATTTGATGGTGTCATACCATACAGAGGTCTAGAGCTCATCATTATCTTGGGTTTATGAGTTAGCAGCAGCAAATGCCTACATTGTAACCTTCCCAATGTAAGGACACAATAGACTAGGAAGAGAAAAGATAACCAGGGCTCCCATAATTTTGCTTTACAAAGCTCACAGCAGTTCTTAACTTCACTGAAGAGGAGCAGTTAATTTCATTGAACTGAAAGGAGATCAGGCCCTTGATCTTAATGAGCAAGACATATTCCTAAAAAGTACACCCCAGGTCACAACCGGGACAGCCTGTGACAATACCAGTGCATATTAGCAGAAAACACTGCTTTGCTCAGCTTGGAAACTGCCTGTTGCCAAGCTGGGCATGTCATCCCAACACTTAATCCACTTGTAAGTAAATCATTACAAAGAGTTAGAAAAATGAAACACTTACTTGGTCCAAGACCTATGGAAAATGCAGCAACATAAACAAGGAGGCTGGCCAGTGAGAGCCATTTCAGGACAGCAGGAACCTCCCCACTTTTCAGGTGAGACCCTGTTGTGCTTTTGCCTCCTGCCAGGGCAGTCCTGTTCAGTTCTCCTGTCCTAGCAACATCTGGGCTTCTCTGCGCATCAAATGACAATCTTTCTGGTGAAGCCATGCTAGCAAAGAGGTCCTTGAGACTCCCGTTGGTGACACCGCTGAGGTTTTCTGGTCTCTGGAGAAAGAAATCCTCTGGAGATTGGCTTCTACAGACATTAGTAAAATTCACATGTATGTTATGGTTCACTAAGCCCATAGTGACCAACGACAGTGCCATAACAGAAGAGCCAATACATAGAAAAGTTTTACTTCCAACTTGATCCACAAAAACCGTGGCTGGGACTGTGCTGACCACTTTAACCACTCCAACTCCAGTAGAAGCCAAACTGGCAGCTTCATTGCTCTGGAACCCAACCGACTTCAAAACAGTCGATGCATAAAACAAAATGTTGGGTTGCCCAGTTGTTTGCACAAAAAAGACTAGAGTAAGTCCTACCAGCATTCGGGCCCTCATGTTGTTTTTTGAACGAAACAGGTCCAAGAAACTATATTGATGTTCATCTTTCAGGGAAGACTTGATCACAGTAAGTTCTTTAGTAGCATCTGATGTTTCCCGTAGCCTCTCCAGTACTTTGCTTGCAGCTTCATCGTTATTTTTCATGACAAGAAACCGAGGGCTTGGAGGAAGGAAATACATGGCAATAGCCTGCAAAGCACCTAATGGAATCACAAGGCCAAACATGTACTTCCAGCCATGAGATACACTGGCAAACGCATAATTTGAAATATAGGCAAAGAGAATGCCTATCACAATCATGAGTTCATTCAATGACACGAGGAGACCTCTTCTGTGCTGCGGGGCGATCTCAGCAATATACACGCATGTTGCAATTGATGATAATGAGATGGAAATACCTATGGCAATCCGTCCCACAATAAGTATCCCGTATGATTCATAGGGCAGTAAAATCAGACTTCCCAACACAAGTAAAGAAGATGCAATAATAATAGCAAGTCTCCTTCCAAATTGGTCTATCAGAAATCCACCCGTAAGGGATGCAAATAAGGCCCCAAAAAGCAGGGAACTTACAACAATTTCCTGCTCTTTGCAAGAGAGTGCTAATATGCTGCTCATCTGAAGGAGAGCTCCAGAGATAAGGCCCAACTCGTAACCCATCAGAAGTCCACTTACGGCAGCAACAGCAGAAGATAGAAAAGTAAATGTTCCACAACCTGAAATAAGAGAAAAAACCACAAAAACTAGAAAGTGTGACTTCTGCAACATTCTGATAACTAATAATAACTTTATTTGATATGCCAGTCAAAAAAATCTTTTTGTAACTTTTAGGCAAAGGAGTTAGGTGTGTACAAACCCAGTGGTGACATAAAAAGCTATTTTTGAAAAGAAAAAAAAATACATTTTTTAATTCATATAAATGCCTTTGAGTTCCTTGTCTTACTGATCAGAAGTCAATAAGGTTTTGATCAGGCTTTAAATAATTAAACCTTCTACTTCAGAATGTCATTGCAAAAGGCAACACTGACAATAACAACCTTTTGGTAAGAAAGCAGTTTTTGCCTTGAGATGTTCTCAGTTTTATTCCTGTATTGAACTGAGGAAGTCATGTCCACCCAGCTAGTGTACCATGGGCCAGGAAGGCAGTAATTTCCTAGCCAAACTGCTTCAACCCTGACTTGAATAAGTAACAAGTTTTCCCTCTCCATTTCCTAATTCCGGTGCTTCACCTGATGGAAAATTACCCACTGAGCATGAGGCTGATCCAGATAGCTGGGATATTCTAGGAACACCAATCTTTGAGGTAAAAATTAATGAACTTTCTGGGCTTTGCCCATGACTAATCTCAGATACTTCAGAATATCAGGATCAAATATTTTGCATAGTTTATGATGGCAACAATGTCAGGAATAAAAAACAGATGGTGAAAACATAAACCAAATGGAGATTATATGCCTCTGAATGTCCACTTTAAAACAAACTCGTTTTATCCAACTGTGATTCATTGTTTATTGTTGCAAGATAGATTTGACTGTTCATATTCTACTAACTGTGAAGCCTTTTGCACCCTAAACTTTGAGGAATATATCAGTTTGTTATTGTTGGTCTTGTTCTTTCTCTCGGCATGATTTTCCTCTCATCATGATGTTGGCTGCCACACAAATAGGAAAAGAGTAAATTGACTTCTGATTTTCCGGTTAGTTGGAGAGATTAGGATGTGTCTGAGGAGAGGTAGCTTTTGCAGCATAAAAGAGTCTGTATTTCAGTTAATTCTCTTGGAAAAAGTACTTTCCAGCTTGGCTGGAAAGTTGTATATGGTCTGATTGAAAATGATACATAGACTTTGTTTATTTTTCACTTATTTTTCTAAGGCATTAAGGTTCTTTGATCACGCTGACTGCCTGGAGTTCCTTGCCAATAACTTTTGAGCACACTGGTAAGGATCAATCCGGTTTGACAGAGGATATTACATTTATGAAGCAAATTGTGAAAAGAGAGGAGGAGGGAAGCCCTAGCAGAATGTCTGCACTACTAAAATAAACAATGCCAGTGCCCAAGCCTGGACCCTGGCACATGGCCATGTATTCCAATAAATTGCTGGTATGGTCCCTGGCATGGTTGTGCCCCAAGCCACCTCTTGCTCTCCTAACAATTCCTGGAGGCAGTTTGGCTCAAGGCGTGAGCCCACCATCCCACCCTGCAACCTACTCCGCAGGAGTCTGGGTTATTCTGGAAGGCAGCAGAGTTTAACTGTGTGAGTATAAGCTCTGATTCCAGGGTCAGGGGAGATGTGTAAGCCCATTAAGTCTATTAAGATAAGTATTGCCTATTAGCTCTCCTACCTGGCTCTGGGTTTGCTCCCTTTGAGCCAAGCAGAAGCCAAGCAGCAGCAGCCCCAAGTTGCTGAGTGCACCCAGCACGCCTCAGCCCACTCTGCCTCTGGGCTTGGGTGGCTGGCAAGCCAGAGGTAGACAAGAGATGGGCAAACCCCATGGTTTTGGTATGATGAGCCGTAAGGTCATGGAAGAAATGGGAGTACTGCAAGAAGTCTTTCAGAAGGTGGGGGTGGATGGTAGATTTGTTGTGATGAAGGTGGGGACAGCTTGGAGAAAATGTCAGAAGCAAATTTGCAAAATGTTCCAGTGATGAAACAATATTTTTTTAATATTTTTCTTGTCATCCATGTCTGTATTATGTCTAAAGCTTTTTCTTCCTTTATGTCTGCAGGATCCGAGATCATTGCACTTATTTTAAACAGAGGTTAGTGCATGGATTAGGGCAAGGTCCTGCTGTACTTCCTTCACATGCTAAATAGCACTTCAGTGGAAGTACTACTGTCTCCAGTTAAGCTGCTTTGTGCTACATATGCTCCATCCTCCAACACATGCATGCAGTATACACTCTATCATTGCAAAACCTAATTTCTCCCTCCCCTTTATACTTGTGACTTGCCTGCTTGGTGTATATTACTAGATCTGGGAGATATACCCCTCCAACGAATCCTGGCTGGAAATCAGGGCTGGTAACAACACGGTGTTGTGCTGAATGAATGATCTTTGGTATCGGAACCACACTGATAATTTGATCACGGTGCTCTGCCCAAACTTCTGCTCAGTGCTGATATCTGTGCTTTCTTGGATACCTCTGTATTTTATGTCATTAAGCCATGTAGATTGAATCTAAGATTTTTCTTTACATATTATGAAGGCAAAACAGACCATTGTGGTCATCCAGTCTGACACTCATAAACAGCACAACATAACCCTTCAGACATGTTTAAATGATAATTTATTTGAACTAGGCTATTGAAAATATTCAGCTTTTATTTTAAAATTGCTAGTGATTGAAAGCCAATGACTTTAAGTCACAAGCTGTCCCAGTGGTTCATTGCTTTCACTGTAAATTATCATAAATTATTTGCAGACTTAATTTCTGCAACTTCAGCTTCCAGCCACCAGATCCCATTCTCCATTTGCCTGCACTTAGCTGTGTTCACTAAGTACAAAATTGTATCTGTCACTGAGTCATCCCACAGACCTCTCCTTGATAAGCTACACAGCCTGTGAGTGAGGCTTTACAAGTTTACCAGTCCCTTAAGTATTCAGAGCCTGTTCTCTGAACTCTATCCAGATTATCAACTTCTTCAATAAATCCTGAGCCAGACCCAGTGTTCCTGCAGTGGCTGTACAGTGCCAGATAGGAATTTGACATAATTGTCCTGCTCCTGGTGGATATTCCCCCCTCTACTCATCTAAGGATTGTCACAGCCATGTACAGGAGCTCATCTTCTGCTGGTTATCCTCCAGGACAACCAGCTTCTTTTCTGACTGGGTTCTTGCCAAGGCATTGCCTTTCCTTTAAATATGGCCTGCCTTCTTGCATCCTAGCTAGGGATGCAAATCACTTTACGTTGTCTGTATTAAAACGCACAGGATGGGTTCAACTTACCTAACTGTGAGAGGTCTACAGCATCTCTAGATTTCTTCTGTAACCACTTGTGAAAAATAGACACTTCTAGATAACTGAAGTAGGTCAGATGCCTATTTCTTTCCATCGCCTATAAAAGGAATCTGTGCGGCTTGCTCAGATGCAGATGTCTAAAGTTAGCAGAGAGGCACCCCAGACAGCACGTTAATTTGCAGTCAGCAGGCCAAGCCATCTGAATTGAATTCAGCCAGTGATATATCTCATTTATTAATCACCTGTCACCTTTATCACCTTAAAATAATCCATTATTATCTTCCTCCAGGCAGTTGAGAGAAAATGTTAAATAACAAAGGGACAAAACCTGAGTTTAAGGCTCTCCAGCAGAAACACAACAGTGTAGGCAGTGTCTCTTATTGATACTTTGAGGTCTGTGTCCTGCTCCTGCATGGCTTTTAACTCTTTAAATGTGTGACTGTCAGTTTTGTATGGTTCCAGTTTCTGGTTCAAAATGGCAGTGCCAACTCAAATATCTTGATGGAGTCCACCGTCAGCACTGTTCTTTACAATCCAGACTCTGCTCTCCTCAGCCTGTGCTCCTCAGATCAGAGCCACCGAGGTGATTATTTATTTTTAATCTGAGAGGCGTACAAGCTGGGTGTGGTGGAGCTTGGACACCTGGGAAGTTGCGAGGGAAGTACTCGAGCCTATATATGTCTTTCTTCTCCTAGTACAGCAGCTTGACCGATGTCTTAATGTTTCTTTTTTTTTTTTTTTTTTTTACTGGGTCAACTGGTGTCCTTGTTCATGTGTCCAGTGACAAACACCCACAGTCATGTAGAAATAGCAGAGGGCTGTAATTAAAGCAGACCCCTGAATGCAAGGCAGGTTCTGATGTGATGCAGAGGGAGACACGTTGCCTTTCTGCATTAGCAGGAGCAAACTCAGCAGTTAACTTGGTGTCTCTAGTTCCGCACAGGCCCTATTCTGCTGAGAAACATCCTTATATTACTATGAGCTTTTGTTAACTGCTGTAACTAAGACTTGCCTGCTGAGAACTGCCTGCTGAGTTAAACCCTGAAATCTCTGCTCGGTTCTCCTTTGTGGTCTTCCTCCACACAAAATGCCTTCTGACTTCAGCATATGTTTTGCTTTAACATTTCCAGATAAAGCCTGTTGCAGTAGTTGTACTCACGATCCTTTTAAGTGTCACTTTTAATGTTGTTGCTGGCAGTTCTTAGGCATTCCTTTTCAAAAAAAAAAAAAAAAAAAAAAAAAGCTTCTTTAAAATATATATTCCTTTTATTTTTATGAGATGCCTGCAAAATACATATGAGATGCCTGCAAAATACATGGCAGTGTGCAGCCCAGGGGAATAAAATATTTTAATGATGACTTCCAGAGAAATTTCTCCTTCTGCCTGCAGCAAACTCCACGGCTAAGGAGTGTGTGGCTGTTATGTGACAAGTGATTGGAAAGTCTATTCTCTAGTTTCCCCATGTAAACAAAATGCTTTCTCACAACTGTTACTCAGGTCAAAAGCAGCACTACTTGGCAAACAAACTTATCTTTAAGAACATTTTCTGGAAATGTTTATGCTTCGTTACTGAAAAGGAGACCAGGCACAGTGGTAGTATAGCACAGTGTACTGCTGCTGAGACTGGATGGGGCCAAGTAGTAAGGGAGTGGCCCTTTACTATTTTCAAGCACATATTTGGGAAAAATGGTTCTTCCAAAGGCAAAATATTTGGTCTGTGCATGTATTTTATGGGCATTACAGAGAAATGATCTGTGCCAGGAAAGATCTGCAAGCAGGCTGAGCTGAGAAAAACACCATGTTTCCCCCGCTTCATGTGCAGGAGAGCTACAGGGAAGGCGCCTGGGAGCCCTTTCCAGCTCATCTTGGCAGCACCACACTCCACATTAGTTCAGGCACTGAGATTTCTGTGATGTAGTTTTTCTTTCCTTTCTCCTATGAGAACATGCCGTGTGCATACAGGAAACTAGTGGGATGGGTGATTACTTTATGTGACCTGTGCAAATACATGTCTTGATAGGAGGGGACTCGACAGTCTCTTCCAGCATTGACTTTGGTTTAATCTGGGCCGAGAAATGTCTCATTTTGGGAGGGAAGAAAAGTATTTTCCTGGAAGGTCAAATAGATATGTTCTTTAAATCCTTGGGGATTCTTTGTTCTATTTAGACATTTGGCAAGTGGAATCAAGCTCTGGTTCCTATTGGTTAATAAGCACAGCTTAGAAAATCACAATGAATTGAGTGCATTGCATAGGCATGAACCCACAGCATGGAATCTCCTTTTTTTCAATTGAACAAGGTATCTATCCATGATAAATTTTAAAACTCCAGCATCTGTATCTGAAAATTTTAAGATATCTTTAACAACATATTTCTTCTCTAAGTGCTGTCTGACATACAAGAAGTTGGCCTTTACAGGGAAACAGCATTTACAGTTCCCCAAATTGTCTTTAGAGGAGCATTTTGCTAAACTGTATAGCATGTGGATCACATGGGTTTGTACAATAGATATTTAATGGCCTATTTTGGGAATTGCTGCATAATTAAGTCAAGGGTTTGCTTCTCATAAAAGGTGATTATTTCATTTTCATGCCATCATGATCTCTGCTGCACTGTCACAGTTACTTTCTTTGTCTCATCCAGTTGTCTGGTATAAAGAGGTATGTGTTACCCTGTTGATCTATTCTAATGCCTAATGTTTCTTTAGATCCAGTAGCTGCTCAATAGGTGCATTTCTCCTATTAGCTAGGATACATCTGATCTAACTTGTCCATCTAGAGGTCTGGCATGGGATCCAAAACAGTTACTCAACAAGACCCTACGGGATGAAACAAATGGTGTCTTTGGGCAAAGTTATGTTGCAAGCAGAGCTGGAAAATATTAAATTTACCCAAAAATAGTGTCAGGGCCATGTGGGATCATGACCATTTGACAAATGTGACTCCTCCCACCCAAGTGTGAAAAGCAAAACCAAAACAAGTATTTTTTAAATTGAACTAAAACAGAAGGCAGAAGGAAGCTAATATATTGTGCATTTTCACACATCTGAATGCCTGCAATGGTGGGAAGCATTGTATACTTTGTACAGCATAAGCCTGACAAATGTGTTCTGTGAGTAATATTCAGATTTCGTGAAAAAAAGCCCCTTGGTGCTGATGGAAAGATGGGGAGTGTAGATCCTGGACAGACCCACCCTGAACATCTCTCCATCTCTCTTAGCGCTCTGCCATGTGTTTTCATTATGTCAGGAGGCAGCCTGCCCTTTCAATACACTAAATGGCATTTGGGTTTTGTTTTGTTATTTGCCAGTAAGAATCAACAAGTTCTTTTAATTCCTAGATTGGTAGTTATAAATTCCTCAGGTTACTGCTTTAATTTCTGAGGGTGAGGCCAAGTGTGTAATATGCAAGTACTCTTCTAACCGTAGCCCTTGTGCTGCAGTGACTTTTATTGTCTGTTTACTGTAGCTGCTGTGCTTCCCTTTGATAATGCTATCCTGTAACCATCTGCACTGCTCCCCCCATACCCTAAGGTAATGTTAAATATGTCTGTACAACAACTGGCTTTTTGTTCTCGATTAACCTCTGCTTCCAGGTATCAGTAAATGTTGCTGCAGTAATCACTATTACACCCCTACAAAGCATTTGCACCTGTGGTAACTGAACATTCGTGGGTTAGTCAGTTCACTGATTTTTAAATGAACAAAACCTGCTTGGGACATAGTAATTTCTGGCTTACAGCCATGCTTTCCTGTTTGGGTACAGCTGTCTTGTGGGTGAGAAATGTCATGATTGTGGGTCGTTTTCCCCTTGATGTTATCATCAGTGAAAGAGGCTCAAGATGCAAAATCGTGCTATAACCTAGAAAAACTGGCTGGGTAGGACAGCAAAGGCGAAGAGCTACAAAGTTCAGCTTCAGTACTCAAAAATCTTTTGCAAAAGAAATTATGCAGTTGATTTTTCAGGGAATCAGCACAAAAACCTGGTTTCCTCCTGCAATGCTAGGGGAAAAACGGCAAAGGAGATTCCCTGTTCCCCTACCCTGTACTTTGGCCCTGCGTGAGTAGGTGCAATGCTTGCCTGGCCTCCCTCCACTTCAGTGAAAAAGGCTGAATTGCTCCCAAGCATGCAAGGACCGGAGCACTGTTGTTATCTTAGATGGCAGTGGATTTTCCGATTTTTCAGGTGACCGATCTTCCTAAAGGACAAGGATATACACAACAGACAGCACATGCATGAACAGTAGGACTGAGGCCTTTTGGGAAAAGTATCACATAAACCTTCATTCAAAATTCAAGCTGGCATTTCCCTTCCTTACTCGCATTTTCCCCTCTCACACTTTTAGGAATCAAGACGGTGTGCCCTGAGAGCCCCTTGGCTTTGCAGGGCTGTTTTCCCCCAGCCCTGAGCATTAGCTACGCGGCCACTGCTGCTGGCTGCAGCTGGCATTCAGCTCCTGCCGCGTTACCTGCTGCAGCTGGGAGCTGGCGGAGGTGGTGGCGGCTGCTGCGGCGGCTGTCCTGGCTGCTCTTCTCATCCTCCCCTGCTCTCATCGTCCGGCTCTGCTGGCCGAGGTCCTCTGTGCTCTGGCCAGGTACCATTGCCACCCCCTTTGCACCTTGGGGCAGGAGCACGTCACAGGGCAGCGGTCCTTCCCTGGCCAGCGAGGAAAGCACAGGTTATTTTCCTCATGGCAACAAGTTGCTGAAGCTGGCTGAAACCAAATGCAGACCACAAAGTGGTTTGTGAACAACTTTGTTGCTATTTCAGAAGGCTTTGCCCTTTGCAGTGACACAGGCTGTTGCTATTCTTGGGAGCCTATTGCAGGCGAGGGGAGGGCCGTCTGTCGGAAGTATTGCTTTTGCTTTTTAACAAATAGTTGGAGACATCAGACGTCCACGCACAGCTCCATGCACATTCCTTACCCATTAGCTTAAAGGGTCTCTCTCTCTTTCCCCCTTTAACTTTCCTCTTTAACTCCTCTCTCTGGTGTTCACAAGCACAGGTTTTTAACGGAGAAGGCACATAGAAGGGGACGATTTGAAGTGTTTGCTGTGTCAGCTGAAGTTAGGGCACTGACACACACACGGCATTGCTTCATTCTTGTAAATTGTGAGCAAGTTGTGGTGAGAAACAGCAGAGAGGAAAAAAAGCCATGGCAGCCCATCACAGTCTGTGACACTAGTCAGGAATTTTCACGGCATAGATGAACATATTTTACCAGCAAATTAAAGGCAAGCCACCCTCTCTCCCATGACAATTATTTGTGGGAAAACTGAGACTGTCTGAGCTATATTGAGTCAAAAGCTTAACTTTGAGAGCTGCTAGGAGTCACTGCATCCCTACTAGCTTTCGTGGAAGCAGTGGCTATAGGCTGGACTGCAGTGGTGGGGAAAGCTACCATGGGTGAAGGCAACCTGCCTACTGGGGCTGCCTGCCACATCCTGGTCCTGGTCCTGGTCCTGGTGCAGGAGCCTCTGAGCACTCTCAGCAGACCCACGGGCCTCAGTGAGGCAAGTTGTCCAAGCTATCCCCAGTGGGAATTGCTGTTGTATAATCTGGCAATGTTGCAGGCTTCTTGTTTGTGCTCTTTTTCATTACTTGCTGTTTTATCTTGGTTGTTTTTGTTTTAATACACTGATGCCTGCAGATAGTATGGGAGCAAAGGCAGAGGTGGAAAGTTGGTAGCTTCTGCAGTATTCCCAGGAAGAATTCCTAAACATTTTTCCTTAAGTAGACTGGGCATGATACACCCTTTATTGGTGTTTGCTTAACAAGAAACATTTGACAAACGACACTGTAACTGCCCTGGCTGACGGCTGCCTTCACTGTCAGCTTCAGATGCTGGAGCACCAGGGATGCCGTGGGGGCACAAGTTCCAGTGAGGAGTTTGGTTTTGGCAGTGCCTTTGGCGTGGAGTTAAACGAGTCAGGCTAGCTCTACTCGCATGTGTAACATACTTTCTATGTGAAATGTCCACCTGTCAGGCGGTACAGGATGCTCTAAAGGCTGTTAACAAATTCTTGTGGCATCCAGACAGGTGTTGTTTCCTCATCGGGTATGTGCAAAAAATTATGTCAACTTATAAAGAAATTATTCAGATGTTTTGTGAAAAAATGAATGGCTGCTTAGGCTGGGGAAGGAAAAGAAATTTTTTCAAAGATTAAACTCAGCTGCTACAAGATTCCTCTGATACAATGTAGTGTGTAACTGATCTCCTCTAACAGCCCACACCTCAGATAACCCACAGCTCTGCCCAAGTGCCTGCTCTCTGGAAATGCAGCTAACTCCATAGCTACACACTTGTTCCCACTTCCCAAATGCCCTTCTATGTAATGGTCCTGCAGAAGTCAGTGAACTACTGAGACGCCCACAGCAGCTTGCTGGGGAGCAAAGCCAAAGCCATGCTCCCAGACACGTGGCCCTGGGGGATGCTCCGGGGTTCACTCCTCCTGCCAAGAGCTGCTGCCTGGGAGATGCTGACCCCGAGGCAGTGACCCACTGCCTGCTAAGGAGCTGAGAGAAAAAGAGAGTTCAGTTCAGGCTTTAGCTGAATGTCAGGTTCATCTTCACAGAGAGTGGATGAGAGGTCCTCCAGGCACTCGGCGAGGTCTGGCAGAAGGAGGGTATGTTTGTAAGGGGGAATGCCTGGTAGGAAGTGAGGCATCCTGAACAGCCTGCACTGACGATGGACTTCCCCCATCCCATGCTCTCTTTGCACTGAGGTTATTCAGTTATTCTCAACTGTTAGGTTTGTACATGTAGAGTTGCATAAGGTTCCATGGGGAAAATCTGTCTCATCCTTAGGTAATCAGATATGCAAGGATTGAAAACTTGATTTTACTATTAGCTTTTGCCACCCAGCTGACAGGAGGCCGCTTTGCTGAAATAGGGACCACTGTGTAAAATTATTGAGACAAGCTTGAAGTGCAGCATTGGTGGGACTGGAAGTATCCGTCACTCCTCCTTGCATTTGTGAAAAACGTTTACAGCTTTTATTTGTCCCCTCATTCCCCCAGTTCCACCCAAAACTGATTTTGTAAATCTTTTCAAAGACAGCCTGGGTAGGCACCTCCTCTCTTGTCATACTTGCAGAGTGTCCTTCTTCAGCTGTGACCTGATTCGGACTCATCAGCTACAGGGTATAATTTTGATGGAAGTAAGTGATGCAATGCAACTGCAGCCCTTTCTGTTCAAAAACCCCCTAAACTAAATGTAGTCCTCCAACTAAATATACTGATTATGTATACTATATGTATATATGTATACAATAAATATATGATTATGTATAGCTGCTGGCATCTATATGCTTTGGGAGAACTTAAAAGCTTGTCAGGAATGGCACCTTCCCTTGAACAAGCAGTATGCTACGCCCAGGAGTGAGTAATAAAAAGAAAAGGCTGCTTTTCGTCAAGTTCCCAAATCCTGTGATTTTAAGTGATGAATTTTAAGTGAATGCAACAGTGTATTTAATTCCTTTTCTTTTAATAGGAAAAAAAGATATTTCAGACAAAGAGTAGGATTTCTTTTAACTGTGTTTAAACCTGGCATTCAGTGCTACCTACGTTCCCTTCAGAAGCCAGAGCCTAGACTGATTTTTAAATGTTCACCTACTTGTTTACTTAGAAATCCAGCAGACTAACCTTATAAAAATAAAGGCCAAATAACTCATTTTTCTCCCTAGTTCTGCCTTTATTTCACAGTATCTCCGCCAGCTGAAACAGAACAGTGGTTTAACTTTGCCCCCTGTGGTAACCTCAGGAGGTACCTGGCTTTCATGGATGGTAAAGCAACCAGTACACAGCATAAACCATAATGGCCAGACAAAAAATGAAGGAAGACATCGTCATTCGGGAACTTGTGTTTGGGCTGCCCAGAGGGCAGTGCACCCTTGTCGTGCTGTGCTGCAGGTGCTGCAGAGGTACCAGGGGGCTTCCTGGGCTTTGACCTGCTCCCTGAGTTACATCCTATGCCAAACACACCATATCAGCGCAATAAGGTCTTAGGGAAAAACATTCCCAGTAAGTGGAAATGTGCCATATTTTATCCTGAGATCTGCTGCTTGGCCTGGCATTGGTTTGAGGGGTGTTTTGCAGCGTCATCAGTGGCCAGGTGATAGTGAAAAGCCACAGCTCAGCAGGTGCGAGAATCTGTTTCCACAATTGTGGCTGAAAAACTGAGGCATTGGTGTTATTGGTATTAACTGGCATTAACTGGCATCCCAGAACAGGAAGGAACTGGAAAAAAGCTGGTTCCAGCCAGTGAAAGCAAACAGAGAGAGGGAAAGCAAACAGCCTGTGCTGTTTCTGCTGCCAAGGCAATCGTAAAGGGATCTTGTGAAACGCAGCAACTGTGAAAACCTTTACCTGTGGCTGGTGGCCACAGGGTCCTGGTCCCACAGCCCTGTACCCTCTCTGTTTTCCAGCAGAAATAAACAGGCAAGCAAACAAGCAAAACTCCAGTACAACAGACATGAGCAGAATAAGGAGAAAGAAAAGGGAGTGTACTTCACTGCTTTTCAGTTCTCTGTTCTTTTCCTCTTGCTGCCCTGCCGATGTATGCTGTTGAAAGCCTCCTGGCTCATGCTGGGCCTGAGAGCGAGAAGTGTCAACGAGAGCAGGGGCACGGGGGCTGCTGGAGTTTGCAAGGTGGGAAAGGCTTGCACCCGCTCTGCCCCTCTCGCTGCTGCCTGGGAAGGGAGTCAGTCCTGCTGAACCCCGGGCGGCAGGGGGAGGCGGGGGGTGGGTGGGTGGTGGGGGTGGGAAATGGTCCAGAAGGCAAAAAGTCCCAAATGCCGCGATAGGTAAATAGCTTTGTGACGTTCCAAAGAGTATAAGCCCAAGCTCCACAACTGTGCCATGTGAGGCTGGGCAGGTCATGCACTTCAGGAGAAAGAAGAGTGGAAAAGATAAAAAAGCCAAAAGCAGGAGAGGGTCGGGAGACAAGGCAGGGCTATGAGTGTAACACCGTCGTGGGATTCTCCTGTCAGTTTTGTCCACATGCAGTTGGCAAGAAATAATATTTTCTGATATTTTCTCAATTCCTTGCTTTCAAAATTGACCAAAGAGTTTACAATTAAAGGCATGATTAGGCTAGAAAAAGAAGGTAAGATATTCAATGAAATTGCTGAATAATCTGCCTGGAAAATGTGTGAGGCTGAGGTGGGCATTTCTTCTAAAATCTCTGGTCTGGTCATGATTTCTGTTTGTCTTTGTTTCCAGTGATCTAATAACTCACATTTGAGCCTGTGGAGAGACAGGAAAGTTGGCATTAAGCCAATAGGAATTAATTAAGAGCTGAAGGGCTTTCTCAATAAGTTTTCTTAGGCCATTTTTATCAGAGTTGGAGTAAAGAAGGACTTATCTCCCTGTAGATTTTATGACTCTCAAAAGAAGATAGTGGAAATCTTGCAATTAATTTTTTAAAATATGGAAATGCAAAACTATGGAGAGGATTTTCTTGACGTGTCAGCTGAAGTTATGTTTCTGGCATCTATGATCCCCAAGATTTGCTCTCAGAACTAGTAGTTCACCATTTGCAGAAGAGGCTCATAAAATAGCCAGCCTGGGACAACATGAGGGAGGCTGGGAGGACAAGAGAAGGAAAGAGACATGGAGAGAAAAGAAAAAAATGGAGCAGGTGGTGGTTTAACCTTGGCTGGACACCAGGTGCCCACTACGGCCACTCTGTCATTCCCCTCCTCAGCTGGACAAGGGAGAGAAAATACAATGAAAAGCTTGTGGGCCAAGATAAGGGCAGGGAGATCACTCAGCAGTTACCGTCATGGACAAAACATGCTCGACTTGGGGAAATTAATTTAATTTATTACTATTCAAGTCAGGGTGGGATGATGAGAAATAAAACCCAAATACTAAAAAACACCTTTCCTCTCACTCCTCCTTTCTTCCTGGGCTTAACTTTACTCTTGATTTCTCTCCCTCCTCCGCCCAAGATGTGCAGGGGGACGGGGAACGGGGATTGTGGTCAGTTCATCATACGTTGTCTGTGCTGCTCCTTCCTCCTCAGGGGGAGGACTCACTCCTCACCTTCTTCACCTGCTCCAGCATGGAGTCCCTCTCACAGGAGACAGTGCTCCATGAACTTCTCCAAGGTGAGTCCTTCCCACAGGCTGCAGTTCTTCACACACTGCTCCAGTGTGGGTCCCTTCTCACACAGTTTCACTCCTCTCTTCCGCTGCAATTTGTGCCCAGGTATTTTTTTTTTTTTTCCTTCTTAAATACATTATCCCAGAGCTGCTACCACCATCACTGACGGGCTTGGGCTTGGCCAGCGGTGGGCCTATCTTAGAGCTGGCTGGCATCGGCTTCATCGGACATAGGAGAAGCTTCTAGCAGCTTCTTATGGAAGCCACCCCTGTAGCCCTCCCCGCTACCAAAACCTTGACATGCAAACCCTCTGCAGAGCAAAAACCCCAAGAAAAATGTACCATTTATTCCAGAAAAAAGTACCAATCTAAAAAAGCACAAGTAGCCTTTCCCATTACTGTTGATGCATTGACACCCACACTCAAGGGGGGAAATGTGCCAAAATTCCAGTCACAGAGCAATGAAAACTAGATGAAAAAGACAGAGAACTATCTCAAGAAAGTGAAATGATCCATCCTTGAGGAACTATGAATATAGAGAAGATAATTGTTATTATTGTTGTGCAGCAAATGAATTGTAATTTAACAGTCAGCTTTGCAAAGATGCTTTTTATAAATGCAAGATAAATTTCGTAAGCGCAATATTTAGGCTATGCCATTTGTGTAATTTTGCAAATGAATAAACTCTAAATACATCAATAAATGGATAATACTAAGTGAATAAATAATATGGTCTGATGTCCTATAGCAATGTTATGACAGAACTGAGAACACAAGTTTCCTCATTTTGAGTCCTGTGGTTTCTTACTAAGTCATTCTCTTTCTGTTTTGTTCTTAGTTTTTGAGAGGCACTGATTTATAGCAATGTATTTCATCTGACTTTAAAAAACTCTTTTAGAAAAGTTCTTGACCCCTTCTGACAGAACAAATAATAGATACAGTCCAGAGCTCATTGCACTTCACAACTCCCTCCAGGGTCTGAAAAACACCTGCTGACTCACTGCACAACCATTTATTCCTGCTGCTCTTCTGTTGGCATCTTCTTTAAAATACTCTAGGGTCAGCAACATTAATGTTTTGGCAAAAACTTAAAATCAAACTGAAGGTAAGAATTGGAGGCTGGAAAGTACAATACAAAAAGAATTGAGCTGTGAAAACAAAATAAAAACTCAATTTCACTTCGGGTATCTACTTTCATGTCAGTGTAGCCTTTCCATCAAAGAAAAGGAAAGGTCTTCTACTCTCTGGGTAACCTGAAGGGCCACTTGTAATAGTTACTCAATAATCTCTCTGGGTTTGCCATCACACACCGTTCTTTCCTGTTTGTTTCAGATATTTCATGTGTACCTTTTTAAAATAAACCATAGAAACAGCAGCCCCATACATTTTAAAATTGTCCATCTGAAATAAAATCGGGAGGCAGTGATAAATGAGAGCCACAATGTTTAGTAAAAATGCCTGTACAAATTTTACTCAGTTCATTATCTTGTGGGAAATAGCAAACTAGTTTCAAAAACTGAAGGTTTTTATGGGATTGATTTCTTTCTTACCTGCCTTTGATATAACTTTCTGGAATCAGTGGAGAAAACCCAGTATGAACCGGTAAGAGGGTATCAAAACTACATTTCAAATGTCTTTATTAACACCCAGTACACTGCTCTGTGTGATTGGAGTAATTTCAACCAGCTACTTCACTGGCGCAGGCTGAACTCGAGAAAGCATCTCAGGAAGATGGAGGGAGGGAACTGTTAGCGCATGGCCCTGATTTCTCACTTTGCTTCCACCATAAGTGCGCTGTCACCTATATGGTGCAGCGCCTGCCAGCGCACAGTGCCAGGGCAAGGGCTGGGCCTGGAGCAGCCAGTTAGTAATGTCACCCGCTGCCTGAGATCAGACAGTTTTTAGGAATTTCCAAACAAGGTGCCAAAAATGGAAGCCCTTTAGAGCACTGCGCAGTGGAAAAGGTTTTGCTCTTTCGTCATGTGATGAATTGTTAAAATTGTGTAGGCTGAAATTCCTTTTGCCTGTTCCAATTAAGAAAATGGATGTACATTGCTAATAAAAATGTGAGCTGCTGAAGTGGTTTTTTGGGGTTTTTTTTGTTGTTGCTGGGAAACATTTTCTCCTGCAAGGAATATGTCAGTCACACAGGAAATGCAGTCATTCTCATGGTTTTAATTATTTCCACTGAGAAAGTGTTTTGTTTTCTCCTGAAAATTGTGTTGTTGCAAAAATAAACAACTAAATGTCATTATTGCTGTGCTTCAAATTCTTGCTGTTTTTTGACCACAGCTGGCAGCCTGAAAGCAGTTTTACATGCATTCATTAATACCAAATGTCTGGGTAAAGCTTTCCAAAGTCCATCAAAATTTTCAGATCACTGCAGGCAAGCAGCAAATGAAACCAGCCTCCAATGTACAGGTCATTTTGTGTTCACCCAGTAGGTGTGAAAAGATAAGCAGTGTACAATTCTGCAATGCAAATGAAAACTTTAAGACATCCATTCTCAGAATTGTTACCTGTGTTCACTAACAGTCAGCAAAGACAGTCTTCAATGGACGACGTATGTCCAGAGGTGTCCAGGGGAAATTTGGTTTGACACCATCATTCCCCTTCACAGCAGGAGACACTGAAAGCTCAGCAGGTGGAGTGACAGGTCTGGTATCACTCAGGACAACACAGGAGAAGCTCTTTGGAAGAAACAAAAGATTTCTGCCCCAGAATCCTTCCCTGCCTCTGTACTTACCAAAATCCCATCTTTTGAAATACAAGCAGGGGAAATACTACACTGGCAGTGCATTGACAGGGAGGTGGCAGCAAGGTTTCCTTTCCCCACCACACCAGCCCTGCAGGGCAGGTGGGCACTTTGCTGGCAGAGAGAGGCCGGAGAGGAAACTGTTCATTTGCTTTCCACTTAAAAAACCAAAAGACATTTTCTCCCAGTCGCTATGAGGAGGGAGTGAAGGCCATTTGGCCACCAGCTCTCCAGCCCCTTGCACCATCCGATACATCTCCTGAAGGAGATCCACAGGCTGTGCCTGTGTGGGCAGTAGCCGCTTTGCTATCAAACACAGACTGGTTGGGTGTGCACATGTGGAACATTCAGGACCTCCTTGTGGAGGAAACCCTCAGTGGGGTCACGGCCTCAGAGGCAATCCCTGACACACACCCTCCAAAAACACTTGGTGCTGGTTGCAGCCCACTGCAGTTCAGGGGCTGGCATTTGCTCTTCAGTTGTTTGCGGTTTTATTTGCTTTTTTAAAAGCCCAAGGTACATATCACCTCTGGCAGAGCTGATTTAGTGATCTCCAGGGTAGAAGCAAACCCTCCCCTGTAATTTTCTGTTTAGTGTACCAGCATGATTTTTACAAAGGACTTCCCCGAGCTGCTGAGGACTACAGCCTGGGGGCTAGCACCGCCTCCCTCCCCTCTGCTGGCACAGGCAGACACAGCCTTGCGAGAAGGCAGCTGCCCCCTCGTCACCAAGATCCCTGTCATCCCAGCACAGCTGCTTGGCTGACTTCTGTGAAACAAGAGACCTTAGCATCAGGACTTGGACTTCTCCAAAGATTACAGAAGTCCTGGTGCACACATTTGGCTTCTCCATGGTGTAGACTGCCAGCCTATGAGCAACCCCATTCAGCAGACACTCTCCTCTCCCCATTCTCATTCAGATTCAGACTCCATGCTGCTCAGTTTGGCTTAGACCTCTCCATTTCAGACTAATCACTGAAGGATTAGTTGTTTAAGTTCACACTGATGAAAGAGGCATTGGCAGAGGCCAAGGGGCTGTCAGCGGTACAGCACATGCTATGTGGGAGACACACCGTGCCCTGAAAAGCAACCGCACTGCCTCTGAGCAGAAATGCCCCCGAGGAAGGGGGGTGTCTGAGATTGGGTTCACAGCAAGCAAAGTGCACACAATGCTTTAGCCTTCCAACTTCAGCAAGTCTTGTCAAAGCAGCGTGGACAAAGCACAGTTTTGTAGTTAGCTGTTGTAAAGTTTAGCTCTTGGTAAGGACTTTTATACTGTGGACATAGTGCACAAGAAAGTTTTTTGTGTGTGTAGAGTCATAGGTAGGAGTTACTGACTCAGCTGAAGGTTATTTTCATACCACAAAAAGTAATCAGGAACTCCAGAGTAGCACTAGGGCAGCTGCTTAGTTGCAGCTACTTTTATGAGAGCAAGGGAACTTGCTAGTTTCTTCCTGGCTCCTTTGTGAAAGTAAAAGACCCATTTTCCTTCTCCAGGATCATCACAGAAAGGTCACACCAATCTCACCAACTTTCGAGGAAGCTGGTGAGTAGTTCTGGCACTGCCTTCAACTTCTACCGCTCCAGACAGGGAACATTTCCCTCATGCTCCACGTTCTCCACATCTTACCCTCTCCTAGGCAGTGATCAATACACACTCCACCACCTAAAGAAAAGCCACTTCTTCCCCATCTGTGGTTCTCTTGAATTGCACCTTGACTTTTTGCAATGGGTCCGCCCTCCCCTGAAGGACAGCTCTGAAATTTCAGTTGTACTCAGTGAACATCTTCAAAAGCCCCATCGCATACCCACTCATACTTTCTTACTCCCAGTTCTCTGACCATGACTTCTCCTCTCCCTGAGCCCACCCAAGGGGGCAGAGCAGCTTCAGCAGTGAGGAGGGAAACACAGACCTTCTGCCCCCTTCTGAAGAAAGTTGCAGTTTGCTGCAAGACATCTGACTTTGAAACTGCTCTCCCTGTAGTTTTGAGGTTTTTGTGACTAACAACATGTTTAAACATATATATCCATATTTATCATTGTAGGGTTTGGCTCCCTTGCCAATTCTAAAAGCAAATACACTTGAGCCAGCTCTCAAACTCTTGGACACATGCCACTGAAATCAGAGGCAACAGGTTAAAGTGCCTAATTCCTGGAGTCTTATGGTTATCATGTCTACACACCCCACCCTCTCAGTTGTAAAAACTTAAAAGCCTGGGTTAGTTGAGCTTCATTCATAGAAATTCAAGAATGACAATATGAATATAAATAACTCAGCATCTTTTATTTTTAAAAAAACATGTTTTCTAAGCCAGTCTTTTGATTTTGATTTTCTGAAAGGCATATGAAGTGTTTTAACATTTCATCTTCAGCTTGAATGTACATGACGTTAAAATTGCAGAGGAGGAGCAATTTTATGGATAGAGGAAATTTAATCCTTCAGGATTGTGACTGCAGGATGGCTGGAACAGTCCAGCCCTTGCACCATTGACATGGGTGGGGCAGCAGTGGGCACATACCCTAGGGACCGTGCTCGCATGTGCAGCACCTTTGCAACACCCCCCTGAAAGTTGGGGTTTCAATTTGCCAGTGAGAAGGGAGGGCCTGAGCACAGCCTGAAACCACTTCATTCACCTGAAATCCTCCCTCCAAGTGACACCCATGCCAGTAGCAAGCTAGAGCAGTGAGGGCTGGGGGGGACAGCTGCAATGGTGTTCCACTGAGCTGATATCCTGCCTATGTCTGTTTGGAGGTGTTGAGGCCTTAGGGCAAGAGCAGAGTCACCTTCATCAAAGTTTCAGCCTCTTCTTTGTTAGATTCTGCACCCTCCCAGGTAATAGGTGGCATGGAACAAATGGAATTTGGAGGGAGCTTCTTGGAGTAAAAGCAAAGCAGCTACACTGCACTGCGTTGTTCTGCACGGTAATTGCAGGGGGCCAGGCTTACACCCAGGGTATGGGCTCTTCAGCCTGCTGGAGCTGCACAGGCTGCCATTGCAACAGTACAGCAGTGATTTACTCTCAGATTTGGCATGGCTGCTTTCAGAGACTTCCTGCATCATTCCATCCCTCCAGCTTAGTTTCCAAGTGACTGGTGGATCAAACTGAGGTTTCATTGCTGTAGGTTGCTGTGAGTTCAGAAAGCAGAGACCTCTGGGCAGCCCACCAGGCCAGGAGCCACCTGGTTCCCTGTAACCGTGGCTCCTGCCTGGGCTGCACCACCCTGGGAAATAAGAAGGTGAGGACCAACTCACGGCTGTCTCAGGAACAGCTTGTGTTGTGCCTCTCCCCACTCTGGTCCCCTTAACTGAGCAGGGAAAGGAAACAAACAGCTTCCCCTGTTTAAGCTGAGCATCCTGATGTCTCTCATACATGTGTTCTTCATGTTTGAGTACTGTATGGGTTTATTTCATGCACAAGGGCACCTAGAAACACTATTACAAAGGACAGTTAGGTGGAAGTTGGGAAATCCCAGAAACAGACAGTATTCATACCTCTGTAACCCAGCTCTTTTGTGTACATGCACAATACATTGTTTAATATCTTTATTGTATAGTTGCTTTTGCATGCGCTCACCTTGTTCAGTACACAGAGCAGATAATGTTTAGTTAATAATCGTTAGGAGGTCTGTGTTACATCAGAGCTCGACTGCAAAACCACAGACATTGCTGCCGCCCTTTTAACCTACAGTGCTAGTCAGTATTTTGATTTTGTTTGGTTTTCTCCAGTCTAAGGTACTAACCTTGGAAATTGAGATAATTGTCATGGAGACATGGTGAACAGTTTCTCTATAAAATGCTAGATGGTACTGTAATATATAAGATTTTCATAAGCCTGAATTAATCTACCCTCACAACATGCCAATAAGATGAGTGGATAGCATTATCTCTGCATTAGGGTTGAGGAACTGAGATGTATCATTTTAAGTCCAAAAGCTTCTCTTGAATTTGGATGCCCAATCTGAGAAACCTAGGATCTGTCCTTGTCATTTAGTATTAAACAAGTGTTAATACATATAAAGGCAGTTACCATCGACGTTGTTCACACTTGAGAGTCTTAAACACAGATGAAAATAAAGCTTCAGGATGTCAGATCATGCAAAGAGGAAAAAATAAGTCTGACAGCATCCTCTGTAGGCCATCTAGCCCATCTTCCTGTCCTAAGAAAAGGTCAGCTATCTCAGTCTTCCCTGGGTGTCCCTATTGCTAAATTGTTCCTGTAAAACCTGTTCTTAAAAATCCCTAAAACCAGAGATTTCACTGTCTTCTGAAACAGCTGTGTTCCATCTGCCTAAATTATGTTCATTGTTAGGCTGGTGTTTAGACTAAGCCATCTGTATAACCACTAGTCCATCTTTCACTGTTTTGTCCACAGGGGACATGAAGAACTTTATATTCTTCTCTTCTTTGAAGATGTTGGATATCTGCTTCTGGCCCCTGGAGTCCTCACTGGCTCACACCTCTCTTTGGGGAACACTACCCAAAATGGGGCATGAAACACCAGCAGAGGCCTCAGGGGTGCTGAGTAAAGCAGAAAAATTTCTTCATACCTCTTATGTGCTACTTTTTCTGCTTATATGTCCGAGACGTGATCGTCAAATTTCTTCACAACAGTGTCAATGTTATTGCACATAAATAACTTGGGGCACACTATAACCCCAGTTCCTTTTCTGCAGAACTGTTAGTCAGCTTGCTAGGTTTCATTTCATAATTTTGTAATAAATTACTCTTACTTAAATGTAGACTTACTGAATGAATCATTTCCCACATTTTTTCAGCTCGCTACACAAATTCGTTAGTCTTCTGCCCTCCAATGTGCCTGCAGCTCCCCTCCCAGCTGGTGTTGTTTGTGGTCTCCCACACAAATTTAATATACACATCTGCTAATGACATGAGTGATGGAGCAGAAAGCACAAAAAAGAAGCAGACCCAGGATGGACCACTGTGGAAGCAACAGCAGATTTTCTTCCAACTTGACAATTATTTGTTAATAATTCTTAATTAATAAAAGTAGAACTCCTACTATAATTATTTTCCATGCATTTAAGAAACAAGGCATCTACAAATGAATGAACTACTGAGGAAAGTCTGGTGTAAGTGACTTCCCCTGCAGCAGGTACCAACTCTGTGTCACAGGCTGGGTTGGAGCTTGACTTTAATCTGCCTCCATGATGGGGCACGTTTTTTGCCCCTGTTCAGTTCAGAGCTGCCTGGGGTGTCTGGATGGGGGCAGCTCTCTCCTCCTAAGGAGAGAAAAAGGCAAGGTGTAGCCTTTTGGGTACCAGGAGCTGGGAAGGAAGGACGTGCTCACTGATGGTAGCACTTTTAAAGACTTCAGCTTTTAAGATCTAACATACCTATACATGTTCTAACTCCTGATTCAGCCAAACCTAGAGAGGTTTTTGCAGGAAGAGGAAAGCATATATTCTTGGCACAAAGGTTACCTTTGCTAAGTTTCAAGTGATTGGTATGAGGCAGAATGGGGGACTAATTACAACAGTAATGTTTTTGAAAGTAAATATATTTTTGAGCACTAGCAAAAGAACATTTTTCTCCTAGCATTGTTTGTGGAAAGAACACTGTTTGCACTGAGCTTTGCTGTAAGCAGATTTTAAATGCAGTGGACCTGCTGATCACAAAAGCTGTGGCTGCAGTGAGGTTTTCAATGCCAGGGCAAAGGGGTGTCAGTGACTGGCCAAGCTGGGTGTTGTACCAGGCTGCCTTTCTGTCCAGGAAACAGGGAAGGGACCTGTACAGACAACCAGAGAGCCCAGGACAGGATGCTCAGCTAGAAGGAAAGATGGCAGGAATTAGTCAGTGCTCAAAGTGCCTCAAAAATCAAGGGACAGTCGTACAGTTACAATCAAGGAGCATTTTTTATAGCCATGGGCAACTATGAGATTAACTCTTACAATCAAGAAGCATTTTTTATAGCCATGGGCAACTATGAGATTAACTCATACATTTACAAATGGAGGGAAGATGGCAATCCTTAACTCTTCTGTTAAGTATATTAACTGGGTTGGTACGTATTTAGTTGTCAAGGAGCCCTGCCTGTCACCAGCTACATGCAGCATGGGTGCTCACGACAGCTATTGATGTTCACCTCAGGACAGCTCTTCTTTTACTTTTTTTACCCCTTAATTTCAATGAAAGCTGTTGAAGTTAGTAAGATGAAAACCACCCCGAAACCATGTACCTAGCCCAAAGCAGTGGGCAACTTCATAAATACCTAGTGCCACTTACTGGGTGCCCATTGAGGGTCTGTCTTTGAGAGACCAACTGTCCTCATGTTCTCCACCCTCTGGTGACATGGAAAAACAACAGCAGACCCGGGCTGGGATTGAGAAGAGGGTGGAGGGCTCTTCCCCTTCGCTCAGACCCCAGGGTTAAATGTGCTACACTGATGTCACATACCTCCTTAGCGTTAACAATGATATCACAATCTTCACCGTAACATAAATCCATTGGAGCTATGAGCTCACAGAAGTAGGTTTTGTATTGTTGATTTAGGTTTCTTGAGCACAGACAAGCTAAATAAGTTCCTGTTTTATGGGGTTCAGATTAATACAGTTTTTTGGGGGAAAAAATCCGCTACTTTTAATTTTTTGGAGCTGCCTTAAAAGAATAAAAGATGTCTATTTTCATTCCACTAGAGGTCACCAGCACGATATATTTACAAAGAAGACTGCAGGAAAGAGCAGGATAATTTCAGTTCAAGAAGATCACCTGGAATTTAACTATGTGATTAATTTAACCAGCTAATCTGGACTAATGGTTTATACCAAACTACTTTGGAAAAATTTCTCACACAGATTTCTGCTTTTGGAGTTAAGCATTTTTTCTGGAAAAAAAACCCAAACAAACCAGTTTTGTACGAGAGTGTTCCCACTATAAAGGATAGCTTAGAAAAGTTTGGTCATACCAAAATAAGTACACTGAGCAGTTATTTTTTAAGTGGTTAGGCCATAATTTAAAAATGGAATATTCACTAATAAAGGAGCAAATTAAAATAAGGATTTGAAATTAGATTCTGTGTCCCTACTTTCCTGTGGCCAGCTCAGTAAATGAGGACCAGAGAGGATACCTGGTGGCATGATGCACTAACCCAGACTTGGGACTAGCCCCATGGTTACTCTGTACCGCTTGGCAGTACTCTAGCAGATACTCCTGCTTGCTGAATTTCTGTTGCCTCCTTGCTGCAGCCTTATAATGCTCTAGTCTGTGCTCACAGCGACAGCTTAACTCATTAGGGACACACTCAGTCAGGCACCCCTTTTGCTGCAGTTCTGTGTCCTTGGTTACCCTGCCTCTTCCATGGGGCTTGGAGGCTGTGCTCAGCAAGTGGTTGTCACATCTCGATTGTGAGTGGTATTACAGCCGGCTAATATCAAATTTGTTGTGATACGCTATGCAACATAGAGATAATCAGAGCCAGAGGTGGAAGCAGCAGTTGATAAATCGACCCCATGTCTCTCACATATCTAGTGACAGGAGTATCCCAAAGGGAGCACTGAAACTGCCTTTCCACTGCAGCAGTTTGTGGCTTCTCACAGCTCCCCCCTTGTTTCCCCACGACAAAGTTGCAGCCCACTTTTCTTCCCACAGAGCTGCACCATGCGGTTATATCTCTCCATGCTGTTGCAGCAATGTCAGGTTGAAGCCTTACTTAGCCCATTATCCCAAGGTCTTAGCATGGACTTGCCTTGACACCTCATCCTATAAAAGAATCAGGTCATACAGCAGAGCCACAGGCTACGTATATTGGTTCAACTGCTGGAAGGTTGTATTTTTCCATGAAAAATGCAATTGCAGCCCTCGGTGTGCTTTTCCAGAGGGGAGTAGGGCCATCACACATCCTGCTGCTCCAGGAGATAAGGGCACACAATAGCCCAGAGCCATGGTGCACAGCCCCTAGCACACTGCCAGGAACTTCACCTTTGCTGACAGACCTGGTCAGGGGCCAGGCAACAGGAAACTGAAAGAGCCTCTTCCCAGAAAATCATGCATTGCTCATGAATCACCTGATATCAATGGCAAATGCAGCTGCCAAACATTGTGCAGCTCCATGACTGATGGCTTACACAAACCATTTACTGAGTTCATATGCACCTTTGCAGATAATTTCCTCTTCATGGTCTGCCCCGAACTCTTTGCAAAGCCTTACCCCAGTTATCTCCTTGTTCTCCTGTCCACTTTTGGGTCTACCCACCTTCCTAACCTTCACCCCCTCTATGGGCATTACCCTAGCTGTGCTCCACCAAAGGAGGTCAGGAGACAAGGGGCCATCCACTTACATGAAACTTAGATCCACTGCAGCCTCTGTCAGCCATGGAGAAGTTCATCTTCCACCTGTGAGAGAGCAGGAGGTGTCAGGCAGTGGGCAATTCATGACAGCACACCACATGTGTTGGCTGTGTTGTCACTGGGCAACTTGAATGTTTGCTAAAATGCAACAAATGTCACTCCTTGCAATGCCCAGCTGTGAGAGGAGTATGGCAGAGAGATAGAGAAGGTGGCTGCAAAACTTCCAAAAGCTTCTGGCAGCAAGTAGTGGTTTAGAGGTGTCACAGACAGCAAAAGCCCCACCTGCTTAGTTGGGCCACTCACATTTGGGATGGCTGGAGCAGGAGCTGAAGCAGACTCTTAACAGTGCTCCACTATGCACCACAATTTTGGAATAAATAGCTAAGCCACTGTATGTGTGAACAGTTTTATTCCTCTCAGCCCTTGACAAGCCTTTAATCCATGGCAGATAGTGCCTCGTAATGAAATCTGTAGTTTAGGAAGAGCACAATGCTTCTCCAGTTCTCCTCTCGGTTCTTGCCAACATCA
Source organism: Falco peregrinus (assembly GCF_023634155.1). NCBI lineage: Eukaryota > Metazoa > Chordata > Aves > Falconiformes > Falconidae > Falco > Falco peregrinus. Next base: position 37,755,851 of record NC_073727.1, read on the forward strand.
CTTTTGCCCTTTCTTGTTCAGGCTCAAAAAACAATGTGCATAACTTGAGTAAGACTCTGGAATGGAATAAAATTGCCCTTTCACTAAATCATGGATGTTCACCCCCATGGTAATTGCTTTTGCTCTTTTCTAGGTCACTGTCTTACAAATCAAATCACAAGTGACATGGAGAAGGCAAACAAAGACTTATCATTCACCACCCTGTTAATACAATAATTCTAGGTCCTCAAGGAGAAGAGAGATCTGGGAGAAGAGATAGTCCATGGCCATAGTCAAGCACCACTGCTGTCCTCCCACAGCAGGAACTGACAGGCCAGACATCACCTCACACTTTTCTCTTGCTTATCAGGAAGGGTGGGAAGTCTGTTGCCATCAGAAGGTGTGATGACAGGACAGGGAAATGCATTTGGTTGAAACTTAATCTGGTGAGCCTGAATACAAGTGATAGTAAAGAACATTACACATGGTTTCTGCACAGGCTCACTGCTGAAGTGATCACCGTATGTCCCCTGTGGGTCTGCTGAGCCTAGACTGAAAGCCTGGCTGTCACATCTTGCTTGCTGTTGCTGTCAGTTAACTAGGATAAGCATCGATCAAGCTAACAATGTTTCTGCAGCAGAACTGAGTGCAGATTGACAAACCCAGCTAAGAAGCACAATACATATTTGATCAGTCAAGCTCCCTGCTAGTAGCACCCCGCATAGGGTTGGGGATGTTCACATCAGCTCTTTCAATAGAGCAGCCTAGAAGTACCTTAACTCTAGTTCAAGGATGCCTGTGCATTTGTGCGGGTACACTCCGGTTCCAGGTTGTACGTGATCCCAGGGGCAGATTCAAGGTTTGGCTATGGTTTAGGAAACAGGTTTTCTAAGATGCAATACCATGCATGCTGCCTCCTAAAATGGTAAGCATGGCAAACTGGTACTTTTGTCATGTTGTTTTGGATTAATCCAAATGGGAAGAATTTCTTGTATCACTTACCTGGAGGGTAGAAAACCTATCCTATTGCACTCTCGATCCTATTGAGGTAAAAAGGCTGAAGATAATTAGATAATCTTCTAATTTCAAGATGCACCTGCTCTCAGTGTTTGGTTTTGTGTGTCTACAAACTCTCTTTTGTTAGATTTGGAGTGTAAACTAATTTGTCATTCAAGTCATTAAGAAGACATCATTAACTTTTCATAGTCATTAGTTTATTTTCATAGAATCATAGAATCATAGAATCATAGAATGTTTTGGGTTGGAAAGAACCTTAAAGATCATCTAGTTCCAATCCCCTGCCATGGGCAGGGACACCTTCCACTAGAGCAGATTAGGGATGGGGCATCCACAGCTTCTCTGGGCAACCCCTTCCAGTGCCTCACCACCCTCACAGTGAATAATTTCTTCCTTATAGCTAATCTAAATCTACCCTTTTTCAGCTTAAAGCCATTCCCCCTTGTCCTATCACTACATGCCCTTGTAAAAGGTCCCTCCCCAGCTTTCCTGTAGCCCCCCTTTAGGCACTGGCAGGCTGCTATGAGGTCCCCCCAGAGCCTTCTCTTCTCCAGGCTGAACAACCCCAACTGTCTCAGCCTGTCTTCATAGGGGAGGTGCTCCAGCCCTCTGAACATCTTTGTGGCCTTCCTCTGGACTCATTCCAGCAAGTTCATGTCATTCTTATGCTGGGGGCCCCAGAGCTGAACGCAGTATGCCACATAGGGTCTCACCAGAGTGGAGTAGAAGGGGAGAATCACCTCCCTTGATCTGCTGGTCACATTTCTTTTAATGCAGCCCTGGATACAATTGGCTTTCTGGGCTGCAAATGTACATTACCAAGTCACGCTGAGCTGTGAATGGCTTCCCTTCCCTCCAGTGTGCTGACCGCACCACACAGCTTGGTGTTGTTGGCAAACTTGCTAAGGGTGCATTCAATCCCACTCTCCATGTTGCCAACAAAGCTATTAAACAGCACCAGTCCCAATACTGATCCCCAAGGAACACCACTTGTCACTGGTCTCTACTTGAACATTGAGCTGTTGACCACAACTATTTGAGTGTGACCATCCAGCCAATTCCTTATCCACCAAGTGGTCCATCCATCAAATCCATGATTTCCCATTTTGGGAAAATCAGTACAGAATATTTAAAACAAACGGAATTAAAATGCTTTTCTGATGAAGAATTTATAGCATGAAAGATCTATAATCCTAGCTCTGGAGTATGTTGGCAAGATGACACTATATTCAAACGAGGGAAGGGGAGTAGGTTTTGCATTTGATGTAATCAGCTAGCTTCTTAATTGACTCTTCATTTTAGTAACGGCACTTTTCCAGCTGCCTTTTCAGAGTGCAGATTTATTTATAAATAAATAAATAAAAAGGGAACATTTATAGAGAACTAAGCTTCCTGGAAATACCACATTTGAACTCACAAGCTTCTTAACATCCTTTTTATATCCTGATGGTGTAATCCATGTATTTTCATCCTTAGCCAGCAAGTAATTTGGCATTAGCACCTCACCTTATTTAGGGCTGTTGCAAAAGACTCCTGCTTTATGGCGAGTGTTAAGAGGAGAATCTAAACCTGTAAAGACAGACGGTCTAAATTTAGTAAGAGTAATGGAAAGCATTGTGCTTAGAGCTAAAAAAGAAAAGGGATAGCATCGTGGGAACAGATTACTGTCAGGCTATTTGGCTCTTTAGCAGGACTTGCCTATTTAGCAGTAATAACCATGATGACCAAATTTTGCTGTAACTATGAAAACCCATATGACTCTTTGGCCTTACTTATGCTGGCATAAATAACAGCACATTTTTTCCCCATTTTTTAAAAATTATTATTTTAAATTTTACCCTTTTTGAAAACTGGCCTGTTTAAAAAGGAATGAAACAAAGTTTGCTCTCTTTCAAATAGGAATTAATTCCTCCTTGGATTTAAAGCCTCCAGGACTAATGTGGAACCTACATACTCTGCGATGAGTATCTTGTGAGTCTACAAATTAAAAATCTCAGGTAGGATAAAAGCTGTCCTGAAAAGAAAAAGTGGACGATAGATGCAGGAAAAGCTGAGATGTACAAGCCCTTACTTTTTAGATATGATGGTGCATTGTTAGAGATGTCTACAATTTCAAAAATTTGGGATCAGTCTGTGGGGGATTGCTAGCCCATGATCAGGGCAGAAACTGAAGCAAAAGACTTGCAAAGAAAGCTGTCAAAAGTGCACTTCAATGCCTTATATAGGAAACTAAGGTACCATCTATGGTGGCAAAAGAGAAGATGTGAGATTTCCTGGTCACAGAGAAAATACCCGTGTCTGAATCTGACAGGGACACAGAGACAGGGATGTGACAAAAGGCAGACAAATAGAGAGGGTTGTGGGCAACTGGGGCAATGGGTTTTCAGCTGTCATCTGTGTGAAACCCAATTGCAATTACAATTTGCTACTCAGTGATGGATAAATAGAGAGATATAATGCATCCTATTTTTAATACGTGGTTACTTAGATAGCTGCTGGATTTTAAACTGTAAGCAACGTGTATTTTATCTCCACGTGTTTTTGGTTTGGGTCCTGAGTGTGCCTGTATGACTAATGCAGTATGCTAAGCGTCATCCATCAGCGAGGAGCACTGTGCCAGGAGTGCAAGAGCACTGAAGACTGAGTTCTTCAATTCTTGTCCAGGGAAGGGTATTGATCTCTGTTTTTTAAATGGTTTCTTCAAAAAGGCAATTCTGGGACCCATGCAGTGTTTTAATTTTTTTTTACTTGAAGAGGACTTACAGGATGACATAATAACATAAAGGTGCGTTTGCTGCAACAGATGGAAGACCTTAGCTGAAATGGAAGCACTGAATAGAGACCAGATACTTGGCTACACATGGGAAAAATATCCACTGTTTGGTTCATGTGCGCCCATAAAATGCCAGAGGATAGATGCAATTAACCTGTTTGCAATTCCTTATACTTTGTAGATATTCGCAAAGTGTATCATTTAGAACCATCATATAAAACTATCCCCAAAAGCAAAAAGTTAAAGGTACATTGTAAAAAATGATTTTAACTATAAAAACCTGCTGGTAATTTTAAAGTGGTTCTGGGACTAATTTTTTTTTTAATTGCACAGCAGAAGTTCAGACTAATTTCAGTAGAGTCAAACTTGCTGTGCCAGAATTAAACCGAGAGGTGAGAATCAAGCTCACTATTTTTCCTTACTTCACAATCAGTGATTTCAAAAACAGTTTTAGAAAATCATATTTATCGAATTTATCAAGTTCAAATGGGTGAACTGCATTCAGACAATATGAGCATTCCTGTATTTCTGGGGTGACTGGAGACCCGACTGCATAATGGGAAGAAGAAAAACACAGCTGTGTGAACATACTGAAGACTATCTGGATTCAGTTTATGCTTGTCTGGAAGATGGCAGTGCTCCTCTCAGAGCCTTCATGTGAACACTATAGTTGAAACATAAGACCCTTTTAAAAAGGTTACACAGTTCATGAACATTGCAAGTCCATGCCGGAACATTGTTGTTGTGGTCCATAGCCCTGGGCCCTGACACATGGGGTTATTAGACAGGCAAAACAAGAAGGAGGGTCCGGTTGCCCACAGCTAACAACCCACCTGCAGCCTCAAGTCACCACCTATACCTTCTGGTTGCAATCACATGACTCAAAGGGATCAATTTTCCATAGCCCGGCTGAATGACTGTCAGAGGCTGTGACACATGTCTAAGAGTTCTGAGCCAAGTTAAAGTCTCACTTTTACCAGCCAGGTGGGGTTCTGCTCCCCCTCACAGCTTCCCATCTCCACCTCTGTGCTGGGCCCTTACACTCTGCCAGCCCCTGGGCAGGACAGAAAGGAGGGAATTATGGGACCCTCCTGTCTTGGTTAAATCAACTGCTATTTTTGCTCACTGGTCTGTGAAAATACATCAGCGCTGTTGGCCTAACCCAGCTGTGGAGTAAAACAGGTCTTATGGAGCTTAATCCTGTAGGTTTTACTTTGCAGCCTCCAGCAGGGACAGAAGGCACCACAGCTGATGGGCAACGGCTCATGAAGGCAAGGGAACTCACAAGCTCTGTAACCAGTCTTTCTTACCAGGCTGCTCCAATCAAGGTGACATGGTATATTGTATGTTTGGCTTGCTTATTGCGACAGAAGTTGCATGGTTGGAGTGGAATGAAGGACAACACGCAGCGGTAGAGCAGGTACTCACTGGTATTAACTTCTATTCATGTAAACAGTCCCACTGAAGCCAAAGGGAGACCTGGAGTGAATACGTTGTGCATGTTGTGTGTTGGAAGGTTCTATAATCTGGTTCAGAGTTGATTAACCATAGCATTTTAGCATGAGCATCTGGAGAACTATTTTTGACCCAGATGGTAACAGGCCCTCATCAAATGTTTGGTTTGATTCATGCTAGCTGAATGACTCCACTAACAATGCTCTCATGTTTGAAAAATGGTTTACAGGTTGATATGACAGTATAACTCTGTAGATTTTGGCGCCGTTTGACACAAGAAGTACTCTTCTGGAAATGATTTTCTAATGGAGTGTCCCAGTATCTTATCTATTGCAGATCTTTGCCATTTTTTGCATGATGGCAACATGCCAGGAGATGCAATGTCACGTTAATAATTGTTACTATGTCATGTATGTTTCAGGGCAGATAGCCAAAGTGATAGGTGCTTTAGAAACAATTAAACTTTTTTTTTTTTTTTGCTTTTCATATTTCTTGTTCTCCAGAACTTTTAATTTTATAGGCTGCTTGTTCTTCTCTCCTTGATCTGGGTTGCTGAAACAGTTCTTTTTAGTGACCCCAAAATAAGGCATAGTATATCACTAGTCATCTGTAAACTGTAATTTAGAAATACATGCTTTGGAGGTATGTTAATCATCAAATCTGTTAAGCCTTCTACTGGCTTGCAGTGATGTTTTAAACAAATACAGATTTTCTTTGCTAAATGTTTTTAATTGCTTGCAGGGGTTATCAACATCTGCAAAGGTAAAATACTTCAACTCCCTAGCAAACCGCATGATTTCCAGTTAGTTCCACATCTTTTGATACCAATCCCATGTGCCTATGATGTGATCTGCTAAATACACATGTGTTGAGCAAAATATGCACATGTTGAATGATCACCTCCAGGGTGGGGGGTGTGAAACTGTTTTTAACCGACTGCATTTATCAGTCATTGAAAACTCCCTTTACAGGCAATGGAAAGAAACCATCCTGTCCAGAGGGCCCACCATCTCTGTTTAAGACAAGTGAGATCAATGGCTCTTCCTGGATACCTGTTTCTCTCTGTAAACTGTAGTCACCGTAAAGGAAGACTAGGTGGCTGGCTCAGATCTGACCCATGCTGATAAAGCGATATGGTTTAATTAACTTAGTCATAGACTGTTAACTGAAGTGTGTCTCAACATATCTCAGTGAGATGATATTCTATATTCAAGGTTGAATAAAATAGTACTCGGATAATCTTTTATTAAGCAGGAACAGTTCTCACAAGGTTTAGTCCAAGTCTGAAAATTCATCATTCAAAACACAACAGTAAATTATAACCTTATAACCAACCTGATGGCTGAAATGGCATTTACCCACACCATTGACCTGTTTCTTGAGTTTAAGGATGGCATCTAGTCCAGGCTATGAGTGTGATCCCAGCTCTGAAAACAAGTGATCCTGGAGCGCAGAGAAACTTCAGACCCAAACCTGGAAGCATAAGTCATATTCGAGACCCTCTTTACCATTAGTCAATAAAGTGTGTTCCAAAGCTTGTTGTATGGTCATCACTTAAAAGAAGTGTGGGGGTTATTTTGTCCCTTCAGAAAAGCTAGGTTCCTGTATACCCACATATCATCTCTATTTCTTATTTCAGTGTAGCCCACAGCACAGTCAGTCATTAACTGCAGTTATATGGTATATACTAACTTCCGTTCAAATCCATACAAACGCTGTTTTCAGCATATATAACTGAATTGATACAGCACATTTCTCAGCAGGAAAGTTACACATTGTACCTGGGGAGACAGTAGCTGCACAGCTGTCTTCAGAGTAGGGTGTGCATTTACCTGAACTAGCAAGTTGATTTCCCTAGGAAAAGCAAAAATGGTAGCTGACTGAGTGACAATACATTTTTGAAGCCATATAGGACTCTGTACTAGACATCTACTCCACTCTCCGATATGCTATAATGGAGATCACTTCTTTACAAAAGTAAAGATAGATTTCTATAGATTTCAAAAGTGAAGATATAGATTTTCCATACTAGTTCAGAATTTCTCAATAACAAACCACTAGAGAACAGTCGTAGCGCAGAGGGAAGGATGTTTAGGAGTACTGATAAAGAAGGATAAAGTCTAAGCAGGCTTAGGTCTGATCCTATAAAACACTTGTTTATGTGCTTTCATAATTTATATTATCAATATATGTATTTATACATATAAAATATATTTATATATAAATATATATTTTAAAATATATATTACATTCATAAAAGATGGCCTGAACTGTGGCTTGCCTTCTCTTCATCAACGTGCCAGAGACCATTTGCAGAGTGCCAAGTCCCTCACCCCCGGCCGCGTGTCAGGGAGCGGTGGCTCATGAACAGACCCCTACTGCACAGACGGGCCCAGGCTGCCGCTTTCCTGGACAGTTACATCCTCCCGAGTAAATAAGCAGCTGCTGAGGGAGCCCCGGGACGTGGTGCAACTGCTGTGGCCTGGTGCGGCCTGCCCGGGCCTGCTGCGGGGCGGCGGCGGAGGCAGCCCACGTTGTAGCAGCCGAAGATCCACGCACCAAAAACGTTATCTGGAGGAAACTCTGGTGTTAGCTGGGTGCATCACAGAGGCAGGTGGACCCGGAGGGGGACGTGACAGAGGAGACCGCATCCGGCAGAAGGAAGGGTTTGTCAGGGCTGAGGGAGGCGACGGCAAGCTCAACTTCAGGAAAGCTGCCCCCCTTGTCACCCAGCGGCGACGCCTCTGTGGAAGAGCCACGGGAGCTGTGAGATCGCTCCTGCCCCTCACTTAGCAGCAGCTTAAACCGCTTGCTAACGCAGGCGCGGGAGGACAGCCCTGCCCAGCGGCGCGGGCTCCCGCGCCCGCCGTTTCCGAGCTGTCGGGCCGCCCGGGGCTCCCCCCCCGCAGGCCGCGGCGGGGCGCGGCACCGGCCACGGGGTGTCGCCCTCGCTCCAGACGCAGAGCGGTCTCCCGGGCCGGCGGCGCGGCCGGCGTGGAGGGGAGGGCGGCCCGGCGGGAGCGGCTGGAGGCTGCGGGCGGCGGCCCTTGGGGATCCAGGGATCTGGTGGAATCACCGTCCCTGCAAGTGTTTGAAAAGCGCGTAGATGCGGCGCTTAGGGACAGGGTGTAGTGGTGGACTGGGCGGTCCTGGGTTAATTGGTGGCCTTGGTGATCTTGAAGGTCTTTCCCAACCGAAACGACGCCACGTTCCGTGGTGTCCCACAGCCGAAGGCGGGCGCTGCTGGTGGGGCGGCTCCAGGGCGGCCGGGGCCGGGGCCGGCGGGCCCGCACTGCCGGCCGTGCCCCGAGCGCCGCGCCGGGTCGGTGGCACCGGCACAGCGAGCGGAGAGGCCGGCTCCCCCGCCACCCCCGGCCCGGGGCGGAGGCCCTGCGGCAGCGCGGCCCAGGCCGCCCGGCTCGGCGCTCCGTGCTCCACCGCCCTGTGCCACGCACGGGGGGCTCCGCTCCACCAGCTCCCCGCACCCCTCTTTTCTTCTACTCCAACAGATGGAGCAGGAGGCAACTCCTGAGTGAACGGGAGAGCCCTGCTCTCTCCAGGGCTTGCAAACATCCCAAGCTGGGAAACACTTAGCACAGCTGCGGGTGACCAAGCAGAAAGGTGCAGTGGTTACACAGCCTTGCTGTAGTGCCCGTCACTGTACGGAACAGCCACAAACTGCAGAATTTCAGTCTCCCAAAGAAGAGAACTGTCATTTAGTCTTACCTGACACTAAAGCAATCTGATGGCCTTTTGCCTCTGATTCCAAATGTAAATGTAGTACATACCTGTATTAACTGTTTAAAAGTTTTCTTTTTCAAATAGCAAACTTTGGGTTTTTAAACCCTCAGGTTTTGGCAAGTAGTTTTGGAAGTGTTTTTGCAGAAACTTTCCATAGACAGTTCCAGCCAGCATGGAAAATTTTGTCCTGATCTTTGTTTCTTGGTCTTGATAGCAGAAACTATAAATGTGGGGAGTGTCAGAAACCATCTTTGCTATAATCAATCTTACTAGCTCTACTGGCATAACCATAGCCACATGGTGTTGCATGAACATCTGTAGAGCTGGTACTGGAGTTAAATAGGGAAGTAATGTTGTGGAATATTTCATTTCACTTCTTAGAAGAGTACAGATGGGCCAGAATTCATCTTGCCTACCTTTAGGTACCCCAGATAAGATGCCCAACTAGGACCAGCCCCCCAAAGCTCTTTTCTGAGCAGTGTCCTTCATTTTTTTCAGCTATCCATAGCAATTTTTCACTGCAGGTGCAAGGCTGTACTAGAACCTTGGTTTTCTTCATTAATGCCTCCAGGCTCTTTATGAGAAGTGTGCAGAAGATGGGAATACACTGCTTTTTTAAAAGCTTTTGGGGGAGAAACAGGCATCTCCTGCTTAACTTGACCAGACTGCCTGCCAGAAGTAACCGCCTGCTGAGTATAGAGGGAGCACGAGTAACATACTGTCACTGAGAAGGTTCACTTATCTTTGTAAGGCTCATGAGACAGTACATGGCTTGTGGTACACAGAGATAAGTAATACAACAAAAACAACAACATGAAATGTCTGAATTTATGTGTTTAAATATTTCTGTATCACCAATACACTCCTTCCAAGAGGTGTATGAAAAGCCCAGGCACACTCACCATACAAAATACAATATAATTAGTGTTTTAAGGTTCATATGGTTGACCATTCTGCTAAGTAAAGGAACCCAAGCTGGTGGAAGTGTCGCAGAAAATTTGGGTGATTGCTTCCATTTTACAAGTAGGTGAAATTAAACCACAGATTCAGCTCGTAGTCAAAATAACACACAGCATCTATGTCAGCTGGGATTTCAGGAGTCCTAGCCCTTTGCTTCTCACTCCAGAGACTTTTCTCTAAAGGGAATATAGACCTTTCTGTATAACAAACAAAACAACAAATAAACTCAAAAAACAGCTGACTGCCATAGACTCCCTCCCTTCAGGCATGACTGTAATACATCAGATTTAGGGACATTAAAAACATGGAAAAAAATTTCACCTTTTCTACACTAAAAAATTGAGGTGGCATGTGCTGAATATTCATTGCTCACAGTTGCAGACTTCTGCACAAAGCAGCAGCCATATAATGGGCCTACACAGGGCAGAACAGTCAAAATTACAACCAGACATTGTTTTTTAAAAGTAACCCATTAAAAAATGCTCTGCATCTTGGAAAAGATGAAAGACACCCAAGGTACACCTCTGAGTCACCGAAGTTCCATACTTCTTCATATTAATGACTCCAGTGTTTTTTTACTTGAAAACAAGAGATACTATTTAACGATGTATTACCCTAGGGCTGCAGTTCTCTGCTTGCGTATCTGCACATAGCACCTTGCTAATGCCTGGGGAATGTGAGACAAAGATAATGCATAAAGCAGAACTTTGTTGCTTAGCAAGTGCAGTTTCATTTTCTATAGGAGCAAATTAGCACTATATATTTAAACATCTCTAGCCTACGCGTCATCAAAAGGTGTTGTGGGCACTTTACAGGACTGGAAGACTTTGGAAGGCCTGTCAGGACACTATTCAAAGAGTTACTGAATGCATGAATTTGGGATTGTTGGGAGTTTGAAGGGGAGGTGGCTGCACCTCTTCCACATACTAACATGATCTGAAAGAAGTGTTTTATTGGTTGCTATAAATTAGCATTTTCAGCTCTGAGTGCGGTCTCCCAGACATAAGTTTATAGCTGAAGCCATACAGGTTTTTTTGTTCCTACATCTAACGGATAATAAAAGATGGAAAGTTACTGCGTGCTTTTATTTTGGAAATATAATGAACAGAAATATCATCCCTATGAGAGCTTTGCTTACACTGCTGTTATCACAGTGGCCTGAGCAACAGTTGACTCTGTCCAGGTTTTTCTCAGCAACTGCTCATTCTGATTCTCTGAATTGCTACCACCACCGACTGCAGTAACCAGTGGGTAATGGGAGCTGTAAATAAGCTGCAGACACCCAGTCCCTCATAGAAGGAAGCCACCCATCCCTATGCAAAAGAAATTGAATGGGATCACCCAAGAAGTGGTTATCTTAACACTTAATTCTTTGTTGAAAGTCCCTCTTGTAGGCCACCCAGCAGTACTCAGTAATAAAAACCTGTATTTGACACCTCAGTTTTAGATGAATAGCCAGTTGTACATCACCCAGGTGAGCATATTATCAGTTGTTGAAGTCTACCCTCCCCATACAGATTTAAACACACTGGTAAACTGGGTGCATTACACTCCCCACATCCTAGTAGCAATGTTCGATGCTCCAGGATGGACTCCCAGGTAGGGAGTTTCCATCAGCCTTACAAAAACCTGCTGTTAGCATACGCCCGCAGCATAGTGCTAAGTCTTTGTTACACAGCTCACCTAAGGACTTAATTCTTTATTGTGTAGTTATGCTTTGTCCACACCAGAGAGCAGCATCTTCACTTTCCTAGAGAAAAGTAATTTTGAGGAAGTGTGAACATTTGTATCTCCTAAGAGCACCCACATTGATACACACCCACTTGAACACCCACAGTTGGAAGACCAAGTATTTTGCCAAGGTGTATCCATGACAGGACTTGTATGGGCGCAGTCTGATGGAATAAAAATCACACCCCCAAGCAAAATTACACGGGTTATCTTAGCTGATGACAGCTCAGCCTTATTCTTAATTTTTATATAAAAAGCTCGCTAAATTTTTTCAGAGAAAACCTTTGTTTTAAAATAAAAAATGACAAAGTTTATGGAAGTATTTTTCAGGATTTTACTGCAAACCAATGGGTTTGGTCACAAAAAATATGATACATATAACCATGTTAATTATATTACATTACAATGATGGTATACATTACAAGTAAGTCTGTAAGTTTAAATATACATCTAGAGTTACAACTGATGTACAGATCTTTTTTTACAATACATACAATCAGGAATGAAAAAAACCCAAACCCCAAAACCATAAATAATGCCCATTTTACAGATGACACCTTTAAAACTAAAAAAGACCAGAAAAAAAAAAAAAAAGAAAAAGAAAACAACAGCTTTGACTGACTGCAGCTGGGGCATTTTGGTCCATAAAACCCCTTTCTAAAAATAGAAATCTTTTTTCATAGCAGCAATGCTTTCTTCAAGCATTTGGATACAAGTAATTGAGAGCCCATTTCAATAATTTTAGTTGACTGTATAGATTTACAAAAGAAATTTCAAAATTACATTTAATTTATCTTCCAAATATGGAAGAAACAAACAATGCCCCACATTGTGGTATCCTGCAAGTGTCACACTGATGCTTTAAACTAAGTCCATCTGTAGTACGCAGACCACACACATACCATTTGTTCACATAGTAAACCCACATAAATGAACTGAGAAACACACTCTGCAACAGGGAAAGCTTTGGAGCTCACAAGATCTCATCAGAAAAAGGCACATTTCATAAAATCCTTTTCACATTCAGACAGATCTTCAGGCAAGGCTTTTCGGCGCATGACTTCAAAACAGCTTGTTCTTACTCCTACGATCTGCTGTAGCAGTCTATGGCAGCAGTCACTCTTGTTTTTCTTTCCCAAGGAGACAGCACCACTTTGGGGGAAGAACGAATGGAAATGAAAAGCCTGTAAAGCTCATTTAGAGAGTGATGTGCTCTTCAAAAAAAGCTTCCAGCAAACAGTATAGTTGAAATTAAGGCTGCAAAGCTGCCATGGTGGAAATGTGCAAATTCTCTTTCAAGATGACAGGTCAACTGGCAGTTCCACCAGAAGGCCAAACAAAAATAAAAATAATAGTTGTTATTATTATTTAAAAAAATAAAGAAAAAATGTTCACAAGAAAGAGTCCATGGGTGGGGCATACGAGAAGCCCAAAAAAGCCTCAGCGGCTTCTTTGACGCTGGCAGTGATGAGGATGCTGTCTGGGGACTGGCCAATGGAGTTGGGGACTGGCTCATCTGTAAACTCCGGATCAAAGTGTCGCAGGTCACTGGGGCCACTCTGTGGAAAGGGCAGAAAAGGAAAGACACAACATTTAGACCCAAATGTTTTGTGGGTGCACAGTTCAATTCAAAGTGGGGACAAGTACTCCTATGTAGAGACTCACAGCATTATGACCTCAGGCCCACTGTTTAACAGCTATTGCCAGTTGTAGTTTGACCTTTTTTTTTTTCTCCATCTTGCTGGATATTGTCTCACTAAACCAAAGATTCAATTTAATACACTATCCTCCAACTAAGCTCATGCAACATAAGCCAAACGCAAACATGCCACTCTTCCATGTGGCAGTTTGCAGGGGAGGACTTTGATTTCTGGCGTAGTTATTAAACTCAGTTTATAAAAAGTTCAGAAAAGTGAAAGAACAACCTGCACAACCAGATCCCTCTCTTTAGATGTTAGTATCTGACACACCAAATGTAACTCTGCCCTGAGGAAGCTACTTGCATTTCACACCTTACTTCCCGTTAAGTACAACAGGGATGCCGGGGATTACTTTAAAATAGCCATGCAAATGAAGCATGTAAGAGGCCGGAAAAAAAAAAAAAAAAAAAAAAGAGCTAAATTTAGATTTTCCATCAGCGAAAAGTCAGCTACTGCTTATTTCTAACCTTGCCTGGAGAGCCACAGGGGAAGGAAAAGCCATGTTCCCCAAATACAGCCATCCGGCCAGTTCTGCCCACCTCCTGGGCACCCCACAGGGACAAGGGGGAAAAAAGACACTCTCCATACGTTCTATAATTAGAAGTGATACGTACCACATTTGGGTTAAAAGGGGGTGTAATCTTCTTATTAATGAGATCATCCCAGTTAATTGGGGAGAAGAAGATGTGATTCTTTATCTCCATCTGTTAACAGAGAAAAACAGATTAATTCAGACCCAAGCTAGTGTAAGCAGTATGGCCTAGTCATCCTCCCATGCTGCCTACAGGCACTGGCTGGTTTGCACTTACAAAGTCCTCCTTGGCGCCAAGCCTCTTTGTCCTGTCTTTCTGCAAGAGGCCTTCCAGGAGATGTCTAGCTGAGTTGGTAATATTTGGCTTCAGCTGCAAGGGTTTGTTCAAGATGTTGTCGTACATTTCTGCCGTGTTCCTGCTGTAGAAGGGTGGCTGCGGGAACGGGAGAGACCCAGGTTAATGACACTGACAGGCAAGGCAAGGGGTTTCTTGCAGGGAAAGGACAAGGAATCTAGTTTTATCATTCATGAAGGATTCACTGCTTACCAAGCCATAAAGCATCTCATACAGGACTGCTCCCAGGCACCACCAGTCCACAGTTCGGTCATAGGGCTGCTTATGAAGAACTTCAGGAGCGAGATACTGTGTAAGAGAAGGAAGAGAGCCACGTTAGCCAAAGGCATCTTTATAGTTAGGAAAGTCTCCCCATTCTCGAATGAAAGAAGCTAACTGAATCCCAGCAATATCTGAGCTACCAGAAAGCTACAAGCTCTTTATAAACAGGGAGATGTCTCAAGAGCTGTTCTCTCCTGATCCACAAGCTCTCTGTGTCCTGCATATCCTCACTGGGAGCCTGGTATTCCTAGACCCGTAATACCCCCTGGTCGTCTAACCAGCCATAAATAAACACGGGAGATGTCAGTTTTCACTGATGAAGACAGCATTTGCTGCCGCTCTGCGAGTGGCGGGCTGAGAACAGGCCATACCTCTGGCGTGCCGCAGAAGGTGGAGGTTGTGCCGTTGTGCTCTATGTTTTCTTTGCAGAGTCCAAAGTCAGTCAAGACAATGTGCCCCTGCGAATCCAGCAGGATATTCTCTGGCTTCAAGTCACTGTAGGAAGAGATCAAAGATGAGTGTTCATTAGGGGACCTACAGTGAGAATCTTAGGTGCAACTGTTTACAGAACTTCACTAAGTCACAAAATAACATTAAAAGCAATTTTGAGCTCAAACTGAGATCCACTTTTCATGCTGATTCAACAAAGCACATTTTTTTCAGTCTGACAAACCAAACAAGGTCACTTACCGATAAACAATGTTCAGGGAGTGCAGGTAGCCCAGTGCACTGGCAATTTCAGCAGCGTAAAAACGGGCTCTCGGCTCCAGGAAGCAACGCTCCCTCTGGAGATGGTAGAACAACTACAGGAGACAGAAAGAACAAAGTTGCATAAATGGTGCCAAAGCCTGTTAACAATGCACTTAATTAGATTCAACATATATAGGGAGGGAGAACAATAGCAGGAAATGGCCTAACGATCCTTTGGTAGTTCAAAACTTGGCAGGCTGGAAACACTCAATCCAGTAACTTTTCCCTTATGACTTCTCCCCTTGCAACTTTTTTTTTTATTTAAAAGGAAGGGTGAAAAAGTCTACCCTACCACCGTGCACATGATAGGAAATACTACTTGATTTTCTTAGAGCTTACCTCTCCACCATTGATGTAGTCCAGGACAAAATACAATTTGTCTGCAGTTTGGAAGGAAAAGTGAAGCCCGACCAGGAACGGGTGTTTCACATTTTTCAGCAGGACATTGCGCTCTGACATAATGTGCTTCTCCTGAGAACATAAGAAATCATCAATGTTTAGTACACTCGTTTAGTAATAGCAGTGAAAATATATTTGATTGACATCGCAATGGCATCATGAAGAAGCAGCTTATTACCTCCTTCTTCTTCAGGATGGCTTTTTTCTGCAGGACTTTAACAGCATAGAACTGCTCTTCTGCCTTATGCCGTGCAAGCAGAACCTGAAAGGATAAAATCCCAGAACTGAGCAATACTGAAACAGAGAACAACCCATAAACACAACTGGAAACGAGCCTTTATGTTAACTGTAGAGCACTGCTACATCCCTCTGGTTCAATGTACAATCCCTTTGCTGGAAATGCCTAATGCTATTACCACCCTGGCAGATTTAATCTAGCTCAAAGTTTTTACTCTAGTTCCCTTCCAAAAACAAAGCACGCATTCTTCTCGGCAGCAGTGCCCCACACTCCCTGGCTCTTTTACAACTCGAACACAGCACCCTGCTCCCTCTCCCACAGGTACGCAGGTAGCCAGGCACTGGGCAGCAGGACACGCGGTTTAAGTGACCACCATTTACCAAAGCCAGTACAAACCTGACCCTTGGGCATTACATACAAGAGCTGAAGAGTATATAAATTACAACCAGAAAATAAATTAAATTTACCTTCCCAAAACTGCCTTTCCCAATCACTTTTAAGAAATGAAAGTCTGATGGTTTGGCATGTGGGTTGGATGATGGACCAAGATTGATCTGCTGTGAAGGACTCGGCTAGAAAAACAGAGAGAAGCCACATTTATTAAAACAGTTTTGTTAGTAAAGAGTCTCAACAGTATCTCTTTTAAAAATGTAAATAATGACTTTGAAAATGAAGACGACGCTTTTACCACTAAGAATTTAATATTGACCTCTACCAAATATCTTAAACTACTAGGAACTGCCTCTAAGATGACTATTACAGCCCTGGCTTACTTTAAAGTTCTTGTTGAGGTCCTAGCCACATTCCATACTTCAGTAACAACTAATAAAGCTTTTTCTAAAATTTCTTCTCTATGTCGGGAAAAAGTTTCAGTTTATTACTGTTTTTGCCAGTTACATCAGTGTGCTATGAGCTGAACTAAACAAAGTACCACTCGTTATGCTAATTTTGCTACACTTCTATTACCGGCCGATTTGCTGTTCTAAAAATGCTTCACTGGGTGAAAGCTACTTACCGGAGGGGAAGGATTAGCATTCATAAGTTCAGGCTCCTGAGGCTGGGAGATTTTCAAGATAGACTGAACTTCAGGGCTGCAAGGATAAGAGCGTGCATGATTAGATGAGTTACCAGAAGCGTCAGGCAAATCTTTCCACCAGAGGGCAAGCATGTATCGCGAAAGAGGAGTTTTGGTTTGGGCTATTACAGAAGGCAACTGAAACAACCTCTTTGATGCAAGGAATAAAATTAATCTAGAAAAAGTAAATTCCACCATACAAATAAATGTATTTATACTCTAAGTACAGTTCAAAATAGGGACGGGTCACTAGAAATCCCATCTGATGTATTTCTCCCAAACCCAGCTCAAGATTGTTGCCAAATGAGTAATACCTCAAGATCAATTAACTCTTCCATAACAGTCATGCCAGAGGCATTACAGTAAACATTTTTTTAACTAGATCTCACAACTGACAGTCATATTTGTGACCGAAATCCGGCCAGAATTGCCGATACTTACTGCTTGCATGCATACGAGTTGGTGGCTATCTTCTGAATGAAGTCGTTCAGTCCCATTCTTCTCTGCTTCATGAAAGCTATAAAGTAAAAGGACAGGGAAAGGAAAAAATAAAATTGTTAAGCTATCCTGCCAGAAAAATCACAGCCCCGCGAGCATCCTCAGAGAAGCCCCCGGCCGCTCACCGATGAGGATGGCCACCATTCCCCTCATCTTCGAGTAAGTCAAGGTAGGACCAGATGCCTCAGCCGCTTTCACGGTCATTTTGGAGCAAGAGATGGCGGGATAAACACCGACAGCACGCTAACACCGGCTCCCAGCACCGCACTGCCTTGGCTAGGCACCCGACGGCCCTTAAGTGGCGACGGTGATGGGCGGGACCGGGGCGGGGCGGCGACGCTCGTCTGTGTGTCCGCCCGCCCACCCCCCGGACGTCCTCGCAGGCGGCCGCCGTCGCCGTCCTTGCCACCGCCCTACATGGGCCGCAGCCCCCGGGAGAGCCCCCCACAGCATCCCTATCGTGCAGAGCATCCACGAGCAAACGCTGGACCCCCCTTTTTTTTTTTTTTTTTTTTTTTGAACAGCAAACTCCAGCAGCCTCGTCTCTCTCTGCCCCCACCCCACCTTCTTTCCCGGCCCTTCTTTTTTGCGGTTCTATGAAGCTGAAATCTGGCTCTGTCCTGGCAGAGCACCTCTGCCTGCCTACAGCCTGGGCACCCACCGCCCCGCAGCCCGCTCCTGCTCCCGGGCGAGCGGCGATAAGGGCGGCTGACATTTCCTTGAAGGAGCTGCAGTGACTCAGGAGAATAAGACTTCCTGCCCAGTTTTCAATAAAACAAACAAATGTCCCTTCTGTGCACTGCCCTGATTCCGGCTCGGACATTACTGAAAGGGGAGGGGGAAAAAAAAGTCCTTTTTAATGCCAAAAAGGGAAACAAGGGGAAAAAATCCCAGGTCCCTGAACCTGGAGGAGACCGCTAAGATCTGCTTCTAGAAAAGGTGGGGAGATGACCAAGAACTGCACAAGTGCAGTAAGGGAGGGGAAACCAAGCAATCAAAAAAAAAACCCCAGTCCCGCTCCGCTGTTTTGCTCCCGCTGTACGCGGTCATTTGGGAACACCGTGTACCCGGGACTTCGCCGCTCAGGCGCTTCCGTGCGGGCGCACCGGGTCACGCCAGGAGCGCTGGTGCATGCACGAAGCACAAAGTGAAACGATGCTGCCGTGGGCCCCCGCCCGTGGGGCGCAGGCGGGCACGGCGAAGGGCACCGCGGCCTCCCCCCGACACTGCCCCTGAGGCGCAGCCCCCGCGGTGCCGGGCTCCTGCGCTACGGGCGGGTGGAACTTTCCACCCGACGGGGCGTTATTCATGCGCGTATTTCGCCTCGCTGTCTGAGCGAAGGGCGATGGGCTGCTCCAGCTGCAACATGCCCCCGTCCTCCTCCTGCCCGGACCCCTTCCCCCCCCCCCCCCCCCCCCCCTTTATTTTTATCCCTGCACCGGCTGTTGCTGCCTCCCTCCGCAACCACAGCCGGCCGCTGGGCGGCATCCCCTGGCAGCTGCCCGCACCGTCTGCTCCTGGGGGGGAGGTGATGGCAAGTCCCTCAGCACAGCAGCCGTCACAGGCTGCAGCGCACCCTGAGTAGCAAGGCGGATGACCTGGAGTAGAGAGATAACCCCCGCGAGGTGGGCGCAAGTCTTAAAACGCACTGCAAAGGCTTTGCAGCAAAAGAACCAAGAGGGATGCCTGCCGGCTCCGCTCGTCTTTACACCGAGCCGCCGGCGGCCGTGCCGGAGCGGAGGGGGGCCCTGCCCGGCCACGCCGCCACAGTGCGGGGCAGTGGAAGGCAGCCGGCGCCAGGGAAGGAAGGGGCGACGGGAGAAGAAAGGAAAAGCTGGCTGCGGCTGGCTGGGCCCTAGCTTCTCCCACTTGTTGCTTTCCTCACTCTGTTGCAGAAACTGCCGCTCCCATTAGTGGAAGCGGAGACATCCCCCCGAAAAAAAACCCAACAAAAAATCCTAACAGAAGTACCCGCAACAAAACCCTGGGGGGGGGGGAAAGGAAGAAACCCCCCCCCACAAAAACTTGACAGTTTGGAATAGCAGCAGCCAGTTTCTTCTGCCCCTTCTGGACTGCTTTCAGAGTGCTGCTGTTAAAAACTACTCAAGACCCGCAGTTTTGAGGGTCACCGCAGTTCTCGTCTCCGGCTCGCTTCTCCCCCCTGGCATCTCCCTGCGGGCTCTACGACGTGGCGCCCCGCAGCCGGGCGCCGGCGCTGCCTGCCCGGCACACTCCCGCCAGCTGTGCGCAGCGGGGACCGTCTGCCAGTCGCCGGGCCGGCTCCGGCACTGCCTCCCCTGCTCTTCTGCACAACCTGCCGGGAGCTGGAACCCACCCCTCTCCTCCCCGCTCCACCGCGGGCCCCCACGCTGCCCGCCAAGTGCCCACGGCGCAGCCCGAGCGCTGCCCGCCGCTGCCCCGGCTCCAGCCGGTTTCACCGGGCCGCTCGCCCCCGCTTTGCATCGGTCTTTTCGCGAAGGGCAGCGTTGCTCTTGTCAAGTCACCTGGCCCCTTTCCGTGCCAAAGGCTGCCGCGGCTGTACCCCGCACGCACCCCCCTGCATCCTCCGGTGCCCGGCCGCTGGAGAGGTTACTTCCCCCGTGGAGCGCAGTTTCCCCGCCAGGCAGGGCAGGCTGTCCCGCAGAGCGGTGAACCCACCTTTCAGCGACGACTTCTCCTCTTTGCCCCTCATCTCGCTCCCCGCCGAGAGCCCGGGCGCGGCGCGGCAGCGCTGAGGCTGTGACTGGGCTCCCGGCCGCCGCCGTAATCCCAAATAACTCCCCTTCCTGGCCGGGCGGCCCGGAGGCAGGAGGGAGGCGGCGAGGGCGGCGAGGCCGGCCACCGTTCTCGCTGACCCGGTTATGGACGCAGTATCGCGGGCGGCTGACATGCAGGAGCGTTATAAAGTTCAGCACGGGCCGCCCCGCACACTCTGCCCCGTTGCAACATCGCCCTCAAAAATTACTGTAATCAGCGCGCACACGCACAGACGCAACCCGGGCGCACGGGCAGCGCCGGGGGGGGGAGGGTGCGCGCCGGTCCCAACTGACCCGCCGGCAGCGGCCAACCCTGCCCCACGCAAGGAGGGGCTGCCCACGCTCCCCCCCGCCACCCACGGGCGGGGGTCCCGCGCCCCGCTTCCCGAAAAGCCTCCGCGCCGGTTCGGGCAGAGGCGGGGCGGGGGGCTGCCGCAGCCCGCGGGGGGCGGAGGGCTGCGGCTGCCGGCCGAGCTTCCCCGCCGGCCGGATAGCGCCGGGGCGGGACCGGCGCCCCGCTCCGAGCTGGCACCCAGCGCCTTCCGCCGGCAGCGCCCCGGCGGCGCCCCCCGCCCGCGCGGCTCCGCTCCCCCGCCGCCCGCCACGGCCCGGCCCGGCGCCGCGCACCCCGGCCGCGCCCCGCCGCGGGAAGCCGGTGTCCCCCCCAGTCCCTCCGTGCCCCCTCCGGCACCCACCTGCCGGCCCCCGCGGCCCCCTCCCCGTGCTGGCGGTGCCGCCGGGCGGGCGCTTCGCGGCGTGGACGCTTTTAACGTGGAAGGCAGGCATCGCTCCCAGCGGACGAGTTATCGTTACTTGTAATTCGCGCGGCGCTTGAGAGGCACGAACCGGGCCCTCGGGAGCCCGGGGTTCGGGTGCACAGCCTGAGTGCTAAGGCCACGTTGTTAAAATTGCTGCTACCGCAGGAGCAAGCACCTCAACGGCTGAAACGGCCGAGAGCGCAGGCAAGTGGGCACCCAAAGATTCCCTTATTCAAAAGCCAGGTCTTATGGAAAAGCATCAGACGTTGTGAAAATCTCAATAAATTGCAAGGGTTTGCTCCAAGGATTTGTATGGTCAGTGAGTTAGGAGTGTACAGCTAAAAAGTAAATACAAGAGAAGAATCAAAAAAATTACAGTGATGTTTCACACTCGGTTTACTTTTATCAGGCAAAGATCTTGGTAAATTGTCCTGAACTTACAATTCTTTTTATTCTTATTTAGAAAATCTAATAATTTTTCAAAGCGAAATGAGTAAAAATAAAGTAGAAGGTAGACACTGAAAATAAAAAGGAAGGGAGACTCCACACCAGGAATATTAAAAGTTAGAGAACTCCTTGCACCAGGATGCGTGCATGGGAATGGCCTGACAAATCAACAGGGAAGAAAAGAAAAAAAAAAAGACTACAAAGGTGATGTGTCTGACCTGGAAGATTCCTGGACCACACATTCCTGGGAGCCAGGGCTGTTAGGGATGCAAATGTTGCCCTCTCCCTTAGCAGCCCTCCTTACTTATCTTGCTGAGTCAAGACCTCAGGATGCAACAGGTTGAACTCTTCCTAGAATTACTTGGCTGACTCTGGAAGGAAGCTTCCCCAGATTTTGCAAGTATTTTCAGCATTATTTGGCTTTGGGTTAATTAGACAAAGATGGAATTCAAGCCTTGGACTGCAGGAATGACATAGCCCCCAAATACAAGAGGCAATGGCATTCCTAACAGCATCTGTCTTCTAAAGAAAAATCTCAAAAGGTTTTACTTTCCTCCTGTAAATCCCCAGCAAACAAGTTCTTGCCTCTGACCTTGTAATTAAGTTCTGTGTGCAACAGCCAAAACTTTCAGTCAAGACCTTCAAGCTGCCCTCACAAATGCTGTCTACCAGTAGTAGCAAATAGATAAGGAACTGAGTAACAGCTTTAATAACAACCCCAACAGAGATTTTAAATCAGGAGCTTTCGAATGCTATCAACAGGTCTGCTAGTTGTTGTTCTGACAGGAGTTTTATTGACTGAAGCCCATATTGATCTGGAAACATCTAATTGATTTCAGTGTCATATTATGCCAAACACAAATTTGGAACATCTTTTATTTCCCTTTTCTGTTGCTTGCGGAGCAGGTTTACTGCATTGTCAATAAGAGGCTTTAGTGCCAAGGGATTACGCTCACAGGATCACAGAGTGATGCAGGGCTGTGCTGAGGAAAAAGTAATTCCCGTCCTTGTAGGAAGCAGTGGAAAATTACAGCATCCTTTAGATGCACTGACCTCTAGTTAAAATAGCTGATAAACGATGCCCTAACTTCCATTTTAATTCCAGCACACTGATTTGAGTCTAACAGAGTTGTCACTGCAACATCATGAGCAAATGTTGCAGGTATTTCAGCTCACAGCAGTCAGAAAGGGGTGACTGCAGGAGCAGCACATTTGTGTGCCTTTCTTTGAGTGTGTCGCCCCCCACCCCTCCACGATTAGTATAAATCCTTGCAATATTGTGTAGTCTCTCGCTTAGAGTCCTCATAAAACCAGGCTGGATGACAGAGGCTTGAATTCGTTATTGTTGTTACGAACTTAAAATACTGTGCTGTGGCTGCACAGTTTGGTCTTATCAGAACTGTGTAGGGCTAGTATGGTACATACTAACATAAGATAGTTACGTTCTAACATAAGATAGAAAAGTGGTAAAAAAGGGCTTGTGAGAAAAATGAAGATTCTTAGTGATGCTGTGAATTCAGTCTGCTGGTCTCCTTTGGTCACAAGGCAGCCTGATGTGAAGAGCTGGTACATGCTTCAGGATGAATAGGGTTAAGCAGGCACCGTCTGCTAACTCTGGCACTCAGATTATTTTTTTTCCCAGAACTTTGGCTTTTGAAGGATAATATGAGAGTTGGATTTAGGCATTTTCTATGAAGGACACAATCTAAACAAGTTTTCATGTATCTCTTGCTTGAACATATGTGCTAAAATACAGATGATAGCTGACCTAATCTAGTTATCGGGTCATCTCTCTTTCCCTTATCTCTTCACCTAGTGTTCCTGTGAGGTGTTTGCTACCATGATATATCAGTGCCTTTTATGTGTATACAAAGCCCCCATCGTCACCATTGTAATTCATTATCTTAAAAGAGAGATCACTTTAAGCCTGTAAGCCCTCCAGCAACCTTGGATTTAAGGCACCAAACGCTGTAAATAGTGAGCAAATTAGTCAAATAAAGGAATTTTTGCTAGAGAGAGGTTCAGCTGGCTGGTAACTCAAACCAGCAACTTGGATTCTTGGAGATGAATTTGATATGAAAACAAAGGCCTGCTAAAGGGAGGCTCACACTGTCAGGTTTTAATGCTTTTCCTCTTGGTGATACCACCATGTCTCTTGCCATTATGTTGAATGCTTTAATATTCCTTATTATTTCTAAGACATTTTCTTTCAGGAATGTTAAGAGGCTTCCGGAGCAGGATGCAAAAACATGCACACTAAACAGGGCTTTACTTATAGGGATTTCTCTCTAGTCAGCTGTAATTTTAGAACATATTTGCCACAGTTATCTGGGTCCATTGCTTTCAATAGGGTTATTACAGTATTTCTGAGGGTAGACCAATTACTCTAAGCTAGAGGGCAAGGGAAGAAATATTGATTTTTCCCTGGGTAATTGGTCCAAAATGAAATAAAAGTATTTATATATTAATTCATAATATATTCATCCTTCTTAAGTTTTGGCATTTGAGTTAGGCATAGAGTCACCAAAGGCACCCTCCTTGTCAGAAGAGACCAGTAAGCACCCTGGAGGAAACTCAGTGCATCTGTGGCCTGAATCAGGCAGTGTCTAATGTTTAATTGAAGGAATTTGGGTCTGAAACCCACAGATAGATAGAAGCCTTTTTGAATTACTGGTGATATTTTTTTGTTATTTCTGAGGCTTCATATGTAAAAGGTGTGGAACTACTTTAGAAGACCATATTATCAACATAGCCTGAGAAAGCTGGTCATTTTTTTCCTGATTTATATGTATTTAGATAAAAAGATAAAATCTTAGGGTAAGTTTAAATACCATAGATGATAGGCAGAGATTCCTGACCTGGCTCAGGACCTGGAGGAAGACTTGTAACATTGGTATAATGCTCCATAGTGCTCCTCAAGGATGAATTATACATCTTGGCTTCCAGCTAGTAGCCTTGCATGGTTTCTGTATTGTGCTGGATATACAAGACATACCAGCTTTCTTAAAATTAGTTGACATTATCTTGCCTTGCACTGTGCCTGATACCATCTCAGAGAGATGTGGAAGTACTAGTTCTATTTTATAAAAGTGGGAATTAAACGACAGAGCAGACAATGTGTCTCATCTGAGGGAAGTCTGTGACAGAACCAGAAATTCAATGTGAAGTTAACTTTCTTCCAATCTAATAACTAGATTAAGATTACTGTACAGCAATATATATTCCATATCTGCCAGCCTCATTCACATAATTACATGTGTTGTAAACAGACAACTTAGGATGGCAAGAGCCAGAGCAGGCACTGCAGGCATCTGCTGTAACTTGGTGGAATCCTACCTAGATATTTGGTATTACTATAGCCCTGGTTCCCTTCCCAGCAAGAGCTACCAATCACAGTGAAAAACGTGGGGCTCGGAAACACTGACACCTAAAAGGTTGTGATTCAGGAAAGGTGCTGAATCCAGATTTCTGGGGAAAGGAAGGAAGTATAACTGTGTCTACATTGAACTGGCAACTGGTAGTGTCACAAGCCACCATCCAACATGTTGGAAATGCCAGGAAAGTGTTTTTCCCACAGCTCACGATTGCTACAAAGAGTATTACCGTGAGACCGAAGAGTCTCACAGCTGTTTCACAAGCAGACACAGAAAGAAAAAGCCACAAACATCTGCAGCATTAATTTCTTTTTTTCACTTCCAGATGCTATATTCAAACCTGTTCAGTCATTCACTGCACTGTGAATCTCTTTGTTAGTATTCCAAACAGCCCAAATTTTTTTAACACCTTAAGCCCTAAAGTGAGTTGGCAACCTTTGATATAGGCTTCACTTACTTTGATAGAAACTGCCTTTACTTTTTTGTAAATACATTACGTGATTCCACAAAAAAAGAGCTTAACTTCAGGCAGCCAAGCTCAAATGTTTCAGCTACAGGTTTACCAGACTCCAAGACCAAAAGGAGCTGCTGGAACATCCCGCCTGGCTGTCCGTGTAACACAGACTTACATTTGCTGCTATGTATATCAGGTCAAACAACTTTACTTTTGAGATTTCTTGTCCCTTCCTCTTAACTGAAGCTTGACTATCTCAAAATTTTCATCCAATTCAAGGATAAGAGTCAGGAGGTTTTGACAAGCACAGACACCCACCCATGCATAATCATGCAATAGACCACAGGCTGTGAGTATATGACCTTTCCAGCCTTCAGCAAGGGCTTCCTCTCCCCAGTGTGTCTGCAGCTGCCCATCAGCACCCATAGGGTGGGTGTTACCAGCCCTTGGATCAGCCAGCAGATCTCCATGTGGGAGCTTCCACTAACTTGCATTAGTCAGCCAGGTGGTGAGCACCTGGGCAGAGCTTCTTCAGCTGGAGGCAGACATGTATCCCAGCCCACTCAGTCAGTGCGCAAGGCAAACAGCAAGTGTAGTACCACTGATATTACATGCATTGGCTGCACTGTCATTTTAACCTTGTAAAAAAAAGATACAGATTTGGAAGTGTGCCACACTCCAAGTAGTTGATGATATTTCTGTAACACTTCCCATCAGAACCTTATAACACACTGCTCTGTTTTCAGAAAATAGTTGAATACAAGAATGGTGAAGAACAGGTCTAGTATATTGGGTTACCAGTGAATGCAGTGTGACTGGTACGTAAGTCTCAGCATGACACTATCTCTGTACCTGCAGTGAGATGAACGCAACACCTCTCTGCCTCGCTGAATATCATGCATTGATCTTTCATATGAGACAGGCTTAATAATACAGTAGAATATTTTTTTCAGGGTCAAAAAAAAAAAAAAAAAGAAGGAGAAAAAGCATCAAACATCTCCATGTATTTTTAATAGGGCATCAGAAAAATTAACTCCTGGAACTCTGGCATGTTGCAAACATGCCTCAGTCCCACTGCTATATAAGAACCATTGCTAAGCAGTTAATATTTTGTTGGCAGTGGAGTTCTTTAGAAATACAGATGAAGTTCCAGGTGAAGAAGCCAAAGCGCAAAGAAGTTAAGCAAAGTACTGTCCAGTGAGAGGAGAGGATTGAAAAAAAGACTTTTGGCCTTTGATGTTGTACCACTTGTGTAGACAGATGAACCACCGAGGGCAAAGATATAGTTTAAATACAGAAAAGCTATGGACAATGTAGCTGCCAACGACAGCTGTAGCCGCTTGCAAAGCATAGCATGGAGGGCTTCTCTACAGTTATAGGGAACCGTGTTACTTGTGCTGATTTTCACTTAGGCTTGTTTTTATCTGGAGCTCTTTAAACCCTCACACAGGCAAGTAGCAGTGACATTTTAAAGAATGTAGAGATGGGGAAGTTGGATGACTTGGGTCATTGTCATATGATGAGCCTGAAATAGAAGAAACATTTTCTAGGGCTTGTGACTTTCAACCCCATGCTCAAATTCTTGGACATATAGCCCACCCCCTAGAAAGCAAAACGACAACAGCTTTGCTTATGTAGTGACTGACCCAGACTGATGTTTTACATCACAGGCTGTTGGACTCTGAATCAAAGTCAAATGCTGTCTTCTCCCAGGTTCCATGAGGTTTGAAAATAACACTCTAGTTTTGACCTGTTACACAATTTTAAGTTTCTTAGAGCTATTTACAGAAATGATGTATAGGCAGACAAGGAGCAGAGAAAGGAAGGGAATTTCTCAGAAAGGCAGAAAAAGCTGTTTGTGCCAGTGTTTGAGATATGAAAGCATAAAATAAACAATAAGCTGCATATGCCAGATTCAGCTGGGTAGTAACACTGTACCTGCATAATCCTTTTTTTGATTTCATTATACCTGCTTCAAAATGGATAGCACATGGTAGTGAAGTACTCTCAGCTTTGTCTGAGATAGCACTCCAAAGTATTTTTTACACACCACATTTTTGTTATATTTAGTGTTATGTATACACATATATTTGTTGTTGTGATCATGTTTTTAATTTAATATATATTCATTCTATCTTGTTTAACTTTTCTGATTTGAACAGCATACACAGGACTTATAACTCTTTCGTCTAGTCTCAGGTCACACTGATGAAGGATCTATAATCGCTCAAGCCCCAGAGCATTCACCCTGGTTATTTCAGGTATATTTGTCTTTAGGTGCTGCAACCACAACTAGTAAACTTCCAAGTCACTTCGTCTGTGTGAGCTGAGTCATGGAATAATATAAAAGGCCTTCTGTTTGTGCATTTCTGCTCACTGGAACATACTTATATGTACAGTAATGACTAATGAACTAGTGAACACGTTTGTTAAAGACAGCTTAATAGGAAAATGTGTTTTGTTCTTAGGGGGTGAAGGGTGTTATGATGTTAGAAACTGTGAGAACCAACACTAATTCATTAATATAATAAATGTTTTTTCTTTATACACATTTTTATTCTCAGATGTGGTGTCTTTAAATATTGAAGAATATTATGAGCCTGGGACATCAGGTCCCACTTTGGTGTATAAGCGTATTTGTGACTGCCAGGATGGGAAATAAAATTCTCTGAGTGCTTCTGAGTATCTTGTGCTATTCCCTTTAACAGTGTCCTCAAATCCTGTTAATTCAGGGATTACTTAGGTTTTTGGAAAACTATCCATGGACCACCTTGTACAACACAGCTATAAGGTTTAAATTCACAATCAACTACAATGAAGGTAAGCTTTGAGTGTTCACTCACTTGCCTTTTTCAAGAATGTTTGGAGAATATTATTACTTTTATTTCTGTGTTTCTTTTGCTTGACTGATTACTTAGAAAAGAAATTGTGACTATTTTCAGGCCATCATCTGATGTTTAAAGGACTACCAGTACTACCACAGGCTGAGAAACACCTCTGTGTGGAATCTGACACTGACCATTATTGGAGATGAGATCCTGGGCCAAGCAGATCTTTGGTTGGACTACAGTGGCAATTCAAAGACTCTTCAAGCAATTTAAGAATGCTAAACTGATTAAAAACTATTTTATCAATATATTACAGCTATTGACATGTAAAAGGTCCTCTTTCATCACTCACTATCATTTTCCAGGAAGATCTTTAAAAAGATTTCAAAATCACATTTTGCTTCCAATTGGCTCCGCAGGAAGAAGAGCAGGCTTCCAGGCTGTACGCCATCATCCACGAGCATGGCTCAGCATCCTGACGCTGCTGCGGGGCTGGCTGACAAGAAATGTGGAACTGCTGAGATGCTGAATTCTTTTCACAACACGAAATGTTTAGACTGCTAGGAAAGAAAAAAAAAAAAAAAAGGGAACTGCTGTTGGAGTGCTTGGGGAACTCCATATACAAAGAGGAAGTATCGTGTGACTGATCAGGAAATGGGTACAAAGCATCTGTTTTGGTAGTATTTTCGCTTGTTTTGGGGACATTTCCATAGCAAACTGGAATCGGGCCCTGTGTGTAGGTATTACTTCAGAGTGAAAGGCAGGCACTGATTTGGAGTGAAACGCAACAGCTGTCAGCATGAGTGGATAGCAACACTGCACAACAGCTGAAGGCAGGTCTCGTGCAACACAACATCCTGCTGAAGCTGCCGAGCATTGTAGAGCCATTCTGGGCTGCAAGAATTACAAAAAATGCTTTGACTTCACTAAAAAAACTGTTTTCCAGGCTGTTTTTTCTGATAGGAACTGGGTCTTTTTTGCCTACAGAATCTCTGGGATACAGTGCCATCTGTGCTACAAAACCCCCAGGGAAGTATGTAAGGCAGCAAGCTGCAAACACGATGAAAGTCCTTTCTGGTCTTACCTAGCAAGGCACTTCTTTAGCATGCACAGATTTGAAAGGAGACAAGTTTAGCCCTCATCTTTCCATAAACGTTGGCTGGTCTGGAGCACAGTGCCAACCCTTGTGATGTCAGGGCTGTTCGCTCCTTTGGTTTTGTCACGTGATTTTTAAACATCATTTTTCCAGAAGCTGAGTCCAAAACTATGAGTGATTTTCTTGCTTAAAGTGAAGCTCTGCGCATGCGTTAGCACTTGAGCAAGTTGTTGTTAGTCAGATCTTTGCAGAGTTGTGGGGAGGGTAGTGTACTGCCCTCAATGCAATGAAGTCATTTTTAGAGGAAGTCCTTGTATGGACTTATTTATTCATTATTTTGGAAGACTTTAAATAGAATTTCCAGGAGGACCAATTCAAATTCCAGATTTGGTTCTCCTTATTCAGTCATTCCTTAGTCAGCCTTAGTCTGCCTCCCAAGGCAGAGGCAAGCTTGGATATGCTGGTGCAAGTGGGCAGCAGAGAAAGATGACACAAAACCCCTGACAGAGGGTATTTTGGACCTACCCCTGCAAGACAGTTATAAAGGGACTGAAAGAAATGAGAGGTGTATTTTAAGGGCTGTCATGGTAAAGCTGCTGGGCAGCATACTTGGTGAGATGTAGAGCGAGGCAATTATTTGGAGAACTCTTTTTGCCATTGGCTTTTCCCTCTCCAGAGGAAGAAACTTGTTAGCTTAAATGATTTCAAACATGACCCATCCCCATTTGCTAAGTAGATCAAATTAGTCTACGTTTGTCCTGGATGACAGTGTAACAATAGTGACAGGGCATAATATTCTGCCTTGCTCCCTTGGGCTTCTTTTTCAGCCCTGTTTTAACTCTGTCTTCCATCCATCCTTTCCACTGCTCCTTGGAGTGATCTTTTTTCCTTAATCTGCTCCTGCATTTCAATCTTTTCTCCCTCAGGCCTTTCTTTCTTCCTGGCTGCTTTGAGTTGAAGCCAGCACTCTGAAAGCAGCACCATCAGCTACAGTCACCTTCAGAGGAATATCATGAGTTCAAAGTTATCTTCAAAATTATTTCAAGTGAAAGAGATCATTTTCTCATGTTTTTATTTCATAGGGTGGAGTCAAATAGAATACGGAAAACTGTGCACAGTTTTGGCCACCCACTTCAAGAAGGATGTTAAGAAAGTGGAGAGAGCCAGAGTGGAGGGCTACCAGGATAGTCAGTGGTCTATCTCACAGGTTCACTGAGGAGAGACTGAAGAGCTGGGCTTGTATGGTTTGATGAAGAGAAGGCCAAAGGCAGTTGTACAGCAGCCTATGACTTCATAACTAGGAGCTGCAATGACACCAGAGCCAAATTCTTCTCAGTGGTAACAGAAAGTGCAAGAAGGGTCAATAGCAGCAAGATGAGCATTCAGCTTGGACATTAGGAAACAAAATGCCCACCAGGAGGCTAGTGCAGCCTGGGAACAACCTTCCTTGATAGCTGGAGGAAACTCTGTCCCTGGAGGTTTCCAAGCCTCCACCAGAGAAAGCCACACTGACCTGCTCCAGTGGTGGCCATAGTCTGGCCGCAGGGTGGGATGGGTTGCTCAAGGTGCCCCTCTAAATAACATTGTAACACTGCAAAATCGTGTACTTATCCTCTCAAACCACTTAGTGTAGAGTTTGCCATGCTGTACCTCAGTTAGCCAGTCCCTCCTGAACTGGAAGAGAAGGAATTTTTATTTATTTATTTATTTTTAAGGAAGGATAATAATAAACCAAGCTGACCAGTTACGGTAATTCTGGAGTAAGTCAAATACTAGCAAATGCCTCTAACCCTTGCTTTAAATGTAATATATTTCATGCGGACAGTGTCCCTTCAATTTTCATAGTCTTTCAAAACTCTAGGCTCTTAAGGGTGCTGGAAGATGTGCAGGTAAAGGTCAGTGCTGAGAGCCCAGCAAACATATGCCCAGCAGAGCAGAACCTGTAGTTTCTGTGGTTAAAACTGTGTTGCAATTCTGATAGATTTGTCAGGCAACAACAGACGTTAAGAGGAAAAAGTTTGTGTGGACGGAGAAGTATCTCACCCTTGAGTCAGGCTGCTCCTGGGCTACAGTCTGATTCTAAAGTAGTCCTGCAAGACAATGTCAATTTTCATCTTAAAGGATATGTATAGACCCTAGGGCATGGTAGGCTACCCTGTATTAGAACATGTACTCTCAGTTCTACAAGCCAGTGTATTTATTTTTAGGTAGGCAAGTAACCTCCTTAATTTTAGTGGGATGATTCACATCCATGTGATGATGCATACGTGTCTTCATAGAATAAAAGTTCTTTATTTTTTGTTTCAATATTTATGACTTTTGTCTGAGTTATTCTAATGAAATCTGTGTTAAATTTTATTTCTGCCCACCTCCCCCCCACCCACCCTGACGTCAACAGACATCCAATGCTTTTTGTGGAGAGGTGTTTCTTTTACAGTTTCCAATGCCTTCTTATTTTTACTGGGATGGCTGAAATACTTTGTTTAGGACATAGGTTGTAAGCCACAGTCTTGCATTTGCTACAATTACTTTTAACATACTTACAAACTTAATATTTTGTGCAGCTATATTAAAAGCAACAGCTATTTCCCATCTGTTTTAATTTGCAGTAAATGAGTTTATGCTGCTGTGTTTTAGGCAGACAAGAGCTTGTCTTCTTCAGTAATTATCTCCAGACAATGCTGTTTGAATGAAGTGATGGGCTAAATGAAAATGATAGCATATCTCAGGTAAACCAAGCAATTTTGTTCCAACGTATTAAAGCCTGATTATAATAAAAGGTTTTGAATTAATTTCCCTAACCACTGAGCTGATATTCACAAATTGCCTTCTGAGATGTACAGTGACAAAGTGGATATAAGCATCTTCTTGAGACTATGGAAGGTATAAAAGAATGATGGGATTGTTTACATCATTTAAAATTAATCCTTTTTCATACCGGCAGCTGGGATCACTCCCCTTACTCCCCTGGTTCCTGAGAAGTGGGAAGGTTTTTGAGGCTTTATCACAGTCATAGACTTTGGTCATTGTTACAGTTTACATGGAAAAGTTTAAACTATAGTTTCTCCCCCACATGAACCGAAGCCTTCCATCTCTTGTGTAGGAGCTAGAAAAGCAGTAGGTTTCTTCCAGGGAGCTTTCACCTCTTTCCTAAGGCAATCAGTCTGGGGGCAGCCACCTCACTGCCTAGGGCCTTGAAAGGTAATTAGGGGATAACGAATAGCAAGCCTTAGTTAGCCCTTCTCTCTTCTAAAGCATATTTACCTCAGAGCATTTGCATCAGTGTGAAAAGAATTAAATGCCTCCTTGGACAGGCAGTTCTGTTATGGGATCCATTTCTGCTGTGTGATGGTAAGGGCTGATGACTCCAGACACGGTACCCTATCTTTGTTAGGGTTCCCCCTTCCTGGACAAACCTCACCCTTTGAGAATTGTGATCACATAGATTTCTCTTGCAAAATAAATTGCAGGAAAATATAGTACAGAGAGACCTTGCACCCATTAAAAAGGAAGAAATATTGTCCTTTTTGCCTTTTTTCTTTGTAAGGAAGCAACATGAGCACATTCCCAAATTAAGGTCACTTTTAGAAACAACAGCAAAAAATACAGAAAATATAGTAACTGAGTGTTTTCCTTTTTCTGTGGGGGCATTATTCAATATGACCCCTTTAATTAGGTGTGGGGGGTTTTTATAGCCACTTCTTTAAGTTTATTTCAATGCCTATAAAATACATAAAAATAGTTCTCCTTGGCCAGGATCCAAGTGATTCAAATGAATGAATAGGAGACTCCTGATACTAAGCTTTTCTTTTGTGCTGCATTTTCCTAGAGATTTTCTCTATTAATCTTGCAATAACCCATGCGTCTGTGTGATTTATTGCTTAGTTGCATAACTGCACAAAAGGGTTGTGGGCAATGCCCCTTGTAGTGCTCTTCAAAAATATAATACTCTCCTATAAGGCCTGGAGTTCTTTTCACTGGCGAGACTCCAGGTAAAAGGGCTTTCCATTAGGTCTTGCCAGCCAAGATGGGGATCCCTGCTGGGGAAATAGGACCTCAAACAGAACAGAGCTGCAGTTTGGAAACTGGGTGGAAAATACATGGTGGTCAAGGAAATGTTAAGGCAAGTCAAAGGTCAGATCTGGATGTTTTTCTGGCACCTGGGAGAGCAATGGCTGTGGTGCCTCCTCGTCACTGCTGTTTTCTCTGGTGGCCTCTTTTCTATCCTCTTGCCCTCCCTTCGTCCTCTACCACTGCACCCATTTAGCAGTTCCTCTAGAAATCTCATCTGCTGCCACACTCTGGAAGAAAGCCCACCAGGGCCCTGCTTGGCTAATTTTGTGCTGGCTTCCTTCACCGTATTCTGTGGTATGTCAAGTGCCAGATTTATAACTCAACAGAACAAGAAGCAAATCTAAAGAAAAAAAAAAAAAAAAGGATTAGCTCTGTGTTATATCTGCACAGGCTCTCCAAGAAAACGGGACTCTAAGTCAGTAAAATAATGCTTGGAAAGAGGACAGAAAGGAGTACAGGGGTACTGAGGAACCCCCACCACTGAAGGTTTTTAAGAAGTTAAACCCAGATCATCTAGTCTTCCTTCATAGTCAGGGGAAAGAAAAGGACACAGACAGGAACTGATTCTTCTCCTTCTCCTCAGACGGGATTTCTCTTGTAGGCCAGAAAAATGGTGGCTGTTCCTCTCTGTTCCTTGCCACAAAACCAGAGCGGCAACCCGTGACCCCACCACCCACTTGGCAGAGGTCTGAAGTCAGGTGAGATTATGGGTTTGATTTGTATTAAAGAAAAATCCTTCAGAGCCACAAGTACTAGGAACACAATTTTTCACCAAAAATTTAGAATGGGCAGTCACCACAGGTTTTCTAAATTTCAGCATCCGAGCTGCCATGGAGCGCTGCTTGCTGCCTGACACGGGTGGTTGCAGATCAGCGTGAGGCTGTCCTGCAGGTAAATCTGGAATGACTTCACATGCCTTCAGCTCAGACTGTTACATTTCTTTTTTAGTGCAAGTTCAGTATGACACATAGAGACACATTTATATTAACTGCAATTAAGCTCTATTAGACCTTTGATCTGCTACGATGTTGTAGTGTATAAATGAATACATTAAAAGAGAAATAAAATGAGAAATAATTACCTTCTGTAAGTTGCAAAGCTGAATTTCAAGCTGTCCCTTTCGAGCAGTTTCATCACATTTTTAATTGAGCTAGGTTTTGTGTCAGGAAAAAGAGCTTTATTGGAAAAGATGAGGGAAAAGTAGAACAAAAGATGATGTTTCATTAAACAGAAATGCCATGGGCTTGAAACTGTAACCTTCAAAACTTGTGTATTAGGAAATCAAATTACCAAATTGTTAGGTTTTGGGGAGTAAAGCCTTTTTCTTGAAGAGACACACATTGGCAAAACCCCCAAATCTAAGTCTGATTTGGAGATCAGTTTTTTAAAATATTCCATTGAAAGGACAAAATTAGCCAAGTATGATGGTCAGCTGATGTGGGAAAGTGAGAAAAAATGACCATCCTGATAATCAGTCTGAAAAATTAACTCTTACTTTTCGTAGCCAGCTGAATCAGACTGATGGTTTCCTTGCAGGGAGGCATGGACTGACTTTGTTGCTCCAGACCTGATGAGAGGGGAGAGAGCAGGGCTGGGGAGAAGGGCTGGCTCAGTGGGGCGATCCTCTCTCTTGCACTCTGGTGAGGTCAGCTCATGGAGCTTTGTACGGGCAGAAAAGTTAGGCTTCTGTGTGCCAGACACAGGTACCTTCAGGAATTATGTTTCTGCTTCCAGTCCTCACAGACAGCAAAGAGCACAGAATCTGGGGCTATGTGCTCCCAAGTGGGGGGCAGCTGTCTATTTTTCTTCAGTGCAAACTCCCCAAGTGCAAAGTAAAGCTTGCTGCCACTATCAAACAAGAATATCCATACATGACTTCAGAGGACCGTTCTTGAGCTCAAATGTACACTGAGCTGTGAAATAGAGTTGTGCTAGTCAAGTAAGCAACAGGTCTTATGGAGACTTTTTTTTACTTCTCAAGGAGGAGAAAGGAGAAAGAATGGCTTTTACTGTCCCTTCAGGTTTTTGTACAGGCACAAAACACTTTATATGTACAGGTGTTTTTTTGCTGGGTTGTTTTTTGTTTTGTTTTGTGTTGTTTTCTACAGTCTGCTTTTTGACTGTGTAGGCTTTTTTCCATTTCACTGCATATCATGGTTGGCAGCTCAGTCTGCAGAAATGAATAAAATGGAGGTGCAAGATGAGGTGCAGCACCTAGTGAAAATTTCCCACAGAAGCCCCAACTGTGACATTTCTATCTCTCTGCCTGCTGTTCCCTTGAAGCACCATATATTCTCATTGCAGAAGGAGGCAGTCCATTAATTCCCACTGCAAAAGGAGATCTACCCATGCATATGCCTTGTAGATAAACTGTAAAAAATGGAAACTACACCTCAGCCTCCTGCACCTCTCTCTCCAGTCCGTTCAAAGGGCTTTTAACTTCAAAGTCTGGTTGAGAGCATTAAATTGCCAATATTATCAAGTGCATTAAGCCTGGAAACCCAACAGACTGATTATCTGTTGGTTTGCTTCTTGGGTAACCACTCTTATCTGCCAGAGTGAATACTGCGATAGGTGCAAAATGATATCAAACCTCTAAGAAGCAGCAAATCTGTAGAGCTAAGCAGCAAAGTATCAGGCCCAACAGGTACAAATACATCAAGAGGATTGTGACATCTCCATCTCATAAAAATCTCCCCTTCCTTCCTTCCTTCCTTCCTTCCCTCCTTCCTTCCTCCCTTCCTTCCTCCCTTCCTCCCTCCCTTCCTCCCTTCCTCCCTTCCTTCCTCCCTTTCTTCCTTCCTTCCTTCCTTCCCTTCCTTCCCTTCCTTCTTTCCTTCCTTCTTTCCTTCCTTCCTTCCTTCCTTCCTTCCTTCCTTCCTTCCTTCCTTCCTTCCTTCCTTCCTTCCTTCC
The DNA here is from genome assembly GCF_023634155.1 of Falco peregrinus. NCBI lineage: Eukaryota > Metazoa > Chordata > Aves > Falconiformes > Falconidae > Falco > Falco peregrinus. Next base: position 37,792,015 of record NC_073727.1, read on the forward strand.
TTCCTTCCTTCCTTCCTTCCCTTCCTTCCTTCCTTCCTTCCTTCCTTCCTTCCTTCCTTCCATTTATCTCTCCTCTCTTTCTTTAATTTTTACCTCTTAGTAGTGAGTTTCTAGCCCTCATGGTGAAATGCGATCCAAGCAAACTCTAAAGCCTAGGTTAAAATACAAAGTCCACCTTTTTAAAGTTCAAGTGTGGGGAGGAAGACAGAGAAGTGGGAGGGCAAGTTACCTCACAAGTATTATGTCTAATGTTGAAATGCTGGTTTGAATGAGTGCTATAGATGTAACAATGAGAAATAGTATTTGGGAAGCAGGTCAGGTTTAGAAAAATACTGTTTTGTAGGCTGTAGACAAAATGACTGGGAAAGATCTCAAATAACTTTGTTAAAAGTGGTTGAGCAAACACTGTAGGTCTCATTATCAGTGATGAAAACCATTAATATAGACCTATTCATTATGAAGGTCAAAAATCACACAGAGCTGAACTCTTGAACCACAATATTTTGGGCTAGGGACAGCTGCTTTCTTCCTGGTGTGAGCCGTGTGTGGCATGATTAAGTGCTCACTGCTCAGAGTACAGTAATCCTGTGCGGGATAGGCAAGGGGCACCACCAGATCAGTTGCGAAATGCTGTAGTGAATTGAAATGAGTAGACAGCAACAGAGGACTGAAAATGAAATGGCTACTAAAACCAACAGCGTTGCAAACCTAAAGCATTCCAAAATCATGAGTCCAGACACTGTCCCCAAGTTATAAAACTTGTTTACAGACCATTTTATAAAAAAAAAATCAATGGTAAATTTATTCTTCTTGCTTTCTGGTTTCAGAGTTTCCAGGTACTTCACAATCTCACATTTTCTCTTCAGCCACAAATATTAAGTACCTAAACACCCTTCCCACTCTCCTACATCAAGCAAGTAGGGATATGTAAAGGAAACTTGAAATATCATGAGATTCATCATCAAGTGTTAAGAACTGGCAAGATTGCTGTAAGCCTGGCACTGCAGACCAGAGGCATTAAGTATCACATTTTTGAGCTTTAATTAGTAAGTACTTCAGATCCAAATAATTAATTTGAGATAAATGATGTAGAAAAGTAAGAGCTGCTTCTTGCAGATGATGCATCTCTGAGCTCAATGAATGCCTGGAAAGACAAAGCGTTGTAGGGATGGTTTCCCACCTTCTGTCATTTGCCTGTTGCATTGGCACTGGTGAGGGGAGGGCATTTCCCCTCGTGGTTTAAGAGCTAGTGGAGCTTTAATGAAAGCAGAGCTGCCTGTGAAGGATGGATAGCAATGCCCTTTTTGCTATGTCACTGTTTAATGTCATGCAAAGTCATTCCAGATTATCCAGTCGTAGGACCCACAAGTGGCAGGCCTTTTTTTCTGTTCCCATTTACTTTTCAAGCCCAAGAGATATATTATGTGTATATATATAAGATAAATAATAGGAGAATTCTATAAATGTTAGCCATGGTTTGAGTCTGTAGACAATTCACACACTTCTTTCAGAGGTCACAGGATGATTAGGACAACTGGTCCTTCATTAAGACAGACAGATCTTTGATAAACCTTTTAAAGACAATTTGGAGAAATCATTTTTTAAATTGCTTTGTCATGGTGATATCCTGCCTTTTCTTGCTCCTCATCCTCTGACCAAGGGATTATTTTGCCTGTTGCAGTCATCCCCATGGACATCCAATTTTGTCATGTAAACACAGCACAAAACAGCTGGGTCATAAGACTCACTGCAGCCCAAAGCAAACCAAGTGTTGAAGCTTTTGCTTCAAAGTGCTTTAAGTCCTCTGGCACAATCAAGAGCCAGTATGTAACTAGAATTCAAACGCAGGTGCTAAACAAGATTACCTTTGATTGCTGTTGTAGAAACATGGAAACACTTCTTTAGCCTTCTAATGGCATTTTTACAGATCCTTAAGAACTGGCTACCAAGTTTGTTATGGTGAAGCAACTGGGTTTTAATTAAGTTCAATTAACTGATATTGTGAAGTGGTTGTTAAATGCTTCTTAGGTAGAACCACTGGAAAACATTTGAAAATCCAAGGCGATTCAAGCTGTTATCCTAAGTGTCCCTGCTCAGCCAGTCACTGCAATCTCACACTGAGGGAACCATTTAGGACAGTTGCGTCATGACAATAGAGACCTTAAACTTCAGCTTACCCTGAAAGCAGGTCCCATATTAGTAAAATATGAGCACTTTTTCTGCTTTAACTGAAATAGCCTAGATGCCTAATCAACCGAGGTAAAAAAAAACCCAGCACCCCCATCCCATCACCACCACCAAGAAGCGGTCCCTTGTCATGTATTTTTAACTGGGTCATTCCCTCTCCAGATCTGGTTTCACATGTAGCCAGTTCCGGACCTAGCTGAGAGGACAATAACTGCTGGTAGGGAAGAGAGGGCAGGAGCAAGCGAGAGGGACTGGCCGGTTCAGATCACTGGCCTGTTATACTTCAGGCAGAAGAAAGCATGGCTCAAATCAGATAAATCAGTGGACCTACCCTGTATGGATTCCCATATTTTAGAAAAAAGTGTATTATGGCTATAGCTAATATTGCTTAGGAATCAGCATAACCTGCAGTGTTCACACAGCAGAATGAGATCTCACAAAGGAGTGAGAATGTTTAGTTAATTAAATGTATTTCTAAACTTGTTTCATAAAATTTTATCATCTAGATCAGCATTTAATCTCTACACATAGAAGCCAAGATTGGTATAGGTCAGGGGAATTAACCAGGAGCATTAAGCATTCAAAATCAAAGCAAGGAAGTGAAAGATTTCCTCCTAATGGGGACAGAGGCTTCTGGGATGTTTCCCAGGGGGACAGTTGCAAAAATGGCAAAGAAAGCAGGAAGAAAATTCCCAAACCATTCAAGTGAAATCTGCCTGAGGATCTGACAGCAACTTGTCATGTTGCAAGCAGTTTATGTTTACTGGGACATTTGCATGGCGTTTTAGGGGCTTTTTTTTCTTCTTGGTTTAAATGCAGTTCTGACATACCATCCAATCACAGTACCAACAGTCTAAGTTAACGTGGTACATTTTTCATTTATAAATAAGATCTAATCTTATGACAAGGCAAAAAGAAGTAAAGACAAACAAGGCAGAAAAAGACCCCACATCCCTCCCAAAGTAAAACCACAAGACAGAAAAGAGCCAGAGTAAGAAGAATGTGTGAGCTCAACATATTCAGTTTACGCTGTCTACGCTAAAACTAATGAGGCTGCTGACATACACGGCACTTGTGTCCTTGGTCCTCCTGTGCACAGACCAGGGGTCACCAAGTGGCCACTTTTGCCCTTGAATGTATTTGCAGGACTCTTGCTGGTAGCTAACGAGAGTGCTGCTCACATAGCAGATCAGTGCTGAAAGGTGGCTGACAGCTTATTAAACAGATCTTCTATGATACTTTTGTTTCTCCTTGTTATGCCATGGCATAATTCCTCAGGAGCCTTTGTGCAGCACATCGCTGTCCTGCACACAAGTGTGTTGTTGTTATTTGTTGTCCAGCAAACACTCAGTGGGCGAGAGCCTGCATCTCGCTTTGACATGAAAAACATCCTTCAATTAAGCTTGGCTTGGGGATAAAGCACTTCAGCCCTGAATAAAGGCGCGTCAGAAGCAGAGGCTCTCCCGCTTGGCCCCACACCGCCCCAGCCCCCTGCCCGCCCTGCCGCGCGCTGCCCGTACCTGCCTCCTCGCCGCCCCAGAGGGGCCTGGGCTCGGGCTTGGGCAGCGATTCTCCTTTGCTGTGGGGCTCCTTCGTCTGAAAAACAGAGGGAACACATCAGGTCATGAGAGCTTCCTATTGTTCTGGGTTATTGCTTTACAATGCTTAAGACCAAAATTATTTTCCATCCAAAGAAAACGTGTCAGGCGGCAGTGCAAGGCCCCTCTCCAGCTGTTTCTATAATCAGGGGCAAACTTATGAGGTGCCAGGTACTGCGATCTTCCAGAACAGAAAAAGGCTCTGTGGTTCACTGTACTTTGAATTGCATTTTTCCATTCAAAGTGCGTGTGTTGATTTTACACCCATGGACCAGATGGTTAGCCCCGTTCTCCCGCCTTCATCCCGCTGAGGCAAGGGAAGGGAAAGGAAATGGCAGGCAGGGTCCCAGCAGGGCCATCTTCTGACATGGGGCTGTTTGTGGAGAGCCACTTTGCCCACTCGTTCACCCAGGGCACGGACAGCCTTCATGGGGAGGAGATTTGGGGTAGGGGATGCACGGGTGTAATCCCTTCACATATCCTTTGGTATTGCCAATGGGGATCTACAGACCCACGTTCTCCTCCCTGATTAACGCTTTGTCCTCATCCCTGCTATTACAGTGCATCTAACTGCTTCCCCCTGGACCTCTCTTACTCACACAAGAGGCTCAGATCAGAGCTGTGCAGGAATTTGTGTGACTGTGTTCTGGCCCCACTTTCATAAGGGTACCAGCCACTGGCCTCAGTGGTGCTGCTTCTGGGTGACAAACTGAGCATGAAGGTGAAGTCAGTTGTCAGGATTACTGTGGTGGTTTGACCCTGGCTGAAAGCCAGGTGCCCACCGAAACCACTCTGTCACTCCCCTCCTCAACTGCACAGGGGAGAGAAAATGTAACGAAAGGCTCATGGGTTGAGATAAGGACAGGGAGATCACACAGCAGTTGCCGTCACGGGCAAAACAGACTTGACTTGGGGAAATTAGTTTAATGGATTACCGTTCAAATCAGAAAAAAACCCATCTTTCCCCCACTCCTCTCTTCTTCCTGGGCTTAACTTAATTCCTGATTTCTCTACCTCCTCCCACCAAGTGGCACAGGGGGATGAGGAATGGGGGTTGTGGTCGATTCATCACATGTTGTCTCTGCTGCTCCTTCCTCCTCACACCCTTCCCCTGCTGCAGTGTGAGATCCCTCCCAGAGGAGACTGCTCCATGAACTTCTCCAACGTGAGTCCTTCCCATGGGCTGCAGTGTGGGTCCCTTGCACAGGGTGCAGTCCTTCAGGATCAGACTGCTCCAGCGTGGGTCCCTTGCAGGGTTACAAGTCCTGCCAGAAAACCTGCTCCAGTGTGGGCTCCCCTCTCCATGGGTCCACAGGTCCTGCCAGCAAGCCTGCTTCAGTGCATGCTTCCCACAGGTCCCACATCCCCCTGCTCAGGTGTGGGGTCCTCCACAGGCTGCAGGTGGCTATCTGCTCCACCGTTAACCTCCATGGGCTGCAGGGGCACAGCCTGCCTGCCTCACCATGGTCTTCACCAGGGGCTGCATGGGCATCTCTGCTCCGGTGTCTGCAGCACCTCTTGCCCTTACTTTACTGACCTGGGTGTCTGCAGGATTGTTTCTCCCACATTCTCACTTCTCTCTTCTGCTTCAATTTTATTGCCCAGGTGTTTTTTTTTCTTTCCCTTCTTAATATGTTATCCTAGAGTTGCTACCACCATCACTGATGGGCTTGGCCTTGGCCAGTGGTGGGTCTGTCTTGAAGTTGGCTGGCATTGGCTCCATTGGATATGGGGGAAGCTTCTGACATCTTCTCATGGAAGCCACCCCTGTAGCTCCCCCACTACCGAAACCTTGCCATGAGAAAACACTACAATTAAACATGTGCTATACCCTGTGTATCCCAAAGTACTTCTCAGGCTCTCCATCCCACTGAGACACTGCATCCAGCATCAGGATGGGAAGTAGCAGTCAAACAGCAAATAAGGTGCTGCAGAAGAACAAGTTAAAGAATTCTTGCTAGAATCACCTCACAGGCTTTTGGTGAAAAGTTCTGGTGTCCAAAGACAGGAGAAATTTTCTTGCTAATGTCAACACTCAAGTGCTTCTTCATACAAAGGCATTGTTTGCCAAGTCTGCAGTCCTGAAGGGTTAAAGAGTTTGTCAGTATGAGTCTAGGGCTCTGGTAAGTCACTCAAGTAGTTTTCAACTGTGATGTTCTTTGTGTTTTCAGTTTAAGAAATGCTTTCATTCAAAAGATTCCCAACTCAAATGGCAACTTCACCCACTATTACACACACTCTAAACAGATGTGAAGCTGGCTGGAGTATGCACAACGTTGAAAGGCATTGAAAAGGTGGCTCACTTCTGATGGCATATTTCTGACTATATTCAGTCATGATGAGTAACAAGAAAGAAACAGGCATTCAGGACAGCCAGTGTTTTAGCTTCTGTAAGGTTCTGTAATTAAAGAGCCAGAGGGACTGTAGGAAAGAAGCAGCATGGGAGTAGAAAGTAAGTGTGGGATGAAGGGAGGGAAGGAGAGAAAGTGCTTAGTTTGATGCATTCCAGGCAGAACTGTGATTATGCCCAGAAGAATACAAGCTCAGAAAACACAGGGAAAAGCATTTAAGGAAAAGCACACACTAGACATGGATCTGTCCCTACAGAAAAGCACATCTTTATGTATGTGGAAAACCATGTATGACAGACACACCGTGTCAAGGACAGAAGTGTAATATCCACAGTGTCCATGAGCAATAAAAGCTGAATGCTGAAAGCTGCAAACCCTGAACTATGTTCCTTAATGGAGTCCAGTAAAAAGGGAAACTGTTGGCCATCCTGCCATGAAATAAGAGGCATTGCAGTCAAAGTTCTGCAAAGGTAAAACATCTGAGAAATTGTATAATGGGCCATGTGCAACAAGTCCCAGGGAAGAAAATTTATGCTAAACAGGTACTAAAGAGAAACAGAGCAAAAGGGAGGCTGCTGTTACTAAAAGCAATGTCTCCCAGGAGGATCCCATGCATGTCCCTCCCTCACCTCAGAACACACAGTGTTCTGCCTGTGCAAGTAAAGGCAATGGAGGCTTTTATCAAGGGGCCTGAGAAACCAGCTTATCCATCAGCCAAGAGCAGCACTGGGCCAGACTGAAGCTGCACATTTGCACCCACCAACAGAGAAGGGTTTGCAGCAGAAGCCAAGGATTGTGCTGACACTGCAGCAGCATCACTCTTGTGTGTCTCATCCTGAGTTAATGCCAGCAAGTCACAGAGCTGACAACCACATTGTTGCACTCCAGCGTGCCAGTCTGCAGGACCACAGCTGGTAACACTTCTGTATCTCACAGCAGTGGTGGGAAGGTAAAAGCCTTAAATCTGGTGAAACACAGAACGCCAGTGACAGAAGTCACACAAACAGGTAGGAAACCTAGTTTGAAATAGCTTGTGGAGCTCCTATAGCACTAAGTATGCCCACTTCAATTATGCATGATATTATTAACAAATACATCCATTCCAATAATTTTGCTTCTTCACCCTTTTCCCCCTTTAATTGCTTCACAATTATCTGTGTTTACAGTGGCACTTTAATCACACCTTCCATTTTTATGTCTATGCTGCTATGTCAATTGAGATTCTCAAAAACTGAGGCATCCTTAAGGAGACCCCACTTGCTCTTGTATGCAGGATGTTTCTTTTGTATGTTCTCCTGGATTGTTTTCACATGGTACCAATTCTACTGAATAACCCATTCTCTGAATATGGGAATTTCACATGAAGTATAGGTGGTGTTGATTCTCATGTCTTAACATGTAAGAAAAAGTACAAGGCCACCACATCTACAGAATAGAAGTGTTTTGCAGGTGCTTTTTTTTAGTTATTTTTCTACTTTATGATGGTTGCACTGAAGAAGTTTTGTTTTTCGTTTGTGACGGTGAATATGCTTACCATGGTGCTGGTAAAATGCTGAATTAAGTCTGTTTCCTAGCTGACATTGCTCAAGCCTAAAGTTCAGTGAGAGGAAAGGAGACAAATAGTTCAATGCTAGTGGCCAAGTCTTTGTGCTAGTTGAGTACACTTAAGCCACAGCAGATAAGAACTCAGCAGGTCAAATATTTGAAAACAATATCCATACAATAGTGACTTGGTGTAGAAAAGAGCACATTCTTTCATCCCATGAAGCACAGCTTCTTCCTTCCCACATTTTTTGTACTCTGATAATGTGACCCCAAAAGACCAGTCACTGTGGTGAGTGGGACTGCTCCCACTAAGCCTTGCCCTAGGAAGGTCAGCTGTAGAAAACTACAGCCTCCAATTTGCAAGAGGTAAACCACGTTAGAGGATCCATCCCTGGAGCAGAGGTTAAAGGCACTAAACTATGTTTTGGGATTACTCCAATCCTCATGCCTCTGGGAAACGACAAAGGGAAGAAGTCAGAAGTCCGTATGTCAGTGCGAGCAACACTTGACTTGAAGCACTGATTTTTGCTACAGTTCAGTGCTTTATATATTTTGTGCAAACATGACGTTCACTGCATGATTCTGCTTTTTCTTGTTTTATAAACAGCAAACAGAGAGCAGACTTTACAAACACTTAATAAAGTAGCCGCTGTGTCACTTCCTTCTCTACTCCTTTTGATCAAGGCACACAGTCCTTCAGCTGCAGCACCTCTTGGTGCGTCCTCAGCCTGGAGGCTGCCCGTAAAAGAAAGATGGGAAAAGACACAAGGTATGCAGACTGGCCACCTGTTCTTGCAAAGGCTGGTTCTTCCCTAGGCCAGGGAGTGGGAAAGGTTGTTGAGATTCAAGTATTTGATGAGATATTTTGAAAAAGCTCATCTATTGCAGCACAAACTAGTAGGCTGCAACAAAGCTTTTACCATCAGTCAGATTCCACTGCCCATGCTGTTTCTCCTTTCTCCAGAGATCAGACCACACTGCTCACCCACCCATTCCCCTCCCTCAATCCTCAGGGCTATTTAACTACTTAGCAAGAACGAGCTACAGCTGCCCATCATCCATGTCAATCAACCCACTGCCTTCGAGGCAAGGCCACAGATGCATGTTATCAATGCTAATCAGCCCACCGCCTTCATTCCTCTACACTCATCTTCCTCATATCATCCAGCATGAGGATGGTTGAGGGCATCCAGACATTTACACAAGTGCTTCCATCCCATTGTGGGAGCCCCAGAGGAGCTGCGACCCGGGGCAACTGCTTCTTCCATTGCTGTGATGTGTGGGCTATGTTCCTCCACTGCACAGAGCAAGGTGCCATGGGAGACCCCTTCCAAAACAGGAGAAAGGAGACAGAATAAAGACCTATTATTCTTTCAATGACAATGTTAGTAAGGCAGGTAACACTTCTGCTCTAGAATTGACCTAAGACTCTAATGCATGTGCTTTTAATGGGATTACTGCTACGTTTAACATTTAGCCAGTCCTCACCTGCTCTGCTAAACCAAGAGCCAGAGAAATGTGATCTGCTTCATTCATTGCAAAGACAATTTAAACTCTGAAGACTATTTTACACATCAACATTGTTAATTATTTCATTGCTGAACATCTTAACAGAAAGAGCTCATTAATGGTTGCATATTCTGTTCACTTGAAAGGACATCAATACCAACAGTGGAAGCAGAATACATTATCTAGACTAAATACCACAGCCGCTTTGTACTAAAGAGAAAAGACGTTCTCACAGATACCAAATGATACTCATTTATTAGTTATCTGCCTTCGCTGCTGTTTTGTGGAGTTCTATAGAGGATCTGCTTTATTCAGCAAGGCACAGCCCTGGCATCCAGCATATTTTTGCTTATGGGATGACAAGAAATATCCTGTTTTCACTTGAGGTTCTTAATTATCCACATAAGTCATTGGATTCTTTATGACACTTAACATATTAACATTTAAGGCTTCATCCCTGTAGACAATGTATACCAATGAAAACAATTATCAGGATGCAACAGGGCTGAACATACATTAGCTCTGTGTATTGTGTTTGTGAAAAGCTCACCTAAAGTGATGCAATTCATAAAGTTGATGACACAAAAATGTCTATAATCAGTCTTTAAAGCTAGCTATCCATTGAAATTAATGAGAGCCATCCACATTTCTCTTGGCACAACTGCTTCAGCACGGCTGAAGTCTCAGTGATATTATCTGAGCCAAGGTCCTGCCACCTGCCAAAAGAGTGCCACTGTGCCTAGTGCCCAGGAAGGGCTGCCACTGCTTCTGGTGACCAGAGTCATCTGCAGCTTCTGAGAGGAAAGTAGCCTGGACTGCCCTGTGCTGGTGCTCAAAGCAGGAACCCCAGGTGAGTCTGAACTCTGAATTTGCCTAGACCAGCACATGGCTGTTGTAGCTTCTCACTGGCAGGTTCTCCCAGGCTGGCTGTGAAAGTATATTCAGATGTTTATGCAAGTGGAGCTCGGAAAAATGTGAGGACTCCTCATATAGGAGTATGGGCTCTACCTATGGGTGGAAAAAGCACTGATGCAGATTTCCGTAAAACAACCATGACTTGCAGTGGGTTTAATTATGCTGCAATCAAGTCAGCTTGAAGGGTCATGATTAAGTGAGCTGCAAAGTTAAGGTAAGGCCGTTATCTGCATTTTGTGTGCTTCAGTACTGTTTCTTCAGTATCTGTGTTTCTCCACACAGCACTCTGCATCCTTTCGCAGCATCTCTGCAAAGGACTGCATCCTTGGCACAATGGACTGCAGGATCCCATTGTTGCAAGCACAGCTGTCCAGGCTATTACTACCATAAACACAGTGCATATGCTATTTAAGATGCCTGTCTACATTTCTGTTCTTCTCTGGGCCTCAGAAGGATTCAGCCTACACAAAGTCCCATGTTTGTGTTATAAGGGTTAGAAGCTATATGCTTTTTAGACAGGCATCTCCTGGTGTCCTAGTGGAGGTCATCATCATTTCTGAATAAATTTGCAGCCAGCATGATTCAAACCATAAGCCTCACTTGCCCCTGCACTGTTCCATGAGCATACATTTATTTTTTCCACTTCTTTTGGCCAATAATTTTAATCTTATTCCCTCCCCTCTCATTCTTCAACTTCTCTCCTGCTGCACTGCTTTGCAGATGGGTTGATCTTCCTTTTACAGGAGGTGTGATTTTTCAAGACCCTAAGATAAGACTGTGTGCACCTGTATGAAAAAGGGCTCCCTTAGTAAGATGGGAAGAATGTTACACTACAGCAACATAAGCAGGATGTGGTTTTATTTTACTTTCAGGAGAAGAGGACTGTGTAGCTTTACAAATGCCTTTTTTTTTTTCTCCAGAACAGCCACAATATAGATACCGCAGTGGGATCTGAAGGATTCTCTTCCGAGAAGAAGCACCAGGAATGACAAGAATAAAGTTCTTCAACTGCATTACTGATTTATTCAAATAATTTCCTATCACATCTTTGCTATATAACAGAAAAGCATTTGGCACAGGTGCTTGTTATTGGAAAAAAAATGTCCTCCATTCATAAAAGGAATCTTTTATTCAGGCTGCAACTTTATTTTTTAATAAATATCACAGATTTGTCTTGGCAATTATTAAATTATAAAGAGACTTTATTATTTGTGTCAATGTTTTGTTCTACTAAGATTTGCAGGGAAGGAAGAACCAGATATTATTGTTGTCCTAAAAACTCAGTTAAAACAGAGCACAAAAGGCTGGCTTTGAAACCAGTAGAATTAGTAGCTGCATAAGATCTTGTAAAACTTGCCACTGATCAGTACAGGTCCAAGCTATTTGTGAGTAGCTCCCATCTAAGGCCAAAGCACACTGAATGGAGAGGAAATTCAGGTGTGTGTGTGAATTCGGAGTTACAGTCACGATGACTGTAGGGTCAGAAGTAGATGATACAATGATCTTGTCTGATATTCTGTATACTGTGGCTACAGAATCTTGCCATGTTTATTGCTACCTCACTCCCCTCACCTATGACATAATTTCATTATGTGGTTTTGAGTTCAGGATTTCCAGTGATGGAAAATCCACCGTTCATTATGTGAGTTATTTGTTCAACATTTTTTTCACTTTTTTCTTATTGATTGCTTCTGCTTGATCTTCCAGTCACAGGATACTTTTATGTCTTTTCTTTGAAAAGCTTTATGTTACAAGTAGCTGCTCCACCAGGGAAATATTTGTAGCCCACGGTCAAGTTGCCTCTCAAACTCATATTTGATGAAGTCATCTTAGCCCTCTCACTGAAGGTTAAACAATCTTGCATTTGGCACAAGGAGAAAACACACAAAGTTCCTACAAATAGCAAACAGAGCTATAAATCTGAGCCATTGCAGTTGCCTCACAACATGTACCTACATCCTAAATCAAGTTTAGAAAAAAAAAAACAACCCACTTTAATTAACATTATCTGTCTTTTCCAAAATAAGGTAAACGGAGCTTGCATCTAGACTATCAAAAATAGGATTTATTGCTATTTATTGCCATTTTTCTCTTTTGGTGTAGATTTTAGCAGATCAATCTAAAAACTACAATTTAACTGTCACAAACCAACCAATTCATCATATTCTATAATAAAAGTAATAAACTGTGCCTAAAATAATTTTGACTGAGGAGTTTAACTCTCTTAAGCAGCACAGTGGAGTAAAAAAGTAGCTGTATACAGAGCTGACACAACACTCGCAATGAATGAGGCATGTTGATTACAGAGGACAGAGCTTCCACACATTCACAGGGTGCCTTGGAGCTGTGGATATCTTCCAAGGCTCACAATATACTTCCCTTTTTTCCAGAAATCAGCCTGAAAGTGTCATGAGACTGGACTTTCTGGTCCTTGCTGGCTATAACCAGAGCAGAGTAATTCAGTTGTACATTATGCTGCTCTCACGCACAAAGAATGAGTGCAGGGAAATGAATGTTAACTGAATTTACTTCAGGTTTGGTTTAAGATTTGGGCAAAGGTTGGGGTCAGTTCTTACTTTGCCTGAAATAGTTCTCTGCCCTGGGTGTTAAAGCCTCAGAAATAATTGCTGACACTTGCATGCTCCCAGCTTGCTTTGAACTGCTTCTGGCCTGGGCAAGGAGCATTTTTCCATGGATGAGCAAGTGAGATGTCTCAGCAACAAACACATACCTACAGTGTCAGTTGTTCTCTGGCTGTTCAGTCACATAGTACATAAGGCCAGCAAGAAGATGCTACTGGATTTTGCTTCAGCTACTAAGTGCGCTTACTGTGTAGGTAGTTTACTGACCCACTAGACTATATCCTCACTCCATCCTAGGCACTAGTATAGAAAAGTAGTTGCAATATTGTGTTGTTCTCTATTTTTCTGTACGTAGGAAGAAATAAAAGCTGTGACCACTCACGCTGTGATGGATGCCTTCCACAAGCCAGACAACTGACAATATGTGGCATCTTGTAGTACCGAGCCTAAGGATTAACTGGATTATCATTATTTCCATTTTAGAGGTAGAAAATGTAAATAACAAAGAGTTTGAAGACTTGTTAGAACTTAAATTTAGTTCAAAGAATCTGGAATAGACTTTAGTTCCCAGTCCTCCAATTAATTTTCATGCTGAGGTGATAACGCCTAATACATTCTTACATAAATATGACAATCAGTTTACACATACACTGGCTTTTATACCAATGGAGAAGCCCTTTTTTCTGCATATATTCTTGCTGCTCATCAAGCACTTGGGGATCCTTTTTTCAAGGCTTGTGGTTCTGCCATGTATTCAGATAGAAAGAGACAAAAGACTGAACTCAGTAAAGAGAGACAGGGGATCTCAAATCCCACCAACAGGACTAACAAACCCTCAAAACTTCATGTATATGGGGTTTGCTCAGAAACAGGGGTGTCCTACTGCATCGAGACTTCCATTTACATTGCCTGAGATGTTCATATCCTAAGGAATCCAAACAGGCTATATGGACAGCTTCAATGTCCTACAAACTTTGAAGTGATGATATTTTCATAATACTGCAGTTCACTGTCATGAAAGCAAGGTCAAGCACATATTTTTATAGGAAAAAAATGATTTATTTTGCATGAATTAACCTGCTGTACTTAGGTTGGATCCTTTTTCTCTTAATACCCGATTGTTCTTCCTTTCATTTTCCCTGCTAAGGAATCATTTGACCTGAAAATAAAAAGGAAACGAGGGTGGTTATAAGCAGAATTTGGAGAGTCACTGTCTACCTGAGCTGTACTTTAAATGATATTTCCATATAATTTCTGACTGCTCAGTGACGTAGTGAGGAATCGATCCTGTTCTCTGTTTAAGACAATGGAAATCTCACTCTGTCTTCAGGGTTTACCTCTTGGGGTGAAAAATGAAAGGACATATTCTAGCTGGCACAAGCAATAGCTTCATTCACAGAGAATGTGAAAAATCAATTGACATTTTAACTGCCTGACCTCTGTTACAAACATCTGCAGGGAAAGAAAGCAAATTAGTAAAATGTGTCCTTTTTACTTAGGTTCATTGGAGGTTGCGATGTTAGTTGCATGTGTGTTCAGAGGAAGAAATGAAGCAAACCTTTATTTCTGTCATTACAGTTGAGCTGTATAGGGGATATAAACGGATGTCTACATAATGCCATCTCTGTCTGGTGTGCGTGTACAAAACTTGAAATGGAATTGTATGCAACTATTGCAAGCCCATGTTATTCTACACCCACATTTTGCAAGAGGTGGTGGAGGTGGAGTGATACTGGCCTGATAAAGAGGGCAGTGATTGTTGTTTGCCATTTAGAAACAGGAAAAGAAAGGGATATAACTTGCACAAATAGTCTATGGCTATGTCAGGGGCACGATTAGCTCTTATCAGTGGGTTTCTTCTGGGTCTCATGACAGGAGCCAAAAATGGCGGTGTCGCTCATGTAGGTTAGATGAACTCTGTATGCAATTTATGTCCACTGCATCAGAGCTGGTCAAGGCATTATCCCCTACCTGCATAACAATGGCTTGGTGCCAAGGAAGCTCCCAGCACTGGGGAGCATAATGGGGTGGTGTGCTTTCAGCACCGTGTCAGAAAATCTCTCATGATGTATGTGGCCACAAAAGCATTTGTGACATCCTTTAAGTGACTTCAGTAGGGGCTTACCCGGTGTTAGCAATACTGGGATCATTTTCCAACGCTTTCCTGAGTTTGGCTGGCCAGGCAGTGCAGGTGCCCAGCATCCTATCCTTCCCTCCACTTGCTGTCAGCCACCCTGGTTTCAACACAACACATGTTAGTATAAACGTACACGTTGGCATTAAGATATGACTTGGAGATACTGTTGGTGTAGATAATAAACTCCAAAACTTCATTCTACCCAAGAAATAAATCGATGAACTTAAGCTATGAAGTTCTATACAAACATAGTTCTTATCTGGATTGATGTTGTTTGCACTGGTCAGCCATGCAGCAACATCCAGGTTGACTGGAACCTTGTTTAAATCAGATTTTAATCCTATTTCTTTGCTCCAGTTTCCACCCGCAAGACAGACTTTAAGAGAGGAATGAACAGGGCCTGCGTGGTCCTTGCAATCTGGCTTTGTATTTGCAAAGGGTCTTATTTCTGAACATTTCACAGTTTGATATTTGATGGTGTGATTATTAACAAGACTTGATATTGCACAAAATGGCTGGCACATGGTGGCCAAAGTTTCAACATAAAGGTTCAGTACTGTTTCATATGCAACTACTTGCATGCCTACTTAGCATATATGTTGGTCCTAAGCCTCTGCTGCTGTGGACTGTCTGTAGCCATGAGTTTTAAGGAGTAAGGGAAGAAAGGATATTTCATGTCTATTGCAAATCATAAAAGCACCAAAACAGGTCTTTTGGACGTGTTTATACTTTCTCGTCCAACTCACTTTATCTCTAGTCATAGCACCAAGAAAAAGGGAACTTATTAAATTGGAAAATATTTAACATGCTAATAAGCATAAACAGTCACTGCAACTCCGGAAGGCAGTTGCTCCTTTTTTCACAGTACAAGTATTCACTTGCTTTCACAGTTACCTAATCAGATATGGGAATGCTGGTTGGTTGTGTGCACTTTCACAGCTATGCACCTCTCTGATGAAAAGTTCCCAGTTGTGCTTAGAGAGTCAGGGATTCAGTTTTTCCATTCCTCCAAAAGATACGTACATCATACAGGTGGTCTTCTTTCCAGCTGTCCACAGAACTCTAAAGCAGATGTACCATAATCAATCTTCCACCATTATCACTGAGGCCATCAGGAGGATTAATTGATTTAAAAATTGTGGCTTTCATCCAAGAAAAGCCTGTTTCTGCCCCAAAGTCACCGAAACAGCATTCTTAGTGAAATGATAGAATATGATCCTATAACCCACACAAATTTGGCAACAGTCAAGCTGGAGCCAAACAGATTTTGAGGTTGTGACAGAATTGAACAAGTCTGTTACCATCAGCTTCACCACACGGCTGCTGCCAAGACATAGAAGATTCAAAACTAAGAATACACAGCAGTTTTGCTGAAAGAAAAAAATATTGACAAGTGTTCTGTGAGGTCACTGGCACTTCCCCCCCCCCCCCCCAAAGTTCTTTGCAAAACTAAGAAAGGGACAGCATCTTCTAAAGATCTGCTGACAGCTGGTTAAGGAAAATATATCTACAAAAATTTCTCTAGGTCTTATTTCCACTCTTCTCAGTATTGCTGCAATGAAATGTAGGGGAGAATCAGGCTGCTAATGGGATGCATGGCACTGATACAATCTGAATTTTGGAGAGTGTCCAAATTGCCTTTTTCCTGTGCTCCACCACTTATAGACTGGGGCAAGTGATAGGTTCAGCACGGTCTTCAGCGTGTGCTAATGTGGTAAAAACACAGATTCACAGCCTACAGCAGCAACCCCTTAGCTGTGAGAGGACAAAGAGGGTAAAGATTGCAAACATTGTCACCACAGGCAAGCCTGAGAGGACAAGGAGGAGCCAGATATCTCAGTAGGGTGTCTTCTGAATTAGGTGGGAAATGCTCCTCCAAATGCAGAGGCAAAGCCCTGGATTGAAACCGGGGGAGTGGGCTGTAACTAGCTCAGGAAATGGCCGATTTGCAGTTGGGTTTCATGTTCCAGCGTAACGCAGAATCCTACAAGAGGCACATTGTGAAAGAGGATTTACTTGAGCATTGCAATCATTTATGGTGTATCCATGCCTTCCAGGGATCAATGCCCGGTTACTTATTTTCAAAGAGTCCTCCCAAAACTGTAGAGTGTGGAAAGTATTAAGTAGCACTTATCAGGGTGGAAAGTTACCCTGCAGTTCATATGTGAGGTGATATCCTGAATGTGTCATGTGTCAACAGCCATATAACCTGTGATAAGAACTTTGCTTGCTGGGCTGTCAGCTCCATTTCCTCTGATCTGCTTGCACAAGGAGCATGCATGGGACTTCTGCTCTACAGATCACACTGATTGACACAGTATTGGCAGAAATTTCTCTATTTCCTCTTCAAGACAAAACTGCATTGATTAAAGTTGAAGAATTTGAAAATCCCCACCCCACCCCCACCCTGCCCCTGAAGTTGCTGTATTATCTAAAGGGAATATGAAACAAAAGGCAACAGTAAAAAATACTTATTACTAAAGAGCTTCACTGCAGAACAGATGCCCCCTGTTCACGGTATTGCCTTGTGCGCTCCTAGAGAGGGGAATGATACAGAGAATTTCTCTTTAAAATTTGTCTTCCCTGAAGGTCACTGCCGAATAGCTTCAATTATGAGACATAATGAGCAAGAGTTCCCAGAGGCACTACCAGCTCCGAGTGTCCCAGTTTCTGTGATCCTGGCTTGAGATCTTACACAGATCCCTGGCACACGAGAGGTATTTCTTACCTTCTGCAGTGTCTTTAAAGAACAGCTTGGTACATGTGCATCCAGGAGCCAAAGTGCCTAAAATTACTAGTCACTTCTGACGACTTTGCCAGTATCAATATACACAATCAACCCAAATATTTATATACAATGTTAATTTGGTATATTAGGAATATAATAAGCATAGTTTACTGACATGCTGAATTTAAAAAAGAAAGCCACCTTCAGAGACAGCTGGAACTGAAAACCTTGTAACATTTCGGTGATGTACAGCAATATAAAAGCAAAGCTAAACAGAAAAACTCTGGACTTTCAGTTCTGACAAAAACAACTGGTGATTGAAGTAAGGTACACACATTTCTGAAATTCTTCCAGTTATAAGTAATCGGATTTTAAAGATACTTTTCTTTTCAGATATATGATATTTATCTTGACAGAGTCTTACTCAACAGTTTCATTGTTTCATGCATTTCCCTTTGGTACTTTGAAAAGAAAGCAAGTTTGTTCTTTTCATCTGTAGCTGTTCCCTCAATAGCTGTCATTTATTATGTAGAAAAAAGGATTGTGTTGTATTTCTGTATGCATTTGGCTTTGCATGCAGCTATATTTTTCTTTCAGTAGATGTATCTTGGGGCTTGGGGAATTGTTTTGATGAAAGGGCTGCTTTTTAAGCCAAAATATCTCTCAAAGAGCTTCAGTTCCTGTGAGCTAGATCACAACAACAACAACAACAACAACAAAAACCAAAAAAAGAAAAAAAGAAACCCTTAAGAAACAAAATGTCATCTTAATAATGCTAGCTTTTAGACATCTGTTTTCTAGGGTACAACCTGTAACTAAGTGTATGGGTACTTCTGCAGGTACCTCTTTAGGAGCGCTAGATGCTTCATAGTAAGGGTAACAACAGCCAGTACACTGACAATAGAGGGGCAGTATTAGCTAATTCATTCCTTTAAGAATAGATTTTTTTTGAAGAGCATCTCAAGGACATCAATCCCTGGTTTTATGTAAAAGCTCAGGCCTGACAATAAATGCTCTGGTTGTGACAGGTCTTGTTTTAATGCCTTTCCAACCCAGAGAAATCAAATCTGCTCTGCTTTCCATGAGGCTGCCTGAAATGGAGTTGCATGCCTGATAGTAAAATCTGGTCACTCTCAAGAATCAGACCTTGGGAAGCAGACATGAGCTGTAGGTTTCCTTCTCAGCTACAGCAGCGCATCATCCTGCAACTCCTTAACACACAAATAATCCTTCCAGCAGTGACTAGAGCCCAGGAATCACAACCTGGAAGGGTGTTCAGGCAGGCTACCCAGGGTCTGAGCAGGCTACCAGGTTTTGTGTGTGCTCTTACAGAGTGATGCAGCTGCAAAAGGAGGCATTCACAGTACCCTCCGTTTTCACAAGCTTATTACTGAGTAGTAGTTAGAAGATGCTTTGCAAGTGGAGAGGTGTTTGCTTTCTGCACCTACCAGATATTAAAAGATATCTAAATTGCAG
Organism: Falco peregrinus; assembly: GCF_023634155.1. Lineage (NCBI taxonomy): Eukaryota > Metazoa > Chordata > Aves > Falconiformes > Falconidae > Falco > Falco peregrinus. The sequence continues at coordinate 37,811,043 of NC_073727.1, forward strand.
TCTTTGCTCTCCTCAGACTTTCACTTCACACTTTCAGCAATAATGTGTGGGAGGTACCCACTCTTAGCAGCTCTTTCAAGGGCAGGCTGGATCCTACTACATTCTCTTGAAGACCATTCTTGCATGCTAATCCTTCTTCACGGTTTAAGGAAATACCTCTAGCCTCTTTTTTGCATTTTCTACGTGCTTGCTCAGCACTATTCTGGAGCACTTAAGTCTGTCTCTGCAATGTAGAAGACTTGAGTATTTCACTGTAGGCAATAGATTCTGCTTCAGAAAACAGGTGTTGTCATCAGGTGCTGTCACACCACTTGTAAAACATTTATTGGAATTATCACATTTGGGGGGGTTGGTGGTTGTAGTTTTGGTATGGTGTTGTTTGGGTTTTTTTTTTAATTCTGTCTGTAAATAAATTTATCTGCAAAGATAAGAAAATACTTAATTGCACAGGAAAGCAAAACCCCACATGGTTTCACTTGACAGCTCACTGCTAAGGATTTCTTAATTAGAAGGCTTTGGATTACTTTTCAGTTCCTTAAAACTGGTCATTTCTAATCTATAGAAGTTCCATGGGCCTGACTCCCTCTTCTTTCAGACTCAAGTGATTTTTATAGATGTCAGATAGGATGACCCTCCCCTACAGAGCTCTCTATCAGGAAAATGTGATATTTAGCTCCTCCAAAATTAATTCCTCAACTTACACAAAACTAGCAAGGGATGTTAAAACCAGTGCCTTCTTTGCCAGTAAGGCTCCAACGTAATTTTGAAATAGTGTAACTGTTATGAGTCTGAACAGGATTTTTTTATTTTAATGGTAATGCCAATATGGTGTGATACAATATAGGCTGTACAAAGCAGCTGCACTGTTGCTTTGGAAATAATTATCTTTCCATTAATGCCAATGGTCAAAAAAGTTGACTTATCACGCATCTCAAATTCAAGTGCATTACAGAAACTCTTTTAGAACATCCTGTGCTGACTATTCAGAGAGGGAAAAAGATTTCAGAAAATGGAAAGGGTATAATTGAATACAGAGCAAGTACAGTGTATTAAGACAGGAGACACTGAGGAGTTCTGGGATCTGGGAATTGCATTAAATTACCTTAAATGAGCAGCATGCACTGCATTAACTAACATTATAATAGGATTTAGGGAACGCATGACTTTACTATAGAGGTCTTCGCCAATTAGAACCTCTTTGTGCAAAGAGGAAAATTCTACTTAAAAGGTTATCTGGGAGTTCTAGACAGAAAAATAGTGATACTTGTTATAAACTGCAAAGGAATGCAACAGTTGCAATGCTGAGAGGAGAACAAAATTACTCACTGTGTTACTTATACTGACCAAGACACTTGGGATGTCTTGTGATATCTGTGGCTTCTTGGGATAGACAGACTGATGCATACAGAGTAGCCAGAGGAAGAAACAAGCTTTTCTTTACAGAACATATTTTTTGGTCAGAGATGCATTTCTTTAGAGAGAAATGACATACACAACTAACTCCTGCTGATCCTCAAAAGCACAGTCTAGGCAGGCCGTGAAACGACCCTTGATGGTGAAGAGGCCACACAAACTGGCCAGGGGAGGAGCTGTTTAGGAGTGGGAAAGTCAAGGAGGCTTCAGCTCACCGCTGGGCTCCATGCAGCCATGCTGGTGGCATGGCCCTGCCCTGGCCAGGTGGCAGGGGTGGCCCTGCAGCTGCTCCTGCCCTCTACATCCCCCGGACTTTGGGCAGCCCTGGAGTCCCTGACCATGTTAGAACATGGCTTATTGCTCCCTTGATGGATGGGCTTGAATTTGGTGTTGTCGTACTCAGCTGTTTACAGACCTAGGCTTTAGCTGTCTTTACACAGTCTTGTGTGCACACATGCAATAGATTTGCTTTATCTTCAGTGCTGTTACTCTTAAAGAGAGGAGTATTAATTGCCTGTCAGATTGTTTTTATGACCTTGTCACACAGTGCAACAGACTCCTTTATTTATCTACTATGAAGCACTGAATTATCTTCAAAATGAACTGAGGGAATGATTACAAGATGGGCAATAACCAGATTAAAATCAAACTCCAATAGAGGAGAGCAACTCCAGTTGTCCCTGTGAAATATAACCTTTGAAAACCAAATGGATCTAACGCAGCATTAGGTTGTAAAAAAATATGTTTTTTCATACAAAGTGTGTTTGACTGGTTTTGTTCACTTTATTCTTTGACATTAGGTACTAAATATTGCCAGAAGCAGGATTCTGAAGAGAGAACATCTTTGCATTCTAGTAAGCAAACCTCTTGACCTTATGTGTCTGACCACTTGCTAATCAGAAATGAGCCTTGTCTGTCCTGCATGACAGGACAAAACCAAACAGAAATTTGGTCTACTGTGTCTGGCCCAAATTCCTCACACCCACTGTGCTGGGTATTTGCTGGTTACTACCACCAATGTAGAAATGAATACTTTTCTCTGATCCCTATGACTGTCAGCAAAGTCATTTAGAACTCTGAATGCAAAGGGTGCTAGATAAATACCATATTAAAAATAAAAATAATTAAAAAAAAGAGAGCGAAAGAGATATCATTTCCAATCCAGGTATTATGGAAACCCTGTGGAAATAAATCATTACAATAAATCATTTTCCAGCTGCAGATGTCCTCAGGGAAAACCCTTGACAATCAGTTTCTTGAAAATAGGAGATATTTTTATTATTTTCAGTAGTGTTGAACCAGCATTCAAAAAGAAGGAGAGCATATTTTTAGGTTTTGATATTGACTTGTCCAATTAATTTACTAAATGTATGGCACTTGAACAGACCTGTGATGGATGTACAAATGACTGACTGCCTCACTGCATATTTGTAAAGCAGATGATGTATCACATCATTTCTTTGAGTCATGGAACTGATTTATATGCTCTATGCTACACAGACATTCTCTTTGTCAGTTGGGACCATAAAAACCCCCACAGGCAATTGTCTGCTATTCAGTCTTTGCCATTCACTGAAATTACACATAATTTTAGCCTGTGCATTTGCAAACTGTGCTTTGCCATTTCCATTTGAAAACGCTTTTGTGTTAAACATTTTTTACTCGTCTAAATAAATATTATCCATAATAACCCTATATCAATCCATTACAAACCCATGAAAGTACATACTGCATTTAGATTTAATCCTTGAAACAAAGCTTGTTCCCACCTCACTTGTGTGTTGCTTTCACAGCTGATTCTCACAGCTGCTGAGAAATCTGAGCAACACAGAAATCTAAGATTGCTTTTCATCTTGCTAAAGCTATAGAATCTTCAATAAAATCACATTTGAGTCACTGGTCTTCAGATATACGCACGACCAAATTCCTAAAGTACAGACACCTTTTGGGAGGTACGTAAATCTGTGCTTATGGGTAGAGATATGTATTCAAATGTACTCAATTTCAAATTCCATCAAAACCCCATTAGTGACACATTTATATCAATAGCTAAAAGAGCTTTAGTGCAGTCAGCTAGAAACAACTATTTAGGAAATAGCTGTAAGCTATGCTGGTGAAAATAAGTTTTCCATTTGAGACTGTCAACTTGCAGGATTAAGCTACAACTTCAACTTGTGATGATACAGAAAATACAGACCTTCTGCAGCCAGAAGTTGCTGAATGGAGAGAAGTACAAAATATCTTCTTTACTGTTCTAATTGCTCATATTGAACCGCTTGCTTCTCTAAAATTCTCTTTCATTTTCGGACAGTGCTATAATACATTTCTGGAGCAGAATATGATGACTGGGTTTACTTGTATATAAAAAATAGTCAAAGAAGCTACGGAGTTTCAGTAGTTGTGGATTTTCAAGTTAAGTTACATGTAGTATACAAATATTTCCTTTGCTGGTTTTAACATATTTTTCCTTTGAATTATGCTGGAAGTATCCTTGTTAATACAACATGGAGCATTGAAAACAGGGTTGTCTGACAGATTCTCTCTATATACGTCACTCTTATGAGTACAAGGTATGGCTCCCAAACTCAGTGGGATAAGCCCCCATCCTCCAGTCTGAGAGGATGTAGCAAAATATACTCTGAAAGCTGGAGTAACAAAGTGTAAAGGCAAGAACATCCTACACATGAATACACTAAACTCCAGCTGTAAATAAATTTGACTCCTCTGTTTTGACAGACAGTTCTAGATCCCTGTAACTCTTACGTTTAAAGTCTGCTTATAATATTCAGTCTTTTATACCATAGAAAATTTTCTCATTGTATCTGTGCTATATGTTAGCTTTAATGGAAACCTTTAAACTGTTTTTCATTTTTACCTTCCAGACATATTCCTACTATTTCACAGTTGCAATGGAGCAAACAAGTAAAGAACCATAATTTTTCTCGAATGAGTTTAAGAATATGATTATTTTCCTGTTGGCAGCTTTTCCTGGTTGCAAGAAGGGACAAAAGGGAAATGAAAACTCACTGAGATGATCTTCAGAAGTGTTTCCCAAATCACTGCAGGGGGAGATTCCAGCATGCGCCAAGACGACACAGTTTCTTGCACCAAATGTCAGCCTGAGCTGTAGGCTCATGGGACCACTGGCCTCTTTGTCCTTTGCTCTTTAGCAATCTCTTACCAAAGGATCCTACTTACCAGGGCCTCTACCAGCCACCTCAAAGTGGATCTCATTATATAGATTAAGGGAAAGAATATAGCTTGGCCTTTGAGGCCTTTCCCAGGCATTTGTTGCCCTGGTATTGCTGATCTGTCCTCACCCACACTATGTATATTTATTTTGCATCCTTTCCCATGTGCCTCCCTATGGGGCAGAAGTAAATTCAGTGAATGGAGGGCTCACCAAATGGGTACTGTCTGCATTGCTGGGTGTGGGATTGACCTTCTGAGCTAACCCTGAGCTGAGGTCTTCAGTGAGCTACCCTCCGTGGCACCCAGGGCTGCTTTCTAGAGTAATCACAGTTAATTTATGGCTCTGCAGTGTGTACTGAGTAGTTCTAATTATTCCACCAAATTACTGTGTTTCTGTCTTTATCCAGTGTAATCTGCCATCAGGTTGTTAATTTGCCTAGGTTTATTAAAGCCTCTACAGTCCTCTCCAGATTTGATTTCACTGAACAATTCTGTAATGTGAACTTCCCTTTTTCACCTACTTTTGTTTTCCAAATCATGTTTTATTGCAGCACTTTTCACATATATTGGTTCTAGGATCAATTGTCCCATACTGGGGTTTCTGGATTTCAGTTATTTCTATTATGTATGTGCATATGTTTGTGTATTAACTAGCACTTATCAGGATGTAAGTCACATGGTGTCTCATTGCCATGCGGATCATTAAATGTAGGAGGGCTTTTTATCCAAAATGTGTGAGAAAACCATCTTTCCCTAAAAAGCCCAACCAGGTCTGTCACCAAACCCTTTCTTTACAGAGAGCTAGTCAGATATTTCTTTTTCTCATCTCCACATTTTCCTAGTCCATTAAAAGGCACGTATTTTTATGATGCCCCTTTACACAAGGTGTTTCACCTGAAACATATTCTTACCCCATTTCAAATGCAGGTTTCTAGAAGCTGTAGGTTATTTATAGGAGAGTCATAAGTAGAACTGTCTCAAATAATTGCCAACCTTTAGCTTGGGTATATTTTTTTCAGTATTCCTCATCTCTGAAGTAAGACTTGAAATATGGTAAAGTGAAATCTGACTGAAATCAAGAGCTCTCCTATAGACAGAAGCTTTGAATTGTTTTTAATAGTATAATAAATTCCTTCTGTTGTTCTAACAGTGTGATCCAAGAGTGTCTTTGAGAGTAACTTCTAACGAGATGCAAAGGAGTTGTCCAAAATGGTGGCAGCATTAAATTCCCTGCAGCTCTAAGCAAGACTTTCCTGATGCTCTTTCACAAAAGACAACAGGCATGGATGTACCATGGCAGGTGGAGGAAGATGGGCAGCTCCCTCAGCAGCCTCTCTCTCTTTTCTACTGCCAGCGCCACAGAAGTGGCAAGAGAGGGTGAAGAGACCAAAACCCTTTGCCAGACCCACCATATTGCACCTGATGTGGGGATAAATCCCTCCTGGGGCTGATGGGCTCAGCACTCTGTTCAGCACCCCGAGCCCCCAGTCACACAGTGGCGGCTGCACTGGACACACAGAGATGCTCCCAGCAACATGAACTCACATTGCTCAAATGGAGTAAACACGTTAGTTTGCTTTTCCCCTCTCATCCCTTAGCTAGGGGCAGCACATTTCTGTTTGGTTTTTTTTTTTTTTTATCTTTGGAAAAAAAAGACAGCTCCAAATATTCATGGATTCAGTCTACTAAATGGATGTGTCTGTGGTGCTTCAGGACAAATGCCAGCTAATAGATAGGATAGCAGGAGCTTTTTTAGACAAAGAGGAAAGAACAGAACAAGCCTTAAACCTAGCTGTTGGCTCTGTTTGAGAAAAAAAGAAGATATTTTGAGCTCACCAACAAGGTCTGTTATCTTTTGCTTATTTAAAGAAAGATCTGAAACAAGGGCATAACAATACAGTGTAAGCAGCATATACAGATCATGCAGATTGTGTATATGAGTATGATTTACCCCTAACAACCCAGTTTGGTAAGTACGATTCACCCCTAACAACCCACTTTGGTAAACCCTCCCTTGAGAGATATAAATCAGATCAAAATTTCACCATGTTCCCGTCTCCCTATTTAGTAGACTGCTAAGCAGGTCTAAAAGGTGGTTTGCCCTCTCTTTCAAAACCAGCTTATTTACATGGGGTGTTCATCGTACAGCACGTCAATTTATTTTGAAAGGAAATTTACCCTCCTCATCAAGCCAGTGAGCTTTATGCAACATGAAGTATATAGATAGACATGGAAAAGTGACGAATAGTTATTGTAAATCATTACCCTGGCAGTGGTCCAAAGCCCTTAGGGCTTCAGCTCTTACACTGGTACAGCAGATATAGGCTTCGATATAACTAATCTACATTGGTTGCAAAAAACAGTAATGTAACTATGTAAGTCAGTCATGTGAAAATTAGCGTGGTTTTCTGGCAATGCTTGAAAATTATCTAGTCCACCACATACAATGCGAAAAAACATAAAAATACAGAGATAATACACTAGCATACAAACAATAGAGGAGACTTAGTAGAGGTTACATCAGTAATCATTTATAAACTCTAACAGACACATGCCTTAATAGAAAAGCCTGGGGAGGTGGAAATGGAAGCGTATCATAAGAAAAAAATCTCATTATTTTAAATACTTTCAGTTTCAATATAATCTTATTTATGTTAAGTCAATTTTTTAAGATTCCACTACATAATTACCATCACAGTAAACAAGCAATAATGATCTTTTTCTCTGGTTTTGTGTTGGGAATAAGAATAGGAATACAGACACGTGCTCCCTTGGGTGTTGTGGTTTAACCAGGCTGGTTTTTATAAGGCCTTTTTCAAACTGATCAGAATAGCCTGAAATGTGTCAGAGAAAGCTTGTTGCCTAGAATAAACCTTTAATAGTATTTCACAGCTGATTTCTTTTTGAATTAATTTGCCCTTGATCAAAAAGACAGGGTCAGTAGGACCTGTGTATGTGTTGAAAAGCAGAGAAGGAAGAGTAATGGGGAAAAAGAGACAAGAATTAGCCAGGAGAGACAACTGGTGCACTCCAAGCTCCCTGCTGATTTAACAGAGACTACATTCTCTTCTCCTTGAAATATGGACTGTCTCTGTTCAAGTTCATTGGTTTAAAGTGAAGGGAGTTATTTCACATTTATGCAGCTTGTGCCGTTTGTAACCCCTGAACAGAATCTCACCCACAACTCTCTTTAAACTTGGAAAAGGTCAGACACAGAGCTCCTTCAGCCTTTATTATTAAAAGCTTCCTGCCTGACTTTACTGTAGAGAAAGAGGCAGTGACCTTACATTTAATCACATCAAAGACTCTGTGCTTTAACTTACTTAAAAGACTCCTTATGCAGGGTAGCTTTATCCAAGGAGTCTTTCGCCAGACGACATTTTTAAAGCAGCGTGCAAAATATCCCTTTTGCTGCAGACTCCAGCTGCTAAGCAAGCAGCCTCTCTGCTGCCTGCAGTAAGGAGACTGAGAGAAGTCTGGGGGAATCTGCATTCAGCCAAATCTATCCCATATGCACGTAAAACCTAATGGAAATCAGTCGTGAGGCCCTACAGCTGCACAGGAGTACATGTGATTTACAGCAAGGCAAAGGATTTGCAGAATCTTCCGTCTTCGGTGCTTTCATTTTTTAATGTTTCAGCCTGAGCAGAGTTAATCTTCTTAATGAAGTAAAATGGAAGAGTAATTAGCTCCTCTGCTTGCGCATATGTTTCACCAGTGCTGGATTTCTGAAGTGCACAGGACAAACCTTCTGTTTGAATTTCCCTATTTAAAAATGCAGCAGATGTAGCGTGAAAAAAAGTTTCTGCTGTGAGCTGTGTGCTAAGGCTCTGATAAATGCCTTGTCACATTTGCTCTGCTTTGTACTTGGAAAGATTCTTATTTGTTTGCTTTTATGTTTCTACACCTGTCTCCTTTTCTTGTGCACAGTTTCCAGGCAGGGATGGTTCTGTCAGGGATGATGGGCTCTGAGCAAAACTTTCTGTTCTGTCTTTGGCTTTTCTCTATGGGGATTAGGTGGAGCTGAATGATGAATGAAAGGTCCAAGGTCTGCCTCAGAAAAGCCCCTTCTTGACCATTTTCATCTCAGCCTTTACGGTTTTGCCACCTTCAGATCTGTATGCAACTGGCCAGCACTACGTGCAGAACGATGCTGTCATTTACAGCATACCGGCACGACTCAAGGCAAACCAGAGTTTCCCTCCTGCTTAAAGGACCCACTGAATCATTCACCTCCTGCCTGGGAAAACTCCCCGAGCCAAATACTTGTTCCTAAAGAGAAAGCTAGATATGGCTTGGGACAGGGTGGGGGAAGAAGGGTGGTCTTGTAATTGTGGGGCAGAAGGGAAAAAATTAACAAGTCCTGATCCTTTTCATTATCTTGGAAGGATAATGCCACCTCTCCACAGCTCAATTTCTGTAAAACAGGGTAAAATACTACCTAGTGTTATACTAATCTGTTCAAATATTGTGTGACTACATGACAGCACTTCAGTGAAACACCCTCTGCTTCTCCTGCTGCCTGTGAGTATCAAAGTTCAAGGTAGAAAGCAGAGCCCAGATGTGCACAGCAGCCTGGATCAGCAGAGCTTTCGGAGAGTGCCCTCTCTCTGAGGGAAGCACAATCTCCTAAGTACAGACCCGTTATCAATGTGAAACATGTAAACAAAGTTTAGGGGAGGAAAGACCGGCTTACTTTGCTGCTTCTCTGGCTCTCCCAGGAGCAGGACTCGGCCTCCTGGGGAGCGATCCCTCGCTGGAAAGGATGGTCGCTCAGGCAGGTCTGGCACAGCGGAGGCTCGAGCTCCGAATCCCCTGGAGGTAAATGCATCACAGTGGACCCTGGGTATTTGAGGCTGGCATGTGGGTGCTTTTCAACGCTGACCATGGGGCTCTTAATCCACCTTCGTACCTGCCAAAACAAAAAGAGGTGATGGACTCTCTTCGCTCTATGGCAGCAGCTGGGATGGCGCAGCAGGGTTTCTGCTGTGGATAAAGGCACAGACTGGAGGAAAAAATCAGATACCATCTACAGTCAGGATCAGTTTTCTGTAGGAGAAAGTACTAAGCCATGTCAGGGTGCATGCGTGAACACACACCGTAGCCAGGCTCTGTATGTTGGGAATCATTTGCTGCTTTGTGCAAGTCTGCCATAAGTTTACCTACAATACAAAGTTTTCAGGCTTTATAAAGATATTAAAATATATGGTAGACTTCTAAGAAGAGAAAGATAACTACCCAAAGCAAGTACGTCCAGCCTAGAGAACTCGATTCCCCCTGTGGAGAGAAAGCAGACTGTTTTTGCAGGTATATAGCAGAAATACTGTAAGCTTTCTGCCGTCCTTTTTCAACAGCAGTATCTTTGGTTTCATCTCTGACTTCACATACTATCTCAGCCTTTTCTGTGCCTCTTGTCACTACCTTCAGGAGTCAGTTTCTCATGTTGACCTGACCCAGATTTTGACCCCGACTCCTCTAACCTGCCTCCCCCTGCCTTCTCCTTGTCTCTGCAGCTCCCCAGCTAGGACCCAGTGCACTACAGCAGGAGGGATGGTATTTACAAACATAATTTGCTGCACTCGCAGGGCACGATGTCAGCCTTGTGCGCTTTGTTTGCTCTTCCTTTCACTTCTGTGACTGTCTCTTTACTGCCATGTGAGTCAAAAGTATTGGATTTTCTAACAAGATAAGTGAGGAGTCAGAGACTTTTCTGAGCTCTTTCTCCAAGTCATTTTGTACTGTGAAAGCAAAGAGACCACTATATAAGCTGTGCTATATTTGCACTCACTCTGATCAAAACTCTCTCATTTGAATGTGAAGGATAGATAGGGGTGTATCGGCATACGTTTTACCAGCCCAGAGGGGGAAGGCTGAGACAGCCAGAGCTGACAGCCCCACCAGCCTCCTATTGACAGGAGGCAACTCTTTGCTCTGTGAGCTGCACCTCTGGTCCACTCAGGGGAGTGGGGCAGGGCTGCAGGGTTTACTCTGGGGCATACAGTGCTTGTGTCCCCAGCGGAAGCCAGAAAAAGAACTTGGCCTCAGCACTGCCATGCTTCATTAGGAGATGATATTTGCCATTACAGGATGCTTTACATCAGGAAAATAAACATTTTGTGTTACGTTAGTCATGGGCATGATGCCAAGTGTTTGATTAACAGTGGAAGTCTATATCACAGCAACTGGTTGCCAGGAACACGTATGATAAACAAACAGAATGAAACATATCTAACCAGCCTTCTGATGGTGACTCTTCTGTGAGTGGAACATCTGCAATTGCCCTCCTGTGCTGACCTGCTGAAAATCTCAAGGTTAGGAAAACCTCTCTTTCCTCTCTATGGAAACCAAGCAAACAGATGTCCTTCTGTGGGCAAATGAGCCACTTCCCACTGCATTCCCCATTTGCATTTTTCAGCAACGTCAGTTTGTGTGGATGATATCAGCTCCTATTTCCATGCTCTGGAGCATCTCTACAATGTCAGCCCCACCCCACTTTTGCTCACTATAGGGTCTGGATGCCATAGCTGACAGGTGCCATGTCTGCATGCTTTTGTAACAGATTTTGCAGAACTGAAACCCAAGTGCTTAAAGTTCTGTTGGAATAATTTTTCCAGGACGTTAAAACTAATGTATATGTATGTTTTTTATTGAACTTCTCTGTTTTTATAATTCCTAAAGTCCCTACTAGTGCAGAGAGATTGTTGGCTCACCATTTTCCTGATCCAGACTTTTTTAGCTTCAGGTTTGTGGGTTGTAGGGGGAGGGGTTATTTTTTTTCAGATTTCATTTCAATAAACATATTTTGAAACCGATCTTTTGACCCTGGCAGATTTTAAACACATTCATTTTTGCCAAGCATAATTGATTCTATGATTGTTAAGCACATCATTAAATATATTACTCTCCCCAAGTAAATTCATGGTTGTGTGTCTTGATCAAATTCCAGAACTTGGTATGTTGAAAAGAATAATTATATTCCTGGTCAAAAAACCACGCTTGATTTTCCAGTATAGTTTTATTATGGAAAGCATACAATGTATGTAATGTGATTCTGAGAGGACTAAATGACTGTTCATTTTGTCCTTTTTAAGTCAGACCTGGTGATCGGTTTTCTGACCATGTTCTGCCTTTCTTCCTTGACATCCTGCAGCTTCAATTATATCATTATGGGTGCACACAGTGTGCCAAAGTGTGCATGAAAGAAGAACCAAACTGACAGTAGCAATGGGCCTGGGCTGCAATAAGCTGCAGGCTCATTTTTTCTTAAAAATTCCAGGGGGACAGCCCAGTCGTCTGCTTAAGACTGTTCAATTGCATACTGTATCAACTCAGGCAGGAATTCAAATGCAAGTCTGGGTTTGAGGTCTCATTAAGACCCAATGATGTTTGGTTTTATGATTTCAAATTCAGGACATTTGCAGCAACACCATTAATCAATAATTTCTGTTGTAGCTTCACTTGTATCACTGTCTTGTGTTTCCGTTTACAGATCTCTAGCCTGCCTGTGTATTAAGAAACGTTCAAGATGTGACCTCAGTACTCCTGATACAGCAAAATCTGCCTGTATCAAATGGTCTTGTAGCTGTACCTTTTAATGGCAATGAAATATGCATTTGGCAGCATAATGATCATAAATTATAGAACACCCACAGTGTGAATGGTAACGTGAAAGAAAGTAACAGGGCGTGCATTTTATGAAGCTGCACACAACCGAGTGTAGGTGGCATCTTCCGGCTCTGGCATCAGAAAGTGGTCCCTGAGTTCAGGGTGAATCCTAAACAATTTTTCTTACTATTTTTTATTCCAGGCTGACTCCTGGTTTTAACTCAGGTACACATGTTTTTCTCTGAACAACATTTTGCTACTTAAAAATGTTGGATTAAACTGATTTTTTCATGTGATGGATCTGTATTATTGACACATTACAGCCTGTACTGAGAGATGAAAAAGAAGTATGATTGCAAACAATGATCTGGTCATATTGTTGTTCTGTTTAATGCAACAGGGTTTTTGGGAAACTAAGGTGGGAAAACTTCAGAGGCATCCAGCTTTGACATTGAATGGACTAGCAGGATTTAATTTTTTAATTGGTTGGAACCAGTTCAAATAGGTTAGCACACCCACAGTGCAAATGCACTGACAGAGAAAAGTTTTAAAACAGTTCTAGTTTTCCTTTATTGGATCAGGTAAAGTTCATGTTCGTGTATGTCCAGCCATGCCTGCTCAGTTCAGGATGCTGTGCTGACTCAGCAAAACACACATAATATTTCAATAAACTGAGTCACTCTGAAAAGTAATATATAATCTACAAACGTCAATAGAAACCCAAGACCTGCATAGCTAAGCCCAGGGAAGTTGTTTTTCTTCTTTCTGAAGTCTTCGCCTCTGACCAAGGCGCTTGCACCACCTGCCTGCGCGCCCAGACCTGCCCAGCAGCTGCTCCAGGGGAGCTGAGCCTGGGCTGCTGCTTCACTGGGTGCCAACGCGCTACGCTGAGAGCTGCCGTGTTTGTTATTTTTAGAATTTGCCTACATGGATGTGTTAATGTCCGCTGGCCCAAGGACAAATTAGATAAATACACAGTCAAGCCTTGTGTGGATGGCTTGGTTCAGAATGAAGATGGGCTTAATTCATTCTGTACCCACTAGCTTAATTTATCTAAGTTAAAATTTCAGGTTTCATTCTGAATTGAAAGGCCCATGAGGACTTTAACAACATTCAATTAATCTCCTCTAATTTCACGTCTTCAGCTAATTCAGACTAATGTCCCTCAGTATCCCTCTGCAGACAAAGCCTGTTTGCCATTTGAAATTCATAGATAACGCAGAGTAACATGAACAGAAAAGTGTAGTAACTGTTACCAATACTCTGAGTGGGAAATGAAATGATTCACTACTGACTTTTAACATGTATCCCTATCCAAAAGCATTGAAAATACTGATTTGAAACTGGAAGTATGAATTGGCAGCACCTTTGTAGCAGCAAGGCCGAGAGCAGACTTCTGAAGGAAAACAACTTTCCTGGGCTTAGCTATGCAGGTCTCGGGTTTCTATTGATGTTTGTAGATTATATATTACTTTTCAGAATGACTCAGTTAAATTTATTAAAATGTTATATATATATTATTATTAGTCATTGAATTGTAGGTCTACTCTATAGGTTTTTGTCTGGCTTTAACCTTAATAGATGTCAAATTTTTTTGCATATTTAATATTTACATTTACACTAGACAAGTGCTTTAGGTCTGTTTGACTTGAGCTATCTTAAATGTCACTAAAGATTTCAAAGTGCAAAGCTTCATTTCTTTTGAATTCACTTCCACTAAAAAACCTCCCACATTGAATTGCACAGAAAAAGAAAAACAGTTTTGAAGAAATGTCTCATAGTTTCTTCCCTGACTGACAAAAACAAATTAACAAGGAACACATAATAGTTTGTCACTTAGGACATTGTGTGATGCTCAAATACCATGATGCTAGGTGCATAATTCTTCATGGCAATGTTAGAAGTATTTGATTATTCAAATACATTATCTTTTTATTCTTACCATGATATCCATCTACCAGTAAACTAGAGCTTGGTCCTCGCTGCAGGAAGCAATTCTATTCTGAACTGTTTCTGAAGATTTCCGTATTTTCATTTCCAAAGGAAGGTTTTTTAAAGCCCCCAGACAACTTCATCTACCATTACAGAGTACAAGCAGCTGACTCGTTAAGTGTGTCTCAAATAATCTGGACAGATTATAATTGAGCAGAACAGAAAGAGCTCCCTGTTTCTTTTGCCCCATCACGACTATAGTTTCTTTATGCCTTTTTCTCATCAACAACTCTGCTAGAAACTGCTTCTGCTACATGCCTGTTGTGGAGTGCCCAACAGTTTCTGCTTAAGCTATACCTGCATTTATGAGATTCACTGTTCCCACACGAGTTCTTTCAGGGTACAACCTCTCAGGCTGTGCTGATGGACATGGGTCTGCTATGCTGGTCGTGTGAGCTGAGCAGCTTCCAGTCAGCCACAGTGCAGTAGCTGTGTGTCAGCATCCCATCACGCTCAGGGCTAGTGTCTCTTGCCATTTTCTAAGGCTGAGCAAGAGATCATCTGTGCCCATCCATGCAGACAGGCTTGAGATTTGTCAAATATTACCTTACTACTATTAGCTAGAAGTTGGTTCAAAAAGTTTCAGGGAACCCTTGCCTTGCTTGTTTGGAAAGAAAAAAAATCAAAGCAAGCAAAAGATAGTTGCCCAAAATTATCCGTGAAACATCACTGTCTTTAATGTATCTACTAACCTGAATAATTTCTGAAAAGAAAGAGTTTTGAAGATGTCAAAGCAACCCATTTCAACTTTTCAAAATACAAAAGTGTCACATTTTCAAGTGGAACGGCATTTTAATTTTTTTAGCCTTGAAATAGAGCAATTTGTTTGGACCAAATGCAATCACCTTCACGCTCACAGACCTTCATGGCTGGGAATAAGCTTAAGCATATCCCTCCACCCTGTCACATTTTAAGATTTTTTTGTACTTTTGGTTTTGTTGAACTACCAAAGGATCTTTGCAGCTAGTCAAAGTTGTTTGATATTTCTTGTATTTCTTGCAATGACCACAAAAAAAATTGAGAAAATTTTCTCCATTCTTTCAAGATAAGTGAGTTCAAAGGAGTGTTGTACGCTACTCTAGTATGTAGCTATCTGTCACTAATGCTAAACTGAATTGAAATGTGACTGTTCTTAAAGAATAACTTTAAATACCCTTTTCCCAAGTATGACCTATAATATTATTGAAAAAGGTGTGCAAGTATTTTTTTTTAAAAAAAGGTCTTTATTTTCTGACTCTTGTTTGCTTTAGTTTCTTTGTTTGCTCAACTTTCCACAAACATGATATCCAACAGTGATAATCACTCAGACTAGAAAATTGCCAGATGTGATTAAATGAGATTTGCCAAGTTCCAGGGTTTTTTTCCACTCCTGGCTTTTCCTCTTATGTAATAGCAAACAGATACACTTTTAATTTCATATGGCTCAGTTGTCAATGGCATCAGTCAGCTCAGCACATTTTATACTTTAATCAGGTATTCATAAACCAGTCCCCATCACTGTAATCATGAGCAGTATTTTCCCTGAGACGAACACCAGCATGTTTTCTGGGGCCGCAACAGATGCAGATGTGGCTTTTACTGGAGGAAAGTAGGTGCTGATGGCACCAGCTGCCATCCTAGGGTGTCCTCTCTGGCTTTGAAAGCCCGGTGCTTCTCATGACACTGACAAGGTTGTTTGCTGGCTTCCCAGCTGAAGGCTTGACTCTCAAGAGTGCTGAATACACTGGGAAGGAAAAAGCACCTTCTGCAGCAACCTAACATCTCTCAGGATTAGGCCCTTTGTGGATGTGAGAGTCACTTTACTGCACAAAGTCCTCTTGCAGACTACTGATTTCAGTAGGATTTAGCAATACGGCATGAAGATACATATTCTGGAGCAGTAAATAATAATGTGAAAGAAGGAGGGTGTAAGTTCGTAGACAAATTTGATAGGCCATTAGTTATCTAAAATTGCAAACAATTGCTGAGGACTGAGGGTAAACTGAATGCTGGAATTGCTTAAGGGAAACTGTGGAAATCTGCCTGGAAGACCAGTATTATCAGCCAGTCCTCACTGAAACATCACACCCATCAGCACAAGAGCATCAAATTTAATCTGACGGCCTGTGCAACCATATGCTCTGTATGGCACTGTTTTCTTCCTCTGAAACTCTGGACAGGCTTTTTTCCTGGTTTTGTGGGGGACTGGAATAAACCACTCTATGTGCTACAACTCTCCTGTACTTAAAATTTTCATCTTCATGAATGTTCCTGTTTGCATCAGTTAGTGGGTTTTTATGGCTGTCAGTCAGCTCCTATTTACTCGACATGTTGCATTGCAAAGTCTCTGGATATTCATTTCCCTACCAGACAGTATCAAATGCCTTGACTGTGATCTAGGTCAGTGCATGTGCATGTGTTTTAGTTCTGCCTCCCAGTGATATCGAATGTGCTTTTCTCCTTCTCAGATTGCAGTTCATCTGATCCCTTCTTTCCCTTTCCTGGCGTTATCTAATTGCACCTCGGACCAGGATTTGAATTTTCATCCATTATGTAAACCCTAGGTGCACAAGGAGCTCTTGGAATCATCTCCCCTGCAGCCTTGAGGGCGACTGTCAGGAAACCTATTTAAATTACAATTAGGGAGATTATGGAATGAAAAACTCAATTGTTCAAATTGTATACAGTCATCTACTTAAATGGAAAGTGGTAAATGAGAGGCAGGCTGGTTAATGCAGGGACTGAGACACATCACTACTCTCTAGCTGGCTTCAACATTTAATTTGTCATGTCCCATGGGAAATGCAACACAGCAAAAGGATCAGTTTGTCAAATGACCTCAAGCTATTTTTTCCCCTCTAGAGCCCTGAGACACATCATTTTGTTGATTAATAGTCACATTTTATTTTAAAAAGGAAAGTGAAGGGCAACTCACTGCATAGTCATCATTTGCTGCTTTCTCTGCAAGCTGAGAAGCTGCTCGCTAAAAAGCTGGCTGAGGCCGAATAACAGAGCGCATTTTTTCCACCCACGTATGGATGAACACGGCCTGGATTCATGGAGAGTTCAGCCCTCCAAGTGTGCCAGGAGAAAGGCTGCCTGCATGTGATGTAGATTTGGGAAAGGGCAAATTTGCCACAGCTCAGGGTGGACGGGTGCAGGGAAGGACGATGTTCTTTACAGGAACCCCAGCACACTTCGCTCATGGGCACTGGGTATTGCAAGACAGGGGAATGCAACTCTGGCTGCAACAGGACGCCTGCAAGCCCTAGGGAAAACTGTGCCAGTTCTCTAGGGTCCAGTTTCCTCTCTCATCCTTCTCTTCCTTTGCTGTTTCATCATATATTCTTTAGCAAATCTTTGTGAAGAGCCCCACCTTTGTGGCTGCTTGTAGATGTGACAAATAAGTATCACAAACAAGAGCACATTAAGGTATATGTGATGGTCTTGATGCCTTTCATGATCTTCCTGGCATCCCACTAATTGCTAGAACCATAAGGGCTGGATTAGAGGATTGATCTATCCTAGTTCTGGGGTTTTTTTATTTGGAATGTGTAATAATTTTCTATCATCTCCATCTGCCTCCAGCTAGATGAATTTATGCTGTACAGCCATCAGGCAAACTGGTCTGGTGTAAATGTCCATCACTCCACCAAGCTCAACACATAGTTCCCCTTCAGCTCATGTCTCTAGGTTTCCTTCCATGGAAACCAGTGCACAAGGAGGACAACACAGCTGTCCCAGCATGACAGGGGCTGGGGCATGTACCCGAGTCTGAGGGCTGAGAAGTGTTTGTGGGTTGCCCAGACCCAGGTACACTCCTGGTTCATGCTGAGAATTTGACCTGTTCTGTGCTACATCTCTGCTCAAGTTTGTCAATCAAATGTATCTAAGAGGTAGCATAGTAAATATTTCTGTATTTGTTGTTGTCATCAGTTGCAGTGGTAACACTTGAAGTAAATAAAGCAGATCTTTATGATCTTAAGTGTGAATGGCATGTCTCCAGGACACAACAGCAAGTCAGTAAATGCAAGATTCTGAAAAATAATATCTCAGCATGTGACTGCAGTCGGGCACCAATCCCAAAAGATGATGGGTACCAAAATTACTTGAGAAATTTGGAATCCTCTAAGAACAGGTTTAAATATTCCTCGTGAACAGTTGCATCCATGTAAAGCAGCAGAAATGCCAATAACGAGTGTTAACGAGCACACAGACAATCAGCCTGCCTGATCTGCCTGTTCCAGTCAATGGGAAAGCTTTTGCCCACTCCAGTGATGCAGGAGAAAGTCTGTAAAACCCGTATCTCACACTGATAGCTAAATTAGCTTTTGCTGGGCCCCCATATTAACTGGCTGTTTTGTTTGAAGTGCAGCACAAAAAAACCCTAAACAACTACGGCACCACTTGGGGTTTTCCTCTCTTCCTTCCTCCTATGTTGTCCTTGAAAACAATTGTTAGTTTCATGGGATTCTTTTCTCTGTGAAAAAATAAATAACTGATGTGTTGGAATCAGGTAAGAGCTCTTGGATCAATTGTAAGCACTGATGGCACTTGTTTCTACAGGAGATGAGACAATAGATTCATTGTCCACGCTGCTGTATAAACACCCTCTCTCTGTGTATTATGTCTAAGAGGAAAACAAAACAAAAAGGGGTTTATTGTGTATGTGCAAGTCTAATCTTTCCAGGCTACCAAGTTAAAAATGCTTTTCATCTAGATCAAATAAAAACAACATGAACAATGCAACCCAAATCCTATCTAAATAGTCCAAGGCTGCTCATTTGTACCTTCTCTTCTCTATTCTCTATTTTATGTGAGCAAACCTAATTGCCAGTAAACCCAGGCAACGTTTATTTTAACTCCTGCACTGATAAACACCGCATCCCACACCTATTAGTCAAAGCCTCAAAGCGGTCTGCAGGGTTCTGTGAGTGTCTGAGACAGACAAAGGAGCCAGGGAATGCATGTTTGGATGTGGATGGGCTGCAAAGGTAGCTGAATGAAAAAAGCCCATGCGAAACACAGATATCTCACAGTACTTGTTCTCCCTTCCAGTTGTCTGATGCAATAGTTATTTTGCACCCTTCAGTGCTCTGGGCTGAAATATCACAGCATTATAAAGCTTAACTGCAGTACAAGAATAATGGCTGCAGTGGCAGAACACAATGGGTGACTGGGTGCAGCACCAAGTCCCGTTCAGTAGTCATCCTCGGCTATCCTGTCAAGTGTTTCATACTGTTCATAGTGAAACACACATTGTATGGCCTGAAATTAATAACTTTCCTATTCCTAATTTAAGCCTGATACTGCACTTCACTAATCTCCTTTTGATTTGCCAGGTGACCCTTGTAATTTGTTACATAATACTGCATACCATTGTGATCTTTTATCAATCTTTAAGGCAGCCGGGACCATTAGATGAGCTGATTTAGGGTGCCCAGTCCTCTGGCCCTGCAAGGTAGACATGCCAAAACATTCACAGGGCTGTGAGACAGACCATACACCTCAGGAAGCTGCAATGTTCCTGGAGCAGCTGCAGGTGAGAGATGACAGTGTTTTTTCAGAGATCAGCTCCTTTGCAAGGCAAGGCTGGGGTGGGACCTGGCAACAGGGACTTCGGCAGCTCAAGGGGGCTCACCTGTAGTGTGACGTGGCAGTGCCATGGGGGAGGCTGGCACAGCCCCAGGCAGGAGCACCACTTGAGCACTCAGGAGCTCTGGGATGGTCCTCTCATCTAGCAGACCTCTGGGTAACACAGACAAGAGAAACACCTTTGTTCTTCCATTCCTGAGCCAAAGGAGACGTGTTTGCTCAAAGGTACATCTTTCAGCAAGATACCCACCGTTTCTCTTCCTAGGTTTTTCTAGTGGCCAATTTGCCTTTGCTGTTGATTTGCTAAGAATACCGTTTGAGGAGAAAAAGAAAGTCCTGACACTCAAATTAACCATTTTTAAATGGCATCCCAGCTGAGATGCTGTGCATAGCAGTGTGTGAAGCACCTGTCACATTTCAGTCAGGATTTAAAAGATCATTTTATTCTGAGCCACAGAAGAATTTATGTCTTAGAACATCATTTTCACTGGGGATTTAAGATAAGAAGGTTTTATAATTCAAGTGTTTTGACCAATTAATACAGTGCCAAATGTGACCAATTCTTTTAAGATCTTTCATTAAATTTTTGTGTTAATTTTTCCCAGCAAGAATGGTAAAAATGAACTTATGGGGAGCAGCACTATTTGATACATACCCTGTCACTATAGGAAAACATATGGTCCGGAATAATTTGAAAAGAAAACGTATGTCTTCCTCTAGCAATTGCACAGAGTGAAAGTAAAACTCCTTAATACAAGAGACACTTATGAGGTTAACATTTATTAGTTAATGATTCACGACTTTCTGTGCAAGATACTCTTTTCAGATATGTAATGAAATCTAGCTCAGTCTATCTGAAAAGTGGACTTAATGTTTATAGCATTTCCTGCTCCTGAAGCTGCAAGAAACATTTATTTATAGTCCCATGAAGAGAAAACTATTATTTTCTAGTTATGTTTCAGTCTCCTCTGAAATTTGTTTGAATTTTTACCAAGCTTCCCCTCACTCTGTGGAGACTAGATGCCTCATCCACTTGAGGAATAGTCTTAGAGTCTCCTTGGAGAGTGGGGAATGATTTAATGCTTCAAAAACAAAACAGCAAAACCATGATGAACTAACAAATGTGAAACCCCATCCCATTGCAATTTCATCACCTATAAAACTGCAGCTGTTTCAATTTGTGAAACCAAGCAATTTCTCCTGCACCTGTCAAACCTGCCTGGCATTTCAATAAATTGTTCCATGTGTTGGTTTTGCTCGTGTTTTAACATAGCTTGAGAAATATGGTCTTAAAAAGAGCTAAGTACAGACAAAAAATAGAGTTAATCAGAGTAAAGCCACATTTTCAAACTGCCAGTCATAAACAGTCTTTCATATGTATAAAAGAAATAAAAGTTATTTAGTGAAAAATGTAGTAACAGATGCAAACCAGACACACTCAAAAAGTATGAAACAAGGGAGGCTTTCTTTCTGCTGTTTACATTATTTCCCATCTTAGATTAGTATTTTTCCAGGGGCAGGCTCACACACACAAGAAACATATTGCCCAGTACTTTTACTCCTTGTGGTCTTCACTTTATTACAAGATGACGGTAATAAAGATCTTTGTTTTAGAAACACAAGCTGAAGTGTAAGTCACCAATACTGACTTATCAGCTCGAGGGTTGGAGTCTCCACATGCAGGTTGTTGGTTTGGTGAAGACAGTGACTGAAGCAGCTTGTTTTGAGTCTCTTATTCTGCCTGTTTAATTGTGTGTGGGTTTTCTTTTGCCTAATCCTTGCAAAAAAAAAAAATCTGAAGTCATTTCAGGTAAAAGCCATTGGAAGCTAACACATTTTTCCTCTTGGCAAGCCAACTTTTTTGAGGGTTCGAGGCTGATCCAGTTAAACAATAACTATGACATCAGAGAAAAGTAGTTACAGTTGAAAATACCCTGCAGGTAGGCAGATCTACATGGTTTCAACTCGGCGTGTAAATCCTTTTACAGGGGTCCTACTCACCAACGTAAATTACCGTGTCAAAGAATAAGTGAAATAGAGAAAGAGGTACCACTTGCTTAAATAATTACCTTCATTTAGAGCAAACAGAAATTGAAGAAGGGAAGTAGAAGGAGGAAATGCCCAAGACAGACAAGTGAGCCAGGTTTTTAAATGGACTGAATAGTTTTTCTAGTAATGTGACCTTAAAATAAGAGGAATCAGACCGCAGCCTTATGCTGCGGACTTGGCCAGTGACTCCTTTGCTAAAGACAGCATTTTCAAAAGCAGCAAATGCACTGAACTCTTGGCTCCTTGCGGTCCCTGTGACTCGCTCCACTCATTGGCATGTGGAGAGCCTGGTGTGTGGCACACCTGCCTCCAATTAACCTGCAAGGGCAATGGGACTGATTTTTAGGTGGCATACCTACACCAGAGAAACCCAGCGTGGGTGCCTGGGTCCCATATTAATGCACAGATCTGCAAAGATATTTGGGTGCAGAAGCTGCTGAGGTTTTCCACAGGTCACACAAGTTCCTCCAAGAGCTTCATAAAGTGGAGTGCTAGGCTGGACTCTTTAGCAGCTTGTGAAGGAGAAGCAGCAATCTCTCCCTTCATCTCTGCATGGGGCCTATTCAGTGCACAAGGCTACAAAATGGGGAAGGTCCAGGTGGGTTGGGCCTTGGAACAAAAAAAAGGGAGAAGTATGATGAATGAAAGAAATTTGGTGAAAACAAGAAGATTTATTTATGTATTTAACTTCTGGAGGATTGCCAGCATGCTTGGAACTATACAGAAAGCCTCATCAGGCTTTTCTCATATCTAATTACAGCTCTTTCAGGCTTAGTGTATAGTGAATAACTGGGGGATGGAATGAACAATCTCAGAGTAGCTCCGACCTTTTTTCCCTTCAGCGTTTCTTAATTAATCTTAAATAGAGAAGGAAAGAATTTATTTAGTCCAGGCAAGATATCCCAGAGCAGTCACCTTCGCTCCCTCAGTGCTGCACTCAGAAGTGCAGCATGAAAGAAGAGACATAAAAAATAAATAAAATTTTGAATCCGAAATGAGAGCTGTTCCTCTCACAGGGGGCTGGTGGAGAGTGTATACATGGAAACGGCAGGCTTAGGAAGGGGTGGGCACTAATGGATGCTTCTGACAATGTGGATCAAGTCTCACAGCCTCTTTATCAAAAACATAGATCTCACGTCTCTTCCAAGAGCACTGTAACTCCTGATAGTATGCACTGGGGAGACACTGTCAAACTGAAATGCAGGAGCTAAAAGAGAACTGCCAGGGCCAGGGTAATGAATAGAGACTCTAAGTCTCCTCCTGCGGACTGTGTTGCTTCTTTCCTTTCCATCTCTCCAAGGGACTTGGTGGTGTCAGAGGCCTTGAGCTAAGAGATGATTTTGTCTGACACCCTGCAAGAAATATTATACCTACAACAACCATAAAAAGAGGGATTTAAAGAGAGGGTTATGCATCCCTTTTTCTTTTAGTCAGGCAGTGACATAGCACAGACGTTGTCTGTCCACAGCACCTTGTGTGGGAGTATGGGCTTGTTCAAATAAAGATAGGCACCCAGTATTGAAATCCTTATGGTGTTGCATCAAAATTTATCCTCTTTCATGGTGCAGGAAGATAGGTGACGATAAAACAATGTATGCCTATGTATATATACATATATATGTACATATGTACATATGCTGTATGTTGACATGCATGTACATAGATGGTTAGGTCTAGATCTTGGGTCCATTTGGAAAATTCAGTGAGCTAGTTTTTTGTCTGGAAATATTTTGGGAAGTGCAGAAAAAAACCTTTCAAGACTAATTGGGGAACTTCAGTAGAACAGCACTGAGGATGCTACTCTGTTGCCTTGATGTGACACAAAAGATGGGTCTACACCAAATCTAGCAGGCCTGTTCCCAGACTTCTTACATTGACTGAACTGTAGGTCATTGCATAAGGGCTTATAATGGGGTCTGTCCTTTTTTAAAAAATGACACATGCACAAATTCCACTTTCACTGCATGACTGTTCTAAAGTGGAGAAAACTCTTGGCCAGGGATGGATGGAGGAGCATGTACTTCTCATTCTCTATACAAACTTAGGCAAGTGATGGTCAGAGATGCTGCACCTAACATTGCCTCAATGCAGCCAAGGATTTGGTTGAACTAGTAACAGGCAGAGGAGATATCCAGGTATTGCTCTGGTGCCAAAACAGCAGGAAAGTCTTTTCTGCCCTACCACTCAAGAGATGTGTTCTGTGAAATCCATTTGCTTGAGGAACAGTGTTGTTTCATTTGAAGCAGAGCCAGGAAGAATGAACCAGAACAGGAATAATGAACTTAAAGAAACTGTGGAAATGTGAAATATGGATGGACCAAAAGCCCTGCTTTTAGAGAGGCAACAGAAATACTGGCATTGTTTGGTTCTCTGAAAATGCCAACCCTTTAAAGCAGTATGGACAATGCTGGCCCAACCACATGCCCACCATGCCTTACTCACGGTGGAAGAGAGTACAGTTACTCCATGTCAGATCTTGTAAGCCTGGTGACCAATAAACATCTCTGGTTGAAGGCTGTATCTTTAGGATGCACATCCACAGAGCTGCTGAGCATTGAGCAGCATTTATGTTCATCTATCTTTTGAGAGTTCAAGATCAGCCCTGACTATTAGTCCAAACAAAAAGGCTTGGTTATTAATTAGCTTTGTCTACTGGTTTCCTCAATGAACAAGAAATCAGGCTGAAGTCAGCCATATCACTGTGGAAAGGGACAGGGAGCAAGACGACAACATAGAGCCAGGTTGCAAACTGAACACACAGTTTGGGGGCATGGCTTTCCATCACACCTCTAGTCTGTTGGCATAAGACAAAAAGGCCACATTACTGAGCTAAAGATTGCTTTGGTTTAGGCCCTGGTGTTGAATATGAGCTGAAATACCTGAACAGATCTCTGAAGGTACTTCCGGCAGAGGGATTAGACAAAGCCTGTTGCTTCCCGGTGCTCCACATGTGCTCTGAACTAGTTGACACTTTGGAATAATTAGTTCTGTTTCACAGCTGAGCTTGCTCACCAAAGCCAGCTCAGACCAAGGTAATTGTACCTGGGCATTTTAGGCACATTAATAGACATCTTGCTCCTTTCCCAGTTGCTGTGGAATGGGGTGTCATCCTGGCTATACGTACAGGCAGCAAGTTTGATGTAACATGTAACAGAATGAGGGACTGTGAGTTTAAAAAAGTAGGAGAATACTTCAGTATTTCTTATTGATCACAGTATGTGGGTGATAATCCCAAGCATCTGATCAGAAGTTAAAGATCCTGAGAATCTGATACATTTTTATTGATTTCACAGACCTTTTTTCCAATACAAGATCAGACCTCATTTGAGTAAACATATATCCTTGCAGATCATGGAGATACCACTTTATTTGAGGGGCAGAGTCGATATTTTGAGCACTGTGTCCTGAATTATTATCACCATAATTGCATTTATTATTAAAATAGTCTACATAACCTTTAATTTCAAGGATTCTTACAGGGGAACAATAGAAGACAATTCTACGAGAGTTCAAACAAGAAATGAATCACAGTTTGTAATCGTTAGCTGTAGGTTGTAAGTTTTTAATACTGGGCATTCTCCCAACTAAATAGCTTCAGTAGCAGCATAGCCGTTAACTTTATTATAGGTTTTATATCACAGGCTGTCCTCCTCCGACATTACTTTCCATTATCTTCTCTTCAGATGCCTTTTCTTATAGCTTTTCTTTGCATCACAGCCTAGCAGTTAGTCAGAAAGGTTTTACATAGAGGATTCCCAAAGCGATTTTGTTCCCATAGATAGAGGTTTAGCCCAACATTCCAACCAGAAAAGTTGATGTTACAATGGCTGTTTTTGTAAGGAGCACTCCTTTAAAGTGACCTTTTAGGAAAGAGGGGTCCAAAATTTTGCATGAATCAGAATATGTCAAACAACAACAAAGATGTGCTTCAAAATTTTGTCACTTTTAGAGCAAGAAATAAATTATCATTAATCAAATTCCAACCTACTTACAGGTAAGCTGTTAAAATTTAAAAGTCTTTCATTAGATAAATGCAGAGATCTCTTAGGAAAACAAAAAATACTGAAAGCACCATATATATTTTCACTAATCTGCAATTGCATAAAATGGAAAGAATTTCAAGCCATTCTAGTGACCTATTTTTCGGTGAAGTTTTTTGCTATACAGTTATTGCTGACCTGCAGTTCAAGCATTTGGCTTAATAACCTTTTTTACTTCTTTCTGCTATACATTTGAAGACCTTTAACAGGTCCAGTAAAAAGCATATATAGGAACCGACTGAAGCAAGGCAGTCTAGCAAATATCTAATAAAACCAGAGCAGGAAATAAAATAAAAGATATCTTTCCCTGCCTGTAGTTGCAAAACACCCCAACTCTCTCCCAAACAGCCATACAAAACCAAAATTTGATAGCAACAATAGCCAGTGATTTTCACTATATTATTTGTGTTCCTGAATCCTCAACGGAGATTTGAACCTGATTTATTTAGGCGGTGTAGAAAGTCAGTTGCTTTTTCTCTGCCCTGAAGAGCCTGCAGTCTAGACAGTTGGCCAGAGGATGCCTGTTTGAATAGCTGAGGTGGCTTCCCAGGTCAAACATTATACCAGCTGGAGCTGCAATGAGAAGTCTGTTCTCCTGAGTACTCCTTTAGCACCCAGTCTTGGTGCAAGGCAGCCCATTAAAAATGCCACCTGAAAAGGTCCCAGCCCAGTGAGATGCTGGGAGAGTGCTGCTGTGGGTATGTGAGAGTGGAGCCTTTCCCACAGTGTGGATGGCAGGGCCATGTTCCAGCCCCATATCATGTCTGTAGGCATCTGTGAGTGGGGCAGCAGACACAGGGTTCCCCCTTCTCCTAGTAGGGTAAACTCTGCATGTTTTGAGGGAAGTCCTGATGTGTACTACCTAAGCAGCAGGCACTTTCACCATGTGAAAGGTCCTCCAGATCTTTACAGAAGACAACTGAACCCCAACTGTGTGCTTTGTACAGTGCACAAATCTATGTGGCCCTGAAAAGCACAAGCGAGTAGGTTGCTGGCATCTGAACAACCGTCCCCTTGGCTACTGAGCAGCAGCGTCTGACCACGTGTACGGCTCTCCCTTCACTGGAGCTGGGAAGTAAAACAGCTTAGTGTCAAATGAAGTCTGCCCATATCTACAGTAAAAAGAGGCAGCCCCTGCCCCGTGTGGGCTCACCATCTGTGCTTCTGATGTTATGCAGGGGTTGCATATTTGGGGGGTTGCCTGTGGGAGACACAAGAGCAGTGAAATAAGCACTGGGTTATAGAGCACAGCGGGCTCCAGTCTCAGGCTGTCACCTCTGCAGCCATTTCCCGATGTGCCACAGTATGGGAACAAGCTTTGGCCATGCTGGAAGACTCTTATAATACAAACATGCCCCTTGGCACTCTCAATTTGTAGGGCAGGCAGAATCTCTAATTGTCATGTTTATTTCTTCAGCAATTTCTTAATGAGCTGAGCAGACTGGAAATAATAGCTTTTCAAGCTTAACACAGTATCTAGCATCTTCTAGTGCCACGCCACTGCCATGTAAGCAAGATTGTATCAGACACTTCTTCTGACCATTTGAGAAAAAAAGAAAAAAGGTGCCTGTGTCATTAAGCTGCTTAAAACTCCTGAAAAACCTCCAGCCACAGAAAACCTTGGCAGATGTTTGCTGCTGCTCTTTCAAGAAAAATAAGTATCTCCTTTGAATTTTTTTTTTGGGGGGGGGGGGGGTTGGTGTTGCTTTGTTTTGTTTAGTGAAGGAAAGTTACAGTAAGGGTCAGGAAGAAAAGAGTAATTTCTTTCATGTATAATAACTTGTCTAACTGCCTTAGTTACCTATTTTCTCTTTGTCCACTTATCTGTGAAATGGGAATGATTTTTCTACCTCATCAGGATACTCTGAGATTTGGTTAATTGCTTGTAAACTGATTTGGAAATCTGTCAGTGCAGAGTCTTCAATAAACATTAAAATTTATTGTTCTCAGAGCTATTTGCTGTTTTCTTACTCTCAATATTTGATTGTCTTGCTGTAAAAGCAACTGTTGTAAATAAGAATCACTAACAATTATTTTGTGATCACATGCTATTTAGAAAAAACTTTCTGTGTTATTGATTTGATTTTGCAAGCCTCTTTTGTGGTTTTAGATCTTGCTTGTTTTTCCATTGTTTTAGCATCTCCATTTACATGTTTTTCTCAGAGATGGTTGCTATCCTTCTGTTTTCTCCTTCTCTACATCAGCTAATTTGTTAGGATATACGCTTTCCCCTTCAGTTCTCTGATTCCTTTCTCCATGGGCAAAACCCTTGACTTCCTCTGAGGTTGTAACCCTTATCAAAAATGTTTCTTTAATTAGTAGATACGGTACACTGAGTTGCTCCAAATTCTTAGTCCTTCCCAGCTCCTGAAGATCATATTTATCACTTTCCCTATTTGGTGGAGGAATCACATCGATTTTTCAGCAGACACAGCTGTTTGCTTTCTCAGTATCTCAGCTTGCATCACCTCTTCCCACACAGCCAAGGGTGTCCAAAACCCTTTGCACTGTTCTTGCTGGCAGTTTCTTGCATCACGATGTTTTTCAGACAGTTTGGATGTTCAGACTGAGGGTAAATGATACTAAGGCCGCTGAGCTGAGTTATGATAGCGGTGATGACATTGTGTCTGAGGTAGGATTGCTCTAAGAATTTAACTCCAGACTCGGTGGCCTTTAAAACAGTGTTAATATGCACTTGGCAGAGGACTCAGAGATCTCACAGCTGGCCCTTCCCCAAAGAGAAGCCATGCTCAACTCTGAAGGCATGTAATAAAGAGAGACCAAAGCACTATTCAGGCTCAAGCAATATCTAATCTGATCTTGAAAAGAATGAGCCAGAGCAGGTTCTCAAAGGAACTTCCCCCCACCATTGCTATTTCATTAGTGATGGTGGATAACGAGGACCTGAAAGTGCTAGAACAGCTGTGAGTGGGCCTGGAAAAATCCAGTCAGTTTCTGAAATTTAAAAAGAAGAGGAAAGAAGAAGTTTGTATCTCAGAAGGACCGAGCTGAGATAAAAAGTATATCTTAGGAAAAATGCTGTGGTCTACGTTTTCCAGGAGGAGAGTGGTGTATAGCATGGGAGAAAAAGCTTTATGGAACTATATGTACAGAAACAAAACTTACCACATCTGAAGAGAGAGCAAATTTTAAAGAGTTCAATAGAAAATGAGATAAAATGCAACATGCATTTACCGATATGTCAGACTTGCCTGATGACTTCCTTTGATGAAGCAAATGCGGATAAACTAGTCCATATGGTCTTTGGTATCTCAGTAAAACAGCAATAACACATGGGAATTAATTAGTTAAAATGGAAGATAAGAGTACTCTTACAAAAATAATTATTAGAGAAAGGAACAAGCTAAAAGGTATTGGCAAGAAGAAGGTTAGTACTGGAGGTGGCTTTGATACAGAATCTAGCCTTGTGCTCCTAAGATTCACCAGTGACACCCAGGAGACGTGCTCAGCAACAGAGGACCAGAGTGGGAGGAGAGGAGTGTGATGGAGGTTAGAAGTGTGAAGTGGAATCTATGAGGAAGCACAGTGCAAGAGAAATATACGAGTGCTTTGATAATCCCAAAGGGATCTCCAGGCCAGCAAATGTGATGGCTGCCTTTGTGTGCTAGGGTGATTGGCGGATGGAAAGTCTATCCTAAAAGTCTAAGTGAAGTTGGCTTATTTAGCCTAACCAAATACAGCTGAGAGAAGAAATGACTGCTCTCTAGAAATACACCCGTGGTTATACATATGAGGGAAGGGCAAGAGCTATTTAAGTTTTTGCTTAAAGGAGAATAAATGGGTCATGTGTAAAATTAGGCTGTAAGTGACAAGAGGATTCCTAAATTTTCAAGCAGGGTGATTTTCCAAGAAGTGAAAGAGACCTGGGCAATTTCCAGCAGCAGCTTGACAAATTTGTGGTAGGAATTATAAGGCATGTTTAGGAAGATAACAAGCTTAAAAAGCCTGGACATGCCTTCCAGTCTTACATTTTTATGAAAGAGGAAGGAAGAGGTTAGGAAAGGGAGAAAGGAATAAGAAGACTTTCCTCTTTCTTGTTCTTTCTTCCCTTCCCTACTCTGCCCTTCCTTGCCCTCTCCTCTCCTCTCCTCTCCTCTCCTCTCCTCTCCTCTCCTCTCCTCTCCTCTCCTCTCCTCTCCTCTCCTCTCCTCTCCTCTCCTCTCCTCTCCTCTCCTCTCCTCTCCTCTCCTCTCCTCTCCTCTCCTCTCCTCTCCTCTCCTCTCCTCTCCTCTCCTCTCCTCTCCTCCATCCTTCCTTATGTCTTTTCTTTTTTTATTCATTTCATTCCAGGCTCTTACACAACAGTAACAATATAATTCTGTCTCCCTTGCAGTCAGCCAGGATTCCTGTCTCTGGAAATCACCCTTAAAATTTATGTACTTTTATGACATTGGCCCATGGAAAGTGGCAGTCATCCCATATAAAGTTGGCATTTTCCTAATGTACAGGCAGCTTTGGCTTTTGCTTAATTTTTGTCTAGATAAGCTCCCAATTACCCTAAAAAAAGGGTAACTCCAGGCCTGTAATGGACTTCTAGACCTGTAAAAGTGGCAAAGCAGACAGCAGCCCACCTGCAGCACAATCTACCAGAGGGAACATACTCTGTAGGAGGTCAGCTGGAAGTACTGATTTCAAGGGCTTTCTGTATCACTAAATTACTGTAATCCTAAAAATGGTATTCAGGTAATTCTGCAGTCCCCTCAGCAGCTCATTGCCTTGAGTGCTAATGCAAGCTGAGCTGTCAGCTTCATGCATGATGATGTTTATGAGTTAGCCTCTACATGGAGAAAGCTGCTGGTGTGTAGTGCTGTAAAATATCAACCTAGAAAGAAGGGCATGGCTTCCACAAACTATATGTGTGGAAAAACTGCATAGAAACAAAGATAGGGATTCTTTCTTCCTTCATGTGCATTTAATTTAGCTTGATCTAAATTGCTAATTAATGTAAATATTCTCAGTGAAATAGGATTACAGATATTCTTTCCCTTATCAGGTTTCAGACTAGCAAACCCCTAATCCCTGCAATAAACTTCCTAAAACATGCCCTGTTCCTTTTTTTTTTTTTTTCCTTTTATGGAAGACAGCTATTTCTTTTCCCATTTATCTGTCATTTATCTTCTTCATATTCTGAATAAATTCATATTTGGTCTTGGTCCAGACCTAAGAGGATAATGAATTTCCATGTTCACTGAGGTTACCATATCATCAGCCAGTGTTTAATGACACAAGCAGTTCATCATTCGTCCTACTTTAACCATGTTAGCTTTGTTGTATCACATGGTAGTTATTTCAAGATGAGAGAGGTCATATATTGCAAAATGTTATCCAAAAGTTTTTATAAGGGAGGTAAATGCAGCAGCAGAAGGCAGTGCAAATACTGCAAGCCCCACTTTCCAAAGCCATCTGGCAGGGATGGCAGTAGGTGGCAATGATACCTGCCCTGGGATATCCTGTTGGCTGAACAGCAATAGCATTTGCAGGTTTACCACATTCAATGATCTTCTGAATCAGTACGGTCTAGTTCTGTGAGTAATCCTGCACAGCTCTGAAGGATGGGACCTGTGAGCCCCTCACAACAGAGGGATGGCACTTCTGTCAATTAACAAAACCTTTTAATTGAACTTTGGGAAAGTCAAAATGCTGCTAGTATATAAAAAAAAAGATTTCCCAGCCATTTGTAGCCAAACCAAGTCAATGGACTGTTCATATTGGCATCCAGTTCACAACATCAGTGGACGGGGAAAAGGATGGTAACAAAACTTAAGGTAATTATGTGCTATGAGATGATAATGTCTTTTAATCTTTTAGCCTTGTCAGAAGGTGATCCTTTTGATCCATGACCTCAGATTATGTGAACAACAGTGTTTATATTTTATCTTCCTTGGAGTAACTTCAGATTCCCTCCTTGTACTTATATATGTCTCATCTTCTTCTCTCCCTTTCTTTTTTTAGATTTGTGTCTTCAGTAATTAAAAAACAGTATTTAATTATTAAAATATCATCCTGATCCTAGACACATTAGTTGTTACACCTCTTGCAAGGAAAAAAGGCAAGAATTTTAAATCGTTAGGTTTTCTTCCAAACTGCACAGGCTTCACATGGATGAAATCCCTATCTGTTTGTTCCAACCCCACCAGCAGTGAATGTTACAGGGTATTCTGCAAAACCTGCAGTTTCTATTTTCCTTTTTATTTCAATTAAGTGTGCTGCCTTTTAATTTCTGCCTTTCCTTCCTGTTCTCTGACCTCCGGATGTGATTAGCCCATACCCTGAATCATCTGACACAGCAGGCAGCATCCCAGAGGGTCAGTGCTTTGTCATCAGAGAATAAACTAGGCTTAAAAAAAATCTGGTCCTCAAATTCAAGTCAATGTTTGAATGCACTTTCAGCCTAGCCTAAATCCACAGAGCTCTGCCAGTCCTTTCTGCACTCTTGGCCAGAGCAACAGAGGATTGCAATTTACTGAAAACATAAGGCTCTATGGAAAAATGAAAACAATGAAGATACATCTGGTACTTTCTGCCAAAAAAATCCAAGTTGAAAAAATGGTAGCATTTCCTGAAATTTGGGGTGTTCTAATCTAGATTGGTATGGATTTTTTAGAATTAGACTTGAAAAACACTTGTGCTAGAAATGTGAGCTTTATGAGGAGACAGACACAGCAATTTTAAACTGGAGAGATTGGAGCCCCATCCCTTGCTTCGTCATAGACCCTGCTGGTGATCTGGGAGAAGCCTATGCAGTATGCAAACAACATACCTCCTTCTCTGGGTTTCAGTCACCTGTCGGTAAAGTGGGGATAGAAATACCTCACCCTGCAGTCAGGTCTGCTGCACTCTGCAGGGCAAGACCTGCCTCTCACTATGAATGTAGGATTCATCTAGTAGGTTGCTGATGTTGGTTGTGGTGTGCTGGTGCTGTGGCGATGAAAACTGTCAAACAACATCACGCACTAGACTCAAATCAAGATAGCTGGCAGCTATGCTTCCATATGCACAGGATTTTGGTGGTTGTTCAGCCAGAGTGTCTGGAGCATTGGTAGGGAAACAAATTGTCTCTAACCATCTTTCCCTGCCCTCCCAGTAGTTAAATGCAGTATGTCACCAATCCAGAAAATGCAAGATATATTGTTGGGAGCTGCAATGCATTATGAACATGTAGTTTTTCTTGTTTGTACACGTGACATAGGAACAATGTGGTTAATGTTTGAATGCAGAGGATTTTCTGGGAGAAAGATAATGGGTGTAAAAGAAACACCAGTGAACACATGTATCTATTGACAGAAATGTATAGGGAGGGAATTTCCTTCCTTTGTGTCTCTAAATTGGTTATACTGATTTCATCTATCCTTATCACAATAGCAAAAAGGCAACATCTGATAAAATGAAAACCCCCAGAAACTAAAAATGGCTATATGTCCTGATCCACTGTCCAGGACTGGATCACCATGACAGTTTCTTCAAATATGACGACAACTAACAATCTTTTCCAAAAACAAATTCAATGATTACCAGTATAGCTCTGAAAAAAAACCAGTTTTCCTGCTTCTAGAACAAAATGATGTAGAGGTTTCAAGTGATAACTTGTCTTAGCTCTAAACAGAGATAGAAGACAATTGCCAATAATTAACCTCACACAGGAGCTGCAAACAATTTTGTTTCCTCTTTAAGAATACATTTATGTTAAAACCTACAAGCAATTTTGAAAAACCTTTCTGGTGAGCTGAGTATCAAACAGACATGTACCAATTAGTAATATACTTAAATGAGAAGCTGCTTGGGATGAGAACCATTTTTATGGGCTGAGTTTACATGGTGTTTGGGCTATCTCTCTGAGGCTTCCACAAACCACCTTGGAAACAACAAACGTTAGCAAACACTGGTTTTTACCTCTGAGTCACCCTACTAGTATTTTCCAGGTCTGCCCTTAAATCTGGCATCTTGGTGCCCAGAAAGGGTTGACCCTGATTTTCAAATTAGTAGCTGGGGTAGGCTTCACTTTCTTTGCTTGAAGGGTTAAATGGACTGACCATATTCTTGGCATAATGAAGAGAGAGAATGAATGGAGATGAATGAATGAATGAACTAACGAGTGAATGGAGCAGCTTATCTGCTCCCACTCCAGTCTGTTTAAAAAGAGGGTTGTCGTTTTAATCATTCAGGAAATCCTTTCCACAGGGAAGTCCCTGCTACCAATCTCTTTCTGATGCTCTGCTTCTCTGGGTCTACCCAGGCATACTCAGAATACCTGTCCTGCTGCCACATGGAAATTACTTTCTTGCTCAAGTTACATAGAAAATGTGCAGCACTGTCACTATAGAAGAGTCAAAAGAAAGAGAAAGGACTTAACTGAAGTGATGAGGTAGAGTGTTACACTCACATTTCCTTAAGGAAATCAGCAGTCAAATATAACGCATAGCAGATCTTTTCTAAATCCTGACATATCTGCCTAAGTTATAGTATATAAAAGAAAACCAAATCCAGGTGTACCTCAGTCTTATTCTTTTTTCCTGAATTAATTGTGATTACAGGCAAATTAGAAGCTGTGAAATATTTTGCTGAGATCACAAATGTTTCTTTGTTCTTTTTCCCCCACTCTGGGAGATGATGAATGGAGGTGGGTAATGCCGCACTTGAAGCAAGTGAATGAAAGGTGTGGGGGGAGTCATACCCCTCGGTGGGTGTGGAGGAGGGAGTCAGAGATCCGCTGCAACAATGCTGCACTTTGTTTTAGAGTGTATTATCCCAGTCTCAATAGCTGGTTGTATTGCATCAAGCCCTATGGTCAGCTGTGATTGAGATATACATTCCACAGCAAAGACTGCTGACGTAATGCCTTTTGGTCTCCCCATCCCCGTCCCCCATCCCCAGCTCCCCTTTGCCTCCAGTGCTATTGCCCTTGGTGTTTGGTAGAGCTACCTATGCCATGGGCTCATTACCGTAGGAGACTGGTATTAAAACACTTTCCTTCTTCAATTACTTTCTCTCTGCTGTAGCACATTAACAAACATAGCAACAATGAAAAAAGAAAGTGAAAAGAAAGAATTAAAGGAAAATCTTACCCTTTTTTTAAAAAACTGAAAGGCTGAGCACTTCTTGACTGGAAATCCATTCATGTCTTTGTTGACCATTTTCCACAGTGAAGGGTACACAGTGATAGATCCAGTGTGGCACTTGCTTAGTGCATCTGTTTTCTTCTGTATCCCTTCAGTTAATGAAGACAGAGCAGGACGGGAGACTCACCGGCACAGCTTGGGCAGCTGTCCTTTACACATTCATCCTGCTGCACCCAGCTACTGCAGCAGCAGCAGCAGCAAGCAGCAGCCTTTTCCAGCTTTTAGATGCAGCACACTATTAGCTTCTTAAAAACATCCCCTAAATACACACACTCCTATAAAACCCTGTGACAGCTTTCAGATCACAGGCAGCAGATCTCAGGCTAATTGAGTCTCACATAAACCCAGGTCCTTCCATCCTGTGGGTTCTACTGGTACCTCACGCTATATAAGCAGCAAGGCTACTGTGCTCAATTTGCTATTCTTCTTCTTCTTCAGGTGGTGTGATTCACTGCTGTTTGAGATGAGAGCTGGTTTTGATTGTGCAAATTCCAGTGGGAGCTGCAGTTTGGTAACAGCAGAGAGAGAGAGAGGAGAGAGAGAGAGAGAGAGAGAGAGAGAGAGAGAGAGAGGGAGAGAGAGGGATGCACAGGCAGAGCAGCTGAACACAAATAACCGTACAAAGGATAGGAGGAAGGCTCAGGGAAAGAAGTGCTGAAAGGCAATATGTTTCCCTTGGGAGAGTGACAGGGATAGCTCTCATTTTATACACGGACAGTCTTTGAGTGAAACAAGAAGAGACACAGGTCAATTAAAAAAATGTTTTTCTTATGTTGCTTTTCTTGCAACAATTTAGACAGTGGTACTTTGGAAAAAAGCCCATCCAATGATCAATGCAACACTGCGTTATGTGACAGGACATGTTGTAGACAGAGAAGCACTAGAGGTTCGTTGTGAAGTTCAATGAGCTTAAAGGAAACCAGCAGTTCCTGATAAAGTGCATTTACCACATGTGATGCAGATAAATGTAAACCAAGCAGACACAGACAAATTTGTTCAGATATTTCCATAGAAACATAGATATATAGCTTTTAAAACCAGAAGGGCTACTTCATTACAGAAAAACAGGGCTGAAAGGGATCTTGAAAGGACACCTTGTTTAACCTCCTTTTTATTAAATTCAATTGAGTTAAATTTCACAAAGTCCAGTGAACCCAATAATATATGTTTAACTAAAATGTGAAATATTTTAAAATTAAGCTGTATCTTCCAGCAAGGTCTGGAAAATAAAATAGAGACTTAATCACTTCCTCTCATCCTATGTTCCAGGTTAACAAACCTCAGATTCAAGAAAGGACCTTATTTCTAATATTGACCTGGCTTCTGGTTCTAGTCATATTTTTCTGACCAGCCTTTCTCTATGAGATTGGTCAGCCCTGTAGCACAAAGTACATTTGAGTATACTGATCTACTGTAAATTGATTACTTCTCAAGCATCTCTATAGTAAGGTAAATAGACTGAGCTTTTTATTTTTCAGTGGAAGCCATTTTCACTAGTTCTTGAAGGTAGTCTGTCACTCTTCCCTGTCCCTTTCATCCTGTTTTTTGAAGTTTCTTGAAAAATAAGAGCACCTATATTGTATATCCTACCCCAGCACAGGTTTCTCCTTACTGCATGTAGAGGTGAAACTATAAACTTACACATACTGCTATGGCTATTCCCCAGAGAATCCCACTGGTCTTCTCCCCCTTGCACTTCATTGAGACCCCAGGTTGAGGCACTTGTAGGATATGACCTTTTTTCAAGTCAGTAACATATATTTCCCCTACTTTGTACCTCTAGCCCTCATTACCTGTTTGTAAACAATTTAATTTTCCTGCACTCATATTAGACTTGGAATTTCTTAAGGGAACTATTCTCTTGGTAAATGTCACATTATTAATTCAAAACCTCCTTTAGTTTCTCCTTTCCTTTCCTTTCCCTTTCCTTTCCTTTCCTTTCCTTTCCTTTCCTTTCCTTTCCTTTCCTTTCCTTTCCTTTCCTTTCCTTTCCTTTCCTTTCCTTTCCTTTCCTTTCCTTTCCTTTCCTTTCCTTTCCTTTCCTTTCCTTTCCTTTCCTTTCCTTTCCTTTCCTTTCCTTTCCTTTCCTTTCCTTTCCTTTCCTTCCCTTCCCTTCCCTTCCCTTCCCTTCCCTTCCCTTCCCTTCCCTTCCCTCCCCTTCCCTCCCCTCCCCTTCCCCTTCCCCTCCCCTCCCCTCCCCTCCCCTCCCCTCCCCTCCCCTCCCCTCCCCTCCCCTCCCCTTCCCTTCCCTTCCCTTCCCTTCCCTTCCCTTCCCTTCCCTTCCCTTCCCTTCCCTTCCCTTCCCTTCCCTTCCCTTCCCTTCCCTTCCCTTCCCCTTCCCTTCCCCTTCCCTTCCCTTCCCTTTCCTCTTTGCCTTGCCTTGCCTATGTTTTGCCTTGTCTTCCCATCCCATCCCATCCCATCTCATCCCATCCCATCCCATCCCATCCCATCCCATCCCATCCTTGTCCTGCCTTTCTCCTTTGTCTTTAATTGCAGCAGTCGCAGTGGTTACAATAGCACTTTGATGGAGAAATATTTCTTGAGCGCAGGATGAAAATTCTGGTCAAAACTGCAGAGGGAAGGTACAGCCCCACCCTGGGTCAGAAATCAGAATACTGCTTTGGGAAGCTTCAAGTTCAAGGTCCAAGCAACACAAAAAGCATAATTTTGAGTTTGGGAGTCCTTACAGGACTGTCTGAAGCAGTGGATTGAAGAGCATATATCTGATCAGAAGTGTTCCATTTTGTATAACTAATTGTCACTGGAGCAAGGACAGAGGGAATTTTCCACTCTCCTCCTCTGTCTGGGACTAATGGATTTTACCAAGGAGCAATTCAGCCCAGCCTCTGAAAACTGACCAGCAATTCAGAGTGCCCAGCTAGAGGCATGCTGAAGGGATTTTTCAGAAAATCAGGAATTCTCAACATGCCTTAGCCCAGCCTCCCTGAGCATAGCACCGCCACCTCCACCCTGCAGCCTGTCCCTCAGTCTCTAGCCATTTGAGAAAAATCTCTCATTAATCCTCTCCTGCACTTTGGAGCTGTCAGAACTATATTCTGGTGCTTATAGGTAGAGAAGTAGATAATGGTGAGCATCCAATTTTTGCTGGTGGCATCTCCCAATACTCTGTTCTGAGCATCACATACTTTGTTGGCTAATCTGATATGCAAGGATACTATTGTTGAAAAATGGCTTTCACTCGGGCAAACCAGGCAGCTTGCTGTGCACATACATTTATTTTTGAGATCTTTGATCTATTCAGTCACAGCTTTGATCTGTCTCTCAGTCTCAGATATTTCTCCTGAGAGCTCGGCACTATCTCCTCTTTCACAAAAGCATTTGTGTTGCCTCGACCTCCTCCATAAGATTTCCAGACTGCTGGCTGAAACGCTGTTTTCCTTCCAGCCTTCTAAGCCTGCACCGTGTGCTGCTGCTGGTGGCTGTCCCTGTGAATCTATCTCATGGGTGCTGGTGCCAGGGCCTTGGCCTCCAGAACTTTTTTGCCATTTATTTTATTTGGGTGTTGGCTTCTTTGCAGCTGAACAGACTATGCACTTAATTTAAGCATATATCTATTTGAGAGAAAAAAACTTCAACTGTTTATAAAATAGCCTGATAGTTTTAAAGTACTGTAGGAGTTGGTTTTTGAGGCAGGTGCACTACTGTGAGGGGAATGAGCGAGGACACTACCCTTGTTTCACATAGCCCTCCTGGCTTCTCCAGGATATCAATATTTTGGTAAGAATTCTTCTCACCTGAAATCCTATTAGCTCTGTGACCTCAAAGGATTTTATTTCCAAACTTTTTACCACAGATACCAGCAGTGTGTCTCAATGGCTGCAGAGCTTATATCTACCACAGGAGATCAAAAGTCTTAAAGAAGCACAAAAGGGGAACACCACATATCTGTTTTCATACAAGTACACAAAGATTTCAAGCCAGAGAGATTTTCCTAAGAAAAAATGCTCCATTTCATTATGGTACCAAAAGCACAGCTTCATAATTAAACCTGAAATAAGCGTAAAACTCCATGTTCAATGAATCTAACTGCAATCAAAAGGCATAAAAATTGAGTAGGAAAATAAGAAATTGAGCCAAGCCAACCCCCTCGGTGGTGCTCTATTGTGACTGTCATGAAACACCAAGGGCTTTTATCAACTTGGTGGCCTGCCAGATGTACCAAGTACTTTGAACAAGACCTACATGCTTTAACGACCTTTAGCAGTCTCCACTAAACTGTCATATACTCACCCAATGATAAAGTAAGTTTTTTATTAGGGCAGTGAGGAAAGAAAAGCACAAATATTCTAGCTGCAAAAGTTTGGAGAGCTGCAAAACACACAGTAGTGTTTGAATCTCTGTAAGGCAGCCCCATAGGAAAACATGGAGTTTTTTTCATCACAGATACTCTTGAAGAGGTAGTATAAACTCAGATTAGCGTAGTATGCAGAGGGCACTAAGCATGGACCAGAAGTCTTGCTCTGCCATGCCTTTTGTGAACATAGCATCCCAATAACTGGCCTTGGCTTTAAATGCTTACAAGTGCAATGCAACAGGTAACTGGTGGTAAATCAGTCCAGGATGTATCAGGGAACAAGTAAATTATACTGATGAGTTTGATCAGCTACAGCCTTAACAGCCTGAATCATCTTTCTCTGTGCCTAAGAAGAATGTTCAGTGTGAAGTCTTGAGTTTTAGTATCACAGCTCTTCATGTGGTTCCCTTTGCTGTGCTTTCAAAGCTGCCTACAGCCTACATCTCTGGTGTGGGCCAAAACCACATGTTGTAGATAATTTCTAGTATCTGGCCAGTTATGGGTACTTATGCAGCTGCTCAGTCAGTGAGTGCTCCTCCCCTCCCTTCCTTTGTGGGCAGGCAAAGGTGGATAGCTTTCGGCAACTATAGCTGATATTTTACTCTGCTATCCAACAGTGAAGAAGGACACAGCTCATTTCACAGATTACCACTGGAACAGCTCAGACGATAGTAGGAATGAAAACTGAAGAGAGAAGAACGAGCATTTGACCTTTCCAGTTCTTATTCTATCTCCAGAAATGACACTACTTGAGTCTTCATAGGGCTTTCATCTCAGCTCTGCCTTAGGGCAGTTCTTGGCTTTTCCTTGGCTGCTCCTCTAGCTATCAGCCTTGTCAGCACCTACCTTGTAATCCTGTTGTGTGGACAGCCCATTACACCAGCCCTCATGCAGCACTTGTCCCCCAGCTCCTATTTATGCTTGCCACTGTGCTCCATTGCTACCCTTGCTCCTGACCATATGCAACTCAAGACCATATGGACTGCATGGTGCTGCTTGATGGCCAGGTTTTCCTGCAATTCTTCATCTCTGCTCGCTCCTTTCTCTCCCAGTTACTGAGAGGAATGGAGAAGTGAGTGACACAGTAACAGCCCCAACATGCAATCATCACATTCACATACCAGAAATTAAAGCTGGTGATATAATGCCTAGGAATAAAAGACTAACATACATAAAGCTGTTGTGGAGAACTAAAAGTATATTTAGCACTTTGGAAGCTTGCTCAAAACTAGTACTGTGTCCACTCTTGGTGTTTCAGCCTTCTCCTTTGAGAGGTATTTTGAGGGGCTCTTCACAGTGCTGAAAAAGACTTGTGATGGTCAAACCTGATTTTATTTATGGAAACACTAAAACATGATAGGACCCTAGGAGAGTTATGGTACTTTCCTGCAGCAGCATAACACCCACAATATTGCAAGAAGGCAGAAAGAAGAGGGTAGGGGGATTTCCTCAGCTGTGAGAGATGAAGAAAGAAGATCCTTCTGAAGAGTGCTGCCCAGAAATACAACATGGCCAGGGGCAGCGGGCTGGCCTCTATCAGAGCACTCGAGCCTTTCGTTTGCCTGACCCGGTTGACTACGCCAGCCTTTCACAGCCTGTGCTGGCTGAACAGAAAAGGAGATCTAGCCGCTCTCTGGCAGTTCAAACTTCTTTAAAATGGCTTACAACAGTTTTTATTCATACATAGTATCAGAAGCAATTTGAAGGTCTGATAGTCTGAAATCCTTCCAGGCCTGGAAGCAATTGTTCCATATTTCATAGATGAGCCGAAATCCCCTTCTGTGCAGCCACATGTAGTTCCCATTTCTAGCCTACAGAGAGCTGGAGATGTAAAACCTATTCCACAGGAAGAAAATATCCATCTATATCCTATAGGCCACAAAACAATCACCAGAAAATAATGAGCATTGCTTGCTGCTGACCTGAGCAGAATTCAAACTGTGAAAATTTCCATGACCAAGATCAGTCAGTTTAGCTAAAGAGCCTAAGTAGGTAGCTGGGTTTAATTTTTGCATACTTGACTTTTGCTGTTTGATTATTTCAGGTGTCTCATTTCCTTGAGTACTACTTAGAGGAGGGATGAAAATAAAACGATACATGAAATCGTGAAATAAAATAAAACTGACATTCACAAAAGAGAGAGAAAAAGGAGATCTGGTTCTAAAGCAAGAAGAATTTCACTGGAATAGACAGAGATGCTTTGTTTGTGCCAGGACTCTGTTTTTCCCAGAAAATTCCAATCTAGAAAAAACAGGCTAGAGGAAGGTCATCATTATTACTGCAGGCACTTAATTAGATTTCCTAACTGTATCTTGATTGATCTGTAATGTTTTTAGAGATAGGGAGCCAAAAAGCATTAGGGGAAAAAATTGAATTTTATGGAAACCTTATCGAGATAATTTTCCCTTGTTCCTTTTTTCATCCCTTGAATCCATTCACAAAGCGAAACCTCTCTTCAGCCCCATCAGTGCCTTCACGGCTGAGCCTGCCAGAGCCAGTGCTGGGGCTGAATGGGCTCTCTGTGCCGCTCCCTGCAGCTCTGCCCACTCACCCGCGGCATGCAGGCCAGCACGGGCACCTGGCTCGGCACAGCGCCCGTGCCACGGCCCCGCATCAGTCGCGTTTTCCCAGCTGCCAGCCAAGCACTGCTGGGTGTGCGACCCAGGCCAACAGACAGAGTTGTCACATAGAAGGGAGGCTTGCAGGGAAGTAAAGGCCCTACAAAATACCTTTGCAAATGATAAATAAAAAAGCATTAATTTTGAAATAAAGGTCTATATTCCACTCACTCTTACTTCCCCTGCTATCCACCAGGATAGAGCCATGCCATAACATTTTCAGGGAAGGGGGTTTAAGAACTATACAGCTCCTGAGCAGACAGACATTGATAAAGGTCCAAGCTGGGACAGATTTAAATGAACTAGTGGTGTTTTGGGGGTGAGAGCGGGTTAGCGGCTGCCCTGTTTACTTGAGAGGACAGGAATGAAATAATGCATAATACCTAATTACCCACAGAAGACTTGGTCTCCATTTCCACCACTGATACCTCCAACATGGAATCATTACTGGGTTTAGATGACATTGAAAATAAGCATGCTCTGTGGGAAACACTGCCATTTTGCATGGGTTTGGCAGTCTAAGGTTTCTACTGCAGGTTTATTTAAATCTGTTCATTCAGTTAAAAAAAAATAATCACATCTAGGACATACACTTCTCTAGGACATTTGCTAGTGCTGTAAAGGGCAGGTTTATGGGCAGGTATACTCAGGCCCTAGGTGGAGATGCTGTTCATTTTCCTCAGCAGGCTCAGCATGTATGCTTGAGTTCTCATGCTGTGGAAATCTGCTCGCTCTGACTAGCAGGTGGAGAAACAAATTATAGCAACCATCCCTCTAGGCAAAAAAAAAATCTACCAATTGTTACAGTATTTAGGTTTGAGCTCTCATTGTCCTTCACTTTTGGGGGGATTTTTTTTGTCTGCACATCAGCTAGTATTGTCATCTGCTCACTTCCCAGGGTGTTGTTTCAGTTGCCCAGAGAGGTGGTAGAGGCTCCATCGCTGGAAACATTCAAGATCAGGTTGGATGGAGCTCTGAGCAATCTGACCTAGTTGAAGATGTCCCTGCTCACTGTAGGGGGTTGTATTGTATATGATTGTCATTGTATATGACTTTTAAAGGTCCCTTCCAACCATAATTCTATGATTCTGATTCTATGATTCTCATTCTATGATTCAGCTCCACCACCTTTTTCACTCATACCACAGAGCTGTTAGGCACAAAGTGTACTGGATTGCCCTAATGAAACGCAGTGTCTATCACCCTCAGCTTTTGCTGCCCCTCTCCCTAGTCAGCTGGCCCTTGACATCTCCCTCTTGATTCTTATTTACAGTGTATTCTAGGTCAGTGCTTCTACACTCCCTGTACCCTAGCAAATCTTCTGTTTATTTAAAAAAGCAATCAACTAGAATGGAAGTTTTTCAGCTACTCCAGTCAAGTAAATAACTACATTTAAGTTGGGACCTCAAATTCTGTTGTTTCACTCTGGCTTGCCATACAGAAACAAGGCAAACACCCAAAGTCAACAGCATGTAGCCAGTAGCATGTAGTCCATCTAAAATGTGCTTGTTTATGACTGGCACAGAGATGAGGAAAAGACTCTGATGGGATCAACAGCAACTTAGAAGTATTCCCAAGAAACCTGATTCCTTAGAAGTATCAGATGAGTCACAATTACTCATTCACTCCTTCAGTTGGTTGGGGAGGGGGACATGAAGAAATAGCTTATTAATATTTGCTCATAACATCTAAAAATTGCAGCAACCCACTTGTGGTTCAGTTACAGTGGCTGCCATGTAGGTGAGACAGAGCCAAGATCCAGTCAGCCTGCATCACTTCTCTCCCAGACTTGTAACTTTGCCGATTCCCATTGCAGTCAGACCCAAGATATGAGCTGTCTGTGTAGGAGTGTTTGCAAGTGGTATTTCTCCAAGGCACAGAGTAACACTGACACACACACTTT
This sequence comes from Falco peregrinus, assembly GCF_023634155.1. Taxonomy (NCBI): domain Eukaryota; kingdom Metazoa; phylum Chordata; class Aves; order Falconiformes; family Falconidae; genus Falco; species Falco peregrinus. Next base: position 37,854,884 of record NC_073727.1, read on the forward strand.
GATAATCCATATCATCATGTAGCCCTGCAAAAGGGCAAATTGAGCGGCAATGCTGGCTGATTCTTGCATTATATGTCCAGGTCTGACAACCAGTTTTTGTCTGCTTCAAAGATCTGGGCTAAGCAGCAGTGGGGTCCACATGAATATTTGACATACTGTCAGGGAGAAAGGGAGTAAGTTACCTCTCCAGAAAACTATGCTTTTTGTAGTTTAAAGGCAAAAGAGGCTTGTACCAGAAAATATTTGTCTACAGGCAATTTGAAAACATTCAGGTAATGTTACAACTGAATTACCTGACTCGATTTTCACAGTAAACTCAGCTATAGCAAACCTCCATTTATAGCAAAGCAAATTAAAGTCACTAATTGTTTCATATGTGCAATGAGGGAATTGCAGTTTCATTTATAATGAAACTTTGATTACACCATAATTGTTCTGGCAGAAAAATGACTCCATTTTCAGATGCTTCTCCTGTGCTTTCAGACTGTGTCTGTGTCTGCAGTAGTTTTTATATTCCTTGACTAGCATCATGCAATCACATCTCTTCAGGCTTTCCCAGAATAGTGATTCTTATTGCCTGATTCTCAAAATCCAGACAAACTCAACTGAAACACTCTCCTTTAGGTGGAAAAGCAAACAGAAATGCAGTTTTGGATAGCCTGATAAGCTTTGACTGTTCTGTGCAGAATCCCAGGGGAAATATCAACTCACGATTTTTACTTTGCTCAGCAGACTTCTGCGTGTGGCATGTTCTTTAATGCTTTTCCTCTTACAGAAAGCCACTGTTACCTGGCAGAAGGTTCTTCTGCCACTTCCTATCAGAGCTTATCTAGTAATTGCCTACAAGGTATGAGCATGTCTGCACTGAACATCTGGAATGAAAAAACATCATTGGAAAGACCTTAATGAACCTGTTCCTAAGGTAATTAGGTGCATAAATTACACTCCTTATGATCTTCTCCCTCCTGTAACATGCTTTACTTCACGCTTATCCATGAAGATCACCGCCAAGGTGATTGGGATAACTTTGAATGTTACAGTTGGTATTTCTCCTATATGCTTGCACCAGTGAGACCAGTTTAGGACTCTTTTGTAGCAGGGATCTAATTTTCTTGGATTTCTATGTCCAATGTCTACAGGCCAGAGAGATTTATAGAGTAACACATATAATGCAGCTGAAGTTTATCAGCTGTGCTCCCTTTACAACTTTTCCTATGTCCTTTCCTATTACAAAGGAATACTGTAGCTACCGGGTGGTGTAGGAAAGGAGCAACTCTACACTTCAAGTTCCATAGAAACCCTAGGGTAGTTACACGTAGTACAGTGAAGGAAGAAGTATTTGTAATTGATATCAACAGATATGGGCATGAAATCACTGACAACACCGTGTAATTCTGGCCCAAAGCAGGGAGACTTGCAGCTCACACTAAGGGTGTTGTTTCCATGTCACTGATACTAGGATTGAACCGTGAGGTGAATATTCACATCACTGGAGTGAGAAGCATTCAGTTTCCACAAGATTAATTTTCTGTAGTCTGGAAGTGTGAGGAAAATGTGTTGGTCCACTTTCTGGGTGTCCTTTTGTGACAATGAAACAAACTTCCAAGATATGAGAAAATTAACACCCCAAATGAAGCTGTTTTGCCAGATGACTTCAGCCTTTTCATATTAAACACTCTTCCATAATAAGATTGTGTTTTTCTGAGTAACAGTTGTAGTCATCAGCAGTAATATGCTTTAGCATTTAGCTGGCATTACAAATGAATTTTTGTGTGTGACACACCTCTGCATGGAAAACCTGCCATATTCCATTGAAAAGTGGAACCATTTTAACCTGGATTATTTGTAAGCTTTTCCTGTGCTTACATTTTATAAATACTAGTGACTTTTTTCAGTGTTTATGTTATAAATTGTCCATGTGACACAGACATTCACTTCTATGCTTTTGAGCACAGCACTGAACAAGATGTGTCCCTATTGTTCTCCACTGGAGAAGCTGGTATCTCTAAAAGTCTGTTTATCCCTACATAGGACTTGCAGTCTTCTGAAAATCTCAATGATGGGACTCTGGTGCCATCAGAAAAGCTGTCTTCAGTTTTCTTCTTGAGATTTGTGTTTTTCCCTCAAGGTTTTTCAGTAATTGTACGTTTATCTCTTTGATATTTCAATAATTCTGCATTCATAGAGGCTGGATTTATGGTAAATGGATCTGCATCTCTCAGTATGTCATAAAGTTCCAGATAGGCTAAAAAACTCCTTTGATCAGTTATAATAAATGTCTGGGTTCAGATAAAGCAAAAAATATAGAGTAACAATTAACATTAGTGCTAATGTACTATTATTATTATTATTGTTGTTATTACTATTGGTATTACTACTACTGCTACTACTACTATCATCATTATTATCATTGCTATTAAGGTAATTTATTATAACAAATTGTGTTCTTGGTCAAACACACAGAGATGTCTGATGTTGCTGGAAAAATATAATTAGCGAATTTCTAACCTATCATAAATCAAACTAACATATGGAAAATGATTCAGATAATGCTTTGGGAATCTAAAGAGAATTCTTATTATGTTAGAATGTCATAAAACAGACACTGCCATGAAAGGAAAGAAAGGTAAAAACTAATTAAATAGTTTCCAGTAAAAAGCAATTTTCATTACAAAGTTCCATATGTCAAAACCGAAACTATTCACAGAAAAGGATTTGTTTTAGTAAATCTCAGGATAATTTAAATTCCAAATTTTCCAAATACATCTTTTTGGTTCTTTAAAGGAAAAGTCTTCTTTTCTGACATAAAATTCCTTTTTGCTTCAGCAATTTTCATTAATACATCAAGAAAATGGCTTAAAAAATAAAATTCAGTTATCAGGAAAAAAAACATGTTTTGATTTAAACAATATTTTTTACTATTGACATCACACAGAATTTCTTTTTTTTTTTTTTCTCTCTTTGTCCTGAGTAGGCTTTGAAATCTCAAAAATTCCTACAGATCAGAAACCTGCTTTGCATTCAGCTCTTGCACATCTGTCAGCATTTGATTATCTCAGCCTACCGTACCATTGGTTTTAGTTAGCAGTCATTAGACAATGTCAGGGTTGTGTAACCTATCCAAACTTCCAAATTCTTTATTTGGGGGCATATGTTTTTTCAGGTAGATGCAAGTTGTAAATGCTTAACATTTTGCACTTAGGTTTTTGGTTTTTTTTTTTCCTAGACCTTGTTAAATTGTATAAATAGCTTGCATGATGTTAGGCCTTTCTCTATCATCCAGTGATAGTTGATCCATCAGTGTGTATTTCATGTGCTAATCCTTTCATTTTCTGTTATACACCCCCATTGCTGGTTCCATGATTTTGTTATATGCAGTTCCTTTGATATTACATAAATTAATTTGGAACCACAGGTAATTCACCAAGTTTCCTACATAAAAGCATTTAATATACTACCTTTTATCCTCTGCTTTCCCACATGCCAAGAGGAGTGTTACAACTCATACCACATTTAGCAGGACAGCAAATCTGGGCTTGGGCACATTCAAACAGAATTTAAAAAATAACAATAATGCAAGCAGCTTCTCAGCTACTCACTGCTTCCTTGAATGTCTTTAGTTAAGTCTAAGGTGTCTTCATGGCCAAAGCAAAACTGCTTCTTCAGTAACAGCTCTAAAATCCAGGCAGGGGCTACATGATAAGAGCAAAACCTTAACCTTCACACAGATCCTTATCATCAGCCAAACCTAAGCATCAAAGCACTACTTCAATGTACTAAGACTTAAGACAGAGGCGGCTATTTGCTGTATCAGCTTCAATTTTGCAGGGAATTAGATGTCTGAGCACAAAGGTATCCTGCTCCTGAAATGACTAAAACTTTTGGTGAGTGAGGCAACACCTGTGCTGTGTGTTGAGGCAAGTTACAACCATGTTCAGGGTTATTGACCAGCAGACACATGGAGGCTCTGAACCAGCACTGTTATCCAGTGCTACATCTTTCCTTTTTGCTCCATGAGTCCATGGCTGCTTGGTGTTTGCTTTATTCAAAGCACAGACAAAGTAATCTCCCTGTATGTCGTGCAGACCTATCCAGAGACTGCAAGGAGGGCTCGTACCCCTTTCACCACCAGCAGCCTCAAAGGTCCTCATAAGTGTAAGAGAACTGGACACTAAATGCAAGTGGCACCATCTGCACAGTGGAACTATTGACAGTTGTCCCACCGATCCCATGATGTTATCCATGTTTTATTTAGAGGGGGGCTCAGAGAGCTACTGCTCACAGGGCAGACACTAAATCTGTGCAGGCACACATTTTGGTGTGTGACATGGGTCAGAGAAGACGGACACGCAGAGCCAGAGATCATTAACATACTGATACATATCTACCACCTATTAATGGAGTAAGACCCATATGCATGCTCAACAGAACAGCTGAGAGGACACAATGCAGCATGACAGTGCTTTTAGGACAAACTCTGACCCTCTCAGATGTCCAACAAGGAAAGGAATAAAGGCTTCAAATCATCAGTTTTCACACTACTGAGAACCAATAAGGGTCACCTTGTCACTTGCTGACAGATCCTACCAATTGCCACACAGCTGAATTAACCTAACTCTGACTTGGAGCAAGGTCACTGTTTCTATCACCTATACTGGAAGGCTCAGACTTAATCTGATAATATCCAAATCTGATTGAGTTTTTCATGGGATCTGGGCAGGCTTGAATTGGGGCTACATAGAATTTAGGCTACCCACTGCCACCCACTAAATAACCTTCCAAATCTTCCTGCAAGTCATTCCTGAGGGACAGACCCTTGGTGCTGTAACAGTTGATGAGAATTATTAGAAAATCACTAATAGCTGACTTCCATCTTTTCTGAGTGCAGATGGACAAGCACAGGGCAGGGAAGACAGGGGATGTTGTGTAGTTGTGGGAGGATATTCATGTTCAAATTAATGCAGGTGTTGAGACTCTGCCAGCATTCAGGATAAACCAAAACCCATTAAGTCCCTATCTTGCTTCACTTTTCTGAAAAATAAATAAGAAATAACTCAACTACAATCAATAGATTGTGTAACATATACAAAAAGAAATCAAATAGTTACTTATCTGTCATTAGAAGAACAAGCATCCAGTTCATCACCTGGGACATTTTTCTGATGGCTTGTAAAGGGAACCTGAACTGTTCTGAATACCATATGGACTCTAATGGACCATATTCTCAACTTAATTTCTTAGAAAAGGAATGGCTATCTAAAAAGACTCACACTTTCAGTGTACTGCTTCCTAGAAAGAGGCACCACAACAGTTTCCTTCAGATTACAAGCATCCAGTTTTTGAGATGTTCTAATACCTTCTGCATCTCCACAATTGCTGTTTTTAATATTTCCTGTCCCACCAGTTGGGAAATAGGCAAAAAATAAAATCAAAATACATTGACATTTATCTTAATAGGTTGAAAACATGCGTAAGGAGAATATGGAGCTACAAGGGCATCTTCATGACAGGGTTAAAGATGACAATAAATTAGCAGCTCAGTCTGCAGCAACACATTAACAGCTAAATCCAAAGGCAGACGTCTTCAGCTTTGCGGGCTTACTGTAAGTAGTATGGAAGATCACCTCCAACCAGCCAGCTTGCTATTACAGGAGGCGGGATTTTGCACTCTTACACTCCAGATGCACTCAGCACAGGTGCCTTTTACACCAGTTTTGGCTTGTCCTTGAGGTTATGTTACACTTAAGAAATTGACTTCAAACATATAGCTGTAACAGGTGCTGTTAGAGGCTTGGCATTCACATCCATACATCAGTATCCAAGGGTATCCATCTGGAAGATGTCCAAGCAGAGAGGGTTCTGACTGGAAGCTGCCATCAGCCTCCTACATCTGAATTTCGATATGGATAGATCTGACCTTTGTTCAGTACTGTCTCCTCTGAGATACAAGGTCAAGGGGTAGGTAAGAAAGTTTGGTGTATCTCAGGTCAATGCTAGATAACCATCTAGAATTAGATGGTGCTCAGTGTTTAAAGGTCAAACCTTATCACACCAGCCTCAGGACCATGCATCTGAAATTTGGATCAAAGGAGCCCAGATCAACCTTGTAATGAAAAAGGAGGTTGTCACCTGATACAGATCCAGACGTCAGGGCAAACAGGAGCCATAAGGATCACAAAAGCAATAGCAGAAAATATCAGCAACTGCTCAGGCTTCATCCAGGATAGACATGATATGTTTATATCATATATAACATATGCTGTGATATGTTTAATAGAATCTAAATTCTATAAGTAGTTAAGAGAAATATGCTGAAGTTTGGCTGCTTCCTGTCATTATGCATGAGAATTCCACCTAGTGATGAGAAATATTGAGCCTTAAACCTCTGCAGAATTCAGGAAAGATTTCTTGTTTTCAGAATGTTCTTCTGATGTTACAACAATGTGACTTGGAACTTATTACGTACGGCTGTTTCTTTTAATCTAGTGTACTTAGCTTCAATGTCAATTTTAGACACTCCCTGGAGCTACATGAAAAATGAAGTCTTGCTCATTGCCCAGTTTTATGGAAATTCAATGCAAGCAATTATGAGCTGAACCCTGAGAAGGTCACATTTGTAAGAGTGAATAAGGGAGCTTAGCGAGAGTGACTACTCTGTGAGTAGCAAAGACAAAACAAAGTGCAGATGTGCTCAGCTGCCTCTCTGGTACTTGCCAGCCTGATGCCAACCATCACCTGAACTCCAGGTTCCCCTCTCCATGTCATCGTCCAGCAAGCACTGATCCAGGTGACTGCACCTCTGCGAGTGAACTGGGAGACAGACATATGAGGGAGCAGGGACTGGGATCACCCTGCAAGCCAGGTGCCACTCCAGCCAGGAAAAAGCCTTATCCTCTCCTAGTGGCCTCTCTGTCTTTGATCTCCTTGGGCTTTTGAAAGTTTTTGGGTAGAGTTACTTTTTCTGAGGGGTCTGTGCCTGCAAGTTAAAAAAACCCCCTCATTTCAGTGCTTATGTTGTATTGAATTATTCAGGCAGGAATGGACTTAATACCTCTCTTCCTCCCATTTTCTATTATCTTTCTCTACCACTGAGTGAAATTAAAAAATACAGGTAAAAATAAGCTTGCTTGTATTTCATTTTCCTTTTTTATTGCATTTTATTTTTGCCTTTCTGTATCATACCTTTTAAATTCTCTAATTTTTGGAGAAGCCACCAAAAGGTAACAAGTGAAATAAGACATTGCAGTCCTGCAGAAATTGCTTCATTCCAAATGTAACAACCTTTGATATGGTATGTTTTTCAAAATAATCCTTTTTTTGGATTAAAAAAGCAGCCCTACTATTCAATTTTGCAGGCTTGAAATGAAATAGATTAATAGTTTCCTATGAGTCCTGTATGACTTCAGAAGAATTAAGATGATTTACATTTTGTTATTTTTATTTTATTTCATTTACTTCATTTACTACAGTCCTCAGGGAATATTTTAGTAACTGTCATATGTCCATAATTCACCACAATAAAGGACTGGGAATAGACAAAGGTATCATTTCCCTCTTCTAACCTGAATCAGAACTGCTAAATTATTATACCATAAACATGCTAAGATAACTGCTAAAAATGAGTGTTAGATTTAAGTGCTAGAAACCTCACAATTTGCCTATAGACAAGCTGACTCCTGGCATCACTTACACTGAGGAGTTCTCATGTACCACAGTGAGCCGAAAGAAAATTTTGTGTGCTTATGGATTTACAGCATGAAGTTGTTTGGTTACATAAACTGAAAAGCAAATGCAATAAAGATCTTCTTAAATAATAGTGTGTATAATTCACAGGGTTTTTTTGGCTTTGTCCAGTCGTTAAAGCTTTGCATTTGGACTAAAACAGATGTAAATTGCTACTGTTGTGATCTGATAGCATTTCACATTCTAACTAGGAGAGATAAAACTAGCAAGTGTGCAGCTTATATTTGCAATGTGATTGACAAAAGTGCTGCAAAGGGTGGGACAGTATAAGTTAGGAGTTACAGCATGTTTACAAGACATGACTTTGCAAAAAATGTCATATATTTTCTTCTTATATTTCATAGAAATTCATTTCATATGTCTGCTAGCTTGCTACAGGCAGTAAATCAGCCTGTCCTTCCTCATTCTTTTGCTCTGGCACATAAAATTTCTACAGTTCATATATATTTTGGCAACCACAGGGATGATATTGAAAAACAGGGAAAAGTATTCTTCCATATTCACACTGCTTTATGCCAGGAGACTTGGCAACTAATATTAGAAAGCTGATTTCATACTTGACACAGATTAGTAGTGCCTTAGACCTAGCATCTCTCAACCCATATTTGTCCATTAGAAAACTTACTTTTTTGTAATGCAAACTAGCTGAATGACAGCTTCCCAAGTGTACAGAATTGCTCATTATGTCAGCATTGGTGTCTGGTTTGTGCTTTAGGCTGTGGCAGTAAAAGGACCTGCAACTCCCCTTTGTGCTAGCTGGGTCTTCCTTGAAGGGGGAAAAGAAAACAGAGCTGGCTTTTTTGTACTTCCTTTAGTCTTTATTTTTGTTGTCACTAAATAGTAGCTTCTACCTCCATGTAATAACAGAAAAATGCAGCTAGTTAAATCCAATGATTGTAAAATATTCAGCACTGGAAAGGAAGCTGCCACAAAATCCATTTATACAGCATATTAAAAGGAAAAGAGCAAGTACATATGGAGAAATCAATAAAACCTTACCAGTGGAATCTCTTAGATAAGATTCTCAAGAAGTGCTTGAGAAGTCAGCCCATGTGAACCTCATGAGGTTCAGCAAGGCCAAGTGCAAGGTCCTGCACCTGGGTCAGGGCAGCCCCCATTATCAATACAGGCTGGGAGATGAACGGGTTGAAGGCAGCCCTGCTGAGAAGGACTTGGGGTACTGGTGGATGAAAAGGTGGACATGATCCAACAACGTATGCTTGCAGCCCGGAATGCTGACTGTATCCTGGGCTGCAGTCAAAGAAGCGTGGCCAGCAGGTCAAGGGAGGTGATTCTGCTCCTCTACTCTGCTCTGGTGAGATCCCACCTGGAGTGCTGCATCCAGCTCTGGGGCCCCTGTCCCAGCAGCACAGGAAAGACATGGACCTGTTGGAGCGAGTCTAGAGGACGGTCACAAAAATGATCAGAGGGATGGAGCACCTCTTCTATGAAGACGGGCTGAGAGAGTTGGGGCTATTTATCCCGGAGAAAAGAAGGCTCCAGGGAGACCTTATTGCAGCCTTTCAGTACTCAGAGGGGTCCTATAAGAAAGATGGGGGCAAACTTTTAGCAGGGCCTGTTGTAATAGGGCAAGGGGTAATGGCTTTAAACTGAAAGAGGGTAGATTTAGATTAGATATAAGGAAGGATATTTTTTTTTTTTTACAGTAAGGGTGGTGAAATGCTGGAACAGGTTGCCCAGAGAGGTGATAGATGTCCCATCCTGGAAACATTCAGGTTTAAGTTGGATGGGCCTCTGAGCAGCCTGCTCTAGTTGAAGATGTCCTTGCTCATTGCAGAGGGGTAGGACTAGATGGCCTTCCAGCCCAAACTATTCCATGATTCTATTATTCAAAAGGCTATGGAATTTCTCTAGGCTCTGATTTATTGAACAAAGTGAACCTCTTAGGTTATAACCTGGCCCTAAACAGGTAGGATAATTAAAAACTTGATAATATATTCAGCATGGGTTCATTTAATTTGGAATAGGACTCAATCATTCATAAGCACTGTAGAAGTGAGAGCTGCTGGATGTGATTTTTTTTAAGCTGGGTTGGGGAACTCAGTGTTTTTCATGTTTCTTTTCCATTGCTCAGATGTGCATCTTCCTGACTATACACTGAGGGTCCAGGATGGATTCAACCCAGATCGCACAGATGAGCAGTGGGCACCCATGAGATCTGCCTCAGTGCACACCTGCAACTGCAGACGGTGTGCCAAAGCTGCAGGCATTCAGCAGATGGCTGGGAGCATTTGGGGCATGACGGACCACATGGAGCCATTGTCAATATCTAGACACGAGACAGGTAAGAAAGATTTTTCCCTCTCACACACACAGCTAGTCTATTGGGAGAATTAAAATGCAGATTTAAGAAAAAAAGCCAACCCAAAACCTTTTGGTAGAGAAAACAAGACACTGACACCAGAGATGAAACTACTACAGGAGTCTTATATTAAAGGTTACCTCCAAATAGTCACCCTCAAATAGTCAAAAGTATTTCTGAGTTGCATTAATATTTGCAGATCAGTGTTCATAATCTTGCTGCTTCTTTTTCTTCTTTAACTTCATACAGTCACGTGCATCTGAAATGTTTTGCCTGACTTGGGAGGGAAATACACTCCTCTGCTTTTCTATGCTAGATTATCAATTATGTTAAAGACTTCTCTTGCCTACTAATGAGAGAAAGAGAGGATGAGCTTTCACTGAGAACTTTTCTTTGAAGTGAAAATCTTTAGTAGAGCCCTCTCATTTCTAAGGACACTATAATCATCTTGATGGGAGAAAAAAAAACCTATTCTGACTCTGTACCTATCTTCCTCCCACTCTGCCCCTCATCTTCCCTCTCCCCCTCTTTTATGCACACTTGCACGTATATGCACACACACAATTTCTGTGGGCTAAGGAAGTAACAACCTACAATGTATATATTTTCTGAACTGCACATTTATATCCACACAGGTACAGTTATTTTTTCAAAATAGCCCATACCTGTAACATATGCACACCAACACACACACACACCCATACTTCAAGGACTGTACTTTTGTTCTTTCCAGTACACTTTTATGGTTTTGACCTTTATTTTCCACACACATCCTGTCAAACCTCTTGCAAATGAATTTTATAGACACAAATATTTGCTCTAAAGGAATTTGGAATTATAAACACCCACACTCAAGGAGACTTTATTTTAAACATGAATGCTTTGCTATGGAAATACTTGCATTCTTCACTCGGGGATTAAAATCTGCATCTTGTCTGAGCGCTTCCAACCAGGCAGCAAAATTTGAGTTAAATTATGCACCATAATTCCCTGTGATAGAAGTTTACTGACAATAATAAATTCAAATGCATTCAGATAAATAAATTTAAAGTAAATGCATATTGCTGGAGGATGCTCAGCAAGCAGGAAAAAGAAAAGCCCAGTAGCCTAATATGTTACTTCTTGGGAATAGCTTTCTCTGCCCTTATGCTGATACTTTCTTTGGAAACACTTTAATGCAGTTCCTGTAATTAGCAAGTACTTCATAATCACCTTCTAGAGAATGAAATCTCTCTGTAACACTCAGGTGATTTTGCAGGAATTATAGTGTACATGGCTCTTGTATCAGCAGAAGGTATGTTGCAGCGCATGGTGAGGGAGGGGGCTCTAAAACATTACCAAGAGGCATCAGCCTTGGTTCCTTGCAGCAAGCTGTATTTCTCTTCTTTGAGAATTACTAGTGAAATCCTGCTCTCACTGAAGCTGCTCCCCGAGCAATGCAGCTAGAGGGATGACTTCACTGACACTGTGCAGGAGTGGGAGCGGGAGGTGTGAGGTATGTGGGGACAGTCAGGTGTTCCTTTCCTTACCTGGATGAGGAGGTCACCTATGTGCTAGGTCCCAGCCTGGGGAGGCAGCAGGCAGCTCTCTCCCAGGCATTTCCCTTCTGCCCTGCACTAGCAAACTCCCTCCGGCCACTCTTGTTCTGTTCTGCGCACCTCTCTCCTGGTCACACCCCCAGGCTATGATGTCTACAGGCAAAATGTGTTCCTTTAAATAAGATTAACTGCCTGTGATAGTATGGAGAGATTAAAGTGTGGTTTTTAACTCTTTGAGTGTCCTGGGACAAACTCCGTCTATGGGAGGCCCCCGGCCCGCAGAGTGCCGCCTCTGCTGCTTGCCAGCACGTTTTCTATTGAGTCGGCATGCCAAGCGGTGTAAACATGCCTGAGTATCAGTCTGATATATTGTCATGCTTGGCAATTAGTCTGTCAAGTGTCTTGTGAGGCGAGAAAGAGGTGGAAAGAGACATGGAAAACTGAGCAAGGACTGTTGCTCTTGTAAACATCTCTGAGCTTAATGTTCAGTAATTGCATAGCGGCAAGAAGGGCCAGTTTATAAGCTTTATTTCATTTGACTGTAAAATTGGCTTAGTAAAGGAAATGTCTAGAAAAGAAACTGTGTGAAAATTTTACTTCTGGTTCTGTTTGCCAGGTGTTTGAGAACTTAAAAAGAATAGAAAAAAAAGCCCCAAAGAGTTTTCATTTTATTGCAGTTTTCCCCATCTCTTTTTTTTCTCTACAAACTTGAATTTGATAAGAGATGGTTGCACATTTACAAAATACATTACTTGATTACAACTCACTCCCTGGACCCCATGGATCCTTGCATGTCCCAATAAGTTCCCTATTTCTCATTCTGAATCAAAGGAGGCTTTTATGGCATTTCATGCTAAAATGTACTTACCTGAAATAATTACTCAGAAGTGATCGACAGGATTTAGACTGCTCAGAAATATCCTGTAGGATTTAGACACCGACAGCCAAAGGATTTGGAGTATGAAAATGCAATGTGTCTCAAAAAACACAGCAAAGAACTTATAAACAAATGATTCTGTGGTAATCTGATTAGACCAATCCTGCACCTTACGTATAATATATAATGCATAATAATATAGCTTTGTAGAGTTTCTAATGTGCTCATGTCATAATATTGTTCCAAAAGTACTGGAATACTTGAAGTGAAAAGCTGAAGACAACTGTACAAAACCTAGGCAGTATTTTTGAGAAGTTCAACCAAAATGTGGAAGGGGAGTATGTTTTTCAAGTACCTGAAAGCAGGTAGTTAACAGGTGATTTGTTCAATGTTGGGAAGGTGGGGGGAAGAGCATTTGTAAGACTAACTTTCCATGCAAGAATAAATTAGATTAATGGTTTACCAAATGTTCTGGGTAAAGTAACTCTTTTACCTGCAGGGTTTTATGTAGGCAGGCATGTGAGAAGTCTGCAGTACTGCAGGGCTGGCATGCACTGCTTATTTAGATTCATACCTGCAAAGCCAGTAGTGATTTCTTTGCTCTTTCCAAGAGACATAATTTGTGAGAAGCCTTCCTGGGGCAGGTTAGACTTGATCTTTCTTTGACCTTCACACCTTTTGAACCATATGCTTTCGAGGAGGATGTTGAAAGACTTTGGTCAAAACATAACACCAGATTCCTAAGTCCTAGATTCTTTGTCTATATCTAGCACAGAGAACCTGTGTGGCCTGGAGCTTGCCATCTAGCTTTTTATGTGCCTCAGATTCATTTGCCCTGAAACTGTAAAATTTGTCCATCTACCGAGTAGGTAGCTAATATTAAAACTTATTTTTACGGGACACGTAATATGGAAAAGAGGGGGCTGGGGAGCTTTACTTCATCACTCCTTGTATCACAATTTCAGATTATTAGTTCCTAAGGTGTAAATTGGGTCAGACATGGTTCTGGGAGATGTCAAGCAGCCACATATTATGCAAACCGAGGTGGCAGCAGAGGGAATTGAATGCCTCCTGGGAGAACCCAGAGAATCAGATCATATTATAGAGCAGAGCCAGTGTAGATACACATACACGCATACATATATACATGTTTATGCACACATATCAGCCAATTACTTGACAAACCTAATTAATTCTATGATTCTGTAAGCCAGCTAACATTCAGCCAGAGTTGGTTTAGCCATGGGTACAAAATTACTATATACATCTGACATTTCCCTTTCTTGCAATCCCAGTCATTGCTGGGGCTTATCACCTTAAGTACAGTAGAAAGAACAACCAGCCCTTTCCCTGCCCTCCATTCCCAGGACTGCTTTTCCAGAGAGTTCTTGCCATAAGAAGCTCTGACTTTCCACCCCAGATGAAGATGACTGTGCTTTTCTTACCATCCGTTTTCTTCTTTTGCAGCTTTCAAGAGGTGCAAGGAGACCTCTCAGACTGTATGCCTTGATTGCGGCTATGATTTTCCATGTGGCCAACTACACAGGGCAGCAGCTTCTAGAAACTCTCATTCTCTTTTACTACAAAGGGCTTTAATTGCCTCTTCCACTGAGTCATAAATGTGTATTGCATGTGTGATGGGTTGAATGCAGTCTCTAGCTGTATGGAAATTGAATTGTCTTTAGATGGGAACTACCCATATATAATAAGCTGTAATATTTTCTCACATTCTGTAACAGTAAGATCTACACAAGCATCAAAAAATCATTAAAATGTACCCTAAAATACTTTACAGATTATAAATTTCTCAGACACAGGGCCTGGCCTGGCCTGGCTCTCATTCAAGTTGCTGCCTTTATGTGATCTTATTTTGTTAAATAATAGCAGAAGGAATAAGAAATTTAGACACACATTCAGACCAGTTTAGTAAAGAGGGCTAGACCCTACACAGAGACTTTTCTGTAAGTGTCATGGAAAAGGACCTCAGAACTATTCAGTTATGTTTAAGCATACCATGATAGGATGCCTTCTAAAGCAATTACTGCCTGCGTGCTGTTTTCAAGCCAAGCACCCAGGGATGAGACTTAAGTGGTGAAAAAACTATTGAAGATCAGGATAGGAAGCCCAGCTGTCTCAGACTGTCACACCCGCACAACAAGACAACTTGTCTTGAGCACCTATTGGAGATGAGTACTAAAAAGATGTTCACTGAATTTTCTCAATAACCCTTTTGAAAAAAAATCAGAGGGTATCAGTGGTTGTTAAAGGGGAAGCCGTGCAACACTGTAGGATCAGCCCCTGAATGTATCTAGTCTTATTCATTGAACTCCACACAACTCTGTAAATGCTTCCCCATCTAACTCAGGGAAGAACATGCTCCCCATTTCTTTTCCTGCTAGAATAATTACAGTATATTAAGACACACCAGGCAGGTCAGAGCAAAGCTTGTTTGGAGTTTGCATTTCAACTGCACATTATGCACTTGCATTGTAATATATTCAAACTGACAGCATCGTTATGGTGAATTAATCTAAATTATGTCTAGACATATATTTCCAACAAGCATTGTAGAGATTGTTTGGTGGCTGACTGCTCAGAGGAATTAAACAAGAAAATCCCAGGCTTAAACCTTACAAATAAATGACTAAATTGATAAATGAAGGAATAAATGAGTTTAGACAATGCTTCAAGAACAATATAAAAATCTTGTCCCTAGAATTGTACTAGTTTACATGTTCCTCCACCAGTTTACCATTTTAATTATCATCCTTTCTGCTGTAGGGACACAACCCTGCTCTAATGCTACTACAGGTTCAGAAGCCTGCACAGGGAGAGTGTAGGGAAGTCACAGCAAGTCATAGGAAGCATTAAATGCTTTCTACTTCTGTGCAGCAAAAGTGCCAATTTGAAATATTGTCACTCTCCTATACCTACTTTAAATCAGGTGTGTCAGGAAGCTTAGTTATCATTTTAACATTATTAAAGGTAAAGACATAAAGTTAGCATTGTCCCACTGCTAGTGGTGATGGAGGGAGAAGGAGGCTTCTGGTTCACACTGTTACTATTTATTATTTGTAAAGACAAAGGCTTTAGGAACAAGGCTGGTTGCTTTTAGCACTTTGGACCTACAGATAATAATCTTATTACCCAGCTGTAATAAATCCACAACACTGCCACTGGATCATCTAATTCATTCTAAGTTTATAGACTGACTATATACAGTACTTCATTGTAAACTTACTGCAAGGTAAAAGCTTGCAACTGCAGGGAAAGGGACAGCGTATGAGATGTTGGGTATTCTGCAGCAGACATGACTCTCAGGAGAGCTCTTGGGGCAGCTGGGCACACAGGAGATCAGGTGCTGTGTCACGACAGCATTTCCCTGCACACAGGGACATCATGTTTCCAGCTCCTGGGGAAATGAAATGCTTTCTCTCCAAGGGTGGGGTTAGCAACAGGGGAGGGACTGCCTCTGCCAGCCTGTTTGGTTTTGAGAAGTCAATCTGTCTGCTGTGAGGCAATCTTTGTGCAGCCACCCAGGAGGGCTGAGCCCCAGCATGGGGAGATTAGGTGCTGGACAAAAGAAATGTGAGACTGGAGACTGCTTCAGCACCAGGGCTCTGTGTCTCTCAGTGTGCTGGAAAGTACTGGTGATTTTTTCACTTGAGGAGACCCGCAGCAGTAAATTCAACTCCTTGACGTGCCTTTTTTTCTCCATGGGGAAGCAGGAAAAATCAGTATGGGCACAGCCTTCAGTAACACGTCTAAACAGCTTCCAACCCGGAGAAGGCTTTCACTCGGCTGACTCAGAGTGCAGGCAAAGCTATCATCTGTAGAGATGTGCCTGCAGATATAATGAGGTGGAAACAGAGCAGTGCAAATATTGTACATGTCCTACAGAAATGGGGATGAGGTAAGAGTGATGACAACAGAGAAGGGTCAAATTAATTTCTTAAGATTGCCTGAGAGGCCTGTGCAAACCCAGTGTTTGAACCCTGGTACCTCCTGAATGCAGGTGAGTAACTGGGAGTGCAGTGGAGGCTTACCTCCAGGAACACTATTGCTGCTACCTTTAATAAATGCTTTAAGTACTCTGTCAAAAGTATTTATAGTTATTTAGAAAGCAGAAGTAGAGACGGAGTGTATGGTGTTAGTTAGCCACTGCTAGAAGCTGGCTTGCATTTCTGGTCCCTGCTGGTTAAGGGAGGCTGAGGAAATACTACAGAGGTTTCAAAGGGGAGCCACCAAGCTAGCTTGTGGGCTGCCAAGAAGACTGTAGAAGGGGAGACATAAGACCACAATTTATGCAATTTACTGAAAAAAGAAGCCTGAGGTGATTTAGGTGTTTTGTACAATTGTTAACAAGAGGAATGGATATCTGAGAGTAGAGAGCTTTAAACTTTTACTGACAAAGGCGTGACAAGATCCAATCACTGATGAATGGCCTTTAGTGGGAGAAACTCCAAATCACAGCCTGAAATCAGTGGTGAGAACCTCACATAATTGCCTCCAGGCTATGAAAGAATTCCTTCTCTCTGCCTTCGAGATACATTTTGATTACTTCCCTACCCACCTACCCCTTTCTGAAGTATCAGACTTTGGCCACCAGTTGGAAACGAGACAATGGTGGGGGTTAGATCACTGACAGAAGGCACTGCATAGTCTCAGCTTTCTGTTTTGTGTATCTTCCTCTGATACTCAGGGTCACAACAGTGGCCAGATTTGGGGTAGGAAAAGCCTTTTACTCCAAAAGATAACCAGGCAGAGATCTTGAGAGTTTTTTCCTTTGTCTTCAGCAAGCAGTGCAGTTTGCAGGCTGGAATTCTTCATTGTCCCAGGGGCCTTCAGGGTGCAGATACCTGGTTGTCTCTTCTTTGCATCTGGTGCAGAGCTTTTTCTCCAAAGAGCCGAAACACTTAATATAACGATAGTCTTTGGGACATGTAGGAATTCAAACAATTCTCTCAGGCCAGTATAAGAACATCACTTCCCAAGTTAAATATTTAAAACAAAGTCCCAGAAAGTCCTTCTCAGCACTGGTCAATCCTGACAATGCCCAAACTCCTCATGCAAGTGTCTCCGGCTGGCCACGATGAGCAACTTGAAGCCTGTCTTATTCCTGTTCCCCATCAGGATCAATGAACTGGAACTTTTTCCCATCATCTCCTCTTAATAACTTAATCTCGCAGGTGTTCTGAGAATATCTGAAACTGACCACACTGCATTCAAAATGCAATGGCAATAATTTTTAAAACATAGCTGAAGAATAAAAAGGTCTTTATGTACATGGTAAAGGTGAAAATGCCCAGCTGAGTTATGGTCAGTTGACACAGGTTTAATTGTCCTTTCTCTGCCTGGGGGAATTTAAACCCCAGATTTCCAGAGGAAGAAATCTTTGCTTCTGGCACTCCCTTGAGCACTCTGGTTAAAAGGACATTTTACAAGCAGGTAAATACCAACATCAGTCATGGTTTTGAAGAAAACAGTAATGTCCATTCAGTGTATTTGAAGGAAAAGCACCGACATATCCTTTCTAATGTAAATTAAGGCCTGGGAATACTAAATCAAAGTGCTCTGAGACCTGCCTGCAAGGAGAAGTGGAATGCAGGAGTTTTAGCTGAATTGTCAGTTCGCCCCATCAGCTTGGCTTCCCTCCTGTTTTATCCACTTTGCAGGATGCAGTGCTCCCCTGCACTGTTTGAGAATCCTATCCCAAGACTAGCAAATAACTATGGGCTTGTTCATGGTAGTCCTTCTGTGAGTTTGAAGCTTAAAGATTTCTGAAATTTCAAGCCAGATAAGTGAGAAACAAAGAAAGGCTATGTTGGAAGAAGAAATCTAAAACTAATATCAGCATATGGTCACTTCTGTAAACTGCCTATGAGAAATACCTGGGCTTTTTCAAAACCTTTTGTCACAAATGAAGTTAATCTGTGAGCAGAAGAAAAAAAAAATCTTTGGTGTGAACCAAGAAGTATTGGTATGTTTCTTTCATCTACATTTTTAGTCTTTTTAAAAATGGAAACACACTTAAGTGATCTGTCTGTATACATAGCTCTGCTTCCCGTTAGCTTTTGAACCTACTCAGTTTGAATCAAATTTGAGATAAGAATAAAACCTTCAAAGGCTCTTACTGCCAGCACGTTATTCTGGAGGGGAGTTGGAATGTGAAAAGGTACGGGGGAATCTGGACAGGGGACAGAAAACCTTTATATCGGCCTGTTAGAACAGCCAAGAGACACAGCCCTGTAAGAAACCTGACTTGTACTCATTGTTTTTAGATGACTTTCTTTCTGAAGAGACTAGCCATAGTTTCTGAAGGTCTGAGCCTCACTAATAAACCCCTGCAATAGCTACCTGTTCTTGTGACCCTTGCAGGAGCTTTGAAGAAACAGTGTATCTGAAGGTTGTCGAATTTGGTTCAAATCAGCCTACAAGTTCTGTGACTACTGAAGAGGAAAACATCCGCAGGGTGCAGTCCCGACGGAAATAGGAAAGCTTGTCAGCCCTGCAGACACGAACAAACCACCTGATACCAGCCAGAGCTAATGAAAGGAGAAGCGCTTAAGCTACTTTACCCACTCCAACACATCCCCCTTAAAACAGCAGGTTGAAACACAGGCTAGTAGGAACTAGTTTATTGCTTTTAAACACTTCAATTGCTGCTTGTGATTCATCAATAGAAGAGCGGGCTACAGCATGCAGGGAGGTTTGTTTGGCCAGCTGTGAGCCTGAGCAAGTCCAGACTCATGTAACCAGTCATCACTTTCTCACTGTTAATATATCCATGCAGAGCTCTCTGTTGTTGTTCTTGGGAAGAGTGGGTGAGGATGGAGGGAACATGTGGATGAAATATCTTTCCAAGACAGCAAGCATCATTTGATCAGCATGTGGAGAAGCATGGGAGAGGAACATCTGCAATGTTCTATCATACGTAGAGATCACTGGATCTGGACTGTTTGAATATTACAGACATATTTAAGAGGTTGCAAAGTGATAATTAACTTTTGTGTCCAACATTCCAGGGTGAGAATCTTGTTACTGACTTTATTCATTCATGATGGGCAATAAGCATTCATTAAAAAAGGCACATTTGTTCTTTTTATCCAACTTTTCTGTGCCCTTATGTATTTCAAAACCTCTTATTATCTTACAAAAATTAAAAATCTCATTTTCTAGTTAACACAATCAAAATAATTATAGTAGTTTTGTTTTCACAAAAAATATGTTTGGTATCTTCTTCTGTGGTGTAAATATAACCCATTCTACCATGTAATAGAAATTAATTTTAAACAGTGCACAGTTACACAGCTCATGTGAGGTCTCATTCTATTTTCAGTTATTAGCCGTGAAAGCTACTACTGTACGAACTATCAGTTCAGTGATAACCAGTTGGTGGGTAATTGCATAACTTAGGTTAGTTTGGTGCCACACATCAGCTAAGGCATAAAGTATTTCCTCAGGAATAGCTGTGTGTCTGATTGCAATATGCTGTTAGACTTCGGCTGAGGAAATTTCTGCAGGTCCTATTTGCGTTTACACTAATAGCTTTCTACACTATAAGGCAGAGAAAAAGAGTCTTAAACTGAGTACAGTTTTTTCATATTCTTTCCTCTGGACCCCTTCACACTTCCTGATCATAATCACACTTCCTGTGATTATAATCTTCATATCTGCATATTGGTCAAGAACATCCATATGTTTTCATGCAGATGATTACACCACTGCAAGTGCACACATGCAACACATAATCCCTGCACGCACAGTAGTCATGTATATGCTGGCATGTTGGATTTACTGCTTGGGTCTGACTCACAGTAGAGCAAGTAGACAGAGCAAGTATGCAAACATAGCAGATGGATCAGAGTCTGCACAGATGCTTCTCAATGCCGTATTCCCGTGTGGGAAATCCCTGACCCCAGCAGAGATCCTCAGTGCTGCTGCAG
The DNA here is from genome assembly GCF_023634155.1 of Falco peregrinus. Lineage (NCBI taxonomy): Eukaryota > Metazoa > Chordata > Aves > Falconiformes > Falconidae > Falco > Falco peregrinus. The sequence continues at coordinate 37,875,311 of NC_073727.1, forward strand.
TAGATTGAGTTTGGGACCAAGTATGAAGAACAGTGAGTGTATGTGACAGTACAGCAGTTCCACAGTGATTAACTCAATTTAAATTAAAATCTATTTAACATTTCAGTCTGAGCTCCTGGAATATTACTTTTGTCACTGTGTATCCGCACTTCCCTCTGTTCTTGCAGCCAGCCTGCAGCTCCCCATGATGTTGAATTGCCTGCATGTTTGACAGCCATGTCACCTTCCCTGATGCCTAAGTAGGCATTTCCTTCATGGTCTGACCAGCAACTTGACAAGCAGCACAGCAAGATGAAAAGGCAGTGTTTTTATGAGTAAAGGACAGACAACTGCAATAAAAGCACGAGCCTCTCTGGTAGACTCAGCTAATAATGCTGCAATGCCAAAAAGCTGGAACCCACCAGAGGTGAGGAGCCGCGCTGCAGCCCGGCTGCAGGCAGCCCAGGGGATGAATTAGTAGCTGCCCAGGCTGGCAGGGCTGCTGTGCTGCCCGGGTACTGCACGGTGGGGTGCAGCGGGGAGGGATGGGCACAAAGAAGTGGGAGGGGGAAGGGAAGAGAAGCCCCCACAGAAATACCAGCACGCTCCAATAACACCCGAAACTGTGGCCCCTGGGCAGGGGGTGGTTTTTGGAGCACATGGCACGCAGCACACGGCAGCATGGCGGCTGAGGGAGCTGCCTGGCTCTTTACAAAGAGCTCCTTGTCGGGCTGCTGGACTTGTTGTGAAGTGCTGCAGGCCCGGCTTTGTTTTCTGCTCTTAATCACTTGACCGCTTGCCCGTGGGTTTATCCCTGCCTCCCATCACAGTGATTTTAGCTAGAATTCAACTACATCAGCTATTAAAAGGAAGCATTTGGGCAAGGGCAGCTAGCAGCAGGCCGAGGCCCATCAGGGCTGCCCTTTTCTCTGCTGGGCTTCAGAGGGCTGGGAGGCACTGCAGGCGCTCAGCAAGGCTGCAGGGTGGCATTCCACACCAGTGTGCCAGGCTGGGGAAACCCAGTAGTGGGTCTGGCCCGCTCAGTGACCCCCCTCCTAGCTGCCCTGGTGGAGAGGGCCTTCTCCCCCCTGCCAGAGGGCCTGGCTCCCACCTCAGCCTGCCCAAAGCACCTGCACCCCACGCCGCACAGCCTGTGCAATGGCCCACGCTGTGGCTACCCAGGCCTGCACATCACAGTGTGAGTGCAAGCTGCCCTGGTGCGGGGCGCCTGCTTCCCTCAGCCTCCCCGTGGTGGGGACAGGAGAGAGCATGAGGGTTGCCAGTGATGGGGGCGGGTGGGGAGAGGAAGTGGCTGGAATCTGATAAAAAGGGCTACTGTTGTGATCCAGCGGGAGATAAGGGTGAGCTGTGAGCCCCTGCTGCTCTGCCAGGGCCTCTGCAGGGGTGGCACAGGGACAGTTGAGTGGCTGCTGGCACCTCCTCACCCCACTGCAGACACCTGCTTGGGGTCAAGTGGAGTCACCTTGCGGGAGCACCCATTTCTCTCCCTTACAGACAAGGTGAGTCTGGACTGTCTCGGATGCAGAGGCATGCAGGATCAGTGCACAAGGCTGCAAGAGGGTTCCCAGCCCTAGGTTTCATCTTCTAGTAGGTTGACTCAATCTTCCCAGCAAAATGATTTATGGAACCAATACCTCCATCTTACAGATGTCTTTGAGCAGTTTCTATTTTGAGACAGACATTTACATTCATACAAAAGTGGATGGATTTGCATTAATGCTGCACACTTCCTGCTCCCAATGAACTCAAGACTTGACCAAGGGCAACACCCTGGGAAAGAGGTGGCTTGTAAAAAATTGCCTAGCTGTCAGCATCACATCAGGAAATGCTGTCCTGTGCATAGGTCACCTATGCAGGCATGGCTGCTCTGGATAGGCATGACAGCAGCAGCCCTTGGCCAGACCTCACATTACGTAGCAGCATACCTTTGCGTGTGGTTAATATGTGAAGCTGCCATCAGGGATGCTGGGCAAGGCAAACAGAAGACTCAAGTGTGTGTAGCAAGCTGTTTTTCTGTCCTGTCAAACTTTTTTCTTGACCTCTCTGCCCCTGAATGCACAAGCTGTCCTGGTTTGCACATCCCCTGCATACCAAATTCAAAGGAAGTCACACTGGTTTTCTACTTTAAACCCACTTGCACCTGTTTATCTTTCCCAGTGAGTATATCAGCACCACACTTAACCTCATGCCTCTCGCCTCCACCACCTCAACAGGGTATCTGCCACTGTCACTCATATCTCAGCTGAATGTAGGCTATTCTTCCTCAGATGGCTTTTGGAACCCATTTAAGAAAACATAATTTTAAAAATACTTCCTCATCTTTTTAAAGCTTTTTAAAATTTTGTTTTCAGCTTTTTTTCAAAGGGTCCTAAGGTAGACATGTCAAAATGCTTATAGTTTTAGTACCACTGAATCTCACCGGAAGCACAGGCTGGGCTGCTAAATTCCTAGACACATTTAGTACATGGGGTTCATTCCTTTGTATTTTTAAATATTTATTTATTGTTTATATATATATTCTATTTTTTCCTATATATTGTTTCTATTTATATATTCATATGTTGTTTATATATGGCATAGGAGAAGACAGTAGCCTTGACTGCAGCTTGCTTTTGTTGGTTTTATGCTGTGCTGACCAGTGGGATGACACTGGTATGAAAGGGGAATCAGGGCATTATCACTGCCCCAAGAAGCCCAAGACTGCCCCATCCTGGAGCGCCCCGAAGAAGAAAGCAGCTAGCCCCATGGCTTACCCCAGTATGGTGACTCCATGTCACATCAGGCCCAGGCAGCGGCTGGCAGATGCCACCTCCTGCAAGGTCCTAGGGACACACAGTCTCTCAGATGGCAAATACTCAGCTGCTAAGGCCTCTCCTACACATCCCAGCTCCCCACGCTGTAGGCAGTTGGTCAGCCTGATCTGTGACCCACTGACCAGCTGCACCTGGTGGGTGGGACCACAGCAGCAGGGTGCTGCTCTGCAGGTGTTTGTGATACAGGACATTTGGGAGAAGGGAAGGGAGGGGAGGGGAAAGGGGAGAAAAGACAAAGCAACCAACATCTACTTTCCTAGTCTGATGTTCAGCATGTGAGACGTGACAGTTACTGGCAGCATGATTATATAGGGACCGAGCATGATGATACAAGTACCACAGGAAGGCTCAAGAGAGTCATGCATCTCCCTTTACCCTGAGCATGTGACTTGTTTCACTGAGAGCAGCTCTGGCTTTTAATGAAATCGGATGGTCAAAGCAGGCTACAGGGATTTGAAATGTGTAGTTACATTGAGCAATTCTTCCCTCTTATGTTAAAAATAGTTTTGCTATGCTGACCTAAAAGCTAGGATTTGTTCATCAGATCATTTATTCAGATCTATAGTCCACCGGATAATTAAAATTTAAGAGTTAATTAAGCCAGCAATGATCTAAGCATAAGTCTATAAAGAAGGCAGGGAATCAGATACCTTATATCTCCTCTTAGAAGTCATGACTTCTATCACGTATAATTACTTTCTCCTGTGGTGTGCATGGGAAAGACCTGTTTCTAAATGAGGACATTTTCTATTAAAAACAGCAGGAGAAAGGTTCAGACACTAAAGGTTTCATCTGTAAGGATGATTTTTGAATGAAATCAGTCTGTCTGGCAAAGCAGTGATGCAGATATTTATTTATGAGTGTATGAATAGTTCTGTTGCCTTTAATGCCATCGCTTCTGTTACTGAAGTTAGGCATGCTGTTAAATGCTTTGTTCTGGCAGCCACAGAGCACTAGCTGGAGGCTCATTCAACTAGCAGCACACAAACCAAGCACCTAGGAATCGTGGACTTCAAAAAAGTGCCAGCAATACACATCTCCCAAGATCCTGGCACCTAGCTGTTTCTCTAGCAATGACCTGACTGGCAAGTGGACTGTGAAGGAGGTAGGACTTGGGGACATAGGGTGCAGAGCTTTGTAGGGGGTTGCGCATGCATTGAAGGGGAAATATGCTGAGGATGTGAGAGGTGTGAGAGTTGAGCTGTAGGGTTGTTCAAGGGACTGGGACAAAGTGGATTGTAGGGCTCTGTGGAAAGGTGATGGACTTATCAGAGGTGGACTGTGGACCATGCCTGGGGTTGAGAGAGAGGTGCTCTAAGGCTTGCTGGAGGTCTGTGGCACTGCAGGTGGGGTGAGTTGCAGAGCTGGCTGCAGGGAAGTAAACTGAGGACTGTATGGTAAACTCTCTGGCTAGCAATGCAACACCTGGAGATTATTTCTCTTACCATAAACATCGTCAATTTTTCTTTCTGTTCCTTGTAAGGTAAGATTCTGCACAGCTTGCAAACCGACTCAGGTCATTTCAGTAGCATGGATTAATCATCCAGGATCCAACTGTACCTGCGGGCAGTTTCTACAGACACTTGAGTTCTGTAAATGTGGCTGACAAGGTGATTGGAGAACAAGATTGCTGTGCAAACTGCTTCAAGAAGCTCTTGAACTTCAGATGAGGCAATGACCTAAATGTTGTTTAAGGGTACAGGGAGTGGCTTGTGCTGTAACCAAGTCTATCAATGAAACTGCACTTGAAAACAGACCTGAGGGAACAATACAGATTTTTCCTTCAGTAGTCATTGTTTGATTTTTTTTAAATTAATAGATTGCATTTCCTCTTTCTTACAATTGTCAGCTTCACTTTTCCCCCAGTCCACCTGGCAGCAAGGAATGAGAGCCACTGTTTGGCTGATTCCTCATGCCTCAAGGTAGAGGATATCTTCCCCGTCTGATTCTGGATTTGAGAAAGCAAGTAAGTAGGGGGTTGAATAGGAAGATGGCTTCAGCTGAGCATCAGTTTACTACTGCTGTCTGCCCTACACATTGAAGAAGCATCTCCTTCTGCAGACAGCCTTACTATCTGGAGTCCTGGTGATTTGTCTGGCTCCTTGTTTGGTTCAGAGGATGAATGGGTAGCTTTTCCAAGCAGCTCCAAGGAAGTAGGATAATTTAAGTGTTGACTAGGTGTCATTTGTGCAAATACTGAGGAATCTAGGAAATGTATGGCAAAAGCATTAATGGGTAAGTGGTGAACAGAAGATAAGAATAATACTCATAGGAAAGTACTTAGTACAAATGATTTGTTGAGCTCTGTTTGCAGTAAATACTAAGTTTAGATAGATGTATATACACGCACATGTATATATCAACAACAAAGCCTACTCTCTCAAGGTGCCTTCCTATTCACATGCTGTATCAGCCTATACAGCAGGGCAGCAACAAGGATGTTGCACTGAATGAATATTTTTGAGCATATGTGATCTCTTCCTAATTTCTACCTGTAGTAGCAATGCATTTCAGAGCTCTCATTAATTCAAACACCAAGCAGAGACACGGGCTGTTAAAATAGGCTCTTTCTGGTTTTCTTTGCTCATTTAGAAGGGCAAGATTAAGTGCTACCAGGACACCCTGCTTGGGATCACTTAGCTGAAAGCAATTAGCCAGCACCATCTGAGCTTTTTCAGACCTGCTGTTTGCATGCAGGTATACTTTGCTTTCAGCCTTTGAAGAGCAGTGCAGGTAAGGCAGGCCTTCACAGTGAGGTTGGTATCTTCCTCTGGAAGGAACGGCCTGCCCATTGACTGAGGCTGGAGTTATCAGAAATCAGCTAAACTCCAGGCTTGTATGAAAAGGCACCAGAGGTGACAATGAAGTGAACCCAGATGGTTACCCTAATGACTCTTCCTTTGGTATTCATGAGACAGAATGTACTGAGCTCTGCAGGGCTCCCATTTTATGTTATTTTGTAAGTGAGCTGCTTTGCAACTACCATTGTCACTGAACTTGCTTTTTTTTTTCACTTTTTGTGACCTGATGGAGATGGAGATTACAGAGTTAGGTGAAACCTGAGTGTGGATGTGGGGGAGAAGAAAAGCTGTGCAGTCACAAGACTGCCGCATTGTGTGACAGGGAGTACGTGTTCAAAGCAGGGAGGGACTGGTGGCAGAAAAGGGCAAGAGCCCTGATGTCTGTGTTGCAGATCTGCGTGCCTGTACCATTTGGTATCCAATAACCCCAGCTTTCCTGGGGAAAGCACCTACTTTCAAAGTAGTTGGCAATGGCCCTCATTTTCCAGCAGTGATGATTTAATCTCCCAAACAACCCTGCTGAGATACTGGAATGAATTTCTCACCAGATAGGGGTCACAAATGTTTACCTTCTTATTGAAAGGGTTTCCTACACACGCTTATGCACTTCCACACATAGGCATATACATGCAGCTACATAAAGAAGCCAAGGAGTATTTTAGTTTTGTAATAAAAAGAATTGCAGACATCTGGTGAGCAGGAAAAGAGGCCATCCAGTTATGGGGGTTGTGTCTGGACCCTCCCTGGGTCCTGCCATAGGTAGATATGTAGGCAGATAGCTTGAAGAATCATTCTCCCCTGTCTATCATCTGCCTTTTGATTGCTCATTACAGCCTGATATTCTGGGCTAGTAAAATCGCTATGGATCTATGCACAACTAGATTGAGAGGATGGAATGGGGAGGGAGAGATAAGCACCCTTTCTTTTTGTGCCAGCTAGTTTTAGTCCATATCACCTGTAAGATCTGGTTTAGTGTGTGCTGCACAGGTGCAGGTGTGGTAGAAGGGAAGAAAGGTGGTAACAAGAAGTGGAATGAGAGGGTGGACAGGATTGCATCTTTCTTTTATGTTTCTGGCTTTAAATGACCATGAAATCTATGGCCTTTCTGTAATATATTATGCCAGGAAAATGTATCCATCTCCACTTCAGGCTCAGTTTATGGGAGGAAGTGAAAAATAAAGCTTCATATTGGAAACTAAACTCTGCAGAAATCAATTGCATCCATCCATCCATCTATTGCCTATCGTTACTGTACTATCTGAATACATCTTACTACTATCTAACTCACGTTTCTCAATGGATGTTAACATTTTCTTTTTTTCATGCAAATGGAAAGTAGTCAGATTCTCTGTTGAGTTCCAGGTAAGTAGACTAGAGAAAGGCGTGGGTCTATGAAACTTTTTTCTGAGCGGCTGTTATGTTCTTAATGTAGAAAAACAAATCTAATGACAGAAGGGGAGGAGTAAGGGATGCTGAGCCCAGCGTTTCAGCAATGTCCTTGAATTCTTGTTTTACCTGTTCATCTGTAATTGTAGCTTATCAGAAGCACATCAGAAGCCTCAGGTAGAAATACAGAGAGATCACTGGGCTTGAAAAAATGAAGCCATGGGCTCCCAATGTGCACAAGGGCAGAACCAAGACTGCGCTTTCCTGAGAACATAGTGAAACGCCTTAGGCTCTCTATACAGAGATAAATCCTCAAGGCGTGAGGCAGAATGTTTTAGAAACTTTCAGTGTGCTTCTCTTCTCAGCTCAAATGCTTATTTCTGAAAGTGGAAAAGAAACTCATTCTCCATCTGCACCCACTCCTCTGGCTTATGGCTAGAAATGCCTCCAGGATAAACAGCTAATCCTCAGTTTTGTGAAGTTAAGCACATCAGTGCACTTGAGGATCTGGGCAGCATGAACTCAGAATATGGGGTTTCAAACAGAGTATTTGCTCAACTCAACATGGTGTTTTATAGGGGTACCCTCAAATAACTTAGTGATTTCTGATTAGGGAGGTATTTTGAGATGAACACATACACCACTGCCAATTCTTGACAGATCCAGTCATATGGTCAAAATGAACACTAGTCACTTAATAATCTATTTAATCTGGAAAAATCATGAAGAGTGTGAGTATTAGGAATTCAGGAAAATTCCCACAAAGCATTCAATGTCTCCTTTTAGAGTACAGGAAAGGAAAGTGAATGATATAGACAGTACATTTGCTAGGGGTGGCCTTTCAAAGCTGCTGCAAACCTGACATCATGTAAAACAGTGGATTTGTGTCTTCCAAACAGGTAAAATCTGCAGGAAATATGAAAACTTCTGGACCTCTCTCAAACAAGTCTCACTTCTTCATCAAATGTTTATTTATAGAGGTATTGCTCCAGGGAAACAAACAAACAAACAAAAGGAATAATTAATATAATGTGATGAGAAAGTAGCCTTATGACTTCTCACAGTTCCTTGATTATCTTGCAGAGATTTAAAATAATAATCAGTATGTGAAAGACAAAACCTTCACATTTTGTGTGCTGTCAATTTCAACATGCTAAGAGAGTGATGGGCAGCAATATAATTCATCAAGACACTAAGAACTTGTTCCTGTGTCTTTAGTGATATGTATTATTAAAACTATGAAAGGTATGTGACTTAAGCTGGTTAATCTGAAGACAAGAGCCCATAAGACAACTTGTCTTATCAGACCAGAAATGAGAATGAATGATCCATACAAATACCACAAAACCATATAAAACACTATACAAAATTAATCCTGATTCACTCTGAACTAAGATAAAATTCTTAACCGTATCCTGAAGGTGATTCAGTTAAGAACTGTGATCTAAGCACCCACTCTTTCCATACATGTTCTCTCTCCATATCAAACTATAATATACAGGTTCGAAGCTGAGACTGAATAACTGGAAGCAGATGTCCTTTTGGAAAGGCCTGTGGCCACAGAATAGAACATTGCCTTCCAAAATCTTAAAATTCACACAGAAAGTGAGAGCTTTACAGGAATACTACTACATTAATTAGTGTTTAGAAACTTTCACATCACCATCACACTGTAACAACCTTGCTTGCAGGTTATTAGGCCGTACTTCAGTGCATCAGAGTGATTTAAAGATTTTGTATGCTCATCCTCTCATTTCCAAGCTTTAAAGAAGTGCATCCCATACTTTGCTTTGCTGAGGTAGCCCAGAAAAGTGCACATTGCTATGATACTGCACACCCTATTTGGCTGCAAACTGTGAGTTTCACCAAAATGCTGTTTGTCACAGGGTATCAAAGCTCAGTTTTAAGAAAAGCAGCCTAAAGTTTCATTTTCTATCCTGCCTAGAAAGACAAAATGCATAGAATTACAAGGAATATTTAGAGACATCAGAATTGGTAGCTCCCCTTCAAGTGGCACTGCCAGGGATGGCAAATGTGGCTTTCATGGGGTCGCAGGACATGTCCTGCAGCTCCCCACCCCCTCCTTCAGACCAGTGTCTAGCCCTGCTCAAAGCTCTGATAAGCAGCAGATTATTTCCAGGCCTTTCCATGCCAGAGATATCATGGTACCTGGGTGTGGTACCATAGCACTTCATATTTAATACCATCATGACCTTGTATATGATAATTGTATATAATAAGATAGCTGGTAAGTACACACAAAGTTCAACATGTGCATGCTCAAAGAAATGCTTCCTGTGATTCCTGGTAAATGAACAGAGGTTTGTCATTCACTCAGGTTATCTGCTTTTCCCCTCTTCTGTCCTCTGAGACTTTTAGTGGCCAGTGCTTGCAATGTGGTGGTTGCTGTGGAATTACAGTTGCTTGTAGATAATGTTATTTAAAATTAAGACCCTGATGATGAACAAAAGGGGAAAGGCCTTTCAATTTTCCCAAATGTACACATGTTCCCATCGTGTTTCTTTTTTTGCTAGCTGATACTCTAATAAACCGGATGTTTTGTTACGAGCACCAGGAGTCTAATCCAATTTTCACAAAAGGCAATGGAAAAAAATCCTTTTGTTTTTCACCGGGCTCAGATTCTGCACCAATTGTGTTTTCTCTCTCTCCCTAGCAGATATATGAATAAAAAGCTGCAGATGTGGTTTTGATTGTCATTAGATGTTCTTTAGATCGCATTACTCCTCTGCTGAGCCCAGTTATATCAGTAGAACATCTGTTTATTCCAATTTTTGTCCTTTTGGATACCTTTTCATCTCCATTTTGAAATCCTGAAAATTGTTCTCCCTGAGAAAAAGGAAAAAGTTTAATTTTTAGTGCTGTGGAGTTATAATATGAAAAAAAAAAGAAGGAACATGGTATCAGGGACAAAATATTTCTGCTTCTGAAGCATGGAAGAAAACTCTTTTTTTCAAGACACTGCACCTCTGTTTTGTATCTAAAATTTAAATATCTAGCATCTTAACTATTATCTTTTTTTTCTGGTCTCTTAGCTAGTCTCCCTGTCCTCCCCTGTCCAATCAGTGGCAAGAGAGGAGCCCTTTCCTTTCCTGCTCTTGAGGACCCAATGCCTCTTTTAGAAGTCTATGTATGGACAAGGGGAATCGGGTTCTGGAGTTACCTGTTCCTCACCGTTAACTCCAAGGTGAGTTAAAACAACTGAATCAGATGCAGATTAGGTCAGATGTTGCTCCTCCAGGCTGTTGCCCTGTTAGAGGATAGACAAAATCTGGTCCTAAAGCAAGAGTGAAGTAAAGTTATCTCTAGAAGCAAGGTAAAAGAGATACTTCTCAGAAAAACATAAAATTATAGCAATGACAGGTTAACTCACAATGCTTATTTCTGAGAACTGGCAAACAAAAAAGCAGGAGATACTTGTCCACTTGGAAGAGACTTCTCAGTTGTGTACTTTTCATGGTGAACCTCTACAGATTTATGAGCTTCTGTAAACCCCACCAAATATTTTTGTGAGTGTCACTCATGGTTCTCTTGTCAGAGAACTAGTTTTCTTTTTGGAATAATTAGACACTCTTTTTGTTACTGTGTATGACTGAAAGATGAGTGCACTGTGCATGACCTGAGGAAGTGGTTTGTTTAGGGTTTTTTCAGTTTTATTTTTCAATTTAATGGAACCTGGATGTTATATGATAGAAGACCTATCTTAAAAAAAATTGTTACTGCCAGTGGGTAGTATGTTTTTGGTTTGTATGTTGGACTTATGTTTCCCATCATTTTACTTTTAATAATTTACTTAATTGTCAGCTGCCATTTTGAACATAAGCCTGCTGTGAAGCAGCCAAACTAACATTTTAATGTAAAGTTGAGCTCCTGAAGCTGAAAATGTGAACAGAATTATTACAAATGAATCTGTACATTATTTGTTCACTTTCTCCAACCATTTTGCACATTCACCTGTATCTTCACACTGATCTAGATACCTGTATTTCCAAAGTGGGTGGGCAGAAGTGTGTGCATACATCTGATAAGGAAGTTATATATACACCTGAAGCAACAACTATGAAAAGTCACGAGGGAAGTGTGTTTGGAGCTTGGGTAGCATCAGACATTCTTTTTGTCACCTTATTTGACTCCTCTCATGCAGAGAATATTGGTAAAATATGTTAAAATACTTGCAGCAAGGCAAAACATTTTTTTTTTGCTTCTGTTTGGTGTCTCTGTGTAGCAAGCACAGCAAGAGCCAAGTTCCTGCCCCAGGTCCATGTTTGGAAAGGGATGTTTGCCATAAAGCCTCCCTGATTAGACTGTGCAAGAAACCTGCAATGGATATCGTGCAGGAATGCGTTGGTGGTTGGATGATTATTGCAGTGGTTTTCTCTATGGTCTTCGTCATTGCCTCTTGGTTTGTCAAAAAAAAAAAAAAAAAGAAAAAGGAAAAGGTGTTTTTCATCCAAGCCTGTTTTCCCTTTGAATCCCTTACTGGTTTCCTAACGACCTACATAGCACATTCAGACTCCTTGTACTGGCTTGAAAGACTTTCTGTAACTCTCCAGACTGCAACTTTAAGTGCCTCCTGTGCTTGTTCACAGTTATGTCACAATGACTGTGTCCTTGGTCTGAGCGTGGGTGACTTCCTCCCGTCCCTAACCTGTTCATAGTGGAAGGGCTCTTGAAGTCTTACTCACAGAGCAAGTGCTATTGCTCCCCTCTCTTTCTACCACCCAGTAAAGATTGTTTCTATTGTGATGAGGTCTGAGTTTATTCAATGATATCTTTAAAATGAATAGAAGCATCAACAAAACATTACTTGTGCCAGGCCCAAGCAGTTACCTTTTGAGGTGAAGGCTGTGGTTCTCATACTCCCTTAGTCTGTAATGACCATGTTGGTTGTTGTCGTTGTAGCAGCATGTCTAAATTTAGGTTGTAAATTCTTTGCCCATTAGATTGCCTATTTGCTGTGCCAAGTGCAGAGCACAGTTTAGGCCCTGCATAGTTTGGCTGTGGGTTAGGATTGCTTACAGCTGGGGTGGCATGCTGTTGCTGGCTTGCCGACCAGGCTTTCTTGAAGGATGCGGTCTGTGCTATACTCTCTTTTGATTTCATTCCTGGCTGTAAATTAGGGTATTGTCTCTGACCACAGCTGGAAATGTCTCCTTAAAAGTTGCCCCTTTGCATGTGTGAAACATGGAAATAGAGGACTGCTGAGATGTTTCATAGGAACCCCTAATTTTCTATGCAAAAATGTTTCTGGAGAGATAATTTCCACAGAAAGAACTCAACTCCAGAGCTCCCTTTCCTCTCACCTTGAACCAGACAATCTGCAGAATAACATAGCCAGTTCTGTTTCTTCCAGTGTTTGAGGGAAAAGGTCCAGTGTCTGAAAAGCTCAAAGTAAGTTAAGTGTGTGTGTTTTGAGGGTGGGGTAAGTAAACGTAGCTGGTGATGAACAAGGAGAATTTTCTGGATCAACTGAAGAGTTGTTCATCTGTCTAATCACCTTAAAAAAATGAACGGAAGAGCAATGTATTATGTAAAATATATGTTAAAAGGTAGCACTAAAGATAAATTCTGACTACTGTGCTTAGCACAACCACAAACTTTTCATTGCATTCCTTCATTTGTTGGCAAATACCTTTAGGCTCATATTGCATCCAGGACACTATATAACAACTTTTCAGGCTTAGTCATTATTTAAAAAAATCATTTGAGGCCCAATGAAATTAAGGTACAGCTTAATCCAATTAATTTAAAAAATAAATCCAGGTAATTTTTTGTTTAAAAATGTCAAAGCAAAACATTTGAACTTAAATAAACACATTCCTTTGTTTTTTTCCCTAGCTGAAACAATTTCATGAATTTTCTAGGGATTTCCATGCAATTTTGCATGATCCAACCCCGTTCTTTTTGGAGAATAAGATACACAGACAAAAATGTTTCCAATTCTTTCCATATTTAGAAACGTGTAAGTGAACATTCGTATCTGTCTGTAGGACTGGGATCTCTTGTCTTTCCAAATGTGTGGCCTTTGGGGGCGTAACTGGGCATTTGTGCCAACAGTCACGGAAAACGTGAGATGAGCCTTACAGACACTGATAATATTTTTCTACAGTTTTGAGTAGCTGGTGCCAAGCAGCTGTTTTCTGTGATGCCTGCCCAAGGCTCTGCATTGCCATGTCCCCTGGACTTGCCCCTGATGATTCCACTCCCCTCCCTCCTCCCTGCCCTTTTTCTCTCTCTCTTCCTCCATTGCTTTGTCTTTCTCTTTCCCTTACCACATTCCTGTCCCTGCCCACAGTGAAACCAGTGAAAGTACCACAGTGTTTGCTGCTGTGGATTTCTGTGTTTCATCTCCTTTCCCTAGTTTTTGGCTTCTTGTCTGTTTTGACTGTAAGCAGTTCAGGGTGTGGACTGTCTCCTCTTCATCCACACAGTACCTAGGACAGTAGATCTTCATTCCTGGTTGATCCTTAACAACATGGATAATAAGTATATAAATACAATGGACAATAGAATTTTATGTACTCATCTAGATAAGTAGTGGTAAAGAAGCACAGTTCTTGCCCCAAAAACTCTTGCTATATGAAGCAAAAGAATTCTGTTGTCCTATAGTGGGCTCCTTCTGTGCCTATTTTTACTTTAACGTGTTTCGTGTTTTTATCTTCCACTGGCAGCCTTATGTGGCTCTACATAGCAATCTTTCTAGCATGATAATTCCTCATTCCTGTTTTTCTTTCCTTTCTCCTGCAGACCAAATTCAAATATCTCAATCTCCATGCCCACAGTCTTCTATAAATTCTCTCTCTTCTATTCTACTCTGCAAACCTAATTAACAGCAGAGTCCTGCAAAAAGTCAGCACACGTAAAAGCTGGGGTAGGCTCCTGCACTGCAATTTCTTTTTAAGCAGTGATGAAACCAAGTTGATCGAGGTATTCAGTGTATTCTACAGTGTTTCCTTACCTCCCTTGAGGGTAGTCTCTCACACAGCTGCTTGCTAGCATTTCTCTGACTCACCCAGAGAAGCTGGGATTGGAACAAATTGAAATGAACACAGTTTCCAAGATTTAGTCCTAATGTCCTACACCTAGTTTCAAACTTGCCTTTTCTAATAGGGCTTACTTACGTTCTTCCCCCTCAATCCACAAAGTCTCTTACATAAAATGCTTTCCTAGGTCACTCAAAAATCCTTTCATGATGATTCATGATGGTCCATAATCTTTAATGAGCTTTTGGCACTGTTTGGTGACTGCTTGGAAATTTGAGGAGTGCAAGTGTAAGATGCACTGTCTACATGTATGAGGGAAAATACTTTTTCGGGGGTCATCATTTATAGCTCAGCAAAGATCAAGCATGAAAATAGTACAGTCACAATTAGCTGCTGGTCTGGATGATACTGGCAAGCTGTAAATAAAAACCGTCTGTGTTTTGCTGAACTGTGAATAGGCTGCTTTGAGCAGCCAAGGGATGGCTTGAGCTGGCTGTCAGAGGCTCAGAAAAGCCCCGGTCTGCATGACAGGCTGCTGCCCTGCTCAGCTGTTGACAGTTACCTAATAGTTTGGGGTTTGGTTTTCTTTTCCTTTTAAATTAACTTGTAATAAACATCAAGTTAACCTTAAACTGAGGTCAGGTAGGTCATATATGTGTGTGATACTAAAAACAACTAAAGGGTTTTGATTACTTTAACTCCTGTCAATCTAGTTACAGACCTTAATATAAGATAGAAACTATTCTGGTCCACAAATCTCTAGTCTTCCTAGCAATAGGGTAAGAGCAGGCCCCTCAGCTATTCTTTTTAGATCCTGGATATTTTTTTTTCTTCTTAATATCAGTGATCAACACACAGTGTTCGTTTCCCTCCCAAAGTGGAACCGCCAGAGCTGAATACATCACAAATGAAGCATGTTTTCTGTGGACTTAAAAGCTCCTGGGCAAGGAAACTTTCTGCCCTTAAAAAACAAAACAAAACAAACAAACAAAAAAAAAAGAAAAACAAGAGAAGAGGGGGGAAAAAGGATATTGTTTCACTTTCCTACATGTTTCTAAGGGGCACTTCCAAATTTAGTCTTCCACAGAAGAGCCAAATACCACCTGTAAGATCTTGGTGATGTAAGCTGCTGCAGCAAGGTCTCCAGGAGCTGTAACTGATTTTCTCAGGACTTTGTCAAAATGTCTTGTCCTAGAATTTTTTGGAGCAGAGTTGATCTGATGAGAAGTCTTCTACTGAACATTACAAACAAGCTGATACTGAAATTACTCATGAGCGTCTGTTGATTTAATTAAATTTCTACATTGGGAAAACATCAGGAGAATGTTTTTAAACTGCTAAAACCCCCACTTGTGTCAAAATACTTTTCTAGTTAACAAATTAGCATGGATTACAGCAAAAATGCTTTGTCTTTTTAAATGGTTAGAAGCAAAGTTTGTTTAAAAATTAAATTAATGAAATATTTAGATTTACCAAATCAAAACTTTTTTTCTAACCTCAAAAAGTTGTATGTTCCACTTTTGGCTGAGAAAAGCTGTTCAAATCTAGAATATTCTTGTAGAAGCATTGAGTGTGAAATGGCTTTTTAGGTGACATCCTTTCATCTTGCAAATCTGCCAAATCTATTCTTCTCTCCCTGTGAAGTGGTCAGGTGTTAATCAACATTACCCTATTAGCTATGCAGTCCTCTGTTTTAACTGCCTGGGGATGGTATTGTTTGTACAGGTGCCTTAGCTGGGGAACTGAATTAATATCAATTTTCCTTGGCTAAAAGGCTTGTTTTTCATGTCCTGCCTGTCTTTTTGCAAACAAATGCATAATCTCTTTTGGACTTGCATTTACAATTAGCTGTTTTCACACAACAGGCTTTCTTTCCTGCTGATGCTGCTTCGTTAGTATGTAGATACATTTTCATGCCTTCACTTAAGGGCCTGATCCTTCCCCCACTGGAATAATTATATGTCTTGACGTTAGTATTAATGGAAGCAGTGCCTGGCCCTGCATCAGTACTCCTCTTTTCCTGAAGAAGTGGCAGGCTTTCCCAAAATTAGTGATTAGACAGCAGATTGCTCTCCATTAAACACAACATCAGGTGTCCAGCTATTTCTAGTCTGTAGTTCTTGGTGTTCTGAGTCACACTGATTGTGCTCTTGACAGTACTCAGTCTGTCATAGTCCCCAGGCTTGTACTGTCCTTTTCACTGGAATTTGGATACAGACCTGAACTGCAAATGTTTCCTGTTAGATTATCTGCCTATTGCCAGCCAGCCACTGCTTAATACACTAGTTCATTTATCTTTCCTATGAGCTAAGAGTTTTCAAAAACAAAACCTTTTTTTCTCCTTAGGAGTCTTTGTTTCTAGTTTGTATTTCTGTAACTCCTCATGGAAGAACAAATCGGAGAGATAAGCTTTGTATGTAGCTCTGAAAGTAGAAAGGATGATATGCTCTATACGACACATCCAGACTACGACATACGCTCTCCCCAGTAAACTTAGGAGGGATTTCTAGGTGAGTTACGTCTTTTATTAGAAAATCACACCAATTTGGCCTGACACAGAGCCCAGTTAAACCACATGTGAAGGTTCCTGGGGTTTCAGGTTTCAGTGAGATATGGCTCAACCTGTGGAAGGAGCTGTGTTCCACAAAGCAAATACCTGCTGCCTTTTCCAGGGGGTTTGGTCTTGCTTCTAAACAAAATGAAGCTTACTTAAGCTTACTGCCCAGGAATGGACACATACCCTAACCAGTTCCATGCAGGACAACATAAGCTACAATTTTTGGTTTTTATTTTTTTTTCCTAGCAGACTTTCAGATTATTTAAAGCACTGAAGTGAAAATAACATTATGGCAATAAAGTGTCCCACTACTCTATTCAAGCACACCCTTCCCAAAGGCACAATAAATGGCTGCTTTCTGCTGTAGCAGACAAAGATTTCATCCAAGAGCACCATGCCAATTCAGGAAGCCTTAGATAAATGAACATTTGGCATACAAAGGACTCTTCTGCCTGCGCCTGCTCAATTTTACCTACATTCAGTTTTGACTAGCTCCCTACTGTGAAGGTGATAATGAAAGAGCATCTGAGAAGGGAAGAAGCTGGTAGTTTCTTATTTTATAGCACCAAGAACATCAGCCCAGAAGGACAGGCTTTGTCTGTAGCTTCTCTAGAAATCTACTTCATAATGGCAGCTGGGAGACTGGGTATTACTTGTGGGAAAACTAGGTAGGATATGTATAAAGATGACCTTGGTCTATCCTAACCAGGCTACATATTAATGAGTGGTGAAGTCTACAAAGACTACAAAGGCAGAGTGATGATCTGATGTATTTCACCACCTTGTTGGAGAACATTTCTGATGCTTTGCTGGAGATGCCTGAATTTTGGGAGTGAGAGAGAGGGAGGCAGGGGTGGAGGGACAGTGGCATGGAGGGGGCTTGCAACACAGCATCCAGCCTCCATCTGACTCCAATCTCGCTGATTGCATGATTGCATGGATACCCTTGAATTAATTTTGACTCAGGTGAGATTTTCCTGCTTTAGATGTGAAGAGGACAAAATGGCTGTTCCATCTCTTTCCTATGCCTTGGCTAAAATGGATATGAAGTGGGGGGTAGGACAGCTGGCAGCCTGGAAAGATGTGTGGTGGTTGGAGAAGCTGATTTCTGAAGGCAGAAATTAATGTAGCCAGCATTTCCTTATCTCTGATTTTTGAAAGCTTTCTGAGTGTCTGCTAACTCCTTTATAAGTTGGTATTTGTAATTGCTTTTAGATACTGCATTCAGGTGCTGTAAGTGTTTTTTGAAATTGCTTCCAAGGGGAGAGTTTTCTGAGATGCTACCAGATATAAAGTAAATGACGCAGAGCTAAATTCTTTACCTGCTTCTTTGCTGCACCATTCCAGTGACACAAGAAGCCACAGGTATGCACAGCTCACAGGTTCTGCACCCCAGCTGGCATTCCCTCGGCACTCATCTGCTTCTTCCTCCTTCCTCTGCCCCATCCTCCATCAGCTCCATCCCTCCTTCCTCATTTTACTCCGCAAACTCTTACCTCTCAGTCATCAGACAAAGTGGTTCTTACCTCTCACCTGAACCCCATAATCATAAATCATTAATTACAAGACTTCTACACAAATAGAAGTCTGGTGAGATTGCTCATTATTTAGATGACAGAGAGAGTGTTTCCTGTTTATCTGGTTCTGCTCTTACAAAGTATCCGGCTACAAATAAGTGCTTTGGCTGAAGCCTCAGCTTTTATAGGATCACCCTGATTTTACCAAGGCGAGTCTACATCCTGGAACCTGAAATTGCACTTTAATATCCTGGAAACTATTTTCTTGCTCACAAAAACTTTATTTTGCAATGTTATGGTATAGGCATACGATGCCATCACGTATGCTGTTCTGCTGTGATGTCACTGTGTTACAAAGTGACATGCTGGCATTTGCAAAGTAAGAACTACAAATAAGAGATTTGGGAGGATTTGATTTGTTTTTAACTGGGGCTGGTGAGTAAATAATTAATCAGCAGTTTAAAACATATCACAGAAGTATTTAAACAGAATTTCAACAAAATCTTGTTCATTAGTCATTCTTCTATTATGAAGCTGCTTCATAATTATGGCTTGTACATAGGAAGCTTGCTAATTGCTTTTATATTGAAATCTCTAATTAAATATTTGGCTTAACTAAATAGTAGATTAAAAATGGCATGAAAGGACATGGTGTGCATAGCTGACCTTTCTGGTAATAGGGAAGATGCCTTGAGAAAGAGGTGTGTGATAGCAAATGGTGTGCAAGGAACTGATCTATTTCAGTATAATTCCTTCCCAAAACGCTGCACAGAAATAGTCTTCTATCATTGATGCAAGTTTTATTCAGCTAGTTCTTATTCTTACAGTGCTTGTTTCTCAGTATACCCAAGCTGGACCACACAGTCTCCTTTTTACTCTGTCATGCCAGGTACGGACCAGGAGGGTGCTGCAGAGGGTTCCCTCTTTCGCAGTGATAACTTGATTGGTTTGCTATTAATGCAAATGGCTTTATTTTTAAGCACTAGTTATATCAGATCTGGGCTATTTCTAGAACCTCAACAAGCAAAGGTGAACAATTTCCTCCCTGGTAATCTAACTGACCTACTGAATCTAAGATTAACATTCTTCCTGCCTTAAATGGTCTTAGTGTCTCTGTCTGCAAAGTCTTCTGTGTTAAAAGAATGATCTAGTGACAGCATTAATTTTGTGAATACACATCCCAGTGATTGAGTTTAAATTATTCTGTTAATCATCTTAAGGAAAACACTGTATAAACTGTTATGATTTCTTCATTTGTTCACTGTTATCCATCATAAAGATATAGCAATTTCTTCTACTTACACACAATTGTTTTAATTTAAAGATGAATATATTGCAAGATAATTATAATTGAATATGGGCTGGCACATTAAAAGGATTTCCAGTTAAAACATCTGAAACATATCAGAAGCTGGAGCCAGAGCTTCACAGCTCAGTGACCAAGCTGCTCCAAACAAATGAATTGGATCACTTCATTGATTCAGATACAGGCAGCAAGATAACATGTTTTCAGGTTTCTATTTTCAGCATTGATAAGGACTCTATTAGGGACCAAAATGCCCTATTAGCCCTACAGCTATTGAATTAATATTCCTAAAGATCACCTTGCAATGACAGTGCTTGGAAGACTTCAGCCAATATGCACAGGTCTACAGAAAGAGAGTGCTGTACTGGAAACAGCTACAAAGATTATGTAAGCTGTATCTCCAGGCCATTAATGGGTTTTGAAAGATTTGTGACACAATTGCCTTGGTGTTCACCATTGGAGTTTGTGCACATCCCCGTAGAGATGCATTCAAATGGACTTTTCTCCTAGCAGCAGAATATTAGGGGAAGAGAAACCTCAGGGCCCAACATTGCAATGTTGTCATCACAGTTGGTTTTGCCACTGCATCAAGTGGGTGAAGGACTGATCTTGAGATCACAGACAGACACAGGCACAACAGAAACAAATACTTCAGGGAATTGGGGTTTTGCATTTTATTTTGCCCTGTGTTGCCTGGTTTTACCCTGTTGCCCCTGTCCTTTCACATGCCAACTTCCTTGCTTAATAAGGGAATATCATGACAATTAAAACCAGATAATGTCTTGTAAGCTGCTAGATTTAAATCTTTTGTAGGAAAAGTTAGAAGAAGACAATATAATTCATGGGAGAGTGAGTCAGCCTCATTTCCTGGCCAAATTCTATTTAGGGTTATTAACTTCCTTTTGTCTGTATTCCCCCACATTTTCAGAGACACTGTAGTTTACATTCAAACCCACAGTACTCTGACGTGCTGTTAAAGGTCTGCTTCCTTCCACTGCACAGGTGACTATGCCAAGGTTGTAGGACGAGCGATTCTTGCTTGTTAAATCATGACATTCTGCAGTCTTGGGTTAGTCTTTATGTAAAAAGAGCTGTGTAAATATAGATTTCAAAGGAAATGTATTATTCTTTATCACCTTTAGTCTTTTATTTTTCTTTATTCCTATTGAGAATGAATACTCTCCAGTATTCTGTAATGTCAAATTTTTCTAATTCTTCTTCTTTAAGAACATGAACTAAACTCAGTGATCTCCAGTAGGATCTGAGCTGGCATGTGAGCTTTGATCTAAATCTAAGTATTTTAGATATTTCATGCAGTGTTGACATGACTAGTGGATAAAGTTTCTGAAGTACCTCTGAGTCACAAGCACTATAAAATCATATTGACTTGGCTGAGTAATAGCATTTATTAAGGCAATGTCATATTAGTGGTGGTAGTGTGACTTTTTATAAACGTACCCTAGAACTCCAATTAAAAGTCTGACAAACAGGAACATGCTAATCTTACAATAATAAAAATAATTATATTTAAAAAGGAAAAACCTCAACCCCTCTTTACCAATAAAGCATAAGGAGACTGTCTTCATGATCCATTGATAAACTGTCCTTGAATTCTTACATCATAAACTAAAAATGGCCACAGAGGAACCTCCAGAGGAATGAGCCTCTGCTCTGAGGTGCACTGAATATACACTAGTTATGTCTGAGTCAGTGCAGTACTTATGGAGTCTTAATACATTGCTATAATGTGCTGCAGATCTGATGTCACATGCACTAATAGCAGGGTAGAGGGCTGGAGCTAATCTCACCTTCATGCACTCAGGGCGTAGTCACTGTTCACAGAAGTAGTACCATGGTGCTCTTAGATCTTTGCCGAAATTTCCGTCCACCAAAAGGCACAAAAGGGCTGGGGGGGGGGTTTACCCTGAATCAGTGTCCTCAGCTGTCCCACAGGAGCCCTCCCCTATGGGGTGCTGCCAGGGAAGATAGTGCATGCCACTCGATCCTCTGCTGGGGTTTCCTGCCAGACTCCCCATTGCAGAAGTCAGCATGAACCCTACGTAAATTTATTTTCAGCTGTTTACAGGCTGCAGGTTGTTTTGGTAATGTGGTTAGTTCCCAGCCTGAGTCTGTCTGATTTCATCTGTGTGGTTGTATTTGTTAGCTGACCAGGATCTCTCTTTCCAGCACACTCGTTCTGCTGTTTATGTGGGACCACACTCGGGTGACTCAGGCAGACTAGGATTCTTTCAGCATCGTCATTCACAGGAGCTATGCCATTGATATGTGTTTTATTTTCCTCAGCAACACAACCAAACTAGCAAGTCCTAGAGCATGTTCCCATTCTCCCTCTCCCACAGTGAGTGGATGTTAGCCACACACCCCCTGCATGGGATGGGGAAACAATGCTGCATTTCCATAGGGCATAACTCAGCTCTGACTATGCCCAGCCCAGCTCCTCTGCAAACTTTGTTGTTAGATTTTCCATGTGTGGTAGAAGCCTGACTTTACTCCAGCTGCCTCAGCTGATCAATACACTGACACTAGTTATTACAGATGCAAGATCATGTGGTGAGAGATAGACAGTCTCATCAGACACGTCTGGAACAAATTAAAGAGTTTCTATTCCTTGTTTTGCTTCTCCACAGCCACCATCTTATTCAGATTTTAAGAACAACAGCAACAAAGCCAGTGGGGAGCAGACAAGAAGAACTCATCCCTTTCATTTCGAAAAAGGATCATGTCATTGTCATTTAGACTTGAGCCTTGTTGTGAACGGAAGTATTAAAGGATTAGTGAGTCATTTATACCCAGTTATACCTCCAAACATCGGGGTGGCTTTCATTGCAGCTCAGGGTCACTTCTCCCATGTGTGTGCAGACAAGAAAAGGATTGCCCAGTGTGACCGTCATACTGAGAGAGGGGTCAGCTCACAATTTACTTCCAATGAATTAACAGACTGAAGGAATCCAGTGTCTGAACAGCTTCCTAAAATAACACTGCTTACTTGTTGTGACAGTAAATCCTGGATTAATGTGTTGTTCTCCCTCCCACCATTCCTTCTATTTCTTACTCTTACGAAAAGAAAAATAGTCTCCTCCTCCTCCTCAAGTAAGATATTGAACATGACTGTCTAGAAACCCATGTTTCATCTGGGAACTCGTGACATGCAAGAGAAAGTCAAAATCCTAAAGCTCATGGAAGCTGACAGGAGTGCCTGAAAAAGAGCCATATGAGCCTTTCAGGAATTGCTCTGAAGCTAGACATGCTGTGTTTGTTTTGCAACATCAGAAGCTGAGACAGAGTAACATCACAAACTCAGTTCTGTTGTATGCTAAACCCTTGAATGCAGTCTATTGTCAGACAGCTTAAGCTCAGTCTTTAATCTCCATTAAAAACTCCTGCTACAAAAAAAGATTTTTGTAAGTGCTTTTTTTGGGGGAAGAATTATTTTGATTGCTGAGCATCGAGGCACGGCAGACTTCCATTCCAATCCACCAGTTTCAAAAGCAGAAGCAGTGCAGGCCTTGCCACATGGCTTGTGAGCACGAGGCATTAACTGACTTCAGGCGTGGTAGGAGTCAGATGGCACTTCGTGGCTGTGAGTCCTGTTAAGATCTGATGAAGTAAAAATGCTGCTTTTGGCAAGAATCTGACTTAAATGGTCCCCTTGCATCCCTAAGTAGCTGTGTACCAAAGCCCTACTCTATAGCGTTCGTCACTGTTTTGTACATACGCCAGGTGACAGTGTGGTAACTACACTATGAGAAACTGAGCGGCCCATGAGATAGGAGAGAACTGCACCGCCTCTCCTTCCTCACCCTCCCCTGCCCACCTGTGAATAAGCTGTGACTCCCCAGTTGCCTCCTTCCAGGCTGCTGAGGAGCGCAGTGGGGAGCTCTGGCCCCATAACCCTGTTGTGCCTGGAGGTGCCTTTAGGTGCATGATGGGTTCTGTGCCGCAGGGCACCCCAGGAGCGGCCAGGTCACTGCACTGCCAGGGAAACGTGTCACTGCAGGCTTTGCCAGGGGGAGGCTGAGCATCTTGGAGGAGCCCACCCAGGAGGAGAAGGTAAGGCTGAAAATGGAGTTAATGGGATATAGCACTTGTGGCTGGTATACAGTGAGAGTCCTTGATCTTTTGATGTCTCTTAAAATTCAGGTTGTACATACAGGTCTGCAAGTTATCTGTTATTATCTAGCAGCATCTTTTCTTTCAGCTGTATAATATGGCAATAAAGACTTATTTGGGGTCTGAAGGCCAGAATCCTTTGGAAGTCCAATAAACCTTCATTTCAGTCATTTCTGGAAAAAATTCTCTCTTTATTTCTCCCACTGAGTTTCATGGTACTCTACTTCCAGGTTGCATTCACTGCACTAACAGAAGCAAACACTGCTTCTGGCTGCACTGCACAGAAGAAAGAAATAAAAAGCTATGAGACCTCCATCATGGTTTGAAGATCTGATTGGTGCAAGTTTAAGAAAACTCTGAAATTATTGCTGGGGTAGGGAGGCATCCAAGCACACTCCAGCATTTGGAGGTCTTAGTGTCCGTGATGAATTTTGCTCTTTATACTTCTGCCAATGGAGAGCAAGGTAGCATGGCCATCTTGTGCAGGAGCCTGTTTATAGCTGTCATTATCAGGGAAGTATGCTGAAACTGATGCCTAGATCCTCAGCAGGATGTTGGGGTCACAAACCTTGTGCCTATAGAAGGGTTCAAAGCCCTGCTTTATGTATCCAGACTCCCCCTGACCTGTATGGAGAAGATCAAGTAACTCAGAAAAAGATGCAGAAAGGAAGGGATACAGGCTGGGAATTTGGGGGTATGTAAGTCAGGTACATCTCAGTGTTCCCACCTTCTCTCCCTGGCTGCCTCTCTCCACCTTGCTCCCTCACCCCCTGGCCAGCAGGTGATGAAGAAGGACATTTTGCTGACCCTCTGGTGATGGATTGTGGTAGAGGCTGTGTCCCACCAGGCGAGGAGAGCTCACCCCATACCTCTCAGAGGGGCAGCCAGGGACTGAACATGGCTGCCTCTGGGGTGCTCCAGCTGCACACAATGTTGCTTTCAACAGGCACGGCAGGACCTTCCTCCGAGCTCCTTTTTTAAAGGAGTTGACTCAGAAAAAGAAACGAATATGTGCTTTGGTTCAGAGAAGATTAATCTCCACCAGGGTGGAGGTTAGCAGCTGGTTGAATCAGTGCTGTATTAAATGTGCTCTAAGCAAGCAGGTCAGGATGACTCCCTCAAGCGACAGAGGTGCCAGGGAAGAAAGCTGAGTGCATGCAGATCCCTTGAAATCCCAGTACAACTGTCTCACCCACTGGACACAAGGCAAGAATGAGTGTACAGGTCCACCTGTTCAGAGGTCAGGTGGATCCCAGGCACAATGAATCAGCTGGAATGGTTGAGAGGTGCCTTCAATGTTAAATTGCAGCAGGGGAAAACCCCTCTCCTGTCGTGTGACCAAGCATGTCAGATGCTGAATGCACAACAGTGAGGCCCGGGTGGCAGATGTACTTGGAAAAGAAAGGCAAGAGATTAATCTGCACTGGTGAACATGGGCATCCAACCAGGAATTAAGTCCAAATTGCTTAATTGGTAGCATCAGGACTTTTGGCATTTTTTCCTTTCAAGAAATGGAACTTCTGATACTTCAAGAACTTTAATGTTATAATGCCTCAAGTACCTTTGGATATCTTTAAGATCACAGCCATGCAGAGGTTACATCTCCAAAATTGGAATTAGGAGGGATTCAGAAATCCCCATCCCCACGTAGATATTTTATAATATTCTGAAGTTTTAACATCGCATGGAAGTAATTAAAGGTGATGCAAGAATCCAACTTGAATGCCCCGACTTTGGTGTCCTTATCAATAGAAGATCAGGGGAAGACAGGTTTCATATGAATACTTCAGGGATGAAGTGCAATACTTAAAATTTGTGGCATATGAAGTCACACTGCCATTTACACTTACTTGAACTTGACAGGTCTTTTATTATTAATTTATGTCTTTTCTATTATTTTCTTTTACTTTATATTTCCTTTTGTGTTATCTCATTTCATTTTTTGTATTGCTGCTGTAGCAAGTTTTGTATTCAGCATATTATTATCTGGCAGGAGGATGTGAATGAACTCTGATTCAGCAAGTCAGCAGCACTGCAAGAAGGACTTCAGGGTCAAAGCAATTGGCTGCTGTAGACATAAAAGCATTAAACTAAAATAGCATTGCAGCATCCACAGGAGACACAAAAAATCAATTTCTCTTTAGAGACCACAGAAATAATGAGGGTGTATTTTTAGTAGAAGGTAGAATGCAATTTTGTGGTGATGTCAGATCTTTTAGGTACTTGGTGATGTCATTCGCATAGGTGCTCTGGATGCAGTAAGAACAACCAGCATCACAGTTCTCATCAGTGGTAGCTGGCTTTGCAGTTTCATTTCAAATAGATGCCAGTCAAGAGTACGGATTTTTAGTGGAATGTCAGTTAATCACAAGGAACACACTGACTTGAAATGTTGAAAAAAACCCCCAACTCATATAAACTCAGTTTCTTGTGCAGTCTGCATTTTTTTGCTCCACTCTTCCTTAAGATGCAAAAAAAAGAAACCCAAAAGGAATTTGTTATTTTGGCTCAGAGTCAGAAAACACTGAGGCAGAGGAAACTGCCCAGCATGAGATTTTTGGGTTTTTTTTTTTCAAAGTGGCTTATTTTGAACATGGGAAATATTTCCCAATAGGTTTGACTTGACCTTGGGATGAAGGCTCCAGTCGGTTCCTCATACATCTGACCTCATATCTTCACATCTATTCATCAGGCGATTACTGCTCAGCCCAGTGCAGTCCACCCCCAAGGGGCAGGACAGCAGTACTCACTGATGCCCTGTGTTTCAGAGTCTGCAGGAGATGCTGGGTTTGACTTTGCTGAGTGGCTTCAGCTATGAGGATAGGGATGAATGTGAAAAGAGATGACTCCTTTTCTCAAGAGCTTGTGCCTCTCTCCCGTCTTTTTGCAGGAAAAGTAGGCCAGGATGGGCCACTGGGCTTCACATAAGCTCTCCTTTGAGAGTTGGCACGGTACTCCTGACGGCCTGTGGGCAGCAAAGTCAGCGCAGGGGTACTGCACGCTTACCAAGCTACTCCTGGCAAGGTGTTCAGTTCAGGAGCTGGGCAAGATGTATCTCCTGCCATATTTACTTGTTTGCAGGTGAAATAAAACACAGCCAATGGGTAGGGAATATGATGCCCTAGCGCACTTTATCACTTGTCGTCTGAGTTTACATCATCAATATCATTCAATCAGCTCCTTATTACATACAGCCAGGTGCATGCTCTTTCCTTAAATCTATTTAATCATAAGACTACCTCCATAAAGTTTAGGATACAAAAGGCATTTGGCCATGCAGAGAATAGAAAAGAACATTTGCATCCCAAGGTGGTATTTTTAAAGTGACTACTATAATAAACACATAAAAATCAGTACAGCTAGAGGTGTAATAAAAACTGGAAATTAAATTGAAACAATTAAAAGACCCAAAGCTTTTCCACTTTAAAACTGCCAAAGCAGATTTAGGTAACTAAAATAAAGGTCTTGTTTAGGACAAAAAAGCAAATTTGGGATATTTTTTTCTGCTTTTCCAATCTGAGGAAATTCTCAGTGACTTTATAAGATGTGAAATTTCTGAATTCTGAAACTTCTTAAAAATAATAGTCAAAAGTTGATGAAAATTTTTGTATAAACAGGTATTTAGTTTTACACTATCTAAGCTTTGAGATAAATCTTTACAAAAAGTAACAGGGAAGTCCCAATTTCTTTTAGAAAGAAACTAAAAGTCTATTCTTGTTCATCATCTTCCACTCAAGGTCAACAGAAATAGCAATTTGGCCTGTTAACCAATGGCTGTGTGGGTTTAATGATGCAGTGAAATAATATATGCATCAGTTTGTATTTGCACTTTTTGTGAGCACTTGGTTTTGTTGCATATTTCTTTATGCAAGCAAACCCCCCACTACTATAGGAAAGATTATTTAAGACCTGTTAAAAAATACACGCAGATGCTCTTCACTTTCCAATAAGAAGATTGTTTCATATCCTAAGTCACCATTTTAGCAACTTTCCCCCAAGCAATAAGTTACCATTAAAGATGTTTTCCAAAGAGATGGCCTGGCTGGGAAGTGGCTCCTGCCTCAGTCTGTTCCCATCAAGTGCCGGCCGCTTGGGCTGGCCTGCGTGGCTCCTGCTGACCAAAGCTGAGCTCTCCAAATGGAGTGGAAGGTCACCTCTGGCAGGGGAACAGTGACAGGAGAACAGGAGGTGTGCTGGGAGAGCTTTTCAGAGCTGTTTTCAGGCAGCTAGATCCTGCAGCTACATGTGATGCATGAAAAAAGCCTCAAAGCAACAGCAGAGAGCGGAGTGCAAGGCAGCTGCTGCATTAAGATCTTTGAGGACTCTGACCAGGTCTCCTGTGCCAGAAAGCACTGAACAGGAGATATTTTCTCTTCCACAATTTTTGTTGGCATAGATTATTACATTTCTAGATATTCCTCAGGACTTTACACATTCATGAGCACCTATTTGTGTCTAGTTACTCCTTAGGTCATAGAGACCTGCAGGCACAACTGTTCCTGGTAATCTGTTCAGCTCACAACATCTAGCAGACAGACAGTTGGTGTCAGTGAGCTCTGTGAGTGTGGTTGCATGTTTTGGGCAAGAATATTTCCTTCTATTGGTTTTCAAACCAGACAGACTGAATTTGTGTGGGAAGGTCCAGAAATTTTTGTCACGAGTGACATTTTAGGCTTTGTCCCCAGGGGATCAGGTCTGCTTGAGGGGCTGCTTCTTTTCTCCCGCCCGCATCTGAGGCAGTTCCATGCTCAAGATTTTAAACCTGGCACTTAAAAAATTACCCACCATGAAATGAAGACATCGACTGAGGAAAAGTCTTTCCTGTTTCTAATTTGATTTTGCTCCCAGCAGCCTACGTCCCAGGAGATCAAATAACTTTCAGAAGCCTGCCTCGCTCTAGATCTAGTTATCGGTGAATCAGCAAGGAAAGGTAGAGAGCAAACTGCTCAGCCCTGCCCGGTGGCCAGGCCCAGAATGCTTCGGAGAATGAAACAGCTTCCAGGCTGAATCATTGTGTGATTGTAACAGAGGCAGGTAGGGAAAGAAAGAATCCCAGTAGCAGTTTATTTGAAGAACAGCTTGAGCTTCACTTGGGAGTTGGCCAGCTGGTGGCCGGGACCCTGGTGCTCGTGAGTTCTTGATGGAAAACGCAGCTGAGAGACTGTGTCCTGCCGTGTTGCCTCAGCTGTAATTTCCAAGTGGCTTGAAGGTGCAGTTCCACGTAGCTGTAATTTGACTTCAGGGTGACAAACTACGATCAGTAAACATACTAAGGCCCTAGCAGGAGACAAGGACAAAATCTGCCTGCCAAACACAGAGTACAAAGAGCTTGGCGAGTCTCTCAAGTTCATTATATTTAGTAACTTACTATATTGGATTTACTGTGCACGGTGCAAACAAGCATTTTGAGCTCTAGGGAGTATCTTTCATAATAATCCTCTAATGCTTTCAAGGGCATGGTGTTTAGAGATCAGAATAATATATTCCAGGGTTTCCTGCCACAAACCATATAGAAACAAATAGAAAAAGCCAAACAAAATGTCTTAATTTTCTCCCAGAATGTTGTATGACTATTCAGAAGTATGAATAGTATACATGTGTTTCTCCATGTATAAAATGTGCAAAATGATAATCCTTACAAAAATAGCTAGCATATGAGTATTTTTTTTCCAAAATCTTTACAGTTGTCTTTGTTTTTATTATACAAAAAAGTTTTTGTGTATTATGAAGGATCCAAAAACGTGTAATCTGTTGACAGATTTTTAGTTCTGCCACTTAAAAATAGCCAAATGCGTTCTAAATTTTTTAAAATATCCTTCTGTCCTGAGAATATATGCTATACTCCTGCTAACAGTGTAGTTTTAAGGCCAAGATATAAATTCTCTGGCAGACCTGCCTACCCAGCACAGCTGTGATTAGGTTTGTTCCAACCTTGGACAGACTCTCCAGCTCCGACTTGATGCTGCCTTTCCAATTACACAGCGACAAAAGGGAAAGTGGTGGAGAAGACACTGCTGCCTCATTTAGAAGCAACACAGTCGGTTTGCAGCCTGACGCTGTGTAATGGAGCTGGTCACTGGCAGCTCCATTTTTGCTTGACAGAAGAGATGACACTGCTGCACCGAGCTGAGCCCTGCAGGCTGGGGAAAGGTCTGATTCAAACAGACAGCTGTAGCAACCAGGAGCCCGAGCAGGGAGAGGTAAGGGATTATCAGAGGTGGCTAGTGTTAAAGAAAGGGAGGATACAGAAGTTCAAGGTGTGTTCATATCTAAAACTTATGTAAAAGACTGATAATCTTGTGGTCTTGCAACACTGGGACATTGTGTCTTTTCCAAAATCGCTGCACAGAAAAATATTTCCGTCGTGAGATTACATAAAATCTTGGCCTCAATTCTATGAGGGGATGAATATCATCCTATCTGAGGCTTGGGGATGTTTGAGAGGGGTAGGGAGAGGTTTCCTTTTCATGCAAGCTCATGGCTGTTTATTTTCTATTAATACCAGTTCCTACCCAGCTGTCAATTAAAAGCAAAAGCTCTAACATCCCATCGCATGGATTACTTTTAAGATGTCCTGCTTAATAAACAACTGCACTTTTGCTTCTTTTGTGCTATTTAACCTTTTCTGTCAGAGGTCTTCCACTTAACATGAAACAACCAAATGTTCCTAAGGACAGAGAGGGCAAGAGAGACTCCACTTTGGTGGCCAGTGGATGGAGCAGGGAGTGCAGGAGTCCAGCTGCTGCATTAATGGATCTCGCATTACTTTGCACAAAATATTTGCAGGTAAAGAGACTGGATTGCAAGCCTCCCTCTCACTTATATGTTTCCAATTCATATTTCTGATTCATCAGACACCAAAGTGATTCCAGTAAGAGGTTCACTCTAACATGGAGCACAGAAATGTTGTATGGTAGACTTATGCAGGCCTCTGACATGATGTTTAGCTTTTTCTGTGCCAATATGCCTTTATTAAATGTGCTTCATCCCCTGTCTCCATAGGAATTCACACTCCTCGCAGGAGGAGGAATGCTTATGCTCAGGGAAGTGGCCAGCACACTGTATTTTCAGTATTCCTGCTAGATGTCATGTACATGGGGCATGAGGCGACATCTGTACAAAGGTTTAGGTTATCTCTAAGAATATAAAATGAACATTATCCACAATTCAGTAGATTCTTTATGGGTAATTTGCCACCTACACATACATTATTAAAGCTTTTGACACACCTGAGTGCTCATCTCTAAGTTACAGCAGTAATATGAAATCCCACAAAGTTATTATTACACAATTTTTCTTGCAAAGATGATATTTTACTGCTGTAATCACTTCCCTCTAGGAGACTCCAGGAGAAGATTTCATCTCCATTACTAATGATTTACAGAGTCAACTTTGTGCACATATCTTGAGCTTTCCTGTGACCTGCTGAAGCACAATTAATGGAAGCTATAATAAGGAAAGTTGACTTCCCTCTTCCTACTAAAGAGGAACCTTTGCAAATAGGGTATATTTGGAAGTTTCATACAAAGTAAAATGCTAGCATGTCCCTGCTCTGTTAGAGAAGGAAACAGGAAGGGGGAAAAGTCAATTAAAGTGAGAGGAAAATGGAGAAGAACAAGAACATATTGAAATAAGAACAGTTACAGGGAGCCTGACTACAATGGAGTAGAGAGGTGAAGAGTGAAGCATTTTAACGAAATAATAATGCATATGCTACTCAGTAAACCCATTCTGGCAAGGGATTCTTTTACACAGAGAAAACTTTTGGCTTTCTTTTTAAAAACTCATTGCCCCAGAGACCAAACAGGCTAAGACATTAATGGGAGAAAAAGCCTCAGACTTTATTCCTGCGTTGGAAACCACATGAGGCAAACCCCAGGAACAAAGGCAGTGCCCTTCACATGGGAGTGGACAGCTGTCTGCACCGTTGCTCAGAGGGCCAGGGTCTAAATCTGCTTGTGCTGAGGGGTTGTTGGGCTGACATCCCTCCTGATGAGATTCAGTCTGGAAATAGCACCCTGTTTTTTAAGGTCAAGGCATATAAATTGGAATTCAATAAAAATTCCTCCTAGTGTGCTATTCTCCTTCATTTCCTCTTCCACTCTGCTTTAGTGGAGTATCGCTCCTCCCGGCTACTGACCGCAACGAAACCTGTCTGGGGACAATAAGGTTTATGTACAATGCCTGCTTGCCATAAAGCTGGCTGGGCTAAAGAAGGAAGAGTCACATAAAGCTGTTCACTTACTTTAAAGACTTGTCTTTGTTGCTTCAACCCTGTTGCAGCCGAAAGGGTTTGTATTTCTCTAATTCTGTAACATGGGAATTCTACTAAACTCACATGTGGTGTATGATGAGATTCAAAACCTTTCATCTCTAGTATTATTATTTTTTTTATGTGAAGTCTAGTGTTATAATTATTCACGGTAAGAAATATGTTCTTGACTGCTGTTAAACCCTTTCTGGAACGGATTTCCTCTATGACAGTAAGCTTACCAGTTATGGACAAGGAATTCTTTCCTTTATAACCTTCAAAGCATCCTTGCTTTTCTCTTGAGTAGCAGAAACAACATTTAAGGGGAATTTTTTGACTCTTCTTTGTAGCAGGTCCCAAGAGCTCTGAATTTACAGCCTTGCTTTCGTCCTTGGAAATGTATCTGTGCGTTCACACCTTCAGATTGAAGTATAAATATTTTGGCTGCTCTGCTAAAGACCTAGCTTAGGTTTCCTGCTGGGATTTTACAGCCAAAAAAGATATATCTCTGTTGTATTTTTACTTTTGAAATATTTTGTGTACTTGAGTTGTACTGTCTTTTGTTTAGGATTTAGGTTTGTGTTGGTTTGTCTGGAAGAAGTTCAAGGACCAAGTAGGGAGGGTCAGACTGTTAGACTTTAAAGAATACATGAAACAAGCACTTGCAGAAATAAAATCCAAAGGCAAGGCAGCTTGAGGACTTGTAAAGAATGTATGATTGCATTTTGTGAGGGTGCTGAATTGCAATTATAAAAGCCGAGTGCTAATGACTAAGTAGGTGATAAATCTATATTGTGGAAAAAGTCATCAGTCTGAAGCTGAGGTTGTAGTACTACTCGTAGGTTTAACTCCACACAGTCTCATTTGTATGTGCGTTAATTCCATGTGGCATCTCTATATGAGTTTGTGCTCCCACACAGCAGACTTTATTTAGATCCGTTGTACACACAGGATGTCCCATTTGTGTCTTCCACCTTTTTCTTTCCTTTTTAGTTCTGACTTGTTTCTTACACTGCTCTTAGCTTCCAAACATAATGTACAGTTATAAGCTTGTGTGAGCAGTTGCATGCTTTGGGCAGTCATGTGCTACAATTTATACTAAGAAATGGCTCACATGGCTTCGACTTCTACTATTTTCCATTAAACAGATGGCCTAGCTTTGTGTGAACACATGAATATATGTAGAGAGGGAGTTATAAAGCTGTCATCCTGTATGGTATTACTCTGGTTGCTAATACATATTCACCTTTAACATATATCTATATATCTGTATATATCTTGATTGCTTTGCAACACTTGGATATGTATATATGTATGTGTTCTGACATCAGCACTTACAAAAATATTTATCTATGCAAACATGGATGCATATGTTTTGCTTGTGCGATTGTTGCGAAAGAGCCAGGGAAAAATAACTGAAGCATGAGCATGTACTGTTGTCACGCTGAGTATTTTAGATAACACACTCATGTAAGTACATGTAATGCATACGTAATGCATACAGTTCCTTAAAAATGACAAGTTTGCCCACCAGTAAGCAAAACTACAGGTCATATCTGTGTAAAATAAATGCACATAACATTGCAGTAGTAACAACTGACAACTTAATATACTGAAGGCATAAAACTTATTGAAAGACTGTTTAAATGAAAACCTTTGTCCTCTTGCACAGGGAGGTAAGTTTTCTCCAGGTCACAAATCATATCTCCTTCCCAAGAACATCACCTCCTGCCTATTACATAATTATAGCTGAGCGTCCAAACGCTAAATAAAAGAGAGAGAGAAAGAGAGGGGAAGAGAATTCAGGAAGCAAAGACATTTACAAGGGAATAAATTAGTTACTGACTAAACATTTTCAGCATTTTGATAAGATGTTTCTTGTGTGCCAAGAGACATTGCTGAGTAGGTGTCAAAAGTCCAAGCAGGTTCAATCTAAAGATAACCTCAAAGAACATTCCCTGCCAGTGTTTTGTTGATTTTAGCAGTTCAATATGTTTCACAACATGAGATGAATTTTCATTACGTATTGCTGGTAGTATATCATATTGCAGAACCTGAAATGACATGACTTGAATTTTTCTCCCACTCAGGAACAATTTTGCCATTAGCCAGGCTGCATGGGGGCTGGGGGTGCAAAGTTCCTACTGCTCTGAGGCTGAAGAACATAGCAAACACGTTTGGAAGGGGAAAATTCTAAACACCATTCTAGGAAAAACAGAGCATCAGAATTAGATAGATGTAAATAGCTAGGGTCTGGTGAAATCTAACTGGTGGCGACTGCTGGGAATGCACTTTCTCAGAGCACATGACAGAGGACACTGGATCTCACTCCCTGTGGTGTCTCTTATTTTGCCCCAGCAGCATAAAGGAGAATACAGGTCTCTGGGTAGCACGTCTTCTGGTGGAGAGTGGTACATTAATCTCTCTTTATAATGACCTTTACTGTGTTCTAGGAAGCACTCCAATGAAAGCAGTTCATGGCTTTGGGGATTTGTCTAATTTCCAGCACTTCAGCCGCTGGCAGATCTACCTTTGAAAGGATGCATGTCCTATGCTGCTGCAAGTCCATCTCAGTACAGCCAGATGGCATGCCCAGTCACCAGCTGGTGTCAGGTGTGCTTCCAGCCATTTGTACTCGTGTGGTCACATTTGGAAGGTCCACTCATGTCTTACCAAGATAACTTCAGACAGAAGAAACAAATGCCTTTAAGCCACCCATGCTACAGCAAAGCCCCCTGACTACGAACTTGCAATGTGAGCATCCCCAAAGGTAATCAGTCCCCAGGGGGGTGACTCTATGGGCAGAGTAAAAATTATTTTCTCAGCCAAATGTTACAGCTTGGCATGTAAAGATGTGTATGACTGAGATAATAAGACATGGCAACTGTGTTTAAGTCATGAAGAGGGGGGTACCAAGGGGAAATGAAAGGCTCACTCAGAATAGTCTTTTTTTGTGGCTGAATTGTACCCACAAATGTTTTATAACAAAGGCCATATGGCATTACAGTATGTTATATTACATAAAAGCAGACTAAGAAAATGCAATGCTTTAGTCTAATTTTCACCTAAGAGCTGCCTGTTAAAGCATGAACACTCTGTAAAATCAGTGACAATCTTTGCTAGTTCTTCATTAAAACAGCATTTTTTTTTTCCAAATAGGACAAAATATCTGATGCTGGCACAGTAAAATAATGGAAACATTGTTTACATTTTGAGTTTATGCCTATCAGTCTTTGTATTAACTCAGACTTAACAAGAGAAACATCTCAAATTCACAGAGGAGAGCACACTACCCTACCTTTTAAATCACAGGACAAAAAAGTAAAAGAAGAGCTGAGGACGTGTTCTACTTGAAAAATTTCAAAATAATGCTACATGGTTTTTTTGTCCACACAAGCACAACATGATTCAGCAGGTTTTTTGCAATGTGAAGTCTGAAATGGCCAGAAAGGATGGAAACCAATCTCAAAAATATCAGCATGCTTTTGAGCAGACTGTACAGTCAATATAAGGAATAATACATCAAAGAACTGTTCTATGTACAGACTACAGGAAATCTTTGTGCATAACTTAATGAAATAAATCCTTAATTGTATAGGATTAAATATGAAGTGTCTGTTCCTCACTTGTATTTTGCTGTTTGGTTGGCCAAGCATTGCTGAGTTTATGTAGTATTCAACAGAACAGAGTTGTCAACCAGATGTGGGGTCTCTGGGCACTACCGGAATAATATGGAGAAGGATACTTTATTATTGCTCTTTGGAGACCTGGAATTAAGTCTTCTGTTTAGCTGTGATTGTTACATTGACAACGCAGTTTGAGGTTATGAATGTTGGTCTTATGGTTAATGGGGCTCTAGAGATCTGGGTTCAGCTCTTGACTCAAGCGCAGGCTTCAGCTTTTGAATTAATCTCCATGTGCCTCAGTCCCTAATCTGTAAAAGGCAGATAATAACATTTTTTTCCCTATCTTGTGTGGCAGACTCCGCTATCTGACACTGCCACCAGAATGCTCTACGGACCCCCAGTCAAGGCAGAGATCATCACTTATTGTTAAGTATTCAATCAGAAAAGAAAATAAAAAAGCACACAGAATGCTTTCCAAGGTCATTATTATCTGCCTTGCTTGCTTTTTTTTTTGGTAGCAGTTATGCTGTAGAGTGAATGTCCCCTCTTTCTGTACATTTTCTTCAGTGAGCAGTCAGAAACAAAACCATTTTTGAAGGAATAGCACATTCCTAAGAGAATTGCAGTATATTGACAGAGTACCAAAATGAATTTGCTTCAGACCCAGAGAGAAGACCTTGTGCTATGCCACTGAGCATGCACAAGCACTCCTCTTTGCCATGTTTTCTTAACTTCATCTGAAGAAATTTCTTCCTCATAGCAATGCAAATGGCTATAAAATTATTAAACTCCAATGATAATAAACATGTTGATGCAAAGTGGGACACAGTGTTTAAAATATGTCTTTGCAGATTTTTGTTTAATTTCATTTTTTTAATCTGTGTTGCATAATGGGTAGGTGCTACACTCTGCCAGTAGAAACAAAGCAAATTCCTGATATTTATTAAAATGCTTATTCCTTCTTCTTTTTCTGTAGGTTCTTGACTACTGTGGAATCAGTTATGCATGGTAAGAAAAAAAAAAGTCCTTTACCAGTTTTGAGCTTGCTGCTTCTCCATTCATTGAATGCCCTTCTGCTGCTGCACAAGCAGTGATGCTCCCTATCTATCATCTCTCAATCTTTCATTATCCTATAGATTTGTATTTTGTGCCGCCTTCTAGGGTCAAAAATTCCAATCTTTTCAGTTCCTTTAACATAAGAAAGTCTTTCTGAGCCTTTGCTCAGTCCCATCACCCATCTACAAACTCCTTCAGTTCTGTCATATTGTCTCAGAGATCATGTAGCTGGTACCATACACTGGATTCTGGGTAAGTCCTCAGCATTGCTTTAGAGATAGACATCCTAAGGATGTCTATATTCTTCTCTGTCCCGCTCTTCATTTAAGAATGAAGAGCCATGCTCTGCCTTTAAGATGTTTGTAGGGTGTACAAGTTTTTCTGCAATGAGGCATGGCTATTTCCTAAGTTAGTGCAAAACTGGGGTGCTTATTGCTAAAGAATGTTTTGCTCCCTAGTAGACAGATTTGTTAGAGGAGGGCAACAGGACTTTGATCTGTGGTGCGCATACCTACACCAGGTGCAGTGAAGGGAAATGCTGCATAGCGTTTGAAGTGTTTACAAGCAGCTCACATGTTCCTGCCTCTCTGCCCCCCCAAAAAAATCATTTTGCAAACGAAGATTTGACTGCTGAGGTCTTGGCATGAGAAGCAAAAGTCAAATAAGAGAATACAAGAAAAATTCTGGACTACTTGAAAGTGTGTCATGGACTTACAATTTTTTAGGTGAAGGTGTCTCCTAAGATACTGCTCTCCACAGATAAGACTCCACAGATGATATTCTGTCTGTGGAAAGGTTTTTTCCTACTTACTTATCAGCTGCTTTTAAAAATGAACTTAGTGCTACTGAAAGATGCTAATTCAACAGCTGAGAGGACTGAAGGTCCTTCAGAGGGACACAAGGACACACATACATGCATGAGCTGTTCAAGCTCTGGTGCACTGGCAACGTGGCTCAATGTTGTCCAAAGGGAACTTTCTCAGCTGGAAAGAGTTCATATTCTGTCTAGATTATATTTATATGGCCCTAATTACTGTGTTATCTAAATTATTCATAATCTAGAACTGTATCATTGTAGAAAAATGGAGCTTTTTTTGCAGGCACGCATGCAGTGACATGTGCCACACTCTGGACCCACATGGCAACAGCCCTTTCCTCAGCCATGGCTAGTACTGTGGCACCTTACTGGGGAGGCTATTTGGCAATGCATGTTTTTGCTGTGGAAGACACGCAGCAGTTGTTGAGCATATGCATGGCAAGTATTGGCCCATGCTCTTCTTTTTCCTGCCCAGCTGCAGAGGTTTATCCAGGCTGCCATTTGGATTGCAGCATACTGGATATCCATCTGGCTTGTCTGCTGCACTTGCCAAGTAATGCACATTAGTTTGGTCTTTGCTGTTTTTCAGGATGTGAATGTGCTTTCTCCAAATAGGGAGAAACCATGATCTCATTTCACAAAACCCTTCAGGTTTTAAGCATTAAACTTTGCTTTAAGGATACATTGACTCATTCACCGACAGAGACTCCTTATCCTTCAGTCCACTTAATTCTCAAGACATTTTCTACTTCCCCTGAAACCTTCTAAATATTTGTTTCCTTTTCCATTTGGTTGGATGATAAAACCAGAATGAATTACCATGCTGGGAGCAAAAATCCTGCTTCCAGAGAAACAGACTGACAATCCCTGAATTTTATTTCAGTGCCCTGTTGTTCTTCCCTCTGGAGCAGCATAGATAACAAAGGTCCAAACACCCACTCGAGAAGTGTCCCTGCAACACCCTCAGCCCTCCTGCCGGAGTGCCCGGGCGGCTCAGCCCGAGCCAGGCTCTGCCCATGCTGCTTGGGGCTGCTGCGGATTGCAGCCTTTGCCCCTGGCACTGCTCGCAGGGCAGGGCAGCCAGAAACAGCAAGCCGAGCTGCCAAGCACTGAACAAGGTACGGGACATGCCAAGAAGGGGAAAGGATGACAACAGGCTTGTCCAGTCAGACATAGATATGCCAGTCTGAACAGTGTCCTGGCAGAGAAACTGCAGCTCCAGCATTTCAGGCAGCCGGGGCACACCAGGCGACAGGAAGGAATGGAGCCTGCCCAGGGCTGAGGTTCAAATGAGTGAGTGACTGAGAGCGAAAGCGCTGGTGACCTGACACGAAGTGGCCGTGCTCTAGCCACAGGTAACAACACTGTGGTGCAAACACAGCTGGATTACTGTTGCCCAGAGAGGCTCTGGTGGGATCGAGCGAGGCTCCGTCAGCCCTGAAATAAGTGGCCGTCACATCCTCCAGCTCTCTGAGCGGCTCCCCGCCTCCAGGTCACAGCAGGGATCGCAGTGGGTGACGTGCTTTCACCCTGCTAACAGTTCATAGCGCTGATGACCGTACATTTGCACCGACATGACTGACCGTGCCCTGCAATCGCTTGAGACGCAGGCACACTTTGTTTTCCCCACTTTTCTTCACGCCAGCTTTTGTCACCTTACATGGAGCAAACAACTGAGGGGCCAGGAATGTCTCAGAGGACTTGATTCGTTGCACATGATATAATGCTCAGTCCAGCTCAAGCCAGATGCGCAGAAGAGAGAAACGAAATCAAGCAGGACATTTCCTGTTGGCCACAGGAGTCAGACTGCACAGGTTTATCCTCAGGCATCTCTTTTTAATGGTGTTCTGTGAGACTCCAGCTGCTATGCTGTGAACATCTCTCAAGAAATACTGCCAGACATCACATTCACAGCTTCATTCATTGCCGGCTCTTACATCACCTGTTCTTGGCAGACTCCATCAATGATGACTGTTTTCTGGCAATTATGCTAGCCAGCCTTCTTCTTTATATAGCTGCGTTGTTCTGCATTTGGTATCAGCTGTTGTGGTTTATGGACTGTTTTCTTGAGAGCTTTCAATTGACATATTGGCTTGTATTTTCCAGTTTTAATACACCTTGACTGCAGGTGCAATTCTGTCTTTCGCATACGCACTGTTTTTTGTTTGGAATTGGCTGTCAAACAATCAAAGGAAAAGCTAAGGAGCCTCTTTGGGGAACAACAGCCAGAATCCCTCTAAAATGTTCAGGAAAATATAGGAGGTGGATCCTGCAAACCTATCAGTCAGTTCCAAAATTCCCAGTGAGCGCTTGGAAGTTGAAGAGGGTTGGTTGGGAATTAGGTGGAAGCTGTTATCACAGGCTGGCTAGGTTATGCGTTTCCTTCAATTCAATCCCTACTGTGCACAGAGCAGCAATGTACCTAACAGCTGCATGTTCTTTGCTTCCCTTTTGAGTCCCGCTGTGGACAAAAAGCCTTTATCAAAGGACACATTTGGGTACCTTTGTTCATTAATGATAACTGAGATGGAATACAATTTCTTCTTCATCTCTATTGCTTCTGCCATAAGTCCCTGTGGAATAAAATCTCCTGGGACTTTGCAGCACTACAAGTAAATTGCTAAAGGGGATTTAAATAGACGATGCCTAAGTCTGGCAGCAGTAATCGGTTGGCTTTTTTTTCTTTGATGCTCACAACCTGCAATTGCAGAAAGTCTTACTAGCCCAGCCTGAAGGAAAAAGAGTGAGTCCTCACTGCAGTTTTGTGCTCTTTTCCTGAGTATTTGCCTCCTTTTCTTTCATGTATTCCTTAAAATTACCAGTGGATCACAGCCAGTCATCAGTATGGGAGGGAGCCTGGATGCTGTTCTTGTAGGAAGTCCACATTCCCTGCAAGTCTTGTGTAACACAGACTTTCCCTCGGACTCGGTCCAGGATTGCTTCCAGCCAGACACTCTTTTCCTCTAGCAATGGGACCATATGAGGAAAAAAGAAACCTTTATTCCCTATTAGGGAAACACCTCGTTCTTCCTCTTGCCCTTCAAACCTAAGATATGTTAAAACTCTCATTATGTAAACATAAAACAGCACTCTAATGAAACTGTCAGTGTCTTTTTATGATGTCCCAATATTCTGGTTGGACAGGTTTATAAAACACATATGCTCTTTGCCAGTCTCCCTAAAGCATAACACCTTCTTTCTGCCACCAGCTAATGACGTTAATTAAGTAATCCATCTTACGGCACTGAAGGTCATGGGTTTAAATCCTGCTGATCAGTCAAAGCAAGTATCATTGCAAAAACAGTGACGACTTTTCTTACTCTTTTTCTATCCTAGAATTGCTGCTGATGAGTAGTGCCCATCCCACTGGCATGGATGCCTCAACAGGTAGGACCTGCCATGCCATTCATGTTTCAGTACTGGAAAAACAACCACTTATATAATTCTCATACTGCCAAGAATCCACACCACAGCTGAACCATCAAAATACAAGATGAATTTACTGTATGGTCAGATGAGCAGTCAGAAACCAAATACTTACCTAGAAGTGCAAGAAACAAACACCCAGAGCTCACAGAGGTTAGTGACAGCAGAGTTGTCCATTGCTTTATCAAAATATGTTTCAAGCACAACTGTAATTGCCAGGGCAATATCAAAAAGATTTATTTATCTTTTGGACCATAAACTCTGAGGATGCACAGGCAACAAGACAAAAGCTAATCATATGGAGTGAAATGCCAAGCTTCTTGTTCTGTAACTGCTTACTCTTAATTTTCCTCATTTCTGCTTGTGAACAACCATGAATCAGAACTTGTGCTCACTGGCAGTGTGAAGTAATAGGATGCTGCGCAACTTCAGGTCAGCTGAAAGCTAAAGCATTCTTCATATCACTGAATTTTCCCCAAAGATTTGCAGCATAAGCTTGTGAACATTATTTTTAGGGAACTTTCTTACTTAGGAAAGAGTGCCAGAGTGCAGTGGCTAGAGGTCTTCAGTGTTAGCAGATGCCCCATAGAACACTGGCAGATGTCTCCCACATTTCTCGCTTGTTTTCCCATTTGCCTCCGGTCGCAGCCTGCCATTCTCTCTTGGCCCTGCCAGATGCCAGGGGGATAACTAACCTCTGCAGTGTTGCAACTTTTACCTTTACCACAGGACAACTCATTTTTTCCAAGGAAAAAGCAGGGCAGTCTCCTTATACATGCTTCTTGAGATAAAGACAAAAGCCAGGAAACACAGTGGAGGAAAAACATAAAAAGAGAAGAAAGATGACCAATAACATAGCCACACGTGGCGTTTCTGCAGAAGAGAGCTGCTGTGTAAAAGAGGTTGCCTGTAATGTGTGAGGATGTTGACACAGAAAAAACAGTGTTCTCTTCTAGAGAACACCCTAACTCATTCTCACTCTCTGCCTTTCCTGGACAAAGGAGAAGGATTGCTGGGCTGGGTGGGAAAAGTATTCTCTCTGTGAAGAAGTGAGACAGCTGAAATCTGTCTGTCTGTCCTCCATATGTCTTGTGAACTTAGCTCCTGACTGTGGCTGAGGTTAGCACAGGTGAGCCCTGGAGGCAGCATAACGTGAGCCACTAAACCAAGTCCAACTGCTGAACACATTTGTGCCGTGACCCAGATTTCATCAATAAATGGAAAATCCTCAAGCTGAACTCAGAAAATATTCCTCAGATTCATTAGAAAATTAGAGGCAATCAGAGGCTTGAACTCATCACTGGAAATGCACTCACATCTTGTTCCTTCAAAGAGCTGTGAAACAAAGTGAAGTGGAGTTTATTAGAAGTTAACCTGGTGGGTGCATTGTTACCTGAACGTGGCAAGCCACAAGGAAAACTTGAGTATGATTTTGACCGAGATCCTTGTTATAGAACTGATATTCTCATGACTGGAACAGGTTCAAGCAACAAGGACACATTTTTTTTCAATGTCAACTCTCATGTGGCAAAATACCAGATTTTACAAAAATTGTAGCTGCTTTTTTTTTTTTTTTGCTTTTTTTTTTTTTTTGCTTTTCTCTTTTTTTAATCTATGTGCTTTTAGATGTTATGACCATAAATGCTGAGCCACAGGATAAAAGTAGCATAGGAGGAAGTGGCAAAGAAAAGAAATTACAGTAACAGAAAAATTACAGTGACAAGTTAACTGAAAGCTCATCTGATCTGGGGGGTGTGTGCTCAAAAAACTCCTAGGCAATGTCCGTGGCCTTGGCTGTTCCTTTTGATAGTCATAATTCTGGGCCTGCCTGTAAGTAACAGAAAACCATTAAAAATAGCATAGTATAGAAGAGTCAGAGCAGTGAAAAACTTGTAGAGGCAGACAGGGAAAAGCTGTTGTAGAAGCAAAATGGGG
This sequence comes from Falco peregrinus, assembly GCF_023634155.1. Taxonomy (NCBI): domain Eukaryota; kingdom Metazoa; phylum Chordata; class Aves; order Falconiformes; family Falconidae; genus Falco; species Falco peregrinus. Next base: position 37,917,934 of record NC_073727.1, read on the forward strand.
AACAGAAGCCAATGTGCCTGACTGGCCCTGCAGCTGCCAGCCTTGATTGGCTGATTGCCCCAAAGAACCTGCAGAGCCTGGTCAGAGCACCAACAGGAGAGACACCCTTGCGGGCACTCCTTGGTGGCCTTGCCGGCACCCTCATGGACTTTTTTTCTAACCACTGAAAGGCTGGATTTTGTTCTATGTGGGTTTTTTATGGTAAGGTGTTTTATGACAGTGTTGTGCTTTGGCCTGTTGCTGATGGCAAAGTTTTGAGTCCACAGGTCTGTGTAATGAAGCAAACTGGCCAAAGGTCAGGGTTGGGGACATGGGAGCAATGCCAGTTGTTTGCACTATAAGCATTATCCATTGTCACTTCCTGATGTAAAAAATATTCAGATGTTGTAAATGTGAGACTTGCCATTGCGTGCCTTTTAGAAAGGTGATTTTTTTTTTTTTCGTGAGATTTGACCAGAGGAGTCAGACAACCACTGAGCTCTCTGAGAGCCAAAGGGGACTCAGCCACATCCCTATGAGAAGAGTTGTCTACCTGTCATTATTTAACATGTTGTCAACAGTACGTTCTGCACCATGAAGCCAAAAAAAAGAAACAGGAAGATATATTAAACCTGTCTGTTATGGTGACTGTGTTTAAAGGAACAAAGAGCATTTCATGCTACCTAGACTTAGATGCCTAGGGTGGGATTTATCTTTCCTAGCTTTATATGTCTGTCAAGTCAGTCATCTATATCTGAGCGAGGCAACTTTGTCTGCCTGCATAGTCAATTGAGGAGAACAGGAGCTTCCAGAGGGTAAATCACTCTTTATTTTAGACACCCATAGCAGTCAAAAGGAGGACCTTCAGGAGTCTGGTTCATGCAACCCAAGATGATTTGCAATATGATAGCATTCAGCATGTGGGATGACTGGGAGACCCATTTCAAAAGCACACTCTTGATGTAGGCAAAGATGCAAATATGCACACAGTTTCATCTTTATAGAAGACAAGGCTTTGGGTAAGCATCAAGTACAGGTTGTATCAGACAGGACATTCTTGCTTGGTCCTTATGTATCACTGAGGATCTACTTGCTTAGCACTTGCATTGGGGAAATATTTATTGCTTACTTATTAAGGAGTAGGCAAGAATGGTCTTTGAGAAAAGAAGATTTCTAACCTTGCATTCAGTAAACTCTTTTTCTGTGGACATAGAGACAACCTAATAGGCACTCATGAACCTTTTGTTCCATATTTTAGTCAGCGATATTGCTGCTATAAAGTAATATTATTGCTGTTTATGCTTTGCTTACTGTAGGTGTAGCCAGAACAGGAGAATGGGAAGTGTGCAGTTCCGTGCACAGATTCATTCCTGATTTATTTTGATTTAGTTTCTGCCATAACTAAATAATTTTGACAGTGCTCCAGATGTACTAGATGTTGTATAATTGCAAAGGTCACTCTCTTTGCTGCACAGAGGGTCCAATACAGCAGACAGGGCAGAAGGCAGACCAACACCAAACATGGCGGTGGAAAGGGGAATAATTGTGTTTCTGAAAGCTGTTTTCACACACTTAGTTTTTCTGAATTGTTTTATACCCCCTACACATCCCCCCCCCCAAAATGGCGATTGCTCTGTGACTGTTTAGGGAAATTCTTTTTCCTGTTACTATGCACGGCTAATCAGGCTCAAGGTGATGAAATCCTCAGTACTGGGAGGAAAGAAAATTAGCATGGGCCTCAAGTCAATCAAAGTTCTTCCAAAGATGTCCTTCCTTTCAGAGAAGTTAATGCCAGGCTGATTTTCAGCAGTTTTGCAATCTCTCTTCCTTCACTTAGCCCAAAACTTCCCATGTGAGAATGCAGGAAGATATCTTGCAGTACTGGGTGCTGTCTGTGGCAGCAAACGAAGCTCCTATGCAGGCATGAACAAAAGTATGATTCAAATGCAGCAGGTATCAGAACAGTTCTCTGGATTTGGCATTTAAAAATGGTAATTAATCTCAGTGAAATTGAAAGGGAGACTTGAACCATGTTGATTTGAAGCTGTGTGTTGATACCTCATTCTGAAAACTACCAGCAGGACATTTACAAGGTGCACAATGTCTCCAAGTTGTGAGTGCAGAATCACTTAATGTCACATGCCTCATGCCAGAACAGCTAGGAACCTCTTGGGAAGTCTTTTGTTCTAACGTTTAAGATATGGGTTCAATAATGTCCTTAATGAGAATACCTAAAATGTACAAAGGGTCAATCACCCTGTAAAAGAACAGGAAATAGTTGCAAAATGCATAGGGAGGGGCTAGTATTAGAGAAGTCCAAGGAAATGCGTTGCCTTAAGTAACTGCTGATGTCTTCTGTGACTAATGTATTATTGTTCATAGAACAACACAGGTTATACGCTTGCCCATACTATTTAATGAGGTATTGAACCAATCACTTCCGTATCTTAAAGAAAACTGCTATTTTTCTCCTGAAGCTTATGCATAAGAATGAGATTCAAGGGAAAACTTCTCATCTCTGAACTCCTGTAATGTCTGAGAAAGCAGTAAGATATGAAATAGTGAATCATAGATAAGGAAGTCTTTCATTTCAGCAGCAAATGCATATTGTCAGCGCAGGAAAGTAGAACTGACACTGTGCAATTCTGAATTTGCAACTGTGCTCTTGCACTCAAAATTGCCTGAAGGCATTTGCAATCAGAGTCAGACAGCCACAAAGACAAGAGTAGCAGTTCCAATGCAATGAAACACAAGTGTTGCATGGAGGTGGGGTGGAATAAAAACTCTTTAAAGAAGTAACTGAACAATAAAAGGGAAGAGGTTTAGTGCATGAGAAAGTGGAGGTAGCACCCACACTGAGGAAATGCATGGTAAAACACACAGGGGGACAAAAATCCCAAGCAAGCAGTCTGCCTGAAGCCATGGGAAGACAAGAAGCAAAGCAGCTAGAAATGTAGTTGGAGAGGAAAAACATTTAGGTCTGTTGTGGAGGGAAAAAGTACCAGAATTTTTAAAGTTCAAGTATTGGACAACTGTAGTAAATGTTGGCATGACAACCGGAAATAGGAACCTGGACAGTAGGCAGAAGGTCAGAAGTGGAGAGATTTGTGAGTCGCCACTCGGGCAGCACCTGTAACTACTGGAACACATGAGGTCATGAAGAATCATACACATGGGAGCCAGTAATAAATCCTCATCCTCCTTCACCTTTCAGTTAGTTGTATTTATTCCAGTTCAAAGCCAAGGATTCTTCAAGATCCTAGTTGTCTTCTACCTACCTTCAGTACTCCCTTCTTAGATCCCCTTCTTTCACTTTTACACTATAGCCATGATGACATGACAGCACATCCAGCTCTTATACTCCAGAAAGTCCCTCAAACTACCTAACGTTTGCACACAGATATACGAGGTGTAACATCTGAAGCACCTCCTTCTCCCAGAAAGTAAGATACTGAGGTCAAGCTCTGGCATTCCAATGGTGCTGCGTGGACATAGCAGGTACCCAGGACCAGCATGTAAGCAGGAACATCTCCTGTCACACTTCACTATCGTGAAAAGAGGACACGTAAGCAGCAGCCACCTTTCTGCTTCTCACATGCAGGAAATTCAACTGTTAACCAATAGCACAGTTTCACAGCAACTAAATCTAGGTTTGGCAGCAATGCTCTAACTACCTTGTTATGATTTGTCACATAGTTAAAAGTCAAACTGTCAAACTCCTTTTCTAAAGTAGTCAGGATTTATGAATTTGTACATAAAAAAGTTACATACAGAAGACATGCCTAATTTTTGTGTGCCTTTGATGCAAACTCCTCTTCTGCTTGTTCTTTTTCTCTGTTCAACTATGTAGGCTGCAAAACTGGCACAATTACTTTCTCTGTATTTGTTAGTGCTAGGAACATTGCCGCTGTGATGCATATTACAGGCTACAAGAGCTTGGAAACCTAGGTAAATCCCATCCCATCCCACATTAGTTTAAAGAGAGACCCATTAGACAGTCTTTTATGGAAAAGAGGAGAAGGAAGTTCTCCCAGTCCCGCTGTTTCTTGGAATAGCTTTCAAATGCATACACAGTCTGAAAGAAAACAAATTCTACATGAGCAAGTTTATGGAAGAAGGTCATGACATTTCCACCACAAGGACATGATCTTGTTCCTGTTGAGATTACTGGTTAAATTCCCATCAGCTTTAGTCAGAGTTAAAGCAGAATGTGAACAAAATCCAGAGTGTCTCCCTAGGCTGCCTAATAAATTTTACACAGTTATTGCTGGTTTTAGGAATTTGTTTTTTTAGACAAATGATTGAGATATGGAAAGTGGAGGAGCTAGAAGAGAATCAGAGAGAACTGTTTTGTCTGGACCAAAAGAGTGTTGTTACAACATGTTCCTGAAATAATAAATTGACATTGTGAGTTGAAATGGAGTGAAAATGTTTTCCTTTCTCAATGTCACTTTGAAACAACCAATTTTTTTTGCATCTTTCTTCCCATGAAGAGGATAATTTTCATTAGAATTCAAATGTTCTTGTGCAAAAATGCTGCAATACAATACTGTGTTTTAAGCAAACAAACTTTTTCACAGAATCGACAGGCTTGCTTTGTTTACCATTTGGAATTTCCAAGCATATGTCAGGTACACCATCAAAAACCAGAAACAGCTGTTCCTGCTCTGCTGAGTATAAAGAGCAAATTTAAAGACAATGCTGCAGTTCCCAAGCTGATCATAAAGTTTTTGTGGTGAGGATGGGAATAATCTCCTCAGGCTTTGGGATCTGCCTGGCAACCTCTGGAAGGCAGTGAAGATGACAGAGTACAAAGATCAAGATTTTGGTCCTTTTGTCTGGCTAGGTTTATTTATGAAAGAGCACAGATACAGGATGAAGGTCAGTGAGAAGGACAATCTTACCCACATGGGACAAGCACAACACAATCCAGGTGCCCAGACCTGAGGGTACTAAGGAGATAAACTCAGCTAGAACTCATGTCCAACAGCAGACCCTTCTGGAGCAGCAGTGGAATATCAAGTGGCACAGTCAAAGGTGACCTCAGACTCCTCTGTGTAGGCATTTGAATTGCTCCCGGGGCATTCTGGCTTCCCGGCTCCCCACACTGCTCTGGTGACTGCTCAGCCCTTGGGAGCAGCACTGGAGTGTGAAGCCACAGGCTGCTTTTCCGGGAAGTCATCCTCTCCTGGAGAAAAACACCTACCTGGCTACTGCAGGCTGGAGGGGCATTGAAATGCCAGCTGCGTTCAAGGGCAGGTTCTGGCTGGCCGTTGCCAGAGAAGTAGTTAGGACAAAGCCAAGTAAGCAGCAGCAGTTTTTACTCATGCTTTATTCTTTCATCTTTTGATTGTGGCTGCTAATGGAGGTGTTAGCATGGCTGTGGTCACATCAAACCCAACATTAGATTTGCCACTGGCTCTACTACTCACCTTGCGGTGTCCAACGGAAGCCTAAGTGCTAAATGGAGAAACCTCTTCTAAGAGGCCACAACCCTAACAAGAGAGAAAACAAGACAAAAGCTCATTATTTTTCAGGTTTAAAACACACACACAGACACAGACACACAGTCACACAGTCACACAGACACTCTCTCTCTCTCTCTCCCTTTCTAGGTGTTTTTTACTCCTGATCTGTTCTGTCTGAACCTGAATTCCTCCAGCTGGGTGTTCTCAGCTCCTGCACCTTCCACTCACATCAGCTAGGCCCACCACAGAAATCTGAAAATGGCCTACAATATTTGGAGGCTCTAATACTGGAAGTACAGCCAGATCCACAGGGCTATCTAGCTTGACCATTAAATTGTATTACATACAGACTACAAAGGGAGAAAACCAGAGGGAAAAATGAAACTATAGTATAGTACTATAGAAACTAGCTTCTGTCATATTAAATTGTGTAGTTGCAACCCTGACAAATTAGGCAATCACATGGGATTCATTTTAAGAGCTTGTTTTCAGTCCACTTCCTAGAGTGATTTAGGTCCCAAGATAAATAGAAGAGGCTCTTCAGTTGTTACCCACTCATTGGGATGCACACTGTGATGACTTCACTAGCTATCTCAATTTGTTCCAACTCAGCCCCAGGGAGTAAAAATGACTGCATAATCAACTTCAGGAAGTTAGTTATTTGGATGAAAACACAAAGCATGAAGTAACATGAAGATGAAATGGTTCTATTTTAAACTGATAATAAAAAATACTTATGGCTTGATTCTCTTCATCAATGTGGTTTTACTATTATTTTTCAGTGCTGTGTGGCATAAATAGCCTATTAAGACTGTCCCATTGTAAGCTGGTTTTGTTTTGGTAGGATGATCACTTCCTGTGTCTGTGACTACCTCCTGATGGATGGTGGGAACTCTCAAGGAAGTTTAGGGTCAAACACATGGGCTTTCAATTCGCTGATTAAGCAAGTTGTCATTGAGGATGACATTCCAGCCTGAGGTCCTTCCTCATACATGGCACTGAACTGTATGTAATGTTAAGAGACTTGCCATAGCTTATAAGCACAAAATGACCAGATCAGGAAGCTGTGTCACACCTCCATTTTGCATAATTTGCTCCTAGAGTTTCAGTGGTTGGTGACACCACCACAGATGAAGGTATTAGAATGCAAACTTCCTTTAATTATGCAAACAAAACAACCACTGCACTGCTTCCCAAAGGATTTAACATCTAGCATTTGTGGGCAAGTCAAAAGGTCAAGGCGTTCATGCTAGCTGTGTTTGTACTGAGACAGACATTTGGGCCTTCCACACATTTCTCCTTTCCATTCATCTCTCCATCCTTCAGCCCGCTCCTCCTGGGTCCTCTTAGCTATCACATGCCACTTACATGATTCTTAAAGCACTGAAAAGCTTTTCATGGAGTTGTTACAACAGTAAATATGGATCCAGGATACCTGATCTGACATCAAACCCAGTGACTATTGGCAGGGGCTTCTCTTTACTCATCTCCCTTTTGAACTACTTTTATAGTCTTCTGATACTTTAAATCAAAGTCTTTCTGCTGGCTAGCATGCATTTCCAAGTTGGCTGCTAGGGCAAATGTGCCTTCTCTGTTTTTTCCCTACGTCAGCTGGTGGGGAAAATCCCACCCATACCAAATATTTAGAACATATCATTATCTGCCTATCTTTTTATTTGCATTGAGCATCCTTTGTTTGCAACTCAGAAGAGCTGTGTGATTCAGGAACAGGAAAAGCCGAGACAGACAGACCGGGATTACACAGAGAACTGAGGAAACTCTAAAGAAGAACAACGTGTCCTGTGTTGTATCCTGGTTTGGCTTTAGCGTAGTAAGTACTGATTTATTCTTTGAGGAACTGCATATGTGTCAGCCAACAGAGTTTGGAATATCTGGGAAGACCTGCTTTCTTAAATATGCTGGTTTACAGCCATCCAGCTCCGCAAGAACTGCAGACCCTATTACAATGATTATAGTCACAGAGGGACTTTTTGGCACTGTGGGACAAATGATCTGCTTTTAATTAGAAGAACACTTTTTAATTCTCTTAAATGCTTATTGGTATTTTGAAAGGAATATAGATTTTTGTGAATGTTTACAGTATGTCTTACATTTCTACTAAACCAACTTTGTGTTGGTCCACTGGTGTAAAAGGGTTTTCAGATGATCCTGAAGTGTATTATACAGTACAGATCTACCCATGATCTTCAGAGCAGCGTGACAGTGGGTCATCTGACTCTCAACAATTACTATTAAAACTGAAGGATTTTTCTTAACACATTAAAAAAAGTGCATTGCAAGAAACTTGCTGAACTTCCAAGGAAAGTTTTAAAAATAGTAGTGACAATTACTTCATTAGTAACCAGGTAATTGCTTAAGAGTTACTTTCAAGGGGACAGAGCACACACTGTACGGGGTCAAGCTAGTAATGGCCTGCAGATATTAGTTAATGAAGCAATCCATCAGGACCGAGCACTTGGTGTTTGAGTTATGTTTATTATGATAATAGCTATTGAAGTCAATGTGAATAACTATGACGATGGCATCATGGAATTTCAGCTTTATTTCCATATCAAATCACTTTCAGTGACAGGTGAAAGGGTGAGGCTCCTGCTTGCCAGGCACACAAAGTCACAATGGGCAATTGATGTTATGTTGATGCTTCCTTGTTAATATGTCACTTGTGATCAAGATACTGAAAGCCAGATTCTGGTTTCAGATACAAGTATGCAAATTTGTCATCTTAAAACTTTGTCCTTGTTCCTGGGAATACAGCATCACTGTGCTCAGATTGTATCTTTAGTCACACGTTGGGCAGTCTTCACAGCAGCTTGCAGAAGGATAAAGAGACTTTAGTTAGGAGTTCTTTCATCCAGTTACGCATCAGATGAAGTGAGGGACATTACATCTGTAGCCAGCCTAGCTATTCTAATGTAGCTCTTTTGCTTCTCTTGTCATTATTCCCATTAGCAGCATCACAATCAGCACTCAATTCCATTTTGGCTATTTTGATAAGAGAAAAAAAGAGATCTGGTTTTTACCCCAATGATTTTCCTGGCTGGAGCAATATATTCCCAAAGTAAAGCTGTGACAGAGTGATGGTGAAAATACAGCTTTAGGAAATAGGCACAGAGAGTTTCCATAGGCAGATGGAAATAATATTTGAAATGGAGGATCTGCATAAATGATTAACACAAGGCTTAGCTGAGACCTATCATTAAATATCACCTCCTGCTAGTGCAAGATTCCTTATCCCATATAAATGTACCTGTGAGTTCTGAAGACAGAAACTGTCTAATGAATGGTCTGGTCAGATGGATCACACAGGCTAATTTGCTGCTTTGGGTTGCTGGAGATTGCTTGAGCACAAGAAAAACAGATTGGGTAAGACCTGTCTAGTTTGTCTTTCGAGAATCATCCAAAGGTTTGACCAGGAACATCAAGACAGCAGGACAGTCCATTGAGTTTGGGCATATCTTATGAGAACACTGAGTTTAGGAGAAGGTCATGTCTAGGTTGAGAGCCCGTCTGCCAAATCCCAGATTTACAAACCTAACACATAGTTAGGCACCAGGCAGTCCCCCTTACTTTGTAGGTGCCTGTTTTCATTAGTTGCCTCCCTAGCCTGATACCTGCCTTGGAACAGGTCTTCAAGCTCTTGCAGATGCTCCAAGGGATGATCTAGGAGGTGCTTTGTGAATTGTGTCCAAAGCTTCCCTCTCCCTGCCCTCCAAAATTGATCATGGTATCTGTTTCATCCACCTGCTTTCTTCCTAAGAAAATGCGAGGGCTCTGCAGTTGAAACTCCCTTTCCTACAACCCGAGAAGGTGCCCTAGCTGCAAGATTTCATATAATTTAGAAGATTACATCTCCCCACCTTCCTTCTGAAGCTAGGCCATGAAAGAGCCAGGAATGCAGTGCCTCGGGGCCCAAGGTACAGCCCACGTCCCAAACTAATGGGTGTATCCACTTGGCAGACAAGGTAGCTCTGGATTACAGACCCAGCTCCCTCAGTTCCCCACATATTGGATCCTTCATGGCTGAGGAAAAACACCAGTGCTAGGAAGCCTCAACATGTATGCTTCTGTGAAGCACTGAGAATAAACCCTGCACATTAAGGTTTTTCCTGCAGTCTCCTTTCTTTGCTTCTTTTTGTTATGTGTTATGGGCTGATCCAGTATCCACTAAATCAATGGGAATCGTTCCATCAGCTTGGATGGACATTAGATCAGGCACCATCTGACTGGAAAAAGTGACATCACACTTCTAATAACACAGATATTATGAATAGCTTGCCTTTATGTAGTGCTTTTTAACAGAAAGCATTGTGTAGTTTTAACCTCTGTGTGCGTGATTTGCTTTTACCAACCACCAAAAAGCCACCACATGTGGGGAAAAATGTGAATGCAATGAGACAGTTCACAGCAGAGTTATATTACGATAGCACATCTCTCCTGTTCATGAAGCTCCAGGAAGCAGATGATACACTAACAATACAACAAAGATATGTGGTGCAAAGCCAGATGAAAATCACGATCTACATTATTTTTGAAATCTGAATTAGTTGCCCATGCTGGAATTTTAGCTAGAAAAGGTCATTAAGAATTCTTTGGGTTTTTTAACTTCTTGTCTCTTCTGCATGAACTTTCATTTCTGAGTAAGTTCAGTTTAAATTGTCCTGTTAATCTGACTGATACTTCTCATTTCATCCCCTTCTGCCTTTGTAAAGGAATAGTAAATGAAATAGGTGATCAGTCTATGTGCAAATCTATTTCATAGTGACTCATTTTTCAACAGACTATATTTGAAAAATTATTTATATTTTGCAGTCAGAGGGTGAAGAAGTCTTTATAGATACCAAATTTTGAAACACATTCTGAATCATTTGCAGAGGGGATCAAAATCCAAAAAGGACTATATCTGTTCTAAAGAGACTATGTCTGCCCCTTGGGATATTCTAATATTAGAAGTAAAAGAAAAAAATACCTGCTCTTTTCTCCCTCTTTGTTACAGCACAGTAACACCAAACCTTTGGGTTATATGTACCTGTCAACACAGGCTTGCTTGCTTGCTTCATTCCCTTAACAATTATTACTGTCTTTCCTAGAGATGCTGTATTGTGATGAAGAGCTGCTGATTCAAACTTATTCTGACACAAACAAGGAGAAAATTAAGAGCTGTTTCCAAAATGCTAAACGGGACAGATAAAAGCATTGAGCGATTGTAACTGTCCAGGTCATCCACGTGTTTGGACAGCTGAGTCAAAACTCACGGGGTCTGTGTTACGAAGGGCTTGCAGCCACAGGGTACCTATAAAGGGCACTGAGAGGCTGGAAAGAATTTCTAGGAGGGATTTTCACTTCCAGAATGAAAACAGTGGGATTTGATTTCAGAGGAAGTATTACAGAAACCTACCCTTCCCTAAACACATGTAATGCAAGTGAAATGCTCAAGCACTGGATAAAAACAAAGGCATTGGCAAGTTAAAGCACTGAGAGATAGGAGGGGTTTTGTCAGAGGTAGATTAGTTTACTGCAGGCTTCTTGCCATATGCCTCCCAATGCTGCCTCTACTGGATTGAAATCTACTTCCATAGAGCAATCAATTTATGTTATTAATTATGTTATTATGAATCTGACGTTAAGGGTCAAAGCCAGGCAGCTAGGATGTGAGTCAGCTGCAGAAACGGGGCCTGAAAGACGCCTGTCCTTAGGCAGTAATGAAAACCAGAGGAATGGCATTTTCCATCAGATTTGAGCTGAAAGCTTTGTGAAAGATGAGGCAGTATACCAACTCCATTGCTCTCCATCTTTTTCAGGATATGGACACTTGGACTGATTTTTATTTTGCATTAACTGGCTTTTAGTAGTAAATATGAACTTCTCATCCAAGCTTTCATCTCCAAGTGAACGTGACTTGGTGTCATTTAACTCTACAGTGCATCTGCCAGATGAAGTCTGTGTCAAAGTTTACCTGACCTCAGTGACAGTAAGCTTGAGGTCTTCACAAATATAATTAAAACATTTGTAACAGCAGAAGCACAGCTACACAGCAGCAATTTCAAGAGTCTGCTCCTTTGTCCCTTTGCTGTCTCAGTTGCCCATCTACTAGCCACTAGCATTTTTAAGCCAGAGTGCAGCCTGGACTTAACAGTTGCCACAGGAGCTCATGCCATCAATTAGTATTATATGAAACCAGATAAACTCCAGTTTCTTCCTCTCCCTCAAAGCCTTCATTTTTTGCTCTCTGTCTTCCTGCTCCCTCTTCCCCCACACCCAGCCCCAACAAAACACTCTCCTCCCCTTTTTAACAGGTCTACCCACTCTGAGAATAAACCCTCCCTTTCCCCCCTTCCTTTTGTGCTGGGGCAGCAACATAACAAATCTTGCTGTTTCCTTCACAAATTCTTCTGTGGATCTCACTCCAGCTGATTTGTTTCTTCTTCCCGTGGCCAGGGCTGTACTAGCTGATTTTCCTCAGGGATTTCCCAGTCTGTATCAAAGCACTCGTAGCAAAATCTGCCTTTCCTTTATTTTCTTTTCTACAAACCTAAGGCTACCCTTCTGTTTCCTAGCAAGCCTGGTGTTAACCAAATGCTTACTTCCAGTTGACTTTATACTTACTCCTTTTCCAAGACTGCTATGCTAGACCTAGCCAAGTGTCGGTCCTAGGCTCCCTTAAAAGACCAGATCACTTGGTTACATTGGGGAAAACGGAATGGATTAAACTAGGCTGAAACGATCATCATTAGTGGTTTTTCTTTTAAAATGAGAAATGTGCATTTATAGAATGCCGAAAGAACATCACCTTCCTCAATTTTCACATAAAGTTCAAGATATTATATGTTAATGTTAATATTTGAAGGAGTTTACATAATTTATGTGCAGTTATCATATAAGTGATTTCTGCTGTAACAGTGAAAAAAATCACTATATTTCTGGAAAATGTTATAACTTTTCTTGCTCTCTTTTCATTAAGGCAATTAAATATGAGTTGCCACAGGAACCTAAAGCTTTCCGTCATTAACACGAACTTTATTTGGCTATATTCTGTACTTCTAAGAACTACTCAAAGGAAAAAATGTCACCCCCTGAATTTCCTGGTTTACATTTATTCTGCTGGAAAAGGTACAAAACCCAGTTATTTCTTCTAAGGGGTCTTATAGGACATGGCAAATAGTATCTACAGGAAAACCATGTGCCTGCTTTTGTGTATGTAGGGGTGGAGGACAGTTCAGGATGACAATTTTCAGCAAAGCCCAACAGCCGACAGCGAGAGGCACAGAGATGCTCTTTGCTGTTTAGTCCACCACCGGGCTGCTAGCCCACTACTGGAGGATCCAGGTTTGGGATAGTTTCTCCTTCAAAGGTGAAGTCCTACCCTTTGGCACTGGGAAAGCCATGATGTTAACCTCTCATCACATTGCTTCATACTCCGCCACTGTTACACTTTGACCGTTTTGGACAGCAGTGTGGCTGTCTGCGCCAAAGCATGTTATCTTTTTTGGTAGTAGTCAGAAACGAGGACTAAGCTTTTCAATGTTCTGCAATGTTGCAGATTTGCTGGCAGTCACAGCAGTCTCTAAACCGTTTCCTTTCCTATGGGTGTTCACGACGTGTTCCACAATTTTTTTGTCCTTCCCTTTAAGTCAATATTTTAAAAATAAATGCTTGGGGAAATTGGACCTTTGGGATTAGGCACAGATCAAGGGTCACTGACTGTGAACTCTGCAAATGAAAACAGCAGCTGACATTGCCGTGGTCACCTGTTGAGCCTTTTCTGCTGATACTTACACAGCTTTAGCTCAGTCAACATCTTTCTGACTATAATCACAATTGGGCTAAAAGATAGGCAGATGCTGTCTTAGGCCACACAGGCAACGTTTTAATCTGTTGAGGAATATGGGTATGAGCTTGTATTCATTAATTTATTTATCTTTTCTTCTCTTTTTATTTCCTTCATATTTGATGACACTGCTTTCTGGTCTGCTTGGAGATGCTAAATAAATTCAGCCTGGCTAGCAGGAATGTGATGGGTTTGAATGATGTTGTCCCAGAACATCCATGAAGTCAATCATGTGAGAGGAGATGGAATCATTGGGGTGCACTGAGGGTCATGCTTTACACATAAAAATGGAACTGTAGGTTGAATAACAACAATTATTTCTTACAGTCTTTTAAACTGTGAATAGTAGCCCAAGCAAAATGAGTGGAAAACTCTAATGTTAGGTTGTTTTAAATCAGCCTCGATAGGATAACATCTGCATTGCATGAAATGCTGTTTAGGGAACAATCTTGCATTGTTACGAGAACGGACTAAATGACCAAGCCATCTCCAGCTTCTGTGAGTCTATGTCTTGACTAGTTTTTTTGGTTGTACAATTCGAATAATTGTTTTGTCAGTCACTAGAAACTCCCTTTTGCTGGAGAGATTTTTCTTGGCTAACATTTCCGTGAAAGATCCACTTCTGGTGTGACAGAATTATTCAGATGAATACAGCGAGTGTGTTCATTTGTGCCATACATAGTTGTCTGTGTAACAATCTGTGTTTAGTAAATCAAGCTACTCTGCTAAATATCTTCATCTTAGATCTTTTCCTTAAAAAATCAGCAAGAAAGGGGAAAAAAAATCAGTAGAAGCTGGGCAAATAAATTTCAAAGGCTCCTAGAGTGCTGTACAGAGGAACTTCTGCATAAGACACTGTATGGCTCACTGTGAGTAGTAAAATTAAAGTTTTTTAGCCTCGTCATTTTTTCTGCTGAAATCGAGGCTTTTCTGTGACAAACTGGTTGATGTCACAGAGAATATTCCTGGCTGACTGAAAGATGGCAATAAAAAAAAAATAATGTAAACTTTTTTTTTTAGCTTGTTCATATGTATTCACCGATGTTTAGAAGTTTCTAACTGGTGACCTTTAAACAAAAAAAATAATTTCAATTCAATTCTGCATTGATCATAATGAAAGTAACATGGAGGCTTTTCAGCTCTTTGCTTTCTAATTTGGCTTTCCCTTGCCATCTCAGGGAAAAGCAGGATAGGAAAACAGTGGAGTGATATTAGAACACTAAAATGATACCTCCCAAGACAAAAATGTTCACATTGAATCAATTTTAATTGCATTTGAATGAAAACTGAAAAGTGTTCAGTGACAGGTTTTGTACAGGAAAGAAAAAGTCATACTTTACCATCAATGTGTATTCAAAGAAATTTTTTACAGAAATATTATTTGCTTAAATGCGGAAATAATCATCAGAAGCATTATTTTATTAGTAACAATGACAGAAAGGCTTGAATATAAAATAATGTTTCCGTATCTTTCAAGGTATGAGTGCTTCTCTGAGTTGCATTTTAGACAATGATATAAAGGAAAACTCTTGGCTTAGTTTTAAGTACAATTGTATATAGCAATAGCTTTAGCCAGTGATCATGCACCATCTGATATCTGCTTTCTGATATCGAAGTTATTACTAATGTTTCTTCTGACTGATGCAAAGTTGAGTAGTTTGCAATATACTGTTCCTGAAGGCTAACCTTCCACTGCCTCCTACAAGCTCCCTGCTACCATGTGAGATATTAGTATGTAAAAAAGCATTTATCCTAGATTCTGTGAATTGATTCTGTGAATTCTCTTAAACATAGGGAAAAGTAAGCTTTCTTCAGGAGTTTCAACTATCATAAACAAAAAATTGTTGGAGATTGAATTCTGCGGAGGCATATTCAAGTTTTTCCATCTTGTGCTGGGAACAGTAATCGGCCACTCCAGTTACACCAAGGTCTGAATTGTCTAAAACCCATGAAAAATGTCTGGTGGTTGGGGCCAGCCTAAGGGAGTGGGAACACCAGTGTGAGCAGAGAAGAGAAAGTTATAGCAGAGGGGATGCACACTGTATCTTTGTCTGCAAAAGGATTTGCTACCAGAGCCAATATAAAGTAGGGAAAAGGTTTGGTGATACAAGTACGTACAAACAGATTATCATATCTGATTAACGGTGTGAAAACAAAATTTATAACAAGGGAGAGAACCAAACCTCAACTCTAATCCTCACTGCTTTCAACAGCTGAAGTAGGGGTTATTTTGAGGGAAAAATACAGAATTTTGTTACAAATTCACTCTTCTGTCAAAAAATGGCAGCAAACATTGGCCCAAATATTTTTTGGAGCCTCAGAGTTGGAATGAGTTACGTATCACAGCAGCTGCAGGGCTTTCCTTGGGAAGACCCTTCAGTGCAACATGGTAGAGAACAGTAGGCGATCTCCCCTAGGTGCAGTTACAAGGCCATGACAATTGATGTGAAAAGCACTAATGAGTAGTTGAAAAAACTGATGACCCAAGGCCAAGAGCTCAGCCAGCCTGTAGCAATGAGGAAATGTCCCTTGCCAAGGTCTGTAAAGTTATCATAGGCTTTCCTTTTTTACAGTTAGCACAGTATTTTTTCTTTTTCTATAGTTACATATCCTGGAAGTCTAAAAAATGTGTGTCTAGTACCTCATTTGATCAGAAAACTACCATTTTAACACTCTTTTTACAATCTAAGCTGAGCAATTTTGGTTGGGTTTTTTTTTTTGTTTGTTTGTTTTGGTTTTGTTGTTGGTTGTTTGTTTTAAGGAAAAAAAGATTGGAAACTCAGCCTTGACTCCATAATGCCAATGTCAAACATCCTGTTCATTTTGATGGAGCCAGAATGTCATGTAGGTATCCTCAATGTTTCTTATTTGTTTATGTCCTGCATCAGCTAAACCATCAGTTGTTTGTTGGTGGCTTTAAAATCAATTCAAATAAATCTCATTCTGTTAAGTGGGCTGGTCCTTCCTTCTTCCTGTGCTGGGTTTGCCCTTGTCATTACAGGCATACAATAAGAAGACTTCTCTGCCACAGATGTTAACAATATGGTCTGTAAATAATGGATTTCCATTGTTTACTCAAAAAAAGGGACTTCTTTTTTTATGCAGAGCTACAAGGTTTGCAGAGCTGGCGGCAGCCTCCCCACACACAGAGTCTCCTTGTTTCCGGGAAGAAGCCCGGGGCATCCTCCCCTCTTGTAAAATGTTTCTGCCAGAAGCATTTAAAAAATGCTCAACAAAGAGAAACGTGCAAAATTAAGCATTTCAAAAAAGGAGGAAAGTAGAAAAGAGGGGCAAAAAATGGAACCTTGCAGGAAAAGACTTAAATTTGTCTAGTGATACCAGTTGATAAAGTGTTTGAGCTCCAGCCTGTAAATAGTGACTCCCACACATAGAATTTATTTTTGGAAGTAGTAGACATTTATACTAAGTTAAAACTGTACATTTTGAAATTCTAGTCTAGGGATTATGCTCTGCTAGTTTTGTATCAAAGTATCAAAGAGATAATTTATGTCAGAAATAAATTTACAGTCTAGAAGGCATGAAAAGACAAGGGTGGTGTCTTTCCCTTTGAATTTCTTTCAGTTCTACTTCTGGGAGAGAAATTGATGCTCAGGAGCAGCTAGTTGGGATATGGGGGCTCATCATTGTTTCTTGGATTATGATGTGCTTACAGTGGCTTACCTTTATCACTGTACCTAAACATTTGCAGTAGTTTTTATTTAATAGAAACGACAGCTTGAGATATATTGGTCAGCAGGGAAAAAAATTGTTACCACTCCCACACCTGTTTTATGGTAGCATTTGTTTCCAGAGACTATTTTTCTACTTCTAAGAACTAAAGGGATATAGGCATGACGATACCACACACTGTCACCCTCTAATTTTGAAGATCCTGGCTATAAGAGTGGAATTCACAGCCACGTCTGAGCCACTTATTTTCCCAGTGCCACAAACAGGGAGTTTAGAGGCAAGGAGACTGGACACACAACACCAGAGCCCGTAAGACAGCCAAGAGGCAAAGGCTGAAGAGTGGGATTCATCTGAAGCCCTGTCACTCTCAGGGACTTTCAGCTTTCCTGTGGCTCATCCTGAATATTATGCCAAGGTGGAAGAAGAAACTCTATAGTGAAGCTGCTTCCAAAATTTAGGCACCTGAGTCACCCATTCAAGCACAGACAGTCATCTTTTCTTTTCTTACAGGCCATGCCTGCTGCTGCTGCTGCTGGATGAGGAGATGTTGTCACTCCTATTTTTGTTGAATGCTTGTGGTTTAAGAACTTACCTAGGAGGCAAAGACCTGTGTGTGTTCAGGTCTCTTGAGGCTGAGGGGAGCAGGGTGTCACCTTCCACATCCTCAGAAGATGGTCCATGGCAAGAAAAGAAATAAGGTGACGTGTCTCCTGGTCAAGGTTAGTCACTGTCAGGCCAAGAGGCAGCCCACAAGGCTGGAGAATGATTGCAAGCTGGAGAAGCATAACTGTATCTCAGTGAGATCTCTTGAAGTGGAGAGGTCCCTACCTTTATGGGTTTTATTCATTGACTGTTTAATGCAAAATATCCAAACACATTCCAAAAGGCTTTAAGTATCAGACAGGTGCAAAGATGCTCCCTTTATTCACAATGCCTAAATCTCTAAATACCTGCTTGAATTTGGATTTAGCCTGCTATTAATTTCATATCCTATCTTGAATGCAAACACGTGAGATGCCCCCTTTCATGCTTGGGTAAGTTTATCTCTGAACTCTGCCACAACCCTAACTAGTCTCAATTTTTCCTTCTTTTAGATATTGTTGATGTCAGTGTGGTGATCTCGTATGCTCTTCCTATAATACCCTACTCCTTAACATCAAAATTAATAGTACTTCCATGGCAAAAAACCCAGCAAGCATCTTTCCTCTCTTTTTAAAACAATTTGGCAAGCAAGAATGTACAAATGCCAAGAGACCCATCACAAGAGGTCATGCATTAAACCTTTTGTAAATCTGGTACTCCACTGCAGAGGGAGTGGAAGCTCACATATCTGAATCATTTCCTAATCTCCTTTTAATACTGACTTAAACAATATGCACCTGTCCAGAAGTCTAGGCATTTTCACAAGGTTTAACATTCATGCAGCAAAGTATGCAGTGATAATGTCCTAGAATCACTTTCCAAAATCACCTTCTTTAACCGTGTTTTATATATTTCTTCCCCAAAATCCAAGAGAATGGATAAACCTTCTGGGTTCTCCAGAAAGATAGCCAGTCTGGATGCCATCGGAGAGAAATTCTCACAGCATTCCTATTTTTTCCCTTGACACTAGGCCATAGGATTTTTTATCCATGGAAAGCACGTCCTAGTCTCTTTACTGCAACCAACTGCTGCGTCTCGAGGAAAGCAGTCTCTGGGGCAACAGAGGCCCACACTGTAAAATGCCATAGACTTAGAAGATTGTATTTTCAGCACAGAACAAAAACTAATTAGAAGAGTGTATGCTAGTGCTGAATGCTGGCCTAATACTTTTTTTTCCTGAAGCAAAGGTCTGAAGTCAGACATATTCTGCACTAATTAAAGTGGGTGAATGGTCTCAACACGTATCTTGCCACAGGAGCTCCCAAATATTTCCTTAAAATACCAGCATCGCCAACAGTGGGAAAAGGAGAAGCAGCAAAACTGCTGCTAGGTGAGGCCAGGGCATGGGGATGAGTCCCTTGGCTGTGGGGCAGTGAGTCACACAGCCCTTTGAAACAGCTGGTACGTGGGCAACTTCATAGAACCATAGAATCACAGAATGGTTTGGGTTGGAATGGACCTTAAAGATCATCTAGTTTCAACCCTCCTGCCATGGGCAGGGACAACTTCCAGTAGACCAGGTTGCTCAAAGCCCCATCCAACCTGGCCCTGAACACTTCCAGGGATGGGGCATCCACAGCTTCTCTGGGCAACCTGTTCCTTGTCCTCACCACCTGTTCCAGTGTCTCACCACTTGGGAGCCCTTCCTTGATTTTGCAGTGTGTTGCATCAGGGAGCTGTAAAGGTCTGTCACAGAGCTCAACTGAAGGGACCCGCAGAAGACTGTTGGTCACCATCCTGCACCCAGAAAGAGTCACCAGAAGCTACAGGAAAAGGAACAAGTGGCTGAAGGGAAGGTAAGAACTATTGCACTAAGGAGCAGGGTAAGATACTCTATTTAGCTGAATTAGGACATCATCTGATTAGAACTAGACATAGCTTTTGGACAGAAGACAAAAAAATGCCTCTTGTCAAAAAGGTGATTTTGAAAAATTATGTTAAATTCCACTACATTTCAAAAACCAGATTTAAATGTGCTGTCTTTATTTTCCCAATTATGTTTGATGCACTCAAAATATTTTAAATTCCCCTTTTAGATATATTTTCATGTTTCATTATGAAGTCAATATATCTAAATGTATCACTAAATAAAATTTAACATATTAATATGTAATATATTTAATCCAGATAAATTTTATCCAACATTATACTGCAATGTTTCAGCATTACTGAAGGCAAACACTGTTACCTTAGCAAATGCTGCAGCATTATAGAAAAAAAACCCAACTTTTTCCTTCATGTAACACTAAGAATTTCAGTGACACAGAAAGTTTGAGGGTGTTGAATTTCCATTCCAGTTTGGAATGAAAACAAATGTCAAATCACTGTGAAGTCTTGTAGAATACAATGCTATCCCCCACTGGCTCTGTAGACTGTAATCATAGACGGCCCTTAAGCTGAGAATATTTTGAAGGTCAGTACAAGTAGATCTGTGGCGCAGCATAACCACTAATGATGCCCTTGATTGCAAAACCAGCAACGTAACCAGCTAGCCAACTGACAAACAGTAAACAGTTGCTTCCTGAAAGGGGAGAGAGGATTAGAGAAAAGGGACATGAGATCACCGTCTTGAAGCATCCTGAGTCAGCAACTTAGGTGAGAAAGTTTGCTGTGGTCCGGAGAACTACATCTGCCTCCAGGAGTGCTGACTGAGCTCATGCTGAGGCTTGCTCAGCACCGACCGGACACCCACATGGCTGGGGGAGTGCAGCTAGATCCCAGCACCTGGGCACCACATGCATTTTATAGTCACACTGAACCTATAATGTCTTTGCTGATGCAGGGCTTATTTAGATGAGTTGTAAAAAACTGGCAGCTGGAAAGCAGTGAGTATAGCCTGCAACAGCATCTCCTTTACCAAACTGCTCCTTCCTCAGTTACCTGCCTGCTGGTATCTGCAAATCATTCTGGTGTATAGCAGGTGCCACTGCTGGCACTGGGACAGCCAGCGATGACAGCCCTGTTAGCCAGTGCCTGCCCTCAGGGGGACCTGTCTGACCTGCAGAGAAGAGTTTGGAAGTTATGCCTTGGCGTAACAGCTAGCATAAAAATAAGTGGGTGGTTAAAATAGCAAGGTAGTGTCTTCCTAGGATCTAAATCAGAGTTTTTAATTGTGCTGGGAGTTGCAGCTGGCTTAACTGCATGCAATGTGGCCAGACCAAACCAAGATAACTGCCTGGTGAAGAAGTGTCCTGGGGTGTTGCTACAGTGGAAAGTAAATCACTGCACTGTCACCAGGCATGGTCAGCCAGTGAGGGCAGGGAGCTGGGTGTTCTCTGCTCCCTTGTGAAAGCTCACAGGCGTTAGCAAAGGCTTCTTTGCTCAGAAATGATCTGTATACCAGCACACACACACCTTGACTCCTTAATCCTAAAACTAACATTGCTTTGTTTACTATTTCTATCAAGAATGGTGGCTTATTTAGATACACAACAATTTTCTTTTCCTCTCTTTTCCTAAACATTAAAACCTTCTGATTTTGAAGGTACAGGAAAAGAGTTTATCTCAGAGGTACTGCCTTGTTTGCTCCACAGGCAAACTAAAATAGCTCTTGAACAGAAGCACAGGACACAGCTGCCCCACGTCTGTCAAAATACCCTATCCATTTCTCCTTCCCCTCTAGCTTGTGTTTGCTGTGCATGTTTAATCAAGTCATCTTAATTCTGCCACTCACAAGCTGCAGTTACACAATGTCTCACAAAGCCTCCTCTCTGAAACCAGACTACAGCGCATGAGAAAAAGCTTTTATTAGTTTTAGGGTTGGGTTTTTTTCCTCTTTTCTTAGAGTTTGGACTACAAGTGACTCCGTTCTCCTTGTTTTGTTAGTGATAAATACCAAGATGTTAAGAACTTCTGACCTGAATGCTTATCCTGATCTTAATGACAAACTGTAGGACCCTTTCTTCCTGTGACACAGAAACAACCTCTTTCTCAAGAAGTCCTGGCTGCTGTGGTAGCAGAAAGCTTTCTTAGGAAAGCCCAAACAGTGGTGTAGCCCCCACTCTTGAGTGACTGAGGAGGCTTATAGCTTTCCACAGTATATATTCAAGGGAAGAATCCTTTCCAACCTCACAGCCACAGCATTTCTCATCTTCTGTGCATGGTGTGGAGTAGGGATCTTACAATCAGTAAATAAAATCATAAAAAACCCAGCCTGCTTTGAGGCCGCGAGACAAGTTACAGAAAAGACTACACTGTGTCCTTGAGGCTTAGGAAAGGGGCACAAGACTGCAGCCAGCTGGGGCTCTCACTACACCTGGAAATTCATAGAAAGCTCCAGTGGCTGCGTCAAAGGGATGTGAAGGAATCCAGTAACTGTGGCGGGAGGGGGGAGGATAAGATATCATTGAAGAAGTGTTTCAGGGCCACTCCCTGTGGCCCTATTTTCTTCTCTGAGTTGCAGTAGTGGCCCATGCTGCTGGCCTGTGCTGCTCTGAGAGTTGCCATGGTAGGGTGATACTCAGAATATGTCAAGGAGAGAGCTGCTCAGCAGGTCCCAAGGGGTTTTCCAAAGAAGCCACAGAATGAGTATGTCCCTCAAGATCTATGGCAGTCCTACCAGGGAGGAACCGAAAGGCACAGAGGTGTTGGTAACATCAGAGATGTGCCACTGCAAGCAACTTTCCAGACACCCAGCCCTATGCTTTGTCACATTGTGTAAGACTCCCTCCACCAGTCCTGTAGTTCCAACTTGTTTCTCAGTACAATACTCAAACTCTGGTTTTCAGATGCAAAACCACCGGATACTGTGTTGCAGACGACTCCAAAACAGGTCCAGAAGGTCACATTGAAATAAGAAGTGAACCTCTTCCAGAATAGGTACATTTGTCCTGGCATTTCAGATGCTTTCTTAACCCTAACCAAATGGCTTTGCTTGCCACCCAAATAAGATCACACATTTCCTCAACATTCAGTTTGCCTGGTGTGTGTCTGGCTGTCTTCGGTGCACATGTAGAGTGCTGTGGGCACGTGTATCCCTCGTTGCCAGTTGCCTCGCAGCAAGGCTCTAAGTCGCTGCCATCCCAGGTTATGCTCCCTGGCTACACTCGTCAGCTGGATGGGCTCAGAAAAGCCACCAATTGCAGTGCACCATCGTGCTGCAAACCCAGCCAAGGAGGCAAGCCAGGGCACAGGGAAATATCACTGGACCTCAGCCAGTGTTCGGGGATTTTCACTTGACTTGTAGGAATGCAAAATAACACTTGCAAAAACCAGTCAGGGTGCCAGGTCAGACCTTTTCTATCCCTTTTATATTTATAACCATAATGCGAACTGTCATGGGGTTCATTTATATACAACTTTTAGAAGGCAGCTTAGCTCTGCCATAGAAGTCCATGTTTTTGTAAGACGTTATCCTGAAGATCTATCTCCTGTCCCTCAATATAAGGCAAACAACACTATAAACCGGGCAATTTCTGCGCAGAGCTGTGTGCTCTGAGCCAGTACCATACAGCGATGGGGCCTGTTTTACCTGCTATTACCTTAATAGGAATCATTTTGTTTCTCATTTTGGGAGGCAGGAAGGGAGAGGAGAGAAGGGAGAAAAGGTATTGCCTCTGTAATTCACCTCCCCTGACGAAGATAGAAATACCTGGTTATTCCTTAGAAAATGAAAAAATAATATCTACAGGAATGAGGTAAAGACTTTATCATTTGGCTGGCTAATGTGTCTTGTTGCAGCTTTCAGTAAGCAGAAATGGAAAAACAAGTTCAGCTGCAGACTGAACAGTAAGCCTAGAGGTGGTCTGATTTATGCAGGCTGTTTGAAATATGTATTTGAAGAAGATCTGGAAAAGAGGCTGAAGCGGCAGCCCTTCTGCAAGGGATTAGTACCCAACCCTGTCCTCACCATAGCACAGCAACACTGTGTGAAGGGACCAAGGGCCAGATATTCCACTTAGGATGCTATAATCATCCTGGTTATAGAGGTATATAAATACAGGACAGTGTGCAAAGAAAGCAGCTCTGCAGACAGAGATTAAGTTATAATTAGAAGGAGGGAAAATATCAGCAAGCTATGAGGCAGCCAGTAGAAGCCAAGTGGACTTCATCAGTCCTCCAACCACATACCTACCAGTGCTCAAGTACCTTGTTTGTGAAGCACTGGCACAGGCGTTAGCTGACTCTGCATGTCCTGTCCAATACATGTTTTCAGCACTGACAACTCGCAGCCAGGAATCCTTGGGGCTTCTAAACAAACACTTCTATCTCCACTTACTCTCTAATGACCATTCATCTTCCATGCCTGGAAGTGTCTCTTCTATTACTCACCCACAACCTCATTTCACTGCTTTTTTCCATGCTCTATCTGACTTGTTCTGGAGAGGTTTTTCAGTTAACAAGCAGCAGTGTGTCAGCTGCGAGTCAGTATTATATCATCATATCGTATCATATCACATCACATCATATCATTCATATAACAATATATAATATCAATTTGTTATATTAATTATATTTGTTATATTATGCTATTATGTTATGGTGGGCAGTGATGATTTTCATGTAGAAAGAGATAACATATACCTCATATTACATACATATATCCAATTGTAAAGCCATTGACAGCAACAAAATGAAAAGTCAACCTATATATTGAGCACATTTTGGGTTAAATACACAGCTAGCATTATGTGAGTGAGAATAAAAAGCACCAGGTGTTTTCTTTGCTTACTGCATCCTTTGCAAAGAGGTTAGCAGCGGCATCTACTCATAAATACTGGAAAGGTTGCTTCCCACCAAGTCTGGTTTTCCAAAGGGGATAAAAAGGAATATGGGACCATGGCCTACAGCTACTGTGGATCCAGACGCCAGAAGTGAAGGAGAGCAAAGAGACAGAGACTATTAGTTGACTTTGTTTTAGATGCCTAAGTTGTGAACCAGACATTTAAGGTATGGGAAATGCAGAAATGCCCAAGTTCATATCTCCTGTGCTGGGTCCAGAACCAGAAGTGCCAGGTCATTTACCATGTTGAAAACAAGCTCAAAAGCCATGGTCAGCCAAGTGCTGGCACAGAACATTCTCCAGTTAATGAATCCTGTTAG
The DNA here is from genome assembly GCF_023634155.1 of Falco peregrinus. NCBI lineage: Eukaryota > Metazoa > Chordata > Aves > Falconiformes > Falconidae > Falco > Falco peregrinus. Next base: position 37,942,600 of record NC_073727.1, read on the forward strand.
ATTGGGTTGCACAATGTATAGAACTTACCAGCTTGGGTCTCTTCAATACGCGAGTTTTCCTGAGATGAACACACCCTCAGTAGACTGATGTAACAACTCTTGGCTCAAGGCTACATTCAAGCTTATGATGTTTTTTCTGGGCAACATCATTGGTTAATATCTCAATTAATTTTTAATTGGAAAATTGTCTGTGTTTTTGCAAAATAGCTTTATTTATTCCAGTTTCTCTCTCTCTCTTTTTTTTTTTAATTAGCACTACAGAAAAATCCCCATACAAATACGTCTGGATCTTCTCACTTCAGTATATATATGTTTTCAGTTTTTGTTGAGTAAATATATATATCTGCTACTCTGCACTCATACCACTACAGCTTGGTGCAGAACTTGGCTCTAATTTAGACTGGATCTCTAGGGTATGGATGTGTTGTAACTAGTTCTGCTGACTTCAGAGTCAGCCTTACAATTCATTATTCTGAAAGGCTTCTTGAGAAGTCCAGTAATTACTGAGAAATCTCAACTTTCATTTAAGTGAAAGCCAAGAGGTTTTAGAGACACCACTGAAAAGTCCAAAATATGTGAAACCTCAATTAATAATAAAACCAAACCAACCAAAACAAAAAAAAACCCAAAACTCAGCATGGCTATTCTTTAAAATCATATGTTTTAAAATCACATAACTTAGTGGGTGTTGGGGGTGTGGTTTCAGTTCTTGGTTTGGCATTGATGCACTCTGTATTTTTCTTTGCCCAGCATTAAACATGCATTCAAACATGGTAATAAGCCGCGGAAGAGTCATAGCAGAATTTACAAACACAGTATAGCAACCCCTCTCCTCAGTGGTGCTCATCTGTCCCAGCACACCCAAAAGGCAGATGATATTAACAGGGAACTTATACAATGGTCTATAACAGAGTGAGAAGGCCAGCCGTATGTACGTAGAGGGTAGGCTTGTAACAAATGGCTTACTAAAAGAGATGAATAAACAGGTGGTCTCAGGTCAGGGTTTCTCTCAGAAAAACTATCCCTCCCTTCTCAACCTTAGACAAGACGTGCCAGACTAAGTAACAGCAGTGAAAAACTTGTCTGTCTGCTGCTCTTCAAAGTGGTCCTCTCTAGTGAAGTTCATGGTATATTGATTCACAGCTGTAGTGACATCTTGCCATGCTCGCATACCTCGTCTTCTGGGTTCATGTAGAGCAGCATTTTTAAGCATGCTCAAGCCAACAGTGCACTTAATAACTGAATTGTCTTTCAGAAAGACACAGTGCACAGTGGCTTGAGAAGTCCCCTTAGGATTTTGGTTTTCTTCTTTACAGTGTCGCTTTTGGCCAAGGGCTGATCTGTATATTAATGTGTTGATTTGCATTCAGGTTTTGTGGCTACAGTTTTGCTTATAATGAGCCAAAACCAAACACTTTGGAAAAAATGTGGCTCTATAATCTGCACATTCCAGTATTTGCTCCTCTCTAGCTTCGTTTTTCTAACTACTGGAGAATTTTTTGTTTGTTTCTTTGTTTTAAAAAGCAAAAGCCATCTATCAACTTATTGCTCCCAGAAATCTCTTAAAAACTCCAAATGGCACAAGCTTATTCAATAGCAAATGCCCCACTAAAGCAAACAGGAGGTGGGAATCTCTCTTGCATTACTCCAGTGGTACGCTAGCAAAAGTCTGCTTGTGCCAGTAGATTTCATGCAGTGGAAAACTGAAGCAGTATAGCGGTGTATCTGGCCTGGTGGTTTGGTTCATTTGCAAGTATGAAATACTTAGGAGTTATTTTGCAAGTTCCCACTGTGTTTCTGGGGGAAAATATTTTCCATGCACCGTTCAACATGATACACTTGCACCAAACAAAAGTTTCTTCCAATAGACACAACCTCTGAAATACCAAGTATCTGGACAAGCAGCAAGGGCTGCATACTTAATGTCATTTCCTTGTTTGAAATACTTTTTTCTTAGTCGTGCACATCATCTTCACATACACACAAAAAAATGTCAATATTGTACTAGAAAAGTAAGGTGGAGAGAACACTGCAATTTTATCTGGGTCATTCGAATAAGATACCTATAAATAGAAAAACACAGGAAATTGCTGCTGTTGCAGCTTTGAGCTCTGTCAGCTTTCTCAGACGTGTCCACTGAAAGACTTCCAGCATGTTCCCCTCCCTTGCCTGCCTGCCATTTACCGACAGTTTCACCATTTCCCTCTTCTCTCATTTCTCCCATTTCACTGCCCTTCTCCTTTCCCCTTTGGGATCATGTCTCTGTGGCTCTGATTGCATTTTACCCTTTCCATTGCAATCTCTGCCTCTCTCCTATCAAGCCAAATGCAAATCCCATACCCCTGCCTGGCCTGGCCTCTCTTAACCTTGCCACTAGCTCTGGCTTCTCTCCAGCCTTACACTTTTCCCCTTACATGGCTTGTCCCCTTAACACCTTCATCATCTCATGCCTACTGCTCTTTTGCATTGTCTCTTGAAAGGCAGCTTCATTTCTACCACCTTCTGGCACCACTGAACTCAACATGACCTGCTCCCTTCAGCTGCTGGCTATGCTAAACACCTAGACCTACCTGATAGTCTTTCTGCTGCTCATTTCTTCTCTCACACTCCCCAGGCTGTAATAATCAGCTTCTCCTCTTTCATTTCTTTTCTCTCCAGTTTTCCCACTCTCCCTCCTATCTGACTCCATATCTTCCCTTCTCAGCATTTCTGTCATCCACTGACTACCCAGGTCCTTTCTCTTTGATTTGTATTTGCTTGGAAATGAGAACATTACTTCATGCTACCCTTTGCATTAGGTACTTCACACTAAGAAGTTCTCTAATAAAGAATTACCAGAAACTGTTCTTCAGATTCCCATGTAATTTATTTTTTTTTTTTTTTTTTACAGAAAACTTGGCAATGGCTAAGCTGCTGATGGGCTGAGGCAATTACCCAAGGCATGTTGGTCAGTACTGTGTTACTGGGCCTATTATTCTGGATGTATCCATCTTTTGCCTCCTGATTTCCAGTTACCTTATAGCTTTTTGTAAAACACTCTTCCCCCCTCCTTTTTCCCCCTCTGTGTTATTATATTGCCTGCCACTAAGGAGACTTGATCTTTTCCTTGGGTTTTCAAATTCTGTCAATGAAAATGAGGAAGAATATAATTTCAAAATGTGACAGCAAGACACACGGCAAATAAAGAAAATGCAAAATAAACCACAACAAAACTAAGCAAATCTTACACTGCAAATATTCAGAAACATGGTTCCTCTCTATCTTGGAAAATATATCTGGGAGGAAGAAATTCTAGTTTTCCGGATACATGAAAAATCATTTTCAAATGATGATACTGTACCATGTTTGGTGATTTAAAAGTAGTTTAACTGTTTCTGCAGTACTTGTGCAGCCTTCCCCAAAACCAGAAATGAGATACATTTTAACAGGCCCTTTGTCCATCTCTCTAGGTGGTAGCCAGCAGTCCAGGAGAATTCCTGCAGTGCAGGCTCTTTTTCCACCATGAGGACTTCTACAGGCAGAGCGCAGAGCAGATTAGCCAGGTGGTTTTAAAAGAAACAGCTAGGGTTCTGGGAGGTATTTCATTGCCATAGTACGCAGCTCTGCTTGGTTTAATTTAACATGAGAACGGGCAATCTGCCGTGTTGATATAACCTCAGTGGCACTGTGAGAATGAAAAAGGACTCTTCTCTGATGTAATCTAACCTCAGAATCTTTCATTTTCTATTGCCAGAATAGCTCTAATGAACATATGAATGCAACTTCAGCTGCCCCAGATTTAGATAATGGCTTTAGTGTTACAGAGCCTCAGGCAGGCTTCCACAACATTTGGCAACCAGCAGGAGAGACAGAGGAACAGAAACTGAGTTTCTTCTAAGACATTTACATCTTTTCTCTGTGCTCTGGACTGGAAAGGTATCTAATGCTAACAAACACCCTTTATATGTACTTCTGGTACCCCAAACTGCAACCACTTCCCTTGCTTCACTTCTACTGTTTCTGTTTTTAACAAAGCACAGATCTAGAGGTGGAACTGAAAGGACTTCAGTGTCCCCCACCTGTTTTAAGAGAGGCTGGAGAGATATAAGCTCCTTCACCATTTGGCAAAGTGCTGCGGCGTCTGTGCTCTGTCACTTGACTTGGGGTTGGATCCACCCTGGTTTCATAGATTTCGCGAAGAGCTAGCTTTTATCAGTTTGAAAAGCAAATATATAACCCTTGCCTTTGACATTTCATTCAGTAGAAATATTTCTAAATGGAAATTCCTGAGAGTGAGACAATGCAGTAAGATCAAGATCCAGCACGTAAAATGTTATGGACTACAGAAGAAGTGAAGACTTTGAAAGTCCACCTCTGACACTATGCTTAGCTCAGTCACGCTAGAACAACCTAAGTCTACTGAGACAGCTCCATATCAACCTCCTTGGAGGGTTTTCTACTCAATTAAGGTTCACCATAAAGTCCTCAGAATAACATTCTAGTGCTATTAAAGCCCCCTGCAGAACCTCTGTAGGGAGGAATATTTAACAGAAGAGATTGGTTTCAACTCCTCTAATGGCAGCCATCAAAAAATCAGGCAGCTAGCCTAGGGTCCCTAGCTGGGCAGCGATGCACTTCTAGCGAGTGATTCATCCCCTTATAGGGTTTCATAAGAGGGTCTTTGTCCCATCTTGGATTATTGTAAGAGACTACTTTCTCTTCTGTGACTATACACTACAAACTCGTCCTAACACTGAGACTGAAGAAATAGCAATATGAACTGTTAGAACAGAAAAAAGTCCCAAGTCCCTGTGGTGCTCTTCTCCCCATTTTGCAGTTGCGGTAAGTTCTGTCAGATGTTTTGGAACTGCTGGTGAAGGAGTATACTGATAAGTAGCAATTCATTTTGACAGCCAAGCCTCAGCAAAAGAGCAGTTCCCAGTCAACATTTCAAACTTTCTGAAAGGCTCTGCTGAGACCTTCAAGAAGGCTGGGAACTAAGGCAAATCACAGATTCTGATCTTCCCCAACCCTTTTTCCTGGGAGATGTCTACTCCCAGCCAAATCCCAGTTTTGGAGAAAGGGACACCTCAGCATAATGCACAAAGAAATCTGTGTGTTGGTCTCTCCTGTACCTTTTCTGTGGGTACACAAAGGACTAAATTTCTGGAACGTCAACCAATGACTTCTGGAAACTGCATTTACTTCGTAAGTGAGGCAAACTGAAGCTCCACAGCTCAGATGCATTCAGATTCAGGACTGAATTCCAAGCACCACACAACATGATGTCTTGCAGTCCAGCTGTTTGCCTGTTATAAAGATCTGGCTGAACTCCCATGCAACTGGAATTTCAGCTCACTGCTCTCTTGTGACCAGTCTCTGGTACAAAACACACATGCACGCATGCATACAGATCTGTTTGTGCTGCAAACTCAAGTGTTAAAGAAACCAGCAAATTCCAGAATTACAGTTTTCTATCCTATCTGTCCTGGGTCTATGCCTTATGGGAAAGTTTTTTTGATTACAACTACAGATTACACTGGCTTTGCCTCGCTCAGGGCCTGAACTATCTGATGCTAAGTTGATGAGCAGCTACTGAATGTTACAATTTTTTCTCCTCCTCTAATGGCATTTGTTCTGCACAAGCCAAAGCCCCTTCCAAGGGCAATGCCATTTATTAGCTCATAAGCTAATAAATGAGCTCTGCAAGTCATCACCAGGAGATCTGAGAGCCTCTATGGTCACCAGTGAATTTGTTCTCGTACTGCAAGGGGAAGAGCTGGGGAAGCTGGAAGGAAACAACACAGACTTTCATGTTTCACTGACCAGTAGCAGAAGTCTAGAACATGTATTCAAAGCACATCACATAGAGAAATACTGTGATCAATGACAAATCTCCAGTAAAAGCGTTTTTCCCAGCATCACTGAGGCCACTTGACAAAAAACTGTTATTCCATGTGATAGAAGTACTTATTTACTATTCCCTCCACTCACAGAGAGTTTATTACTCTAGATTTGAAGTTTAACTGGGGCTAACAGTCTTTTGATTCACCATTTTACAACATTTTTGAAGGACACTTCTGGAGAAAAACGGGGCAAGAAAACAAAACACAAGATTTTACAAAATAAAGTAACAAGTAACGGACTTTCATTACACCTAGTACCCCCCTTGCTTTTCATGTATATGCACCCCAAGCCCCACCCTTCCCCACGTTTATTTCCCTCCATTACTGCATTTCCAGCTCTCAATAGTTTCAGGTGCTTCTGAAAAGTCTGTCTGCCCCTCTCGCTGCCAGTTTTGCTGATGCTGGGGAGCACAGACATGTGATGTGCTGCTGCCTCAGCTATGAATAGTTAGTAGTGTTATAGTTCAAGCCTCCAGCCAGAACTACCACCTGTGAGGGCTGGGTGACTTGGGACAGAAAGTCCTTGGCAAGAGCTAAATCTTAATGAGCTTAAAATGCATTGAGGAGTTTGGCAAATGCAAAGCCAGGCCACAGAATAAGTAGTTGCAGAAAGTTTCCAATGCAAAATGTTTACAAGACAATTATTTACATTATCTGGATGGCTTTAATTACAGGACAGTTCAGACCAGTTGCTTAAGTTTTCCCAAGGGGTAATTAGTCACCCCGTGAATTAGCATATTTTCCATTACTGTATTGAGGCAAGTCAGATGTACTTATCAGAAGACTGACCTGGCAACCCCTCTTCTTGGCAGAATATAGTCTGAGTTCCATCATGACAGTATCTAACGTATTAACAAATGTTCCACTGTAGTGCTGCAGCAAGCAAACATTGGGGAGATCACAGTGCTCCTCATTTTATTTTTAAGAAATTTCAAAGACAGGCACAAGTAAGGGGACATTTTTTACAGCTACTACCTATGAGAGCTGCAGCACATTTCAATGTCTTACAAATATATCAGTATTCTAGCCTCTGTCAGTGGGACAAAAGGACAATAATCTCATGAACTTCATACATCCACATGACTGCTATATGTTATATGTACTTTTAGTTGTGCTCGGATTTACTAAACTGAATGGAAGTAGATTCGTTCCCACCACAATTCCTCAGAAGTAAATGGGTTTCACAAAGAGATATGACATGGTACATCTCAGATGGTCCATTTTATGATATTTTATCATCTGTGCTCTTTTGCTTGGTCATAGGAGGCTTGGAGATATCCACAGCTGAAATTATCAGCCAGTTTTATTTACAAATCAAACCCATCACCTACATATAAAAGTACCACATGCTATCAATATATAAGAAATTATGTATTACCTATTCTTACAGATTTCACAGTAGAAATATTTGTTTTTCAAATGAGTTTCTAAATGGCAGTATTTTTTAAGACTCTCATATTGTTTCACTTTACTCACATTTTCCTCTGGTTTGAATTCTAATTTCTATTACCAGAGCAATGATTTCTTCCACTAGAGAAAAAGGTGATAACAGGCACAAATCACAGTATATTTGAATAATGACAGATATTTAATGAAATAAGTTACATTCTTTCAGAAGGACCTAAAAATGGATACTTTTCAAAGTAGAAAATTGTAAAAGGACAACAGACATTATTCAAGTGCCATCTAGCCTGGTTAGATGGGTTATCCTTGAACCTACGTGTATTTGTATTATGAAGTGAAATGCAAGCTAGAAAAAGAACATTTTGGATCTTGTGTCACAGCACTCTCAAAGCTAGCCAGCTGCAACGAGGTCTTTTACTATCTCATACCAACATACTCTTTGTGCCAGTCCCTCTGCTGCCTTCTCCTAGTCTCTCCTCACCCAGGGCACACATTCTCTCTCTGCTTCTTCCTCCTCTCCCTTGGCCGCTACCTCTCCATTGGCTCTCAGCCTCTTCACAGAACCAGCCACAGCTGCACCTTGTCTACATCAGCCAACCCACCGCCCCTGAAGCCAGCCCACAGCTGTATGTTATCAATAATAATTAACCCAGCTTCATTCCTCTACAATCTTGTAAGTTATTTTTGTTACTATTGAAGTTGAAATCTCTGAATACTAAGAACAAGCAAGCCATAAGTTTTTATATATAAGGAAAAGGACAGTTAACGAGTGACAGACAGATTTTCAGATATCCTTGTTTTATGAAGCAGGTCAGAATCTGATATATAATAGGTCATGTGTATACGTATAGACACAAATTTTTATATATAAGCATAAAATATCTTCAATAAAAAATGCATGACAAGTTTAGGCAGATTGATTTCCTTTGGTTTATATGTGAAAACAAAGTAGTAAATCCACCTTTTCTTAGAATCAATGCTTTTGCTTTACCATGTAATGAAGCTAACTGTTCCAGTCAGTTAGTTTTTCCCTGATCATTTATTTAAGCCCCTGGTATCTAGAAGGTCAAATGTCACAATCAGAATAGTCTCTTTGGTCTGAAAATTAGGGAAAAGTGTTGATTCTTAGAGGACAAAAACATGACCAGATTCTCTTCTGCGGGTAGCCTCCATCAGGTAGAGGGAGATCTTTAGGGAGCTGATAGGTGCTGACACCTTGGAGCAGTTACCAGCAGCCCATTTATTATGTGCAAGGGGCAGAACTGAGGTGGGGCTCGTATTGCACACACCATGTCTGTGATAAATACATCCTCTCCATAGAAGACAGTAGTAGTGAACTATTACCCTGCAAATGCCTCATGTGTTCAGTCTCTCTCCTAATGTACAGTTTCCATGAGGGAATAGGGTAGAGAGCTGGCCTGGAGCAAGAGCCACTTCTCCATACCAGTTGTGCAGGATCCAGCTGATCTTGCAGGAATTCCTTGTTGAGCCAGGTTTTGGCTACTTCAGACCATCTGAGCACTGCCAAAGCCCTGGCTCTTTGTCTGCCTGCCACATTGCCTCCCAGTGTACTTATACAGCACAATGTCTCACCTGCTGTCTTTTGCCCTGCCACCCATTTAAAAGCTCATAGTGATTGATGTAAAGCAGGAGAGCTGCAAAACCTCATGAAGAACAGGAAGAAAGCTGAGGTGGTCTCACCCATCTTTCTCACTTGGGATAGAAGCATCTGGATACTCACAGCCTGCTGGACAACCAAGGGAAATAAGTTCAGTAAGCTGTGAATAAGCAGATGTGCAAATTCATTTATACATGCAGTTATTCCTTGTTTTCCAAAATATTATTCATGGTTATTTTAGACCCAAGCAATAATATACCACAAGAAGAAAGAGCTTGCAGATTTCTGGGGTTAACATGGAAATTAATGACCTTAAAAGGGTGTTTTCTGGAGGGAGGAAGGGAGGGAGGAAGCAATTCAGTAGTAAAACTTCATCTGAATCACATTGATGCGACACAACAGAAGAACCTTCATTGTAACAACAGCCTGGCACCAATGGCTAGGTATTTAAATTGATGGTCTAATTGTTAAATTGCATTTCTTTAAATTTTTTATAGTACCAAGTTTCCAAAAAGAGAACAATTGTCTACTGTAGATGTCCTTTTATGAATCATCAAAAGTCAGTGAAAATGTACTCACACTGCAATCCTTAAAATAATAAATTAGTAATAGGGACCTACACACTAAAGTGCTTTGCATGTCATACCTTCTGTTCTTGTTATTTAACAGAAACATTTCATGGCTTGTGGCAAAAAATAATTTCTTCTTTTTAAAATAAAGCAAGTTGATGACTGCTTTATTTCAGTGTGTTCAGCAAAATATGAGCTTTTACTGAAGGTATGAAGAATCACCCAGATTGCTTAGGAGTTTCAGTCTTTTTCCACAGGCAGCAAAGTGACCATGATTTTATTGCCTACTTTTTGCCTTCACCAGAGAACCAGACTGGCTTCTGCTACAGCTCATGGAGACTTTTGTAGGGCTGGGTAGTAGTTACTAACTGTAGCTGTAGTAGTTACCTAGAGGGGTGCCTACCCTGGAGGGGTATGCTACTCTAGTGGCAACAGCGTCATCCTAGCCCAGCAGCTGCCATCCCTCATCTCAGGTCAGTCACTAGTGGTAGCATGGTCAGGAAGCTCAAGTCACCAGGCCTCTTCTCCTCTGCCTTTCTTTGTACACAGGTTGTAAATTCATTGTCTTTTTATTCTGCTTGCACAGCAGCAAACATAGTGGACATCCAGGTTTGTAAATGTGCAGTAGATACAATAAAAGCAATCAAAATAATGGTCATTGCATCCAAATAAAAGTTTAGATGTGCTGCAGGTATGTTAATGGAAGAGAAAATAAGTGATGGCTCACATTAAGCTGAGATGTGATTCAATTTTCGTAAGAAATGTGAATGCTTTTTCCACAAGCCATACAGCTCTCTGCATGAACAAAATTGGTTCTAGTGGCAGTCATACTGCACATGGTTGCAGCTCACTGTTCTCTGGTGAGTGAATGCAGTGGGGATGTCTCCATCTGCACAGTACAGAAGTCCACTGGCATTTAACTCTACCCAAAACCAGCTTTTCCACATAGTGCTCAATTCTGGTTAGGAACGTGGACTTAAGAGTGGTGTTTAGCAAGCACAGGTGAGCTGCAAAGCTTTAGAAAAGAATCCTTTATATTGACAAAGCTAAATCTACCTACCACTAGGGCAGAGAAGGGCTTATGGATGTAGTTCTGTTGGTTAATCCATGCCAGTAAACAATTTGAAGCATAGCAAAAGCCTGAAGCTAAAGAGTACAGCATATGAGTGAATGCATATCCACTGAACATGATGCAAAGAATTATTCTTCCTGTCTAATGTTAACTGAATTAAAGGAGGGATATTTTGTTCCTTTATTTAAACCATGAATAAAAATAGAATAATAACAAAACTGTGCATAAACCCAGAGCTGCAAAAGGCATGTACAGTAAAGATTCTAGTGGCTGCTCCTCATTTCACTTCTTGAGTCCCTTTCACCTGCCCCAGAGCTACATCTGGAAAAAGAATAGAAGTACAGCCTCCTGAAAGAGCTTGTTTTGAAGTTGGCATGGGAGCACTGGGCACGACTTCAAACCCAGGCATCAGCTGAGGATTACGTAAGGTCGATTCTCTTCATTGTTTCTGCTGATCTTTAAGCTGTTGGTATAGAGTCAGCGTGACTTGATTCCTGTGAATGGAAAACTGTACAATGGTTTCATGATGAAAATGGTTGCACTGATTAGGAAAGCGGTTTTCTGTCACAAAAGCAAGTATGTGGCCACACTTCCATGCAGGTACAGAATGCCATGCGCTTACTTTTCCTTTTTATGCAGGCAAAACACTACCTTCAACTCTTGCTTGCTATGCAAGCTTTTTTATGTACAATGTGAACTCAAGAGCTCTTTGAAGACTGGGGTTTTGGGAGAGTCATCAAAAGCTGTCTGGTTTTCTCTGAATTTTGCCTTGCAGGTGACTGACCTTTTACCAGAATTCTATTAATTTCTGTCTTCTCACCAACATATACAAGAAAATCATCCTTTCCTCCTAGTAGCTGAACTAGATTGAACCAGTCTTGAATTAACCAAATCTGGCCAAGGAAGCACAGTAAATGCATGTGGGTGTGTCAGTACAGGGGGAACAGGGATCCATCTCAGTTCCTGTTCTTATTAACATGCTTTCTGTCACCTATGAATCACAATAATCCATGCAAGTGGAACTCTCAGGCTGTGCTGGAGGAAGAAAAGTACATTGTTTGGTATCTTGTACCAAAAGCGGGTGAGGAGGCTGCAAAGGGTGTGTTTAGTATTGACCCTGTATGGGACTGCTTTATTGTGGCAGAAGCCACGGCAGCTCATGATGGACAGACAGTCTTGTAGCTCTCATCTTCATTGCCTTATAAAATCTGTGCTGCTGCTCTAGGTGGGGTTTCAATCAAAATCATCATGGTGCTTCTTCCTCTTTTTCAACCTGTCTTCTGCTGTAACGAGCCTAAGTCTCTCACTCATCTCCATAATTTAAAAAAGTTGCAGACTATCTGCACCTCAGCCAAGACAGCTTTAAATGAGACAGTGATCACCAAAAATGTTGGTGGTGATTAGGCAAGGTGCACACAGTTATACAGAGCACTCGCATAAGCTTGTATTTCTCTGGGAAACCAAGCTAGGACTGAAAAATCTCAAGTGGTCCAGGCTGCTCACAACAGATTTTTCCTCATGTTTCATTCTTTTTTTTTTCTTTTCCTTTTTTTTTTTTTTTAATGAAATAGCTGACTAACCTAATTTTCTGCTATGTTGAAACACTGTGATCAATTGAAAATGAGATATTTCACTTTTTCTTTTGGGACATACTTTACCCAGTAAAATTAGATCTGTTTCAAAAACAGAAGCTGAAATTTTTGGAAAATGTAACCACGAACATGTTTCAGGGTTTTTTTGGTAATTAGCATCAGCTGATTGATTCAAATGCAAACTGTTTGTTTGCTTGAAACTATTTATTGATTTAGATCCAACTTCACAAATAGTTTCCATTCTCCCTGAGTGCATTTTTTGGCAAAGCAATTCCTTGCAGCTCTGTTGGCTCAACTCTTTTCAATGTCTTCACTCTCAAAAGCAAAGTATATAAGGCTATAACATAAATGGTAGCTATACACAAAGAAGGAACAAAGGTGCATAAAGTTGCGGAGGAGGTAGGGGATCTTGAAGTAGTTTTGTTTTGAATTCATTCAGATTGGAAAACTTAGGAAGGGTGATTCTTACGTGCCCTCATGAGTGGGGTAATGAACAATTTATTTGAGAATTGAGACAGGCCTTTCCTCCCTGCCTTTCCCACAGTGGTATTCTGCCCAGAAGTGACTGGCACTCAGAAACTCCCACATGCTTCATTTCTGACAGAAATCACAGAGACTTTAACTTCTCTCTCCCGGTCCCCTGCTGCAGCTGAGGAAGCTCAATGCTGCCAGCAGAGCATTGGCAGCTTCTCAATGGTCCCTTGGTCCCATGCAGCCAGTGCAGCTGGACACAGGGAAGGTTCAGCACTGCAAGCACTAAAGATGTGCTGGGGGAGGTGATCCTGCTCCCCTCCAGCCCACCACCCCAATACTTGCCAGCATATCCTGTGCTGCACTGGTATGTTGTGTTGCATCAGGAGACAATGGCCACTTCAGGGCTGAAACTCTGAAACTTTCAACTTGTAAGGAGAGAAGTCCTGACATGGTAAGCAAGAGATACACTATAAGCCTGTCTTTCGGGGGAGGAATTACAGCAGCGTAAGTTTTAGCTCTTTTAGTCGTGCTTGCCCAGACAGTTCAACAACGTCTCTGAGAACCTCCCAGACTCAAAGATCAGCTGAAGCATTCAAATCTTCTCCATGTGACTGTTGTTTGGCAAAACCTTTCTTAAATTCAATTATGAATTACAGTGCAGAACCAGGAAACAAAAAAACCAAACCCCAACCTATTTAGCAAGGAGCCAAGTCTGATCTTTACATAACAACCATGACTTGCTTTTGGAAAATACTTGAAAGCAAAGGCTGGACAAATCAAAGGCCCACAGAACAGCAGGAGTATGTTTTCTTTTGTGTTATTCATTGTACTACATAACTTTCTGGCCAAATATTGCTAGAACTGGCTCTTGTTGGCGTTATCATCAGGTAATTAACTGACAACGAGTATATGCACTTATGAGATGAATTTCTAATCCTTTAAAAAAGTAGCGCTATAGCCTTGCTTCCAAACAAAGGGTGAGAGAGGTTTAGAGAAAGAAAGTGCAGTGCCCTTATTAACTAACAGGATTAGAAATCCAAAGGTACAGACTAGTTTGAACAACATATTTTTCACAATATTTGGTTTGATAAGCCATGTCAACCAGAAAAACATTCTAAATCATAACCAAGCACTAGACTAAGAAAAACAATGGGATTTCCAAAGAAGTATAGGAGAAAAAGATTCAGTAAACAATGATGAACAGTGTTTGGGAACCAAAAATAAAACTTTTTGAAATTGTTCTGGTAGGAAACTATTCTGTTAGAAAGTGATGATTTACTGAAATCAAAATATTTCACAGGAAGGTACATAACCGTTGGACCCTTTCTCTAAAATTTCATAAACATATGTGCAAAGCATCTGATGGATTTCTGTAGAAACAAGGAGTTAAAATGAAACATTCTGACTTAAGCATTTTATAAGACCCTTTTGATATTCTGTGGCCATTTTGAAATGTCATTTTGTCCATTTTGGGCTAAAAATAAAATTTTAAATGTTCACATTTTCCATAGACTGGACATACTCCTGTGTGAACCCCTCTAACTGGAAAGGTAGATGAGTATGCTTGTTAGCAGCCACTGCCACCCAAAGTACTCATTACAGACTCTGGAAAAATTGTTCCTAGAGACAGAGAGGCACTGAAGAGAAGTTCAAATTCTCAGAATTAACCAGGGGCAAATGGGGAGTTATCTTCCCTATGAGGGTGGTGAGGCACTGGAACAGGTGGTGAGGCACTGAAACAGGTTGCTCAGAGAAGTTGTGGATGCTCCATCCCTGGAATTGTTCAAGGCCAAGCTGGATGGGGCTTTGTAGTGGAAAATGTCCTTGTCCATGGCAGGAGGGTTGGACCTAGGTGATCTTTAAGCTTCCTTCCAACCCAAACCATTCTATGATTCTGTGATTCCATGCTTCTATGAATCTATGGTCTCCTAGTCAATTGTAAAAAGAATGCCCAGGATTATACAGTCAAGCAACCAACTAGAAACAGTATGAAATGAAGATACCATGAATTTTATAACATCACCACAACAGAACACCAGACTATACAGCCAATCTGTAAGGTAAGCTAAATATTGTTGCCGTGGTTCCAGAACAATTCAGTAGAGTTCTTGAAACTGGCCTGTGCTCAGACTACCACTAACTGCTCATTGCAGGGTTGTACCCTGCTCATTGCAAGGGGGTTGGACTAGATGACCTTGAAAGGTCCCTTCCAGCCCAAAATATTCTATGATTCTATGATTCTAATTTCATGTGTCTTCCTTTCCTTGCACTGTTCTAGGTCATAAGAATGGTTGGATCAAATGACGAGGCAACATGTGTTCAAATTTCTGTGTAGTAATATATACAGATGAGAAACTTGATCTTGAAGGTATGCAATTATCTACAACTGGACATGCAGCTATATAAAATGTAACTTGTTTTTTTTTTTCCTGTGGCAAGTTTTCTACTATTTAATTGCACACATACAGTGAAATCTTCATGTATTGCTGCAGCGTCATGTCTGCTTTCGTTTCTTAGCTGTTCCCTCACAGGATCAGTTCTGCTCCATTTAGGACCAAAACCTGAGAGCATTCCCTGAATTGTACATGAGGTTGCGCTGATGGCAGAGGCAGTGGCACAGTTGAAAGACTTTGGAGTGAGCTTTGCATTGAAGTTCTTTAACCTCCAAAACTATAGAAAAGCAGTCATGTTTGCACGGAGCTCAGACAGGCTGGTTTACCAGACTCCTAAACAGACTAGCCATACATCTGCAGCCTGTGTCTCTCTTTCCAGCAGTGTAGGCATAGCTTACTATGTCACAGGGAATTCAGAAATCCAAGAATAGTAAAATAGCATGAAAAAATACAAACATAAAGTCATGCTTGACATGTTACAGTTCCGTTCAAACTGTATTTATCTCAGTTGCCCACACCCTTTGCAAATAAGTTATTTTTTTAAAGCAGTGCTTAACCCATCTCCAGTCTTACATAGGTAAATGTAACACCAGTGTGTGCAGGAGGGCTTTCCAGGGCATTACAGATTGTGTCCACATCAGCATGTAATTTTGTGCAACAGGAGGTGATCAGTAAATTAAAGCTTCCTCTTTTTTTCCTAGTCCACCACAATGCAAGCCCAACTAAAGCACAGTCAGGGAAGAACTAAAGCACAGTCAGGGAAGAACCAGGGTATTCGTGCAGAAACACACTGCTACTCCAAGGAAAAACGTCAGCACGACCACACTTGCCTTTCCAGAAGGCCTCAGCAATTATGTTCTTCAGGCCTTTTGCTATGAGAGAAATGATATAGAGACATCGGTCTTGCCACTGGCAAACCTAAGTACAGACACCCTGATGTTTTTACACACAGCAGGTATCTTTGGTTCTCTGCCACAGCACACAACCTGTCAAGACTTCGGGATACTGGTTTTTTTAAATCATGCCATAACAACAGTTTTGTGGCAAGGGAGTGAGTGCATTTAGAGGCATCTTTCTAGTCACCTGACAAAATTTGGCCCTAAGGTTCTGAATCAAACCTTCTCTGCTCTAGAGCTCACTGAAAAGCAACAGCATGATACCAGGATGTAACGCAGCTCTTTCTGTTACAGCAGCTATAATCAAACTGTTGTTCTTCATGCTTTAATGGAGTTCCTAGAAAAGGAGATTTGAAAAAGAGGGTTAAGACTAGATTTATAAAACTTAAGTATGTACCTAATCTGTCTGGGAAAATTCTTAATGTACTTTGCATATTTTCGAAGCTGCCTCTGACCTTAATGTCAGAACAGCACGCAGAGTCTGTAAGTACGTAATTAATGGTTCGATTTATTAAAAAACACAGAAATTTTTATTTTTAAAGTTGTCTGCTTGTATGCTAAATATATATACAAAGGGCTAGTGTATATTTGTGTGTATGTACATAAAAACATACTTACCTACCTAGCACTGTATGTGTATAGTACTAAAACACTATTGTTAATAAGGAAGCTGCCACCTTCAGAATGCCATTGTAAAAGTTTCAAAGCCAGTCTTCGAGAGCTCTGCCTGATCTTTCTACCAAGGATATGAAGAAAAATGGGCACTGACCACTTCTACATCACCAAGAAACAAGATCCTCTTTTCAACTGACATTAAGCTCTATTAAAGAAATGGCGGAACTGTTGCAGTGTTCACCAGCTGATGTGCTGTCCTTAGTTACTTCAGCTTTACATTATTTGACCCAGCTCTTTGTGGTATCACTTTTGGCCTCCATCAGTGCTGGGAGGACCCTCAAAGATAAGATAATACTGACCACCAAGACAACCTAGGGCTGCCTGAAATAAGAGGTACAGGCTACATCTGTACAGGACAGTGCCATATTGACATGTCCTTTAGGTGCTGCAATACCTAGATTTTAGGTGCCTGCCTTGCAATGCAATGTTAGACCCCTAGACTATTTGGATAGTACAGGGGGACAAATGGCTGCTTCAAAATGACATTCAAGGTAGTCAACAAACAAAGGAGTCTTCTAGAGTCTCCTAGGAGTTTCTTGGTGTCATTGAGATTTGCTCAATGAACTGCTACCTAGAGCCAACTAGTAGGAGAGGCTGGAAAGCAAACCGCTTTGTAAAGTGCATCTCTGCTGGTCCATTGCTTGCTGGGCAAAGGTGGTGATACTAAGCTAATGTGATTAAAAGTGGACTAGGGCAGTGGTCCCCATTTGGCTGTATTTTTTAAGGAAAGCCACAACTGTTTTAGGAAGGTGTTTGTTCATCGGTCGGCATGTGAGACACATTCTGGTAAATATTTTGCAGGCTGAATCACCAGAGGATGTTGGTGGAACAATATACACGGTGGGATTTAGCTGAGCAAAGACTACATTGTACACGTGGGATTCCTACATAAAATGGTGGTAACTACCAAACAATTGCAGATGTTTTGTATATATAAGCCTCTTGCCTCTGGCTTTCTGTTAGGCTTGATTGTTACACTGCCTTCAACTTTTCCAAAAATCCATAGGAACAGAAGTACCTTTGAGGCAAGCATGACGTGAATCGTCCCAAGGGTTTAAAAGCTCTCATGAGGAGGCAGACAGCCAGTGCAATCTCATGAACTTATTTCCTTAGAAAACCAGACTAATGAACCTGTCAGGGAGCTTAGGTACTTTCAGGATCTGACAGTTCTGAGCTTCACTTCAATATTTACCCAAGTATTTCCTTAAATAATACATACTTGAATGCTATGTAAGTCTATTCTTCAATCATATTCTTAAAATTTCTTGGCTTTTTTTTTTTGTTTTTTAACCCATTGCAATAACAAGCAAGTTCATGATGCAAAGCCATCTGTCTGGCCCACTAGTGAACAGCAGACAAGCTTCTGCCTGTTACAAAAGGACATGGCCTTTCACAAGGTACATTTTTTATCTCACCTAATGGCTGAGCCAGGAGGGATGGAGCCAGAGGGGTGGTGGAGTGGGGCTGAGGAAACGGCTGCAGAAAGTGCAGGGGACACACAACCCCTTGCTCTTGTGCTCTCTTGGTGAGAAGAAAGCCAATGGAGAGTAGGTTTTTCTTCTTCCTCACAAGCTACAGAGTAATGACTGGTCTGGTATCTTGTACTACACCTGCTGAAGCAGAATGCCACACATCAGAGACATCCTCTTCCCGCATTTCTTCCCTCCCCACAGTTTTTGGCTGTTTCCAACCCTCTCAGGTTTGACAGAACATTAAGGAGAGTTTCAGGACACTGTTGCCACTGATCACTACGTCATAGCAGACCTAGAGTAGGAGAATAATTCCTTCAAAGTGTGAAGTCAAATTTAGAGGTAGTCTAAGCTGAGAAAGAAGGTACTGATGTGTTGTCTGCCTTTTAGTGTTTTCAGCTATTATTTCAGCCTAATTCACTGTGTAAAGAGGAGAGACTATGTTGACAAGTTATGCTCCATGCAGCTCACCATTGCAAAAATGGTCCCCAAGCAATTTCCTATTCTCAGCACACCTGGACGAGTTACAAGGGATACCAGTCATTTTGAAAAATGAATACAATTTTCAGTAACTTTGTAGTCATTTTTCAGTCATCCAGTTAGCAGAATGAGTAAAAGTAGCAGGCTTTCAGTGAACTGACTGGTCTTGTAGCTTGGTTTCATCCAGTTGTTCTGAAAGTTTCAAGCAGCTCCTGAAATGTCTGGGTTACCGTTACCATCGCACTGTGAAAGCTGATGTTACTATACTTTTGTTGAGAACAGTGACTCTCCTGGGCCAAAGGAGTCTCAGACTCAGTGTGACCCAGGTGCTGGCCCCTCTGGATGTGGCAGGGCTGAGCCTGGGTTCTTTGTGAGACTCTTCTCCAGCGTTTTAGTGGTGGAGAAGAGTGTTGTGTAAAATGTCACTATAAACTTGGCACACAGGAGGAGAAAACAAACAGTTGCAAATGTTCAAAAAGGAAATCGGAGTGTAACAGACGATGTCGCAGTAGTCTTAACGGGGAAAATAAGCACTGGCTCCTCTCCAATTGCCTGTCAGCATGTCTGCTTACATCTCCAACAGTTGGCCAGGGGAATGGTTTTTCCCTTTGCAGTATCTGTGCCCCATGCATGTGCTGCTTCCCACATGTGCTGGGCAAACTGTTCCTCCTCCCATGGCTTGGGAACATGCTCCCTTTGCCTGTCTCCTCCTGATTTCTTCCTGCTAGCCCTTTTCTTTTTTCCTGTCTTTCTCAGCCTTTATAGTTGTTTCTTTCTATGTGTTTGTGGGTTTAAAATAAATAGTTTCTTTCTAGCAGGAGACCCTGTATCTTCTGGGGCAGTTTTCACACTACATGGTGCTTATGCTGGTTGAGGCCTCTCCATCCCCTTCCTCCCCTGTGCTCTGCCTTCCCCCATCTTTCCTTGCTCCCCTCAAGCTGTGGAGCTGAGAGTGTCAAATTGTAATTTTTTTTTCTTTCTATTGCATTTAAATTATTTGCACATCTTCACTGGCCAGTAATTTATCTATTCATATATTAACTAAAGCTCAGTTATGACTTTTATTAGGCTGGTTTACATTCTCTAGCGTCTTCTACATGCCCAGGTTGCCGGTGTCTGTGAGCTGTGGTAGCCAGGGGCTGGTGATGGGCACTCATATTGCATGCTTTTATTGCCTCAGGGAAGTCCTGCAGACCCCAGCCTTTCACCCGGCCACTCTGACACCCTCTCACGGTGCAAGTCTCCCAGTGTGACTGCTGGGGCCCAGGCAGCTCCAACAGCAGGCACAGCTCCCATAAAGGGGAGATAGGAGGGGATCCCCTCTTCCCTGTGGGACAGTGCCTCCATCTGTTAACTGGTTCTGAAAGCAAGAAAAATCACTGTTGATATGAAGAAGGAGGAGCAGATCATATTTCTAATCTGAATTCAGAAGCCTTACAGGCATGTTGCTGTGCCCAGGGAGACTGACCTGCATCAGGGGCCATGAGGGGAGGCTCTGCTCAGAGCAGCATCCACATGGCTGTGCACCATCCAGATCTTCAGGAGGGAGATGGGGACTTGGTTCAGTAGTGTGAGCTTAAATTGACAGAGGAAGAAACAGAGAGAGGCTGACTTATGGAACAGAGACCCATGTGACTGTACACAGGCAGGAAAAATCTTGGTGGGTTCTGATCCTTTTACTTTCTGATCCCCTTTTTTTCGCTATTTCTTCCATCATCGATCTCTGAATATTGCCTGCCTTGAGGGCATGAAAATGTTTGTTATTCCAGGCACAGAGTTTTTTTCCTCCAAAGTAGGGTTCATACAATCTTTTGAGTTTTGGTTTATATGCTCTTAAAAAACATATTTCTCAAGATAGCAGAGAAGGTCTTATGATACTAAAAAGCTGGCTTAAGAAAGATAGCAGCTATTTCCAAATAAGCAGCAAATTATGATGGTTGTTCTGGATAGAAAAATTTCTTTTGTATTTCATTAAACTCCACAGGACTGAATCAGCTGAGCCAACTCAAGTGGCTCTTCTCAGAAAAGATAAGTGGCCACTTACTTCCCATTGCCACATAAAGTGTTTCTCAAATATACCTGAGAGTTATAAATAAAGACAAAGGACAATGAAGCTAGTGCTATGGAACAAAGTGAACGTAAGAGTCCTGTCTAACATAAAAATGCCCTTTCAAGGAAAAGTTAAGTTTTTGTGCGGATTCCTACAACATGTTTCCATATGCCACGTCCAGCCAATCTGTCAAATAGTTGATATAACACAGGCTTTGTGCTTGGTTGTCTTAGAGAATGTTTCCCCATTACAGACCTTCCAATTGCTTCTCTTGTTTCTACTATTTCTAGATTTCTTTTATCCCTGTTGCCAAGGGCACCTTTCCAATCACATTCCCTCAAGAGGCAGATTCCAAAACCTTTGGTCTCACTTGGCCAGATGATGGTCTCTTGTCCCTTTAAAAAGTGTCTCCGGTACAACTGGTCCTAGTAACATCACTGGAGGTCATTTGTCATCACAGAGATTTAGGGCTATGTGCAGCGTAGTATTTTGCCCTGTTAGTAGTCTTGCTGTGTTCTATAGGTAAGTATTGCCCAGAATAACCTGTGTCTTGTAAACTGACTACAGGAATGTGCAGCCAGATAGTATAATTTCTACTCATTCTGTGGATATGGTCACAAAGCACCCAGCACAATGATCAGGTTCGTGCTTACCCGAAGATTATTCTAAGGAAGATCAACATGTTATTTACTTAATGATGTCAAAATGTTATTGTCCTTCACTCCCACTGCTACAACATTTAAAAATTAAAAACAACTCCTTTGCAGACACTGGGTAAGGTCTAGAAAGTCATGTTATACCTTCAAGGTTAATTTGGCAAGAGACTAAAGCAGAAAGCTTAGTGGAGGAGACTAAGGCAAGCTGTTTGATAAAAGCCCCTGTAGATTAGATCACTGCTCTGCTTCCACTTGTGGCGCTAATGGAAATGAATTGATTCACCCACAAGGACGTGTGCCTGTTACTAACACAGGCTCTTGTGTATTTCCTGACTCTTTCATAGGCAAAAGATGAGAGGTCAGAAGAGGTCATAATAGCTCTTTATGGGTTTTTATTCCCCATCTTTGCTTCTCCTGAGGAGGATAACAAGCAGTTTTAACAAGCCCTGAAGCTTCACAATCCCTTCGATTTTCCAACACCTTAATTGCTTTCTGTGGTATATATCAGTGAGAGTATGATAAGGCTAAACTTCAATCTGAAATCCCATTTTGACAGATGTAGGAATCTGACCAGGGTGCAGGGCGCAGCTATATACTTTCCGCTGGGTTCTGCCAGCACCCTAAGCCAAACACCCTGAGTTTTGGAGAGTTCATAATCAGTCAAGATCTGCATCAAAAATGTACATCTCAGATCCACTTTTGGTCTAAAATATGCCAGGCCATGTGCCAGAGGACACATACCTAATTACCAGGCTGTGCTGATTATTCCTTCTTCTGTACTTTTCTCAGTAAATTTAGAATAAATTATATCTTTGGCAAATTACACAAAGAGATGATTATACATTTAATTAGATGTTTACCTCTCATTTTCTTCATGCAATAGTAACTAGTGCAGATTACAGGAACTCAGAATAATTTTTCTGTATGGCCACATTTTCCCAGGGTTAGATTAAAAAAAAAAAAGAAAACAACAACAAAACAAAACAAAAACAGTAAAGCTTTTGGTTAGGGGAATATTTATACCATATTCAGCTTTTTTTCTTCCTTTAATATGAAAATGAATAGTATCAGGGGATAATGTCTCAGCTATTTGCAATCCATTGGAAAATGCATATTAGAAGGGAAAATACATAATTTATTAAATGTATTGCTTAAAGTGAGAAACTTGAAATTGAGTTTTGTAAGTCTGGGGATTTTGGGTTATACTTGGCATAGACTACTCAGTCTGCTGAATTATTCAGTGCTAAGCCTGCCAGTGGGAATAACAAGAAAACAGACATAGATTTTGAAATGTGTTTTCATCTGATTGGGAGGAAAAAAGTTTTAAAGTTAAATTGCCACCCTCAAAAAAAGCTTTATTTCCTCCTCATTGAACAACTGTTGATGTAAGACTGCAGTTCTGCCTGTGAAAGGTGTACCCATTTGTGCCACTTAGTGGAACCTAAACAAGAGTGTTATAAGAGCCTGTAGTGTCCATTAAACTGCCAGAAATGTTAAATATAATTAGAGATTGCTTCCCATTGCAACCATTTTTTTCCAACTTACAAAAAAGCACATATATGTTAGAACATAAGAACAGAAGGTGGTCAAAATGCTGATGTCTTATACCTGTTTGAGAAAACCAGCTTAAAAGGAAAACCCATCTGTTAGGAGTGCTCTTTCACCACAAAATCAGTTCCCTATGTTAGAGAAGCACTCCGATTTCCTTCAGAAATGGAAAGAATTGTGCAAATAGTGGTATTTTCCCCTCAGATTTCAGTGTTGTCAGAGGAAAGTCTGCCATTGCTTTAATGGAAGTGAAACCTGGCTCTTTGTTATTCAGGTGTCACATTACCTCATGTCTGAAAGATTTCTTATGTATATAGAGAAAAACAATTTCTTGGCAATAAATATCTCCAACCACCACAAAGACAGAATTGTTTCAGGAACTGGAACAAACCCCCTTATTTTGTCAAATCCATTTTTTTTTTCATCATTAATAGCAAGTATTTCCCCTTGATAACAGCAGGCTCTTTTTCTCCTCATCACAAGGTTGGGTAAGACTTCAGGAGATAGGAGGAATCAAAGTAACCAAGAGTGCACTCCATCTTACTTATGCCAAGGTATGCCACATTCTTTAGGTGGAAACAGAAATTGCTAGCAAGGGTCAAAAAATCATACCTGAATCTGAAAGCTTTTCATTCCTGCCCATCCCACTTTCCCCATACCCTACAACACTCCACCCACAGCTCTCCTGTGCCCTACAACCAACTCTTCCGTCTCAATGAAAAGGGATGAAAACAGAGTCTCTGCCCATGGTTTCAGTCTCACACCTCTGGTTTTGCACTTGCTAGGCAGCACATAATCCCCCAAAACTGAGGAAGTGAAGGTAGAAAAATGACCCCTTGGGAAAACTCCAGGAAGTCTAATGAATAGAAAAGAAAATTGCAGCAAAATTCACAGGCCCTTCAAAGTGTGAACATGATCCTCCACACTCAGAGTTCTCCATGCAAAACCACATGCAGAATGGTGCACCATGGGTGCATGGCATTAATTTATGGGGGAGAAAAGTCAAAGCCTCCACTGAAACAAATCAAACCCTGAAACACCGCAATGAAGCCGGCATGGTGGACCTGCATGTGGACCTGGATCAGTAAGCAGTTACTATGTGACTAGGTAGTAGTACAGCACCTTACAGAGTAACTAAGAAAAAGGATGTACCAGGCTGTTGAATTTTACATCTGCCCATTTCATCATACGACACCTTTCCTTATCCTTGGATAACACTAAATGGATTCACAGACATCATGATAAGACAGTACCAATGTGTTCATTTACAGAGAGCTAAGAGTTACAGCAAAGCAAAAATCTAATTTCTGGACATCAGCTTCCTTAAGCTGTAAGAAATCATTGACTTTCACAATAAGACAGTGCTGAGTTTCATGTGTGTGTGCTTTCTCTGAATTACTGTTTTTGACATTTTCTTTAATGTGTAATAGATTTGTACTACAATTGACTGGTATACACCATGATAGCAATCTTTCAACAATATACTGTTTTATCTATTCTTCATCATGCTTTGGCAAAAAGGAAAATGCTTTTTGTATTTTCTTTGATTAATTTTAACAACAAATACAGCATCTTTCAGGCCTAGAATCAGCACTTTGCAGATTAAAAAGGCTGTGGAAAATGTATAGGTTTGTCCAAGGAGAGACATTCTAGGTGAGGAAGAAACCCATGGAACAATGTTAAGAGAGATACAGTAATATCAGTTTTATAAACATGTACATTTCCTTTTGGAAGAAAATGCTCTGCTTTTTAAATATAAGCAAATGCAAGCTAGCATTTCTCATGTTCAGGGAGTTCACAAAACAGTGACTGACAAACATACATCTGCAAAGCTTTCTAAAGATCTTTTGATTTAGCAATATAAGGCAAATATTTCAGCTTGATGACAGTAGATGAGAAGTATGGAACAACAAATACAAATGGCATTTTTTTTCACCCTAGGACTTGGGAAATATCCCCAAGCTGACTAATAGCTCTGGTCACTTCCCCTCTGTCTCACTCTTGCCCAGTCTGTGAAGGGCTATTAAATATTTGTCAAATGCAAACAAGACATAAGAAATAGGAATTATATGGTTATGTACAGGAAAAGCGATACCTAAAATTTTTAAGGCAGGGGTGTAGGGGTGGGGGTGGGGGGGAAGAGAAGTATAAACACCACACATTAGCCTGCTCCAGGAGTACTGAATTCAGCTGGAGCTTTTCCATTAGCCTCAATGACCTTTGGACCAGACCCACCACTGTTGTGATGAAGTGCAGAGTTGTCATCTCTTGCAGAAACTGTCAATTCAGTCCAAAAGCCAGTCCCTGTGCTGGAGTCCTCCCTGCCCAGCTGAGACTAAATTCAGACTGCACTTCAGCCAGGACACCTGAGCTGAAATCCAACCTATTTAGCAAACACAATAAATTGTTTATTGAAGCAGATACCCCACTTAAAATGCAAGCATCATGTGGATGGACTCTGTCCAATTCTCCTTTGAGTCTAACTGCCTGGAATCAAATTTATCCGTCTACCACTGCTCTATGACAGTCTGGCAACACAAAGCCGTTGTGAACTTAAGGGACCACTGGAAACATAGTTGGCTCAGGTATAAATGATTACAAAAGGCCCTGGTCAAGGTAGAGTGATCTACACAGCACAATCATTTTAAGGTAGGGTCATGACTTTTAAAGCTTTACTTTTCCATAGTTGACCCCCTTGCTTTGTGCAGCCCTAAGAACAAGGGACTGGACAGTGGGCAACAGCTTGCATTTGTTACAGGAATTTTTCCAGTGTTTTTCCTACTCTGTAGAAGGTGAAAATATTTACTTGAATTTGCTCAGCTCCTTTGCAACTCTGTAAAAGGCAAAACTGGCATGGAAACAGAGTGCTTGTGGGCAAGATGAAATCTAAGTGATGCACTTTTGTAGTCTTTTCCAAATACAATAAATTAGACGTGTGGTTTGGTGTTTTGTTTGGGTTTGTTGTTGTTTTTTTTTTTAAAAGGAATACAGCTCTTGAAAAATTCTGATAATTCAGAAATTACCTGACTCTTTCACCACTTGAAATCTTTTGGCAACTTCAAAGATGTGATCTTTTTTAGCAGGAAACTTTTGTAACAGGAAACTGTTTTCAAGTTAGTTTTTTGATGCCTCTCTGTTGTAGCAGCAGCTTGGCACTGACTGGTATGTGACCCAGCAGAATATCGCCCTGGTCCAACACCCCACTGGTGCATCTGCATCACAGGCAAGCATCCAGCTTCTGGATTTCCCCTTTCCATTGAAAGATGCACATCAAAAGAAATGGAGAATGAGACATGCCAGGGTCTCCTCCAGACAGTCTTTCTGACAGTCTACTTTCTTGATCACACACAGAAGTATATCTCAAAGGTGAGTGGATTTTATAGAACTTTTTCCCTGCCAATCCACTGTGACTATAAATCTGGAGAGCTTCCTGTTATAAGCCTTTGCTTTTAGCTTTAGAACCCCAGCACGCTGGTGTCTGTGAGAAAAGGACCAGCTGAGCACTACACATACAAGTGTCTACATTGCTTAAGTGTTACCTCAGTACAGTTTGGCACACTGCAACTAGATTTCTCAGCACAGTTTGAGTGACAGGTCACTCAATGGACCAGTCTCAAAAGTTTTTTATGGACACTCTAGAGCTGCTTCCCCTGCCTTACATAGTCCTCCAGTAGGCTTTGTCCCCTGCAATGGTTCATGGGCTGTATCCTCAAGTCACAGTATGCATGTACTCAGTACCAGGACACAAAAACACCAGCTGAGTGGGCTGCAAAGCAACCCTGTCATTATTTCAATCACTTTGAATTGAAAAAAACCCCACAAGAAGGATAATCATTATGTCTTAAAGCCAGAGACATAACCCATGGGACCTAAAGAGAACCAGGGCCAACTGCTAGAACATGTGAATGTACCAGTCTGTTCTGGAAACACTGGAATGGAGCTGCATGGATGGAGGACGTTCTACCACTTTTTCTGCTAGGAACCACTTTATTTCGTCTGCAATATACTCACAGCCAGATAGACCCAACATAATGTCTTGACATTACGCTGTAGTATGTGGTTCTTATTGTGCTCTGATCATTACTAAATCTAAAAACTGTTGCCAATAGCATTTAGAAATGAGGGAAATGAGGTGCAAAATGGGTCATGGGCTTGCTCAGAACCAAGAACAGAATTTTTGAGTTTAATGCTCATTTAAGCTGCTTTGCTTACATTGCCTAAGTTCTTGAATGAAGATAAAGGCTTTAGGAAGGGAATTGACAAAGGGGGAGATCTGCTCAAAGAGGGAGCTCTGGTATTAGATTGTGCAAGAAATAACAAATCTGTGTTATGTAAAGAGAAGGTAGTGAGGTCCAAAGTGTTGACACCAATCAAAGAAGAAGATAGAAGCTTTATGATAATTTTATGATAGAAATAAAAAAAGTTGAGAAGGTTTTCTGAGGTAAAGACAAGACCTGAATTTGATTCCGTAAGTCTCTGCACTGATTTGCATTTCTAAAAAAACCCATCATTTTGGAACATAGATTTGGCCCATTGGGTGAAGTTATTAGTCAATCCTGTCTGGTATTCCGCCTGGGTAGTAACAAGCAGCACGTGGTGATAAATGGAATTACAGACAAAACTGTGCTGTCCTTACCCAATTAGGTATTGCTACACATGGAGTAGTGAAGCACTTCTCTCCAGCTCTCACTGCTGATGACTTTATGCCTTCGAATATCAGGCTGATTTAGCCTTATCTCCTGCAAAGCTATATATAGTATTTTGCTGTTGTAAAACTTGGCATTAAAGCATTTTTTTTGTGCACATTAACCTTATGTGCTGCTTATGGTGGTTGGAACACCACAATATCCTAAAAATAGCACGGAAAGCCTTGACTGACCACATGGAAAGCAACAGACCATCAGAAAGTCTTGGAACAAGGTTTATCAGTTGCTTCCAGGTAAGTTATGGTGTCATGGTTGCAGCAAGTGAGCTGGGAGCAAAGCTGAGAAAATAGAGATGGTAGAATATTTATTGATCAGAGGAGAAGAATGAGTATGTGCCAGACCTCCTACACATCTTTACTGACAGATCCTGACATCTCCATTGTGTGTGGTCAAGACAGTCATTGCCCAGGTTCATGGATCAGAGCAAACTGAGTAGTGTCAGCTAAGAAGCAGCAAAAAATAGCCAGCAGTTCACTTTCCCTTTCTTGTGCTGAATAGATTTCTATCATGGCAGAAAAGCTGGGCTTATGCACTCCTGAACCTGGATTTATCCTAAGGGAATGCCAATGACAAACTGTTCTTCAATATTTCTTTCCTGACAATGTAAACTGTCTGGAAATGATGTGAAGAAGTAGACTGCAAGCAGAAATGGATGGAATTAACTAAGAGGAAACACCATCTTAGTTTTTCCTTCGACCCAATGCATCTCGTTAAGATTGTTAAGGATTTTAATGCTCAAGTAGTATAAACAATCTTAGCAGATGCCAGCTGATCATGATCCCCTGTGGCAGCTAGGAAAGGGCAATTCATGCACCATCACAGCTGTTGTGTCTTTGGAAACATGCATCTCCAAAACAAAAGGAACAACTAGGAAAGAGGTAAGTAATCAGATAAAAGAACCCCAAGAACCCCCCCCCTTTTTGTTTTTGTTTAATTACCAGACATGCTGAATGAGGAAGCTCTAATAAATATTCTTGTCATCAGTATGGCTTTGGGTGGGGAAGAAGAGGAGTACACAACCAAGAAAATTGTATCTATCATGCTGATTTAGCAAGTGGGTTTTAGCATTTTTTCTCTAGCTCTGCTAAGGACTTGTGCCATGTCTGTCTGTTTCTATTGCCAGTGTCACAGACCTTCTTAGTCTGGAACTGCCTTGAAGTCACTTTCAACTTGCAGATGAGGAACAGTGACAAAAGTACATAAATTTTCTCAGCAAGTCGCTTTTCCTGGCAGCCCTCTAGCCTGGTCCAGAAGCTATCCGTACTTATCACCATCTGACTGAAGAGTTGTACTGCTCCCAAAGGAGCTCTTTGCTTTTTTGCAACAGAGCTGTCACTTCCTTAGTATCTGTAGGTCCAAAGTGAGAAGCTAATATCTTCTGGTGGTGGTTCCAGGAGGCTTCCATGATCATGTTTTTCCAGAAGAAGGGCTTGCTGCTGTGGTTAATGGGGGAGATGCCTTCCTGAAGCTCCACCCCTTCCTGAAGCTCCTTCCAAGCATGGTTGTGGTTTTTTTTTCTTAACTCTTGTTTGCTTTACTATCATCTTTGGCACCAGGGCTAAAGCTGACCATGGTCAACTAAAGGTGTCAATGCAGTCTGATGCCTAAATATGTAGATAGGTACTGACTGGGAGTCTCCAAATTGCATCACCCTGCAGCTCACAAACCAGTCGGAGTTAGGCAGTGCCAGGCGTGCAAAGTTTAGATATTTAACTTCTATCTAGCCTCTAATTTGGGGCACTTAAATACAGTCCCATAAGCCTCAAAGACTCCAACCTGCTACCACCTGTAGGAGTGAACTATG
This sequence comes from Falco peregrinus, assembly GCF_023634155.1. Taxonomy (NCBI): domain Eukaryota; kingdom Metazoa; phylum Chordata; class Aves; order Falconiformes; family Falconidae; genus Falco; species Falco peregrinus. The sequence goes on from NC_073727.1 coordinate 37,971,891, forward strand.
AAGTCCCCCAGGCACTGAGAGAGATCATAAAATCATAGAATATCAGGTTGGAACAGACCTCAAAGGTTACTTGGTCCAGCCTCTCTTGGGAAAAGCATGATCGAGACAAGATAACCTAGCAACCTGTCCAGCTGAATCTTAAAAGTGTCCATGTTGGGGAAGCCACCACTTCCCTGGGGAGATTGTTCCAATTGCTAATTGTTCTCATTGCGAAAAATTTTCCTTTTGTGTCCAATCAGAATCTCCCCAGAAGTAGCTTGTACCCATTACCCCTCATCTTTTCTATGTGATTTCTTTTAAAAAGGGAGTCTCCGTCTTTGGAGATGCTCAGACACAGCTGAGGAGGGAAGTAATTTGTTCTTGCAGTTTCCCTTCCCTTGGCCTTCACATAGCTCAGTCCAGGGATATCTCGTGGCCATACCTCTATAAAGTAGCAGCCATCATGCTAAGTATGGTGACATATTAAGCTTTTAACAGTTTCTGTCCCTTGCCATTTTTTTCCAATCCATACAAGCATTTCTCTGCTTCCAAAGGCACCCACATGCACTGTCTACAAGTGAAAGATTTATCTTCTTTTTTTTTTCTAATTTGTACATTTTCACTGAAATGAAAATCCTGCTTTCAGCTACAGCTTTGCAGTGGATTATAGGATAACTTAGGAATTTTAAACAACAATACTTGTGATTAGTAGTTATGGTCCACCCTGACTACTCTGAGGAAGAACAGCTGTTCCAGCCACAGGAGTTTTCACTGTTGTATGTTGTTGGACTTCCTTGGCTATCTCAAGGTGTAGCCAAACACTAGTGGGTACATCCAGAGCTGCCTCGAGCCCTGCTAGATCCCTAAGTACTGAACTGACCCATCATGGCCAAAGAAAACAATACTCATTGGCACTTTTTGGGCTGCTCTGACATGCATAAGGAATTACTCACCACAAATTGGTCTGTAACATGAGAAAACAGTTATGGATTTGTTCTTTTCTCTCTTGTTAAACTGCGCCACTTCAGGCATAGTTAAGCTGTTTGTAGTTCACGCCTGTAAGTGAACTGGGGATTTCATGCAGGGATATCTTGAATTTCTCTGTGCCATGCATTTGTAATGATTTCTTTTTTGTTCATCCAGGACATCCCACTGCCATCATGTCAGCTGTTAATAATATCATTCTTTCTCCATGAGCCATATGGCATACTCCAGGAGCCACAGAGGATATATCTGCACTGATGACTGTGCTCATGTGTCACAAGTTATCTCCCCTGCCTCCACAGAAACAGCACAGCATCCTTGAGAAAGTGGTTTAAACATAATTATAGGCCAAATTCACTCTTGAACTACTAAACTAAAAAGTTAGTTCAGGCATACATTTGGCCTTATTTGTCAGCAGTTCTTTCAAAACCTCTCCTTCTGTCTGGTGGAGGCTGGTGGCAACATGCCATCAGCAGCTGACTAGCATGACACACAGTCCAGAAACGGGGCAAGTGAGGTTATCAGGAGATAACTCAGCATCATTGTCAACATTCAGTCACCATCTTCCCTGGCCTGGTTGCCATGGAGTTGTAGCATATGCTACACAAAATAACAATGTTATTTTAGGAGAACTATGCAATGAAATTCTGTCCTTAATCCACCAGGCTCCCTACATGCCAATTGTTGGGGTGTTAACTGCAGTTTGCAGTGTTGCCATTGATGGAAAACTCAAAAGTTCGTGTTTTACCAAATGATATGATACACTTCTATGGCACAGGCACAAGACATAGTTATGCATCACCAGTATTAGCTGAATGCTCTTAAGCTGTATCTGTGGAAAATTAGCATTTCCCCCTGATGTGCTTGACTGGCTTCACGTCATTCCTCTGGCAAGAGGGACAGAATTACAAAAGCTTTGTTTTTTCTTTTTTTCCATGTGCCATAGCCAACAATGTTGTACACTATTAGCCTGTAGCACAATTTCTAAAATTGGAATTTCCATTGCTTGGAAGGCAGACTAAATGTTTTCTTTTTGGAAAGGCTCTGTGTGTTTCTCTCTCTGCAGCCTTTCTTCCATACTTCTCCAAAACATATGTTTTCAATCTTTTTTCATTTATATGTAAAAAATCACTGCTGGAAGCCATTTTTTCTTTGCCGTTTATTTCCCACTGAGCTCCTTAAAAAAAAAAAACAACAACAAAAAAAAAAAAAGGAAGAGAAGCCAGAGATGGATATACTGGTATGATAGAAGAGAGAGAAGGGGGAAAAAAAGAACAAATGAATTCCTCAGTTCAAACATGAGCCTGCCAGACTGCAAATCAAAGATTTACTGGAATCCGGAAATATTCAGATCATTTTTCCTTTTCCTTTTTTGTGCTTCGAGGTGCTATCTGGCAGCCACAGTGCCAAATTATTGTGAGAAAAGTGGTTGTTCCCAGTATCTTCAGTTGGCACCGGAAGCACCAGTTCTAGGAAGTCTCCCAGGGAAGCTGCTTTTTATACATCTGCTCTAATTTTAGAGACAAGAGGTTTGGATAACGTGAGCATGCATCCACCTTACAAGAGGCTTCTGCAAACTGAACCTGACTGGAGCCTTTCAAGGGTCATGTGTGTCTCCCAGAAGCTCTGGATTTCAAATGAAGGTCTTTAAAAGCATGGTTCACTCCTGATTTCCCCATTTAACGTGGCCATGGCAGAATCAAGCTCCAAATTGCCAACTATGGGAAAGAGTTTTTAGAAATTAATAGTGCCTGTGAGCATAAACCAAAAAGAAGGACAAGGGCATCTCAATTTCTGAGACTTGGTCTAGGAGCTGAGACTCACAGCATTAAGACATTTGATTGCTCCAAACATAACTACAACCAACAAAAAGGGCTGCATTTTATGAATCAGTATCCATGCCTGTGATTGCTATGGACTTTGTTAGCTTGGTCCCCCAGTATAGCTCCCCCGTAGCCAGAGATCTTTGTCATGAGCCTGGCTGGCCTCCCAGCACCACCTACTTCCATCTGAACTGGATGCCATGAGATCCCACCCAGAGGAGTCAAGCCTCCCCGGGAACAATGAGTAATTCTTGGGAGACGCCACTGGAAGGCTGCTGCCGTGGCACGGGAAGGCCGATAACATCTCCCGAGCCACAGCGGCCCTTTGTGTCGGCAGACACAAGTGGGATGTTCCTTCTTAAGCTTTCCAGAGTCAGAGGAAGTGGGCCTTGAAACACAATGCTTATTGAAATCGACTTTCATCTGGGGGATCTCGCGGCATAAGTGCTGCTCGGTGATGTGCTTTCCATCTGCAGCCGAGGCCTCCTGATGCATTTCCTCTGTTTGTTCCAGAGGGATGGATGGCAGCACCTTAAAGCAGGCACACATTGTACTGGCTGGTGGGCATTATTCTGGGCTGCGGAAAACAGTAGTCCTGAGCAATAAGAGTATCCTCAGGAGCTTCTGGTGGAAGTGGATGACATGTTGAATTACCTCCTCTTTCTCCTTCCCTCTCCATATGAATAGTAGGGTCATTAATAGAAGGGTTTAAAAGCATTTTGCATCTAGCCATGGTGATGTTACATGCTCTGTTCAGTTTCTCTCAGCAAGGAAAGGCCAAGTACACTTATGGAGCTAAACAGTTTAAGCTCTGCAGAGCAAAGCTGTAAATGGGGGTAAACTATAGCTGCTAGGGGACTGCTGAGTGTTACACAATGTTGTTTCACCGTACTTGACAGAGACTGGATGATACAAAAAACAGAGTGCAGAAGGACATTGTCACTAACAGATTCACTTCGGCCAGGAACTAAGACACTGTGGAGGCAAATCAACCCAGCAGCGCTTTTCTTGTCATATGGCTACAGACTGGTTGCCTGCTTCAGGCTGTGACTTTGCAGGGCTTCTGGTTGTTCATGGAACCTTGTCATTAACCACAAGGGACATCTAAGCCGAGGGTGGTTGCAAGTACAAATGAGTACCATGTGAGTCTGCCATGTGGGCAAGCATGTAATTGAATATGGGAGTATAAGGCCAAAATGTAGCCATTTCTAAAGAGTAAATGTTCTAATCAAATCCCATGGAATAAATCCCCTTTTCTGCTATAGGGTACTGTTGAAAGAGATAGACATGCTCTACTTATTTGGCATTTCTCTACCAGAAGTATTTCAGGAAGGCTCAAACTGCAGTGAGTTGAGACTGGTAAGAAGGAACCGGACTAAACTCTAGGCCTGAGCCCAGCTCATGGATCACAAGCTGGCTCTGGCAGCTGGGGATAGCTCCGCTGCTTAACCACCCTGAGAGGTTTATAAAGGGAGGAAAATCCAGACCAAAAATCTGAGTGTATGTGGGTATGGGTGATGTGTTGTGTGGGAGGAAGATTACAAAAACCAGCATCATCCCCTCACAGTCCACTTTGGTAACAAAATGTGGTTTAAAATTTTCATATCTAGAAATATTGCTGGTGGATCCCCTCTGTGCTGCCTATTCAGGCATTCTAAAAAAACATCCTTACTTCCATCTGCCTCCAATGAGTAAGTGCCATTCAGTCTGAAAGGGAGAAGAATGCCTTTTTTCGCTCTTGATCACTTGTCTGTCTGGATTCAGACATCATGATGCTTCCCAGGAGGACTCAGAGCAGTGGGGTGAGGCTGAGCCGGGGTAGGAGACACAGCAGGCAGGGCAGGCAGGTAGGAGGGCAGGCTGCCTGCCCCACCATACTGCTGGAGAAGAGCCACTGGAATCAGAACTCAGGGCAAAGGCAGGCTGAAAGGAAAACCACACCACAGAATGTAACAAGAAAAAAAAAAACCGAGAAAAAGGAGGAATTAAATGTTTTTTAACATCTGTACTGTTAAAATGTTTAAGATCTCTAATTTTTTGTTTTCCTTACTAAGACAGGTCAGGGTATGCTAAATAAAGGGCAGCAGGATACACATCAGAGAAATTAGGAGATTCTGGATTTATTAAAATGTTAATTTACTGTAGCAAGGGGAAGGCAACTCAGGCCAGTGACCAAAGGAAATTTTTGGTCAAATACTAGGAAAAAGTATGGCCCATGAGAATTTTGTTAATAATACTGAGGACTACAATGGTGCGCAAAGCCTTCAGTCAAGTTAAGTTAGGCCTTTGCTGTGTGTAATGCTGTAGAAACATATAGTGCCTATTCAAGAACATTATATAAAAGCTACCCTAAGAGCAAGCTTTAAAGCTTCACCACAACAGTCATCTTAAATATCTGAGTGACTGCTGAACAAAGAACCATGATGGCCACTACTAGGCAGACATATGTATATGGTCATCTGCACTGTGACATCTACTCAACACATCGTTTTTTCTGTGGCTAACATTTCAGTACCATCAGGAACCATAATGCCTCACACAGGGAGGTTCAGGGTGAATTGATAGTCCTGAACTGGGACAGGATGAATTGTCATCATGATCCAAGTTGACTGAAGAAGGATCCTGGTTTAGGCTGAAGCTATTCCCATAACTTTTAGATAATTAAAGCTAGGTATAATAAATTCCAGCCTCAGCATCTTTCATCTGAACAGCAGTCATATTAGAAATGTCATTAGTGTTGTGATGAATAGAATAGAATAGAAAACAAAACTTTAATTTGCCAAGCTTCTGAGAGTAAGACATCATTTTAGAAGTTTGGTGCTGCTGAAATACATTGCTCCCACACTGCAGAAATCAAGGAACCCAACTGGTAAAGAGTACCATACAGTTAAGAGTGTCTTAGTATGACTGTCTTTTCATAGCAACACATATCTTTAATACAAGCACTGTTTAGAAAGCAGACATGTCACTTCCAAATGTGCCTAACTTTTCTGGGGCTTCTCAGATTCTCTGTGTTGAAAGAAAGCTCTCTGTATTGGAAGGCTGAAGATTCAGAGATACTTAATATAATATTCTTTTTATTCCTGAGTCTGTACAGAGACTCACTGTATTTTTCATTATTCTCAATGCATCTCTGAAGAGGTATCTGCCTAATCCCAAACCCATTCTTCTAGAAGAAGCGAGTGCCTGAAAGATTTACACTGACAGCTGAGTGTACCTGAAACAGAAGGAGGGTCAGCAGAGTAAGGTGAGATTTCCTGGCAGCGATTTAAAAGGAGATGATGGAGGATTATAGCCTTTTAAGTCAGTTGTTGCATTATTATTTATGCAGTCTCAGCTTTAGCCATCCTCCCACAAGCTTACCAGGACTCAACAGCTGCTTCTACTTGCTTTCACTTAATGTGCTGTTTTAAAGCATGGTGGAAATTAAATCATACAATCATCACGAATGCGACCAGTTTAATAACCAAAAGTCTGAAGTGTCAAACAGAGTAGTAAAAGAGTAAACATGATATCATGAGCTCTGGTACCACAGCTTTTCCTTCTTTCTTTCTTTCTTTCTTTCTTTCTTTCTTTCTTTCTTTCTTTCTTTCTTTCTTTCTTCCTTGCTTCCTTGCTTCCTTGCTTCCTTTCTTCCTTTCTTCTTCCTTTCTTCCTTTCTTTCTTCCTTTCTTCCTTTCTTCCTTTCTCTCTTTCTTCCTTCCTTTCTTTCTTCCTTCCTTCCTTTCTTTCTTTCTTTCTTTCTTTTCTTTCTTTCTTTCATTCTTTCTTTCTTTTCTTTCTTTCTTTCTTTTTCTTTCCTTCTTTCTTTCCTTCTTTTATTTTTCTTTCCTTCTCTCTTTCTTTCTTTCTCTTTCCTTCTTTCCTTCTTTTCTTTTTCTTTCCTTCCTTCCTTCCTTCCTTCTTCTTTCCTTCTTTCTTTCCACTTCTTTCTTTCTCTTTTTTTTTCCTTCTATTTCTTTCTTTCCTTTTTTTCCTTCATTCCTTCCTTCCTTCCCCCCCCCCCCTCCTTTTTCTTTCTTTTTCCACAAAGAACTGCCTTAAGAACGGTACCTTAAGGGAAGTCCTATCAGAAAAGGACTATCATCCCTTGGTCTCTTCTTTCCTTTAGCTGATACCAGTCTCAATGACTTTGTGTAAAATTCAGTGACTAAGCACCACATTTTGTCAACATGGATCTCAACTGCTTACTACAGTGCTGTATCTTTAGTAACTGGCCACAGCATCTGAGGCTGTCATGTAGCAGAAGATCTGTAAAGCACCAGGGTGGGACAGAATAGTCACAGCATCTCTTGGTTACCCTGGGTTGGGCAGGTGGTGAGTAAGCAGTGTAATACCAAACATGTGTGTCACTAGATAAAGCATGTCAGCATGACTACAGTCTAAATATTATAAATTTAAAGCAGCTTAAGTCCGTAGCTGCCTCCACAGACACAAATCCAGCATTAAAATATGAAAAACCTCAGCTTTGCTGTTGGTTAAGCCTGGAGGTGCTTAAATTCTTCATGATACTTGCGTTCCTCTTTGGGGCATGAGCCGAAACACCTGGGCAGTGTTGTGGCGCAAAACAGCACGGGGCTGAGCTCTCAGGAAGAGGTAGAGACTGAGGCAGCTTATGGAGGAGCGAGGCTTGCTCTCCCCTGCAGCATTCCCAGCTAGTTAACTCTGCAGCTTTGCTGTCCCCCCTGCCTTTTCCTCCTCAGTTGCTGCACTGGTAGAAAGTGGGGGAAGGAACTTTAACCGGCATTTCAGTGGCCTCCCCCTTTCTGTCGTTCCACCTTCACCTCCGCTCAGCACTCACTGTACCTTTGGAAAGAGCTAGTTTTCCTACCTGATTCAACAAGAATTGCAAACACCTCCCCAGTGCCCTCCTTCCAGCTGGCTGCAGTGTTTGTGGCTGTCCTTTGCCCCCATGCATTCAGCATATATCAATTTAACAAAACTGAGGGTGTGCAGCTAAACGTACAATTTCTGTTACTCTCCAGGAGACTGTTTTTGGGCTTCATTATGTTCCCCACATCCCTATCTCTGAGTCAGTGAAGGCTGAAGCTTTTCAGCACAGTATGCTTTTGTTAAGGAGCTCATCCTCAAATTGACAATGTTCCATCTAGCATTAATTTAGCATCTAACTCATCGATAAAACCTGTTACAAAAAAGGCTGGAGGGGGAATTGACATTAAAAGCACTAAAAATAAAACTTCCTTCTGGGATACCTAGGAACAAGCCTGCAGAGTCAATGAGAAACAGAAGGCCAGATCCCAGGTTCACTGCTGAATAGCAGAGACTCTCCCCCCAAAAGTGCCTTCTAGGCTGACCCTGTGCCCTTGAGTCCTGTGTCCCTTGGGAGCTGCAGCGCAGGAACAGAACAGCCCCTATGGGTCCCTGCCTGCTCCCTCCCCGCCGGCCCATGACGCATGCACCCGGGTGTAGCAGGCAAGAGGGTGAAGTTGTGAGAGTCTGAAGAGGCCTCAGGAGCTTTGCATTACGTACAAAAAAAGGACAGAAAAAAATAGAGGCAGGGGTTTGGAGTCTAATCAGCAGTGATTGCTTCCTGTGCAGAAGTCAGCTGTTTCCATACAATAGTCAAGCTGTTCAGTCTCTAGGCGCCATCCCAAGGTCATCATTTCTCTATTGTTGTTCCCCACCCCCATGGAAAATTCCTGTGTTCTTTTATGTATATAAGGGTGTTTGTTTTGTTTTGTTTAGTTTTTTTAGACTTGGAAAACTCACGCCTGCCTCTCGTGGTTGTGGAGGGGTTTGGCACTAGGTACTGACCTGAACTTGGCTTTTCAGGGCTTTTCGTTTGCTGTGCGTTATCAATACCTGATGTGCCTCTTATCTCAACAACTTTTTAAGGTTTTTAAGCAAAATACTTATCTGAATTTTGTTATGTGGAGGATGTAAGCCAAATTCAAAACTGACATATTTTTTCCTACTTGCTTTTCTAGGAATTCATGTGTCATTGCCCTCTGAGACAGCGAGAAATGAGGCCATGTCAGTTTCTAGATATTGTTCCCTTATGAAATATTTATTCATTCACACACATACAAACCTTGCTCTTTCAAACCTAGCTAGTGGAAACCGTGAAAGGAAGTGTTTTATCCTAAGAAGCCATTGAAGTCATCATTGTGTTGGTTTATTTTGAGACCTGCTGAACAAAATTCTAAAACCTTCAGAATTCATAAGTCTTGTAGAAAAATATTTGTTCTGGGCAGCTTCTCTGATTTCTCAGAATTCTTCCAAATCTCTTTCACTGGGCTAGAGCAGATGCTGGGCAATACTATGCAACTTCTTAAAAACCACTGCCTGTTATCTGTTGCTGCTGACATCAGTTGGACAAGGAGATTTAGCTCTTTGCAGGTTTGATGCTACCTATAGCTCACTCTACAGTTTTCAGAAGCTTTGACTAATTCACTGTGAATTTTTCTGGGCAGATGTAGTTTACTAAGCAGAACTGGAAAAAAAGAAATAAACGTGGATTTCGGGAAGGGCCTATTCCCTGGCATCCCATACTGCTGAGGAATGCAAGATGGGAAGAGTTTATTACCGTACCAACACTAGGATCTCCACATGAGATATTGGCCTCTCAGGATATTCAGTGGTGATTGTGGCCTCACAATGTCACCTCTGGTGTCACTGTTCATGAAACAATCATGCTCCTCAGCCTGGGGCTTACACAAAATTTAGGACAACTCAATGCTTTAATGCACAACCATTGAAGGAGGCCAAGTCAGATAAAAACTGTGTATTTAGTTATGAAAAATGCTTTTTCCCTAATCTATCCTTTTTTTTTCACACACACACACACCGCAAACAAACATGTTTTGATGGTCCCTACTGTTGCTGAAGCAAGCAAGGCTGTGCCAGCCCCTCCCCCCCCCCCCCCCCCCCCCCACTTTTTTTGGGTTTGCGGGGTGGGGGCATTTGTTTCAGTATACAGACTTCCTTTGAACCTGTAAGCTATCACTGCTTGTAACTCACCCTCTAATTTCTCTCTGGGTGATTTTTTGCAGTTTGTGCTTCTTAAGTTCCCTCAGGGGCACAGAAATCTGCTGCTTCAGCTGCCAGCCAAGTTCATGAATATCTGTGCCTCTCCGAGTCCCCTTCAGAAGGTACGGCCAGACAGGCTTCACAGTTCTGCTGGGAACAATCGCTGTTAAAACACTTTTGTTTGAAGGCTTCTTCCCAATTCTATGGGTTTTGATTATTTCTTTTCCAGTACATTATTCCACTGTAATAGTTTTGTTGGGGCTATTTCTAGCTGCTGAATAGATTATCATTCTATCATTAGACAAGACACCACAAAAACCCTCTCTGATAACTGCGTCATTTCGAAAATCCTGAGTGAGTTACTGTTTAATGTGAAACCTGTGTAGTATACATAGGACAAAAAGTAAATTATATGCTTTTAGCCTCTGTGAATAGATTTTTGTACTCTTTAGGGTTATTTAGAAAAATAAAATAAAACTTTCTGGTTGTAAGCCATTGCTTTGTAGTGTTAGCAGAGTTTCAAAGTGACAGGTAGAAACTTAAGCACAAAAAACTGTAGAGATTTACATTTGGCATCTGTACACTGCCCTTTTCCCCTTTCCCTGATGACTGTCACTACTGTATTATGTCAAGTGCCAATAAGACTGTACCATTATGTTGAAACGCTGTCTTTTAGTTCTACTACACACAGCTTTTAATTAAAGGCCCTTTTCCAGATTTATCTCACAAATTCAACTACAAAATCCTTTTCCTTCTCAAGGGTGATTTTTTCATGTCTAATATTTACTGCCACAGCAAGATACCCAGGAATTTTCTACTAAGTATGGTATTCTACTAAGAATGGTATTCAGCACTGAGTATCTGTGCTAGTACAGTTTACTGGTTGCTGATTTCCAGAAACTGTTAAGTCCTCAGTGGCCCACAATAAGGCTAAATACAGATTTCTCTACAGCCCCTACAGTAATGGCTCAGAGCACTATAGTTCTTAATAACACAGTCCTAGGGTTTCAGTTAACAATGTCACAGCACAATATCACATCTGCCATTGATTCTTAATGAAAAAAGTGAATGTTACATAAATACTTTAATGCAAAGGCATAGTCAAATAATGGTTTAGAACTGTGAAAGAAAATTAGCAAAACTAAAAAAATGCTACTGCAAATTCTTTGTTTCATTTTACACATAAATAAAACCTAAAAGAAAAGGAAAATACTGCTCCTAATTTACACAAATAGCAATAATTAGGCTCTTAGATTGGATGCTTATGTATCACCAGAGTATCACTCAGCAGACTGTCATGCAAACTGAACCGCACCTCTCTTAATGTCCTTTCCATCCCTCTCTCTCTTCTTCCTCTCCCTGGCAGAAAATGGCATGAAATTTATTGCTTAAAACCAAAACAGACAAAACCAACTACAGCAGAACAAACTTTGCTTCTCAGGGCAATTGCAAATTCATTCTCAAGAAACACGGTTAATATCACCTCCACTCTATTACAATGGTTTGAATATTGTTTCCTTTTAATATTTATTTATGTTCATTTGTTTCAGGGCAATGGGTCATTTAAAGCTAATAATATGTAATACTGCAGCACCCAAATATCATGATCATGCAGGAGTTTTGCACTGTTCACTGAAACGTATAATGTACTCAAGGAAAGGGGATGAAATGGCAATGATTTGGGATGAAGCAGAAGATTAACTTGGAGTTTTATTTTGTTTAAAAATGAGGTTTGTCCTCATATGTTATTGTATACTATAACAATGTTTCTGAAAAGGATGGACAGATTGACTTCCTCACCTTTGCTGTGATATATTTCCCAGACGGCTTAATAGCTAACATTCTAACAATTTTTTTGTGTTTGTCTTCTCTTCCTAGGTCTCATTTATACCTTTGAAGAAGATGATTCCTTCCTGCTATGTTTCAATACCTAGTTTATTAAAATCTTGCCAGTTACTTTAGATCATTGTTATCTTCAAAATTGCTGTTGTAAAGGTGAAGCCCTTTGGAATAATGACTATGACATGACTTTTTAAAATCTCTGAAGTAGTTAATTATATTCCTGGAGAGCTGGGGTAATAACAAGAATACTCTGAGTTGTAATAAAAATGTAAGAGGATTTTTAGAAGGGTATAAATCAGTCTTTAACTACAGTCTGCTTTGAATTATCAAAGGCAATTGAGAGAGAGAGAAGGGGAACAGAAATGAGATAACTCACATGAAGCAATAGCACAGGAAATATAAACCATATGTAAGCTAGGTTATGAAAATACACCAGCATATTTACCTTCAAGACACTTGTAAACACATTTCCATGGAGAGCAGGAATAACTGTAAGCAGCAGTTGGTCACCTGGGGCCCAGCACATGTGGCTTTTGCCCCCCATGGCTGAGTCCAGGGTAGGGCATTACCCCCGCACCACCAAGGTAAGGTGGAAACCGGTCATGGGTGACTGAGGGTGACGGTACTAGGAGTGCCTGGCTGGTAACCTCCCAGTAGGTTGCCCACACCTAAATGGAGGCACAGCACAGTGCCGTATGTTCTCCATATGTGTGGTACTCAGCAGCTCTGGCAGAGGCAGGCACTCTGTGGTGGGCTGGGGCTTTCCCACACAGCATCCACCACCACACAGGAGCTGCTCATATTTGCTTCTCTACATTGCAAGAGGGAATGAGACCTCGACAAGTCTATGTAAACACAGATTCTGTGGAGCAGCTGGCACCAGGTAATCACATATAAAAACTTCATATACATTTTAGCATTCGGTAAGTAGAGGCACTGAGCAATGGCTGGGGTTCTCAATGCTCTTAACTAAAGGCCATTATTTTTCGGTTTCTGGCAGCTGGGTACTGTTTAAGAAAGGAAAATAGAGCTAAGCTTACTGGTAACATGAGCCTGTGCAGGATTTTCTGTGTTCCTGCTCTATTTGTCTGACATTCCAAAAATAGCCATAGCATAAAGGAGTATTCTGGGTGCTGCTCCTTACCCTCTGCTTTCTAGGAACCCCACTGCATGGATGAGTTCCTGTTGCCACTTTACACATATCATGTTTTTTCTTCCTTGGACTGTGACTCTCATAAAAAAGAAGCTTCTTCTATCACTAAAAATAAAAAACACTAACAAAATGTTCTGATCAAAGTGATTCATTCATCAGCAGAATGATTTTTACATGTTGCTGCTTTGCATGTGAGAATGATTACACAAGGAGAGAGGCTGTGAATAGTGTTAGTGTTTACATAGTACCAAAGTATAAGGTTGCTCCTTGTCACCAAAACAGCACCGAACCCTCATGATACACTAACATGTGCGTGGTAGCTGATGACACATCATTGCTGCCTACATTAGCCCAGCAAAGATGCTTTGTTCCCTGATGTCATGAGTTTCAAATCCCAGCTGGGGATTTACTGACTAAGCCACAGTGAGCTGCTGTGAGTTCCCTCCCAAAAGGAGAAGAGGAATAAAATAAAAAGGCTTTCTCCTTCCCATTTCACTTCAGAAGTACTGCTAAGCACTAGGAGTTATTTCCCTGTTGGTACCAACATGTTACTACAGTTCTTGCTGACAAGAGCTACATACACCCACCAGTGGAGAAAAGGCTCATTAGCCACCCCAGGACAAGGCATAATAGTGATTCCTTTGAATTCAGATGTATAAATCATGACAAAATCCTCATTCAAATGAAATAAAAAACTGAAGCGTCAGCATTTCTCTACAGCAGGCCACTTGTTCCCCTGTACAAATGCAGACTGAGGAATTCTAGTTTTACTGTCAGGTAGCCACTTCTTAAATTCTTGCTCTTGTGTTTCTGCAAGTCTGTGTCTTTTAGTAATGACACAACATATGTTGCATATGGAAGAGGTTAGAACATACAAGCTTCATACAGACACTCCAACAGGAAACCATTATTTCTGCCTTCTTCACCATGAGACATGAGTAGTGCAAGTGTATCACAAGAGCTGAGGCTAGTCAGCCTCTACAGGAGGTTCTTCATGCTGAGAACTAAAACAGAATAGGACAGAGGCCTGGACTCTTGCTGTTACTGTTGGTGTGACCTTTATGAGTGATGATCCTAAAGCACTACACAATAGCTGAGGAGTTAGCTTCACAGCATGCCTAGAAAGCAGGGATTATTACTTCATTGCTAATGAAGTGAAAACTCAGTCACAGAAAAGTTGTGACTTGTACATAGTCACACACATAGTCACACAGGAAGGAGTCAGGAAGAGGAAAAAATGTCTAACCAGTGACTTAAATTCTTCATCCTTTTCTGCTATTTATTCACTGCATGGTCTTGGGTGCTTCCTATATATCTACTCATCCCAGAGAAGTGCTTTAAAACTCCATCCACACATGGACAGCATGTGGAGATATTTGAATGGAAAGAAGAACTAACAATTTCTCATTGCTGTTCTCAAGAAGCATGGGGTGAGGTCAGGTGGCACCTGAGGCAGGTAGGGTTTGCAGAAGCCTGGTGTCCCAGAGGGGTGGCAGGAGAGTGAGCACCAGCCTGGCTTTTCCTCCTGCAGCAGCAATCCACTGCAAAAATTGCTTCACAAAAACAGTGTAAAGAAGGGCAAAGTGGGTGCTGGGGTAAGAAAACAGAGTTTAAGTGATCCCAGAGCACGAAAGCATTCAAAATCATATGACTCCTGTGTGCTGCCACATCTTTTCCCCTAGAGTGAGGGCCAGTGGGAGTCAAAAGAACTAAACCGCCATCCTGGTCCCCTGGAATGGTCAAGACTGAAAAAACTCTGAAATTAATGGAGGTTATGAAATACGGCCAGGCACTGAAATGGAGAGGAATCAGCAAGCAAGATGGACAGATCTAGGTGAAAATAAGAACCCAAGGACAGTGTGAGAGAACTAAGGGAAAATAATTAACAAGAATTAAAAAAGGATTATAATTGGTCTAGTGAGTTGCAGGTGTCCACAAAGGTCAGTCAGAAAAAGTGGGAAGTAAGACCGAAAAGTGTTTTCTTATCCCTAACTCTAGAAAAAGCAATGACAACTTATTTCTTCAGGGTGCAGGGAGAAAGAAGACTTTTGCTGTTGCAGAGGTTGCAGCACATCAGATGAAGGGGTTATAAAAGTTCAAACACATGCAAAATCTGTCAGCTGCCTAAGTAAGTGTGCACCAGGTTGGATGTACAAGCAGGGTGTTGCAGGAAAAGTAACTAATCGTTGTGTTTAAAATAGCACCGACCCTTCCTATCTTACTGGCACTGACTACAGAGCCAGGCACACACACCCAGGCCTGCTTTGTGCTTCAAATATTTGACTGGTCTGACTGTTTTGATTAGAGATGTGATTTCTTTTTGTTTGGAATTACTGTGGCAGTAAAAGCCCTCAGGTAGCAGCCATTGTACAGGTGTATAAATATGACCATATTTGTAGTCCTTCAACATCCCTTTCAATTTCTATATGGAATTAGGCAAAGCAGTATAAAATAACGTATTTCTAAACCATACTGTTGCATAGGCTGCTGTATTATTTTAAGTATACCAGGCAGCAGTTAGGTTTTCTGGACTTATCAGCTTACCTGGGTGGAAACCTCTGTCTCACCTTCACTGAAGCCAGGTTGCCTCACAGTAGCGGAGGGTATAAATTGTCCAGGCCAGACTGTTTGATCGATGTCCAAAGCTGGGCTTAACCTTGCTCGTTAAGTCGATTCAAACCTGAATGTTTCATTTGGCTGTCCTCTCCCTCTAGTGACTGTGGATCATCTCTAGATTACCCCTTTGGCAAAATAAGTCAAAACTAATGATGCCATTGCAGTGAATTTAATCAAGTTAAAACCATTAATTAATAAAGATTGACCAGCCTTTATTAACGTCATCATTGCTTTCTCAAAATAGGCCTTTGTAAGACCCTTTGAGCATTGCACAAACCTTGCATGGCTCTTCACAGACACGCTGTGGGCTGAGGTGTTCCCAGCCAGACAAGCCAGCCGCAGGGGGAGCGCAGCAGTGCCAGACAAAGCCTGCTCCAGGGATCTTAAGGGCAGAAGCTCAGGCTATGTGGCTCCTGCCACAGGAAGGGAAGGAGAGGAGAGGTGCAACACTGAAGCAGCAGGGTGCTAGGGGAGGCCTAGTACTGTCGGTGCTGGTGCTGGTGTGGGAAGGAGGTGGTGGTGGCCGCTCCTCTAGGAGGCCCTGCCCCTTCTGAGCTTCCTTTCTCCTCGTTCCCCAAAAAGTCACCTCAGATCCCAAATACCCTCAGCCTCACTCCCCAGATATCCTGCATGGCAGGACTGGGGCCATTTGCTGGCTCCCAGCTCTTCCCAGCTGAGGAGCAGCACTGGTGGCAGCTGGCCGATGCCACAGCCTTACATGTGTAAAGCGAGTCCCAGGAAGACACAGGAGGAGGGATACTTGGGAAGAAGGCTACCCTAGAGCAAAGGAATGGAGTCCCTCCCACACTGCCACCTGCTTGGAGCAAGAAAAGATATGGTCACGGCTGAGGGGCAGTGGAAGCAGGCATCAGGGGACCTGGTTTATTATTTTATGAGCCACTGTGCGTGGGCCATGGATCTGGCCTTGGCAGGACTTGCAGCAGTTTGGGGAGGAGATGTGAATTGCACTGTCCTGCGTGCAGCCCTCCTGCAGCATCACACACGGCAGGAAAAGGCTGTTCTCCTTCCCTCTGCTCTCTGCAGTTGCAAGCATATCCCCAGGTGAAGGGGGTATCTCAGTGCACTGGGTCACTAAACTCAGCAGTAAGCCCATGCTTACACACTGAAATCAGCTATGTCATTCTGGTCTAAACACAGAAGAGGGAAAATCAGTCCCAACTTGAACTGCATCCTGAAAAATGTATTTATGGGCTTCTCTGCTCCACGAATCGTCCTGCAAGCTCAGCAGAACCAATTACCCATTGCATTTATGGACAGCCAGCAACAGCTCTCCCAACTCCTGCCAGTACAGGCCTTTGGGGTTTTTTTCCTTTTCAGATCTTCCACCTGCAGCAGAGGCACCAGACCAGGAGCAGGGATTCAGCGACAGCCAACATCTGATCCTGTGCACAGTGCTGTCCTGCTCTGAAATCCTGTCAGCTTTCATGAGGGAGCTGCAAGCCAAGCTGCACTCGCACCCTGCCGAAGTCCTGTGGGGAGGACATCTGGAGGGGAGGGAAGGGGCGCCATGCAGAGCCAGCCTCTGCCCAGCTCTGAAGAGGAATGCTGAGAGGGTCCTTGTTCCACGTGTGCCTCCTACTTTGTCCTAGTGGCTTGGCAGGGAAAAAACAGCGCCTGAATGAAAAAAATATGTTCACATCTCTTTAATCCATTCCCAACTAAATCCCCATCATTATCTGCAGCCAGCACTACATATAATTAAAGGGTTTATTTTTGTGTTACAAAATCTTTCCATAATTATGGAGTGTTTGTGAAGTGCAGCGTTTCTGTGTGTATATTTGAAGAAGTGAGGGACCTGTCATTTTTTCCATTTCCCACCGTATCACCTAGATATTCCTTTCTGTCCACACACCATTAGCTTCCTCCCCTCTACCGTACAACCAGCTCCATTAGGATTTTATTTTTTTTTTAATAAAACATCAAAGATGACACTGCTTGTGAAGTACCCTCACAGACACCAAGCCAGGTGTCTGTAAAAACAGCATTTTTGCTCTGTCATCTTTCTCATCTGGAAGACTGGGATACTTTGAAATAAAAAGTAATGATGTGAAACTGAGTTCAGAGCCAGGGGACAGCTTTCCAAAGATTTGCTATCTAATTAACACTTACACACCTCTTAATTAGAATTCCTTTATATCATTATAGATAGAGAGACAGGACTGACTGAATTTCAGGGTGACAGGAGAGTCCTACAGGTTCTCTCCCCTCCTCAGTCAGTTCCTCCTCCTCTACAGGATGTTGGCAGGAGGATGAGTTCATACTGCTAAACAGAGAAATTGAAGCTGTGGGAAAAAAAAAACCACCCAAACAACCACAAAATTTAGAAGTGAAAGGACTATCACACATAAATGTCAATAGCTAGCTTGGTACTTACATAGTCCTTAAATGAAACTTGCATTAAGTCTTTTGCAAAATAGTTACTAGTGATGTTTGGTTTACACTTGCCCAATATGCTTCATAAAGCTGTCCATTAAGATTCTGGGATTATTTTTTCCCATGTATTTGCAAAATGTTTAAAATGAGACATTTGGGTTTAGCCATAACAGTAGTAAAATATAAAAGTAGAAGTGGTAGCAGTTAAAAAAAAGGTAACAGCATTTGATTTCAGATAATCATTTGGTAACAATGATCTAACTGAACATCTTAAATTACGAAGAAAACCAAACTAGACAGAGATATGCACATACATATCTTTTGATCTTTACAGGTATCAGTCCTATTTTATTGCAGTCTTGCATGTGCTTACTTTCCTTTTAGACTTAACAATGAACTACAAAGTTTGTATGAAAACTGCCCATCACTGATTTTTTTGCTACTATCGACTCTAAGAGGAGTTTTCAGCACATGGATCACTTGTGATTTTTTATGTAAGATGCTATTCCTCTTTCGCCCTGTATGACTTCTCACATCTTGATTCACAAATAATTTGTTTTCTTAGTGGGAAGCATGTAAAACTGTCATACCTGAGAACAGAATTCCTTTGTTTACAAAATATTCTTTAAAAGAGTAATTTCAATTTGACCTAGTAAAGTATCAAGTGTTTCTCATCTATCAGCAATGGTATTCTTCTTATCAAGTTACACAGTCATTAGGACAAGTGACAAGTGGCATGCCTCTGTGTTATCTATTATGATGATGATGATTATTATTTATTAGTATTGCATCTGTAAAATGGTCCCTGGAGGCTTCCTATAATTGAGGTTACCACTTTCAACAGTTCAATCACTTGAAGCTCTTTTGACATGAAATGTATAATTATCTGATTAACTGGAAAGGGATGTAAGTATTTCATATTTCTTTTTGACAAAAACAATAGAAGTGTCCTTCATTTGTTATACTTTTCTGTGGAGAGAGTAAGGCAGTGGTAAAGCAGCCCCTGTAAAATCATTTAGTTCTCCAAGCATCCTCTTCACAGAAAGCCTGAATGGGGCAGGGAAACCCATTGCTGGCCCAAGGAGCACTGGTTTTGGGAACATTCCTCGGCTGCTGACGTATGCTGCACGTACTTAAGCTGCAGCGAATGTCACTGCAGTCAGCTGGGACCCCAGCAAGCAGTTATAAGGCAACTATTTCCTGTGTTCATGTCATTTCTGTGACACAGCTGTATTTTCAACTCAGGAGAGTTTTCCCAGGCCCTCTTTGCTGCCTGAACAGAAAAACAAGATGATCTATGAAACTGTTGGCTGCTCTTCTGCCAGACTCTCTCTAATTTTCAGGCTCTTTGAAGGCATCTGCCCACAGGCTTTAAGAAGGCTATGTAAATGTATCAGTTACTGGTAAAATTATGGTTGGACCCAATGAACTTAAAGGTCTTTCCCAACCTAAATGATTATATGATTTTATGATTCTATGAAAATAAGTATCTATAGATGTGCTTCTGATGACATGATTTTAATACAAAAGTACACTTGTGCTACACACGGTGCTCATTTCATGCAATGCTCTTACATCACGGTTAAAAATGTGTGGAAAGCAGAAACACTTACCTAAACATAGGTTAGAAAGGCTGCTCATTAACTGGGATCATCAAATAACATGATTATGGAAGCTAGTCTTTCAGCTGGGATAGGAAAAAGCCATGTAAGCGAATACATTTTGCCCCTTTATCTTGCCATTTCACTCATTATTTTCTCTTATGAATGCTCTGTTAGAATGATTTTTTTTCTTGGTTCTTTGAATCAGCATTTGCTTGAATGCAAAGTGGATGGAAAAAATTACATACTTAGAAAAAGGTATTTGCTGTAATGTTACTGGTGTCACAAGACACAGGATATCAGAGAATCAAGCTTTTCAGTCCTGCTTACTGGATAAGAAAAGCTTACTTTCTCTAGGAAAGCCTGTTTTACCAGCTCAACTACACTTTCTCTCCCTTCTTCCTACATTATCTCTATTTAGCTGAGTTGGCTATTGAAGAGAACATGCTTGAATAAAAGAAGCAACACAAACAGGCCAACAGAGACCCTTGAATATTACTTGCATCTGAAATGAATTTAATCTGGCCAGCTGAGCATGTTTATCCAGTTAGGGAGCAGGAAAAGCACCATGTCTTACCTAGCCAAGCAAGACTAAAGAACATGGCTCACATGCAAAGGATGTGCAAAGAATCTATTCATTACTATTTTAGCAGCACTTGGAGGCATCAGTCAGGACTGGGATCCTGAGGTGCTACACAAACACTGAGCAAATGACACCTTCCACCTTTAAGAGCTTACAGCCTAATTAGACAAGAGAAGCTGTCTAATTAGAAGTTATATTTCACTCCCAGTGACTGCAGACCTGGGTGAGGAGATGCTGTAAGTGCAGGCCTTTCTCCTGGGATCCCACAGCTAAATGTAAAGCTGCAGAAAGCTTTGCTTCTGAAACACCACAGCACAACACCACAGACAGTATTATCTTCATGATGGATAGTCTATGCAGTTCTTTTTTGGATAATATTGTTCTCTCAAAACTCCAATGTGTTAAAACTCCAATGTGTTAAAGTGTGCACAAGCAAGCAACACACACCTCCCTCTACTTCAAAATTTTTTATCAGGGCTGCCATGAGCAAAAAAGTATTACAGCTGTCAATATATCTCAGCCCACATGTAGCATGAATTCTAAATTATGAGCCATGTGACTACCAGAGCTGCCTGCTATAAAAAAAACCCCACAAGACTGTAACCATGTCCATTAAAAAATACGTCAATGACTTTCTGCTTACCATGAGCTCAAAGCCCTCTTGAACTCAATATATTTTTTAAAATCATCTGGTGCCTGAACATATGAACCAAACACAGCACATCAAAGTGCCATGTTAGATCTTATGTGCCCATAGATTTCCCATCACTGAAGCAGAGGAAATTGTCTCTTGGCAATGCACATACAGCTCCTGCAGAGTTCAGGTCTTGTTTTTCTAGTAGGTCATAAGCTATGCTCTGTTTTAGATAACCTACCCATGGTATTATGGAATATCAATGTGAGCATTCATAGTCAAGAAAAAAAATTACTTCAGTTTGAGTTGTACAACAAAAGACAGTCCCCAAAGAAGCACAAGGGAAAGGATATCAGGTTCATTTGGTTACTCATCAAGGCCTTAGTGTAATTATACAATGGGATCTTGCTGTGTTAATTTGTCTTTATTAAAATGAGTTTGGTTTTGTGCTGTTGGATTCGACACAAATTCATGGGTATAACAGCATCATTAAATTACAAATTATGTATATATAAATGTTTATTGTATTGCTGCTGCTTCTGTTACCAAATTCCAAACTTTGCTATCTGTTGCCTGCTTTCCTTGCTCTTTCCTTCCAGGTCTTTCTGAAAGCCTTCTACAGTGTTTCAAGTGTGCTCTTTAGGCCAAAAAAGATAAAAACTCATCCTGTCTGTGAGGTTCTGCGTTTAATAGATATAAATTCTCAAAATCTGACTTCTGTTTTTTGAAGGACATGACAAATTGCTATAAAGACGCTGAGATGGCACTAAACGTGGGTGAGGCTTGCTGGGTTTCAATGGCAGTGTCACATGCTGTCAAACTGTCCCTAAACAAAATAATTTGCTCAGAAATAGCAACTGAGATATGAAAACCAGATTAGATGACTTGTTGTTTTGAGGGATTTTTCTTCTGGGAATGCATCTGAAGGTGTGATGTGAAAAAAAAGAGAAATCTGGAGAAAAATTAAAAGAAAATGTCGATGCAGTGCTTTTTTTCTCTCTGAATGGGAGAGTGGAAAGAGTGGGAAACGTTTCAAATCTTCAGTACTGCAGATGAAGTACATAAAGATCAGAGCAGAAATTAAGATCAGAATATCCAGATCCAATTCTGGTTAGAGAAGATACAAGGAAAAATTTGTACTATGTAGGCATGTTAAATATTATTTTATTGCATAAAATGTTTAAATTTTATTGTATTTTGTAAACACAATACCTAATTTTGCCTCTAGCTACACCATTTTACCTATGATGATAAAGTACTATGTAGGTACCTAATGACTACTAAAAAGTCTGGCATTATACCAGTATTACCCTCAAACACTAAGACTGAGCTGAGCATACTAAAGATATATATACAAAGATATCCTTTTCCAGGCATTTTTCTAGAAGTATATTTCTTCTCTGTATTGATTATAGCATTGGCTACTTACGAACACTATGGCTATAACTTTCTTTTACAGTTATAAATTAACAATAATGATGCCTTCTATATGTAATACTTAAATTTTCCTGTTCAGAGATATGCCAGCAAGCAAACTTACCCATAACCACCTTACATTGCAGTATATCTCTACTACTGCATGTATTTGTCTATGCAGTGGAAAAGAATTTAAACACATCTGTGTATATACCTATGGCATAAGCAGTACTTTCCACTTTATAACTGAATTACATGTAAGACGTGTCTTGATCATAAATAAATAAATAAATAAATGAAGTTTCATTTCTTTGACTAGCTATTTCATTTTTGTATCTGTAGTTATTTTTATCCCTGAGAGATTTTTTGAGAAGGGGGTTGTTTCCTTGATTTTGCACTTATTCAGGATATTCCACCTCTAAATGTCCTCAGGCAGACAATACTTAAAAAGCAGGATAGAGCTGCTAAATAGTCGCCCTATAAAACAGCCCCATGCATCCAGCTGGGAAGGCATCTGTTCTTAGCAGAAAAAAAATTACATACAGGGAATCAAAGGACAGAAAATATATGGTGCAGCTCCTCCAAGAAACTTAGTTCCCTTAAATCATTGCTCTGGGCTAAGCTAAGTCAAGCAAGGTAACTCAGCTGTTTTGATGGAGGACAGATCTTCTCAAACTAGCTCTTAGAAGGGAGACTTCTTTGCTCCCTTATTGCTACATAAAAGAGAAAGAAAGCTTATTTCTTCTATGATGCAACTTGAAAGGGGAGCTGGTGTTCTGAGCTGGCCAGAACATGGTGATCTTGTTCACAGAGATCTTGCTCTGGGATGGTGTCAGGGCACTCTCTGCCTTATGGTGTCAGTGCTCAGCTTGCAAGTTAAGTATTGTGGGATTCTGTAATGCTTACTGAGGGAACGAACAAATGTGGTTGACATTGCTGTTTAAACAGGGTCACAAAATAACAGCTGAGAACCAGGATTTCCCAAATAGACAAACAAGCCAGGATGCAGCCTGGACATGTTGTGGGACAGATCTAGACAACGGATCATGTTCATGATTAGTCACCAAGATTTGGTCTGCAAGGACAAGCAATTTCTTTGGCTGTGAGGTGAGATTAAAAGCGTCTGACATACTAGCAGAATTATGAAAATGAAGAACAGTCAAGAGACTTGGGTGAACAGCTCACAGAAGGCAGAGATATTAATTTCCCTCCAATTCAAAAAGATGTTAACATGGTGTCTTGTTTAGGACTGAGAAAACTGATAGTAGAAAATATGATATACAGTTTAGAAAAAAAAGAGGAGTTCAAAAGCATGACAAAAAGACTTTGTAGGGACTTCTTCATGCACCACATTAACAAAGAAAAATTATGTGCGGTACATGTCAGTGGCTGGGGACTGTGGTCCCCCTCGTCTCCTGGGACCTGCCTATTCCATGCCACACGATGCCTGCTGCATGTATGTCCATGCCACATGAGAGGTGGATGGCCATGTCATCATGTGCACCTCTTCCAAAAATAACAAATTTTCATCTGGACTGTCCCTGTCATAGTATGCAAAGGCCTTTAATGGGAATATTGGCAGCTTGTCCTTCTCAAGTTACTGTCTTGCCCCATTTCCTTGGGATTTTTTCAAGGCAGGGACACACTGAGGACCAGAGCTCATCCAGTCATTCTTAGTGGAATTAATCACTGGACTTTGGATAGCAGCAAACATAGCAATGCAGCTGTACATTTTTTTACAGAAAAGGGGCTCTGGTTTTAAATAGGACAATGAATGAGAGCAACAGGTAATAGGTAGTAAAACTAATGAAATGAAAGACCAGTGAAAAGTTGACAAAATAATTAAGAAACGTTAAGGTTATGTAGTGATGGAGTTACAAGTTATGTGAACATATTAAAGCATGCTTGGATTCCCTATAATCTTAGATTTCAGAGTTCAAAGGTCTACCTTCATAGGTTGAAGGGAGAAAGGATGGCGGATACACCAGAGGAAGGGAAAAAATAATCAATGTGGGACAACTCGAGGGAGAGTGACAGGAAAAAACAGAGGGAAGGGGGAAACATAAAATTACAGGAGTGATATAATAGGAGAAGGAGGGACCACCAGTGCATGTGGCCACAATAATATGGTAAGGGCAATACTTTTCACACTTGCAGGAGCATGAAATTACAGGTAACACTGTTGATGTAGGATCTTCATAAATGGTGGAGCAAAGACATTGCCTACGGAGCTATGTAGACTACTGCTGAGCTTTTTTAGAGAGATGCTCCTGTCTTTCCTCTCAAACGCTGCTCCTTGTGAACCATGGCAGGGTAACACTGTGCTGAGGGAGACTACACTTAGAGATGATCCTACTGATTATAAACGCTGTGAGGGAATGTGGCAGGCCAAGCTAACCCTGAAGCTCTGGTCTAGAACTGCGAGTATAACTGCAGGTTCATGCCGGGTGAGCAGAGGGCTGGCGAACAAGATGAAGAGATTGCATCTACAGAATTATTTATTATGCTCTGAAGTTATAAACAAACATGTGAGAGCAAGCACATTCCAAACTAAAGTGCATTCATCATTATTGTTAGCAATAATGATTAAAATAATTCTTTGTGCTTCCAGTAGGAGTGCAAATCTCAGAAAAAAAATATTCCTGAAAATAGGAGAGTATTATAATGACTTTAGCTTCACACAAACCCTGTGAATTAGGCACCCTTATCTGCACATTACAGAGGAGGAAACTTCGGCATGGAGAGATTGTGATTTGCCTAGGGCCAGGCAGGAAACCCAGGGAACAGCTGAACAGAGCCCCAAGCTCATGAATGCCAGCCCTCTGCTATAGTCACAAGATCATTTTTCCTTTCCTTCATTTGATGTTTTTCAGAAGAATTAAGTTAGGCAAATCCATAGTTATGGATTCAAAAATAACCTTTATGCCATCTCCCAGGCCAGGGTGTTCAGAACTACATGGTAACAGAAGACTGGTAAAGGAGGTTTTCTCTACTTCCTACATATGCTAGAAGTGCAGATGGGTTAAGAACCCTGAGCATCAAACTGGGTAGTCTTTGTAGACACATCCAGTATTGAGACTTAGAAAGGGGTGCTGCAACAGACCCAAAACTTTTCTAGATGCATTTCAAGCCCCAAGCGTGAGTCTTTTCGGTTCTGTCACTGGAGTGATACATATTTAATTATGCTGCTTTGCACAGGAGAGCCAGCAGCCCTGCCACAGAACACATGGTCACTCTGCTTGGGGCAGTTGTCTGGAGGCTGGATAAGGTCCAGGATCCTTTTCACCAAGGCAGGACTCAAACATTGCTCATCCTAATGAGTGAATGCTTTCAACATTAAGCGATTTCTTAACAGGTAGAAATACTCACTATCTTCCCTGTTTTGCCTGCAGCCTAATCTGACAGTGATTTTCAGAAAATTCCTATCAGCTCAGATCTCATGGGCAAGAAGGGGCAGGACAAATTCATCTTGCTTGTGAAAGCCTTTCAGCGTGGGCCTGAGATGGGTACCCAGCTGAACAGCACTGCAAAGACCATCATCAGCTCTGCTCAGTCCCACTGCAGATACATGGGTCACATCTCACCTGCCTGTCGTTGTTCTTGGTTGGAGCAGACAGCACTAAACGAGCTTGTGCTCTGGGAGCTGTTGCACCGCAGCCATTTGCCCTGACTATTTTGCCTGTCAGCAGCGTCAGCCCAACAAGCCTTCACAGCTTCAGGTTCCTGGGCTAGTATTTCTGCACAGCACTGCAGTGTGGCAATTACATGTGCCAAATTTATTTGAAGCTAGGCTGGAGATCTTTTAGCCATCACTGTTGCATGTAGAGTAAGCCTGGACACACAAGTGGTGTTAGTGATAGAAGCAAAAGTGCCTAGTGACTTCATGTGTTCCCAAGACCAAGAGCCGCCAACAGACAAATTCTGAGGATATAATTTTAGATTTAATGGTCAACAGTGCTGATCTGATATCTAAATCTTCTTGTGGATCTAACTTGAAGCTTTTCACAGACTACTACCAGAACCATATGAGAGGTAGAAGAAAGACTCTGTAGTGCAGCTATTTAGCTTTCTTGTACACTTCTTACCTAAATATATAATTTCATACATAATTTTTCTTCCTCTAAAACTCTGTTCCAATCGTATCTTACTTGTATGCTTCTGCACCTAATGTGTCTTGTACCAGCTTCACAATCAGCCATGACTCGGCAGTGTTAGGTTTATGGTTGGACTCAATGATCTTAAAGGTCTTTTCCAACCTAAATGATTCTGTGATTCTATGATATTGCTTTCACAGCTTTCTAATAACCATGGAAAATGATCTTGGTAACAGTAGCATATGTTAATCTTAGGGGGACCATACTTGGTGTTAGTCCTATTCTGATATAATACCACTGCTGACTGCTTGCTGTATCCCTCCCAACAGCCAGTTTTATCATGCACCTTTTTTATACTGTTGACAAGCAATGCTCCTTCAGTGTGTGTCTAAGCTATCAGTGTGCTGCTGTGTTCATAGCATCCCTAAAATCAAGATAAACTGCATGCTGCATTTCCTATGTCCTCCATATCTTTCACCGAAAAAGCCTCTCAAGCTGGTTTGGCAGAGACTCAAATCCAGGACATAGACCCCTTGATCTCTAAGGCCAGTGGGCTACATTTGAGGCCTAAGACATATCACTGAGACTGGTGACATCCCTCAGAGGAAGAACTTGGCACTAGAATTTTATTTTTCACACCTGGAATTAGAATTTGGTTTGGCACAAGTGGACGTTTTTTTCCACATCCAACACACATAAAGCAGAGAAGAGTGCTAAGAGGCAAAACAAAGAGGTTCCTGCGAAGAGTCACTCTGCCACACTGTAGCAACAGCAGAGATGTCTCTCTGCCAGCCCCAGGCATTGCTGCAGAGCGGCCCATGTGTCAAACCAGCCCTGGAGAGCAGGCATCCACATTTACACCAAGACAAGTGGCATGCTGAAGGGACAACTCGCAGCACCTGGGGGGATGTGCTGGTATCACAAAGACAGCACACAGGGAAGCATGCAGTGCTACTGTCTCACATGAACTACAGTAGCCTCAATCAGCTGATGGCATCTCCGATCAACAGAGAGGCTATCTTTAACCTTTCCTCCTTTGGGATCATGTATTAACCACGTGAGTGTGACCCTCAGCATCCCAAGCAGGAAAACACGTCTGCAGTTGTCACTTGCCTGACTACTTGTTTCTCCATCAGTTTCACAGGGATTCTTCATGTGACATCAGAAAAAGCAGTTCCTTTCTCCTATTGCCAGTTATCCCATCTGCAGCAAGAACATCAATAATTCCTGATCTCACATCAGTGTGCATGATTTACCTTCAGCTCTTCTCAAACTATTGCCAGTTTCTAGTCTAATAATTGTCTCTAGATATTTTACAGACAGCAGAAAAGAGAGCAGAAAAGTTTCAAACCCATGAAGAATATTAAGACAGAAGGCAAGACTTAAACCCCAGAGGAAAAGGACCTACCAGAAACCGCCTGTGCAGGAATAACCAAAGCCTGAAACTCTTATGAGGAGTAATGCTTTACTCTTTAAACTATTCATAGTAGCTATCAGGACTACTCACTGAATTAAATGCCCGTCATTGTAAACATATTTAGCTGGGTCCAAGGAGAACAAACCCAGGATCATTTGATCGGCTTCATGAAAGGACTGTGCTGAGTTCCTTTTGTAGCAGAGGCAATGGGGATGAATGGCTGCCCTGTCCACTGTGACTGCTTCTGGAGGGAGCATCATTCCTCATCTCCATGGCCCAGCCCCAGGGATGCATGGGGAAGCTGGGCAGGAGCTGTCTCCTGCTAGCTGTAATGGATGTGAGGGCTGTGTCACTGTCTGCTGTGGCAAACGAAGCAGAGGAAGAAAAATTATCCCAAGGATAAAGCCAGTCAGCCTGCAGAAGTGTTGGCCTCACTAAGCTGAAACAAGACCAGGAAAGGCACCTTGTGTGATCAGGTCTGTGAGGACTTGTTGCCACGCTCTGTGCCCTCAGGGATTCCTTTGTTAGTCAGGTCTCTGCCATCAGTGTGCCACACTACAGCACTCGGGCATGGACTGGCTTGCCGTGATTGCCTGTGCCTGAGCTGCACAGAGGACTTCTGCCACCACTGAGGACAGCCCTTGGCTGCCAGCAGGTTCTCCTGCACCAATGAGTCACGCAAGAGTCACTTGTCCCTGCACCAGGAACAGCCAGTCTTCTCCCAGGGAATACAGCAACCTTCCTGGCTGACATAATGAGTCTAACCAAAAAGGACAGGTGAGACACCAGTGTGCATTTGTTCCCAGCAAAACCTCTCGGGTATTAAACCATCAGCACCTAGCAACAGTTTGGAGACAGGTTTAAATTAGATGTTTCTCCCTCCGCCGTTGATTTTATTTTCCTTTTTGGCTCTGATAGGAAGTTCTCAGTGGCCAAATTGTAGCGAAGTGTTAGGGGAAGATGAGAGGCAGCTGTTGTCAACTCTGAGGACTTCTGCTAACACATAAAAGTGCTCACAGCATGCAACATTAATAATGCCCTCTAGGAAGTTGCAGGGGAACAGTGATCTCCAGAATAACAAACAGATCAGCCCAAGCTTTTTGCTGGTCTCCCTCAAATGGATTTGTAAAACCTCAGATCACTCTTTGTGAACTTTCCTGCTGAAATACACATTTGCACAGGTCAGGCTTCACAAAATAAAACCCTTCCTCTTTCTCTGTTTGATGATGAATTCACTGGGATGGGCCAAAAATGTCTCTGTCGTGCTTGAAGGAACTTCTGATCGATTCTGGAGTGACTGGACCAGGAAGGCATGGCTTAGAGGCAACCAGTCCAGATGAGAACATAAAGCCTCATGTTCTGCTTTCAGTAGAACTCCCCAAAATTACCCTTTAAAGATAGACCTGTTCTAAACTGACTGCAGAGAGAGGTCAGATGGGCACATTTAGGGACATTCATTCCCCCTATATTTAGGGAACAATGGTGAGATATTCAGAATGAATCTGTTTTCCTTTTGCGTTGGCTCCTTTCTGACAGACATTTAATATGTGCCCTCATTCACACTCCAGCAGGCCTGCTTTGATTACAGGTACCTGGTATCTTTCTAACAAGAAGAAATACAGATGAAGAGTTCATCCTGGCTTCCCCTCTACTTAGTGTCTAAAACTGAAGAGAATACCAAAGAAAACAGAATTTAGCAATTGCTTCAGAGGAGCTGAGAAGAGGCCATTCTTGTGCAACCAAAGGTGGTGTAAAACCCAACAATCTGAGCATCTGAAAAAAGACAAGCGACGTGAGCAGCAGAACCCCACTAACATGATTTTCCTCAGATGAAGCGTTTAAGACTACGGTAAGGTCAAGAAGCCTGTGTAGGACCTTCACAGTGTCCTTCATCAGGCCAGTAGCGCTTCAGTTTTCTTCAGCCCTCACTTGGCAACTCTTAATAGACCAAAAATTGTAAAAATAAATGTTCTGATCCTTTAGCAATAGACAGGAATCGCTGCTATGATACACAGCAGAATGGGCCAAGATACCCTTTTGCACCTCCTCATCCACACAAAGGGCTACAACACCAGTAGCTGTGTTGCACATCAGTGAAACTGAATAACGCTGGGTTTCCCTTCAGAGGTTGTTGCCTCATTTTCGGGTATGCAAACATGTTACTAATATTAGTTTGTTACTGGGAAGTCAGAAAGATTATAAACTTTATTTTGAAGGTAAGAAACAAGGACATCAGGAGCTCGTTTAACTTTCTGCATATGGTGATGAACCACAGGCAAGCCTGTCACTCCAGAGCTGTGAATCCACTTCTCTGCTTTAGTTAGTAGATAATACCGTGTTTCATAGATGCCCCTACCACACTCTGTGCCCCTACCACAATTCTGGAAATCAACCTGCTTTAACACAGAGACTGCAGGAGAGCTTTCTCTGTGAAGCAATCACATCGTTAGCAGCAACATTTTCAGTACAGACACACATTTTTTGCTGCAAAGCAGAGGAAAAAAAATGCTACTTATTTTGTGCTCTGCATCAAGATAAAAATAATTGCAGTTTATCTTCCACCCATCTTGAGCACACTTAATGGGAGAAATGAACCTTGCTGGAACACTCAACTTGTAATCTTTTGGTATAACAGCACTGAATTTCACAATATACCTGGTCTGATTAATGCTCAGCTCTGCATTTACTCCTCATCAGGCTATAAATACAACATACTTGATGATTTTACTTAAGCTACCCAAGTGTAACAGCTCACATCACAGGGTTATTCAGGGAAGCTGTTGCTCAGACCATGATATTCAGCCTTAACTAGGTTTGTATTCATTTCTGGTCCCCTGGTAACACTAACAAAACATGTGACCACTTGTTAAACCAAACACTGGGGCATCTTTTTTTTTTTTTTTTTTTAAAGAAAAAAGTTAAATTTTTGTTTTAACTTGTACTGTCTACTGATAAAGGAAGATGAAAAGATAAACAGTGTGCTGGATGCTTCCCCTGTCTGGTTAGTAAGCATTCACCCCACACCCATCCAACTGGAGACATAAACATGGTGAATCATGCCCAGTTTATGAAAAT
The DNA here is from genome assembly GCF_023634155.1 of Falco peregrinus. Taxonomy (NCBI): domain Eukaryota; kingdom Metazoa; phylum Chordata; class Aves; order Falconiformes; family Falconidae; genus Falco; species Falco peregrinus. The sequence goes on from NC_073727.1 coordinate 38,002,492, forward strand.
GTTAAAACTGAGCCTTTGATGATGTTTCTTCATATTTTTCCCTCTGGGAAAGTTCCCTAGACTCCTTTTGCAGGAAATAATGTCCTCTCTTGTGTTTCAGTATTCAAGAGAACCTGCAATGGAGTGCTGAGACCAAAAAGGGTTAAAATACTGAGAAAATTCAAGAAGTCTGCTGCCTTCTCTAGGTAGCTCTGCAAATCTAACATATATTCTGTTGAGAAAAGAAAATGCTTGTTCCCTGAATACATGGGATTCATGGTCTTTCAGACTTTTCTGAGATGAAAGAACCAATCAAGGGGCATCGTAGAGTACATTATTAATATTTAGTAACAAGTGAATTTGCCAGATTAGAAGATTTTTTCTACTGCCTACTCATCTTGGTTTGTCAGAATATGGAAACACTGCCAGCAGCTGAACCAAGACTGTGGGTAAACTAAGATCAACTACCAGACAGAAAAAATGGTCCTTTGCAGCTCCTGCTTTCAGTCACAAAGTGAGGCACTAAAGTAGTACCCAAGATCAGCTCCTGAGGGATTATATCTCAAATGTTGTCATGAAGAGAAAGCCAGGCCTAGGTGTTAGCTGCTACTCACGTGGTGAAAAAACTGAGCATTGCATGGGCTGGGAAGTGTTTTTAGCTCAGAGCCCCATCCCATGACCTGGGTAACCCACTGCCTTGGGACCATGGCAGGGGACAGGAGCTGTTTAACACAGAATGTAAAGAAAGTTGCAAATTCTAATGTAAAAGTTTTTTCTTTGCCAATTCTTTGCCAATAATTTAAGTAATGTAGTTTTAGGCAACTCCACAATTGCCTACTGAGTGCTTTTTTGAACTGTCATGCAGTAACCTTTTGATTGCAAAATCCCCACTTCTCTCATTCCCCTGGCTCTGAGAGCGTGATGAATATGTTAGCTGATCATCCCACACTGGTTTCTTTCCTTCAGACTGGAAAGGACAACTGTCACCGGATCATGGTATTGCCATGAAAGTAGCAGCTGAATGTATACAAGCATTGGACTTGCTGCAAGTACAAACTCTGAAACCCAACAATAATAAAATTTGGAACCTTAGTGAAGGGATTTGCTTTCTCAGGCCTGTCCACTCTTTACTACTTGATCAAGCTAGAATTAGGTGTTGACAGTAATTAATTCTCTCATTTGAAACCGATTTTCTTGAAAACAACAGAATCTGATTTCCAAATAATGCAGTCGAAAACTGGACACCATATTATATGGTCTCTGCTGAAAAAGTATAGACACTGCTAAGTTAAATAAAGCTTTGCAGTCATGGAGGCAAGGTAAAAAGCAATAGACAAAAGGTCTTATTTCTTGAACAGTAGGTTACACCTGTCAACTGAAAAAAACCGAGAAGAAAATATGTCTATAGCTATAGCTAAGCCCTGCATAAATGTGATAAAGATCACACGCAAGCCCGCACGCCCTCAGATCCACGCTTTTTAGGCAGGCACCTACAACAACAGATGCTGAGATTACCCATGAGGTTGCACAACCCAACGAGTGCCTAATTCCAGGTTCTGTTATCAGGCTGACACTTTCTAAAGCAAGATCCAAACTATCAGCCCTGTCCTCTGCAGCTGGAACCTACTGCTTGCTTTGCATTAGGAAATGTTTGCTTTGCATTAGGTACCAAATCCTATTCTACCTCCCAACCTCAGTGAATTCATCTCAGTTTAAGCATCATACTAGGGAGGGCAGGCTTTGTCACTCAGGCTCTTAGACCTACTTGCACCCTGCTGCACATGCACTCGGAAAATACTCTCTCACATACGGTCATGGGATCAGGATTAGCAAAATGATCATGAGGCAGAACAGCAGTTCAGAGCAGTTACCCAGGCAGAGACGGCACTCTGAAACAGATCAAAGAGTTCCCTGTAGGCTCTGTCACCCTGGTTTGGGGGCAGCAGCGGGGCTGGCCTGCCACGTTTGTCTTGTCATCCCTGTAGGCGTCCCTTCCACCCACCATTAATCTCCCGTGCTGCTCTTGAGCTTTGCCAAGCTATAAATGAGACCTACCTCAGGTGGAGGTAACCCAGGCCAAAATAGATTTCTCCAAGAAGGCTTTGCCCTAAGTGCTTCAGTGATTAAATACCTATAAATAGCTCAAAGTGATGAGACAAAGATAAGCAATGACCTCTCCTCAGGAAACATCATCCCACTAACTTGATTCTCATCTGCTGCCTATTAGGCCTGGTAATGGGGTTGGGCATATGGTCATTTTAAACTTATTATGTGATGTAGTCCACCTCTTTGGGACACCACAGCACGTGTAGAGAAGATAAGAGTCATCCCTTTAGAATTCCACACGCATAGGACAGTCTCGGCAGCACCACTAGCAATGTAGCAAACTGCTTGTCACCTCATTTTCTTAAAAAGAAAATAAAGCCATTGCCCATGAGGTGTCCTTTGAAGTGTGGGACTCCAGGCTTTTGGCCAACATCCCTTTCCTGGCCAACTGCTTTGTGCATGACTGCAGTAGCACGCTGCAGTCCCACGGGACCTGGTTATTACTCCTGAGTAAACTTTCCCCCTTCAACATGAGAAAACAGATTCACAATGATAGAAGGCTGGGGTTCTGCATAAGGCTTATAAAATTATTTTTTATCTTTTCTTTTTTTTCTTTCAGGCAAACACCAAATAAAAGAATCATGTTAACCCATGATTATAAAACATGCCTTTGATGGCTTGTGTGTTTGCCTTGTAGTACCTCCAAGTCAAATATTGTTTAAATCCCCATCAGCTCGCCAAGATAGATGGAAGAAACAGGATTCAGGAGGCTGGCAGTGTGCTAACTGTATCCGCTGCAAAATAAGCAGCTACCACAGCACCAGGACTGATGCACACAGATGAAAGGAGCTGTCAGGAGATGCAGCCTCTTCATCCCACAGGTTTCTTTTAGGCCAGCAGCCTGGCCAACGCAGCCCCTTTGGTCTCTGACTGTGGGGCCACCTGCAGCCTGTTTGACTGAGGCAAGAGGGTTCTTAAAATCCCTTGGTTTATGCAGACAGTTATTTCACTGTACGCACATTAAAAGCTTTAGCTGTCTGCCTGCTTATTCAAAGCTTCAGTTTAAAATTAAAAATGAAATTATGTGTGCTTGCAGAGGGGAGAGAGGGAGAGAAACAGCCACCTGCAGCCACCTGCCCCAGTGCCCAGCTTCAGGGTATCTCTGGCTGCCCTGTAGCAGGAGGGAAGGAGGGATGGACCTCTGGGCACTACAGAGAAGCTACATAAGGGAGCAGAAGAGAGGAGTTTAATTACTGGTTGTTGCTGGCAGAAAGATTTTGAAAGTGGCAGCATCATATTTATGACTTGAGAGGACTAATTGATCCTACATTTGTAATGACTTCTTCTGGATGTATTTGCTGTGCTAGGTTTAAAAAATAGTTAGCCCTGGAATTCCTTCCTTACCTCCTCTGATGTAGGCAGGCAGCCTGGGAGAGATGGCAGCTCGTTTTACTCCTGGCTCTTGCACTCCTGTTTTTTTGTGAAAGCCATGACTATTCATGTACAAGTTAAATGATGCTGGCATTACACTGAAGTGGTACCACAGTAAATCAGAGACATTTTCAAACTACTCAAATTTTAAGGGGACAGAAAGAGTGGATTTAATTAAATACAAAAAATGAATAATAGATGAAAAGCAAAACCCAAAGAATCTAAAGTAAAAAAAATACCACATATTTATTCCCATTTCAATCCAGACCTCTGGCTTGCAGTCCAGACACCTTGCTGCTTACAGACAGCAACAGAAGGTAAAAGTTATAAAAGGTGTAATGTAAAGTAAAAGTCAAATATAATTTAAAGTTGTTTAACACCAGCTTAACTAGCTCTGAACCTAGAACTGCAGAAGCTAGTGCTCGGGACTAGATAGGTGTACCTATCACAAACATGGGACTGTTACACAGACAAACCCCAGTATTCCCATAGTGCCACCCACTCACAGGCAACAAACGTTTAGAGAAGCCCTCTGCTCTCTTGCTTCAATTTACCACAAACTGCAGAATCCTTCGTAACCTGGTACAAGAAGCTTTGGAATGCAATTTTAAAAATCAAAAATAAGCCAACGACAAAACCCTGCATCTCTGGTGCAATGGAAGAGAGCAGCAGGGGCTGAGGATTTCCCCATTATTCTAGAGCCACAAACCACACAGGATCTATGAAGGAAAAAACTGTGTTTGTTGACCTTTTCTTTATATATGCCCACCTATGAAATAAAACCTTTACATAATAAGTTTATTAATTGTATATTATACTGTGATAAATGTTGATATGTAACACCATGTATATTATATATATCTACAATATATTTTATCTGCTCCTGAGTCCAGCATCCTGGAGGACTGCAACATGCACTTTGGACTGCATATACAACACAGGACCATACCCCATACGAAAGTACCTTTTTTGTATATACTGGAAGAACAAAGCACACTCACTACTGAACAAAACACGGCAATACACCTTAGGCTGTAGGTGAAAGTGGGAATCATGAAGTAAAACTTCAGTGAATTCATTAGATGAGCAAATGTAACATGCAAGGTAGGATTTCACTAGGAATCATTATTCTGATGAACACAAGAAGAAATGTATGATTCACAATGATATTTATTTAGTTTAAAAAGACCTATGACAAACAGAAGAAAAGCTAAAACGCTTCAGTAGTTTGTTATAAAAGCATAAGTGAAGCAAATCCTGTAAAATGGTTTGTATGTGTGCATGTAATCTCAAATACATACATGCACTTCGTCACCCAGGTGTTCTGAACATCATGTGCTACTCTGGAATCAGAAATGTACAGTACATTCAGAGAGGATATCATAAGAAAGCTGTACAAGGTAAATAAATACTGAGATTTTTATGAGTGAACTTTTGTGAACTAATATAATATGGGAGCATGAGAGGAAGTCATAAAAGGAGGGCAAAAGCCAAAGAACAGATGAGGATGAGAAAATTATATGAGGTATGCAGCAGAGAAAGAAATTTAAAACAACCATGCCTTTTATTTGACATGTATTCAGAAGAAAATCCATTAAAGCCATGAATCTATTTTAGGATTCAGGAAACTAAAGCTTTGCTCTTGCATTATAGTTATTCCCACTACCTGTCTCTGGAGTACAGCCTCATTAAGTTCTACTGAAATTATATTATTCTGGCATTCCAGGTATGCTTTGGAAATTCTTGGCTACAGTGTAGTATAGCTGAAACTGATTTATTTGTATGCAACACTGTAACTACTTTGCAGCCAGTACTCTGAGTTTGCACACAGCCTCTGCCTGTAAAGATCATAAACAGAGTAAAAGGATGACTGTGAGAACAGTGTCTGCAGGTAGGGCCTTGGAAAGCACTCCACAGGCACAGCTTCAGGCGAGCAAAACTAGGAGTGCAAATGAATAGAATATTACAGTTAGTTTCAAATTAAACCAGGCTAATACTGAAGAACAAAAAGTCAGATTCCCCAGTAAAAATACTCACAGGCCGCCTCTACTGGTCAAGCAGGTGTTCAAGTACAATAAAAACTATTATAATATGACAGAATATAAAGAAGGGCAGGACTCCAAAAAGTCATTTTTATCCAGAGACTGAACTAAACCACTTCTGATGTGTCCCAGCTGTTCGCAGAGCCTCCAGAGATGTCTTTCTTGGTTATTAGCTAACCTGTCTGCACTACCCCAGCACTTAACCATATACCACAACCTTCCATAGGTGGACAAGGAAGCTTGTGCAATGTCACGCAACAGGTCTGGCAGCTACGCTGTCACCTGCAGCGGTAGGCTTCCTGGTGTTGAGCTGAACAGACGCATGTCAAAACTGTACAAGACTGCTCTATCTACTTGGAAAAAGTGGAAATCCCCCAGTGTTGGCAACCTTAACATTACATGAACATTATTGCATGTAAAGAACTCAGGAGCAATGATTGTTACCAATGGTGCTATTATATTTTTAAGTAATTTTCCTGTGCCCAGTATGAATTATACCTGGGTCTGAACTGATCAACTTCTAGCAAGTTTTTTAAAGATGGCTGTATCATCAAGATAATTAAAACAATGTAGGTTCCTGTTCAATATAAAATTTCAGGTCATTATAAAGCTGTATGGCATAATCACAAACTGAATCTCTGGGTAAAGCATTACTGTGCTATCACAATGTGTTAATAGCCTGTTTATTAAAGCAACAGGACTATAATTTATGCCACCTTTAACCAACCAATTTTGAAAAGGAAGGCTTCTGGAAAATAATTTTTGATATTTTCAAAATCTGGCAGTCATGCAGACTCCTTTGAAAATCAATCATGTCAGCAAGAATAGCAAGGTAAATTACAGAGATCAATGCTTTTAAGTGCCGAAATGGATGCATCCCATATTCTTAACCTCTCCAATAATAACAGCAATAATAGGCCCTTTGGTTGTTTTTGCAGCTTGCGAGCAGAGCTGCGCAGTACCGCTGGCCCCAGCACAAACACGCTTCAGCAGCCACCAGCTCTGATGCTGCTTCCTTCCACAGTGCCTACCAGCTGCTCCGAGTCACAGAGAGCATGTATCCATCTCCAGTTTCCTCTCGGCAACACTGAAAAGCATGGACGTAGTTTACGGAGAGGTGTGCCAAAGACAACTCTTGTGCTACCAGACTCTTGCCATTTCTGAAAGCTCCTCCGCTCAGCCGCTGTACTGCAAAAGTTGCAGCCAGACATCTCACTATGCCTCTGGGTACCAGTAGGAGAAATATCTTCAGCCTGGCCTTCTGTGACCTTCTTTTTTTCATCTTTTTTTTGTGGGTGGAAGGCCTATCTTCCAGTATGTGGCAGGGTGGGGAGGACCTGACCTGTGGCTTTATTTCTTCTGGAGAAATCTCATGGGGACGTGGGTACCCCAGAGACCTACTGGTGTACTCCAAGTTCAAGTGTTTTTCTAAGTCTCACCTGCCAAGTACCTGCCAATAAACAGGTGTAGATCCAGGTAAAAGCCACTCTGAGCTGTGGCTCCTGGCACTCACCATTCAGTTTGTCAGCATTTTTCTGGGCATGTATGTACAGACTTTTTAAAATGAAATAAATGGGAAATACAGGAACCCGAGCAGTGAGTGGCTATAAACAGATTGCTACCTCTCACCTCCATTTGGCAAAGAGAAAGTGTGAGGAAAAAGATCAGAGAACAAATTTCTATTTCAGGCCATAAAACAATAAGGATAGCATTTCCAAACTCAATGACTGTTCAAGAAGAAGCTGTGAGGAGGACAGAGATGTGGCAACAAGCAGAGGCAAAGCAATGTCCTCTGCAAGGAAGGGCGGGGGGAGGGGGGGGGTACATAAACAGAGGGTGCTGGGCTACGCCACCCTGAGCTGCTGGAATTGGCAGTTGTAGTATTGGGCAGGACTAAATGTCAGCATGGCATAGGAACAATATCATAGTGTGGCTAACCCTCTTAAAAATCAAGCTCATGGGCAATCTCTAGCAAGCCACTAGTTTTAGTCTTGCTCAGTAGTACTCAAGGCAACAGCTCTTTCTTTTTATTTTCCCCAACAAAAGCTGAGCTGAGGAGGGTCTGGCAAGTTACGAATGTAATGACCTATTCTAAGTGTTCCTGCCACAATTACTGCCCAAGTGGCTAAATCTTGGGTAAATTACCATGATACTGCAAACATGACCTTGCAGTAACCCCCAGCCCTTCAACTCCCTGTGGGCTTAGGAGGTCATCCAGGCCACCCACAGTCGGAGCCAGTGACCCTGATCCGCCATGGCACTGGGACAGCTCTGCAGCGATGCCCAGCTGCCCAGTGGCTGGCCTGGGTGCCCCAGGGGGCTGCTGGTGGCATGGCTCAGCAGCGGGCAGCCTGCCTATGCCCTGGCTGCTCTCGGGGCAGCGCCAGGCGCCTGGCACCTTGCCCTGCACAGACCTGATGCTGGCTGCTCCAGGTGAACCCCCAAACTGCACGGTGAAAAAAGTCACGCAGAGCAAGCTTGCGGCCCCACAGTACTTACAACCAGTTAATAGCAACTGACAAATACCAGTTTTGGTTGTTTTGGGAGTTGTTGGGGTTTTTTTTGATAATTCATTGCAAATGTTAAAAAGGAAGCTGTTTACAGCGTATGGCAGGTCCTGTATTACCCTGCATAAGTTTGGCTCAGTGAGGACTGTAAGCTTGGATTTTTTTACAAATTATTTTCAGTCTCATGCTTTTTCTCCTGGTCTTACCACTGTGACAGCAATCCACATCACTGCTGTGGGCTGCTTTTTAGGAAGTGGGCACATGCTGACACACTGGGGAAACAAAGAGCCAAAACTCGTTTGGAGAGACTTCGCTTTATTCACCATTTAGCATCACATCATGCCATCACGGTCAGTCTTTGCACTAAGAGGATGTCGGAGAGAAGGAGAAGGCGGGCACTGAAAAGGAGACCCTGGTTTCTGCATGGAAGATTGAAAAACCTGCTTTTTGTGATTTTATTCTGATGATCCACTTTCCTGAAGGCCACAGAAATGACCGGCCGTCAGGGAGGCGGTTCAGCAGTAACACCTCCTGACGCTCCGTCCCGGCCATCTTACCTGGCGTCGGTGTGAACGCGGGGCCCGCCGCCGCCCGCCGCGGGGCCGTGGCCTCTGCCCTCCCGCCCCCTGCCGCCCGCCGCCGCGGTGCACGCCTACCGCCGGCCGGGGCCGGGGCCGGGGGCCGGGGCCGGGGGCCGGGGCCGGGGGCCGGGGCCGGGGGCCGGGGCCGGGGGCCGGGGCCGGGGGCCGGGGCCGGGGGCCGGGGCCGGGGGCCGGGGCCGGGGGCCGGGGCCGCCACAGCAGCCGCTTACGTCCTGCCCTGCTCTGCCCCCGGCCACCGCGGGCAGCCCTGCCTGAGGTCTGGGGGCTCCTAGGCCGCTGTGGGTGCCCAGCGAGGGCTGGCACCCTCCACTGCTGCCGCTTATAGGGCACGGCTGTCCCACAGTGCAGCACGAGTGTTGGTTGATTACCCCGAGTAAGCACGTAGGGAAAGGAATGAGGCAGTGGAACTGATTTCACGCATCCAGAAGGGAAATGGAGCACTACCTGTGAAGTTAAAAATAGAGTTCAAGAAATAGAAGGGGCAATTTGCTTTGCGTGCACCCTGCAGAGAGGGAAGTCGAGGTGAGGTGGGAAGCCAGGCGCATCCATGCCCAGCCTTGCTGCGGATACAGAGAGGTTCCGCAACACCTTTTGCCGCAATCTCTACAGTAATATGACGACATTAACACTTCTCAGCGGTCAAGATCAGGAAACTGTCTGGCACAGTATGACGTAATATTATTTTCCAAAATGCTCTAAAGCAAGACTAACAAGAAGGTCAGTCTCTGGGCATGGCATTCCATAACCTTCTGTGCTCTCCTCCTGAGGTTCAATTCCTGATATTCGAACGCAAACACCAGACAGAATAGAGATAAACACCTAAGAGCAGTCTGTTGCAATTTTACGTTCCAACTTTTTTTGAGGTATTTAAGGGGAATGTAGTTAAAATGTTTGCATTAACTGTTAAATATTAATTATTTAATCGGTAATAAACATATTCAGATTGTTATAGTGAACGGTCAAATGGAATTTTAGAAATAGAGATAAGGTAGAAAAAAGGCTTGGTACAGCATTCTTTCACTGTTTTCTGTCCAAAAGACAGGTCTCTCCTAAGAGTCACCATAAATGGCAATAAATACCACAGATCATACCTTAACCTCTCTACTCTAAAAATCACCATTAAAACATTAAGAATAAATAACATCTAAGTGAGAGCCTTTTTGGAAGCTTTAACCCAAGCAACTGGAAAGTTGGTATGCGAGTTATGTGAGTTAATTTGGAAATAAATTTACAAACAAACATAGCTAAATGCTGGTGTATTTATTACTGCCGCTTGCAGCAGTAGACAGCATAGCAGCTCAGTGCGGAATATCTGTCCCATCATGCTAACCCTGGGTGATGTTTGGAAGACTGGCTAGGGCTAAAGAAATTTGGTCTTTTCACTTGATTAGGACACATGTATTGAAGAACTGTTGCCTTCATGTCTAATGGCTATATATCGGTGAGGTGCACTTAGACTCAAAATAAGCAGCTGAATGAGGGTAAACAGAATATTCAGATGATTCAAATCTCGTAGTCAGACTGTATGCTCTAAAGAAGTAACAATTGGGAAGCTTTTTGCAAGGCGGAGTTACTGAAAGTGAACGTATAGCTTTGACTTAAAAGCTCTAGAGTATATTCACTCAGTGATTAACTGCATCAAGTCCATGTTGGTATACTTGGACAACATACTTCATTTTCACCCCATATTATTTTTTCTGAGATGGTGAATCAGAGATAGATCTGTAACCTGCTTGCCTAATTACCAGTTATCCGTACCCTACAACTACTGGTAAAGAATAAAACCTTGAGGCAATTGAAAAAGAAAATGCAGTAAAATATGGAAATAACTGTAGTAATTAAACGATCTTTTTTCTTAGTTTTTTGGAAAAAAAAGTCAAACACCATAGTTAATATCTTCATCTCAGAATAATGGCAATTCAGCTTTTCATAAGGACACTAAACTTGCTGACATTCCAGTTCCTTTCCATTTCTAGAACACAGAAAATATTTATGTGCTTAATTATTTTTCAACTATAAAAGGGGAACCCAGTGTTTTGAAAAAAGCTGATCAGTCAGTCTGGTTACATTCTTTGCAACAGCTGACCTTCAGCCTCCCCCTTGACTATTTCCACTTACCTCTTAAGAGCTTCATAGCCTGTGACACCCGCCCTGCCCTACTTCATCCCTGCATCTCAGGTCTAGACTGTGTCCAAAGCCCCAGGGCTGTGCCTGTCTCCCTTGCAGTGAGGTATACTCTCAATTCAAATGGATGCTGGCATAATCCAAGAGCTGAAGCATGCTGAGATTTGAAGCTCTCTTGAAGGTTCAGCTGAAGGAGCATGATTAAGCAGATCAGTGTTAAGAATGATCGCGCCAGTAACCATAAGAACAAAAAAATGGAAAATGTCCAAATAAAGACAGAGGAAAGCAGAACATGCCAGTACTAGCAGGCACATTTCTAACATCAAGGATCATAAATGTTTGTCTCCTGAGGCATGCATATTAGAAGGACTTTTCTTGGTAATACTTTTGTGGGTGGATAAGAGTTGGAAAATACCTTTTGCTGTTGAAACAACATCCTCTGAAGTGATACAGTGCTACAGAGCGTGGCTCAGCTAATAGAGGAGAATTAATCAAAACAAGCCTTATTTACTTATGGAAATAAAAGCTGTGGGTTTCTACCACCCCCACCCCCCATCCTACACCTTCCACTGACACTGCCAAGTCCTTGCACTGTTCAGTCTCATCCTTAAGTCCTGTAAGTAAACTCGAGATGAAAAGTGTGCCTTTGTTCCCTGAAGTATCAAAGGAACTGTGATGTTCCTTTCTCATGCCAATCATTATAACAATCATTAAGTCAGCACAATAGGTGCAGGGCTTTCATATCCTTAGGGTTGATGGTACATGCACAAAACATTACTGTAATTGTTACTTTTACTATTTTTTAGTCATCGTTTGTTTACACTACAGCAAGCCTATGAAAATAGCAGACATTCAGTTGGTGGTCTGTCTCAGCAATCTCGCACAAAGTCCCATGTGAGACAGGTGAGGAAGAAGCACCAGGTATTCCCCAGCAGGAAAAAAAGCCAGACCAGTCTTGGTCCTGCTTCCATGGGGTCTGTGCTACACTGGGGTCCTGTTGGCTTTGGCTGGATTAGAATCAAGCATGCAGGCATCATCTAGTATTTCTGTGAGCCAACACTGAAGCATACTTGGTACTAAATTCTGGAAAGGTACTAAATTCAAGGAAAAGACTTGGCAGATGTAGCTTTCTTTTAAATATATTTAGCTGTTGTTGTAATCAAAGAGAAAATACTGTAAAGAAGATTACCAAAACATAATGATTCATTCTCAGGTGTTTTGTGAAAGCAGGAGCAGATTTCTTCAGGGTTCTTCCCTCGTGGCAAACCAAAAAGCTTATCTCAACCAGAATGTTATTTAATCTGATTTAATTTTTATTTGTGTTTTTATTGTTGGCATGAAGGAAATTGTGGATCTGGAACCTTCAGAGTGTTCTGGAGTGTGTTAAGTTTGATTGCTTGTATCAGCACAAAGAAATCCTAATTAACCAACACAGAAGTAATAATAAAAATTATGGTATCAAATGCCTGTCCTGTTCTTTCAGCTTATTTTACAAATGGAGAAACTGTGAACCAAAGCAGCTAAAAGATGCCTATCATTGCAAAAGAAATCAACACGGATAGAAATTACCTGCTTCAGGTTCTAGTTTGAAACATGTTTCCCCTTAAACAAAAAAAAAAAATCAGCTTGTGAAAACCAAGAGGTCACAAAGTCCAAATGACTGAGCCCTAAGTTAGTAATACATACCCTCTAGTTCCCACACATACATGATTACACTTGATACATCTAACTGGTGAGATCATTACTTTAAAGTATCTGATCACATAATTTAGTTCCCAAAAGCCTGACATTGCAAATCCTCTGTTGACATTACAGAGCATCCATTCGATGTAATCCCTGAAGGATAAAAAATAATGGAAGCAGGTATTCAAATATACCTCATGAAAATCAAGCCTCTGAGGTTAAGCAAAGGTCAATAAAAATACGAGAAAAAGCAAGACAGAGCATAGGTTTGCCCAGATATACATCACTGGAAGACCTAACTAAAGTGTCTTAAAACTTTTTTTGTAGTCCTTACTAGAGGTTTGGCAAAGGCCTGAGGAATCCATCCCTGTTTTTTAAATAAACCTCAATGCCTGTTGTTACAGGAGCCCATGTGTGCGTGTGGTCATTGCCACAGATGTTTAGAAATCCAAGCAGGGTGGATGAATTGAGGAAAGTTATTTGTTCTTTATGTTCATCGTTAAGTACTACCATATTCAACTGAGGTACCTAGTAGTCTGTATGTAATTTGACCAAGTATTTTTTCACCTCCCCATGTATGCCAGACAGGACTAGCCAGAATTTTCTACTTAAAAACATTATTTCCATACTCCACTCTATTTATATTGGTTTGGTAAGTATTCATTGGCTGAGCATAACAGAACAGTGATGCCTGCCAAGCATAACCTCCTTGACTAGAAATGAAGGCAGCGCTCAACTATCACTGACTGTTGACTTGTAAATCATTTGACATGAGTCTAGAGCACTGATGGGCAAATGCTTTTCTTCACATAGTGTAAATGATCTGGCTATGGTAAAGTAATATTGATTTAGAAAATCAAGCTAATTTACCACTGTTTCTTTAAAAAAGATCACCTGTACAGGACATGCTAAACCATAAAACTGTAACACGTGACTGGCAGCTCTTTCCAGGTGGATTGCAGAACAAAAAAACCAATACAGGGCTTAATACTGCGAGCAGTGAAGCAGCAGCATAAGGCTTAGTTTGTTCTACAAGTCACCCATTTAGTCCATCATATACACTTATATTTTACCAGCTACTCACGTTGATAAATACCACAGACAACATTTCATAGGCACATTTTCAGGCCAGACAAATTTCACACACTGGATGTTACGTTCTCATAATTATCTTTCCTCATGCAATTCTGTTGATTCCCCACCCTCCCGACCCCAGTTAAAAAGCAAAACCAAACCAAACAGAAATATAATGAACACAAAACCACTTTGTCAGTGTATCTCTTATTCTGATGACCTCCCACACCTGGCCATGGAGTAGGGATGAAGCCACTAAGAAAGAGAGCATTCTTGTTGGACCTTGTTGTGTCTTCCTAAGAGAAATTGCAGCTTAGTGTTACCCAGTCCCCATATAACTTGACTTAGTGCCGACACACAGCAGCACAAAAGAAAATGCATTGAGCCTTAAATGTTTCAGAAAGGAGATAAACAAAGTGTTCACATTTTGGCTGTGGCTGACTGGAAGCAGCAGTAGGATTTAGGGCAATAGGCTTCTGATGAATGGTCACTGGTGTAATTTTTTTTTTAATATCAGATGACACCCAATGGACACATCTTGCATAAGGGATGGAGTAGAAATGAGTTGGCCCAGCATTTTTTCAGAGTTTGCATGTCTGGCTATTCTTTTGACAGCTTCAGGTGTATGCTCTATGCAAAGTAGCTAGTAATCATTCCAAGCAGGTACACAGAGAGCTATAGCTCACAGGGATGCTCACAGGCAGAGGCTGCTCTGGAGCTAGTTTTGGTACAGGTTGCAGACAGACAAAATATGGTCCTCTACCCATGCCCTTGTATAACCAAATCTTCTGCCTGGTCCCGGGAGGATACTCCTCATAAGCTACTTCACTCCACATAGGCAGGAACTTTTCCAGTCCAGCCTCTCTTGCTTCTTCCTGCGCCTTTCAAACCATATGAGACTGTCCAGAAAAATCAGGATTTGTGTTTAATTTAGCCTAACTTTTCCCATTGATTGATGGAGCAGATATGCTCTTGTATCTTCAGTATCTGAGCACAGCCTCTTAAAACATGTACTCTTAGAGTGCAATGGAAGGGTGCTGCAGTCCCTACTTTGCAGGCTGCACAGAGCAACTAAAGCTCAGGTCTCCCAGGATACGGAGAAATCTAACCCTTATCAATTTCCTTTGAGTCACAGAGGAAGTTGTTGCTAAAAGAGAGGATCCAGGACCCAGGCTAGGATCTTAATCACTGTCATCTTGCAGTTAATCCAGTTATCCTTCCTGTTTATACAGTACTTTTCCGTTGATCGCATACAGTGGAATGCAATTTTGGGAGCACAGCAGCCAATTACCAGGACATATCCATATTCATGGAGACCTATCAAGCTATTAAAATGCATTTAATGAAACTGGAGACTGACCTAGAAAAGGCTGCACTGTAATTTCCATGCACTGTCAGAGCAAATCAGTCAAGAGCAGCAGTTCAAGATCCTGGCCTAACGCAAGGGATGAGGGAGTAAACAGTTTTGCCTCTTCACTAATCAGCCACCCCTCCACAGGCAGCTGGCAATGCAAGCAGGACACCTAAGGGCAATCTGCAAAAAGATTATTTACTATTAATGAAATTCAGTAGCCTTTAAGGTAAACAAGTGCTCCTCAGATGAAGACTATGGAGCCAAGCCCCTTGCTGCCATTTGGGACTCATTAAGCAAAGAAATAATCCAGTGGAAATGGCTGCAAGAGTCTTCTCTCTCTAAGACCGATTTTGTAAGCCACACTGGTATTTTCCACAGCTTCATGTGATTTATTGCAGCATGTTGGCAGTAACCAAGGAGTTTTGATGTGGTATATGTCTGATCCAAATTCTTCTTATAGAAATAATTTTTGATCTGTCATGTCTATCTTCAAATTCAGAGGTCCTGGGGAGAATGACTTTGTTCAACACAAGTATAAATAGTGTGGAAATGAAACTCTTCCTCCCATAAACTATTTTGCAGGTTAAGATCCTCATGATTCATAGTTCTCTAGTGCCAGACCTGTTTTGGCATGCTGCTTAAGGATCACTCTTTACTAATTAGCAGTCTGTTCAATAAAAGGTACAATTTATTGGCTGACAGGTGGCATTAATTTGATGACACCATGAGACACAAAATTAAATTAGTCTCAGTGTTGCTTAAAAAAAAGAATATAGACAAATAGGCCGTGGTAGAGACAACATGCATGTGGGAGAGGTTTCCCTCAAGTTTTCTCAAGAAAAGAACCCTACAGCACTGCAGGGAGTAATCCCTGCTCTCTTTGGGCTAAATGAAATGCAAAAATAATGATGGGGGTGAAGGCTGCAATGCAGAATTTTGGTATTTTTACTGGGAGCAGTGCTTAATGGCCCAATAAAGCTGTAATAACATACAGAGACATTCATCTCCAGGCCCCTGAGACAAAAATAGTCCAGAAGCAGCCACAACAAGGTTGTTATCTGGTGAACACCCAGTAAGACAAAAGTTGGATGTGTTCCAACTACTTCCAAATGAGTGTGTAAGGCTGGTAAGTTATAAAACTATTTTCAGTTTCCATCCAGAAAGGTAAGAAGGTGAAAGAGAAGTTCAAAGATGTTACCTGTGGTCTTAGCAGACCCAGCAAGGGCTGCAGAGAAGACTGACCAGGGAAAGTGGTGAATTTGGGTTGAGAGGATATGGTAAGTATTTGTCTCAGCTCCTGCACACACAACATCATTCAAACTTTACGCTGCACAGAGGTTCAGTGCTGCTCTCTATATACAGTTTATATACAGAGTGACACGCAGCCTCAGAACAAGCACAGCTGGTGTCTGGCAAGACCATGCAACAAGTTGTACAAACAACTGCAAAACTTTTAAGAAGCTATGACAAAGAAAATACCTTCTTACAAGCCATTTATTTTGCACTTTTAACAAAAACTTAAAAACCTGCGACAGTCACACTCTGACATTAAAACCTGTAATCTCTGTTTCAGGCTGTTTTCTAGCAGGGACATTGTAGCTCCAACTCAGACTAGCCCAGAGGAAACACCATCAGCAAAATGCTTCTCCAACAACTATACCAAATTGTCCTGTAACAACTACACTGTACATCCTTTCCTTTGCATTGGTGCACAAATTAACACAAGCAGCCCAAGGAACTGGATGGATTTATTTTGTAGCTGTAAGGACTTGCCTCTCACATGAAGGAGATAATCTCCCAAGATTTACTCCTATGATGGCATATTCCAATCATTCCATGGATTTCAGGATTAGTCATATCTGAGGTACAATTTTTTTTTAGCTTTTTGAAATGTAGGAGTGAGAGCTCTCAAAATTAACTGCTTGCTGGGCCAGTTCTGAAAGATTTGAACTCAGCCAATACTTTCTTATGTTGTTGTACAACAAAAAGCAATTGCATGGCCTCTTTTCCAATTTGGAAGCATCATTAGAAAAGTGGTAGGATGGGGCAAATCAACTTTGAATTTTGCAATGCATTCTAAGGCCTTACTGAACATCCACATGGAAAATCTAGTGCTTTTTCACCAGTGGCGTATGTCACGGATAACATTTTCTATTTCTTTGTCCTTCCCAAACATAAGGGCCCCTTTGTCAGAAGGTGTTGTGTACTTTGGTTTCCTGTCAGTCCATGGAGGGCTGGCTGAAAAGGCAGGATGAAGCATTTTCCTTTCACCTCCAAGAACTTTGTGTTCACATCCTGGGTATTATCTGAAGTGATAAAAGGCCTGAGTGATTTTCTATTGACATATAATATGTTCCTTGTATCAAATCAGTGAACAAAACCCACTATAATATGACTGAGCCAACAGGCCAGCTCATTTTTGTAAAATAGCAGACAATAAACAAACCCGGTGATCCACCTAAAAGTTTGACGTAAGCTGGTAACAGACTTCTAGTTAGGCATTTCACAGTAAAACATGAGAAACCAAGCACCTTGATCCTCACCTCAACAGATTTTAAAGCAAAACAGTTTCATTGTCCCCAGCCTCAAATATGATGCAAACCTAACACACACGTCACCTCGTAAGTGAAGTTACATGGGGCAAGGGTGATGAAGAAAACAGGAAAGGATCTAAATCCCTCAAAAAAGGACTCAGAACTAATGTTTTTTAATTTTGGTTTTCTTATGAATAGGTAAGTTTTAAAATGCTGCTGAAAATGTCTGGAGATATTTAATTCCTTGTCTTCAGACAAAGAACCTGTCATTATATTGACAGACTCGATCAGGAGGGTTTCCTCCTGCAACTATTTGCATAGGCAACCATGTCAAGGAGTTACCCCACGGGAGAGGTTTGATTTTGCAAAAATGTTACATGACATTACAGTGCTATGTTCTCTTTGGATGCTTCATGTTCATGGTGATGTAATTTTCATGTTTTGAAGCCTTGTGTCTTGTTTTTCCTTCTACCTGCCTCCCTTCGGGATAGTCATCAGAAAAGGACAAAGTTCCTCTAAAGGAGTACTCTGAGTTCTCAGAAAAAGGTAGTCTAATTGTTCAGGCACTTGCACAGCCCAGCCCTGTTTATAATAACCTCAGGAGCAACATCCATGCCAGAAATAGTTTATTAGGGAAACTGGAAGTGTTTAAGCCACTCTGCAATTTGCACGAGGTCAAGGTAAACATTCCACCTGGGCAAACAGCAAGGGAGAACATGCTGTTACAAACCTTGAACAAGTGACGCCAGAGCAAAAAGCTGAACACAGGACAGAACATTGTGACAGACCCCAAGTTTTCTAAAACTAAGCATTTACAAAGAAACCCTAAATTCAAGCCAGTCAGGTCTCACTGACTGAACACAACACCTACTTCTTTACACTCCACCTTGATGCTCCAGCTTTGCTTTGCTGGTACTCGTCACATAGCACCACTGGCTCTCTCTTGCAGCAGAACCCGTGGTGCCAGGCTCGGGCCTTTTGGAGAACTGTGATCCAGGGCTGTGACAGAGAACTCCCAAGTGCATGGGGGAAGCTGAGTGCAAGGTGCAATGAAGCCAGGGGAGCAGGTCACCCTGAAGGATGTGTTCTCTGGTGTCATAGCTTTTCCCCATCTTGCCACCTTTCGCTTTAGCCTCACATCATGTTTGATGCTCTCAGAGATATCAGAACCTCAGCATTTTAGAGGGCTGGTCCATTTCATATATCCATACTATTGAAACAGCGCATTAATCCAGACCAATCCTCCGATTCTGCACAAGCACAAATTGAAAGAAATCCTCTCCAGCTATTTTCCACAAATCACATTTGCTACAAAAAGCCTATTTTCAGTCTGAAATGTGAAACGTGGGCGAGCTCATTACAAACCCTGGCTCTGATAAAAAATAAAGTTTTCAGTCGCAGTCTCTTTAGATTACGAGCAGCAATGTTGTTTTCTCATACTTTAGATCACTTAGCTTTCCCCTCTTTCTCTCTAATTTTGCTAGTGCCAATATTGCTTTGTAATGCTGTTTTGGCAGTGGTGAAATGGCATATGCTAACAAACATATTCATTCGTAATTTATTCATAAGTATTCCTACCAACTTTGTGTCTTCAGCCAAGGCAAAGAAATGGACAAACACATTCAGGCTTCAGTTTTCAAGCACTTTATTCACTGCACTTGGACTCAGCTATGCTTGACTCTTCTGAAAACATTCATGCCCTCTGTTTCTGGCAGGTGCTGCACGTTTGGATTACTGCAACAAAGCATTAGAAATGATTCAATAATATCCTCAGAAAACTGGATGACATTTCTTCACTCCATGACTTCTTCTAGTTCATCTCCACCTTTGCAGATTGCATAATAAGGAAAAAGAAAATGTACTTCTTTTAGGAACAGCTGCATCTAGTCTTAACTTCATGAGCTGGCCACTCCCACATGCATGGATTTCATACCTAGGGTCTGTAGAAAGTCCTAAAAACAAAGCCAGAAGCATTGTCAAAGACATTATTTACACATCAGCCCAACTTCTCTGCACTTAGCCTTTGCCAGCTGCGTGTGCCTCTTTTACAAGCGTGTCACATGCTTCCTGCAGCGAAAGTAAGAGACCCATGTTGGACACCAAGGCTTCAAAAGGTATGTGTGCTTTCTGTCCAAGTATTGTCTATCTAACAATGGAGCTATGCCACGGAAGCAGTAGAGCAGCCGCTTCTCTCCCCCCAGCCTTTGTAGAACAAAGCACCAGGCTCCTCAGGAGTCAACTTTGTTGTTCTGCTGTTGTATAACGAGCTGTCATCCGGCCACAGGCGCCAGTGGCCACAGCCCCCCTTACAGGAGCAAACAGTTCAAAAGCAGAGATGGGTTTATGCCGTTTAATTTGATGTGTCAAGCATCTTTATTACGAGCATTCTTGCGATGTTTGCTGTTAACACTCGGAAAAGAACATGTATCAAATCTAGCCAGGACATGGGGAGGGACAGAGGACAGATCTGGCAGCAACTCTCACTTGCTCTGACAGAACAGTAATTTTCAGGGACAGCATGCAAGCTACCAAGAAGATACTTCAGCATGCTGTAGATCTTCCCTGAATATCAGATGGGATAACAACCAACAGCATTTGCCACCGGCAATCCGGTGTTTGCCCCTTCTCCATATCCTTGGCAGTCACTTCCAAGGAGAGAAAAAAAAATATGTTTGCAGATAAACAGTTTGTGGGCAAATTAGTCAGGCCAGATGTGAGTTAAACTTAGAGTAATTATGATGGTTTTATACTCTCTTTCCAAATGACTATTTAACTCCCATTCAGACTATTGGGAACAATATGACACAACATCCCGTGCAGTAAATGCTCAGTAGAATGCCCTCTGCCAGAGAAAACATGCTGCAAATATTACTGTATTCAGTTATCTCAGCATAGGAAGAGACAATGCTCGTCAACATATTCTTCAAGGAATAGGGGAAAAAAAAGTATAATCTGGAGCCACAACCAAAACCAGTTGCTGACAGTTAGACCAAACCCTTCTGGGAACCTGTCAGTGTTTTCTTCTGCTGTGTCTACTGCACAGGCACCACGTTAATAAGTGATTCAGATACATTCCTGTGTAAATCCAAGAAAGATGACGTACTTCCTAATAATGATAGGCAGACAGACAGAATGATTTAGAAACTACTCTGTTTGTTCACATTTCTCAGAACACTTGTTCACAGCTTAAACTGCCCAGCTCCAGCTAATCCTTTCAGAAATAAAATTGTCATACCAGGCAATAAGAGTCTTCATATAAGTGGAAAAGCTTTTCTTTTCCATGAACCCGTTGACTCATTCATCTTTCAGCTCTCCACTCCAAACACATTTCTTAGAGCAAACCCTCTGCCACTCACATTCATGCATGAACTGCCTATCATAATTACTGACAAGAAAGAAACAAAAGCAAGCTGCTTATTTGTACAGAAGCAAGAATGGTCTTGTGGTTAAGGTACTCTGCCATGACTTCTATGTGTGTACAATTTACCTTACCTCTTGTCTTGATTGTCCTTCCCCTAAAGACACCATTATGGTATCAGGGCTTTCAGACCACCCTGGGACAATGTAAGTCTTTGCTTCATTTTGACAGTAGAAAGCACATTCACCAGCTTTAGTTGCATACACGAGTAATTAGGTTGCCATAAAGAGTGCTATATGCAATTATCCATCTACACAAACTTTCTTAACCAAACATTCCTTAAAGTCTATATCTATGCTAAGAGTGTTGGGCAAGCAAAACACCAGCTGAGCAAGAAGACCAAGCCTTGTTATGGTAAGTAGATAGACACCACCCAAGGAAGGTAGCCCAAGGCAATAGGCAGCTGGATAGAAAACAAAGAAAATTCCTTTTTCATAAGCGAGCTCCTCCACAGCAACACACAAACATGCCTAAACTAGCTCTCTACAGCTCAAAAAAACCCCACGCTGAACTTCCACTCTCTTCTACCTAGCAACAGGCTCCCTTACAGGGATTACATGCTCTTACACAAGCGTATATGCCACTGTGCTGTGTGAGGATTCCTGAACTTTCCTTCGGAAAAGTAAGGCAAAAATCCCTAGCGAGCATGTAAAAAGGTATATTTTGTACGTTATTATATGGCCTAATAGCACATTGTTACCAGATGTCTAATCAGCTACTTAATAAAAGGTGTCCTTCCAGTTCCAAGTGGAAAACATGCACACTCTCCAATGAGCAAGCTCTTGAAATCTTTTCCAGCAAATGTGTTTTGTCCAGACTAATAACCCTCCACAAAATAGCGCAACTGTGACAAAATTGTGTGCATCAGTAGGAAAAGAGAAGGAAAAGAGGTCTGAGGTCTTTACCCCCAGTTCTTACACACTTCTTTTCAAATTGCATTGCCTGCCTTTCTGCTCATGCACTCCCCTGGCCATTAGCACCTCTATACATGATTTGGAGCACTTAACCTGACCCATTAAAAGGTACGCAAAACACTCTTCAGAGAGCTGTTCTGTCTGCTTATCACAGCACCGGATCTCACCTACCATATTTTTAATCACTCTGATGTCTGCATCCATGTGCTGCATGCCCCTGGGCTCAGGAACCTTATCATATTGTTGATCTGTATAGAACCATGCACACTCTCTATCTATAAATAACAGAAGTAATTATTACTAGTAAATAATATATACTAGCTCATTTAAAATGAATCATGTTCTCCAGTCACCTTAGAGAATGAATAAAATAAGCAAAGCTACAAGGCATCACTTTAAAATACTTCTTATATAATTATTATGAAATTGCATTAGGCTATGACTCATTCCTGCAAATGCAGAGTTCATTGAGGGTAATTAAAGTAAGTCACTATCTCTTCAAGGCAGTGACTCATAGGCTGCTGCCCATAGCAGAGTGCAGTGAAGTCAGAGAGAAGCTTCTGTCTTTCCACTGAAAAAGCGATAGCAGCTTATTAAAGCAGTAGGTAGGCTCAGTTCGCTCTTCCCTCTAGTCCATTTAGCCAGCCATTTAGGATTTTTTCCCTATCCGAGAAGTTAAATCAACTACATATTAACTAAATGTCTCACTAAGACTATAGGGAAAAAGAAAGAGCTAAACACAACTGGGATATACCCAAATGACATTTCCCTAAATAATTGTTTGTAGGATTTAAAAAAAAAATAATGGTGGTGTCTGTGTGTAGCAATATAGAAGTCATCTAATTAAAAGTTGCTGACAGTAAGGTGCTACACTTAGTAGGTATATATGGATCATTTCATGACAGAAGTTGCAGCTGAGATTGAACTAAGAGCACCCAATAGTTAAGAAGAAGAAACTGAATGTCATGCTCCTTTGGTACTATGGCAGGAACTATAGCAAGAAAAGTGATGTCAGCCTCTGCACCCATGTATATCTGCACAATAGCTGGCAAGAATTTATATTCTTGAATCTTTTCTAAAAAATACACAGCTTAGATGAGTCAAGTAGGAATAATTCATATAGTCTGGGAATCTGGTCACCAAAGTACAAAGCTACTGAAAAAAAAAAAAGTATGAAAGACAGGAGATTTTAGATGCACTGCTCTCCCATGCTCCAGCACTAATGACAGCTCATGAGTAGCTCTTTGTTTATCTCTACCATGGTTTTCCATGCTGTACAGTTGGTGTTCTGTGTTTCCTAGTATGTGTTGCTTTGCTAAATGCATATATTTTTGTGCAAGTATATATGTATTCATAAATTTTTCAGATCTTTTGATGTGGGAAAAGCCAAACATCAAATACCTTCCTCATATTCTTAGCAGTTTCATATCAGAAGATTTCTGTCCACATGAAGAGAATTAACTTAGGGAAAGAGTGTGCTTTCAATATATAAATGAATCTAAAATCTACCAGTACTGGGAAATGTACTTCTTGGGAATACACAATTAAGCTGATAGCAGGTTAAAAGAATGTTTTCTCATTATAAATTGCTTTGCAATAACATAGATCATAATTGTAGGAGTCAGTGACAGTTCAATATTAACTGACTTCATTTCCTTAAAGCTTACCATCCCTCCTAAAGCTTGAAAAAAGTTGTGGAATATCAATAATAGAGGATATGAAGAGTTTAAGCTGTTTTATGAGCCTAATCAGACTGAATTTGTTAAGGAAGCTGCCATAAATACTGAAGGACTGCAGAGTTCATGATATCCAAGTCAGGTTAACTTAAAACAGTGCTTTAAACACTTCTCTTTCAGGCTTCACAAGCATATTCCAAGTATTAAGTGGTTGCTTCACCACATTCTCTATACCAAGGGGGGAGCATTAATGTACCATCTTGACAAGCTCCATTTGAATATAAAACATGATATTGTACATTGGCCCCAGGGCCTAGAAGTCAGGGTGGAATTCATTTAGCAAGTTGTTTTTTAAAGAGGTTTAAGCACCAATTTATTCATTTTCTTGGTTGGGAATGGAGATCATAACTGATAAAAGCAATCTGCTTTGAAATTTGCATCCATGTTTGCAAATATCCATGGTACATCATTAGGTATAAACTCACTTGTGTAAAAAAAAAAAAGTGAAATTATATTTTCGGAATTGAACTGGATCTGGCTAGGATGGAATTAACTTTACTTACAGCAGCCCATATAGAGCTGTGCTTTTCATTTGTGGCCAGAGTGGTGTTGATAATACATCAGTGTTTTGGCTATTGCTGAGCAGTGCTTCCAGATCATCAGGGCTGTCTATCCAATTCCCCACCAAAGGCCAGTAGGCTGGAGGTGAGCAGAAGGCTGGGAGGGGACATAGCCAGGACAGCTGACCCCAACTGACCAAATGGATATTCCCTACCCTATGATGTCATGTTCAGCAATAGAAGTTGAGAGAAGAGAAGGCATTGGGGTGGGGGGGCAGGGCGTTAAGACATTTGTCTTCCAAAGCAACCACTACACATACTGAGGTCCTGCTTCTCAGATGTGGCTGGACTTCACATACTCTGATAGGAAGTAGAGAATATATCTCCTCATTTTGCTTTGTTTCTGTGTGCAGCTTTTCTCATTAAACTGTCTTCATTTCAGCCCATGAACTTGCCCATCATATTTTCTCCCACAGACCTACTGAGAAGAGGGAGTGAGAGAGCGACCTTGGGGGGGACAGGTGTCTGGATTACAGCCAAGGTCAACCCACCACAACAATATTCACTGACTTTTAACCTCCTAAGCTTTGGCATGCCAGAACTTTGAGGTCAGGTAAGAAGAACTGGAAGGTGTTTCGTAAATCCTCATTGCATCCATTCTTTGTGCCTCATTCGTACACTTTCTTATTCTTAGTGTCCAGGTCTTCATGTGAAAGAAGCTATAAGCTCACACCATTCATTAGGTTCTGTACAAATCTATTAAGCTGCAACATCACATTATCTTTTTGCCAGACCACTTTGCACAGTGGCTGTCTTGTATAAAATGAGTTTTTCATTTCAAAGCAGTGAGTCATAGACATACAGCAGCACTCTAAAAATCAGCATCACAAATAACCAGCCCCAGTGGATAAATCCTGTGGAGTGTTTCAGCAAAGAGGTGCTAATTTTGTAACACAGAAGTCCAGAAGATCACACTAAAATCCTTAGCTGACCTGTTCTGTCGATTGTAATGATATTTATCAGTGTTCTGGCAACTCTATCCAGTGTCTCCTTCAGACAAAATTAGTCCACTCCCTTTTTTCCTCATAAATCTTGTAAGAGCATAACTAGACAGAGCAAAGAAGCTTACTAAAACATTCTCTGTTCTGTCTCCCTTTTTGCAGGCATGTGCTCAAGCACACTGGAAAAGAATTCAACATTTTTCACTAAAATGACTTCTAAATACAAAAAAAGCCCCCAACATACTAGGGAACATCAGTCACCTCACAAGCAGGAAACCTTTGAAATGTGTTCTGTATTTCTAAAAGAAATAGTTTGAATTCCAAATTCTTGGCCTTCCTGAAATACGCTGGACTTCCCTCCTCTCATTCATGTCCATCCTAAAAATCTCCTATTGCTTTTTCTCACCAGTGGAATTTCATTAGTATGGAAAAAGAACCACCAAAACCATGCTTGCAGGACCAGGAACAAATGTATATGAATCATGTATGGTTGTGCACTAAAGAACTATATGAGATGGGTTTTATTATAACCATTATTCTGTCTTTCCCAGTCCTCCATTCCTATTTATGTTTCTGATTTGTCTCAATATAAACTCCTAAAGTTAGAGACCCTGCCATATCTATGGTACTAGTGAATGCCATGAGAACAATGACTACAGTGCCATTGCTTATAATGCTCATCCAGAAGACCTGGAAGCAAACTAATCATAGGTACAAAATCAGTTAGGATAGACATACACAAAAAGTAAATTCTTCTTATCAGTACATCACTTTTATTGAACAAAACTGAACACTCAGCTGTCTTAATTGTGTCTAATGATTGCATGTAGTGCTGTTCTTCATGTTAACTAGGACTACACTGAATATCAGGGCATGTTGGCCAATCTATATATATCAGCTTCCAAGACAAAGCTTTTTGCTTCCAGCATCAAAAGAAGACTCAAAGTTAGATCCTGACCAAATCACTACAAATGCAGTCTGAATAGGCTGGGATTCTTCAGCTTGGGAAAGAGACAACTCATGACAACAAATGGTAGAAGTATACAATATTGCAAGTGCCTTGGAGAGAGTGAAGAAGCATCACGTTTTCACCTCCTCTCAATAAATAATCCAGGGCTCGTAAAATGAAGACAGTAGGAGCAAGTTTCATAACATTGTTCATAACAACGCTCTGGTTCTTGGTGCAGCAGATGCTAGAACTATGGAATACACTGCCCAAAGAAGTCACAAACCCAGCAGTTTAGCTGAGTTCAACTGTCTCCAGCAAACTGGACAAGTATGTGGAAAAGAAACGTTTTATTCTGGAAGTCCTATCAAATAAGTTTATCTTGTTATTGCTGCTCCCAAAGCACCTACTTATGTCCATTGTTGAAGAAAAGTCACAGGGCTAGACGAATCCTTTGATGCTTTTGTAATTGTTTTAAAGTTTTTATGCTATATATTCTCGGGACTGGACTTCCTAGGAATAGAGGCAAAAGATCTTGTGTCACTCAACCAACTGTCAAAGTCCTTACAAAAGCTTTGGAAGCTGTTCACCAGCTTCAGCCAAGGCTGACAGCCATGATGACATTTCTAAAATAGTAAAGATGTGCAAGTGTTTGAAAATCAATGACAGGAAGAAGACACAGATCCAAATTAATCATGGAATCACAGAATGATTGAGGGTGGAAGCGACCTCTGGAGGTCATCTTGTCCAACCACTGCTCAAGCAGAGCCACCTAGAGCCAGTTGCCCAGACCCTAGGAAAAGAGGAAAAGACTTCAGCCTTCATCCATCAGACACCAGAGAAACCAAACCAGAAGAGACACAAGAAGAAAGATTTAATAGATTTTACAGCTCACAGAACCCAGTTCTTACTGCAGAAATTTTACATTGAAATATTTTAGAGGCAGAGGTGACGGGGATTTTAATTTCAAAATTTGAATTTGACTTCATCAAGCTGGGTAGTCCTTCATATTCATATTTATCTTGTTTCCTTGGCATAATTGCACGATGCCCTATGACTAAGATGTTAAAAATAAACTCCTACTATAAATGACTCATAGCTCTCAAATATAACATATAAAATCAAATTATGAAAGTAATACATACACAATGCATTAATATTGCAGCAGCATCCAAATAATTGCTGTGCTTTGAATATATCTAAAAATACACAGACCTGACCACAAAATCCATTCCCTTTGTAACAATGCAAAATGACATTATGAATTTCAAATAAATCTTATTGTCGGCTGCATGTGGAGCTTTTCAAACATGGCACATCTGTCTTGGCCCACAAATTCTCCTTTTGCAAAGAAAGCAGTAGCCTCTCTCTCTGCTGCTGTGTCCGGGATGTTGCTGGTTACCTAATACCCACTCATATAATTTAGAATTTTACTTCAAAAAGTGCCTTGGGATATTTCAAGTATGAAGGGAATAATTTAAATCCCATTTTTATTCTCTGTCATGCCAAGGGGCAAAAGTAATAGCCTTATGCAATATTACACCACGTTGCATAGGCTGATGTGTTATTACATAACATTGGCTAAGTGCTGAAAGAAGCAAATGTTTTCAAAATACACACAAAAAGCCCTAAATGCAGGGGTCCTTTCAGTGCCCTGAATGAGCACAGCAATACAGACACTGTAAGGAACAAACCTGGCTTTCAGCTGAACTCATTCAGACAGACATGTAAGACCAGTGCTCCTGTTGCGTTCACTTTGCCCAGGGATGAACCAGGAAATGTTCCATTAAATCTCCCAGCCAAAGCAAGTGTATCTTGTATTGTGAAATAGCGTTCCTTTTTTCAGTCAAAAATTGCAATGTTGGTGACTACGCATCCTTTGATGAACATTTTAAAATCATCTATTTCTATTTTAGATACAAAACAAAAGTCAAAATTGAAATTCAATGTTTGTCTACCGTCCTGTGGAAAAGTAAGGATGTTCAAGAGACAAACTATAATCTTTAAGAATAATGGGTCAGTACTGTACCATTACCAAGCATCTGCACATTGCTGCCTGTACGTGTTTGCTCCCTGTTGATCAAACAGGACAAGCTAAGTTTCAGAGAATGACTTAACAATATGTAACCAAATTTGACCTTACTCTTCTACACACATTCAGAAACAATTTTATTTTATACTTCAATAAAAAAAATCTTGTAGTACAATGAAAAGGATTTTCCTTTAATAAATAAAACCGCTGAAGAGCATAACATGCTACTTCTATTACTCCAGACACTAAGGTAGTCTTTGCTCGAGGAACGTA
This sequence comes from Falco peregrinus, assembly GCF_023634155.1. Taxonomy (NCBI): domain Eukaryota; kingdom Metazoa; phylum Chordata; class Aves; order Falconiformes; family Falconidae; genus Falco; species Falco peregrinus. The sequence continues at coordinate 38,030,688 of NC_073727.1, forward strand.
CTGCTAATGTAGCAGGGATCCAGCTATGAGCACTGGCCTGAGAGCATCTACAAGAATAAATATCTATCTAGGAGCAATAAGAGCATGACTTTAGGTAAGATATCTCCTAAGAATTAGACTTTGGACACTGCTGAGAGAAAACATTAGAAAGCAAAATTTCAAGTCAAAGGTGAGACTGTATTTTGAAGCACACATCTTCCACAAAGTATTAGCATTAACCCATTAATGACATCATGTTTTAAAAAGATGGTGACATATCGGGCTGATGTTCTCGTGGGAGGTTTGCATGCTCAGATACTGTAGCTACCAGTTCCCTCTGCATTTTACATTCTAATTGCTCAGTTACTGATAAAACAATTCTTCACTACACTAGGTGTTGTACAGTTTATACTGTTTTTAATCTTTTGAATATTCAATAATTCTGCCAGCTAACTTTTGATAACTGCATACTTTTTTCCCATACTTCAGTCTTTAGAGTTCCAACTGTAAAAACGTCTGGACATTACTGAGAAAAAACAATAACATTTTAAATCACCATTATGCTATTAAAATCAGAACTTAAACTCTGTTCTTACAAAAATAATATATATACTAAACTATGACAACACACTGGATTTTAATGCTCTAGTGAAGGATGTCATCAATCACTTATAAACCAATCGTTTCTCAATGTATTGTTTTTTCAGATGGATGATAATAAAAAGAAAGTGAAAGTAAATGGAAAGTACACATAAGAGCTACTGATAAACAAGTTATGGAATGTGAAAATATGAAGTAAAGTCTTTCTGTACCTTTGCTTCCTCTTGCTTGGCACACAGGTATGCAGCAAACAGCAACAAGCAGCAGTAAATGTCTATGAGATAAATCAACATGTTCATGTTTACCTCTGTGAGGTCTTGAGGAAGATTTTCACATTATAATTTCAAGTGTAATATTTACAGCAATAATGAGCAACCATTCTCCTGCAATATCAAACCGTGAAGGATTACCAGAGAATGAAGGTAAAAGGAAGGTTGGTTTAGAGAAATCATTAAAGAAGCTGTGAAACCTTCCATAGAGAGATTTGTTCGGGTACTCTTTGTGAAACAAACTGTTATTTGGTGCACCAGGTTTTTACAAATCTTTCCCTTACCCTAACCATAGAGCAAGATATTCTGATGATGACAGCTGAAAGACCTTCTGAAAGCAATATGACAAGGTTTATTTCTCTCAACTACTTTCAAATTTATTTTGTTTTGTCTCTATTCTATGATACTAGTTCAGAAACAGTGGTGAAACACAGCTGATTTCTAAGACTTTTTTTTTTTTCAAAATAAAATTCATTAATTATTTTTTAAATTTTAGTAAAAAGTAGTTTGAGCCATACTGGAACTTTAAAACAAAATTCTCAGTTAACCACTCTAAACTAGACTAATAGAGATTATTTTCTGAGTTAGAAGGAAGTCAGACTAAAAATACATAACCAAGAGCACATTATTGTTAGAAACCTTGTCTGCTTACACACCTAAATTCTAAGGGATGTTATAAGTATGTTACAAATAAGTGGTGAAATAAAACCTCAGTACAGGTTTATCAGTGTTCTTACAAGTAGGTGAAGGCAGATGACAGTGTCGAGTGGCTGCCACAAATGTTAGCTCAGTTAATGGCTTCACTTGTAAACCATTAAAAATCTGCTTTTACACTGTTTTATATTTAAACTAAGCCAAACAAGCAGTGCCACAACAGAGTGTACCTGAGATTGATGGACTCAGTTTGATGGATGCCTCAAGGTCATCGCAATTTGCATGTAAGGTATGACCGCAGAGTTTAACTGCTGGTTAATGACAGCTTTCTCTCTCACGTCCCTATCTGGGAATTCATCTTGAACTCTGAGTCCCAGAGCAGAGAGGAGAAAGGTCATGTACAGACTCAATTAACTGAAAAACTGGTTGAAAGGAAGCTGAAGATGTCACTGGTCCTTCCTGCTTCTCAGGGCAGAGCAGGCATATGGTACATAGCTTATTCCCCAGAGCCTTTCCCTAGGGGCTTTCAGGGACCTACAGGCACTTCCAGCCATTCTCCAGCCAGTCTACTCCAGCACTTTGCTACTATTTTGAAGAAAAAAAAAATAATAAAAAAGTGAATGTATGAGTCCCCACAAAGAACAGCTATTAGTTTCACACAGCTTCATGTATCCTCAGTGTCTGCGGATAAAACACACTTACACAGTCTAAGTCGTCACGATATCTAGAAAATATAATAGCCTAAGCTAGAAAACCTAACATTTTCTTTCCAAAGAAAAGGAAAATGCTATATCCTGAGGTGTTTCTAGCATATAGGCAAAAGCTGTCTCATGGGTCACTCCCAGTCTGTCATAGAAAAGAGAAAAACAATTTCAGTAATAGTCACAGCTCACTGTGTCCAGAGCCAAAGACCATGTTCAAGTGATTCTGAGCTGGAGCAATTCTTATGCCCAAGAAGGAAGCTCTACCCAGTCTTTTCGTTCAGAAAAAGATGAAAGGAGCTAAGGCTGGTTAGAACAGAGGTCCTCCTCTGCAGAAAGGGAGGTTATCCTTAATAAATAGCATAATCACAGAACCACAGAATGGTTGGGGTTGGAAGGCATCTCTGGAGACCACATAGCCCAACCCCTGCTAAAGCAGGTTCACCTGCAGCAGGTTGCACAGGATCATGTCCAGGCAGATTTTGAATGTCTCCGGAGAAGGAGACTCCACAGCCTCTCTGGGCAGCCTGTGCCAAGGCTCTGTCACCCTCAAGGTAAAGAAGTTCTTCCTCATATTCAGGTATAACTTCCTGTGTTGCAGTTTGTCCCTGTTGCCCTTTGTCCTGTTACTGGGCACCACTGAAAAAAGCCTGGCCCCATCCTCTTGACACTCACCCTTAAGATATTTGTGTGCATCAGTAAGATATAAAATCTTGGAAGTGTAAGCCAAAAGAAATATTGTGAAGTGATGAGAAAAAGGATAACACAGGACAGGAGAGAGCCACTGGGATATGGCAGATCCAGTTTCACACTAACAAGGGCAACAACATCGTATAAATAAGGGTGTGAATGTACTGTGTTCCCTTTTTGTTTTCCTGATTATCTTTAGTTACGGGCTGCATGAATTATGTAGGGACCCAGCTAGGCTGTGCAATTATAGCTGCAAAGATAAAAGCCAAGTCAGAAAGCTTGCTATCCTTTTTCATTTATTATTTCCATCTCACTCTCCATTTATTGTAATAAATGTGGTGATATCTGAATCCTATACAAAACAGGGCTGAAAAATCCTTAGATACCAAGGCAAGACAAGCCCTGATCTAACAAGGCAGTTACTTATGGACCTGGCTGTAAGTGCATAGGTAGTCCCATTGAAGCTGGAGCAACTGCTTGACTGGTGATACTGCTTAGTACTAGGGTCTTCATGGGATGTGAGATGTGTCTTTGCAGTTACCAGAGGACAAAGAGTAAATCATACCCGATGCTATCCATATATGTGCTGTATAATTTCAGTGCACAGTAAACAGCTTGGCCACACACTCTGCTTGCTTATGAAGTGACATGGTCACCACTGAAGACATCAGAGGCCCAAGATGTACTGCTGCCACCCATACAAGCCAGTGACGAACAGCTTTCATCTCAGTCACATTCCATTCTGTATCTACCATAGTGAGAGCCATTCCACTGCTCCAAATGATAAAGGGACGACAGATACCATATCACAGTAATTAAAGATTTATAGTAGTGTAAATAATTAACACTCCCTCTTTCCACAGAACACAAAAGTCATGCTTAGATGAATTTAAAAAAAAAAAAAAAAAAAAAAAAGCAGTAAGCTCATACCAGGCAGCTGAAACAAATTTATCTATGTCACATCTCAGAGGCGTCGTGTCCTCTCTCAAAAGAACATTTTTTGTTAGGTCAGGATATATTGGCTATAAAGTGGTATATTGCATATTTAGGTCATTTTTCAAAAGAATGAAAGTGTGCCCTATTTCAGAACTGCTTGATAAAACCAGTCCGGTTTGTGTTTAGGCTCAACAAAGTAATGCACTGAGCTCTTCAAGTAGTGAAGACTACCACTCCTCTAGTCCTGACACCAGCAATCTCGTTGCCATCTGGCAACTTCATGATAGGAGATATTTTTTTTTCCTTTTGCAATCGTAGGTGCTACAGTATTAGGTATCTAATTTTTTCCAATAATTTTTTCGCGTTGTTGTGTTTCTATTGTCTCTCATTTTCTTTGCATCCTAATGGGATGGCTTTAAACCCCTTTAGATTATACAATGTGCTTTCAAAGCACTCTTCCAAAAGCACAAAGTATGCCTGAATTAAAACATTACGGTTGCAAAGACCACTACTCAGAAGGGATGAAGCAGTGCCAGCAGACAATGTGGTAAATTTAATATAGAGCCATTCCTCATAGGCATTACAGTAATGTCATTAGCTGCTTGGTCATTTACTCTTTTTTTGCAGGCTTTTTCTTTCAGTCGCTGCACATAATGGAGTTGTTCTGGTATGAATGAAATGTGCAATAACAAAGGTTATTCTCTGCAGTTTCTCTGCCTCAGCTGCTGCAGAAGCTGGAGCATGAAAGGTGGTTAAACTCAAAATTTTTGTCTACTAGGGAATTTTCATGTTCTCTTTAAGGTACTTCAAGTTACAATCAAAAAGGAGAACAGCAGCATTTCCTGCAAGATGGATATTCTGATGATGTTTTGTTCTGTAAGAAGAAAAAAGCCCAGTGTTTTGTTTCAGAAACATGTTCAGAGCTTGCAAGTTTCTTGTTCCTTAAGCAACAGAGCAACAAAAAGATTGCCTCGTAGCTTCTTGCACACCAGCACTGGGCAGTCGCCCACAGCCTCCCTGTAAGAAGGCAGCCGTGTGGGACTGTGCAGCCCCTCAGCCACCACTGCTCCCTGCCAGGGCCAGCCCTCGGGGCTCCCCCCTCCAAGGCCCTTGGACACCCCAGCCATCAGCAGACACATTTCTGGCTCCCAAGCAAACTCCTTCTTTGGCTTGTCTGCCCAGCTCACCCCTGCTGAAGTGCAACTGCCTGGCCTCCCTGACACCCCTGGTGGTTAGGGATACCTAAGGAGAGCCCAGCGATTTCTTTTAGCCTCATCCTTAGGAAAGGCTGGTTTGGATTGACACGGCCTCGTCTCCAAGGCCATCGCTGCAAAGATGTGCTGCCTTCAACAAGTGCACTAGAGTACTCGAGCTGTAAGGAGAGCTGGTGGAACTCGTGGGCAGGTGTCCCCTGCACGTTAGCAGCCTCAGGTCACGCTCTCACCGTGGCTGCAACACAAAGTTTAGTGAGAAGACATGTCCCTGCGATCCTACACTCAACTCCAGGCAAGAGGACAGGTGACTCTTTGTACCTGCATTTCTGTTAGGACAGAGAGGAGGAAAAAGACCCGTCTTCGGGGTCAAGGGGAGAACATTTGCCTGGGGCACCAGGAAGGCACGCTGACAAGCAGGGGTTATGTGGAGGCAGCGCCTGCCGCGGGTTGGCGTTCCTTTCACGGAAGGGGTTGGGTATTCTTGTACCTGGGCCAGGATTTCTGTGCCAAAATCTGCCTAATGAATAAACCTCCAGGCCTTCCTTTTAAACCACTTTCATTCCACAATCATTTCTTACGGACAGGGAAACAATATTTTTGTGAGTCCATTTGTAATATGTCTCTTTTTTTTTGTTGTTTGCCTCCTTCTCCTTCCTCCTTCTTCGCAGTTGTGAGACGTGACCCTTGGTTGCTGGCAGCCACATGCCCAGCAGCGCCCAGGGGGGCTGTGAATGCACTGAACAGGTCTCAGAGTACGCAGGGGTCATATTAATTTCTCTTGAGAGTTCCTTAGAGACATTTGATTCCTGTGACACAAAACTAGTTACTAAATAACAAAGATTCAAAGATTAGTGTTATTGTGTCTCCCCAGGCAGCCAAGGGGAGGAGGAAGGCAATAATGTGAGCGGCAGAGGACACCGACCCTGCATGTGCCAATGAAAGGAGTCATTATTCATCAGGATTTTGAGCTTAAAAGTTAAACTCAGCTGTTTCCTGTGGCTGATACTGGTTGTCTCTGTTGCACCACCAATGACCACACAAGGTATAACACTGGTTTGCTATCACCATTTCTCTTAAGCTTGTCAGTGGTGATAAAAAGCCCAGATGCTAATTTGCTATAATGCAACTTTATCAGTGCTTTAATGGTAGAAGAGGACAAGGATCAAGTAAGTAATTGTTAAGGAGAGGCTTTCCCTGTTTCCCTAAGACTAGAAGAGGTGTATGTAGAGAAGAAACTGGGAGACAGCAAGGAAGATTGTGGTGAATGAGTGTGTATGCGTGTTGCATAATTTCTTGTACTAGGAACAGTGGGAACATTTGCAATCTAAATCACAGTGCTACAGAGGACTGGATATCCTGAAAAGCAGCTACAAAATGGGTCAGCTCTGCTTTTTGGAGGGTTCTGGTTTGAATATGGCCTCCTAGCCAGCCTGTCGGTCAGTGGGTGCAAGTGGTTCCCATTCCTAAATGCACAGAATGCAAAATATGTGAAACATCGGAAGAGACAGCAGAAGTTTCTCTCATTTTAATTAGAGAGTAAAAAAGAAACAACAAAAAACTCCAACAAAGCAAGCAGGTGAATCTTTTTGTTTCCCCGAAACTGAAATGTTCTTCTTCTGTTCGAGAAACCTCTGGAGCAGTCTGCACATTCTTTAAAGCTTTTAGTTGCATTAAAATACCCTCAGACTATGGCATGTTCTCAATAATATCCTTCTGCAAAGTGTTCAAATAGCCATATAATGAGGAAAAATGTCTCTAAGCATGTTCTTGTTAACTACAGTGGAAGTTCAGGAGCTTAAAATGCTTGTTTTTCAGACACATGTTCACTGAATATCTGCCTTTAAACACAGTGGGTGATCTCAGTACTTCTTGAAAGCATTACAGAAAGCTTTACAAATGTACAGATTCATCACAGTTTTCCCCTAAAGTCAGGGGATGAACCTTAGGAACATTTAGAAGAAAAAAGGACTTGAGGGTTTTGCATTTTAGGCTTGTATAGTGCAAATAAAAAAGCATCTGTGCCAAGGAGCCTGGGAAACCCACTCCCAGGGTTTTGCAGAGACCCCCTGGATTCATCTGGTGCCTTCTGCCAGCCTGCAGTACCCTCTGAATCAGTTCTGACCACACAGAGCCCCAGCAAAGAGCAGTAGCATGTGTGCAGCTGGTTGCTTTTTACCCACCCACTTACATTTGTGTCTCTTCAGAAATTTGTTCTCCCTCTGTGTAGTACTGCCTTTTTATTCTGTGGTTGGGACAGTGAAGAAGCAGCTTTGAAAGGGTGTGAAAACAGGAGCTACATACCCTGACTAGGAGCTCATTGATCCTGTATGCATGCTTCATCTGAGCTGCCATACGCTTTCCAAAATCTGAAAGCTTGTTAGGGAAAGGTATGTGATGCACAGAGGAGGGGTTTTCCCTGGAGTTTTTGCTGATTCATTTTGTATCTACCTGGAGCAGGTAGGAGGAAAAGAACCTTACAGAAATTTTAATACAAATTGTAAATAAACATATTGAGAGCCCAGAACACTTTTTTAAAATTCCCATCTCCATCTATCAATACCAAAAAAGGAAATTTTTTACCTACATAGTATTTTCCTAGCAAGTCCTAAATAGAATTAGGGGCATCAGAAATTATGCAAGAAATCCGTTGACAATTCTGAGGGTAATCATGCATGTTGAGGATGTCTGAATAACTTGAATAACTTGTGGTTTAGATTTCACATTCTGGCTGCTCGTATTGTTAACTTAAGCCAGGCTCTTTGTCTTTTACTTGACAGAGCCAACAATACCTCCAAGGTGGGCAAATACACTTTCAGAGATAAATAATTAGCTAAAAAAAAAAAATGCATTACTCTATAGAGGTATCATGGCTTCTCTTTCTCTTTGTCTGAGAGCTGGATAAAAAAAAAATTAAAGCAATGGAGATATTTGAATGAAATGCTAACAGCCTAAAATCCTTCCATATGAATTAACACTATCCATAGTGCCAAGAATTCCCTCAAAGGAGCTATAAGTGCTGATGGCAAGGACTGAGAGATATCTTGCTGGTTGGAGTCAGTTTTAAATTGTCATCCATGGGTGGTTAAAGTTCCCATAATACTGGCAGTTTTCTCTGGCTCACTGATCAGGAAAACAGAACTAGCTAGCTCTTCCCCTAATGAAGGATTAGGATTTCATCCTGCAGGCACCGACCATCCTCTTCCTTCACTACCACTCATTTCACAGGTTCATTGACTTCTTAGCACTTACAGAAGAGATACAGTCAAGCAGTCCCCGTGCATCACCACTGTGTTATTTAACCCTTACTGCTGCATGATACTTCAGAGCTCTTTGAAAGAACAGAAAGGAGAGAAGCTGTTCAGAGGTTGTCACAGAGGCATATATGATTGACAGCCCCTTCCTGTCTCATTTCATGCTTTTTTGGTTTGAGAATACATTGATCCCATGTTCCCTCTTGGTTTTCAGTTAAGGACATGACACTGGTACATCTTTGCTGAGACTTACTTGCCCGCCTCTTGTGCCATCTTCATTTTCTTGAGTTTGAAAGATGCCTCCTTCCTTTTATCACCATCAAATTATCATTCCGGTTCTACCTATTCAAACTAGTTCTCTCTCTCCTACTCCGTATCACATCAGTGAGTCAGAATCTGGCTTTCTAGCAAAAGCTGTTACTGTGCACACAAAAGCACGCCCCTTCAGTGCACCTCAGCATCCCCTGTAAGATCCTGTATCATCCTCTTCTCTCTTTTCTGTCATTTCCAACCATGTATGTAAGCTACCCCAAACATAGTCCCTTCATTAAAATTAATGGCAAAGTCTTTATCTTTTATATATAAGACATAGCTCAGGGTGGATTTCACCCAACTTCAATGCTTTGCTTTGCATGTAGAAAGGATTACAGAAGAAAAGTATGCACTGTCTTATCGTGACTATGGTGGTGTGCTGAGACCAAAGCAGAGATCTGCTATATTTGAGATGCAGGACAGGCCTTTTATGTTCAAGCTGCTGCTGTTGATACTTGGATCTGTACCAGCTGCACTGTTTCTAATTTGGAGAATAGCAAGCATAGGGGATTATCGAATGCAGCCACATGGTCTACATTTTCCCTATGACACCTTTTCCTGTGTGACCCTAGCCCCCTCCCAAGAGCCAGACTAAGATGCTTCCATTAGATAAGGCAGAAAAAGATCTTCCAGTTTTAGTAGCCAGCATATTTCTCTTACATGAAATGGAGCCCATACCTTGGATTTGATACAAGAGTAAGTAGGTCATTAAATAACCTGGCAACCTACCCAAAGGATACAGAGGCATCTGTATGGGGAAGTTTTTACGTAAACATTTCATTCCAATAGTGAACAGCTATCATTAGTCCTTTAACATGCACTTTGCATAACCATCAGATAATTCCCAGCCTTCTCTCCTATTTCATTTTTTTAGAAGTCTCCTTGTCACCTATTATCCTCTTGGTATATGTCTGCATTGCCACACAATACTATGTTGTGTAACCGCTAGGCAGATTACCTTATTTTGCCAACTGAGCTTCACTGTAAGCTAACAGGCATCTGCTAAATTAAGTTTGTAATAAAGCCATGTCCATTGCAGATCACCTTGGCTTTTAACTGTTGATGAACAGGAACTTACTTCACTGAATGCTTTGCTTTTTTCACTTTTTCCCTGTGCCAAGACACTCAGAACAGCAGCATTCATACACCAAATGTACTATAGCACTGGGACATCCTGGCCTCCACTTTATTATTTTAATCGTTGCTCTGCTTTGAATTTTTCGCTGTTTTATTCTCTATAGCATGAGATCCTAGTAGGTTCCTGTGATGAGAGGTCAAACTAAATAAAAATGGCCCTGCTGGTTCTGTCAACTAAATTCAAACATTACTGTAAAGCTTTATAGCAATAATACCTTTCGTGCTACTCTATTCAGTAAGCAATTCCAGTGGAATCCCTGTTCTGAGTGGTTTATTATAGCTCAACCATAAAAATGTGCTTTGGGCTGAAAGTGGATTTATAAGATTTTTTGCCCAGGAGCATATGCTTTGTAAAATTTAATTTAAATCAGCTTAGCTATTTTTTTCTTTAAAGACTGAAGAATAAAAACAAAAATAGATTATTAGTCTTTTTCTTAGCAGAAAAAAAAAACCTTTGCTTTTATTTCTATAACAAGTAGGCATTATTCTTGCCCTTCACGCATATATGTAATTCCATCAACTTTGGAGGAGACATGGGGAAGACCATGAGAGCAAAATTAGTCTTTCTTATTTTAAATTAAATATGGAGGCTGTCTGGCCAACTATTTTGACTAGGATTTTCTAGTGAATAAAGGGAAAAATAGGAACAGTGATATTGGAAAAAAGAGGGTCTAATGCACGTTAACTGCTTTTCACAGGAGTTAACAACAAAGACTTCTATGAAATGGCAATAGGAAAAATCTTATTCAATTCAGTATGATTCAGTTTACAGACCCATTATTACTCTTGGGATTCCTGGGCACAACTTTTTTTTCTGCTCTAACAGTTGCTTTATGCAGAATTTGAGGGGTTTTTTTCCCCCAGTTTTCCATTATTTCCAAACATTTGAGCATACATTTTGCTGAGAACTCCCAGACAGAAATATGGCAACTGTTTCACACATGACTGGTGAGTTAACAAGATGCAGTAACTCCTTCTGCAGTTTTCAGGTGGTATTTATAAGTTGGTATGGCATTTTGCTTCATGATAACATTTACATGAAGGATAGAAAAGCTGCACCTTCTGGAGTAATGGGATCTGTAGCAACAAAATGGATAACCAGTAAGTCTGGCTGTCTAAAAGTTTTATCATCATCATCACATGGATTAACGTAAAACTGAAAAGCTACATTGATTTGGTTCAAAGTGACAAACTTCCATTTTGGTTTGACATAAAACATCATGGTTTTGTTTTGAATAGTTTTACTCTGAATTTTTAAACTTTTTCTTGGGTGCGATTTTCCTGACCAATATCTCCTCTTTCCCACTCAGCCTTATTGAACAGCAGCGTTGACTTAAAGAATAGTACTCCATCAAACATATTGCAGTTCTTCTGACAATATTCAATCTCATGCCAGGGGCATTGCTTATGAAGAACTAGAGCCCTGGCTACATTTCATCTTCAAATTTTGTTCACCTGAAGGCCGCCTTGATAACTTGCTAGAGGTCATGCAGACATTGAGCAAAGTAGATTGAATTGAGCAGCTCATCAGACAGGGCTGGACCATTTCATCTGAGTCAGCACACAAACTACTCAGCAAGTAACAAGGAGTTTGGAAATATAGGAGTGATATTGCTCATGGAAACTGAAGAAAAAGGTGTCTGATGGCAGTCTATGGGACATAGCCTAATTCAGGGGGCCCATCAGTTCAGAGGGAACATGCTTTCCATTAACATTGTTTCAATAGAGCTGAAGATGAAGCATTTTCATTTTCAGATCTCTGCTTCAGAGTAATTGTCACATACCCCATGCTTTGGGCACTCTACTTCCAAACACTTGTTTGTAGAGGCTTTTTTTTTCCTTTCCTTTCCTTTCCTTTCCTTGCCTTGCCTTGCCTTCACCATAACAGACAAAGTTAATCCAAATGCAGAGAGCTGTCTACAGTGAAAAGATCAGTTAAAGCAAATGAATGAAATCCCACCTTGGGGAGGCACTGTTATCTTCACCTCTTTCAGTGGTTTAGCTGTTGACTGTCAACTTCCAGGGAAAACAGGATGAGTTATAACAAATCAGGTGGATAACAGTACAGACAGAAAAAAGAATGTATTTAAAAATAATTTGGAAATAAGAATAAGTAAAGAAATTATGTTAAAAGAGCCTAATGAGTTTCAGGAATAGCAAGATAAGAATATCTGAAAAAGCTATTTTAATATGCAATGGATTGTTACAGTCAGCATCACATACCCAAATACACATACACACACATATACATATATATGAATAGTCTTGATGCTATTTTAATCTTAAATTAATCTCAGATTTTAATACTGCCAGGTGTTCAAGATGGTTAATCAGTATACTGTATGCAGCTGATACATATCCGGGGATAGGAAGGAAGGAATCTGAAGGCACCTGCCTTCCTACAATATGCTCACAGGCTGTTTAATGTATGAGGCAGTACACCACCCTGGCAAGCTGGAAACAGCTAGCCAAAGTGCCTTGGACATTTAGCAGCAGCCATTAGTGAAAAGGAGTCAATGCTGCATGTCAGAGATCCTGCAGCTGTACCATGTCAGATCCTGCAGCTGGATCCAAACATCCATCTTCTACATATATAGTGGATTTCATAATAGAAGAATAGGCAAACTCATTCATGACTTAATTTATACCAGATGCATCAAAAGCTAACATGCAGTTCTGTCATGTGGTCCAGACTGCTTTCTAAGGCACAGCTTTCCAGTCCACACAGCTAAAATCTTCCTCTAAGTTCTCACATCTCAGTACTTCTCAAATCCCACATCTCAGTAGCATCCTTAGCTCTACCATGAATAGGTATGTCTTGTTCCACTCATTTCAATTCATATAGCTTGTTCTCCTATGGCTTGTGTTCATCTGAGACGTTTCACACTTCTTCCTTTTCTCTAACATATGAAATAGAGACAGGTTCTTTTTACCTTTCTAGCTCTTCACAGAGCATCATGCCACTTCTCAGACTCTTCTCAGTAGTATTAAGTGATATGAAAAGAGGCAATGGAAACACACTGAAATACAAGAAAATCCTTTTAAACATTAGAAAACACTTTCTTATTGTGAGGGTGGTTGAACACAGGAACAGGTTGCCTGGAGAGGTTGTGGAGTCTGTATCTCTGGAGATACTCAAAACCCAACTGGACAGGGTCCTGGGCAAACTGCTCTCACTGACCCTGCTTGAACAGGGGTGGTGGTATAGATGACCTCAAGAGGTCCCTTCTCACCTCAGTGATTCTGTGATTCAGTGATCTTATCTACCATCTCTCATTCATTATTGACTTGATGACTCTTCCTTCCAAAAAGTATTGATAGCAGCTTATGCTATCTAGGAGTTGTATTTCCAAACTTGTCCCCATACCATTTCCATGTAGGGAAAATCTCCCTTTCGAACTTCTGCAAAGTGCCCCTCTTCAAGACTCCCCTGAAAACTCTGTTGCAGTCTATAAAGCCTATAAAAGTAATTTGTCAAGATGTAGGTAGTTGCTGTGACTACTTATTACTCTGACTACTGTACTTCTATGACTGTTGCTCCCTTTATAATTCAGGTTGTAAAATGCTTGAGACACAAACTATGCTTGGGTTTTGTACTGCACTTACCACCACTGATTGTTGTACGTAAGTAGAACTGCTAGACACTCAATGAAAAGAATAAGTGGGTATCGCCAAAATAGTCACAGTATGTTCCAGGTTGGGTCAAGATTAAAATAAAGGCCCTAACTACTATTTTAATTGTTAAGGAATTGTTTTGATTGTACAAATACACAGAAACTGTAAAGCATATGAAATCTAAGGTATTTCTTTTTTTGCTATACTATTCATTTAAGTTTCAATAATTCCATGGAACTTAGCCTGAACTTTATTGGTAACTATGGTGACTAACTGTAATAAATGAAGTAATAAAGGTACCTCAGACTTTATTTACTGGGGAATAAGGTGCAGCTAGAAACAGAAACCTCTACTTTTCACAGACAGGTCATTCAGCCATTTACGTAGGCTGTTAATATATAGATGAGTTTTGAATCACTTGCCTCCACCTGTATGAATAGATCTGTTTCTCCCCTTCTTTAATGGAAATGTGCTGAGTGCAATAAGCCAGGCAGACAAAGTTCTGAAGCATTTCTTATCAGAGGATGGAGTGTCACTACGTCCTAGACAGATACATTTCCTCCAAATTACCCTGTGCACTGCAGCGTGAGCCTGCAGCCTGAGCAGGAGAAGTTGCTTTCCGATGTGTTTCTGGCTCTCACTGGCAGCAGAGATGATTCTGTATTGAATGTAACCATAATTATGCATCCTGCTGTCCCATTTCTTTGATGCAACAGGGTAGGAGGGAAGACCTTAAACAGGACTGCAGTTGCAGGTGGCCAATTATCTAGCAGCGTGTTTGGGACAGAGCTTTTTGCTGTTTACATTTCATTACCAACTGTGCAGAAAGCAATTAACACCTGGCCTCCCTTCTTTCATTTTTGATACCTGTATAAACAGCAAAAAGGATGATACAAACAGCAGAAGAAATTCAGAGATGAGAATGTTCTACTCAGTCCTGATGCACCAAAACCAGCAATGTTGTACTTGTCTCATACTATCTCCATTCAAATAAGGCAGCAGCTGGAACAGCCAGAAAACATTGACCTCTGTCAAAATGATAACAGCAATACTGTAGCAGCTTTTAAAGTATGAAATTAGTAGCTTGATTAGAGCAATAAGATGTTCTCTTGGGGTTTCATGAGATGAGCAGGAGTGCAGAAGATTTTGCTTGCTTTTGGCTAGGTATCAGAGTGTCATGATACCTATGGTGTCAGGCAGTATGAGGTTTTGCTGTGTTTCATTCCATCTACTCAAATATAAATACACGTATGTGTTATTACTGTGGTATAAAATTCACTCTGTTATGAAAATTCGACCCTTACATCACCAAAATTAACTTCCTTGCCTTATGTTAGTCTCTTTTCAATACCTAAAGTCCTTAGAAACAATATACTGGCAGAGTTCTGCTGCATGGACAGAAAGAAAAGCCAAACCAACCTCTTTCCTAGTGCATTACACCCATATTCCCCAGAAACACCTCCTTGCCCAAAACACAGAAATGGTCATTTCCTCCTGTCAGCCCTGTTTTCTTAGTTTGGGAGCAGAGAGTCACAACTTGGCCAGGACAAAGTAGAAGAAGCTTTGTCATAGGCAGAGCAATTCCTGAGACTTGATACAGAACATGAGTCATATGATTTTGAAATATAATCTATGGCCTGTGAAATATTTAATTAATCTAGTGCCCAGAGTTGTGGTTTGAGAAATAAAACAGCTCAAGCTTGTCATCTTGGGTGGCATTAACCCAGAGCAGAGTTATGGGCACTAAGAAGTTCACCTGAACATAGTTTGTGGCAATGCCTTCCCCTAAGAAACAAAACCATGCAGCACTGGCTTTATCTGCATTTCATGAATGGCCCAGATTTTGTCCCAGCAAGCCCCTGACTCTGCTGGTTTAGCATCCTGATAAACTGGTATCTGAGATTTTCAGCTGGGAGGCAGCAGCACCAACTTTGCTTTTGAGGAGTTAGGTGTCATCTTTGAGCTGAGACTAACAGCTGACTACCGTGCTTCTCTTCTACTCTGTTGCAGTGTGCAGTCCAGCTAGTGGTCTAAAATTACAGACTACTTTAAAACAGTGTTTAAACTCTGTGTTAGGTTTAGCCTTGGTTCAGAATACTTAATTTCACCCTAAGTCTAAAGGGGTTGGAAAAACACCTCTCCCATCTGATCTGGAAGAGCTCCCAAGTGGCCTTTGAATTATTTCATTTTTCTCTAAGGCCCCAAATAAACACAGAGCCTTATAATACACACGCCTTGGGTGTAAGCAATTATTCATGATACAACAATACAAATACAAAAAATATGTCACTATAAATTCTTAAATGAGCTGTTTTCACTTTCTGATCTCAAAGTATTTTCTTTGTTTGATCTGTCATAAAGATTTCTCTTAGCTCTTTAAATAGGATTGGCTTCTTGATGTATGTGGGAAGATAACTTATTGCAGTGGTAGAACAAATTAAAATCTCTTGTAAATGTGAGCTACTAAGTGCTGCAAAAGAGAACGGGTGCTTCAATGCAACCAGACCATAAAGTTTCAGCATTAGTTGCAGAACTGCAAAGGACAAATGTTAGTGTGGCAAACTGAACAAAGTCGCTGTTGAGACTTACTCACTGGAGACTTACTTCCCTGCATCATCACTAGGACCGTTATCATCATTTACTTCAAACCAGGAAAAAAATGGTGCTGGCACCTACCTTTTTTCACAGGCCTAGTGAAAGTCAGAGAATATCAATGGCATGAATAACTGTAAAATCTCCCCTGATTTCTAAAAAACCCAGCTACCATTCAGTATTAACAGTATGGGCCTTGTCTTATCACAGTGGACCTAACATCTTCCTGCACTTGTCACTATGTTGATTTCTAAACTATGTAACTTTTTACAGGGACTAGAGGGAAGAGAGGAAAAGAGGATGTTTGAAATGCATTGAAATCATGCTTTGCCTTGATTAAATACGTATCAATGCCAACCAGCAACCCTGCTATAATAAGCTACCTAGCAGTTGTAAACAAGTACCATGGAGGAAAAGTATTAAAAAAAAGACTGAGATCTCATTTTCTGATTTATACTGCAGGGTGTTTGGTTGGTTTTTTTTTTTAATACTCTTGTTTAATCATGTCTACACCAACCATTATTTATGTTGCAACTAGAGAACTGAGCAGC
This sequence comes from Falco peregrinus, assembly GCF_023634155.1. Classification (NCBI taxonomy): domain Eukaryota; kingdom Metazoa; phylum Chordata; class Aves; order Falconiformes; family Falconidae; genus Falco; species Falco peregrinus. Next base: position 38,047,189 of record NC_073727.1, read on the forward strand.
AAGATCCTGTATTTTCTAGGCCTGCTCCTGTCCTGCTGGAACTTTTCCACAGCACAGCATGGCTGAGACATCGACACTTTGTTCTGGTCCAATACCCTCAGCTCCAGACAGCCCCAGAGGTCATTGCACCCTATCCAGAGCCAAGAGAGCAGTGCCCAATGTGACAGTCTCCGTCTCCTAGCTCCCTGCTGGCCATCATCCCTGGCAGACAGCTTGGTGTCAGCAGCCCTGGTCTTGCCAGATGTCCTCACCCACCTGAAGATGAGTTTTCCCAAACCCATTGCCCCTCTATTTGAGCCAGAGGTGAGGAGTGTCATGAACTACTAACCTGCCCTGGGTACCAAGGTCCTCAATGTGGCTCATATTTATATTAAAGTGCTTTTTAGGCACTGCAGCTGTCTCTCTAGCATCACTGCCCTACATCTGCACTGCCCGCAGCCAGCATAGGCTCCTCTCTCCTCTCTGTCCTGGCCTTACAGCCTGGAATATTTGACTAGGTACATTACTAATGGCATTTCCTTCCTGTGAACCATGGCACCATGAACAGAAACCTGCATTTAAAGGATGTGTGATTTGCTCTGCTGTAACAAACTATTTCTTGAAGGAAGGCTGAAACAGGTTCTGACACTTTTATAATTATATAAAATACATAACAATTTTTTCTTTTAGGTCTCTAAGTTGTACACTGAAGTCAGTAGGAAACACATCACACTGTGATCAAGTGTGATCCAATGCCCTTAAAATCAGTTTTCAGAACTCATATGTTCCCATTCTCAATGCCTGGTGGGCTGTGCAGAAAAATAAACCCTCTTATACCTCTACCAGCACTCATGCACACACTCCTGGTTGCTCTGCTTCCTTTGGCAGCCCATGAAAGCCAGGCAATGATTCTTCTCCACTCTTCCTAAATAAATGCCTGATCTGCTGTGAGTGCCAGAGCTCCTTGACCTCTGCAGACTAGGGAGAAAGGACGGGCTGTGGGTCATACCCTACCTGTCATTAAAAAAAAAAAAATAGCATCAAGTGGGAAAACTTTTTGCTTCCGCCGTGTTTTGGCAATATGCAAGAATTGGAACAGCTGTTCTGCAGTGGTATTACAGCTAGGACTTCACTCACATTTGAAACCATCTGATAAGCTTACATATTAACCCTGCTGATTTACGTTAACACTTAGCTGTGGTGACAAGTACTCTTTGCACTTACTGCACACTGGCACTTTGTCTTGCTGCTTGCAAGGAATTCAAGTAGAGATTAGTGACGTTAATGAGGAAGAATAAGAGGGTGAATGTAAGCAAAGCTTGAGATATTGGCAGGTATCAAAAAAGTCTGCAAAGGCAGCAAGCAGAAAATACTGATTAACACTCTGCACAGGTTGCCCTTTCATCAGAACACAATGCTTGACGATTCAGTTCTGTCTGGTTTTGCATGTATTCTTTAAACCATTGTTAATCTTTTCATGGAAGGAATTCCATTTTTATTAATTTGTTACAAGTATTGGGATTTTTTTCCCTTGCTTTGTTCCAACACAGAAGTTATAAAATGCAAGCCCAGACACCACCGTTAAATAGTAAAAGTCTCATAATTCAGATACTAATGCCCTCTCTGGAGATCCATTGGGCCTACCCCTTAATGGCTGGACTTGATGCTCCTAAGGGTCTGTTACAGCCTAGATGATTCTTGTGCTTTTCTCTGAAGCAGAGAAAATGCAGTTGTCATTACTCCTCAGAAGTACAATAAAACATTTTACTCTGTCTTTACTCTGTACAGGATTTCGTTACTGAAAACAGTGAGGCCTATCTGAAACAGAAATATGACTTGTCTGAACTATAGACATAGCTAAATAAATCACCAATCACAATTCCTTTACCTGTTTGCTACACCAAAACACTAACCCGTGCACAAGTTCTTCCCTAACCACAACCGTGCACTACTTCTAAGTGAAAGAAGAATAAACTTGGCATGTGTTTCTACCAGGGCAATTAGTGCAAGGCAGCCACAATGCTACAAGCTCACACCCAAACTGAGACATACTTTGACTGTGAAGCTGGCTGACGTAAAAAGAACATACCACATGTTCTGTTCTTGGAGAGGACATGACTGGGCTGTGGCAAAGTAAGTTCAAGGGACAGGGTGCCTCTGAGGTGCCAGGCAAAGCAGGGGACAGCAGGAGGCAGGCAGTGCCAGGGATGCAGTATGAGGGAGGCAAAGACCTGCAGGAGATTCCAAGGCTGGTGGTCCTGTAGGGTATGTGGAGAAAAAGGCAGAAACATTGAGTCCTGCAATTAACAAAAAATTAGGAACCCCTGTCTTTGTTCACACTGACCTCACCATTACACAACCATATAACTGTATAGACAAAGAGATGATTCTTGTTGGATTGTCCTGTCATGGATCACTTAGGGAGCAGTCACTGATCCATTTTCCTGAACCAGGAGATCAAATCAATGTTTCCTAAAGTGTTTCTGATTAATATTTTCTGCAGAGCCAGCCTTGGCTGCGTAGCCAGGTACATTGCTCTAAAGAGCACACTGTTGCTAGAGCTAATGTTTACTTAACTGCAGGTGGATGCTGGTGACGCCAATAGAGATGGATAGGAGGGGGGATGGAAGCCAAGCCTAAGATACCAGCAAAGATTAGACAGGCATGCAAAGGTAGCAAACAGAAAATATTGATTAGCGCTTAGCATAGGACTATGCTCCCGAGCGAGAGTGCTCAGCTGACTCAAGAGGCTGTATATTTCCACTCACAACTTCACTATGTCATTTCGGTGATTTTACCCTGTTGCCTCTTTCCCCTGTGCCAAATAAGAATAATCACCTTCTTTATAATACTGCTTTCCCAAGCCGGATAAGTAATCATGGCCCTTCAATATTTTGTTCAATTAGTTTCCCCCAGTTTTGTCTCATACTATTGGTTTTATTTGCCAATGATTTTGCTGAGCTCCTCTGAGCTCCCTGACAGTTGTTTGGTTTAAAAGAGAAACATCAACACTAATGCCAGTAATCTCATCCAGACCTTCCTCAGACAGTATAGGATGGACAAACGAGACTACTACATGCAGCTCCCACTGTGGTGACACATACCCTGGTGTATGGTGTGCTAACAGTGCGCTGGTAACCCACTCAAGCAAGCACATGCCATAAACCCCATGCCAACCACTCTCCCTCAACAGCAATGCCTAGATTTCCTAGCCCTATGGGCCACTGGCCCTTTGGAGTCGATGAGGCAGAAGAGACAAAGACCGCACAGCATTTCTGACCCACCATCAAAGCATGGCTGGCAAGGGGATGGCATTCAGAGAGCGAGTGATACAAGAAGAAGACAGGTGAGACTCTGGAGACCAGTTAATAACAAATACTGGCTGTCCAAGAAACTAGCAAGATAGCAAAAAGGAAATCTAATGGTCAGCCTTTGTTGCCTCAGAAATGTTTGCATTAAAGCAGAATTTTAGAACATTAGAGCAGAACTAGGGAAACCTTTTCTAATTTATGTTGATTAGAGGACTGATGACTTCTGCAGCTAGCCTGAGACTACACAGCTTAAAACCCCTTCTCAGTCTGCTCCTCCAAATCCCAAAATGAATGCAGAATCCCTCTTCTGTTCTCCATATAAGTTATATTGGCCTCATAGCTACAACATATAGATCTTTCTGGAAGGAACCTCATCCTAGAAGAATATAGACTCAGATCCTTTAATGTATGAGGGTTTCATTTACCTTATGAGGACATTTTTCACTGAAAGACCATCACAGACAAGCTGAACACATGCACTATTGGCAGTCCAGGTCATGCTGCTTTCAGCTGCCAGTGCAGCAACAGAAACAGGCTTGGATTTGTGGAGGGACGGGCAAAGTCACAGGGCTGCAGCTTGCCAGTTAGTACAAATCACTGAGTGTGTGTGTGTTAGTGTGTCTGTGCTCCTGACACAGCCCACAGGGACTTTCAGATTGGGACTGCAGTAGACACTGCTGAAATACAACCTAATTCTTTCCTGACAAAAGGGAGTCAGAGTAACAAAGGTATGCAAGAGCCAATATGTATTTAAACAATAACAACAAAAAATGTCCAGGTCATAGCAATGCTACAGAAGACAGTACAAAGGGTTCAGGAAAGTTAAAGTGAAGGCAGGCCTCCTCCAGGGCCACAGAACAGCATCACTTTTCCACAGAAGTCTGGATCAGTGTTAAATTAACTTCAAATTTCCTGGCCTCTGCGTAAGTCTTTCATTTATTAAAATCTCAAATAAGGACTGCTGGGGTTAACTTCCTCGTATTTTTTTGAAGAAAATTAAAGAATTTTTCATATAAATTTCCACCAGAAAAGACTCATATTTTCCATCATCTGAGCTGGAAAGTAAAGAGAGATGAAGCATGGTAAAGGAAAAAGAGATTGGGATTCTCAATAAAAGGATGAAGAAAAATAATTATGAGAAAAAAAAACACACACCAAAAAGCGAATGGTTGGAAGGAGGAAGAGACCTAAAGAACGTCCTGCTCCCTCTGGGTTGCAGCACCAGGCTTTCTTATGTTGTAAGGCCATGACAACATGAACTCCATTGTCACTGAAGTCAGCATCTACATCATCACCCCTAAGCATGAAAAACATGAGGTCAAGAGCAAGCAATAGGCATTGCATGACTGCTTTACAGAAGAAGGATGTACACTGAAGAGCAACTCATAAAAGAAACAAAGGAACTCTTGAACTGTCTTCTGTCTGCCTTTGGGTAATCAAGGATCCACAGCAGGAATGGGGTAACTGTGGCCAGGCATGTGGGATAATGTCCAGCATGGGGGAACAGGGTGTGTTAACAAAATATATGGATGAAACAATATTCCAAAGTAAATTATTTTGTTTTTTACAAGTCCCCTTCCATGTCCATGCTACCAGTAGCATCTAGGACAAAACTTTATTTCTTGTCATTTGTAATGGTACAGTAGAAATATCTGGAGACTTGAGCAATATTATCTCATACTTTGCTCAGACCTAGAACAGGGCCTCACTATTGTGGCTGTGGATGATGGATAAAAGGCCTTTTATTCTTTAGTACCAGCCACTGAGCACACACTCCTATGTCAGAAGAAGTCAACTGCAAAGTCTGCTCAGTTATGTCAGGGTGGTATTTGCACCTCACTACCAGCAGAGTGAAAAATCTAGGTCTACAGTATACTGATGGAAAACATCTGTACCCTTATAAAGGTACAGAGGATCTAGACCAGAATATCCCGTGACCATTAAAGGCAGAAAACTAACCTTGGGAGATACTTTAAAAAGACAGTGTGAGGCTGATAGGCCCCAGTTACCAAAACCAAAAGAAACAAACAGAGTGTAACGTCACTAAAAAAATAAATACTTGGATCTCCATTGTACCTCTGAATACTACTTTAAGCATCAGTTCTTTTCAGTCAAGCTATGGCATTTTTTTTAGATTTCTCAAAGGATTTGGATGCTCTATTGTGGCCAGACTGTGATCTGGCTTCACTTCCCGCAAATCAGTATTAAATACAGAGAAGCAACCTGCTACACAGGCATTTTGCAGACTAAAATAGTGCAGAGCCTAATCAGGAATCTCGTGGCAGGAAACAGGCCTTCCTACAACAGGAAGCATAGGAAAGACTACTGGAGACAGCCGTCCAAAAGAGGCCGCTCTGCCAAAAAAGACAAAATGGCTGTATACTGGCAACTCCTGCAGCAGGAAATCGCTGAATTAAGCACTCAATCTACAGAGCAATTTAGTATGTCATCTGTTTCCTGGCAACAGATATTTGGAATCACTTCTACATTGCATTTCAGCTCTGTCTCATAATCAAGCTGAGGACAGTGTCCTCTCCAGTAAGCGAAGAGGTCAAGGTCAGAGGCTTCTCTGAATCCTACCCAGAATAAATATTTTTAACCCCTTTCCTTTCTCCATTTTCATCATTTTATCATTTCTAATTTAGGGGCCTGACATTCCTGTTTCTACTCTGATTTGGGGCCAGGGCAGACTGAGTCACTGATACGATGCCTGCCAAAGTTAACTGTGGCCTTCATGGGACTCTACAACAGAGTCTGATGGAAGATAAGTATCACATGCCACAGTGAAAGAGGGAAAAGGAGATCAATGGATTCTCTGTAATTTGTTTGATGGAGGGTCAGGAAACTTCAGGAATAGAGAGGCAAAGGGAAGGAGGGAGGGAAACAGAAAAGAAAGAAAGAAAGAAAGAAAGAAAGAAAGAAAGAAAGAAAGAAAGAAAGAAAGAAAGAAAGAAAGAAAGAAAGAAAGAAAGAAAGAAAGAAAGAAAGAAAGAAAGAAAGAAAGAAAGAAAGAGAGAGATAAAAAGAGAAAGGAAGGAAGGAAGGAAGGAAGGAAGGAAGGATTTTTTTCTTTGAGGCCCAAGTGTTGATGCAGACTGTTGGCAAATTAAGTTATTTTTTTCATTATTTAACCAATATGACCACTTGCTCATGTCATTGAAGACATAAAATATTATTTCTTCATTTGTTCCTTAAGCCTTACGGAAGACAGATGTTCAGATGCCACCTCCTGTATTTCTGTTTGTGCCCATTGCTTCTTGTTCTGTCACTGGGCACCACTGAAAAGACCCTGGCTCCATCCTCATTACATCCTCCCTTCAGGTGTTTATATGCATTGATAAGCTACCCTTGGGTCAGCTCTTCTCTAGTCTGAATAGTCCCAGCTCTCAGCTTTTCCTCATAGGATTGATGCTCCATTCCCTTAACCATCTTTGTGGCACTTCACTGGTCTGTCTAGCACGTCAACGTGTTTTCGGTACTGAGGAGCCCAGAAGTAGACGCAGCACTCCAGGTGGGTCCTCACCAGTGTTGAGTAAAGGGGAAGGTTCACCTCCCTTGACCTGCGGGCAACAGTCCTTCTAATGCAGCTCAGGATACTGTCAGCCTCTTTTGCAGCAAAACACATCTAACACAATCACTGTGGTTTTGGCTTTGGCTTTTGAAAATACCCAAATAGTGGATAAAAAATACCACAGATGAGAGAAAAAAGCAGACAAGAGATAATAATAATGACAGAACACAATTTCCTTCTGTCTGTCACATAGCAATACACATACATTCATGCCATATTTATTAAAAAATCATGTCATTGCTGACCAAAGGAGGAAGAAGGATGCCAACAATTAATTGTGGATATTTTAAGCACAGTTATATAAAGTAACTCAGTTTGCATAAAGTGATTGATGTCAGTTAGATTTTCTGGAGTCAGTGATGTCCCTGTACACTTTTGGTCACCCCAGGAAATCCCCCTTAGGAGATTTGGAAGCTGTAAAGTGCCACCTGCTAGTGACTTTAAAAGGCCTTGCACATTCGGTGAGTCAGGAGGCGTGAAATCTATCTCAAAATGAGACTAACAGCAATAATAATCACCTCAATTCAGCTTCAACAGTTTTGATCAAAACCAGCCAATTTCTTATTTTACCCTAAGAGTTCCCATATCTGTTATAAAAACAGGCTTTTATGACAAAAGAGACAGGCTAGCAACATTATATTTACAACAAGAAATGGAAAATAGATTTCTGAGGAAAGCTTGCTCTTACAAAATGAGATGTGCCAAGTTTATAAGATGCATGAGCCAATTTGATCATGAACACTTCACACTGATAGAAAGAAATGGCAAGCAAATTTTGAACTATATCTTTGCTAACAGGGAGAATAAAGTTTGCACCAACACTTCACAGCACAGTCTGACAGTCCCTAAATTATGGTTTTGCTTCCATTTTGTGTTTTTACATCACATTTTTTGGTTTATTATTTGTCAGGTTTTTAAACGTTTCCTGTGACAGAGCAACACCCTCCTATAGCTATGAGTATTGAACACCTGGCCAAGTGTCAGTATCAGAATAAGGAACTGTACTTAAGCTAATGCTTTTGCAGCTAAGAGGTTTTTGACAACTAATATTACTGGGTAATTCTGCAGAAAGAGCTGACGTATAACAGGACTTGATGAACTTCCATGTGTGCAGGTTGCTGCTGTATTTTAGCACACACAGTTGGGGCTCTGCTAGGTGAGAAAATGGGAGAGTATCACGATGAAAGCTGAGAGATTTAAGGATGGAGTAAACACTTCTGAAGTCTAGGCTTTGTGTCAGAATACAGTTTCTTCAGTTGTTTCTGTTCCCTCATATTCATCTGTCTTTGCCTCAGAAATAGCTATACAAGGGCTTGTAGTTTAGTGAGACAGTTTTCCTAAGTTAACTGTGAAGGGATGACATATGTGATTTTTCTTTCACAATGCACTAGATCTACAGAAGAACCTGTCATCTCGTCTCCTCAAGAATCCTCTGGTCTTGGAGACATCTGAGGTCCACAGTGCTTCTTCCAGTTGGTTCCTATGTCTCTAGCAGTTAAATTCTCCAGATATTTAACAATCAAAGCAAGCCCAGGACTGCCTGTGTCTAAACAACCCTTTAGCTTCCTGAATTGTGGTAATAGAGCAGAAACCCAACAGGCAGTTGTTTTCAAAGTGACCCCACAAGGACCTTCCCCTTGGACAAACCCTCTGCCAGCAGCTGAGGTCCCTGATCCAGCTGAGCAGCACTTAGACTTAGGGACTTTCCTCAGCTTGAAAATACCTAAGATTGCATGCCCTCAGTGAACACTTTAAAACAGACATAAGAGGGCAGCTCTTCCTGAAGTAATTCCACTTTGCATAGACCAATTAAATATTTATTGGGCTAGAAACAGAGAGAGAATAAACCTACAGCCTAGGAGCTAGGATGGTCTCTAACACCGAGAGGTAGGTAAAATGTGAGCTCACGGTATGCAAAGGAAAGAAAAGGAGTCCAGTCTCTGCTGGCCCCTGCACACAGCCAGGCATGCCCTAACCACTGAAAACAAACGTAGCGATGATGCCACTTCTGCCTAGCTCCTATGCTGCACATTTCAGTGTGGGCTGCTACAGGCCCCAGCAGCACCAGAAGACATTCCGCCATGTTAAATCCAGTCAGTGCTGAAGACTCCTTTGTGGCCTCGAACAGAACATATTTCCCTTTCCCTGGGCAGGGAGCCTTGGCCGGCTCCGCACCAGGCGTCTCACCCACTGCTATGCCATGAGCTCTTGCCGAGCACGTCATCTTGCACATCTCCTCCCAACATCTGAGTGTAAAAACAGGCTGTGCTGCAAATTCCGTACAAGCTCACAGTGCAACCCAGCGCTTATTTCCTACAAGACATCTGATTGATACAGTTCCAGCTTTGGCCTCTCCCGGTATGGAGGGGGATCTCCAATAGAGAAAAGAAATGAAGGAAAACAGGGGGAACTGAAAGAAGACAAAACGAAGATAAAGGGAAAATTGGACTGAGAAGGGAAAATGAAAGATCTTTGGAAGAGGGAAATGTAGACAAGGTGTGTAAAGCCTGGTGTTACACTCCATCGCTCTAGTTCTGCCAAGACACAGGTAGGAGTTGATGGGGCATAAAAATACGGCAAGTATTTCTGAAAGGACTGACCTCTATCTGGTGCCAGAGGCATGTCTTTACCGCTTCGTCAGCACTAATGGGTGTGCAGAGCTTTCAGGGCACACAGAACATGAATGCCCAAGGTCCTATTCCATTCAAATCATTATCAGCTCCCTTTCTGGCCCTTTCCTTCCTGGTAGACACAGAATTATACCAAAATCCCAGTATCTAATGTCCCTGAACTGCAACAAAGTTTAGATCTGATGCATAATCAGGCTCTTCAGTGTAGCATGATACTTGAATTACACACACGTGAAGTCCAGATGTTGACCCAAACCAGGATTTAGCAAGTTGGAAACACCTGAAATTCAAAAAGAAAGTTACAAATTACAAAAACAGCTCAAGTCTCTGTTGTGGGACAGAACTCCATTAGCACAATTTCACATGGAAACTAGGTGGGTGGGTAAAAAGTTTGAATTCAAATGCAAGGGTGGATGATGAGAGGTGAATAGGGAGCTGAGGGTGGAATGTTAGCAGCACCACCCTTGATTTCCTTTTAACCTACTGTAGCCAAGCATGTATCCACCGAGCAAAGCAGCACACAACAACCAACTCTTCCATCTGTGCAGGAAATTTTAATACATTTTCAGAGCATTTTCTTGACACTTTCTCTTTCTTTGTTCATATTTTTAACTTTCTAAGACAGCTTAAGACAATGAATGCAAATGCAATGACAAATAGGGTATTAACAAAAGTGTTAAGTATACAAATCTACAGTTTACATCTGCATTGCAAAGGTATTGTTCCTTTTTAACAGCAAAGCAACAGAAGTAATTTTAATGGCAGCGGTCAGTCTAGCCCTCCAGACATGGCCTGGTTCAAATAGGTGACTTAGAAACATGTCAGAACTACTCAGAGATGTTCAGCACCCAGCAACTCCATGCCCAGATGAGACCTTCAAAAAGAACTTGGTCGATACTAACTTGAGGCAAGAAGTCCCAAAAGTCACAAGCAGCGACTTGTGCACCACCCTGAAAAGTTCCAGCACTTCATAGCAGGGGAATACCTGCCAAATGGTGTCTTTGATAAACTTCCTCCTAGGTCACTTGTCACATGCTACGCATGATCCAGCCCAAATGTCACTAAGCTATTACTAACATACTGGGTAAAATGCAGAAAGAACCAGAGGGATGTTAGTGTTGGAAAATTGCAGCTGAAAGAGTTACACATCATGAAAAATCCTGCACCCAAGGAGGAATAACTCTGGGCACCAATACCTGCTGGGGGTCACCCAGCTGGAAAGCAGCTCTGCAGAGAAGGATCTTGGGGTCTTGGTGGACACAAAGTTGAACATGAGCCAGTGATGTGCCCTTGAGACAAAGAAAGCCAATTGTATCCTGAGCTGCATGAGGACGAGTGTTGTCAGCAGGTCAAGGGAGGTGATCCTTCTCTACTCAGCACTGGTGAGGCCATACCTGGATTGCTAGGTCCAGTGCTGGGCTCCTCAGTACAAGAAAAGTATGGACTTGGCAGAGCAAGTCCAGTACAGGACCACAAAGACAGTTAAGGGAATGGAACACCTTTCATATGAGGAAAGGCAGAGAGAGCTGGGACTGTTCAGCCTACAGAAGAGCAGGCTCAGGGGGATCTTGTCAATGTGTGTAAGTGTCTGAAGGGAGGATGTAATGAGGATGGGGTCAGGCTCTTTTCAGCAGTGCCCTGTGAGAGAACAAGAGGCAATGGGCACAAACTGAAGCACATGAAATTCCATCTGAATACAAGAACACACTTCCTTACCGTGACAGTGGTCAGACACAGGAACAGGTTGGCCAGGTAGTTTGTGGCATCTCCATTCTTGGAGATATTCAAAACCCATCTGCACATGGTCCTGGGCGTCCTGGTATGGCTGACTCTGGTCTGGGCAGGGGGACTGAACTAGAGAAACTTAAATAGGTCCCTTCCCCCCTTAGCAATTCTGTGATTCTGTTTCCAAAACAGAAGGGACTGGAAAAATTAAACTTGAAGTGGCCTCAAGATCAGTGGCAAAGAGTTCCATAAATCAAATAACAATGACTATTCACTCTGATTGCTACATTGACAGTTAATAAAAACATTTCACTTGGGTAGAGCAGTTTTTGCTTTTGTTTCAATGCCTGCTCTGATTGGAGTTTTTCTTCACTGTAGGGTGGGTATGCAGCATGTCCTCAGCGATACTGATGACAAATACACTGCTTCCAAGATGTGTTCATCCTGGGGAAACCAAACTTTCCCCTCAGTTTCTGCGTGTACCCTTCTTTTCAGGAATACCAGATGAATCCTATTGACCTCAAGCAAGTATGAGGACTCAATCAAAGCAAGTCTCTCTGACACCTATTCAGAAGTTGGAGTTAGGTATGGTGGGCGTGTTTTTATGGAGCTCTCATAGCCTATGCTTTTGAAAACAGTGAGGAAGAAGTACCTTTCAATGTGAAACTCACTAGAAGATAAGAGCTGAAATAGCCACTGCCATCAGCACTGGTTCTGTGTTGCTAGGAGGAATTATATATGTGTAGTTGTAGGCCATACTTTGATGTATTGTGTCAGTCCTGCTATCCCAGACAGGAAAAGAGAAGCTGTGTTCCCTCCCATCAAGACTGCTTCTTGATTGTTTGTCTGATTTTTCCTTTTCCTTCAGAGAAGGATAAAAAGACATTTGCCTTTGTCCTGAAGACTAAGCTGTAGGTAGGCTGTGGGGGTTCCTGCCTTCTGGGCAGATCCTGTTCCAAAGGCTCTACTAGGAGAGACAAAAACTTTCCCCTACAGTTAGAAAGAAGACAGTTGTAAAAAAAGTATGTTAACTTTATTTTTTTTGTGTTTAAATAACAACTGTAGTTAGAGATCTAACAATGAAAACTTACTTCTTCCTAGGTTGATCCCACAGCCATGAAAGATTTGGCAGCCTGAGGACAATTGTAAGGTGGAGAACCACGTTGCTTCAGAGGTTCTGACATTTCCTCTCTGAACCATAGTAAAGACATTCAGTTGTAGAAATTGCATAGTGCAGAAAGCAGCACATCATGCCCTGCTGTGAAAGAAATTAGTCTGACAGTCAAGCTGGAAATTGCAATGCCAACCCACGTGAAACTGAAGTTGTTATGCAATATCTGTTAGGCCAGGTGACTTGAGGGCATGAAAAGGTTTGCCTCTCCTTCACTTTGTGAGACAAAGTCTGACACAGCGTGTTACTGTAACACGGAACAGCTGCTAATTTCACTTGTTCCTTAAACCAAGTATTCGTGTCTGCACACAATACCAGAAAGTACTAAACACAGAGTTTTATGTTGTGTGTATAAACAATAATACTTATTAGTGGGGTTTGGTTTTGTTTTTTTTTTTAGAAAAGCCAGAAAGGCCATTGTGAAAGCAGTTTGATTGTTACAGATGAAAATGGAAAATTAAAAAACTACAAGCCTAGCAACCTATAGTAGGACTGCTAGACAAAATTCCTCAAAGGTCACAGAACTATTATCTGGTAAAAAAGTGCCAGCAGGCATCTTATTCCCAGTGACCGTTTTTTTACACACAATTCTTCTTTTATACCACATAAATAAGTCCACTAAGAAACGACCACATCCACAAATGCTTTAAGTATATGCACCTTGTCAGCATTATATCACCACTTCCAGTTCAGCAGAAAAACTATTTGTAATAAAAGTATCTTGATCTATTCTTGTTCACAACCTTCTTAACTATCACAACTGATGCAAAACCCCACTGAACTGAATCAAAAAAACCCATACTGAGATCTACCTGGTAGTCCAGGAAAAGCTGGAGGTGAGGGTCCCTAACTACCTACATGTAGAGGTAGAAAGAAAAAGATCTCTACCTGCACCTGGGAGTGGTTGCATACAGATTGTTTCTCATCCACATTTCCTCTGGCAGAATAATATTTGGAGAATGACACTCTCACTTGCCTTCTGATTAATATTTCCAAACCCTGAGACCATAATCAAAACCTCAACAAAATATTGCTTACATTCTCCTTACCCTTTGGCTTCCAAAGTATTATTAATCTGATAAAACACAGTTTCCTACCCAAACACCAAACTAGTGGTATCTGAGTCTCTTAGGCGATGGCCTGAAAATTCTGGCAAGCCTCCCAACTTTTTCTAGCCTCTTCATTTTTATAAAAAAGCACAAGGTTATTAGTTGATTTATCCAGATTTTCTCCTCCCTATTTAAAAAGCCCAGCTAAAGTGTAATAAGTAATACTAAATATGCAAAAAAATAAGCACATCACTTAAAAAAAATAATAAGTGTATGCAGTCTATCTGCATGGAGTCTTTATGGCACAACTAAATCTTTTAAGTCACATTATGCTTTTGTAGCTATTTATAGCCACGTACGTCCATCCTTTGCATCCTATAGTTTGGGGTTTCTTTTCCAGATATAAACAGAGCTTCCTCCCTCGCTTTGTTTATGTGTCTGCCTGTCAACGTAGCGCCAGCGACTGTCTCTCCACTTTGCTGGTGCTGCTCCCTCATCCTGTTTATAGGTCAGTGATGACTGCCATTGCCTCCCTGCTACCCAGCAGAACTTCCCATAGCACTTCAGGATGTTTTAGTCACATTAACCTATGCCGCCTGTCTGGAGCCAAACGTCTACCCTCTGCACTAATGCCGCAGGCAGCATTCGCCTCAACAAAACTCAGCTTTGCTTCCTGGGAGGCCCAAACGTTTTCAGCTGTCCCTTGTGTGAAAACACAGCTGGGTTCTATTCATTGTCCCATGCATTGCAAAGAGCATAAACAGATACACGGCTGAAGAGTGAAAAAATTCTCCTACCCCTTCAGTCTCAAGCATGTGAAGCCTTGCAAGCCACCGAATGTGGAGAAAAAAAACCTTGTACCTCTTAGTTGGATGCAGGTTTTTATTTTCCTTATCTAGCAATGTCCAAGGTCATTAATACAGTAATTCTTTAGGCATTTACTTCAGCAGGACTCAGCAAGAAAAACAGGTCAGCAGCATCATGTGATGTGAACACGCACAAGACACCACAGGGGAGGAAGAGGCAGATCAGCTGTGGAGCGTAAAGCCAGTTGCTGAAATGGAGCCAGTAAAGCAATGTGTCTATATCCCCACAGCACTGCGAGAGTCCTCTTCCCTCCAAGCCAGCCAGGTGAAGACGGATAAATCCAGAACCTTAGTGCTTTATGAAATCCATAGGAATAGGAGTACAGCACTTGTACAGATCACCTTTTCTGGTTACAAACACCTAGTAGTAGAGAATTATTATTAAACTCAGAATGTTTTGGTCAAAGATTGTTGAAAGACATTATCATCTGTCTACATGACCCACAACCTCCTCCATATTACAGGATTATAATTCAGGGTCCATCAGCATATATCTGGTAGGAGTATGTAAATATCTCCTTTAACAACAAACTCACACAATCTGTTTTAAAACACACATTGGTAACAGTGTTCACAATTGCTTCTGTGCTACCTTGCTGCATTTTGCTATCCATAAAGATACACACTGTGTTTAACCTCCTCTTTAGGCTGGGAGATGTAGGGCAACAGAGAAAAATAATGATGAATGAGGCTGATCTGACCTCTGCCAGAAACTGCTGCGTGGTTTACAACCTCTGTAGAGGTTTCAAAAAACCTAAATGGCACTCACACACCTAGTTTTCACAGGTTTCACATTGGTAGTGAGGTCCTTAACTACCACTTGTGCCTTTTAAAAATTTCCTTCCTGGTCTTTAGAGTTATGTAAAAAAATGCGATGCATGAGAAAATTCAGCATCTCAAGTTAAAAGTATTTGTTATGGACAATTGAGCAAAATGAATATAACATCAGAGCACTCTTGGCATGTAGATTGAAGTTAAGCGCATGGCACAAATGCATATTCTTAGAAAAAAAAGGCTTATCTAATAATTATGTTTCTTTAGATTCTACTGCAAGCTTTTAAAAACCTCTTACTGCAACAAAAAAGTTGACGATTCTGACCTACAAGCAGCTTGCTCTACGCTCAACAGCCGTTGATCTATGTGACAAGATCACAACTTCACATGACCCAGTGTGACCAAGCTTTGCAAATGCTGTTATGAATCTCATGATGCTGTGCTTTCTGTGATAACACTAGCTCTAGGACTCATATGAACAAGTATAAATTTGTTAGTGTGTTTGTATTTCTTGCTTTATAAAGCAGCGTGCTACCATCCCACAGTTTGGGAAGATGAAGCTGAAAAATCTGAAAATATTAGAAAACACACAACAAGATCTTAATATTTAAAACCTACATACACACACACACACACACACACACACACACACGGCTTCCAGATATGCTTAGGTGCTTCTTGATGTACTCCATAGCTTTGTTACAGTTCAAGAGATTATGCCTATGTTTATCATCTTCCCACTTTACAAAACTGAAAAAATTTCACTGTACAATAAAACTGCCTCACTTCAGTAGTGCTGAAGGAGTGAATTCCATTTTGATTTAATTCTATATCTTATCAGAAGAGTAGTGCAGGAGCTTCTTTGTGGTGTTTCTCATTGGTTTGTTCTCTTGTATTGTTCCTCTCCTCATTTAGATAGATCTGTATTCATTTCACAAGCTGCTTCCCTCTGAATCTTTTGTTCAACTGTTAATTATCTTATGCACCACTTTCTTTTCAAAGGCTCCCAACACACGTAAAAAAACTATGGCCCAATTGGTGCATAATTTGATATGTTCCAAGATTCTTGTCTGTACATTAGATTCTTATTTTCCTAAAAAATAAGGAGCACAAACCAGAAAATATCAGTATACCTGAGCATCCTCCTGTAATTACCAAGTGACTGCTGAGTAATACCAAAATATGCTAAACTTGCCTAATGTCTCTGATGAAAAAACATAATGCCAAGCTATGGAAAGGCAGAATGACATTTAACTCATTTTCCATTACTTCTCTGCCAGCTTTTGATGGTATAGCCCGCTAGTGTGCTGAATTACTCTTCTGTTTATAGCAGTTCCCTGTGCCAAGTCCTACAGATGTTCAGATTTTCCCCCACGTGGATGGGATGCTAGATACGATCTTACCTTCCCATCTAGTTCTGAGGGAAACCAGAGATGAAGCTTATAAAGCAAAACAGCAACCTCCTTTTTGAACAGCTGGGAATAAGGGATCAACAAGGGGAAGAACGAGAGAAAGAGAGTCAGACACAGGCCTAGAGCTCCTAGTCAGAAGTGATGACCTGGGAGTAAGATGATTTTTCACTGATTTTTTAGAGCCATTTCTGCACATCAAATGATGCTTGACATTCTCATGTGGAGACTCTGGGTGAGTTAGGAGCAAAAGATCTAGGAAGCCAAATCAAGTTAAAAATATATCAGGTCAGTTCAGGGTGTGCAAAGACAAGGGGCATCCCAGTGACAGAGGGGAAAGAAGTGCATATAAGTAAGCACTACACACCCAAGAGATAAAATTGATCAAAATAAGAAGAGTAAAAGAAAGAGATCTAGACCTGCATCAAAGTAGTAAAGTGTGGGGCTGAAGGGAGTCACTGGTCAAATATCCTCAAAGGGAAGAGAAGAGGGAAGGGAAGGGAAGGGAAGGGAAGGGAAGGGAAGGGAAGGGAAGGGAAGGGAAGGGAAGGGAAGGGAAGGGAAGGGAAGGGAAGGGAAGGGAAGGGAAGGGAAGGGAAGGGAAGGGAAGGGAAAAGGAAGATTCTTCTTCAACAAGGAAGGGATCAGTGTTCCTTGTTTTCAGCCTCTAGATACATCTTCCAGTGGTGTGATCTCACTGATGGATCTGTCCTGCTTTCCAGAAGTATTCAGGGTGTGTCCCAGGAGAACAGGAAGCAGAGCAGGAGGTGCTTTATCACCTGCTCTTCCAAACACATAAGTTAAGAGCAAATCAAGATTTGTCACAAGTCAAAACCAGGTGTAGCACATTTTAATTTTTTTACTGTTCTCATGATAGGTGTAAGGAAGAGTTACATTTCAGTGTATACACACATACATATACCTATGTACATGTACGTGTATACATATACATATGCATTTGTGTATACATGTATATGTACATATTGCATTGCTGCTTGCTTCTCAAAAGCACTTCAGACAATTCAAACCAGTGCTGGTGGCCAATTTGAACTGTTTAAAACATAGCATCTGTGGATTTATTGGCAGGATTTCATACGATACAAAACCTGTTCCGCAACACCTGTACCTTTTGAGGTCTGCTCAGGAAAGCTGGGTTTGCCTTTGAGAAAAGCCTGTGTAACGCTCAAAGTATCAGACCAATCTGTGGAAGAAATCTTGTATGGATTAAGATCATGGCTTATTGCAACTCACATCTTTGTACCACTGTTTGTCTTAATGGACTTTTTCTTTCCCTAATTGTAAATAACTTTATTTACCTTTGCAGAAATACAGATTAATGTGTTTGCTTACTTGTTATCAGCTTTGCTTTATTTTTGACGTAGGACCAGTTACTGCTTTATTCGGACAAAACCAACAGTTCCAACAACGTTTACTACAGGAGTAGCTTTCCCCAGCTGCAGCCGGCGGTGTAAGAGCGCCGTCTATGCTCAGGCAGAAGAAATGCAAGGCAGGGAAGCCATCGACACCTTGTCCGCAGGTGGACTTTAAAGTCCATCATTCTTGGGTGCAAGTTGAGCTATTCTTAAACCAGAAGGAAGGGTACAAGAGCTTTCTCTCTGTTAAAGGAAATGTGTCCGGCTCATCCTCAGGGTGGCAAGGATATACCTCTCATCTTTGGAGAATGATTACCAATACTTCTTACTGCAGTGTAAGCGTAGTCTCGCTGAGGAGCCTTAGCAAGGGTTCTATCAGCAATTAAATTGTAAAACAAATTTTTAAAATAATTTTTGTAACCTTCTCTGTGGTTTTTAAGGATCTATGTGGGCATTAATGTGCTGGCTTCACAGGGCAAAATGCCAAACAGGGGTTTGAAAAAGCTCTTATTCTGGAGTGTTATTTTTCTCCTGGGTCATTTCAGTGATCCAGTTTCCCAGGCAATTTCACAAACAGTTGCGGTTGCCCAACTAAAGAAGAAGCAAGCTGTGGTGGAAAAATACAAAAAGCCCTCACAACTGGACAGAAGGAAAGGACAGGAGCTACCTAAGCCAACACAATGCCAGTGTACATAAAACTAAACAAAACTTGGACCCTGATGGCCACCTTCTGGGTGACAGTCTAATTCCTAAGCTGGAAAACCATGTTATTCCTCCATGGACAGATCATCTAGTAAAGCTGTGGTCTGGCAAGGCCTTAGGAATATGCTCAGCTTCAGCCACACAAATACTTCACGTCAGTAGGACAACTTAGGTCCTTAGAGCTGAGCACATCTTGGCAGTGGGGCTTACTGTAACCCATATACAAAGGGTAAAAAGCTAATCCCACTGAAATCAACCATGCAACATTTCTACCTTGATTTCAAACCCCCTGTAATTTTTCATTTTACTCTTTCTGTACACACTGATTTTGATACAAAGACTCTCTTACTCTATACATGGTCTCCATATGAACAGAACTAACTATAGTCAGAGCGAGTTAGTTTTTCACCTCCTTTTTGTCTTTCCATCATCCCAGTACATCCGTAACTGGAACTAATACACCCAACACAGTCCTTCATGTGCCCTTATGTGCAGGAAAGGACAGCCAAACCATGCTAAGTAAAGCAAAGAGCTCCTATGATCTGTTCAGTTATATGGCTGGCATGCAAGTTGTCACAACACCTTTTCATTATATTAATATATATATAACCCATCTCCCCATCCACATTCAGAAGAAAAGTCAACCTTTACTGAGAAACCAGGTGCTCTCCATTAAGCTCTTAATGGCAAGCTGGCTCAAACAAAATTAGATTGATCATGCTGTTCAATGGTTGAAAATCCCATTTTCCAAGCCAGGGAACTTACTACACTGCTGAAACATCGATATGTGAAATGAGGTAACTCGCTCATGAACAGATACGAGTCTAAAAGTGGATTATGTGGATGTGGCAAGTGATCGCATGTGCCCAGAGGAGTCAGTGACACAGCTTAACACCATGCAGTGAAATAAATACCTTGCAGAGTGCCAGAGCAGACACAAAAACTAGAAGCAGTATCAGCACATCCTTCATCAGCACAGTAAATCCTTCTGAGATACAGCTTATATTGAGCTGAAGGCAGCACCGTGCCAATGTAGCCATAGTATTCTGCAGCCCTAATTACTCTCTACAACCTACAAGCCTTGCCTACCCTAGGGGAGTTTTACTAGTTAAACTGTCCTGGCAAACTCCCTTAGCAGAAATGAGACATATACCAGCAAAAGACTTTTACCCCCTAGAGCTTATACAAAAGCTTTCCATATTGCAAGCAGTATCAGGGCTTAGCCAGACAGTCCCCTTACTCCATCATCTGTCTTGTGGCACAGGTGTGGTTTACTTTTTTCCAGAAAATTCAAAAAATTGCTTGGGAGCAGAACAGATGAGATATTAGACCAGCAAAAGCTATATTGTGAATATCACTGAATGTCATCTGAAATACATTCTCTCACTGATTGAAAAAAAAAAAAAAAGGTTTACTCTAATCCCTAAAGGATGTTTTCTTTACAATTAATAAAGTAATCTTGTAATCTCTGTCTCTCACACACACACAAAAGGACAGGATATAAAAGCCAGAGTAAAAGCAAAGCATACGTTTTGGAGCTTAAAGTAGCCCTTTCAAAATACATCTGTCTCAAAGGGGAGGAAAGATGTGAATGGCTGAACAGTATAAAAATCTAAATTATATGTGATTTTATCCAGTCCAATCTTCATCTATGATACTAGCTTTCCTATGGACATTTTTATCTTCTTAATAATTAATAAAAGAGGTCTTTTTAAAAAATACTTTCACGGTAGGCTGCAGGCAATGATGGTATGTGATTTGTCATCAACTACAATGGAACAGGAGGAAGGAAAACTGTTTCTATGCAATCTTGGACATATTTATTTTTCCTTACCTTTAGTTTGTTTCAAGCTTACCACCTCTTAAGCAGCAGTGAAGTCATTCACCCAGGGGTATGCTTGACAATTTAATTCTTGTTTTAAAACTATTAAGAGAGGTGGCTGTTATGTGACGTTCACAATACTCAACATCCTACCTCAGTTACTTATTTGATCCTCACAAAGCAATCCAGCCTGATTTTAAATATAGCGTATTCATCAGCATACAAGTCTGAAACAAAGAATAAAAAGCTTTTTTCCCCTTTTCTGTCACTGACCAGTTGACTTCATAATTGGGCAAGTAATGCTGCCCCTCTTTTCCTCTTCTTCTTCATCTGTCTTGCTGATTCATGCTGAAAGCCCTTTGGAGCCAGATCTGTACTATATTTCATGTATGGGTCCCAACCAGATGAAAGATGTTCTAAGCTTCCCTGCATATTCTCAGCATCACTGTGAAATAGTAATAATTATTTCTGTTTGAAGAAGTTTTCATTTAAGAAAAACAAAGATGGCAACCAGTGATTTAACCAGCAGTTAGTTGGCTTTAAATTATTCTCTCAGTTCTCTCACAGAGTTAGTATACTCTACAACTTGAGGAGTTTTATTATCCTTGAAGTATATTACCAGAAATAATTCAAATTTAAAAGCTCTTGTGGTAGAGAGAAAGAATTGAGAAGCTGCCACACAATCAAAACAAAAAAAAGTCACCAGTATTTTCTCAACATTTTTTCAGGTGAGCATGAAGATGGATGCTTTTAATAATTGGATGGTCTTCCATTGGAATGATCTTAATATTTAACCTTATGAGATGGTGGAATTACATTAAATGCGTTGTGCTACAAAGTTTGAATTAACCTAATAACACAGATAGTGTATTCAGAAATGCATAAGTAGATTTTTCAGCTTGCAACACTATTCAATAAATCTTAGGAAATTATATAAAAAGAGAGGAGCTCAAGTTTAATATTTCAAATGAAGTTTTAGACACTGAGAAGCTTTATTTGGGCCCATGAATACTTTCCACTGATCTCAAGCACATTAGAAACCTGTCTCAAATTGAGAGAAAATGATCTAGTTTTCACAGCATTCACTTGAAACTTTGGAGATCCATAATGAACTCATTATTCTGCCACTGGGTACCATTTTACCCATTTATCTGGTAAATTTATTCAGGGTAAATCAAGAAAGCCTGGAGTTTTAGAGATAGAGTTATCTATTTCTAACTATCTAGAGACACCTCTAGAGTCATGAGTCTGCTCAGTCCTAGATTATTTCATTCAGTTTTGAAGGGTTAGTTCTTTTTTTCTGTGTAACAGAATGTAAACCCACATCCCCTGGCACTGAGAGGAAAACATTTCTGACTTTCTACAAGAGCTCTGCAACAATGAGACACTTAAATATTCATTGAGGCAGAAACAGCAAAGGAAGAAGTTAGAATCGGTATTCTTCCAGACTCACGTGGGAAGAAGGAAATCTAGATTTCAGTCCTTGCACCTATGACATTTTTTTGCTTTTTCCATTAGAAAATTATTGGATAAACAAGCAGAAACTGGACCACCCACTGATTTAAACACCCTCATTCCTTTGAAGTCTCAGCCATAGTATCACAAGTAATTTTTTAAAGAAAATAAAGGAATTGGTAGATTAAGCACTGCAACACTGAGGAGACCAGTGCCTGAGCATCTTTACAATGACCTTCTGTCTCTGGACATGCCCTTAAACACACCTAGATGCCTAAAGCTACCAGAAGAAAGTGTATCTTATGATTTTAATAACTTTGGAGATCTTTGGTCTCCAGGTAGCAGCACTGCATGTACACAATGCTCTAGGTAGCACTCCATAAAAAGGATGCTCAGTTGTAAACTATCTCAAACATAGACAGAGATTCTGCTCTGGAAAGACCATACAGATTTGTGAAGGTCTTGGGATTGAACCTTTCACAGCCTCAAACTGATACTGATGTAAACACTTAAATTATGAAATGCATAAAAATCACAGACTTGGATTCCACTGGCACAATTATGGCAAAAGTGGCTTCAGACCCTATATAGTCCATAGCAGATCTATGTGGCATATGCTGGCATGGCCACAGTGGTCTTAATAACCAAATTCACAAGATGAAAGCTGTCTGTGTGTCTGTTTGAAGTGCTATGGAGTGCTCGCAGACATACGTTGCATCCCTACCCCACCTAAGCTCCTAACTTAGATATACTCCATGTGCATGTAAAACACATGTGGCTTCACTGGGTGGGAGCCCAACTCTTTATCCCTTTTCGTCAGTCCTTGAGAACGATAAGAAAAGTGCATCACAAATTTTGGATACAAATGATACTATCTGGCAGATTTCCTGCAAAAGCTGTCAAAGACACTAATGATAAACCAGGACCTGACATTTCTAGTATAGAAAACCAGATGAAGAAAAGACGTTCACAGAGAAGCCAGAATTCTGCCATACAACATCACCATGAAATGCCCACCTATGGCATATAGAACCACACCTTAGAGGACATAACAGACATACATATGTACATGCATTTTACAGTTTTGACATTTATCTTCAAAAAGCCCCTTACAAATTCCACTGTCTTAGCACATAAGTAACTTAGAAACCATTTAACTTTGCCTAGGTAGGTAATTGCACGATGGGGGTTCTTGTTTGTTTGTATTTCTTTGAATCAGTAGCATGGAATGTACCAGAATATCAGACCAAGAAACATTCTTAACATTTTTTGAAAACATGTTTTTATACTGCTGCTGTCAAGCTCTCAGATCACCATTTCACATCTGTCCATACAGACACTCCCCCAGACAATGCAGGGAAACCCCACCTCACTGGTTATAGGACTAATGTACCCCCACAACAGCACTGCAGGTAAATTCCAAGTACATGAAATGATCTACATAAACCCAGTGCCATGCTGAAAATTAATTTTATTTTGTACAATGTGACAGGTACTTCATTTTTATAAAATTTTCTTCTTTGGCTGGAGCATACACATCTATATTTGCAGAAGGGTGTGTGTGTGTGTGTGTGTACTCTCTATATACAGACATATAGAAAAACAAGTCATGCAAATCTTGCACAGGTTAAATTTTACGGTAACATACTTAAATGGAACCAGATGTGGAAATTTTCAGGCTCAGGTCCATGTTTAAGATAATTAACCTGTTTCTTCAGTTGTCTTTATAAGTATATGCACCAAGAAACATCCTGACACATGCAACCTTGGTTGCATTTTTCCAAGCAATCGTGAGACAGCAGGGTATATTTGCCATACAACAACGCCAGAGCCAAGTCCCAGGACTGACATGTTCCAGAAGAGGCATTGCTTAACAGACCTCAGTCTCCACTTGGTGCAGCTGTCTGCACAACCATAATTTACTATCAGCTTCTATCCTGTCTTCTTACATTGTCAATAAGATTAATTACCATTAATTCCAGCAATGAGGTTATTAATTACTACAAATTCCAGCAATCACTGCAGTGCTTACTATATTCATAAGAAGTAACTCACCAAATAGTAATGTCCAATAATATTTTTCTGTCACAGTTGACCTAATCTGCCTTAGAATTGTTCCTGCTTGTTGTTTTCCTACTTGAGATCACAAATTATAAGATATAGTACTAATTGGTTGCTGATTTTCAAAGTATTGTTTTACTCTAATGAATACAAACATACAGAATAAACAACAGCACCTTTATGAAATGTGAAAGGTTCTCATGTATTGTGAACTTTTTCAAAAATATGTGGCAAGAGAGCTGGCTGTATCAGTCCATTAGTGTAATCAATGGAAAATAAAATAGTGAAAAATCATACTTGAAACCAGAAGCAGCACAGGTCCCCAAGACTCTGTTTTCTGTTATTGGTCAAATTAGTACCTCAAGCGATAGGAAATAATAAGTTAAGACTTCTGACTACATGATTAGATTTGATCATTCCTTTTCCATTGCTGCCAGGTAGTGAGAAAAATCCACATACTCTATTCACAAAGTTTAAGGCCTGAAGAGACAGCTAGGTTATTTCATGCTCCCTCCAATACATCACATGTTATTAAGTTTCATCCAATTGCCCCCGTACAAAACTCATGAACCTGCCAACAGAAAGTCATTGGATTTTGATCTGAAGAATTTGAAGGGCAGCAAATCCACTTCCTAGCTTGTCCTGAAGGTTTCTGCACTTCATTAACGAGTTGTTTCTCCTTCAGATTTGTACAGGACCAGCTGCTAAGACTGCACTGTATTGCCTGCCTTGTGAGTGCCTTTCCGTAGTTGGCATGCACTTCCTATGAAGACACACTGTAATCAAATAATCTTCCAGACACTTTTCTATTTTCGCCCTCTGGGTATATTCTTCAGCCTTCAAATCACTTTTGTGCATGTCTTCTGTTGTGTCTCCAGTTTCTCATTCTTCCTGTTGCAAAACAGTCTCTACACATGAATACCATAGCCCAGCAGCACTGTCGCAAAGGGAGAAGCTGTCTTCCTGGTCCTGCTGTTTTGCACATCCCAGCACCGCCTTAGCTGCTGCTCTCTGTGGAGGGTTGCAGCTGAAATGTCTGTACAGGCACCTCTCCAGATCTGAAGCCCATGCTCTGCAGCTGTGTCCAGTTTTCTTTGTTCCTGGATTATAAGCTTTCATTGGAAAATGTCTGAATGGTCTTGCTTATCACATGAGCGTGGCCACTCCGTCAGCTGTCTCATCCTTTCAATTTAACAGTCTGCTGATCACTACATTATCTCCCAGTTTTCTCAGTAATGAACACAGACTTGCTAAAAATAAGCACTAGTTTCAGTCTTGTGAGTGTCTTGACAATACCTTGCTTAGAGATAAAAAAATAAATCTACTGGGTTCCTCAATTGCAACCACTTGGAGGATTTTTCATTTACCTGGATTTTGACCTATAACATTGCTCTGATACAAAACAGCACTAATATGTAAATCAGAACACTGAGCAGTGCTGACAAAGCACCTCAAAGCCACCGATCACACTGACACCTGTTTCAAGCACACTGGTCATCTCTTCAGCCAACTTCTCTATGCTAGATTAGTACCAGATAACTATGCCTACTGGTTTTAAAAGATGTGCCATAGATATTTGTCGTTATCCTTCTCACATAGTAAAGAATTGTAAGATTCCCCATAGGGTGCAGATGAATTCTACTTCTTCACAGGTACACATAGTTACATTTAATGGTTGGGGTTTTTTTTTCCTCTTCCAAATCTACAGCTAGCAATGTGCCTCCTAATTCAAGATTCCCTTTATTGCTCAGATATTTATGCTCTTTATCCTTCTTTTTCTTGGATCTAAATTTTTCTTTTGCCTATTGTTTCCCTAATAATTTTTTTGCTGTTTCATAACTTGCCCTTTTTTTGAATTAGTATATATTTTATATTTTCAATTTTTATACATATATACATACATATAAAACACATTTTTTCCCCCACTTAATCTTTGAGTCATGAAGTCTTCTTTCTGACTAGTACACTACTATCTCATAGTTAGCAAACGATCTAGCTGTACAGAGAATATGGCAAGTAGTAGTGTCTTAAACAAGGGACCTGCTGTGACTGACAGGGTCTTACCACTCTTACAAAAAATAAGAAGATTAATGACTGCATGAATTTCTAATTTCCTGGTTCAGAATATAACATACACCGTTCCTTGGGATTAAAATGTGCTGGCCCACACAGAACTACAAAAAACAGCAGGAGAGGAGGCTGAAGGCCTTCCTTTTTCTTCTTGCCCCTGGAAAGGGTAGAGATGCCCTCTCCTTGCAACCTCCAAAGACCTGCTTACAAAGCCACTCACCCCTACAAAGAGTTCATTTGCACTTTTAATACTCAGGTCTTTTGGCTGCATTGAAACCGCAAGAAAATTAAAAAAGTTAAACTTTCAAAGTTTGATTTGTATTAGCGCAAACAGTGGGAGTGAAAACTGTTCAGCTTCACCAGATTCCAGCTGCAGTCACTTGGAACTAAAAAGTGAAGCAAGGTTTGCTGTGCAGAAGTACTGTGAGAAGGTCAAAAGGGACAACCACAGTAGTCAAGGCTGAACGAAGTGTTTGAATGCAAGCAGATAACTTAAAAGAAAAAAAAACCCCACACCTTTAAGGTTCATATATTGTGAAACTGCAGTGAAAAATAGCATGTACAGCTCAGAAGTCATTTCATAGGCAACAGAACAAAGCTTTTGCTTATGCTGAAAGAAATCTGAAGCCCAATTTTGAAGTTGGACAACATCTAATAGAAGTTAGGACAAAGCACTGAGGAGGAGACACTTCCATAGCAAGCAATGTTCATGCAGTCAGCAGCTAATCCATTTCTTGCCTAGTATTCAGCTTACAGAAACTTAGCCAAGTTACTTTCTTCTCTGTGCAGAAAATGTGTCCAACAAAGCAAGTTTTCGAGCACTGAATTCCATCAAGGGAAAGTGAATCTACCCAGTGAAGGAGTAAGGAGTACCTGACAAACTTCAACTTAGAAGAAAAAAAAGTATTGGGGAGAGAATTGCAAAAGATTCATTGCAAATCTTGTAAAACTATTATTAGGCCAATTATCAGCTTATCAGTGCCTGATACTGATTTATTAGTAGAAAGCAAAAGTTAGTGATGTGAGGCATGAATATCTGACCCACTCTTCAGTTTCCTCTGCCAAACATCTCCCTTCACCTCAGATTCTATGGAGTTTTGTCTCAGAACCTAATCCATTTTTAACATTCATTTTTCAGGATTATGGAAGAAATCTATCACAGTGGCTTAATCATACAGGCAAATGTCGTCATTCCATTTCGTGTTTGCCCCTGCCTTCATTATCAGGAAATGGAGTATTAAATAAAGATGATAAATTCCTCCCCAGCCTTTTTACTCTCCCACCAGGATGAACAAGCTCCATGTTCCAAACATAAAGATTTGACATGTGGGAGAGCAAGCGATAAGCTAACGGAAAGGCCAGATGCAACATTAACCCCCTGGCTACTTTTGTCTTCATTCTTCATAAATGGCCAGTACTGTGGTTCAAAGAGGACCCCTTCCAGCAGCAGCATCACAAGACTCCTCTGAGAGCAGACTTTAACTTCATCAATTCTTTTTTTTTTCTACTCTCTTCTTTCCTAAAGCTCTTGTATATTGTTGTGCTTTTATTTTTGCAGGCTTTAAGCAAAGATAATTTAGGTGAAGTCAGAAGGCAAAATGTCTTCATTTTGAAAGGACGAAAGTAATTACATTTCACATTCCAAAGTGGCCGCACAGATGTGACTTTGCTGTTTGTATCTTAGCTCTAGCCAAAATTATGTCATTACAGTCCTGCCCACAAGCTCTTCCCCAAAGCAGGTGCTTTGCAGATCCCAAAGACAAATCACTGACCAGAATCTCAATGCCTAAGGCACAGCCAAAATCACACCTGCATATCAAATGAAGATGTGTTAGGAGTACAGGTAGACATAATCCTACTAGCTTTAACCTCTCATTCACAGGGAACAGTAGCTGTTAAGATGTGACAGTAGGGACTTCAGAGTCAGTTGTACACTGTGCCAGGCATCCAGGAGATCAAGTTACCATCCGGTAATTTTCAACATTACCCACAGTTGCTAAATTGAAGATAACAAGGTCATCTAGCCTTGTTACAAATTGTACTTTTATTCAGCTTTGTAAAAATACCTAGCCTGATCATAGTCTTGTGCAAACCCACTATCTAAAAGCTAAGAGTTGTTTAAAGGGACATGTACCCTGTTGTCCCCCCCACCCCTGTTTTATTTGACATGCACTACGAAACATGCAATGCTCCTGTGCCATCATTTTGCATCAGTCATTCTCAAAGAATTACAGGAAATGGGCACAATTGATGTGACTGGACAAAGTAACATGGCTTTGCAATTATCCCCTGGCATACACTTTCAGTCACTGGCATTACGAAATGAGAGCACATTGCATACAACTAAGCTGCTTTGGAAAAATACTCAGGAAGCACGTGGAAGAGATATTAACAAAAGCATTCCAGCTACTCACATAGTTGCCAGATGCTGAGCAGCCAGCAGAAGCAAGTGATTTTTAGGTGGCTGCTCAGCATCTCTCCTCAGATTGAGCAGATGCTCTTCTGAGAGAGGAGTAATGGCACACCAGGAGGCAGAAGGGTCATGCTCCTCCTGTAGATTCAGCTATTTTTGCCTTCCTTTCAAGTATCAAATAGTTTTTAATGAGAGTACTCTAGAGGGAGATGAGTTAGTGGATAGAAGCAAAGAAGTCAGAGACCTGTGAACATACAGTTCTCACATTTTTCATGCTGATTTCTATTCTGTGTATCCAGGATTTTTCTGCCATGTTCTTATACCATGTGCTATATCAGATTTCAGGGCTCAGCTAACCAAAAAGTGTTCCTTTATATAGATGGATCACTCAAAAACTGTGGTTAATTTTCCACTGGATCCTGCTCTAAAGCTAATATAGAAACAAGGCATATTTTTAGATCAAATGTCAAATGAATCCCCCTCAAATGCTGTAAAACCCCCAAAGATAAACTTTTCTGGGCAGACAACAGAGTGTATGACAAGCTCCTGTCAAAGGAACCATTTTAAACCCCTTGAGTTCTCATATTGAAATAATATTTACATAACATTTGAATTATATATTATCAAATGTGCTTCATATATTAAACACATACATGTATATTTGTAACACACAGTGCCCTTAAGGTCACTGTGTACTACACAGATTATCATTTTCCCTTTAAGACCAACTATGCACAGGAATATGTAGGCCTGTTTTCACTGCCATTTGATGTGCAAATATTATTATTTGTAAAAGTACTTACTCCTATGCCTAGCTTCACATTACACATAGAAGAGAGGAATGTAAGGGTCCTAGGGTGAGAAGGGGAACCAGAACATTTCGTTCTCAGTTACTGACTCAGCTTAAGGTCAGCAGCAATCCAAAGTTGTTTGCAGATGAACGGAGTTCAATAGTTCATGTGAAATAAGTCATCACTCTCAGCGGTCAGGTCCACAAAACCAATCAGTGTGTCTCTAAAAAACAACATGAGGAAAAGAGGATTGAGAAGCCTGTTCCTGTGCAGACATGTCCTGTGAAGTCCTTTGCAAGTAGCCCCTGTCCTGAGCAGCTCTTGCAGGATGGGGGGGAGGATCGATGCATCCATTCCTTTTCTTGAGCCTATTCCATTTCCCAGGCTGTGAGTATGCTCCTTTTCAGGAGCAGATCTTTAAAAAATGAAGGCCTTATTTTGGAGGAATGGGAACTCGTTTACATACACCTCAGGAAGTCATTTGCAACAGCATGAAATGAGTGAAAGATACCATCTGACTTGGTGGGGTTTCACACTCGCTTGTCACAACTTTGGAGTAATGCAGGAGGTAAAAAATGCACCACCGCTTCAGGCAGTCCCACTATGCTGATCACATGTGCCTTGACCAGCTTGGGGGGAAGCTCTCCAAAACAGATTAAGCTTGACTTCAATCAGATGGTAGCTTCCAAGACGATGTTTTTCTGCCATTGAACCACAGTCCAGGTTTACCAATGACAACAGTCCAGTTTCATGGGTTAACATTTGTTATGAACCATCAGACCCTGAGAAGGCAACGGCCAGGGAGTATTCTTTAAGGCAGCGGGTTTTAAAATCCAGGTGTTACTACACAAGGTTCACATCTGTCTAGCTCCGAGCTTCCCCCAGTCTACAGTGGGCCCAAAACAATGAAGGAAGGGAACCAAAGAAAATGAGACATGGAGGATGAGGAGAGAGGAATTTTTAGGCAGATTTGACTGGGATAAGCGTTAGTGTTAACAAAATAAACTGAGGCCAGTTTGTTAAAACACCATACACAAATTCTGTGATTTCCATCTTCAACCACAACTGTAAGCTAGCTTAGCATCCTAACCAGTGCCCTTTTGCTCCAGAAGAGAAAATACTGACTTATGCTCTATAAGAAGCTCAGAAAATTATATCAATAGGAGGAAAATGATGAGCATATTTTGAAAACTTTTTGTACATATTTCCTGGTAGCTTCACACATGCTTCTGGAAAAGCTCTAGATAATAAAATTGCTAATCACCTTGCTGCTATAAAATGTATCTAGTCTAGGTCATAATTCATATAGATGTGTATCAAAACAATAACTCTGTCTGATCTTACTGTCTCAAGCTTCTCCAAATTATCATTTTTTATTGTTTTGTTCAGACATTCTTATTTATAGGGGAAGGAAAAAATGTTATTGACAAACTGTTCAAGGTGTTATACAGACAGTATAATGGTATACTGGTTATGTTGCATCTCTCCTTGGAGAACAAATCAACTCAGAGTGTCTTCTTGTGGCAGAAAGCTGCAGAGAAGCCCTTGTCACAGGCTGTCAAAAAGCACCAGGGCTGATTTCTTCTGGTTTGGTTTGGTATAACTGCTTTGTTTTTTTCAAAAAGGTTGTAACAATGAAAAGAGCTACCAGAGGAGGAGCTCAGAAAGGAGTGTACTGATTTCTGGGTGCTTTTAGTTCACACTGGGTTTAACAAACATAAGCTCAGCACCCCCAAATCAAGAGAGGACATATTCGATAGTGGGCATGGAATAGTCACTTGGCACTATTTCCTTATTTGATTGACTTATGTAGGTCAGAGCTAGTCAGTGCTGAGCAGTCAAATGGGGGCCCAGAAGCAGTCACATGGCTTCACTCACAAGTGTGCTGACAAGGCAATAGGTTGACAAATTTGTACAATCAAGTATAAATGACTCAGCCCAAAACTTGTAATTTGAAATTTGCAATTGCTTTGGAAATCCATTTCTCTGTCAATAGCTTCTTGAGTGACTGGTAGTATCAACTATTATTAACAAAAGACACCTCTCTTACAACCTGTGTTGATTAAAAGCCTGGTTTATGTACCGGACAAAAGTTTCTTCCTCATGACTCAACTATGAGAAATACTGTTATGTGTTAAGGTACGTTACCTACGCTCCTGAACAGAGTCCCTATTGACCTGTGAATGAATTCAATGTTTTTATACTTTCAAACATTTGTAATGAGTATTTGAAGGCCAAAAAAAGAAACAGGTGATGTTTCCACAAAGAAGACTAGCCCAGCAGTTCCTATGGCAGAGAATGAATGGGAAAATATCCCTAAGAATGCGGGGGGAGATGCTGACTCACAGACCTCTAGTGACTGCTGGCTGCAGTGTGGACGGGAAGCATGTAACAGGGGCAGCACGGATAGAATCAGCTCTGGAACACTGAGAAGTCCCACCCGAATGAAATGTTGAGGTCATGAAGAAGGCAGACAGAACCACACTGGTGTCAAGTTCCTTGGGACAGGACCTGTGTCCGTGTAACATCTACCAAATTGCCCAGAGTAGTACTGGCTATGGTGCAGTAAGGACACTTTGACAGCCCCTGACGTAATGTGGTGCATTAGCACAGCACACACAGTGGAGAGGGGAAGGGTTTTGAGAGTCCTCTCTTTTTTCAGGCAGACGACGCAACCAATAAAAAATTTACCACATGACTTGTTACTACACACAAAACTCTCCTGATCTATTTCCCAAGAAAAACCACTTCTTTGTTTCCAGTATCAGAGAGGTTCAGAACATCGTTGGGACAAGCCCTGATGATTAACAATCTATCTGTTGCCTTATTCAGAGTCCACATCAGGTTTCTGGTTTTGGGAATTAGAACAGTTAATGAAATCTTATTTCTAGAGAGGCATTTACAGGAAATGTTCTCCAAGACTGATGCTCAAATATACAAGTAATTTTTTTTTTTTATTAAGAATAATTTTTCAAAAGAAATTAAAATTCTGCAGCATTTATTCTATTTCCTTCAAATGAAAGTAAGAAAAAATGCATTTAGTTTTAAATCAAAACATTTTGTTTTGGATCAAACAACAAAAAGTTAATTCATTTTTCCATTTTGCTCTTTTTAATCACAGATGTTTCTTTTTCTTTTTCTTTTTTTTTTTCTTTTTTATCAGCACATTTTCATCCCAAGGAATTTAGACTAAACAACATTAAATAAATGTTAATTAAAAACTTCAGTTATTTGCATGCAGGCTTGTTTCAAAATGAGAAATTGGTACAGAAGTTACTGGCAGTTTTTAGCAAATAACTTTTTAATAAAACTATAGAAAAACTTGGGTTGGAGGGTACCTGTAGAGGTGGTCTGGTCCAATCTCTCACTCAAAGCAAGGGTCAGTTTGCTCAAGGTCTTACCAAGCCATGTTTTCAAAATCTCCAGGGATGAAGAGTCCCCATCCTCTCTGGCATGATGTTGCATCTGTCAGATACATTTGCTCAATAAGGCAGCTTGACTGGGGCTCTGCCACTGTGTGATACTACTTACACAGTTAACAAAGTGTAGTGACTGCAAATAGAATGAAGTTCAGTATCTCATGGGCTACTACGAGCAACATTTGCACAGAGATGTTGCTGTTACAGCAGACAGGACTGCATATACAGTGAGATCTACCTTCTATGAAAATAATCTTCAGAACATTCAGAGTAGCTACTGAGGTGTGGAGTGTCATAATTATTCCAAGCTTGAAACTGTACAGGCACCCCAAATCAGTCACTTTCCAACTGTTTATTTCTGTGGATTATAAGTAAATGGGGACAACTTTTAAGAAAGCTTAGACTCTCAGTGAGTTTTCCTGCGCTACAAGCTCTCATAAATTCTTCCTTAGGAAAGCAGAAATGAACATCCTCATAAATGGCAACAGCTCATTAGCTTACCAAATCACCATTCAACATATTCTTAGAATTATAATTAAAGAACCCTAAAAGCTTTTGTCCAGCCCATTCCTGGAGTAAGATCTGAATCAGACTCTGGAGGTGTCTATCTATCTTCACTGTGAACAGAGCTGCCAGTGCATGGGTAGCCTGGATTATTGCCCAGGTATGGTTAGGAGGAATCAAGGTCAATGCGTATGTCTTTTAGGAAACATATGCCCTATACTTGCATCCAACTGTTAAACAGAAACTGTGAGTTTGCCATTGTTTTCCTTCTTTTCAGCTGAAGGAGCCAAGCAGCCATAACTACAACAGCATAACAGGAAAAAACAAGAACATTTAAATCTTTGCTCTTGTT
This sequence comes from Falco peregrinus, assembly GCF_023634155.1. Lineage (NCBI taxonomy): Eukaryota > Metazoa > Chordata > Aves > Falconiformes > Falconidae > Falco > Falco peregrinus. Next base: position 38,080,636 of record NC_073727.1, read on the forward strand.
ACGCATTTCCTGCTCATTCTTGGTGTGCTCATTTCCACACTATTACCAAAAAAATGTCAAAGCTTCCAACAACGCTGTCATAACAGTTCAAAAAGCAAGGTAGATCCAAGGCTGGCAGATGCCAATATAGACTCAACCCTTTGCTTCATAAGTCTCTAAAAATAAAGTCCATGACTCCCCAGATACTGATACGGCACAATGATCCATGATAAGCAGCAACATATCCAAATTCTGATTATTTCTCCTGTAATCTACTGCCAACTTCTCTTCATCTGGGGTCTTCAGAGTCAAACCTTCAATGTGTTCCACATACTGACACTAAAATCGTATAGACATAGGAATCCTGGACAGTTGTTTTCCCTTGATGTCTCCAGATCCTTCACCTGACTTCTCCTCATTACATATTTTCTTTCTGCTCATCCTCATGGTCCTCCTCATGTCCTCTGCTTTTCAACCCATTTTTTTATGTCTTCTTCCCAGCCATGTATCCCAACAAGCCACTTCACTGAGCTCTTCCCAGTACTTTTTTGCCTGTTTTTTTTCTTCGCTGTCCGTAATTGTTGCTAACGTTCGTTCCTGATGAACATACTGTGATTCACTCTTGAACGTGCACCTCTCCTAAGAAGTCTACAGACCATAGCTCTTCCCTTGAAAACTGCTGACTGACCAAACAAGTTAAAGAGAGAACAGATGTTCTTGGGGTTAAAACCAGGGTCAGCAGAGCACATAGATGAGCAGAAGCAGCTAGTATCCAATTCTCGCCTTTCTTTGAATATTGTGTGTGTGCTATCAGGTTTCTGAGTTAGTAATTTCTTTACTTTTGTAAAATGACCTATTAATAATGGTAAAAATAATCCTAGTCATCACCACTGTTTGGTTAATTGCAAATAGCAGTCTTACAATTTTCACCTGAAGGAAGTTGCAGCTTTTTCCAGACTGAAAACAGGCAGTGGTGTACAGGGCAGCAAACCCCCAACGCTTTGCCAGTGTTTCCTTCCTGTTCCTGCAGCAGCCATCCTGCAGACCATCTCTTCCTATCAGCCTGATGCAAGGAGAGCCAGCATCTCATGTACCATTTTAATTGGCTGGAAAGTATTTTCAAATTCTCAAGTCTTTGATTTCCAGCTTTTCCAAAGTAGTCTCCGCAGGCTCCCACTGGTTATTTCTGCATTGTTTTATTTGCAAGGCTCATTCGCTTGACAATGAATTATAACATGTGTAAGTAATTAGCTGTGGAACTCTCATCAAATGTTAAATAAATTCCTTGTGATGAAAATCATATTAGGTAAATAAATACCAAATAAATGATAAACAAAGGCTACTGCGGGAATTTGTTGTATGAAGTAAACTTAACAGAAGTATTGTGTCCTCAAGAGCTTACCCAAAGAATGGAAAAGCAGCAGAGGCAGAAAGGAAGCAGTAGCAGTAAGATTAGCATGCTTTGAACAGGAAACAGAAATTAAAATGAGAGGACTGAGGAGGGGAGAAGAAGGTTGAATCATTCAAAGACTATTGGGCCTGGAAGTTGCCTGATCATTACTCAACCCTCTTCAAATACATGGAGAAATAGTAGGCTAGATTTTCATTTAGTGCAAAAAATACAGCTTGGCTGACCTTGTCTTCTTTAATAAGGGAGTACTGATTTACACAGGATGAGAACCTTTCCTTCTCATTAAAGACTTGTGCTTGGTACTAGCAGGGTGTTTGCTGGCTTTACAACCAGGTGTTAGAGAATATCGCTTGCCCTTTTAATCCAGATTCTGAAATAAAATCATTTGACTCCATTTTTTTTTTTAATTTTCTTTACTCTCCCTGCAGGAAGTTGTTGGGTTTTGGATTGGGTTGTGTGTGTGTGTGTGTACCTTTTGCAGAAGGATGAAAAACCATTTAGTTCTTCTATATTTTGATAAGAAGAAAATGAAGTATGAAACTTAGCGGAATAAATTTTCTCATATAGAATCAAAATCCACTGGACTATGATACAGCTTTAAATTATCTCTTCAGGGATTCATAAATCTTTGGTTAATTTGAGCAAAGGTCCCCTCTAGGGGGATAAATCTCCTAATGGGATTGACAAAACAAGTGGAAAATGTCTTTTCCAGTCAGATTCATGCAATTCCTCACTCAGGAGGAATGAAGACGCAACTGAGAGATCAAGGAAAGCAGTTCTCTTGAGGTTTCTCAAGAACTGGAAGCTGGAATAATCATCTTAGTCTTCAAAAGGTGAGCATTTAATTGGACCATCCATGTCCTGTTTTCAGAAACAGGGCATGCAATACTAACTATCAACCATATTTATTGAAGAGAGTCCAGGATGGCATTCACATTTCTCTGTGTTTTACTTCTGTTGTCATTTGGAAGAATATAAGTAAAGCTCTCCTGAAATAGAAGAATTCAATGTCCAAAAGCTCTTTTCTAATTTGAATGTGGTAAAAATGTATAAATGCAGACAAATGAGGAGCAACAGGTAACAAAAAGACCTATCAGTGAAATAATTTTCTCTTATTGCACAAAGTTTTCACATTGTTCATGCAAAAATAAATGGCCATACTTTCAATACAAGGATATTTTCTCTTTGGAGAGCGCTATTCAGAAGACTCCAGCTCCATCTCTGAAGCAAGGTCTTTAGCTCTGAATCAAATAAAATAGTGCCCAATTTGTTGCTGTGATGATGTGTCAGTCCTGCAACAAAGAGTACAAGACAAAGCAGCTCAGTATCCTGAATGGTTGCTTTCCAAATCCTCTACTTCTGGGCATTAGGGAGGAGGAGCATTATAATTTTTTAGCAGAGAAAAAGAACATTCTTTTAAGATACAGAGGTGATGAACTCATTTCATGTCAGGGCCAGATAAAGTCAACAGCTGTGCCATTCACCACACCTGTGATCTTTGCTGGGTTAATCAATATGAAAACATGCCCAAAATCTTGCTATTTGGCAAGATGCTCATTTTATTTGCTAATAAATCAGTCTGTACATATATAAGGCTTTTCCGGATTATCTTCAGGATTCAAGAATAAAATTCAAATTCCTTGAATTATGTCTTCGAAACAAGCAGACAAAATACATTTTGGCAGTCATACAGCCATAGGTTGTCAGCATGCTATACCTTTCCTTTTATTGGAATATGGTATTGAAAGCTACAAAGCATTTTCAAACAACGCTGCATTTCAAACCAAAATCCCAGGGCAGCAAGGACATACTCAGAGTTAATATAGCCAAAGCTTTCTTGACACCACTTCATTTTTTCCAGTCTGTGCACACTGTCTGCATGCCAATAGTCTTACACAGCAAACTGTGCTTGCACTGAACAAATTGCTACGACAACCCTGAATTGTTGCAATGATCACTCAGGAACCTTTTGCTGCTAGGTCACTAATTAAACACCAGCCTCACGGTAATAATGACTAATTTTTTTTTCCTACAATTGTAATACTGTGTGCAAAACAGGGCAGTGGTTTCAGCCCTGTTTCCAGCAGCCAGCAGCCACAATACAGAATGTACTTGCACAGCTGCAACCAGGTGGTTGGATTGTTTGTTGTATGGAAAGCCTCCAAAGAGAGAAGGATGGCAAGGGCTTGACGATGAAACTCCTTTGTCAGGTGTAAGCGTGGCATTTGCTAATCGTGACCGTAAGATGCTGGCAGACTAGCATGGGTGAGCTTCAGGACTGTCTTCAGCTCAGCCTCATCCCTTCCTCTTTGGGGAAGCAAAAGCTTTGCCTCTGTTTGTAGAAGCCCTGAAATGGCTGGAGAAGCTCTGACCTGCTCCTGCCCCAGCTGGATGGAGAGCTCACCCACCCCATGCTGTGAATGTCACACACGAGAGCACAGTCAACTCCTGTTGGCTGTCAGGCACCACCACCTGATGTCTGGCTGTAGGATGTCCTCTGTCAGTCCCTTTGCAAAGGTTTCACTGTAAGAGATCACAAAGTAATTATTCTAGGATGATAGGTTTGTGGTGCCAAATGTAACATTAAGTCTCACATCTATATGCAACTGTAAAGGAAACTTCTGATCATAAGTGTTAATGTATTTATAAATTCAATTTTAAATCCCTTTGGCATTTCTTCTGGAATTATTTTTTTAACTAAAGATTAAATGGCTAGAAAGTTTGCTTCTGAAGACTTCACCTTGAAATAAAATTCAAACCCTTACATGTCTAGACTGAGCAGTGGAACCAGCTCCTTCCTCTGCATCTTTCTAACTCCAGTATTTCTCAGAGGACTGCAGCTGAAGATAAAGGCACCTAGTGACAGGGAGCAGTCAGACAAATGTGTACATATAGGACATTTTCTGTCTGGGGGATTTCAGCTTTTTCCTACATTCCTTTGAAGAAAATAGGGAAATGTCAAGCTTCCAAAGCAGTGTGGGCTTTCCAGGGCTCTGGGCCTCTTAAGAGATAAAGGCACTGAAGACCTGGCTTAGGAAATGGCCATTTAAAATAAACACAAGCTGTGCCCTGCAAAAACTTACCTGCTTCAAACTCCCACTTATGTAAAAGAAGAGAAATAACAGGAGCTGATTTTCAATGTCAATGGTATTAAATCACATCTCACAGGCATTTCATAAAAGAAATCCACTTGACTATATAACAGCTGTAGAAATTTACTTTGCAGGAACGCATTAAGGCATATTGAAAGCTGTGCTTACCATCCCTCCCAGGTCACATGGAACTCGGCTGCTCCTGCAGTCGCACACGTGAGGCACAAGCACTCGGCTGCTGCCTGTGGAAAGCTCACCTGTTACATGTGAGGGTGGCTCTTCCCTGATGCCAGATTCCTCCCTGGCTTTTCCTTGCTCCTGCAAATGTCAATCCTACTGTTATTCACTTCTTAAAATATTTTCATTTATTTATCACTGCTGTATTGAGCTACATAACCATTGCGAAACCCATCTCAGCGCTAACATGAAGGTGTTTTTTGAAAGAAAAATCTTGGAGGAGCCAGGGTGTCCAGAACAACTGTTTTAGTGCCCAGGGAGCCTTGCAGCATAAATCCTTACAGGCTGCTTAATTAATTAATAATCTGTAAGCATTTAATTGGTACCACTGAATATTCAGAACATAGAAATGTCAGTTTGAGGAAAGAGACAGCAGGAGAAGAGGTGTGTCAAGAATGTTTTTCCAGCAACTGTTCCTATAACTCCTAGCCTGCCACTTTATCAACAGAGCTCTCCCTTCCATGCAACATCTGGAGTGCTCCTGTGGGTTACAGATGTCTCATGCTTCCTTCAGTGCATGTTGTTCATGTTCTTGGGGCTGTAGAACAAGAAGAAACGTAATTGAACCCACCCTCGGGCCTCTTCCAGAGACACAAAGGGAAATGGAAAAGCTCCTGTTGACTTTGCCTTAGTCCACACTCAAGACAGATGAGGGAAGGTCTGTGTAGGGGCTGGAGGGTCTGCTCCACAGAAGGGCGTTGGCTGCAGCAAAAAGTCTGTACTGACTAAAGGCTGTGGCAGTGCTCTTAAGAAGTCTTTTTATTACCTCAGGGTAAGCATCATCCCTGTCAAGGACTGTTTCCAAAGCATGAAGGGAGAAGGGTGAGCCCCATCAAGCACAAGGACATCCCTTTCCCCCTTTCTTCTTGCTAAATGTGTGCATGACCTGAAAGGAGTCATGTACCTTCCCAACTGAAACAAAATAAGTGACCAGCACAAATGGGCTGCCATGAGCGGAACTGGAAAGCCTTTAGGTGAACTCACAACTTTGAGTAAATGTACAAAATGTGTATTGTTTCAAAATCCTTCATTAAAGTATGGTTTTGCTTCCCCTATGAAAGAAACAGTGCCCCTGCATTGAGGTAAACTGCCAAAGGACAGAGTGTGGGAGTGTGAACCCAGCTGGACACCAGTCAGACTGGTGGATGTCTCTGGTGCTGGAGCTGAGGGCTGGCTCTCAGAGCTGTGGACTTACAGGTGGAGACCAAACTGCTACCAGGCCAGCCTGGAAGCTGTCATGGTGCCCTCCACCAGACCAGCCAGACCTATGATACTGGAATTTGAAGGTGGGAGCAGTAGAACAGAAGATGCCTGCTGCCTGATATCTTCTTCAGCTCCTAGCCTCAGATGAAGTCCCTCTGTGCACAGCAGGGACAGGGCTCCTTCCCACCTCCCACGTCTCCAGAAAGGCCTGAGAGGACCCAGAGCTTTGCCCTGCCACTGTGGAAGTCTGTTGAATCCAAGACCATTTAGACAACATACTGTAGTTTCAGACACGAGATGTGTTTTGGTTGAAGTGCTTTGCCAGAAGGTTTCCAACTAGTTCTAATTATGGTGAGATCTTTAAAAACTCATCAGCCCCCAGTTTATTGAGTTGTTTTGCTAATATGCCTCACGGCCTTTCCTTCAAACTTCTGCTGGGCAACTGCATCACTAACACTGATCCCCTTTTCCTCTGCTGAACCCTCTCATTTGAAACCTTCTCTACAGTTTCCTTCTTTCCCTGTGGCCGGTATAAATAAAAAAATTTAGCCTGTGTGCTCACATTATTCAGGTTGTTCCTCTCTTGCTGTACTGCCTCAAGGTCTGTAACAGCGCTAAGCTTCTCTGATCACTGATAGCTATGATTTTCTTAAGTGTTTCTGTCCACATATAGTATTTATCAGTAAGTTCAATATAATAATGTCTACATAAGAAAAATCATGGCAAAATCAGGGAAAAGTAAGAAATATGGCACCCTTTGATCACACATTACCACCTTCTGGAAGTTATGCCTTTGGGAGTTATTATACTTACAAGGGCTTCTCACCAGGCACTCAGAACACACCTTACCTGATTTAGCTTAAGAGAAAATATTATTTTCCTCAGCAGCAGTTACTGTTCACTAAAATGTCCCCGCTATTACACCTGTTTGGCATAATTCAGCAGGTATAAGGTGATGCCCCTAAATACCTTAACCACTTCTGGTCAGCATTCAAAGGAATGTTTTTGTGTCTTACATTAACCATATATTTGCCAGATACTTTCTGCCAATGAGACAAAAGAATCCAATTTCCTAACACAAGCTGTACATAAAACCTGTAAATAAACACATATAGAGATACAGACTGTTGCCTTATGCGCTTAAAGTGGGAATTAGCTGGAAATTAGCTGAAAAGACAGCTTGAGCAAATTTGCCCTCCAACTGAACCTTGAAATTGATGATCATCACTCTTTAGAAGCACACGGCTTCCTTCCTGAGTGAGCCTCTGAGCCCAGACGTGTGTGGACAAATGCCGTGATCTGGGAAGCCAGGCATTTTGTGCTCATCTAAATGACTCACACTTGAGGCAGGGAAGTGCCAACACTAGATAAGATTCCAAAAGGCCCAGCTGAAAAATGAGGCTATGAACAGAGGAGGAGGTTAGGGCATGGTGACCTAATTTTTGTGGAATTACTTAGCTGTAAGTGCATGCACTCTGTGCGCTGGCCATGGGCAAACTGACAGAATCAGCAGTCCCACCGCACCAAGCAGGCTCCTACCCTCACCCAAGGCCCCCCTCCTGTGCAGGGCAGCCCCCTGCACCTGCTGCTCTGCTCACAGGCATGCAGCGAGTGGGGCTCCAGCTCACATCTAGGGCTGCAGGTGATATGAGGTGAAACAGAGACGATTTCATATCACCTAGAAGCTGAACCCCTCTCCAGCTTTGAGTGTAAAGGCCTTGAGTAAGAAGCTGAACAGGTAGCTGAGAGCCAGTCAATAGGTCAGAGAGCTTAGGGAGAACTGTGTTGTAGTCCCCGATCCCAGAAATTATTACATATTTCACATTAGACACTCATTAGATTATCCACTCCCACCCCCTCCCCCCAAAAGACAAATGTAAAAATCAAATCACAAAACCTACGCTGGTTTTGCCTTATCTACTATTAGGAAACCTGTGCAACCACCTTCTGCCAGGAGAAAATTATAGACCATAAGACCACTAGTTAAATATATTTAATGGCACCATAAATATCTTTCAAGCAAAAGAACACCTGATAGGTAAGCAGTTTAGAGGCAAAGTGAAAGCGTCTTTTAAGAATATTGGAGATATTTTAATATATACCCTACTTTGTCACATAATGCTGTCCTTCACAGATCTTTCTCTAACTGCATTTTAGAGCAATTTACAAAAGTTTTATCTCTGTTCACCTTTGTGTTCCATACTTCACAGGACACCATTTCTCAGCACCTGCTTAACAGTGTGGTGACAGGCTGCAGGTGCCAGGGCTCCAGCCCTCAGACCCTTGCTGAACCCCTCAGTGCAAGGGAGGCGTTAATTTAAAAACAGAAAATGGGCATATTAAAAATCATAGCAACAAAAGATCTGTGCAAGTTGTCACTGAGTAAATTTTTTCAGGCACTGCTCTTCCCTGACTTGCTCATGGCGTTTGGTACACTGATAGTTCATTTCCAGTAACAGCAGCTGCAGGGACTGTCAGATATGACTAGGTCACACATGAACAGCCTCCCCAGCCTGCCTAATTCCCTGTGTTTATCCCTTCTTCCACCCTGGATAACTCTTTTTTTTTCATTGACCCAGTATTTTCTTTCTTTTTTTTTTTTTTTTTTTTTTTTTAATTCAGAAAGCTGTGCACGCTTTCACTCACCTGAGGACTTACGTCAATCCTTTATCTGTGCTCAGACTCAGCCCTGCTGTGGGAATACAACACTGTACACCCAGCTCTGCTCCTGGGTATACAAACTAGCCCAGTCCATAAAGGTTTCATTCAGCTGAAAGTTCTTTAAAATAGGCAACTCCCAAATGCTGAGACTGACTTCTTATTTCTAGAGATGCAAAGCTGAGAATTTGCCAGAAACTTATTTCCCAAGATTTCAGAGTTATCTGGATTCTGGTGTCTTCAATGGGAAGGTTTCTGACATAAGTTGTACCTGCATTTTGAAGTTGACCACATTACCTGTCTCAGCTGAAGTAACAGCTCAATAAGCACATCCACTAGCCTCAGTGGTCAACGCCACCGACTTTGAAGACAGAGGTTTACAGACACCCCTCCTGAAGCTGCGCCCCAACTTGTTCAGTTGTTGGTCCTGTGAGAAATTGCCACTTCTCCACAATCACAGCATTTCTGGGTTGCCTGCTTTCTTCACTTCTGGATCTAAAGCCTAGTAATTCTCTTCTGGCACTACAAAGTCGGTATTTGTATTATATTTAAGAGAAGCAGCTAAAGGATAATTTTAAGGGGCAAATACATGGTAGTCTGATTGATAACCTGTGTTTTATTGCATTGAAGAAGAAACAAGTTCACACTGTAAGTTTTATTCAGTCATGTCTATCAATAGAAGTGTTGAATTCCATACTGTTGAATTTCCTGAGCTACACACTTAATGAAAAAAGGAATGAATCTGACCTCTGGCTATTACTTACAATGCTCCTGTACTTGTAACTGAGCCAGAGTCTTGGACAATGTTATCTGTCTAACATAGTCTTTTATTTCCTAAAAGCTTTGCTACTGGGCCCACCATTTTTTTACAGAGATGTTCAAGAAGCCCCTGGAGCAGAGCTTATCTGTCAACAGTTATTGCAGTTCTTTGAGTATCTATTGTGAGGAATTATGCTGTTGTCTTTCAAGCATCTTTTAACAACAGGTTTTAAATTGTTTACCTAACATTATTAATTACTTTCCTAAGATCTGACTCACCTATATGGTACATCTGGTTCCGTCATTTGCTACCTAAAATAGTGTAAAGATTATGAAATATTACTGCTCTGATTGGTAACAAGACAAGAGATTAATTCTATTATTCATCCTGTTAATATGTAGTCCCCTCTGTTAACAAAAGCAAAATCACTTCAGCTAGCATAACATTCACTTACCTTAAAATTCATCTGCTGACTTCTGCTGTCCCATACATTACAGATGGAAAAGACCCACTTCGGTCCTTGAGTATGAAGTATAAGCTCACAATTTGGGGCAGAACAGTTTAAACTGGAGGCAAGCTTTTCACTGAAGTGCATAGTGAAGGGGTAATTTTCTATACCAAAGTGATTGCAGGTTTTGCAGAGCATTTTTGACCATTACCCACCTCTGAGAAGCAAAACAAGGGTACACCTACACTGCAGTCACTAACTTTGCTTCTCAAAGAGCAAATTAGAGAGCTTCATGCTGCCTCGCCTGCCCATATCCCAACAGCCGCCTAAGCTAGCTAATAGGACTGACATGTAGCACAACCCTGGGTGACAAACTTTTTTGATGAAGTAGCATTGTTGAAGACCAACCAGACTAGCAGTATGAAAGCTTGATTTTTCCACAAAGCAATTTTTCCTTTTATTTTAGTGCTGTCTGGCTTTTAACGGTTCATTTAAATTGTGCTGAGTAACTGTAATGTTCCTTTAATCCAGGCCCAGATGGTTCCCTTGCTTGAATCCGGTGACATCCACTCACATATCGTAACCTCTTCATCCTGAGCCAGCTTCACTTCTTACCCTAATGCTCGGCAGTCGCTGTCAGCACTGTCATTCCCTGATACCAGCACTGAGACAGTTTAGTGGGCCTTGATGACTACGTAGCAGATGTCACCGCTTAATAAAGGAGAGAGATGCATGGGAAAGACTTCCATATACTAGGAGAAAGGATGGTCAAATCAACATGCAGATAGTATGGAAATACATTTCTTCCTTTCAGAAATAACAGACAAATTATTACAGTGACCTGAGAAACTGAATTCAATTAAGAAATGTCTTCATCACCGTCCTTTGCTCTAATCCTCCTGGGTTATGATCTTCCTTGGGAGTCTGCTTTCTTAACAGAGAGCTGCGCTGGTATAAGCACTTTATATAAGCACTTTACAGAGGCATCTACTTCTGGCTTGCTATCTGGGCTGCTATAACAAAACTTTCATGAAAGAGAGTTAATGTAAGGAAAAATCAGAATAGCTTCAGCTCTCTTCTGTTCAAAAGGAAGAGTTTTTAATAATGGAAAGCAGACGGGTATGCCTAAGGGAAAATCCATCAATTCCACTGTGTGCAGCCAGCCTTAGGGATACATGAAACCAACAGCAGCCATGAGAAACGTGGGTAGCAGGGCCACTGGTGACTAGGCTTGCATGAAACATTACAGCCATTTTTGCATAAAATTTTCTCTTTGCATTTCACTGCTAGCTTATTTCTCAGTGGTCTGTTTTCTTCTAGACAAATGCTGGATAATGCACTGCTTCTCTAGGGCCATATGCAATCAACTCTGGAATTTGAGATTATTATGTTATTTACCATAATTGCCCATCCCCTTCTAATGACTATAGATATACACGGACAAAAAGCCTTTCTTGTACTTACACAATCTGCTAGGCACATTGTAGTATTAACCAGGATTCAAAGTCCAATTGATTCTGATTCCACACACTAGTGATTTCTGCAGCATCTGTCCTTCAAGGATCTTGCTGAGCCTCCGTATATGCTCATGCAAGGTACATGAACCTACCAAATACAACGACAGATAGTGTCTTACTGCCCATATGGTACTCCTTGCCTAAGGAGGCACGTCCTCTGAAGAACATCATAACCATTCTGACCGTCATTTTTCCCACCACACTGGCAGCCCCCAGAGCTACCAGGAAATTAAGAAAGAGCAGTTATATGTGAGAAGAGAGTTCTCCCAACAATGAGAGAAAAACACTTCATTCGCCTCAAATGAGAAGAGATATATAAAAAAATAGCTGCTTTTCAAAATTGTGAATTAGATGTTGAACGCTTTGAGAACTCCCCAATCTCTAGGGGCAGAACTGAATTTTGGTTCCCAGCTACTTTAACTGCAACTGCTAGCAGTGCTTATAAGACTGTACATAACCTTCCTAAAAACACATCTACAACAGTCTTCTGCTACAGCAGTAAACTTTACACCACATGTCCTTTTGATTAGTCTTGGCTGCTGCTGGTTTTAGCTATGTTACAATGGGGGCACCTCTATTTTACTTACAGCTAGGCATGTCAGTCAAACTGTTGAATGAATGGTGGTATGTTTACACAAGCCATGTGAGAATGTAGTCTAGGAATAACTTATAATGAGTGTGAAAGTAAATAATATAACTCAGAGCAAAGTTTTAGGGCCAAAGTCTATATATAATATGTGGGATGAGCAAGCACTTCCTAGGCTGGGTCCACATGCTCCCCCCAGCTATGTCCTATCTCAATGCTAGAACGCTGGTTGGGACCCCTCTCCTTTACATCTCAGAGCCTCTCTGCAAGGCAGAAGAGAACCAGGGCATACCCCACCAAGCTTCTTTAGCTGACAAAATACACTGGTATTGCAAATATAATTGTGAAATGCCTGGGTCTCTTCCTGGGAGCTGCCACATCTCTCTAGCTTCTCATGAAGTCATCTGGAGTCAGAAAAAACTGCAGCTCTCAGTGTTCAGCCTGTGCATTAGGCATGATCAATCTTCAACCTCTGGGGAAGGCACAATCCGCTAGTACTGTGTAGAGTCCTTGAAACACAAACATGTGTCTCATCAGAAAGAAAGAGATGTAAGTTCATATGCTGGTGTTCTTGTCAATATACTATGTCATTTTATAACAAATGTCAGCTGTGACAAATGATAGGTTTTTCACATACCTGGGGAATGTGAAAGGTGGGGGAAAGGTGGGGTATGGCTGCCCAGACACAGGCTGATGACATTTTATGATGGTCAGGCTTCTAGTTGTATGATTAAGAAGAGTTGAGGTATGATAGACTTCATTTTTTCCATCATCAGCTACAAGTCTGGGAATCCTGCCCAATGGGATTAGGTCCTACTGCATTCTTAAAGCCCAATACAGGTATATATATGTATCATATATATCTTCCTCTCTTTATTTCTTAGAATAATACTGTTGTAAGCAGAAAATTTGTGATAATGCAGACAACAGAAAGTCTTTAAAACTCTGCTATGGAACAGCTTTCTTAGTGAGCTTGTAAAACAAAGGTGTGCAATAAAGTGTAACACTGCAGTATTTCTCTACCCATGCATTTAAAAGCCACCTCCTGAGCATACCCTGTGAGAAGAAATCCAGTCTCTGGGCTGCTTCTGATTCTTATTTGAAATTATTATTCCAAGTGCAATCCCCAGCAATGAGGTAACAGAGATATTGTTGTTTCACTGTAGGAGGCCTCACAAGTAAGTATTTTGGAATATATGAAACTGTTCTCTTGAAAATCAAACATACTTGTAGTGTTGGGTTTGTGTTTAAGATGAGTGCTAAGTGACCCCAGTCAAAAGACCAGAAACATCTCAAACCAGATTGAAAGATTTCCCGTTTCCTTGGCCCCTCCTCTTCTCCCAGTTATACCACTACAGAAGTGGTACTATTTCTTTAGTGGAAGTTCACCACCACTCTTAAAGCTCCAGCTTTTCACAGCTGTCTCTGCTGCATGAAGCATTTCCACAGGAGAAACAGAAAATTCTCCCTGAGCTCCCATTTTCACATTTCAGTGACACTGTGGTCTGGCAAATCTGAGTTGGTTGTCTGAAGTTTTTAAAATATATTTTTTAAACTTAACTCAGAAAATTCATCAGTGGAAATTCCTAGCCAGCGGAATCGGCTTGTCTGTCAGTGCAGTACTTAATAGATGGTTAGGGTACTCGTGACTGCACATCCCTGGGCCATGGGCCTTAGCTGTGCTGAGCTGAGACTCAGCTCCTTCTCCAGGCTTCTGTTGCCTCCAGAGACAAACACCTTATCCAGAGGGTGGTTCAGAGAAGGACCCTCAGCCTTCCTAACTCATCCGCTCTCTGCTGATGATCAGAGATAGCGGGGAGTTTACCCTCCCCTGGCTATGGTGAGCCTCTACAAACACTGCTGAGAATCATTTTTGTTGGTCCACTGTTTGCTGAATGTCATTCAATATTGATTTCCAAAATCATCTCACGTTCTGAATATGTTTTGCTAATCCTTTCGGAAAGGTCTGAAACAGCTTCTCACATTACAGCTGTGATTCTTAAGTTGGCTTCTAACAGAATTCTTTTCCCTAAACACAGTTTGGCATATTCCTTCTTTATCATTATTTTATGACCAAGGATATAAAAAAAATAAAATCTAAAAATTGCAGTGAAAGAAAAGCTTCCGCCTCTGCCTGGCTTTCCATAGTGGCTGAGATGTATGAAGTTTACTCCTGCAGTGTCTAATTCACAGAAGGGGAGAAATTGTCCATTCATCTTTTTTAAAGCACTTAGATAATTTGTTTGATTTTGACCATGCGTTCTCTCACAGAGAAAGAACAGACCTGAGACACTCTTTAAATTACTGTACATTTACACCACAAAACTGCTGACAGAGAATCAGTCAATGATATCCAATAGCTGATACCTTATAGACACACTCCTGTCATTTCATATTGCATTAGTAAAAAGAAAGATAATTTAAAATAAATTTATTTTGTAATGAGAAAATGAAACTATAAAACTGCTGGTCAATTCCAAGAAGAAAATTCCATTTAGTATAACAATAAGAGCCATTCCTTAAAAAAAAATAGCGAATTTTTTTATTGTATTCTCACACTGCTTTATCCATTTAATGTCAAACAATGGTGAAAAGGAATCTACATCTATATCATACTTGTGATTGCAGGGATCTTCCAGAGCATTACATATTCACTGACTTGCACACATCTCACGTCAGAGTCATGCTGGAGGGATGGAGAAAGCAAAGCGATGCTCACACAACGATGCCACCCACAGCATCACTCTGCTCTGGTCACACTGATTCAAAAGCCTGCAACCAAACTAAGAGTGGTTGAATTTCTCTCAAAGGGCAACAGCCTCAGAGAAGAAGCCTTGCCAGTGGAATCCTAGGATATGTACACGTGTACGTATGTTTCTGTAGGCAATGCTGTATGGGATGCTGTGCCTCTGGCTGACGGCTGACAGGCAGTGGCTGTCACAGCCTGGATCCTCCTCCCGTCAGCATCCAGTGTAGGGCTGACTTTCACCAAAGATGGTCCTTGAAAGAGATTAGGAAGCATAAGTATACTTAACTTGATCGTAAACAGGTCATTGAACTGTGTTACCATTGAACAGGTGTTACAGAAATATTTTCCTTTAGTTAAAATTCCAGTTTCACAGGAACAACTGAAATTGCATGAATTCATTTTTTACATGTAATCTTTAACTGTAAGAGAGTACTGGAAAGAAAACCAGAAAGAAAAAAATATTTCCTATTATAAAATATTATTACCCAGGCACATTGTTTTAAAGAAACTTGTTTTCCTGGAACCATCTGGGAGTTTAGAAAATCAAGCATAAGACAAAAAATCAAAATGATCAGTAAGTTCACCAGTCAAGCTAAGCAAGAAAGGAAGATTTTTGAAATCCTTCAAGTCAGATTTACAGAAATAAGGCAGTCCTCAGAGACATGAGTGACAGTTCTGCCTTTTAATCCTCAAACCTGATTTTTCAAATTTAAAATTTTTATGCAGTTAAATGTGCTCACTGAAGGTATTTTGAGGGAATCCTGATTAAACTATCAGTAAGGCATTTACACTTCTAACCTGCAGTATATACTTATTAAGCTAAAATACTTGTTATTGGTTGTATTATAAGGTGAGAACATGTTTAGACTATTAATAGTATTTGGCTTTACGTCATTATTTTCCTTGAGAAATAAAAAAAGCATTTGTAAACATGAGTGACTGAAGCCTTGCCATACTCCTGTAGTCATTATTCCCACCTCACTGCTGAAGACATCACGCTGTGCTCTGTACACCATCACAGAGAGATAACAGGACCTTACAACAGCAGCAGAGAAACATCATCAGACTAGAAACAGGACCAGGGTAAAAAGACTTCTTGGCATGTGTGTTAGGTGCAAGGCTGAATGTGAGCCTTCCCTCCCCACCTAACGAGCAGAAATAACATGAAAATGCCATGGAGCTTAAAACTATGTCCTGTACTAAATATTGTAATATATTGTAATATATATATATATATATACTGTAATAGAGAATATACTAGTCTCTCAAATGGCAATACTCACCTTCTTTTCAGTCTTCAAAGCTGGTCTGGCTTTTCCTTCTCTCCCCAGCTGGAAAGAGCAAAGCTCCACTGCAGCTATATGGTGGCAGCAGGGGCACACGAGGCACAGTCTGAGCCCATTGCTGAGGATGATCTGGCTGCCATGCGGCTCACGAGGAGTATGTGCAGAATCCTACTGGCAATTTCAGCAATCTGGCCTGCTACCAGCACATTTTGTTACCAGCAAGAGCATAGAGCTGGTTTCTACAGTCACCCAATTCAGCCACTGGCACAACGGTCATTATGATGTGGAACCTGAAATCAACGACATTTAATAGGAGAAAGCTTAAAAGTGAGTAGAAGGGCTGACAGTGAAATTCTGAGGTTAAGCTCCAATTTTCCCAGCTACAGATACCAGTATAGGGATCTAAGACAAGCAGAGACAGACATGTAGCATTATTTCATCTACCATCTCTAGATTTCTTAGCACAATTCTGTGTTTCTCAAGGCATTTTCAAAAAGAAGAATGAAGATCAACTTTATGTGACAAGAAAATTTCATCTGGAAAAGAAGCATAATGTGAAAGAGCAGTGATGTGTAACTGTACATTTATTTTAGAGCAGGGAATATGGTGAAGCGAAACAACAGGAAAACTAAAACGTGCACATGTTTATCAGCATGAAATCTTCTCATTTAAATCCCATTGTTTAATTTATTCATCTCATAGCTTAAGGATACCTCGAGAGAAACAAGGAAAAATGTGCTTTATCAGAGTTCAATCAGTGTTGTGGTAAAATAAAAAGCCATCTTTATCCTTTAGGCAATCCTTAATTGTGAACACCGTCCAACAGTCTTATAAGGCTTCTTACCGCAACTTCTCAAAAATAATTACTATGGACGATGTTCACAATGATCAGTTTTAGAAAGGCTGGAGGAACTGAGATGCCAGCGTGAATCCCAGCTTCTGACCATGCAGCATCTGAACAGTGCAGCAGACCAAACCAGCCCCATCGCTGGGCAGGTTACGCTGCCTGTTGGTTGCACAGCTGATGGGCAGGCATGTCCTCCACATACCCCCTCCTGGCTCACACCCTGCTGCAGGTGCTGAGGCCAAACAGCACAACACCCCCCTGCAAGACAGCTGCCAAAACCACTGCTGCTGATGCTGGTTCCCATTAAGCTCCTTTCAAGCAGATCTCAGGGGATGCTAGAAGTTTAAATGTTTACTTTGAGTTTGGCTCCAGCCTTCCAGGGGACTGAGAGAGGTTCAGAGTGCCTCATGAGACCCTTGGTGTGCCCGAAAATCTCTCACCAGTAACACACTTCTTCTGGCAAATCCACTAGAGGTTAATGAAGAGCCTGACGTGCAGTTCTTTCTCACTCTTCCAAAGACATCAGGTTTTTCTCATCACTGCAGGCAAGGGACACTGGCTCAAGCATATGGGAAGTTCAGATACCAAAGTACTCACAGAAATTTTTAAACTCTACATATTGATGACAACTCTGCAAATCATAACAGCCCTCCAGCTTCTGCTGGTGGGCTTTAGCATGGCCAGCATCCAGATAAAGTCTGAACAATGTTGGTGAAACAGGTATGTTGTGAGGACAGTCTCTGTTGAATGCTATATGGGAGCTAGGGTACCCAGTCACCATACTTCCCCTTTCTGTCTCCAGTGCAATGAAAAGGAACTTCAGGGCAGCAGAGTAATGTCCAAATAATTTGATTCCTCCATTTTTTATGCCTGGGAAAAGTTTTGTAAACCCTACTGTGCAAGAATAATGGTATTTTCTACCAAAAGTGCATTGCTGCTGACAATGGCAAAGCACTGAGTATTCAACCACTGCTTTTATCCGATTCCCCTCTGTAATCTCCCGGATAAGAGCAAGCAAAGCATTTTACTTGTAGACCCTTCACATCCCTCCTGGGAAATTAAAAGATGAAAAAATCCACTGTGGAATTGTGTGGAGTTTAAGGGAGAAATAATGAACACTTGTTAATGAGAAAGGAAAAAACCTCCAAGGAACCTGAGGACAGCACTGTAAAGATTAAAGTCAGCAATGACTGAATGGCTCTGGAGACTAAGGTATTAGCCAGCCTCAGTGAATAGATCATTACACGTGACCTCAAGGGACTCCACCCAGAGGAGATAGCAGAGAAAATTTCTGCAAGATAGGACAGAGACGTAAAGTTTCTGATCCCTTTCTTTCAGACTCATGAGGAAAGAGGAACAACATCCCTAAGGATGGCTTCACACTGAAGTACAGCACTAGCCCATCTGGCCTGCACAAAGGCTGGGGATGAGGGTCAGACTTTTCAGCTGAACTTCATTTCAAGGAAGGAATATAATTTGAAGAGCCACACAGATTTGGCATTCCTTCATTTTTATTGTTGCAAGTTATTTGCAGTGGAAATAAAGAACGATGAAAGAGAGGATATAGACAGTTTTTGAAGGATTTTTTTATTATTTATAGCTAAGGAATGAACACCATGTTTTACATTTCCTGCTTGCAGATGTCATTTGATGCCCTGTGTTAAATGTGCATGTCGCACATCACAACCCATTTGCAGCCCTAGGCGGCCGGGAAGTGCACTGTAGTATTTCCCGAGAGTTTAGGGGCTCATGGACCTGGGCATCAAGCGCTCCTGGCAGAGGCGAGCACCATCAGCCCACTCTACAGTGCCCAGTACTGACTTACTAATGAGACTGGAGGAGTAGAAAAAACAAAGGGAGTGTGTACAACAGAGGCTGAGGGAGACTGGGAAAAAGATGTTGAGACATCAGGGGCAAAATGAGGAGCTGAAGAATATCAGCTGGGAAATATCACCTCCTGTGGTACCATATTCCTTATTTTTAGTGTTACTGGTTGTTCCTAGTAGGAGTGGTGTTGTTCTAAAGCACAAACACCCCGGAACTCTTTCAGTTGAGTCTCACACCATGGGTGTTGATGTTGAACAACACTCTGATGTGTACAGTCTGAACAGGGTTTTTATTAACATCTACCGAGACAGGCC
The DNA here is from genome assembly GCF_023634155.1 of Falco peregrinus. Taxonomy (NCBI): domain Eukaryota; kingdom Metazoa; phylum Chordata; class Aves; order Falconiformes; family Falconidae; genus Falco; species Falco peregrinus. The sequence continues at coordinate 38,099,550 of NC_073727.1, forward strand.
AAAAGGACAACTTACTCCTTATATGCCTCTCTATAATGAAATGAATCTGAGAATTCAAAGAGTATGTTATTGGATAACATACAACCATTAGTGAAATACAAAAAATAAAATACAAAAAAATAAATTAGAAATATTTTTCTAAAACGTTAGATGACAGCTTTCTAACACAACCTGAACACAGCCGGGTTTTGACCTTATTATAGCAATATGGATATAATGAGTGATTTCCCAGGTACACCACATGGGTGAATGGTTCATTTCCCTCTGTACCACTTGTCGTTGCTTCATAAGCAGGAGTCGTGACTGAATTACAGGAAATCAGAGAAAGTCCCAATCAATAGCATTTTCACTTTTGTTTCCAGAGAGCTAATTTCCCATCATTGAGGAAAATCAAGAACAAGCTGACTGATAATGATGAAATACTTCCAGTCAATTTGCAACCAAGCAGGAAGAATATTAAACAATTTTAACTGGAGAGAAATATTTTTGGATCAGTAGATCAAGATAATTCATACCAAGGTGCACCAAATGCAATGGATGAGGTGTTAGCTGTTGATAAATTTTCAGTTACAGGTGAAAATTTCAGAAGCATGTCAGTGTTGTATCAGAACTAAAACAAAAGGTGGGGTAACCTGTTTAACTAGAGCTGACATCAGTTTCAGGCAGTTATGGCAAAGCTGGAGCTGGAGTTTATGACTAAGATGTTACAAAAATGATCAGAGGGCTGGAGCACCTCTCCTACGAAGACAGGCTGAGAGCTGGGGTTGTTCAGCCTGGAGAAGAGAAGGCTTAGGGGACACTTCATAGTGGCCTTTCAGCACTTAAAGGAGGCTCATAAGAAAGACATGGACAGAATTTTCAGTAGGGCCTGTAGCGATAGGACGAGGAGGAATGGTTTTAAACTGAAAAAGGGTAAATTTAGATTAGCTATAAGGAAGAAATTCTTTGCTGTGAGGGTGATGAGACACTGGAACAGGTCTTCTGGAGAAGCTGTGGATGCCCCATCCCTGGAAGTGTCTAAGGCAAGGCCGGACAGGGGTTTGAGCAACCTGGTCTAGTGGAAGGTGTCCCTGCCCCATGGCAGGGGGTTGGAACTAGATGATCTTTAAGATCCCTTCCAACCCAAACCATTCTGTGATTGTCAGCCAAACCTGACTCCACTTTTCAGTGACATTTCACTTTTGTTTGATAAAGGTCCCAGTACTGGTGTACAAAATTCTGGCAAAAGCAAAAGAAGTAGTGGTACAAACTTGTGGTGAAGAAAATGTACCTATAGCCTTCCAACGCCACAGGCAACAGCATGTCTGTCAGAGAGGGAATGACACAGATGTGGTTTTAAATGTGCTGTAGAATTGGGTTGCAAATTCAGAGAGGCACTAAGAACCAGAGTGGCTGTGTCTGCCACCCTTGGTGGCATGGATGTGATGTGCTTTCACATAGTTGTAGGATTAAGAGTATCATGGAGTATGGAAAATGGGCTTTGCTGCCAAAGTTCAGATGGACACAAGAAGCTCTGGCAACAGCAGAAGGAAAAAAAAGGAAGAGGGAAACATGCTGAAAATCGCAAATTAACAGGTATTTATAGGACTGGGTCGGTTGATAAGTGAACTGTGTGGAAGTTTTATACACTGAAAAAATTATATTAGCTTCATAAATCCTCCCCATTTGACTAAAAATCTTGGCTAATAAGCAAAAATCCTAGAGGTGCACGCACAGCCAGGAAATTAGTTTTTCAATGCACAGGTGGCCAAAACCCCAGAAGGGAACAGCTCCATGTGGGACTGGGACAGAGAAGCAGGAGGACACGTGGGACATTACGGTGCTCCCTGCAGACACAAGTATGTAAAACCCAAGCCAAAAGAGATGTGCAGCTGCTAGCTGAATCTGAAAGAGACTTACCATAGATAAGACTTGAAGTACTCCCACTTTAGCAGGGAAGAGACAGCTGACCTCGCTGCAGGCTCAGAGGGAACTTACACCACTTGTGAAGCTGAGTTCATTGCTAGATTCAGACATGCTGGCAGTGTTGCAGTAATGGAGACTTTCTACATATCTCGGTGGAGAATTTACTCAGATATTGAGATTTATTATTTAAAAAATTACTAAAGACATTTTGCCTTTACAGCCAACTGTGCCAGGATGTGATTTCTACAAGTATTGATTTGTAAAATATGTATTATATATTTATATATAGATGAAATATATATAGCTACTGATCGTGAAACAAAAATGTAACCTTCAGTTTCCATTTACAGTACAAATCCGCCGCTGTAATCAATAAAGACCTGTTAAATATTAGCGAAGAGAGAACAAATGGAGAAATAGCACACTGGAAAAATCCCACTTAGATTTCAATTAGCTGCCAAAACCCCTCTCTTTTTAACCTGTGGCCTCCAGGAATTCAGCTTTCTGTTTGGCATTTCTATTATTCAAACACTTCGAATGCTTGCAGCAGTCTGATGGGAAACACTAGTGAAAAAAGGTATTTCTGAGAAGACCTTGCCATGTTTGGAAGATCCCAATTCAATACAGCTATGTAGAAAATGTGATTCAAGAGGGACACATACATACATGCTTACATTTTTATTTGTAATCACAAACACAGCAGGAGAAGGAAAAAAAAAGGGGGGGGGGGGGGGGGGGTTGTTTTCCAAACAGAATTTTAGTGAAGTGGGGAGAACTGACTGAAACCAGTAAGAAGCAGTGTATCTGACCAGCATTGTCTTCTTGTTACATCGGGTTCCCTCTTCTGCCTCTATTCTTCCAGCTGCTATTCCTATATTTAACACATGCCCAGAATACAGAGCACAGCACAGCGGCAGATGCCTCCAGACTGACTTTGAGCAAGCTTCCCCAGGCAGCATGCTGAGGAGGTTGTGCTGCTCTCCATGCTCGCAGGCTGGAGAGGTACGGCTCACCAGCAACGGGCCATGACACCAGCAGCACGGCAGTTGCTCACAGCACTCCCTAACAGGAGACTGAAGCTGTCCACAGCGATGCTGATGCCCAGCAGTCTGCAGGACGTTGGTTCTGTCCTTACATGACACTAACAACGTAGACAAACTGTGTTATAGTTCTTTTAAATTTCAAGACCTTTTGAAGAATTAAAGCAGTGTTACAAGACACCTCTCTTCTCACACAGATCTTCTACTTTAGAGAAAGCAATCTTTAAGAGGGAATAGTCTCCATTCAGGGTACCTGGGCGATACAGCATGATATTAACATGATGGGGAGATTAAGCCCCGGAGGATGGCACAGCCACATACCACTGCTCATTAACTACCAACAGCAACACAGGAAGCAAACCAAAGCCTTGCTGGCAGGTTTTTTAATCTGGATAATTTGACATTTAACAGCTAGGAAATGCACCCCCAGAAAAAGGAATTTAACCAGTCAGGGTGGTCAGGAGAGCAGGATATTAAAAAAGAAAAAAAAATCACAACTTGTAAACTGTTATAATGCCACTGAATGTAGTAGAGCCATGTTAGCTCAGGCTCTGCCTGACAGGGCCAGGCCTGTTGGGTCTCCACACCTAACCAGGGAACTGTGCTGCCCACACGCTAATTCCTGATGCTGTCCCACAGGTTGTCGCAATCTATCCACCTCTGCACAGTCCTTAGTCAGTGCAGTTTTGCAGCACAAAGATTCAAATGAAATATTGCTCACTGCTGAGAAAGGACCGAGTCATTTTTACTCGGAATGGGTGCCATGGCACTGCTCGGTCCGAGTGGGGAAATAGGGTATGCTTCAAAGAAAAAAAACACACGCAGTAAATTACAGATATTAAAAACCTCCTTAAAGAGTCATCTGGACTGATTATGTGAGCCTTTGTGCTTATCCAATGCTGAGTACACACTGAAAAACTGATTTGATTAGGAAAAACGGCTGGATCTGGCAAACCCACGTGACTAAGAAAAACATGTCCTGAGGAGGCTGTCTCTGCTGCAGCACAAGAAAGCACATTGTGAAGCCACTGTGGTGTGGGTGGAAAAAGAAAATTCCAGAATTACGGATGGTATGTGGCAGCATATTGATTACTTCCCAACAGGACTGCCTCAGCTCTGCATGGCTAGTTTGCTTGGAGGAGGCAGAAAGCAGAGAAGCAAGTTCTCCTGCAACACAGGAGAAGTTCTATTATTCTGAACAGCCAATTCACCACCTGCATGAAATTGTCCATTGTGGTTAGAGTTGTTTAGTTTCTTCAAAAAGCCTCCATACTCCCAGGCTTTGAAACTATGGGAACAGTGAAAAGGACTTTCCAAATCATCGGTTAAACTTAATATATTTACTTTAGCTTATTATGTATAAGAGCTCTGTTTTTATAATAATGTTGATTCTTTTGTTTTTCTAAAGCCCTATGCAAACTTTTAGCTATGTAACACTAAACTTTGGAATATTTGACCTTGTCTTCATAACAAAAACATATTGTAGGAAGCCAGCTCTAAGATGAAAGGCCCATAGTTCAACCCTTGCACTGTATTCAGCTGTAAAAACAGTCTTCATGCTCCTCTGAAGAGCTATTGAGCAGGTTTAGCAGCAGAGTGCCTTCATGGCTCACAGTGCTCACAGCCCTGTATTAGCTCATACTCGGGGAGAAACCTGAGGTGCATGCTGTTAAAAGGCCATCACACACTGGTAAGTGCAGATGGGAGCAGATTCAAGTGCAGGCATAAACTTTCTGCTCCTCATCACTGAAATTTTTGCCCACATTGCAAGCTTTCCTTGGCCCAAACCCCTCCAAGTCAGGCCACTATTCATAGCCTGAGTTGAAACACTTAAGAGGTGGCAGCATCCCCTGCCTCCGAGAAGGCAAATTGCATCTGGAAATTATTGCTGTGCCTTCTGGGAGACCTGTGGTGAGACCTAGACATGCCTCTGTTTGATCCACCGAGAGTGCCTAAACAAACAGACTCAGGTCTGCAATATGTCTTCAATATACTTGATGCTCTGTATCTCCAGAGCCTGAGATACATGTGAAGTTGTGCACAGATAGGGACTGCATCCAGGTCTTGGTCACATAGCCAGAAGTTAGCATAAACATGTTCTGCTTGTCTTGCAATGTCTTACTTTCCTGTTTGGTGGTCTTCAGAGTCCCTTGAGGTAAAGTAACAGCGTTTCTAGTCACTCTCCACAGATTTGCAGATAGTGACAGTAAAATATTCTTGTTAATGGACATTAGATATAGGTTTTATTGGAGTGACTGGTCTTATTGAAACATGTGCCATGAGCAGTTACCAAGAACTTCAAGACCACTGGTGAGGGAGCACCCCCAGCTCAAAATAGATCTTGTCAGTGCAGACTGAAATGCAGTCTTTGTCAACCTTTCCTCCAAACTCAGTGTAAAGCAGGCAGAGATACTATTCTTCTGCTTCCATCTGACTCAAGCAAACAAATATTAACCAAATTTCAGCCATTTCATTTTGGAAAAGATAATTTTGCAAAACGACTATTCCACAACAATAAGGACCACATTTCATATCAATGTATCAGCTATATATAGGTATCCTGACACATTTTGTAAGGATGCCAAATTAGGTTTGGTGATAGCTCATTTGTGTTAGGCAATTGGACCAACTTACACAATTATCAGATGCCATTTAATATAGGCACCTCAGAAGCTGGGTGCCAAAATTAGGATATATTCACCCAAATTTCCAGACATCAGGCACCAGGCTGTGGCAATGTGGCTTCAGACCTGTGGATAATATGAGCTCTCCACACCTCAGAAAGTACACTGACTTCTTTATGTCAACTGCACAATGAACTAGCACAAAAATATAAGTAAGGTAGTAAGAAGAGGTAGTTATGTGTTTTAAACCAGGTGATACAGCTAGGGACAAAAAATCAGACAATCTTGCAGGTACACAAGTTTTCTGCACAGAAAGGAAACTCACTCTGTTTGCCTGATGCTGAGCACCTGCAGGTTGAGTTACATCCCAGTGCAGAGTATCATTATACAGTGTGACTCAAGGAACTTAAAAAGTTGTTTAGTAGTTTGATGTGAGAGCTACTGATGCCTATTGAGAAACAGAACCACAGCCTATTAACCTCCTTTCTTTGCTTTGATCACTGAATCATGCTTACTGTACCGGAACAGCTCAGTGAAGAGTAGGGGAACTGAAACACAAACACCAAATGGTAGGACACTTGCTCCAATAGCACTTTAAAAAAGTAGAATGTGATTCCTCTGGTGATTTGACCCAGAGGAAAAAAAATAGAGAAATACAAGCATGCTACATTGCTAAAGCAGTGAGGAAATAAATGGAGACAATCAAGAACTGTGCCTGCTCAAAATGTAGTCATGGCCAGGCACAAATGCCCTTATATAGGGCAGGCAAAGTTCTGCTACTGTAACGAGTATAGGACCTCACAGAGAAGCATTAGCACATACTGAGATGACTTAAGTATTTCTGATGATGAGTACTGACAATTTCTATGATCCAACTTAATTATTAGGTGCTAGATATCTTACATTATTTTACTGTAGAAAAAAAAGATTCCTCTCCTAATTAATTCTAGTGCCAGCTAAATTGTTCCAGTACTGATTTAACACATTCCTGTCTAGACTGAGCCATTCAGTACAGCTCAGTGCAATACAGATGATCTTATTATCCTGTGAAACTGCACTGTGTACACTGCTTATTACATTAAAAGCTTTATGTTCAGGCAATAAAACCAGTTATAGATGGCACAACATGTCCCAGAGTCTTATGGGCTTGGAGGGGATAGAAAACTGCCAGGCAGTTGTTTCCCACCCAGCGCAGCAGTACCCGGCTGCTCTGGGAAGAGACAAGTCCTGTTCAAAGATCAAAATATGCTGAGGAGAAAGCAGCTCTGTGCTGTCAAAAGTCTTACTTATGGCTTTCACTGGAGAACTCTGAGCTGTAAAATATGCAGTCTAGCCATTCCTCCTTCAAATGTAATAAACACAAACGCTTTCTTGGAGAAATCAATGGCTCAAGGAGAGGTTTGTTTGTGCTCTGAGTGATTTGGGAAGGCAGAGAAGAATGCTGTTGGGGAGTTCTTGGCACAAACGTGCAGCATGAAGACAACAGCCTGCAATGGAAGTTGGGAAATATTTAGAAAATTTGAAAACAGATTTTGTTATATTGTTCCTGTCTCAAATGATGTGTGGACAGCGTTCACCCCCCTGCAGGAGGGAAGGCTGTTTGTGGCTGAGGAGGGAGACAGTGGAATTCCCACACACCGGACCCAGTGGCCTTTGCTTTGTTTTAGTATGGGGGCAGGATGGACAGTGAGGAAAGGATGCTGCTTGTATGCTTGAAAAATGAAGAGATGTTTAAACTAACAGGAATATATTGTCTTGTATTAAAATTGTCTTGTATTATTAGCTTATGGGCAAGAGGTGTAGGGGCGGGGTGAGGTGGAAGGTACTTTTTACCCCTGAGCTAGGCAACAGAAGAAAGCACATGTTTAGAGATAGCAAAAATTTTTTACTGTATTAAATTTTGTTAAAATCAGAACTTGCCCATTTTACAAAACACAGGCTGTGGCTGTTTTGACAGGAAGGAGGGAAGAGGGTGGGGTAGGGGAAAAAGTAAAGAAGAGAGGAAGACTAAGCACATGGGAATAGACATGTGTAACACTTCCCAGACAGTTCAGATTTTGATGGAAAGTGTTATTTTGACACAACTCAGTTTGGTGAACATGTTTGGAAGAGCTTGGTTTTGTTTCTGCATGGAACCAAAGAATGTTTCAAGACCTTAATAGACGCCCCAATATGGGATAGCCACTCTCTAAGAAGATTCAACTAGATTTGCTCCAGTGTGTATCTGGCAGGGCCTGAATGTGAGTAAGCTGACACACACATAATTTACACCCTGGTTTATACCATGCAAAACCCTAAGCCATTATATAGTCGTTAAGAGAGCTCACAGACAACATACTGACCTGTACCTTCATGGTCAGCCATCTGGATACAAATAAATAGTTCCAAAACAGTGCTCTTAATCGTGTCTTGAAACCACTGTTTAGAGACACAGTAGAAACCCACCACCTCAAGTTCCTGTGAAGCACTGAACAGCACAAGCAACAGCAGCTCGCTAGGGTTAGAGGACCATAGATACAATCAGAAAGATGCTTTCCACCAGCAAAGGCAGTCTCGGTCTTCTGACTGCCGAGGCAACAGGCTCTGGTAACTCTCTGGATGCAATGGATCATTTTCCCTGTTACTGATGCAGCTGTGTGCCTTTCAAGAACAGTTTTGCTCACCTGTCTGCCGGCCCTTGTGACTGGTAGGGGCCTGAGACCATAATGGTCAAGTAAGTTCTTCGCAAGACCAAATGGAGCAGAAAAGCATGCCACTTATTCCTGCAGATTTATTTCCAGTTTATAACCCACGCAAGAAGCCAGTGTGAATGATACCTAGCGGAGGCCAATCTCTACTTTAATTTAAAAAAACAATAGTCCTGCAGCGTCATACATATATGTCTGTCTCAAGACTCTTATTATACAGAACATTTCTACCTCCATTGCTCAAGGTGCACTGGAAACCTTGAAAAATTCAGAACATTGGTTTAAATAAATGGCTTTTTTTTTTCTGAACATGGTGGAAATACTCTCAAAAGTAAATTTATATCAGCTAAATATTTCTAAAAATTTAGCTGAAATGCTATGAAGACATGTTTTCAATTCCATTTACAGAAAAAATATGCATAGACTAAGAAGAACTGTAGTACTTCAGGAAGTTTTTGTTTCGGTTGGGATCACCTGTCCATTTAGCCAAAACAGCTAGTCCACAGTGACCTGCAGTAAACCAGCACAGATTAACGCAACATTTACAAGAGGCCATTTTCAACACAATTGTTTACATTCCAGTTACCATCAATGTTACCTTGGTTTTATCCGGTTACCCTGATTACATCAGGTGTAAAGCACATCAAAGTCCTGGAAAAACCAAAGCTCAGCTGGCTCTATTTCTAAACAGAAATCCTGTATTTTGAGATTATTGTGGTTCAGCCGCCCAGGGCAGCTCAGCTCAAAATGCAATGGGTCAACACTGGCTGGGGAAAGGAGCTACGTTTTGCTCCTCCTCACCCACCAGTGGCTGCCGCAGTCCCAGACACACGGTGGAAAGACAACTGGAAGTGCCACACGGGGTTACAGAGCAGATTGACTCTGCGGCTTTTAGCATTAGTTCAGACCACTGCTTAAGGGGAAAGACTCCTTGGTAATATCTAGGCATCTAAAATCTGAAGTCAGGGGGGTCAGATGTGACCACCAGCCTTTCACCGAGCTGTGCTATACAGAACTGCTGTAGGACCCTTCCTCTCTCATAGGCTGAGCGGGAACAGGCACGTGTGTAACTAATGCACATGCAGGTATCGATTGTGTCCTGCTCATCCAGAGGGGACCAGTGAGATTTGAGTAACTACTACTTCCAGCAGCCTGTTTCACTCCACTTACATGATCGGTGGGAGTCATTAGGGGTGGGTTTGCACAAAGCAGTCTGAAAGAGAAGGACAGACAATGCTTACCTGCTGACAAACTGGACACCTTATGGAACCAGAATTCATCTGCTCTCCAAATCAGCACTATCAGATGCAAAACAGGTCAGGTCCATAACCTTCAGTTCAGTACGAGTCTACATCATGATTAGACTAGAATGGACATTCTTGCTAAATTTGATAAATTGTTTTATCATGTTTACTCTGGCATCTAATTTCCAAGTTAACCCCTTGCTTACCATAGTTAAATGATGCCTGAAATACTCATTTGACTGGATTCTGTACCCTCTGTCCCTTATCTATCATAATGACTTGTTATTAAATATGGAAAGAGTCAGACTTAACATAGTTATGGGAATGCTTCCAGGGTATGCATCTGTTTACTGCACAATAATTGGGTCACTGATGCGCTAACAGACTCTAATGTATGTAATGTACTGACTGGTATCTTCCAATGCAGGATAGACAGTCACATTAGGTATACCTGCTATTATGCTCAGCAAGAGCTGTGCAAATGCTAGGGTGAAAAATCTGAGCATCTTTTTAAAAAGACAAGAGAAATTGTCTTCTGCTGTGTTCACATCTTGTGCACTCTTCCCGGAAACATTCAACTACCTATTTAAATCGGTTAAAAGATCTACAAAGATAGAGCTTATGCTTACACATGCAAGGTTTTTACATTTTACCTCTCTGAGTAGTCACCAGTAATCTGATTTTAATTACACTCTTATACTTGAGTGCAAAGCAACACTCTCTTATCTGACCCAAACTTTCAGCCCTGAGCTACAGAGCTTGTGGTTTGCATTCTCAACTTTGAAAATGTAGGGTCAACAAAAGTCAGGAACAAGTTTGTGAAATCATTTTGATTGATGACGGTAAGTTTGTTCACAGTCCATTGCCTCACCGAGCAGTAGGAGGTGTTTCTACAGTTATGAGTCAGTGTCTGTAGCTGAAACTAGATGCCTAACAGCAGGTTAATACAAAATCTAACACAAAGGGATCACCAAGGACTGAAAAACACATTAGTACTTTCAACAATAAAAAGCGGCCACAGGCAAGGGGCACAGATATCTTTAAGACTGTTCTTGCCACATATCCCACAAAAATATTTATCCAGACTAGCACTGGATGTATGCAACTTTCCAAGGAACCTGTTGGCAATCAGGAATCCCAGATTTTTATTTGGGGTTGTGATTATAGGGACTCAGTTCCAGTATTCTCTGATGTGAACAAGAGCACACAGTGAGTGTCAATCACCTTGAACTCTTTCCAGGCAAACTGGCACATGGACACCAGTGGTACTCTTTGAGGTATAAAGCAAAAAGTGATGTAAGCCTACATCATCATGAGAAATTAGACGTCTAGATGTACCTCAGGTTCTGTTCCAAGTGGGTTAGTAAGCCCTTAAGGAACAAATACTACATTTACCCTCAGCCACTGTACTTCCTGAAAAAATCAGCAAAGCAAAATGATCCAGCTTACTGCTTGTGCTTCCTTACAGATCTTGCTTTCTCATGACCTGCATTTTTGGCACAGTTATCTTGGCAAAATTCAATGTTTTTAAATACTTACAACAGATGCACAGTCACAGCATTTTCCATCGTACTCACATTTAGATACAGATCTCTTTAATTTTCTCTTAAGTATGGATCGTAGGTGTTATCTTTGTTTATGGTTTAATACTTGAAAAAGTCAGGTGCAACATTTGCCTAGAGGGACTCTGCATTTGAATAAATACACAGCTTTGAATGATGCACTAGGCATTATCACACATTTTACTTGTATATGCCTGCTCAGTTCATCCATCTTCAGCATGGAATATCCATTGGCTCGATTATCTTCAGCCCAACTTAGCAAATAATTCAGCAGGTAGAAACCTGCTCCTTTCACAGTGAAAGCCGAGAGATCCACATTAGCTGGGTGATTCCTGGAGTATCCAGCCTGAGAATGTCCTCATCTGTCCAGGTTTTGAGCTGAGATAATCAGATTAAACATAGTACATATTGTATTTGCTCTACACCAGAGCAGTTATTCCAGTTGAAATATAATATCTAGAACACTCATCTGCTGCAAAATGACCCATCTGGAACGATGTATCATCAGTTCTAGTCTGCCAGTACCCACCCATATGAAATGTATGTGTCAACCATCCTTTGGATTTACTGAAAGTGGATTTACCACAGTTGTTTATAAAGAATCTGCTAAATGAAAAGCCCATTCATTAAAGTACAGCCTTAATTCATTTCAGGCTCTTTCATGCCCTGTCATGTTACAGATATCCCTATTTCACAACCCAAGCAAGCAAAAGAGAACAATCCATCCTTTCGTTCACCAAAACATTCACATGAGCTGATGACAAATATCCATCATGAAAGAAATAAGAGCTTTCACATGGTGTCTAAAAAAGAATTGTTCAAGTGGAGTCACATTAACAATTTAAGATATTTTGGACAAATATTTGTCCTCATCAGGAAATAAAACAACCATTTTGTTTTTCGGTTTCATTAGAAACAACAAAAAAAGAAGAACATAGGAATTCAAAAACACCACCAACTCCCTTCTTGCCCCTGATGTTTGTAAATTGTCTGCAGCAAGTGTCCCACGTACACTGAGCAAAACTGCTGATTGCTGCCAAAAATAAGACAAACGACACTACAGAGAAAAGTTTCAACTGAAGAGGAGGAGATTGACCCTTCCATCATGCATTGTCTGAAAGAGGGCTGCTGCTGATTCCTGAAAAGGCAGAACAGGACAAAGAGCAGCTTTTCCTCATTCTTGGGCAAAGGGCTTGCAGCACAGCTCGTGCTTCTACCTTTCGCTCAGAATGAGTGGCCAATGTGCTGAGCTTGTCACTCCTTGCTGCTCCCAGAGCCGTGCGGCAGATTATCATCACCCCATGTCAAACAACTTAAAAATGCAATATAATAGTTAACAGAATGCTGACGAAAACCAGAGCTGGTTTTAGAGTCTTCTTAAGAACTGTCTCCTCTCTTCATACACCTTTTCCCTTTGTTAATTTCCAGATTGAATGTTCCCTGGGCCTAACAGTTTTTGGGCTTGACTTTTCAAACGCTGCATAGGTGGTTTTAAGCTCTCCTGTCTAACTGCACCAGGTCCCTTAAGGGTTCAGCCATGAGGTTGTCACCTCAGCAGGGCAACGGTCCATATGTTGAGAGTATTACAAAACTATACAATAAAACTTTGATTTCATATACATTCCACTGCTGAGGTCCCACCATTTTCTTTAAAAATCTTGTTTCTTTCCTTTAATTTGGACCACAGTTTGCTCCTTTGTATTTAAAAGCTGTTGGCAGCAAAGGAAACTGGAGCAGAAGTACAATAAACAAATACAAGAACTGCAGAAGTGTCTTGGTACATTTTTTGGTCCTTATCTTGGAGAAGTTTTACAACATATTTTGAGGTCAGCAGAAGGCTAGTTATTAATCAGATTGGACAGTGCTAGTTAAGTAAAACAACTAATCTTATATTCATTTTTACTTTGATTCATAATAATTACTAGGGAAACTTTGAAATAGACTCCTCTTGCCCTGACTCACTCTTTAAATTGACTAAAAAAACAGGGCAAGGGCCTGCTCTACCACAAAGGGATACAAAAGTCAGATAAGCCAGAGCAGAGGCAGGAAAATTACTCCCTATAATTTTTCACTTAGAGGACATGCCCAAAACACTCCCCACCACAATTGTTTCTGTTGAACTGGTTGCAGAAGATGATGCAGAGGATGCCTGTCTGACATCCTCTGACCAAACATCTGTCTCGCAACCTGGCACTTTTTACTCACCAGTCCTAAAGTTACATTAGGGGAAAGCAGCCCCACAGCATGGGAAAAGAGACTGTGTGACATAAGCATGGGGGAAAGGGTTGTCTAGCAGGCTCAGCCCCACAGGGAGAGGTGGTCTTGGTTTCTCAGCTCCATTCACCAGGGATATAAAAGGAAATTACGTCAGCCACTTCGCTGGGTCAGGATTGCATTAATGACCTCAGGTGGGAAGCATCAGGCCATAGGGAGCCTAGATCTGTTGGGGGATGCAAGAGGAAAGCAGGAACTGTGTATGAGTTACACAGATGGAATGAACGATTTATTGCAACAGCATCACTCTTTTTCTCTCAGATCCCCTGTTCTCCCTCCACTCTTTTCTCCTCACTGTTGAAGTCATCTAGAAATGGAGGCAAAGCAAGGCTTGCAGCGCTCCAGAAACCTGTGGTGTTGCTGCCAGCAATGAGGTATGAAGAAAAATGCAGTTATGTAACGTTATGAACATTTTGCTCTCACAGGAAATTTAATCAGCAAAGACATCATGTACTTTAGGACTTCCTAAAGAGCAGCATTATCTATAAAAGGAATGAATGCTATTACATTAATTCCCCTTCTGAAGGCAGAAGTACATTTCATCTCCTTCGCCTCCTTGGCATACCAATAAACCCTGTAGTATTTATGGATAATGAGCTCCAGGGCTACTGGACAGTGAGTATTTTATTTGGGCAGCTCTTAAGCTCTTCTGAGAACCATATGTTGTGTGGCTCAAGAGGTGAGTTTTAAAACCTCCAGATTCTTTCCTACCATGACTTCCAACCGATGGTTCTGTAGTTGTGGTAACACAGCTCCTGCCTTGCTATCTGTCTCTTAGAAATTTCATTTGACAGCTGTGATATACCCTAAAATCTTTCCCCTTTCAGAGTTACACAACTGAAAATCGCATTACAGGTCTGAACTAACAGAGTATTGTGCTCTGAACTGCAGCATCCCCAAACATTGCCCAGGACCCAGACTCCATCTGGTGCAGAGGAAAGAGAAGGCAAAGCTGTGGCCATCTGCTCCTTGGAAAGATATAGATCCAGTCAGGGTTTAAGTGCCTGCTTCATTCTCAATCTCTTAGGCACCCAGGGGAGTCACCAAGAGCAAAAAAAAAATTTTAAAAGGCTGCAATAAGCTGACTTATCCTGTATCAGATTCTTCTCTGAGGTTTTCACACAGCCAGTTTACTGGAGAGTTCCTTAGGCAGCTCCATGTCTCTGCCATGCAGGAACTAAGGAGCTTCTTAGCATGTCTGACAGCACTCTGCAAGTCCCAGGTACTGTACTAAGGGAATTAAGATATTACGAGAAAGACTGTTTCTGTCATCTTTTTAATATTCCTTAAACTGACACGTCTTACTTCCTGCCTGGCCAGGGAAGGAAGAAACTAGAAAGAAATAATCTGATTATTAAAACTTTTGAATTGCCTTCTTTTAACAATTAAACTATACTAACAGTACCGCTAATATTGGAATGTGAACCTCTGGTACATACATACTTATAGATATATAATATGCATATAATATATATGTAGGAGTATGCAAGTCAAGCTCATTTCAGGTACATGAAATTAGTTTCAACTTTGCAAGAAAACACATATCCTGTCCATTCATTCCTGTTCCTGAGGATCCCTCACTGGCTTTACACCTCTGCTGCCCTAATTTTCAGGCCTTTCATTTCTGAGTTAATCCTGCCTGTCTGTCCTGTGATTTCTCCTCACCTGGTCCACTGTATTGTGAAGGATATTTATGCAAAGACGGATGAGACTTGTTTAGCCTCTCATGTTTTATTAACTGACAGGTTGTGAACTGTCAGTGATTATGGCTACTGCTGTGACTGGCACCCCAGCTGGCATTTATTTCCAGCGGCTCCAGAGCTAGGCATGATAGAGGACATCACTTCAGTTAGAAAGCAGGCACTGCGGGGGGACTGTAGCACTCTTCCGCCTGTCCGATCCAGAAAGGGCAAATACAAGATGCTCTGATCCCAGTGGGTGACAGCTGAAGTGAGGAATACAATGATGTCACAGGGGACTAGGAGTTCAGCCAGCGACCAAATGGAGAAGCAGATGAACTTGTGGGCAAAACCCATTCTGTCTTCATGCAAATGTCTGTGTAATTAAAAACAAGCAGGAAGCAACAGGAAGGACTGTGAAGACATTTGCGCAGAATCATTCAACAGGATTGCATTTAGTGGAGTCAGCAAGTCTTTCAGAACAACACTGGCATTCTTCAGGCTGTACATCAAATGGCAGAGTTCAATGTAGCCTTTTCTAGACGTTCTCCATCTTTTCATCCACTTGAGGGATGAGCTATTACTCATTCATATGTTATGTCAACAATTCAGTATGGGCCTTATTACACTTGCTGGGGAACTTCCCAACAAAACATTTTGATTTTCGTTGGAGACTATTGACTGGTCAAAAACAAGAAGTTTTGGCCAAATTGCAGTGAAAGACAGGAGTTTGTCCTGAACTCGTCCTGCCACTTTTCCTTTGGGGCATTTAAAAGCAACAAAGATTCCTGCATTTCAGCTTCTGGGGCATTTTACCATAATCAGCACTAACTCACCCCCCAGGTCTCAAGCTTTCAGGGTCTTTGCCATTGATTTTGGAGCCTAAGGGAGAACCTCAGCTACCATTTCTCTATCAATTGTTCCTTCTCTGTCCATTTTCCTCTCATAGTCCTATACAAAAGTAGCCCAGATGATCAGCTCAACTGATTTCGCATTACATTTCACTTTTTCAGGTCTGCATTTTATTTTTAAGAACAACCTATGTTGCTAAAAATAGCAGAGACACTACAATACATGTAAGGCAAGAAACTTTCTATGTGGAAGCAAGTTACCTCCCGATACAGTGCAGGACAAAAATTGAGGACCATTCCCATTTTGCTTTACACCAGTGTAGTCTTTGTTGCAAATAGCTGAGGGGACAATTTCTGCTTCTCTAAATTAAAATTAAAATGCGATGGGCAATATGCTGGGCAAAATCAAACCGCACAGCTACGTCGTGCACTCTTAAGGCAAACGAGCTCTGTTTGTTAGACATGCTGTTGAAAGAACCGGAATGAAAATTAGAACTGTTTGAAGACATCCCCTCAGGGTTAAAAAGAACAAGTTGAATTGAATTTGACTTGTACCATGAAAAGTCCATTACCTAGTGTGCTACCAGCAGAGAGGCAGTAAATGAAAGTCATACTATGCTTGGGCACCACAGATGAGACAGAGCAAATGTAGAGCACATAAATGACATCCATGTAACTGATCATTAACCTGAAAGAGAGGAGTAATGTTCATCATTCATCTGCTTCAACATATACCATTAAAATAAATCAACACTTTCATGATTTTGACATCTTCAGAGAAGAAAACATTGTGTTTTTAAACAGAGAAATCCCACAGACTTAAATCTGACAGATGCTAATGAGTGACAGAGAACAAAAACAAGTCTTTGAGGCCCTGAGAATTAGAATAAATAAATGTCACAAGGGGAAAATCAGGGAGGGATTCAACATTCTTAATTGCTTTTATACTACAGCGGGAAAAAAAGAGAAATTCAGATTTTTATCTTAATAACAAATTGGCAACTGTAGCCAGCTATTCACTTTGCGCTATTATTATTATAATTACTACTACTACTACTGCTTCTTTAATTCCTGTTCCCACGTCTTGATATAAAACTGAAAGAGAAGAATAAGAAATAAAAAGTTACCATTCTGGAATCAAGAAGGGATTTAAACTGTTACTACACTTTACTACACATACAGCTATGACACAAAAATCATTTGCTTCCTAACAACTTCACTGTATAAAATAGTGACCGCAAGCCTCTTGGTAAAACTTCTAAGAATTGTAGTTCTCCTCACATCAGCTGTTAAGATATGAAGCTGAAAAACACAAACCAAAGCTCCTAAACCAGCTTTTACTGATTTATCAAGTGGCGTCAAATAAACAATGAACATTTCAAGTGAATTTCCTATATTATAAAGAAATATCAGTGTGGAAAAAACCCACATTAGAATTTTTTCCAAAACTTGACCAATTCTGACTTCTTTTTATTGCTTCCTCCATGCCCCCAGAAAAGAAGGATATTAAAGTTTTAAAATCCCAGCATTTGAAAACAAGTTTGCTATTAAAAAAAAAAAAAAGCAGTTTTAGCTAAACAGAAATGCTTGCTTTCCAAAAACCGCAAAATGAAAATAATTTTTATAATTTCCATTATGAAGAGGTAGATGCTGTTTTCAAGATAGCATTAATATTGCTCTTCTTAAACTGGAGGAGACCTTTTGTTGTACTGCTGCCATATTATTGATCTGAACTTCTTTTAAAGCCCCCATCACACACCTCTGAGCACCACAGAATTTTTTAATCTATTTATCCTGATGGCACCCCTGAGTGACAGCAAAGCACTGTTATCCCCATCTGCCAAGTGGGCTGATGAAGAGAAGCCGGTCCCTCACTGCTCGCACCCTTTGCTGAGTTGTGCACCTGAACCCCTGGCACAGGCAGCAGGGAAAGGCTGGAGCTGGCTGCTCAGCAGCCACCTAACCCTGCATCTGCCCTTGGTATCGCCGGTGCTCACTCAAGCTTTCAGCAAACCACTGGGGCCATGGGTCTCTGGGGGTTCTTCTAAGGCACAATCCTTGCTCTGCCAGTTCCTGGCAATTACAGCAGAACTGAGCCCTGAGCAGCCAAAAGTCCAAGGGCAGAAAAATATCCTCCCAGCAAAGGGACAGGGAGACATTATCCATGGCTGTGGTACCTCCCCAGGCTGAGGAAGACCTTGAGTCTCTGCTCCCAAATAGGCAAATAAATGGATTCATCTCTCAGTCATCCTGGACATTTTCAGTGCAGCTCAGCAGCTGCTCATGCATACAGTTTGATGCCACACCTCTGCATCTGAGCATTTAACCCACTTCAGGAAAAAGTGTGGACAGATAGGAATGCCATAAAGTAAGTATCCACCTCTGATGAGGCCCGTTAAGGTGGTGCCTAAAACTTCCCTGTGGACTGTGCTCATGGCTGCCTCTCCGCAGCTGGCTGCTGCTCCCCGCACACAGCGTAGGACACCTGTGCACTTGGAATGGTGAGGAAGGAGTCAGGTCTTCCAGTGCTGAGGAGAAAACCCAAGTGCAAGCACCTCTGAGGGCCTGGCCCTGAACAGTTTGCCAACAGTAATAGGAAAAAGGTGGGTGAAGGTGAAGCAGGGGCATAAATTCAGGCATTCCTGAATCTGCTCATAAACTCTGGTGTTCCAGCCCCTGGACTCTCCTCACTGCTGGGCTATATAGATTTTTTGAAAGGAGATAAGAAGCATTCCTGTTCTGACCAACCAAGACTGTTTTTATCCAGGATTATATTAAAAATTTCTTCTCTTGACCATCTGGCAGCAAGATGAGCACTCATGGGGTGGAAATGTTAATCCATGACACAGCTTCCTTCACCTGCTCCATCTGATACAACCTCGGAGTATACAGCATGGGAGTCAGATTTATGCAGAAAGATTAACATCACTAAATGTGTTTAGCTTGGTTGAACATCTTCTAAAATGGGAGGTGGCTGTAAGCATTAAATAATTTGAAAAGCATAAATATTGAGTAAGGAAATAAACTGGCTAGGTTAACCAAAAGGAGTGGAAATTATCCTGTATGGTAGTTAAGTACTGTTGATTTTTATACTCAACTAACACAGAGATTAAAAATTGCAAAAAGCTCTGTTTTCACTTACAGCTACCATTGAGGCATGTATCACTAGAATAAGATAATGTTTGCTCAGTTTCAGTGTCAGCCTCACAAAGGACATAAAGGGCAAGTGTATGGCAGAGGGAGGGAGGGATTCCAGTTCTGGACCAATATACTTAGTTATTAAAGACCCAAGCTACTGCCCACATCTTTTCCACCCAAAGGCAAAACAAACTGTGTTCAGTCCCATTGCCACTTCACCACATTTCACAGAGCTACACCACAGCTCAGTTTGTGCCAACCCCAAAGACTTTTTGCACTCACATTGAAGCCAACATCTTCATGAGCAAGTAGAAGTGCTTCTGTCTATCCCTACATGATTACAGGTTTTCTTTTCCCCTTCTGCATGCTCCTCTCTAATTTCCTGTTGTATTTCACAGAATCCCGGGATGGTTGAAGTTGGATGGGACCTCTGGAGGTCATCTTGTCCAACCCCCCTGCTCAAGCAGAGTCATCTGGAGCCGGTTGCCCAAGACTATGCCCAAATTGCTTTTGAATAAATATATTTATATTGTCTAAGACCTTTAATCACCAGTAAAGTCTAAAATAAAGTAAAGCTAGCATATACCCTAGGAGGTAAAACAGTGACATTTCTAGGCATAGTGATCATTTAAGTTACAGATGTCCTTGGAGAGTCCAGCTGTAGTATAATCCACACATAGCAACCAACTATCTAGTTCAGGCAAACTTGATTAGTGACTATTACTGACTGTCATTTAAGTTAGATTCTCTTTATATTCATTCTAGAAAGATACAGTTGATGGAAAGAAGACCTGTCCCTCTGAAAGTCGCCTGTGATCTTAGGTAGTCTTGATGGATTGGACCTGAATTTTTCTGTCTCAAGGTGCTACAATATAAATAAGCAAAGCTAATGAAGATAAAAAGGGAAATCCAAGAGCAAGAGATGTCTCTCCCATCTTTCGGGAGGACAATGGCATAAAGAGGTGAGCTTCAAGTAACTTGCTCCTAGTTCAATGCTTTGTACATGACCTGAGGTGCCTGAATCACCCAGCTTAAACTCTTTGAGACCCTCTCCCAAAACTATTTTTCAAAGCTATTAAAAATGATGCTGCTTACATCTAAAATATGGCTATAAATAAGCATTCAAGGCATAGACACACCCTCTTTATGAATAGTTCTATAAACACATACTGATGGAGTTTTTACAAAGATTGGTCTGAAAAATCACGTATCCCTGCTATTTAGGCATGCTTTACCAGTGTGTCTGAAAGCTTTTGCATTGAATCTTGTGCTGAAACAGGCCACGGGTTTCAATCAGTTTTCTGCATGGCACACACTGCTTTGTTTTTAAAAGACTGATCAGAGGAGCGTGCCTCCTGAGTGTTACAAGCACATTAGCAGTAAGCTTTACATAAGGGCATAGGCAATGGCTATAAAGAGCACACTAACAAAACAGAATCAACAGGGATCTCACAATCGATTAACTGCATATTTAAATGTCCACTGATTGTTTAATTGACCCATTCTAAGCATAGCCTAAATACAAAGCATGGCGAGTTTTTCAAATGTGGATGAGACTATAGTGAACATCTAGAAATTTTATTCTTGGGGTTTTCTTTCTTCAACAGAGTTGACTTTTTCAAACCAGTCTAAGTAAGTTAGACGTGCAATCACCACTGAAATTAGAAGCCAGCTACTTGGTATCTTTTAGAAACACCATTTCTCTTCAAATATTTCAGAAAAGGAAAAAAAAACAACTATATTGTGAAAATTGGAGAGTAGCTATCATAAAGGTTGGTGCTGGCAAGAAAGCGATCACTTTAAGCCACTGATTCATACACCTGTAAAAGAGTAAGTTGACTTCAGTGACAGGTTCTTTTGTGTTCCCAGTTAGTTTTAAGTGGAAGTTCATGCCTTCATGGATAAAATGGATATAATGTTATAAATCATGGGTCAAAACTGAAATACTATAGGTACACGGTTCACATTCATGCAACTTATGTACAAACCCTTCCTCCCTTCTCTCTAACCAGGTGTATATTCTTTCTTACCATATGCAGACACTCCACAACATATATCCACCACACCTAAAACCACTGTCCTTCAGTTTTCTTGGCAGTCCCACATAACAGATATCAAGATCTGAGGACCCAAATCCATGGTCTACGTGCCACAAGGGGTATGCAAAATTCTTCCAGGTAAATGTGTGGGGCAGGTGGCAGCAGCAGTTCTTGACAATGGCTGCATGGAGGTTTCCACAGGAGCTGCTGGATGAATTCCTCATGGTTCCCAGAGGGCAACCAGGAGTTGATACAATTAGAACCAAACACAACCATGCCTTTAATTCCAATGCAAATGACAGAAATTTGTTAGAATGAGGTAGAGAGTATTGTATTAGGATGGAAGAAAGGCTAGATCAGTTTTAGCCCTAAGGTGAAAGGAGAAGAGCGATTAAGAAGGAAGAGAGGTAGACTTGGAGGCCTTATTTTGGCAGATAGGAAAGGAAAGAGAAGAAATAGGAGCCAGGGAGTGAACTGTTGCTTGAGGGTGTGTAGAAGGAAGCAAGAACCTTAAGGTTGGGAAGGGAAGATGGGTGGGAGTGGAATTCTGGTTTGGGAAGCAAGCAGGGACATGCAAACTGCCCTGAAAGCTAGCAACTGCTTCTGAGCAGTGGTTCCCAAATGACCAAGTCTGGAAGCCCCATTTCCATCAAGTTCAGCCTGGGTCAAACAGAGTTGAAAGTGAATTTCAGAGCAAAGGGATTATGGTAGACAACTCCCTGCCCACTGTCCCCTCCCTTTTCTTTTATAGGAAGAGGAATCAAGAGAAGGGGTCAGCTTTGGAAATGTGGCTCCACTCCCAACCCATTTAGTGTCAGAACCAACACCCTAAAGTGCACCCATGGGACCTGTGGGAGCCAGAGCAGCTCTGAGAACAGGGTATCTATTCCATGACCCCTCTCAGGTATGTGGCTTACTGACATGATGCTTTTACACTGAGACTGGACTGCTGAGAAATTACTGTGAGGTAGCTTCCAGGTCTATAAATGCAGAGCTACCATTTGCAGTAAAAAGGAAATAATAAAAAAAAAAACCCAACCAACAGATGTGTATATTGGAAATGATACCAGGGAACAGCAGTCATCAAAAATACGTATTACTTTTTTTCCATTGACCACTAATGGACAATACGAGGATTTGATATCACTGAAGAAAAGCTGGCCACTCATCCCACAAATACTTCGGTGTATTTTGGCCTAGTTAAGCAGTCAGTTCTTAGCCCTGACTTCAGTAGAAATCAATGCTTAAAGTTAAACTCATCCATGAGCATCTGCAGGATCAGAGACTGTGTCCCCATAGTTAGTTTTTTCCAATGCTGTTCACAACAATGCCAGAGAATCATATTTAAGACTGTACTGTAGTATGTCCAATCTATTTAGCTGGTAACTCCTGCATCTCAGGATATATAATTGCCACAAACTATTGCTGAAGATTTGCTTTTCTGATCCCCAGTTGTCCTGATCATCTGCTTTCTTTTTTGGTCAAGATGTGATTCATTAAACTGAAGGGACTTTGATTTTCTTTGTTCACATCAATCATGCTTGCTTTGCTGAATTCCATATGTGTATTATTTGTGATTCACAAAATGTTTGGAAACACATGAGCAATACACTCACTAAGGATAGAAACTACCAGCTCCAAAGGCAAGAAAATGATGTTCATTCCATTATCTAGCTTCACCAACAGACATCTCATTGATGAACTCTATTCTAATATGTAGCCAGATAAGCAATCTTATTACCTCATAATGAGAGCTGATTTCTCCTCATCTAAATCTCCATTACTTCTGTCATCTCATTTTTATGTAATTTCCTCCTTACAGATGCTTTTATGCTCAATTTCCCCAAGGAGACAAAAGATATTATGTTTGTTTGATATCTAACTGTAAAGCTTTTTATGTGAAATGAAAATAAGTGTAGAAAAGCTAGAGAAAGGTTTTGTATCCTCGGGTACTCCAACTATACATATTCTACACTGCATATTTCTTCTAAATGAAAACTAGACTCCTTTTTCTCAGAAGCAATCCCAATTCCAAAAGTAAGGATTAGCAAACTAAGGTGCATGCTCAAAAAACCTTTTTATCTGAAATTTTATTTTTGCTGATAATACTGGGGAAAAAAAAATCCAGAAAGGCCCTGCAGATTATCAGCTGAACCATATTCCACAGATCTGATGCAACAGTAACATCCAAGAGTTCCTTCCTACCCACAAGTAAAGATTTCTTCCTCTAACACACCTATGAACCTCACCACATTTGTCTTGTCAAGGTGCAGGTCCTGGAGCCTATTTCCACTCAGAAAACTCTTAAAGATGGAGAGTTGACACCAAATCTGGATGAAGTACCATTTGCATTCGGCAAGCACACAACAAACTAGACTAACCTGATCATTTTTATCTGACTATGTAAAAAAAGTTACCATAACTAAGGGTGGCAATAAGCAACACAAAGTCTAGTTGGAGGCCATTCACTAGGGTTGTGCACCAGGGGTCAATACTTGGGCCAGCACTGTTTAATGACTTCATTAATGACCTGGATGATGGGACTGAGTGTGATCCCAGCGAGTTTGCTGATGACATCAAATTGGGAAGAGTGACTGGTATGCCAGAGAGTCATGCTGTCATTCAGAGGGTCCTCAAACAGGCTGGGAAAACATGCCAACAGAGGAATGCAAAGCCCTGCACCTGGGGAGGAACACGGCCAGGTATCAGCACAGGCTGGGGGCTGGCCAGCTGGAAAGCAGCTTGGCAGGAAAGCAAAAAAGGCAGGAGGGCACGAAGAGGGTTGATGGTATGTTGATCATGAGCCAGCAGTGTGCCCTTGCAGCAAACATGCCTTAGGAAGTCTTGCCAGCAGCTGGAGAGAGGGGATCCTTCCCCTCTGCTCAGCCCTGGTGAGGCACACCTGTAGTGCTGGGTCCAGCACTGGGCTCTCCAGTCCAAGAGAGACATGGACATACTGGAGCAAGTCCAGTGGAAGGCCACAATGATAATTAAGGGACTGAAGCATTCTTTGTGTGATGGAAGGCTGGGAGAGCTGGGGGAAAGCAAAGGAGGAGCCAGGCTCCTTTCAGTGGTGCCCAGTGACAGGATAAGAGGCAATGGGTACAAACTGAAACACAGGGAATTCCATCTAAACTTAAGAAACTTTTTTTCATAGTGGTGTTTGAATGTTGGAAGATGTTGCCCAGAGAGGTTGCAGAGTCTCCCCCCTTGGAGATATTCAGAACCCGACAGGACAAGTCCCTGAGCACCCTGCTCTTGAGCGGGGGGTTGAACTAGAAAAATATTCAGAGCTGCCCTCCCACCTCAGAAGCCCGGTGATCCTGTGGAAGTGCCTTGGATCTAATTTAGCAAGGCATTTGATGCAGTACTAAACAGGAGACGAGTGGTTCAGCTGGAGAAGAAAATTTCTGCATTGATAGGGAACCTGCATGTGCCAACAGACAGCACAGAAGAGATGTGTTAAATCAGAGGAAAGTTAGTAATTCAGCCCACAGTCTTTGAACCAATCTCTCCTTACTATTTTTAGCACTGATCTTGATACCAACAAGAAAGAATATTGTAATGAAATTCACAGCTGACAAAGCTGGGAGGCACTGCTGACAATCACTGCTAATGGGGAGTAGGACAGAATATCATCACAGAGGCTGAATGCTCTTGAAGACTGGAGAAAATGGGTAAGTAATAGAAAAAATACATACAAACTAATAACACAGTAATAATGGGGAAGCAACACTAGGAAACAACTGAGAAAATAAAAGACCTAGATGCTTTATTTAATCTCAGGGTAACCATAAAATCTATGCCAAAAACATGCAGTCCTGAGAAAAGTTATTTCCCCAAAGAAAGATAGAGATGTGCTAATGTTATTGCCACTGCACAAGGCACTGCAATGCTATATACAATTCCAGCAACATACATTAAACAAAATCTACTGTGCATCAAAAGAGATGGGGGGCGGGGGACCAGGGACAGGACAACATGACATGACACTACATTAATCAAGTGAATGGAAGAACCTTCTTATTGAAAGGAGACAAGGAGAACTTAGTTTATCTTAGCCTAGAAAAGTAAAGGCTAGGAAAATTTAAATGTATTAATTGTCTTGCCAAAGAATAAAGAGCTTTGAATAAATTGGATATGGAAAACTGAAGGTATCTAACCAGCAGACCAGTAAGGTCCTGGAAAATTCAAATAACTCAGCAGAAATTAGGGAGAATAAATTTAGCCAGGTTTAAGATGAAGGCTGAACAGTCTGTGAAAAGAATTACAACACAATGGTCTGTGTCAGGTCTCTACTTCACATGCTGCCCTGGACTACAGCACAGGGGCCACCTCTGAGACGTCTGGAATTATACTTGAGACAAGATTAAGTACATAAAGGATAAAAATCGCCAAGTTCCAGGTTGTTTGATTCTACACCGGGACAGTCCACGCTAGTTAAGAGGAAGTAGTGAAGTAACTGCTATCTTAAGGCAACTCTTCGCTATATCTAGCTGTGTATATGGATAGCAAGTGACCTGAGAAGAAGGCGACTGCTCCAAACCGAAAATACCAACATTGATCTCTTTACTAGCTGTTCATTGTTTTTTCTCCTTTTCCACCACTAACAATGACACGACTTAATTTAATTGAACTCAGACAGCCACAGACTGTGATGGTGAAATTTGCTGAATAAAATCAAGAGATATTTCTTCATTCGTAGTTCTAAATTTTTTAAAAAGAAAGATGCTCAATTTAGAGTAGTCAATAATATTCAGAAGGGCTAAAGCAGTACAGCCCCAGTGATGTGAATGGCTTTGCTATTGCTCCACACCCCTCCAAAATCAGCTTCTGTGTATCTCAGGTTCTGCACCCAAAGGGAATGTAAGCATTTGAAATAATGGTCATTAGCTGTCCTTAAATTAAAGAATAACTCTAATCACTGCATGGTGCTGAAGAATTAGAGAGCATGTATGACTCAAATGAGTTCACCTATGTGTTTAAAGACTCAGAAGAGAAAAGGTTTTGTGCTAACAGGTTGAAAAAAACAGTATGAAGAGCACCCTGAGGGCAAATGATCTAACAATTGTGTCATGACATGTATTTTAGACAGAAATAAAGATTAATTGCCATGGTGAGCTAAGTGATCATTTAGACAATACTGTCGACAAAGGAACTAGTTCCCCACTGAGTTTTTAATGGCTTGAGAACAAAACAGTCTCCACTTAGACACCAGAAGCATTTGACCCCAACAACCTGTTCTTGCTGTGTTCACCAGGTTGTGCCCATACTGTCCTTCTGGTTCACTGTTGAAGTGAAACCTTGACTGTCCCAATTTACCACCTGACAGTTGGGATTGCAAAGTAGTTTTAGTACATTCAAACTACATGTTCTGAGGAGGAAGCTCATCCAAAATCTCTCCTTCATCCACCTATGCACAAAACTCACCCCAGCGAGAGACTGTAAGTGGCTAAATTGGTGACTTCAGGCAGCATCAAACCATGTGTGAGCTGGGGGTATCAGGGAACCAGATTAAATCTAGTCCAGAGTAAAATACCCAAACCATTAACAATTATGATATATTAGAAGGTGATCCATCTGCCCCAGTCTACTGATCTGCTCCTTTTGCACAGAACTAATTGCTTATGGAAACATGGCCACAGAGACAAAACCTTTATTTCTCCAGGTGAAGGTTGAGTTTTAATAGCTCCATCAGGTCTGTGATTGCCGTTGGTTTGTTTGGGGTTTTTTTTTCTCAGTGGTGAATAGAAACTCACTTGTGCCTCAACGAAGTGATAATCAGTGTCTATTCTTCCTAGTACATGTACACCCAACCAAGATTCAATTAAATGGACTATTGGCTGGACATCAGTTTCCTTAGCAGACACTGGTACTAACAGAGAGCATAATGACAAGGCTGCTTCTTACTCCAACAATTTAAATAGTTGTTCAAAAGAATTTCTTTGCCTTTTATGATCCTATTGCACAATATATAGTGTTCAGAAAATATAACACCTCATGTCACAGATCAGCAGAGAGGAAAGATTCCCACCACTGAATGATCAGGACTGCTGTGGAAATGAACAGATCCTATAACAAGATTTACAGGCACCAGAGATTAGATTTAGAGTTCCCCACCCCAGTTTCCACAGGCAGATGTTCGGAAATGTAAATTGTATTTTGGCCTTGGGAATAGCCCTCAGTGTCCCTATTACAAAACCCTAATGCATGCCTCCAGTTCATCTGTCTAGCACTACTATAATTTTATGGCTAAACATGTCTGGGTTTTCTCCCTCAAAAATCAGTCTAGAATTATTCTCGCAATATTGCAAAGTTGGGTAATTTCCAATTCTTGTTTCATATTGTCCATTTTAGTTGCAGCACTGAATCATGTAAACTTCAGACCATGCAATTACTTATCCACATGGAAGGCAAGTAGCCTCACAAGCCATACAATGTTGGATCCAAACAGGGTTGCCTAATGCCAAAGTACCCCTGCACCAAGGTACCAGGACACCTCTCCTTGCTGCTGCTTCTCTGTACATCCCTATCCTCAGTGAGTTCTCCCTGCATCCCAATGTGCTGAAAATTAGTTTCCCTTGCAACAGAGCAGAGCCTGCATTAATTGTGCCTGTAGCTCTCCTTCCTCTCTTGCACACAACATGACAGACTCAACATCATCCTCCCTTTCCCCTAAGCACTTCCCTCAGTCTGCCTTAGCCCAGGCTCTCTTGGTCATGAGTCTGGAGCAGAGCTTGAAACAAGCTCTGCACCTGTATGGGAAAGCACTATGATGTACCTGTAATAATCACATGGATGTGAAGCGTGGGTCTACGCAACACCAGCTGTCTGAACATGTAGCCTCTAATAGAACCTACAGCAGATCCAGGGGATGTTCAAGGTTTAGTTACCACCAAAAGACCTTTTCCATGATACCTCTCGGCTGCAGCACTCAGTACTGTCCTAGGAAGCATCACCTATGGGAGCTCCAGGTGAGGATAACGTAGGGCACTGCAAGGGTAGACTCCTGCAGCTGCCTTCCTATCACTTTTGCGTGCCAGGCTGCACCGGTGCTTGACCTATTTACAGTTGCCATGGAGAGACTGAAGAATACAGAAGTATCGCATCCCCCAATTGCAATGAGATCTCACAGAAATAAATATCTGTTTGTGAATTCAAAGCGGAAATACAATCAAATAATTATGAAAATCTATGTCCAGTGACTGCTGGCAAACATGAATTATTTGACAAAGTTAATCTAATCTTCATTATCAGTAGGCTACAGCTCTAGCCTAACCAACTCCCTTCGTAAGAACAGAGAAGAAACTTGGCACAGCGGTGGCACCTTTTAATACTTTCACTTTCAAAACTCAAATACCTTTCATGTTAATGGTCTTGCAACACAGAAATGGATTAAAGCAGCATTAAGCCAAGAATCACATCTCCGTGTGCAGTGCAATTTCTCGCAAATTTTGTAAATAGGTTGGTCTCTTTCCCAACAATGAGATTTCTGCCCTCTTTAACTGTACTGCAACTACAGCAGCTACTAACGAGAACAGCACAATGATAAGGCTGATTCTCTGAGACTGCAAAGAAGAGCTCAAACACCCACTTCTTCCAAGTGCTGCTAATTGGCAAGGTTTCTTGAAGAAAGAAACACTAGTATATTAAGGTTCATGGAGCTGATAGGAAATGACCAAAACCATTTCATTTGGGCTTCAGACCAAAGTAAACATTTTATGCATTTTAATGCTTTTTTCATCAGTTTATTCTCTTTTTCTGCCAAACCGTGATTTTATGGATCACAACTAGGTCTAGAAATGTGAAACTATTGCCATCGACTCCATAGTCATTAGGCAGCTCAATTTTGCAAGCTTGGTGGCAGAAGGTAATTTTGGTCAAGCCTCTGATTAAGGATATTTGCAGCACAGAATAACAATAATTTATAAAACTACAGCTTTGTGAACAATATTATCTATATTCATGTGTCAGTGGATGGCTTTCCATTAGCCATTTATGTGCATGTAGCTAAGCACATCCATTTACAAATATTTTCATTTGTTTTAAGAACTTAGAAGCCTAGCTGGGGACCAGCATTCCCAAACATCACCCGCATTTAGGCAAGCTCAGTCTTAAACTAAACATCTAGTCCCAGTTTTCTTCCACTGAGCCTTCTGAGT
The DNA here is from genome assembly GCF_023634155.1 of Falco peregrinus. Taxonomy (NCBI): domain Eukaryota; kingdom Metazoa; phylum Chordata; class Aves; order Falconiformes; family Falconidae; genus Falco; species Falco peregrinus. The sequence goes on from NC_073727.1 coordinate 38,128,755, forward strand.
GTCTTCCACTGGTGACAGCAGGGAGAGAGGCTAAAAGAGCAAAGTACAAAAATCAAAGTCATGCAAGTGTATTATTCTAGCCAGGAGGTCCCAAGGGCAAACGATTCAGGACTAGCACTCCTAAAGCTAGAGAGGGAAACCGTGCTGAAGGACATTTTATTAAGACAGATACAGCTTTTTCCTCCTTCTTTTTTTCTGTTCCTGGTATAGATTGAAAGCGGCTGAAAATAAAAGAGGTAGGCAATGTCTTTCATCCATCCGAGAGGCGGAGGGAGGTGGCTTGTCCTGCGGTGATGCAGTGCCATCTAGTGATTCCTTCCTTCAAAGGAAAATCCACTAAATTACATCTCCGGGTTAAAAAACACCCTCCCCCGCCCCCCCCCCCCCCCCAAAAAAAACCCCACAAACAAACAAACAAAAAAAAATCCCACCAAAACTAAATCCCACCTCGGGGGAGGGGTGGGCGCCTGGCAGGCAGCCCGCTCCTACAGCACGGCGCGGGTGTGAGCATCTCCCCTGCCGCCGGCACTGGCTGCCGGGGAGGTTCGGGGCGAAAGGCACCGCCACCACCGCCTCCGCCACCCCCTGCGGGGCGGGCAGCGGCTCTCCCCGCCAGCCCCCCGCCGCAGCGGTTCGACGGGCCCGCGGGTGCGGCCGGGGGTCCCTTCGGCGGCGCTGGTGGGCGGCCGCGCCCCGTGCCCGCGGGGCCGAGCGAGCCTGGCGGGGAGCTGCAGCGCGGTGCCGGGAGCAGCACGGCAGCCCCCGAGCAGCTACGGGACCCTCCTTCCTCCCTCTGCCCTCAGGCTGCCAGCGGGGCTGGAGAGGCCAGCTTCTTCCGTGAGGGGTACCCAAGCTTTTACTCGGATTTCTGGTCTCCTGGTCCCTCGGTGCTCAGTTTGTTCATGTTCGCAGGTTTTCTCTGACCAGTCATGAGAACAAGGCTGCTGCTTATTATTATTATCATCATCATCATCATTATCATTTAAAACAGTGACTAAGACGTTACTGTATGATTACAAACTCCTACAGAAAAAAATCATATGTTGCCAGCTATCCTGATTTTTAACACAAGCTTCGCGACACTGGATCTTACCTGTCTCAACTACCTATAGCTAAATCCAAAAGATTTATTTCACAGGTGTGAAAAACTACAAAAATGGGATTTATTTTTTTTTTTTTAAAGAAAAGTAAAACCAAAATTTCTCCACACAGAAGACTTCATGAACATACAGTGATCTCTGGATGCTGGTAGTTACTCAAAATCGGATTTATCCCCATCCTTGTAAACTGAGGTTCAGGCGTGTTGGTGTGGGTGCCTTCCAGAAGGCACACAAGCAAAGTGCCGGGCTGGGTGCTGGGAAATCCCACATATTTCTGTTTCTGCATCCACCTGGCCTGAAGAAACCCATCCCTCTTGGTTTTTTGCTGTATAGCTGCCCCCAGGACAGAAGCCAACAGCAGGCTGCACATACAGGGGTGTACTGGGGTACAGTTGCATGCTGTCAGCTTTGGCACATGACCACCCCAGTGTGTGCTCCATTAGCAGGTGCTGATACAGGACCACCACCTTTTCCTCACCAGCAAATCTATGTTTCATCTTCTTTACTACTAACCAAGAGGGCAACGAGTGAGAGGAAGACTGGCCAACCAGCCTGGGCTTTAGGAGTGCCAAATATAGCTCACCGTCTGCCATAAATCGTAGTGACCCTGTGTTTCCCTAGGCATGTGAGGCAAGGGGTGCTGCCTGGCTCCCACATCCAAATGCACTCTCTGGCCATGTCCCGTCCTTGCTCTTAAGTATGGCCCAGAAGTTACATCATTCCCTTCCATTTACCCTGCCTGTCTTCTTCCCCTGTTCCCCATATCCCACAAACAAAGCCCAAGGTGCCTAGGAGGGACCAGTGCAGGGGTCTACAGGGCATAAGGCTCTGCCTTTCAGACTGGGGAATTAATAAAATTGCCTTATTTTGCAGATGGGGAAAATAAGGACTAAAATTAAAAGCCAGTCACTCAAGGGAATAAGATAACCAAATACCAGCCAGGACCTCGAAGTCCTAAGGCATTTTGAAGGCTGGCACACAGCTGTGCCTCCCATGGCAAATGAGTGTTTCCACTGGCAAATCCAGAGCATTTAACCTGATATGTATAATATATAGCTAACCTGATATACTAAATATACCTAATAGGTATAAAAGAATAACTTATGGTAAAGATTGTACCTTTAATCAGGGTGTTCCTACCTACTCAGAATTCAAGAAATAGAAAACTAGACCTTCCTTATGGATTTCCAGCTGTAAGTAACACAAGATGTTGAGGAGAACTGTTTCTGCCAGTCACTGCATCCCATGACAAAGATGTGCTCGGCATGCAACCTGCATGTGAAGGAGCACGCTGCTGTCCCTCAGGAATTTGAGGCTGCAACAGGGTTGGAGGCAATCAAGATCAGCACAGGACTGTTTTATTTTATTTTTGATCAGGTGTGCTCAGTGCACTGTTCTAAGTAGTACTGCCTCTATCACCAGTTCTCTAACAGCGCTATGAACCCAAAAACAGGTAACAGAAATTTCTTGACAACTGAACACAAACTGAAACCTCATGTTTAGAGGAATATCGTGCCAACAATTCCATTATTCCCCCCCAAAAAGGGTTAATTTTATGGAGATAAAAATTAATGGGAGAGCACTAAAATACTGAACACTGAACAACATATTGCCTTTCAAAACCACCAAGAGTACTTGAAAACACAAGCAGTACCATTCACCATCACCTCGATAGCCGTGTTTCGGGTTGAAAGTCAAAGGACTAAACTCAAGCATTAAATACAGCACCAGAGTAAAGGAAGGAGGAAGGACTCCTTAACAACTCAAAGCCTGGATTTGAGGAAAATATTCCAGCAAGGCTGATGCATTTTTTCTGTCTGTGTGAAGACTTCAGGATTAACCTAATACTGGGAAGAGAGTTTCCCACAGGGACATGATATTCTCTCTCATAATTGTAAAAAGAGTTTTGGTGAAAGGAATATATTTGTCAATGGAGTAGCAGTAACTACTTTTTTCCCATATTCTTTAAGTGCGAAATAGCAACATACCCCAGCAGAAATGAAATTCCTGATGCAGAACCAAATAGAAATGTGTGTACATTTGTGATTGGGCTAGTTTTTCCTCAGTGATGCAGAATTTACCTTTTCCCATTAATAACTTTTTCTTCAACTGGAAATACTTTCCTGCAAACTGTAGTTTGCCTATTGGGCCATAATAACATGATGGTCACACAGAGCCTGAGAAGGTCCACTGTAAATGATGGGGAAAGAGCTTTCCAAATGGTAGAGGAGCAGGATCCTGAGGGCTCTAATAATTCAAAGTTGATCTTGGTTCAGCACTAACATGTAATTCTCAAATTACATGAGATACAGAAAGTAGCCATTTGCCCTATTCTGTCCTGGCAAGCTCCCACTTGGATACCACAGCCAGGACTGGGTGTCACCTTCAGAAAGTGTGTGAAGAAATCCAGTGGAAAGCAGTGAAAAACAAGAGAGATCCAGAAAGTGTGCCCTACAAGGAAGAACTTGCATGGGGTAAAATCATCTAGCAACATATTAAAAGCTACTGAAAGGAGAATAGAACTAGTAAGATCTTCCTGTTTATCACGGATGTGAGGAAGATGTAATGATCTTCATTTGCAGTTACGAGAATTCAGGTTAGATATTAGCAAAAGGCATTTCAGTGGTACAGGTAGCGATACTGACATAGTGTGCCTGAGAGGCTGTGGACTTTCTACCTTCAGAGGTCTTTAAGGACAAATTTAATAAACATAGAGGTTTAATTTTTCTGGCCTGAAGCAGAAGCAAAGCCTAGACAAATACATGAGGTTCTTCCAGCCCTGTTTTTCCATGAGCCTCTGATATTAAAATTCTAGCCTAGAAAACATAATTACAGAATCATAGAATCATTTAGGTTGGAAAAGACCTTTAAGATCATCATGTCTAAGCTCCCTTCCAACTGCAAACACGATCAAATTACAAGTACAGCTGGATTTCACACACACCAGTGTCAATCAGGAGGTACTTAGCTAAGGGCAGTGGACTTATGCCATTGTAAAGCCCAGAAAGATGTCATTCAAGATCATTAAGCTAAAGGATTTTAATGTAAGACAAAGCAATTTCAAGATATTTTTTGTACCCATACTAGTTTCTTTGTTCTGTTCTATTCTGGGTTTTATAGGAATAACTATATTGTCACCTTACTACCCTGGCACCTGAGCAGTGTAGGAGGGTAGAAAAAAAATTATCTGGGAGAAAAATCAACTGCTTTGGTGCCCCTGCACCATGTCTGATACCTACTGATGGGAGGTTTGGAGATCAGTAAATTCTTTATATAATTTCACTTAATAAACCTGACTTCTGTAGTTAACAGTTTCACACAACTTTCTTTTTTGAACTGGCTAATTTTGTACATGGTAAGTACTAATTAAAAACAGAACCAAAGGGCCTAGCTAAATCTTTGATCTTCTCTGTGCCCCAGTTTCCTCTGTCTGTTACACAGAGATCGCATTTTTCTCACCCCAGATGTCTGCTGGATGATCAGTTCATTAAGCAGGGTGCTTTGCATATTCCCAAATTAAATTAGATCACAGAAGATACTCTCACCAAAATTTTAGAAATTAATTCCCCTTTACTGGCCTTTTGATGGAATTCAGTAAATGACTAGGAGATGGCTTTTTATCATCTAGAGAGACACACTGTCAACCAGCGTGGCTGCCCTTGCTGAGACCAGTTGACAAGTCTCCCAGCAGCCTCAGTGGGAACGGGATCAACTCACACTTTCTCACTTTGTCTCCAGGACACCTAACTCCTACTGACACAATGAGCACCCCCAACAGTCCATAACTGAGAGGGTACCAAGCAAGGACAACTTCCACTCAACGCTACAGTAATGCTCTTGCTTGAGTAGGGCAATAACTTCGCTATTTCTCACATTATTTGGCAATCGTGTCCTATATTTCTGCTCTAGCAAAGCTCCTTATTTTCCACTGTTTCTAAATATAATATAATTCTGAAATAAGCAAGCATTAACTTCAGGTTATTAACTTTGAATGCCAGATTATGGTTTCCATTGTTTATTGCCACAACAGACAATTAAAGAGGCACCTCCACTCAGCTGAATTTAAGATTCTGTCTTCAGTCATAATATTATCTCTGACAGTTGCTCAACTCTAATAAGATATTTAAGCATATACTTAAATTTAAGCGTGCAAGTTGTCTTCTGAGGTCAATCAGAATTTTGTTTAAAAATAAATCTGTGGTTAACTCAGTATACAGGGTTTTTTTTTTCCCCAATACAATATAGCTGCTATGGCAACAATCAGTAGCATAGCACTTGTGGTGAAAGGCAGTATGTTTTCATTATTAAATGAAGATTCAAACCTTCAGAATTAAATTGTTTTACTAGCAGCTAATGCCCCTCCTGTTGGCTCAACAGACTGCAGCGAGTCTTTATTAGCTCTAATAAGCAGCACCAAGACAGCAATTGTACAGCATGCTCTAAAAGACCACTTAGTATTGCAGAATAAACAAGTCATTGACTCCCTGTACAACATGCCAAAGATAACACTATAGAGCAGACATTTAATCTACAAGGAAACTATCTTTGCGTTGGTAAGGAAATCTTTCCATTCATCTCCTCAAAAATTAACACCTAATAGGCTCTGTTACACAAATGTTAATCACAATCAAAGCAGTTATGAGAAGAGATATCCAATCCATGATAGTCTGTATAGTTTATTCTGATGCACAATATGCATTTGATTCCTATCAGAACTTTATAAAGCAAAGAACAAATACAGTATCAACTTGTCCACTGAAAGCATCTCTAATTAGCCAGAAGAAAAAATAGGTATGTAGGAAAAAATAAATAAAAAATTACCAATGAAGACAGAATAGGAAGGGAGAAGTTGCTGTTTGGCCTGAAGGTCACAGGCAAGTTTGTACAAATTTCTGAAACTATTTTCTGCACCGAATAACCTCAGACCTCCTAAACTGCCCACTGTTAGGAGATGCTCTCAGGGCTGGTCCTGAACAACCTTATAGGAATTTCAGGAAAACTCAGCTCCCCAACAGTGTCCTCACGACTCAGCTGAAGCACAGTTGGGCTTTTGCATCATCCAGCTGTACCCTCTGCCCTTCCAGAAACCATGCCTGGTAGAAAAATATTAGATGGTTTTCCCAGACATCACTGTAGGATAATCAAGGACCCAGTGTCTTGCTATCACTTGCCACAAGAGCAGATGGGATTTATACACAATCTGAATACAGGTTGCTACAAAAGACAACGTTAACAGAAACAGTTAAAGTCCCAAGGGTGACCCAAGATTCAACATGCCCTGATGCTATGCTTCAAAAGTAAAGCACTGACAACATCCCTGAAACTCAATTCAAATACATCTCTGATAAGAGACATACACCAAGTCTCCAAGAGTATAGCTGAAAAAAAATGATAGGTACTGTCCACAGCATATTTCTAAAGGAATTTGTACTTATTCTGACAGTTTTCATGTAAAAGAAAATAAATAAGTAAAAGGCTGAATAGAGTTCATAAGTGCTACTTCACAGTGGATCCAAAAAGCCGCTTCAACTCTGCTTAACTAAGCTCGCTCTGCAATGGGAAACACATAGGATGGAAAATTTTGGATATGCTATCTATTTTTGGACTTGTGAAAAACAGTTTCTCATAAAATCAACCATTTCACCTAGATCCTCAGCTGATAAAATGTTTATTGCTCTCCCCTGCATACTTCTCATACTGCTGTGCTTCCTCATGTCCAGCAACAGAGCTTGCCTTACTTCAGCCAAACTGTGTTGGTAAAACCTGATGTCTACGGTTCAACCCATAATATCAGAATCAGTATTTACAGTATTTACAGCTGTAAATCTCATATACCCTTCCACTTAAAAGACACCAAATTAAGTTTCAGCATAACTGGTGGAAGCTGGAAAAAGAACATAATAGAACTATACTCTGCCACCAGAGGTGCCTGAACATTTTGATAGGCACAGGTTCACATTAATTTCAGGCAAATTTCCAAAGATTTGATGTTTCAAAGTATATCACATCTGGATCTGGTGTAATATCAACATAAAACCTTAAGGAGAAGGATCCCTCGCAGGAGTAACTTTCCTGCTAGCTTTTCAGTGCTTTTTTAGCCTTTTGCTATTCAGTATTTCAAACTTACAGAGGCAAAGGTAAAGCAAACAGGAACAACATCACGGTAAAAAGTGGAAAATAAAGGTTTTGAATATCAGAACCAAAATCTGCTTTGAGAAGTTGGTGAGCTTCAGATAACTACTTCTTTTAAATTCTTATTTGTATTTTTAAAACATTTCCGAAGTTTTTCACTGTCTTTAATGTTGCACACAGACCCCTGTGATAAAGGTCAGTAGGCTCTGAGGTGGTAACCAGTATCTCCCCCTTGTCCAGAGAAACACTAGAGCATTACTTTCTGGGAAGTCATCCTTGACAGGCACATAGGAAAGCCTCAGGAAAACAAACCCTGGGTCTCCGGCTCAAAATTAGGGATGCCCTCCAGCAATACACCTTCCCCACTTTTAAGTGGTTATACGGGACCCAGTATGAGAACTTGATGTTCCTTTTTTTTTTTTTTTGACATTAATTAGCTTTTGCAGAAGTAGCAGAACTTTCACCCACTCTCCTTCTCATTTATAAAAACGTTAGATTTATATATAAGTAACTAATCATTTTGTACTTCTGAAACTTACATTACTACAGGACTGAAATACAAATTCATAGAAGACTGAAAAAAACCCTTATCAAAAGGAGGGAAAAAACTGAGAAATTTCCTAATGTAAATGATCAGTCAGGTAAGTTTTCTACAGCTATCAACAGATTTGCTTCAAGAAGGTTTCACTTTGCAGTTCAACACTACTAAAATACCCCATAAACTTAGTCCTCCTTGCCATGTATGGCCACAGAGGCTTATAACTATCAGAATATATGCTTGTTCTAGCAAAAATCATGAACACACACAACACTGCGAATTATTTTATCGGCAAAATCCTTTGTGGTGCTTGAGAGACAAGATATAAAATGGTCTTAATTCTGCAGACTAAGTCAAACTGTTCCTCAAATCAACAGCAACCAGGCAGAAAGGCAAATTCATTGCTTGGCTCAGAAGTCTGTGAACACTGGAGAAGGGGAGAAGACCTCTGTGGGTAGGGGGAGTTCCTCCGCCCCACCCCGCCCCATCCCATCCCATCCCAATCAATCAGCACTACAGCTCTACACACCCTTCAGGGCTGGTTTATATTTAGAACTTAATAAAAAATAAAAAATAGCAAATCATACACCCACTCGGCTTTGGGGAAACAAATGTGCTAGTCAACGGAAGATATAAATAATCACACGATGACACAACGAAACGCCTCATCCGGTGGCTGCAGTGCAAACTGCTGTCCACGGGCCAGCGGAGCTGCTGGATGCACTCCATTAATCTCTTTTCCAAAGTGATGGATTCTTTTTTTGGGGACTAGCCCAGTTCACCGAGGAGTCATTTTTTTCCCTCATCAGCTGAGATCAGTCACCAGTAACTCATCGCTTTTGATCCAGCCTGTGTTCTTCACTTGGAACTGAGACTTTCCAGCAACCACACCGCAGCTGGCCTGCAGGAAACACCCCTGAACTCCCTATTCATAGCCTGGGCAGGGCAGAGGAAGGAGAGAGCAGGCTATCAGATACAGTGATAGGAAAAGTGTGACCTTCCTTTCCCTCGATAATTACACCATTTTCTCCCCTCAGCTTTAACCTTTCAAAAACATTCAGGAAGCCATGTGAAAACCCACAGGCCTGTGCAATCTAGGCATAGTAACTCCAAATTTTTAGACGCAAAGCAAATTCTGTCATGCTGGCCATGCTTAAATGGGCCAGAGAAACTGAATGTGAGCACTCTGCTCCAGGGAAGAGCCAGTCTGGGTTCCTACTCCCATGACTGCAGGCATTTCTGTTAAAACCTGCTTTTATGTCCCATTAGATAAATTGGACAGGCTGCCCTGGAAGCCAAAAACCAAGAGTTTTGTGTACCTAGCTCTCCCGCTCTGTCACTATTTACCTTTAGGGACTGTATGAAAAACAAAGCTTTACCAGGGATCTCCCTGCCCTCTGCCATCCAGCTGCTAGCAGGGTTGGCACGAGGCAGAAGTAGTGATGCTTCTAGACACACATGTTGAAAGGATTGAGAAACCTGGCACGGTTTGGTGATAAATGCAGAAAGGACAGCAGGTTTATGTGGTGGCTAAGCAGGGGCTTAGGAAATTGCAGTGTGAGAAGTCACTGAACAGCACTAAAAATCTTCCCTTGTCCATCTAAAGCCTTTGGTGAATCTGGCTCTGTAAGTCTACTCAGCTTCACAAGTGCTTGCAGCCACAAGCGAGCATGCGAGGGCATTAAAACAGGCTGCAGTGTACTTTTGTCCTGTTAAACCCCTCGTGAACTACTCCAAGGAAAAGGGTCAAACTGGTAACCAGTGCAAACCAATGAAGCTGTGCCCCAATGTATCAGCTGCGGATTGAACACCTGTCACTCCAAGAATGACTGGAGGTCTACAGGGAGAGAACAGTAAAAAACCAAAAAATGCGTTTATAGGGACGCAATTGGGGTAGTTACTGCTTTCCAGGTGGCTTTCGAGGAAGGAGTGCTCTTACGGCACGCTTGTGCTCTCGAGGGGCTCTGCAGTGGCGTGGAAAAAAACTGGGGAGTTTATACATATGCTCAGTTTCTCTCTCTGACCTCTATTAGGAGCTAAAGCAGCATGAAATGAGGTCCAGGCTACTGTGGAGAATTGCCAGATAATGGGCTTTAAGGAAGAGTACGTGTGTGTATATACACGCCTCAGTGGCTAACCGCTGTACCAAGCAAAAGATACACTGCCATTTCAGGGCTTAAAACAGATCCATTATCAGAAGGGAGCCTACAGAGACCCCGGCACAATCCTGCTGTGCAGGAGGGTGGGTGGGTGAGCACGTACACACACCTGCTTCTCCTCACAGCAACATCTTTGTTGTGCTTTGCCCGATACTCTGAGCCAGCCATAAACTGCAGTGCCTTTTGTTAGCTGGGCTATCGGTTCAGTCTGGAACCAAGCTAGTGCCGTAGCTCAAAAGCTAGCATTACCTGATGCCTTCTTGATGACCAACAGAAAGTAAACGAGCTGGATGCAACCCTTAGCAATGACATGGCTGCTGGCACCTTTGCTGGCAGTTTCTGTGTACACGGAGAACAAGTTTCTTCTCAGTCTTAGCAGAGCAGAGCTGAGCCCTACTGCAGAAGTTATTGCCTGATCTGCCTCCATTTGTGGAGAAGCAAATTCAGGTGTCTTGGGCTGTTAATGCTACCAGCATTCCTTCATAACTTCCCCACGGTCTTCTCAGAATTAAGGGTGGTGGAGGAAACAAGTCTAAATAACCACAATACAAGCATTTTACAGTAGAAGGCAAGCACCACCCTAAAAATAGCACAAAGCCATCATTTTAAATTGCATATAGCAAAAGCAATGCTCCCTTTGAAAACTGTAATTTCAAGGTTATGGGAATGTTTTATGAGGAAAGAGTGCGTGACCCTGCCCGTATTTCTTTTCCAGAACAGGTGGGGATGTGTCACGAGTAGTGGTTACCATCCGCAGGCACTCCTCGGCATTCCCGCATGGCACGCTCTGCCTTACCATCAAAAGACCAAGTGCAGCCACCGCCAGGGCCACTCCATATGAGCAGTTCACAGCTCGTCTGTCACCATGAACCTGCAGCAGGGACCCGGCAGTGCCAAAAGGCAGAAATAGTAGTGCTCCTTTTATCACCCAAGGCGGAGCATGTTTTACGCCGCACAATGCAGTGCCAAAAGGTCCATGGATGGGGTGGGGAGATTCCCCTCACCTTTTCACAGGGCTCATCACTTAGTCTTGACATTTACAAGAAGCGTAGGGAAAGGTTTCTCGTTTCCATGTGTGGCAATGTGACCCTCACCTCTCAGTTCAGGACCTGGTCTTTATAAAGATTAGGCTGCACGGGACACATCCTGAGGAAAGGGTGCAGTGCCGCTCTGCATGACCGCCGTCTGAGAGCATGAACTGCATTAACCTTCTGGAGGGCTTGTGGAGGGAAAAGGAGAAAATGAGGCAGCCACCGATCTGGGATACACAGTCACCTTGAAACAATACTTTGGTCACACAGTCTAATGACTGTCTCTTTACCTTTGCCCCATCCCACTCCAGGGGAAAATTGCAGCTCTAAGTGGAAAGTTGAGAGCTGGAGCTGCGGATTGAAACTGTGCTCGGCCAAACTTCCTATTGCAATGACCTGAAGCACAGTTATGAGAATGGGCTGAGTCCTCCTCCCAGCTCTGCAGGACTGGTCTGAGCTCCACATCCATGCTCACCCATCCAGAGCAGAGCTGTCCCTGATGGTAGAGAGACATCCATTTATGCTGGAAGAACAAAATGCTGCATTCAACATCCTCCCTTGGACTACAGAGCACTTTCCTCATTCACACTTAGCCATTAACAAAGTATGGATCAGAGAAATAGAAGTTACTCCCATTCCTGCTGTTTCAGATGTCAAGTGTTTTGCACAGAGAGCTGCAAGCTCAGAAATTAGACCTATTCAAAGCATGGAAAATTATTCAGGGCCACATAGAAAAAGAAAACAGATTTCAGCTGAGGTTTGTGAAACCATGGGCAACTTCCAGTTTAGTTAAGACTGCACACTCCTGATCTGGTATGCCTAATGCTCCTGCTGCTCTGACCATGCAGGGCTTAGTCCATGCACGATCACTGCTTTGAGTGATTGCATTTTTTAAAATGTAACTCAGAGAATAACTAAGTAGCCTGCACACGTAAAGAGAAATAATGCTGTGCATTAATCACAGAAATGATCTGATGTAGCTTCAAGGAACAGAACTCTTTCAAGAGCTATCAAAATCTGACATCATCCCAATGACAGATGCATGAAGCCCAAGTCCAGCCCTTAATGGCTGTTTCCTCAAACCAAAATAAGTTAAGTTCTTACACTACTTCATGACAATAAAATCCAAATGAAAATTTAGCATTGCTCAGAATATTACTGTAGATTCATGATATTCCTGTCCTGTGCACGAGTAAGTGTCAGCAGGTGCTTTTTCTCTGTGCATATGATTTGAGTGCTCTCAAAGGCAAAAGCCAACACCATCTGTAAAAGCTTTTTTATTCTTTTATTTTCTGAGCTTTACCTGAGTCTAGTTCTCACTTAGATTCTGACTTCTTTACATTTATGAATTAACTCGTGGTATAAATACCATCTACTGTTACATTAAGGTTTCTTTATGATTTAGAGGTATATAAACAGATTTAGAAGATTTATCTACAATGAAAAAAGAACTACGAAGTCAGACTGCCTGAATTAAAGCAGTCTGACCTCCCAGTAACACACGCTGAAAGCATTCACTCTTACTTTTTCTACCTCAGCTCTGCTCCAACTCATCCTTACCAGATAACCCAGCAGCCAGAGTACACACTGGCCAACACCTCCTTCCCTGAATTCCAGCAGTGAGCATTTTCCAGGATGCTTGGAGACCACATAAACCACACTACAACCAAGGAAAGGAATAAGCAAGAAATTTCAGCCAGGAACTTTTTGCCTCCCCCCTCCAAATTGACTTTCTCTTCTGGCAAGGTTATTCAAACACTTCAGGATATGACTGCATGAAGAAAAAAACACCCTCAAATCCCTTTGAAGAAAATATCTTGCAGATATTAAGAGTATATTCTCTCCATAAATTGTCTCAGCAGCAAAATGAAAAATGCTTCATACTTCCAGATGTAAAATGTATAAAGAGGCTTAATTAGCTAAAGTTTATATACTGCTTTGAAGATGGGAAGACCTCTGAATGAAGTGCTAAGAATAGACAACCAGAATCCATCTTTCTAGTATTAAAAAAAAAAACCACAACAAAACCCCCAAAAGCCCAACATAAAAAGCAGATTGATGTTGCACAGAAAATGTATGCCAGAAAAATCATCCAATCATAGGATTATTCATCAAAGTTTTACTGGGAGCCTCAGGGATTGTTTAGAAACTGGTATTTCCAAGCTGTATCGCAGTCAGAGATTTGATTTCACAACCTACTTTTGACAGGAGAATCAAATGAGATATTAGAGTAAATATTGCTAGAACTCTATCACATTCAGGGCTCGCAGTTTTGATGTTTAAAATACAGGAGACTTCTAACAGCTTCCTCAAAAACTGATCTTTTTTTCTGCTCAAGTACATAGCAGCCCAGCTACAAATGCTGCTTCTGAAGTCGAGTATGCCCACTAAATACCTCATATCACTGACTAACACTGGTGAGAAATGGTATCTAGGAGCAAAAAACCACGTGAATCCGAGTTCATGAAAGCTCATTTCCAAACATTAATTAGGAAGGGAAGAAAGATTAAGCATATTTAAAAACCAGACAAAAATGCACCTCTCGCTGAATTCTGTCCTTTGACAGAACATCATCATCTTCACTTCCAAACTTCATAAACTGCAATAACCTAGCCAAATCTCAGGAAGAATAACTGGAGAAGTTACTTCCCTTCTCCAGTAGTGAAAAGCCACATCTCCCAGGAGAAGAGCAAGGTGCTTTGGTAAACAGTGTTCTAATCCCGCTGGGGAAAAGTGATATTGATCAGACCCTGGGAGGAAAAGGAAAAGCAAGTCCTTGGCAGGATGACAGCAAAATCAGGAACAAGCCAACAGCTGATGATCAAAAGCTGAAATTGATTTGTATCAGCTGAGAGAAACACGACCTCCCCTGGACCCTTGTTCTTAAAATAAGGGAATTTTATTATTTAGATGAGTCTGTGGTGTTAAGCGCTACAAATACACAGCAGGTTGTGCTATAAAGAGCTCTGGAATCTAAAAAACTGGTTTTCTTTTATGCTGCTCATGGAAAGAAACTGAACAGGAAGGTAAGGTCTCAGACCAGAGTGAGATTTTCTTTGGAAGCACATGGATCAATAGCTCAGCTTGCCCTTCTTACTGGAGCACCACACTATGGAAACTAGAGCTCTGAACAGTTATGCACATACACACATACACATATTTATTTTTTAAACACAAAGCAAAGGTTTCAAAACATATCACCAACAGAGGAGGCAGCCTGAAGCTCCTTGCAGGGGTGAAAAGATTAGAAGAATCTCAGAGCGCTGTAGCAGCAAATTTCTCTGCAAATTGCCAATAAACTCTCGTGCATGTGGCTGTTACAGGATGCTGGTTTTCACCCCTGTCCCATGTGACTCGAAGCCACAACGTCCAGAGACACATTTGAAAGAATCATAGAATCATTTATGTTGGAAAAGACCTTGATGACCATGGACCCCAGCTGTTAACCCAACACTGCCAAGTTCATCACTAAAGATGTCCCTAAACGCTACATCTACACGTCTTTTGAATACCTCTGGGGATGGTGACTCAGCCACCTCCCTGGGCAGCCTGTTCCAGTCTTGATGACCCTTTCAGTGATGAAATTTTTCCTACTATCCTATCTAAACCTTCTCTGACAAACCTGTGGCTGTTTACTCTTGTCTCATTGCTTGTTATCTGGGAGAAGAGAATGATGTCTGCCTGTCTATCACCTCCTTTCAGGTAGTTGTGGAGAGCAGTAAGATCTTCCCTCAGCCTCCTTTTCTCCAGGCTAAACAACTGTAGCCAGTTCCCTCAGCTGCTCGATTTGTTGAAGACATCCCAGTTCATTGCAGGGGCGGGGGGGTAGACTTGATGACCTTTAAAGGTCCCTTCCAACCCAAACTATTCTATGATCAAAAAAACCCTCCACACTGTGCATTTGAAAAGGCAAAAGTGGCAGCTCTGAAAATATATTATTAACTGTAAAAATATAATCATGGACTACAAAAGTATTGTTTCCATCCTGAAAAATCTTACTCTAGTTTGGGGAGTAAAACAGCACAGGAAGGAGGTAATTTCCTAATAAAACTTCTGAAACAATCTTATCATAGCTACTCAATGTCCTCTACATGGAAAACTGGCTCCACTGGCTCCTTGGAAAATGGTGACTGAAATACAGCCATGAAGCAGGACTGAAATTATCTATTTTCAGCTAACAAGTACACATGTGAAAACATGGATATTTTAGCACAAGAATCCCAAACGGAATCCCAAACCGACTTTCTGCTATTTCCACTAACACACATTTTGGCATTCCTCCTGATGACAAAAGCTTGCATTTTTAGCAGGTAAACAGTTAATTCACTCAAGCCAAGTAAGTGTAAACAAATCAATTTTGAAAAATTAAGGCAAGATTAGGAAATGGTCTTTTTTTTTTTTTCTTTTTTTTAAATCAAGCCTTGAAAATGCTATTTTACAGCTGCAGAAAATGTGACTTTTGCCTGACTTTTTTGTTGGGTCAGCCAAACTTGAGGAAAAACAAGAAAATTCTCTGTAACCGAGGGTAAACCCTCACTTTAATATGCACTGTTCCCAAAGGAGGAGAAAATTCAATTACTAAAATGGTAGCATAATCTTTTCATTATTATTTCAGGAGCTCAGAGTTAACTGGGCCAGTTTAGCACCCTGTGAATGAACGTGTGTCCTTACTTCTCCACAATAAATGGTCTGTAATTACTTCCATTTCTCTGAAACGAGGAAATAGCTCTTATTAGCATTACTCTGGAAGACGACTTTTGCTCTTTTGGGGGCTTATATAAGCCCCATCATTATCATATCTGAGCACTCCACAACACCTCTCATACCCAGGGAAGTTTTCTTACTTCAACTTGCATGTAACAGCAAAGGTCCCACATGCCTACCATGAAGTTCTGGCAGCAGTTCAGCATACGTCTCTCACCCACTCATGTCCCAGAAGGCTCCTTGGACCAGCCATCCCTGCCCGCACCTGAGCCAAGCTGCAAGGTCCAGCCCATCTTCCCAGAGCCCAGGACAAAGACTGAGTGGTCACAACCAGGTGAGAAGCCTTGGCCTGATCCACCTGATGGGTCACGACTCCGCATCTCCCCCTTTCCGTAAAAAGCAAGCTTTAAAGCACAAGATGTAGCCTGTTCAGGACACTCATGCTCCCTTCTGTGGGAGCATTTGCATTTTCTCGGAAATGATTAAGGACACCTGGTGCCAGAGGGAAACACCATAAGCCAGGTTGTGCTATGGTTAACTGATCACCCAACAGAGAGAATATCTGTCAGGTGTGCTCCACCACCTCCTGTGTTTCAGAAGACAAAACTTGCTCTCGAAATACCAGCCCAATTGTATGCATCTGCCCCTCTGGACTCAAAAATGATCCCTGTAATTGCTCTCCTGCATCTGCATACACACACATACACATACACGAGTTGTCTTAGTAAAGCAGGTGTTCCTGAAGCCAAAGGATGTTGCAACACGTGGCCCAAGGTCTAAGCCTTACAATAGAAGGCCTTTTTTTTCAAACTGGGAATAATTTTTCTCCCTCCATATCCTTTAAAAGAGGTCAGAAATAGATGCACAATATGACAGCAACACTACATACAAAGGTACAGTTTATTTGCAGTTTCAGCACAATTCTGCTTATTCTCTCTGGGATCATGCTGGCTCCCCCATTAATTACAATGATGTAGCATGAGCTCTGCTGAGTTCTACACTGTTTGGCTGAGCTGGTATTCTCATACTGATTGTGCTTTCCCTCATGATCTCTAAATCCTTTTCAACTGCTCCTTTTCAGGAGGCAGCAGCAACACACACATACAGCTTCTAGATGCATAACTAGCTTTCAGCTGCATTAAAATGCGTTCAATTTACCGGTTATAATACTGCAGGACTTCCTTCTTTTTCTCATTATATACCAGTCTTCACCTAGAGTCCAAGCGTTACCAAGAGGGATTTAATATATTGGTAGAACAACAAAGCTGGTGCATTGAGGCCCCCAAAATACAAGCATCATCCTCCAGATACAAAAACAAATGCCTGGAAAGGAGGGGAACAGAATTCAATGAAGAAACTGGCGCAGGCACCAGGATTTCCTGCAACTGTTCTGGGTCTCCTCTATTCATTACATACAGCTTTCTACAGCATACTTAACTGCTAGCTAGGGTGGAGAGTGGGACCAAGGTCTTCCTCCAGCCTAGGAAAATTTCATTCAATTTCCATTTTTCACTCTCTCAACACACAGAAAATCCAAAGACTTAATAAGAAGCTTGAAGTCAAGTACTTGGACACTTCAGATGGCATCCCTTCTAGAGCTGAAACAGGTGTTGAGCAAACATCCTTCCAGACTGAGCAAAAACATATACCTCAGCCCTGAGAACAACCTTGACAGAAATCCTCACAGTTCTCTCAGAATCATCCCCCTGTCCTGCTGCCCCCCGCTTTTCTTTCTTTCTTTCTTTCTTCTTCTTTTTTTGTTGTTGCTGTTGTCAGAGGAAAGTCTCAAGGATAAGAGATCTAACTCTATCTCTGAAGCTGAATCTTATGGTATAGCTTTCTGAAGTTCAGAAATCCAAAGCTAAGGTTTTAAAACTAGCCTAGCTTACACTCTAGTCCTGCACATTTAAGTTAGGCATGAAACTTTCTTTGACCCAAAAAATCAAATCTGTTTTCATCCCTGTGTGTTCTACGAATAGTTCTTGTTCTGCCTTAAGTTAAAAACACTGTGGGAACAGGGATGTAGCTTGATTTGAATATAATCATTAGAACTGATCAGTCTTCTCTCCAAAGTACACCCAGAGTCTCCCGAAGCAAAGCTGCTTTCAAGCATTATACCATAGCTGGATACAGATATAAACATGCTGAGAAAAGAACTGAAATACAACAAAAATAACACTATGCTAACTGAGAGCTGTTAGGTATGGCAAATATATTACTACCTACCCATGTAAAGTAATCATCTCACACCAGTGAGATAATCTGCTCGTGTTAAACAGAACTGTACTCGCTCCATCTGTAAGAATTAACAGATGGAACAACTCTTTGGGGTTTACGTAACAGTAATTAAACAAATCCTCACAATAGCCACATGATTTCATGCACAAGCCAGAGCAGTCTACGAAAAAAGCTTTTCTGCCAGGTTGGAAAATTCCAGGCCATGTAGCCCAGAGAGCTCTGCAAAAGCGTCAGCCTAATGCCTTGGATCAGCGTGCCTTGTCCTCCAGGATATCCTCTTCGCTGTGCACTGGGACCAAGAGCAGAAAATCCAGAAACAAAGCAGCTGCAACAGGCACCTTCATAATCTGCAGGAAGAAGTTCTTGGACTACTTTATCTGTAAGATGAGAGACAGTTATCCATGCACACTGCTATACTAGGAGTCAGTCTGAATAAAGAAAATATGGGAAAGTTCACAGCACTTGGTATGTGGGAGAATTCAGTGTCTCCACAGGCAGCCCCTGGTACAAGCAGATAACCTCTCTCATGTCATCTGCTTCACAGCCACGAGCACCAGCAGCTCCCCTGTGGGCCAGGACCTGACGACAGAGGTGGGCACGTGAAAGGCAAGAATTACCCATCACTACAGGCAGGAAAAGAAATCCCCCACCAGGTTACCCAGCCACCCACGTGTGTAGTTACATATGTGAATCTCTACTCATCTAAAAGGGCAAGAAATAGCAGAATAAACAAGAAGCATGACCTGCACTTTAACCGGAGAAGGAAGAAGTCCGTTACAGATGGAAAATGCAGAAATGGACAATATTTTGTATCTTCACCTAGGCTCTCCCTCCTGCCTCATAGTAAGCAGCAGCGGCAGCAGCAGACCTCCCTTACCTCGCTGAGGTGCTGGACGCAGGGATGACCAAATGGGGCATCCCAGGAATTCACCTCTGAGAAACCCTCAGAGCCATGCCGGACATGGAGCTGCCAACTCCATACCCTTCACTCAAGGGTCCTGCAGAGCTCTGTCCCCTCCCCACCTACTACTCCGCCTCTGATATCTTGGGCCAGAAACACATAGATGAGGCCTCTGTCTCCTGTACGTGAAATATATACAGAATCTCCCATCACATCTCAAGCCAAATCAGAACCAACACCTGAAAGAAAATTCAGCTCATTAAAACTGAACCTATACCAGATCCAGGTGGGGGGAGGAATCCATCAAAATCTACTAACTGTGTAATATCCCACCTGCCGTTGCTGAAAACGTCTGCCCCCCAAATTAATTAAGCATTCCACAGCTTTTGGGCTCTTCTGCTCTACCAAATAGGATTTCTTAAAAAAAAAAAAAAAAAAATTTCCAATAGGCACTGATACAGCTATTGGTTCCCCTCCAAGCAAAATGATTGACTGGGGGACTAAAACCACCAGAGCAGGGTTCTGCTGCCACCACACGGTCACGGACAGACCTAGGCATTGTTTTAGAATACCACGAAATGCTTGTGCTTCAGAACACATCAGTTCACCGAGGCTATCACTTTTATGTATTTCCTTAGCTCATGCCCAGCTGGGGGTACTTGTATCAGATGACCAAGGTCCCTGCCTGCCTGGAAGGTCTGCCCTGCCACCAGGCTGGATCCAGGTTCACCACACACTTGGGCCTCAGCTCTGAGGTAAAAATTACTTTCAAAAAGTCTTCTGAAAGAGAACCAGGTTTTCAACCAACTTGGGACATATGCAGCAAATGCTTCTGGAAGTGGGGGTGGACTCATCCCCTACGCTAAGGCCTTTAAAGCAGTTCCTGGCACAACTTCGGCAAAGTGAGGACACCACCACGACTATTTACTGCAGTACTCCCCCCACCAAAGAGCACTTAAGAAAGACTGCCTTTCTGCAGCTGGAATTTAAAACACCATGTTGGCATTTTTATTTTTACTAAGCAAAGTGGAAATCCAGTGTTAGCTTGGCCAAACTCTGGAGAGAAAAAGATAAATCCATTCTGGAAAATATACTCTTGAATAGTACGCTATGCAAAAAAATCTATCTTAAATAGAAATATCAAAATAAAGGTATGGATTAGTATTCAAGACCTAGAAACTGGTATTACAGCCCTGCATGTCATAGCTCCACATTGCTAAAAATGTTATAAAGCATACAAAAAATAAAATTGTCTTTTCTATTAACCCCAGATCTCTCTATATATTTTCTTTCTGTTGTGATTAGGAGCAGCAGGGCAGTTTGCTACTCTATTCTTTCACGTCTCATTAGTAATAATTTTTCATCAGGGTTTTTTTTGTATTTTAGAGGTGCCCTTTTTTTTCCAACAGCCCTGAAAAACACATGCCAGTAACTCATAAGCTCTTCTTAGAATACAGGCATTTATGAAATTACATGGAGCTTTGTTTACTGTCAAATTCAGCTCAAAACTTGAAAAACAAGTCATGAAGGGCTACTGTAAAAATTCAATAGCAACATAGCCATCTCAGGGGGGAAACATGTATCCAACTTTATTTCTGTTTCTGCAGAATGCAAACAAGTTTGTGAGATATCGGATTAAAAAAACTCCCGTTGTAAACAAATGAGGAAAGGTCACCAGTGTTTTTACATCTTGGTGACAAACATTTCCAACAGTCAGCTCTCCTAGGAGTCACTTCCAGTCTTTAGTAATGAAGAATAACACTGTCTGATGGAGCCAAATCTTTGTGCGGGGATGTGAAAAACACCATCAGTGAGGCCTAGAAGTGACAAAAAGCGGTAATTTGAAAATAGCTAAGAGAACAAGTCTCAGGATGATTCAGCTGCATACCATAAAGCAGGTTATAATTAAAATTTTTATTGTCTCCGTGTATCACGAGAATTTCACGACCCCATGGTTTAACACCACATAGTAGATTAAAAGTACTGCCTCAGGCTTTTAGCATGCTGCAGCAGTCTGGTATCAGTGAAGTGCAATATGGATTGGTATGTGGACCATACTGTTCATAGTGGCAACAGCCTGATTTCCATTACAGTATCAGCCTCACAATGTGCTTGCCGCTTTGTCCATCAAGGTAATTCACCCACTGCAGGTACAGTCATATATCATCCTTTCTCCAGTCTGCCTTAGAGGGAGAGATTTTTGAGACAGGAATACTAAAAAAGCTTTAGGATCCGTGAGAGAAGCAAGTCATCTGGCTTAGGATGGGTTGATTGTGGAGTCCACACTGATCTTCCTATGCAAGATGAAAGGCTGCATTCAACATTAGCCTTGGGGATGACTCTTTTCAGCTGTCATCAGTATTACTTGACCAAAGTTCAAGAAAAAGATGGCCACAATAGCAACCTGTGTTCTAGAAAGCCACTTTTGGTAACACAAATTACTGCCATTTATTTTACTCCAGAATACTTCCATTGACGTATGTCAGTGCTTTATTGTGATGGTTTTGACCTCAGTGAAGAACTCATAGGAGTCCTTTGCTCCCTCCCTTCCTATGCCTGAGGCTTTCATCCCACCAAATGGCAAGTTCAGATCTCTAATAAGCCAGCAGTTGGTCCACACCAATCCAGACTGCAGTCTTCGTGCCACCCGGTGAACGCGTCCCACGTTGCTGGACCACACAGTGGCTGCCAAGCCATATTTCACGCTGTTGGCTCTTTTGATCACTTCTTCTTCTGTGTCAAATGCTACCACGCATGTCACAGGACCAAAGATCTCCTCTTGCATGCAACAAGATTCATCCTTGACTTCAGCAATAACCGTGGGCAACATGAAATAGCCTTTCTGGTTGCCAGCTGGGAGAGCCAAGGAATCCACTCCCTCTCCGCAGAGGACTCTGGCTCCTTCAGCCTGGGCTTTCTTCACATAGTTCCTTACCTGGGGAAGCAGCAGGAAAACGTCACTGCTGAAGAACACCGAATCTGAGAGTCCACCTCACAAGCCTGGACACATCATCAGGAGCCCCTGAATATCTCCAACTGTATCATGCTGCCTTTACTTCCCTTCTAACAACAGAGGGTTATTCCCTAGTTTTTCGTTACATTTCTGTAAAAGTAAGACTAGGTGTTTCTTGCTGTAAAACAACTGTTCTCTCTCTCCAAACATTTATTAGCTTAGCAGGTAACACCAGTGGCCCTCCTCACTAAATATCCGCAAAAGGGTAGAGCCCCTGATGAAAACACAAGCTGTCCCAGAGCCTCCCTCCATCCTTCCTGGAGCTTGGGCAGTTTGCCATATATTCCATGCCATGGTTCATCCATTTACTCCAAGGGATCAGTAATATCTTCCTACCTCGCAGGCAGGCTTGTTAAATGTTTACATGCCACTGGGATGATGAAGCCATCAATGCTATAGAAAATCTCATCAATAAATAATTAAAGTTGTTTCCATGGCTGCTGCTATCCTATGCTACCTTGAACAGATAGGACATGCTTTTAATCTGCTGCTGTTCTGAAACAGTTGCTTGGTTCCTCTCTCTATGGAAACATCAGGGAGATACCCATTGGGCTTCTTTCTCTTCTTTCAACCACCTTAGTAGGTTAGACTCGGAAGTTTTCTGTGGTGCCACAGACTGAGGATCTCGGGAAGTGGGTATTTCTACCACCCCACTTCATAACAGCCCTGGAGAGCCTGCTGAGGCACCAGGAAACATGACAAAGGTCTGGCTTTCTCTCTCATGCTGCGGTTTCAGTCTGCTTCTTGCTTATACCGATTGTGTCAGATAGTGCTGGGGATACAAACACCTGCTCTCCTGAACTCTGCCTGACACCGTAAAATTCATTTCATGTAAGCCACTAAAGCAGACTATGTCTTAGTGGTGCATCATCTCAGCTGCCCTCCACACATGCAATTCCAAATTACTGCAAGCAGTCCTAGGAAGCCGTGTCTTGCACTCTCCAGGATTTGATGGTGATATAAAAATAAATAAATAATTATCTTGTTAACTAACTTATTAGGCAAATAAGTGATCTTAGCAAATGGAATATTAAAATCTATGAAAATGTTGCTAAGCTCCAAGATTGGTTAGTATTCAGATTCATTATTTAGAATTCACCATTCTGAATTATTTCAAACAGGAAGAAATATTTTTTGTAATTTAAAATTATTTTCCCTATGGAGCTGATTTTTCCAGAGGAATCACATGATCCCAGTCCACAGGCAACAGAAACCTTATCTAAAAGATACCTTATAATGGCTTTGAATTGTCATTTCTCAGAGCTAATCTTGGAGAGGACATGGTCCTTTTCTATATACCTCTGAAATCACCCTTTATAGCCCTCTAAATGATGAGATGTGATCACATAAGGTCCACATAACATCACCTTTTCTAGATGTTCTTTACTTATTAGCGCTCCTATGTCGACTGTAGGATCTGAGGGGTTGCCAGCCTTCCACTTCTTAGCCTCTGCCACAAACCTCTTCAAAAACTCACTGTATATGCCCCTCTGAACAAAGATTCTGGATGTACAGAGACAGATCTCACCCTACAGAAAAGAAACAAACAAGAAAAAAAATTTTAGTTCATTATACTATTGATGAGTACTGGGAATCACATCCCAGAATGAGACTTGTGTCCCTGCATCCTCAGGAGTGCAAACTACATTCACCAACACTGAAAAGTAGGGTTTTTTTCCCAGATTAAAAGGGAAAAAGAGAAGAAAAAGACAAAACAACAGTATCAGATTGTGCAGTCACTTCCTAACGCAAGTAAATACAATTTTTCATTGATTACCTGTTTTCCTCTCCAACATTTTTCACAGGAAATGTGATTTCCAACTCTGAATGCTCTCTGTCTTCATTTCCTGGTATTCCCTTTCTGACACCAAGCTATTTTTCTGAACATTTGTCCTGATACAGTTTCCTGGCTTTGGTGATCTGTCCTGAGGGCGTTGATGAGGGAAGATCATTGGAAGAATTTTGGGGGAAGTCTCCTAACTTAATTCCAGAAAATCAGCAAGCTTCCCACCTACTTGCAGGGTAGGATTTAAAGCAGCTGCTTCCTGGAGGGATAAGTAATATATCTATTTTGAGAGGGATAATGACATCTTGTTATCTTCTGATGGAGAATGCAAAGAGCCCTTTTTTATTTTGTTTCCCTGCTTGTGGAATAATGAAGCATTTCTCATATTTTTGTACTTAGGATTTGCTCACAACACAGAATGTTGAAACAGACCTTGACAATTTAGGATTTGGTATTAGCAGAGATATGTGCACGTGCGCACACACACTTCTCAGACACATGCACAGCTGTTGCAAGCGGGGTTTGTACACTACAGCAGCGGGAGGCACCTGGTTGGCAAAGCTGGACCTCAGGGTTGTGGGGATGCACTGGCTCAAGTCGGCATCATTGAAGACAATTGCGGGGTTTTTGCCTCCCAGTTCCAGCGAAAGCCGTTTGCAGTGCGGAGCACTTCTCTCCATGATCCGCTGGGCCGTCAGCGTGCTTCCCGTGAAGGAGATCAGAGGCACGTCAGGGTGGCAGACAAGGGCTTCTCCTGCCTTGGCGCCCGTTCCAAATACCACATTCACCACCCCGTGAGGCACCCCTGATGGGAAGAAAGGCACACAGTTCTCCTACGCTTTCCCTTGCTCAGCTGGTTTCAGCTCACCGTGTCTTGCCACTGAAGTTAGAACATCACCTCGGGTGACAAAGACTGACCCTTAACTTTCATAGTAGCTGAAATGCATGATCTTAAACAGCTCCGCGGGCCATGAGTTAAATGATAACATTAATTCTGCTGATCAGTCAAGCTTGCCTGATACCCATCAACAGAGATTCAGTTTTCAGTCATTCAGGGAAGCAGCATTTGTCCTCCCGGTTTCTCTTAAAAACGCATCAAATGCAGCCACAACACAACCGCCGAGAGCTGATTCTCACCCTCTTATGCTCTCATGGTTCCTCTGTTGGCACCACAGACTTAGGACATCCTTAAGTGGAGTGCAGAAAGAGGAAAGAAGGCCCATGAAGACTTTTCCACTATCTTCTCATGAAAAAAATGGGCAATAGCTGGGGTGGGGAGATGGGATAGCATGAGGACAGGGAGAACTTTTTGTTCTCTGGTGCAGCCAGTCTTTGAGCACATTCTGATATCTGCAACAAAAAATGGTGCACAGACAAGCATTTCTACCTCGTTCCCCCTCCCTAGAACACTACAGGATTTACCTGCTTTCTCCAAGAGTTTGCACATCATCCAGGCTGTGACAGATGTCATCTCACTTGGCTTGGCAACCACAGTATTTCCACATGCAATGGCAGGAGCTATTTTCCAGGTCAACAAATACAGTGGCAAATTCCAAGGACTGATTAAACCAGCTACAATACAAACCCACAAAAGACAGGAGTTTAGTTTACCAGGATATAAAATTTATTTCTCTGATCTCAAACAGTCATACACCAGTTCAGATTTATGATGGGAATCTGGCTACGGCCTTTGCTTCCTGACAACTGTACAATAAATTTGCAGCTAGAAACATTTCTCACAGACAAATAACTTTAAAAGATTTGTGCAAATGATCCTAAAAGACGATCAGCCAAAGTCTCTGAATAAGTTCTGCTACTTCTTCAGGGCAGCATCTTATATTCACAGGAAGCTTTTCAGTGTTTTCTAGAAACATTAATGCAAGGTTAGTCATAACAATTATTTACCTCAGCCAGTCTGTGATAATATTCTTTGATAGCAAACAGCAAAGTAATGTGTTAGCTGAGATCACTCTTGCTTTCTGTTGTCTTTAGAGCTTTTTCCCCCCCAATTTTAATATTAAAAAGAACACACATAAAATATAGCACACATTTTCCTGATAAATTTCAGCCTAAGTAATGAGTGCCAAAGTTTATCAGTGTAAAAGCTGCTGTTTCCACAATTTACTCAATTTTTTCAGTAAGCACTTTTGGGAATACTTTACATATTTATAGGAAATGGTGAAAAACCGTCTGTAATCATTAGGCGTGACTGCTCAAAAAAGCCACAGGATTTCTCACTGTTTGATGGAGCAGATGCAGCAAGTGACTTTTCCTTATGACAGTTTTTACCAGAAGCACTCACGTTCTCCACTGTTCAAGAACACTTTTAAATGGGTTCTCTAGGTTAGCCAATCCTATGTTTTAAATAATTCAAGCGTGAACATAGAACATTCATATATATTTAGATCAATACCTAATAATGGCATCAGGATGCCATCACTCGTCAGTTTAGCACGGCCACTTTATTTCTGAAACATTAGCAGCATCTAGTGGCTTCGTTCAGCCATTTCCCAGCTCAAAGCGGTTCAGCCACCCACATGCACTCCAGTCACAGGCTGGTATGTCAGGTTGCAAACTACTCCTCCTTCCCCAAAGGTGAGGAGGACCCAGCTCTCCCGGCAGAAGCAGCAGCTCAGTGCTGCTGAGCATCTCACTGACCCACAGCAGTAACACATACTTGCCAACATGGACACACACGTGCATGCCCACATGGTCACCCAACGTGCAAAACACAAGACAGATTTTGAGGATAAGAGCTACCAAGTTAAAACAGATGTTTTTTAAGGCATTATTTTTACCATGAAGTAGAATAATTGATTTTAGATAAAGTTGCTCATGCTTTAGCAGACCAGTCGTGTTTAGCACCTGATCCAGAAACAATAAACGCTTTTGAAAAATGCTCTTTCTTTGTTGAGCCACTGCTGAGGATCGAAGCCAAGCTTATCAGCATTTCAGGAGCACCATACCAACTCCCACAGGTGTCCTCGAGGTGTAATGCACACAGCCTATGGTTGACATCTCAGTGCATTCTGTCACATGATGAAGGATGGAAGAGGCAAAGAATCTGAAGTTGTACACGGCCCGAGGGATGTCCACTGTTCTAGCAAATGTAATAGTTTTTCCTGAAACAAAACCAAGCACAATGCTGTGTTATCATGGGCAGAAACAGTTGCTCTGTTTGCTCTTCTCTGAAAGCTGATTTGCATGTTTTTTGGGAAATGTCTTTTGTCCTGCACCCAAGTAATCCCGGGCACAGTGCAACCATAGCCAACAGCAGCAGTTCCCCTGTGGTATTGCATTCCGAATAACTAACAACTGAAGTCAAACTCAGCAATTCTGAAAAGCAAGAACACTCCAGGAATCCAAAATCAGTAGCTTCTGCAAAGGTCATGCACACATCAACTCCAATTTGCTCCAACAGTTCATGCCATGCTAAAAATTTAGATCATATCCACCATTTCAATATTCGGCAAGACACAGTGTATTTGAGATCAACAGTTCCAATTTTTACCCTGATCCTTTGACTCTGCTTGTGCAAATGCTTCCAGGTCATGTTCGATCAGGTCTGCCATTTTGTTCAGGATCTGAGATCTCTCCAATGGACTTTTTGAGGACCAAATTGGGAAGGCATCTTTGGCAGCTTTGACAGCAGCTTCCACCTAAAAAAGCAGAAGAGGGATGGTGAGGCTAACAATCTAGATCACACTGTTGGGAAGACTGCATCTCTTCAGAGTTTTGACTATTTTATCTTCCCAGGACACTTTCCCATAACTCAGGAGGTGTTGTTGAAATGAGTATCCAGAAAAGAAACAGTTGCTGTAAGTCTTGCTTTTCTCCAGCAACTTGTGGGCAACCCTCCAGGCCTGCAGGAAACGCCAGACCAGTCAACTAGCAGCAGCAAGTGCCCCTGGCTGAACCCATGTAGAACCTTGTTTCTCCTGGAGGAAAGTGCAAGAATCTCCCAGAACAAACGCATCCTCAGTCGAAACATCCACAGTCCTTGCAACACAGGGCTTCAGCCACACCGAGCAATGATGAAATTAAGGGGCTGGGGAAGGAACAGACTGCATGCCCTGCTAGCCTTAGATTTCCTCTTTCCTTTCCACCGGCTTGTGCAAGCAAGGATTAAGAATATATGTACAGAACAGACAGTCAAGCCTTACCTGATCACAGCTAGAAACTCATTAGTGCCCTCACAGAAAAAGAAAGAAGTTCCTTCCTAAACTCTTGGGGTTTAGTCTGTTCTCTCATCAGATACCTAATGAAATCCACAGATATAAAAGATAATTATATGTTTTTACATAGATGCATACCAGTCTTGTCACTATTTTGCCTGAGATGTACATAACTGCTGCATGGTCCTTCAGCCTGACCTGTCTGAATAGTGGCAGATTACCAGCACTTTCTGAAGCAGGCTGGGCCTCAAAGGATTGCAGTTCCCCAGGAAGCTTTCTCTCCCACCAGTCATTTCCTCTGGGCTGTTAAATGGAAGGTACCTGCATCTATTGATTTATAAGCAGTTTCTTCCAGATGTTTACCAGTCTCTCAGATTACTAGAGATGGTTATCAGCATCCTTCCATATTTTAATTAACTGCCCTATTTCCCAATTTTTGCTTCCTACGTATCACATCTTTATTGCTTCCAGTGACTAACACATGCATCAAGGTGGGCTTTTAGCCAAAGCTGTCTTAACTGGTTTCCCACAATTTTTGCTCATTAATTTCTTCAGCTTTTGGAAATCTGCCAGAGTCAGTAACTAGGAGGACACTGGTCTAACATCTATCAGATGATTCTGATCTCTCTTAACATTGCCATGTTGCTGGTTCCCATGCAGTCACTGAAGGCTCCTTTCTACCAATTCCACAAAACCGAGTTCCAAATTTGTTTCTTCAGAGTGTGATGAGTGCTATAAAACCCATCACAAAATATTTTATGGACACTCCGATGATGCTTTACTAATGAAGGTGCGAAAGTTGAAACGGGTGAAAAAGCCTCCCTGCCAAGCACATCAGAATTTATGGTCTTCCTAAAAATAAGGACCAGAGTTTGAGGGCCAGAACAATATTAGTACAGAGGCCAAGGCTGGAAACAAATCAAATCACCAAGATCACGTGGATCACTGGCTAAGCTCAGAAACCTAGACTCTACTCTTACAACTGTAGTTCAACAACCTACTGCTCAGATGCCAACGGTGGCAGGCTGTCAGCTACCCCACAGCTGGAGCAAGGTCAAAACAGGCCTGGGAAAGGGGAACTACAGCATCTTGAGTGAGTCAGGTGCAGATGGCACACTACCCTGAAAAGGTTCACCCTCTGTGAAACCCTACCACCTTTACTAATCAACTTGTTCTTCCACCCTCCTATCATTAGGTGCCATTGTGGTGCTGCTTTTCATCTGTCCTCTCCTCTGTGGCCTTTTCTACTGGGTGCTTTGCGTTTCAAGAGAGGGCTAATGTGAAGTTAAGGCTATCTGCATTTCTAACCCTCCAGTACATTTATAAGAAAGAAAAAAAGGTTGCATTTTCACAGATAGCAGAAGAGAAAATTAGCAAAGGAAGGAATGAAGTGGCAGTAGATTAATAAAAAGCAAGAGGGCAAAAAAGGAGAGATTTGTTCAGAAGTAAGACAGTTACTTAGTTTGACTAGCAAAAAGCAGCAAAGAAAGCTGAGCCACAAAGAAAACATGCCTAAGAATTCAACTATGAACTCGTGTGTCTGAAACGCTTCCTTCTGCTTTCCTCTCCTGCACAAGACAAACACCAAGAAAGAACACACAATCAAGACCTATCATAAAAGATTGATACCAAAATACTCAAAACTGCCCTCAGGACATGATGTTTGCTTTCCAGGGGATGATGCCAGCAACAAGGTTCTTTAAAGAGAGATTTATTTCTTTTTAAAGGAGATATTAACCAGGACTAATTAGACCTGTCTTTTGGAGATACAGGGCACCTGCTCAGCTTGCTTTGGTGTTGCTACTTGGAATTTAAGACATCTAGCTGGGGGACTAATTAACCCATGAATAAAAACATTCCGCAGAAACTGGCTGAAATGGCCATTGCAGCTGTTAAGCAGGTGTTAAATTCCAGGGTCAGCGACAGATTCACTGTGTCTCTCTTCTGCCTTCTCACTTTCCACTAAAACTAACCAAGAAAAAATCCAGCTGGACACTGAGCCTTGCTAGAAACCAGCATCCTGAGTTCTTGAGCTCTTCATTGAACTTGGGTCTAGATGTGTATTTTGATATCTCTAGGTATGTCTAAATAATATGTGATTGCATTTTTCCCCTGCAGCATATTCCATCAGTCACAGGCAGATACCAGCACTGCAGAGCCCAACCTCCTTGCATAGTTCTCTAAAGGCAGGAGTAAAGCAGCCACTGACTTTACAGGTGTTTAAACTGGGTTCCTGCTGCTATACACAACCGCTAGCTAACTGGAAAGGCTGAAAAGAGGAAAGCCATTGCTCTTCAGCATATTTGACCTGTATCTCCAGAATGGCCAGCAACCTACTTTTGTTAAGATGTTCTAGCATTCTCACATCTCTTATTTTGCAAATTTTGCAAAAAGATTTGCACCTGCACATCAAAGAGAAGTCTCTTGAGGCATAATTAGGGTTGGAATGAACCTACACAGATGTATTCTAGCAAACTCAACCTGTTACTGTTTAACTCTTGGTCATCAGCATCTAGCAAATATTTACCCAGTTGAAACTACAGTGCAAAGGTTTCTGCTGAGAAAAGCATAGAAAAAAGATGTCCACAGGACTGAAATACAAGTGAACAGCTACATACTGCAGCAGTTTATTTTAAAAAATGTTTTGAAAGTACTGTACACTTCTTGTCAATATTTTCCAAGACCTTGGCATTATTCTAGGTTTTCCAGTTGTCTCTCTCTTCAATAAGCCTTAAACACTACGCTGAACACATACTTGTAGGTCCCTTACCAAGTAGCATCAATGAAACTGCAGATCCCCAGATGAATGTCACATTGCCCATACACACCTGAGGATGTATAGGGTGCCAGGAAATATTCATCCCACTAGAGAGCACAGAACTAGGAAGCATTACATTGATGCAGAGGACAGGCTACGTTTTAAGGAAATGTACACTCATCACAGCCACTTCATCACCTCCGCTTAATATCCAACTGCTAATACCAAAAATCCTTTTAAATGACAACTGCAAATCATCAAGATACTAAGGGAAAATACATTCAGTTGTATATAGTACCTCTAAGCTTATTTACAGAAGAGATCAATAATCCTTTTTCTCTCTTACAAATATTTTATACTTACAGCCAGTCTGAGCACTATTGTTAATTTACGTACAAGACATCTCCCACATGAGCTGAAGCTGCTCCACTGAAGTTCCTGAAGCTTTGTTGAGTTACAGCAGCCCAGCATGCAGCCTGTAAGTTTTTAACAGCAGAGTGCAAAAAAGTAACAGTATTCACTGCTGCAGCAATAGGGTACAGGACAGCATGCTACAATACAATCAAGAACTTACTCATTTAAGCATTAAAGGCTTCAGGGTTTTTTCTGTTCTCTCACCTTCAGCCTTTCCCACTCAAAATACTAACGTTGAGTGCATTTAATGTTTTCACTTATTTGTACATTTGGATAGTACTCACCTCTGCTTTGCCACTATCTGGCACCCTGCAATAGACATCTCCAGTTGATGGATTATAGGAGTCTATGTAGGAGGAACAAGGAACAAATTTGCCACCTATAAAGTTTTCCAGCACTAGGAGACTCTTTGAGTGAGCCATTGTTAGCCGCTTGCTTCATCCGTGATTTTTTTCTGCATGGCATCAGTTTAGATAAGTAGGTCTGTATATATTTGCACAGCGAGTCTGAACTCCTCCCCCTCTCTCAGCCTTCCCTGCACCGCTCGCCTGTGAGTGGGAACAAACCCCTGGTAACACCAGCAAAAAAGAGGAAAGAGGCTAAAAATTACTATTTCTGTGACACTTGGATCTTTTCTAGGAGTTGAGGCAGGGAGGCAGGTTCAGCTCAGTTGTTAGAAAACAGCTCCTCTCTGCCTATAGGAAACAAAGTACTGAAGAAGGGGAGAAGAATGGTTTGACAGGGAAATTTCTCCCTACAGCAGTTTTTCAAGTCTAGACAGTTTACAGTCTAAAGACATTTTGCAAAATCTACACAAAATAATTCAAGAACAAAACACCCAGCCAGGGACCTGCTCCTTACTGACAGCAGACAGAAAAACTTGGACTACCATGTCTGCAACTCATGCTCAGCTTTGTCATCATCAGTACTTTTCCTTGTAATCCCCAAAACAATGCTGCTACCAAAACAAACGTTTTTTTAAACTTAAGAAACCTTTTTTTCCCACCAATGTCCCCAAACATCAAACAATACAAGCAGCTGAGTGGGCCTTCAATTCAAAACGGCTGAGGGAGCACAACCCTACCTGGTACAATCAGTTGTATATTGTCAGAAATCCAGTTCTTAAAAAAGCAGCAAGACACCAGCTTTCACACCTTCCCTTCCATATTCCAGCGGAAACCACCTTACTATAGAGAAGCCCATTACATACAATTAGGTTTTTCTTTAACTTCCCAAGAACCCAAACTGCCCGATAAGAGCTGCGTAAAAGACATTTTTCTCCAAGAGAGAACGCGTAGATGATCAAATTGCTCTAAGACTGCATGTCACCTCCTTGCTTTCCAGAGATACTCAAAACACGACATACATATGGGACAGCAGTATGCTTTGTTACCAGGGGATTGTGAATATCTCAAATCAGAAGTTTATAAAGCTTTTGCGCCCTAGACCATTGCCAAGCCATTGCATTTCTTATGGATTAACATGCAAACATGTTTTGATCGATAAAGGCTCTGAGTTTGTTGTTGCACAACAACAGATCATTTATACATTAGCCAGCTGGCACCTCTGGGCAAAGTTCAAATCAGGGCTGAAAGGTAGGTGCAGTCATGTTGAAACTGCGTTAGGCAATACTTTCGGCTGTCCCAAGCTACAAACTGGGAAAGCATGCCCTAGCTTTTCTGTCGTCACAGAATACCGAATCTCAAAATTTAATGTAACCACGCGTGAGAATGGTTATCATAGGTTCATCCCGTATCACACGTCCTTGTCCACAAACAGCCAGGAATTTACTTCAGTCCTAAAACTGAAGACACATTCCTCTGCCTGTAGCACTTCAGCTGTCCTCTGACTTAAAAGCAACCATTTTCAAGGTTTGAAGGCAAGTTCAAGTGGAACAGGTTTAACATGGGTGCTTGGCAGTACAAATCTCTGGAATCCAATGAGTGCACTGAAACCTTCTGGCATGCTAAAACTGGTAAGTATTTAAATGCATTTCTGGACTATAAAAAGACATAACAAATAGTGATAGTTCATAAGCTTCAGTTTTGGCAATAACATTTTCCAGTTATTTCAGATTCGTAAGATTTCACAGAAGCCATTTCCACATAAAGAAAGCATTGCCGATGCTTCTACAAATGTGCATGCAGTCAACAGTACAATTTGTATTGTATCTATGTGGCCAAGTGCAGGTATCTGCTGAAAATGGGGCTAAAGCATCCAAGTGCAAAAAAAAAGTTACCTACCAAAAAAAGCACATGGGAAGAGTAGGTACGGATTGTACAAGACTTTGAACTAAGTAATGATCGTTTATGCTTTTTGTGTTTTTCACTACACAGGGCACAGAGCTTTACTGCAGTTAACCCCAGTAACTGATGCTCTGGAGCGGTACTTTAGTTCCTTCCCCACGCTACTATAGTCAAAGTAGAGTTGTCTCCACCCTGCACTTGCGTACAGGTCCTTAAATACCTGAGGTCCTGTCACACTTCCTATTGAACATAAACTTCCAAACTGTAGTAAAGCGTGTCTGTCCTGAGCTTATGCTGGAGGTGGCAGAAGGACCCCCTTTTCATTTTGGAGGTTTTTGCAGACCCAATTACTGAATAGTGGGAAGGAGCTACAGGCTTGAGCAAGAATAATCAGGCTTTACCATAGATTAAACTGCCAGCTTCTGTTCAAAGAGCACTAAGTCTGGATGAAAGACGTGTATGCACAGTAAGTGCATTGAGTAATGTGAGAAAAACTGAAATTATTTCCACAGAAAGACAAGTCGCATGCCAGTTTCGCATTTTAACTCAGAAGTTTACTCTGAAACTTCTGAGCTATGGAAAGTAAAGAATGATTTAACACAATTTGAAAGTGCTTAAATAACAAAAGATGAAGGAGACAAAAATTATGCTCAGACAAAGTTATTTTATTATTCTTACAGTTTAAAAAATAAAATTAGCCAATGTTGGCACAGCTTCCACTACACAGCAAAAGAAAATTTTTTTAAATAAATTTTGGGACAGGGAAAATAATCCCAAGATAATACTACATGCCATTTTCTTGAAACCAAAGTAAATAGCTCTTTTTTTTCCCCTGAATATGCATTCAACTCAAACCTAAAAATATATTAGACCAATAAAGTTACTTTAACGAATTGATGTGCAGGAAAAAAGCAAACCAAAGAAAACATGTAAACAATTTATGTCTGGAAGGAGTTTGTTTCATGATGATTCATCATCTTTTCCTCTAATTCAACTTGCTAAAATTTTTCCGTCAAGCTCTCTAAAGGCTAAATTCCACGTGGAGAAACACATGAGATTCTTGAGATTGAGAAGTGCAACATTAGCAGTTCCTTGTCAGTTGGCATCTTGTTCTGCAGTGGGAGAGACTGATGAAGGGCTCCCCAGACGTCTCACACAACTTTTGTCATCATCATCATCTCCCCGATTAATTGCACTTGTTCCTTCAACTCTTAAACAGAAGTTTGGATATCTGATTGAATTTTGGTTGGACGGTGAAGTTCTTGCACCACTGTCATTCTCTAATCTAAAAATACAAGTAAATGGAAAAAAACCTATGGTGAAAAATGGAGTACTAAATGTAAAACAGTCACAGCTTTTTTCAACATGATATAGTTAGCTGTGGAAAAAATAATTCCTTTTGCTCTGAAATTCTCTGGGACAATTTAACAAGTACTAAAATAGTAATTCCCAAATAACAATCAAAGAGTTTAGTCCCCAACTCTTCTACAAACATTGGGTATCATAGACCATGGACCCCATTGAGTTCAAGTTAAATTTAATGAAAAATGGGTGCAAGTAATTGTAGATCCTATTTAAGACCAGACAGATTAAGAGCCTTGAAGTTCCGTAAAGCCCAGAGCTTCTGACAGACGTAGCATATCACTCCTATGCACACAGGGAGAAGCCAGAAATTCTCATGCTCTAGTTCCAAGTTTTGACATTAAATGACTCAGCTTTAAGTCTCAGTACCAGAAGGTGACTAACACGACTAAATGGCTCTCCCTCAAGCCTAGAATTATAATTTCAATTCTAATCCAGAAATCATAGCAAATTTTTTTTAAAGTGACAGATAGGGGGACATTCATATTTTTGCTCCTAATGGAAGACAAAACATTTACATTTAGCCTCACAGCCTTTGCTTCCTTCTCACTTACACAGGATCAGAAAATGTCTATAGGCATCAGTAAAAATCAAATGCATAATCATCTTTAACACTAACAGAAAAAGACCTGGGACCCACTAGCCACAATTAAAATGGCCAACATGTCTCATTTATGAACTACTTCCAGTACCGTTATATAGGCAATTAGATTTCAGAAAGACCAGTGTATGTTAAAACAGTGACAGATGAGATGGGGAAAAATGCACAAGTCAAAAATTCTAAATAGAGTCATTTTTGCTCCTAATAAACTTAACAGAACTGTGGCAAGTCTTCCTTACACCTTGTTGAAGACTGTCTCTTTTTCAGCAGAATAAATTCACTTTTTAGACCAATGGGTGTAAACCAGGTCTTAACCATAAAAACTAAATGCTACGTGAAAGTTAACACTGCTCCTTTACAGTACAGAAGGTCTGTTACAAAAATACTATACCTCCGTCACGACTCCTGCAGCAACAGTGGAACCACTGTAGCGTAACATAAACCTCCCAAGCTCTTTAAAATCTTTATACAACTCTAGAGCAACAGGTCTTTGAGTTTGTAGTTCTATTAGCGCATTCTGTCCTTTACTCAAGAACCTGCAGGCAAACAGGCAGAAAACTCTACTATAAATACATGCATGCATAAATGAAAAAAAACAACCAACCACTTAAAAGGCCAAAAGTATAATAATCAAGCTTGACTTCAAGTACAACCCAAGCCACCAGACTGAAAACTCATTTGCCTGGAGCATACCTTTTAAAATGGCATTTGAGTTTTCTTTAAAAACTTCTAGAGGATATCCACCACAACCTTCAGCAAATTGTTTTGAAGTTAATTACCTCATTAACACCTGTTTTGTCACGTCTAGTAGAAAACAAGTGTTATTTCAAACTCAATGACTAAACAGCTAATTTATTGCTCTTCAGAAGTCAAGATTTTTCTTTCCATTACTTTTCAGCAACAGTTTCAGCCACGCAATTTCTGGAAAAGGATTATTCTGATAACGTTGTATGTACCAAACAGCATTTCTATCCAAATACAGCTTTAAATAACTAGAGGGATATTCCCATAGTTTAACTTGTATGGGAAGGCTCCCTAAAAATCTCTCTTTCTCTGAACCGCTGTCTACAGCAACCCATCTCCAGAATTATAGCAATGCTCCCATGCTATTGCAGGAAGACGAGATCGTTTTTTAAAAAAAAGGGGGTGAGGGGCTCGGAATAATCCTTTAAGTGCAAGCTGGTGATCTAGGATTCACTCCCAGTTCTGCAAGTGAACTTAGCCAAGTCATTTTCTTCTCAGGTGCTCCACAGACGTATCAAGTGGGCAGGAGGTTTTTCACATTGAAATATAAACATGAAACCAACTAGAACAATGAAAGCATACTCTTACAAACACGTTATAGCTATATAATAGAACCTGCTTGATATACCATATATTAAATCAAAAGTCAGCCTATTTCTTGAGCAATTATTAACTATTCAAAACACTTACTTTGGTTTTTTCTTTGTCACTTCACCAGTGCTTTTGTGCAGGACACTCAACAGTTTTCTAATAGTAGCAGGTTCACTTATGGTTTGATAGTGTAAAAGCACCTAAAAATATTTTTGTTGTTATTAAACATTCTACAATAATCAGAAATCCTAGGTGTTAATACTTAAAAGCATCAACTTCTTTTAAGACTGATTTTTTGAACAAATGCTTATAAAGCTTCCTTACAGGAGTCTCTGCCTCACATTCAGTAACTGTTCCCAGTTCCTAAACTTTGTGATCTCTACAGATATGACAAAGATCATGTATTAATTCATCAAAAATACATTTTTCATTCTTTAAGTGTTTTGCTTTTGCCACTTCAGTGCACTTCTGTAGCATGAACTGATATATTATTTATTTTAAAAGGTATCTTATAACTAAATGCATCATTATACTCCTAAAAGGCATGAGCTTTCTAAAGCACAGTGTAGCCTGACTGTGGTGGAACTCATGTTCTCCAAAATGGCTCAGTTGCGTGTTAAAAGCCAGTAAGAATATGCATAAGTGGCCACAGTATCCCCTTATATCCTCTTCAAGTTACAAATAAATCAGTTTCCTCTGGAGAGACAGAACCACTTCTGGACACTAAATACCTCTCATATACAGGTGGTTGAACATGGAGAGGAAAAGCCCCAAAACAGCCTGTAATGAACACAGCAACTTTCACAGAGACTTACAGGAAAACCTTTAGTGATTGGAACCTCAATATTGAAGATGAGAACCCGAGCTCTGAAACGAGTGCAAACTTTAATGGGTTCCTTGGGATCACAAAATACACAGCCAACACTACAAGAGAGGAGAACAAAAGAAACCAATATCTATCTTGGCATACAAATGTTAATCAGTGCGCTGGAAAAAGATAAATATTTAAGACAAGCAAAGCAAAGACAACACTGCTTTACTATAACCTGGGGGTGGGGTGGGCGGGGGAGAGAAGAAACCAGGAACACCGTATTAAAGCCTGTAATGAAATTAATTCCTAGACAATGTCTACGGTATTTTGTGGGTATGCATGAAGAGGTCTGTCTAATTCAGTGAACAATTACGTCCATTGCTAATCAGTTTCTAAAAATGTCACTGTTTCCTGTGCGTAGGTACTTTGAAGAAATAAGACTTTCATTCAGAGATTAATTGTTTCAGATCAATAGCATAAAATACTGCAGGGTGCCCAAAACTGCAATGTTGCTCCCTGTAACAACTATTTTGTTGATAAAGGAACATCATGATCAGCACTTCCAGAACTTAAGCTCTCAGCAGCACTCATTTCCAAAGAACACTACATGGAGTGAACAAGAAAGATGCTGCTCGTTACAAGCCCACGAGGTAGACAAGCTTTATCACAGTGGCTGGCTTTAGCTATCTAAAATTAAAGGAAAAACAGTCCCATGCAGAAAAACACGACTGAAGAGACCAAACAGCATGATTAAACTATATATATCAGATGTAATCAGATTTCATCAGTATCAAGAGGACTTAAAACTTCATACTTTTTCTTGAAAAATCTAATATATCTCCAAAAGATAAATGACATCAAGTTAATGAATTGACTCAAGCCTTATTCAACAAGCAGAACAAGACTTTTTTTTTTTTTCCAATCCATTTAACACAGAATCAAACCCCGTTATGAAACAGCAATACAGAAAAGCCTGTCCTTTTCCCTTAACAGAGCATAAATTTACAAAACTATCAACGCAAGGAGTTTTTCAAACACTAGCTTGAAAGTTTGCTGTCTGAAGTCCAACTGAAATGTAAAAAAGCTGATCAAATTATGGATCCAATTTTCTAGCCTGAACAATAACTGACACTTATTAAAAAGCTTGAGGCTAATGCTTAGCATGAAACCTATAGACTGAAATAGACACAAACAGATTTGCTGTGTCTCACTGAATGTATCGGACCCCCAAAAAAACAAGGGTCAGCAAAACAATTACCAAAACAAGTATCACAAGCAGCTAAATGTGTTGAATAAAGCCTCCGTCAATTCCACTTGTCCAGATTTACTCATTGGTACGCAATGGCAGTTGTTTGGATGGGTTTTGTTAGAATGATTTATGATGCAATAAGCTCTTCAAAAGCATTTTGTTTTATTTAGCAGTAAGGATTTACTTAATTCAGTAATTAGAACGTCCAAGGACAAGTCTTAAGGAAAAAGGCTTTGAAAGTTATCAGTGTCAGCACTAGGGGAAAAGTATGAAAACTAACAGTATTCTGAGGTTGCCGTTGTACATGTAGCAGATGTTTCCAACGTTTGTACATGCAAGACAGGTGATATGCATCACTTTGGTTTTAAATATCCTGGTAGCCACATCATTCTTCAAGTAAACCGCCGATTGTTAAGTGTAATACTTTAACAAAGCTTTTCATTAAAAACAAACCGTTACTTAGACTGAAACCCAGTTTTGCTCACTTGATTTTGATGATATCCATGCCGGTCAAAGTGAGACTAACGTGATCTCCTGCTGCAGCCCAATCAACTGGTTCATCATGCAGTGTGATTCCTGGAAATGAGTAAGAACAGAACCTCACAGTGAAGTACCTAGGTTCTGAGCTACAAACAAACAGTTCTGTTTGGGCCATTTGTGCTTCATCAACCATTACTCATCAATTTTCAGTATGAATGGGTTGAGAGTAAAAGCTTTTTAACTGAGAAGACTGAGGAAGCTTTTTTCCCCCCGTGGTAAGGACTCACTATTCTCTCACCCCACCCTGCACAATAACATGGCTTTATTTAAGCTAGAGGAAAGGACCGGGCACTTGTCACACAGTGCAGATGACGCAGTCCTGAAAATGCTGTAGTACTAGTATCTCTGTATCGCCCCACCCTTCCTTTCAGGCACACGCACACCCTAGACCGCATCTTTCATATACTTTAATGGTATTATGTCAACTTTCATTTACCTTAAGTGGGTTTGCTGACTCTTTCATAAAAAAGTGTAACCGATGCCTTTCGTTCATGACATTGCGTCTATTAGAAAGCATCTTTAAAAAAAATAATTCTGACTTTTAAGTATTTTAATCCCTTTAAAAGATAACCTGGCTGGTGGGTGAGGGCAAAATCAACTGCTCCTGACTTAACATTCTGAGGTTTCTGATAAGACACCAAGAAGAAAAGAGAAAAACCCCACTTTTTATAAATACTGCATACATTTATAGGATCTAATTCTATTTCACTAGAGATTGTATTTATTGATTTGCAAATCTGTTCCCAAAACCACTTGTCAAGAACATGCCAGAAAGCATCACTCAACTACAAGCATGTTAAGTACTGATTTTTAAGCAGTGTTGGTAATAATTTCACATACACATTTCATTCTCACGAATGAATATAAGTAAGTGAGACTAAGAAAGAATAAGTGAGAAGAACCTCTTGAAATGAAAAACAGGAATCCTAATGTGCATGCTATCTTCAGTAAACATTGTATGATTAATGTAAAGAGGAGATAATGTTATTTAACATGCTTAATGAACGCATGCCTCCAACCTTCACCTGCATTTCACCCATATGAGAGACAGTACAGAAGAAAAACCATAGAATTGCACCACTGGGGATACTCAAAATACATCTTTTTCCATGCTACTTCCTCCACTTGCAAAACAGAGGAGTGACTACAGTGGTCTGATACCCATATTCATCCGTGTTATTTTAACATTCTTGTGCATGCAGACAATGTGCATACAACCACATGAACAAGCAGAGGCATACTGAGGAGCTTCCCAAATTAGCATTGAACGATCTGGTTCCGGAACAGAACAGGACAGATAAACTGACACATTGCTGAATTCAGGCTAAATAGTTAGATACAGAAACCTATTCATTTATTTTGAGGGCTTAATTTTTTATTCATTGGTCAATGTAGGAAAATCGTAATTTTATCTTTGTGTTTGCATATGAAACAAAACCAGCTCTGCAGTTTAAAGACAGCAATCGGGAAACAGCTAAACATTTAATGTCTTGACTTAGCTATTCCTCTTTCCAGAAGTCAAAGGTATTGAAATTTAAACCCAATTTTCTTCTCTTTTGTAGCTGCTCAGAACAATGGCATCCTGAAAGTTTGAATATTATGAAAGGATCAGTGACAAATCTCATGAACATCAAACAGCAGAGACTTAATTCTCAAGCTTTTTCACATTAATTCATAAGATTAATTTTAAGGGTTGTTCAACATCCTCACACTTCCTAACAGAAGTAACACTCCACAGCAAAGCTGAATATTAATGATTCCTGTACTGCTTATTTTTATAGACATTGCTGTAACTCAGATGTTTTGACATTGCTTTATGAAGAACCTGTAAAAAGTCATGAGGCTGTAACATTTGGAATATCTGACACGGTAAAAGAAAAAAAAAAAACATGCAAGATTTCACATACTCTTCATAGACATATTTATACAGTCACAGTCACATCTGAAGAAATTCGTTTTATGCTTTCACATTTTATGTTTGACAGTTGGTATCAATTTGACAGTCTGTTACCATTTCAGTAACTGCTTCTAGCCCAGTATTGACCTGAAAGTAAACACACTTCTGAAGACTGTACCTTTTGCAGTGCAAGTTTCATTGGGAGGCATTGCCAGAAGTCGTTCCCCAACCTGAATATAGCCTGCTTCTATTTTACCAGTCACACAAAATCCTGATCCTTGGTCTGTAATAAACACAGCAGTAATATTTCAAAAAACTTCTTAGTAAGGTCAGTTTCCCATCACAAGTTAGCCCTTCAGCAATGCATACATAAGTTTTTAATACAAATCCCCACACACAGCCAAGTAGAGCGTTCAGTACTTGCAAGTTAGCCAGCTGCGCATCATAACGAAAATGAAACATTAAATTCAAAACCTCTAGATCTTATGTTTTTCAGAACTAAGGGAGATACATCCTTCTTTTCATAAATGTAGGTACATCAAGAAATATTTTTTAGTTTTTCCATATTACATTAAGCCCCTTAATTTCTAACAATTTCATTTAATTCAATACTTTCTCATTCAAACATAGATAAAAACATACCACAGACCTCTCAAAAATTCTCATGCATACAGGTGCAAATTCCTATGTCATTTACCATTTAACTGAGTCAGAATCCTACATACTGTCTGCATATTAGTTTTAGTCCTGGAAAGTCAAGAGATTGAATCGGTCCTGTTTAATATGAGGAGCTATTGTAATTGTGGATGACTTAAATATTT
The DNA here is from genome assembly GCF_023634155.1 of Falco peregrinus. Lineage (NCBI taxonomy): Eukaryota > Metazoa > Chordata > Aves > Falconiformes > Falconidae > Falco > Falco peregrinus. The sequence goes on from NC_073727.1 coordinate 38,170,566, forward strand.
CTGAATCTAAAAGATCTGCAAAGTTTTTCTTCCTCAACGTTCTAATAGTCTCTTCATTATGTGAACAATACATCAGTTCTTTTCAATAGACACGCTACACGTGCACATTTAAGCACATACACTTTAAGAAATGTCTCATCTCCTTAGTGTGTCTGCATGTGTGTTTAAGAAGAATCTCACAAAGTGATTCTACAATGTCATTTTCAGTATCCATACAAACAACAAGTATACCTTTTGCTGAACATTAGAACTTTGTGATAAGCAAACAGTTTACTATTTTGTCTGTCACATTAGCTTAAAAGCTTAATTTAAAATTGAATTCAAAAGAGCAAACTGACCTCAAATCTTGAGGTCACATACTACCAACTTGCTCTTTTGCATTCATCACCATTTTACTGATGAATGCTTGCATCTATCTAGCTGGGAAAGTACTGTTGCATTGCAGTATGCCTGCAAGCTGATCTTCCTCTATTCATTCCAGCAAGTGAGATGAATGTAGTCAATTAACAGATGACATCAGAAGTCAAAAGAACAGAAAACTGGTGAAGCAGCTACTTGCTCCCCAAGTCACAGTACAAACACGACCTCAATATGGTACACAACAGAACCTGAAGGTTGCAGGCAACCTTAAAGGCAACCAGAACTTGCAGGCAACCAGAGACGAGAACTGGTTCCAGGTTCCTAACCACTCCCAAGCACAATCAAGAATAATTTTTCTTTTTTTCACATCACCACCAGCTCTGGCTTGGTAAACCAGTGTGGTGTTTGAAGCTTCACCCTCTCCCATACTGATTGCTTCCTGCAAAGTGTCAAGTTCCTTCAGCTCCCCATGAAATCAACACAAGTACAAAATGGATAGTGGGGAACAGAATCGGGGGCATAAAAAATAGCTGGATTTCTGTGTATCATGGTACTTTGCTTCTGCCAGGACATGTTCTTTGTCCTCAGAATTTGGCTGCTGGACAAGGCTTTCCTGAAGTCAGGTCAAGTCATACCCTAGACAGCATTATCATATGGTAACTGGGGACTGATGCAGCAATGAAGGAATTTACAGGCATCTCTTGCATCAGGGGATAGCTTGCCTGCACAGAATATTATGAGAGCTATGAAGTACAACTGCTAAAATCAGGCTGAGGCTGATGAATCATATGTGTGGGTAACCTTAATAAAGGGGTTTTCCAAACTACGCAAGAGTACACTCAGCACTCTCACTTTTTACACACTTCTATGGACAGCTCCTCCCGAGCACACACAGCCACTGGAACAGAGCTGAGAACAACTGTTGCTTCATGTACTTGTAACCTGCAGATACTTCCTCTGCTGACATCCAATTTGAGATCACAAGCCAAGAAAAAAATAGCCTAAAAAAACACCTAAAAGGCCACATTTAGTGATAAACCCTGTATATGTAAATTGAGTCCCTTCCAAAGCCATGACTTTTTTTTGCGTACTTTAGCAAAAAAAAAAAAAAAAATATTTTCCACAGAACAAATTTAGTCAAAATTGCTCATTTTGTGAAACTTGGTTCAACACCAAAATGATTGATGCAACAAAAAAAGTTATGATAATACTTCAAAAGATCTCAATCAACAATCCTAACACCCTTTCCCACAGCTCACAAAATTATTAAAAAAAAAAAAAAAGAAAAGAAAGCATGCAGTGACAACCTAGATGACGAAACTAGCGGTCACATTCTCATGCAAAGTTTCAATATTCAGCATTATGGCTTCAGTACATTAAGTCAACTAACCCAGGGCATGTACAGCATCCAGTGTCTCCTCAAACACCCACATGAAAATTGCACAAAACTGATTTTTCCAATTAAAAAAAAATCAGTATTTTGATCTGGTTTGTTTGTACTCCCCCTATAAACACCCTATATATAAAGCAAAGTTTATTTTAAAATATGAATTTTGAAATAGAAAAATATTTACAACATTTCAAATCATGCTGTCACTTAGTTTGCAATTTTTCTCAAGGGTCCTACAGAATGTTTCAAGTGGGATGAGCATTACAAACCTTATGTTTCCTAAATTACCTGTAAATGTAAATGCATTTAACTAAAAAAAAAAAAAAAGTTTACCATGAAAACCTTAAGAGCTCAGGGCAGTCTATTTTCTCCAGGCAATGGAAGTAAGAACTGGTTATAGCTGCTTTCCATATCGCTATTCGTGCTAGGGAATAGCTAGCTGCCTTTCATTAAATCCTTGGCTGGTTATAACAGTCTGACCACCACCACCCTTTTCTTCTACCTCCCACTCCCCAAATTTTTATACAAAAAAGAAGAAATGTATCATTATTTACAGCTACAACAATGAACATAAAAGGAACAAGTCAAACTCTTAAAATCTAAGAGTGAAATGTAAAAGAAACCAAAGTCACACACGTAGAAAGTTTGAGAAACATTAATTTAAGCAACAGGAACCAGTTTGGGAGAGAAACTCCCAAATTCTGTCCCACAAAACCATCAACTCATTACATAGCCAATTAGCTGGTCATGCAGATTTTCTTCCTCAATTTCTTTCCCAGTATGTTTTTCCTTCAGCAGCACTATGTAAAATTCAACAAAGAACAGTGCTTGAAACTTAATATTCCTGTTCAAGACTACTGATACACATAGAGCTACTACTTTAAGTCTTATTTTTACATCATTTTTCAACACCTGTGTTAAATATCAGTGAAATGATGGTGAAAAAACTATAAAAACAACCAACCTTTAAAAACATCAGCAACACACAACCTAAATGGTTTATCCACTGATCTCTGTGGTGGCTTGAAAGAATCTGCAAATAAATTGACAAGAACTTTTAGAATTTCTGTATTCAGTAACTTCTCACTTAGGGATAAAGCAACTGCATTGTATTCCAAAGGTTTTGCCCCACACTTTCCCCAAAATAAAAGTTTTGGCATACACAGGACTAAGATATATTAATTTTTAAATGAGGAAAATTACACTCACCAATTTGCTCTAACAAACATTTTCCTTTATACCACTGTGTGAGGTCACTTGACTGACCCCTTGTGACCAGATTTTCACCACCAAGGCCACTTGTTGGGATATAAGCCACATCTGATTCCTAATTAAGAAAACAAATAGAAGTTAAGCACACATTAACAACAGGATCTTCTAGCAGAAACAAGAGGTGCATTTTTAAAACGTTACACATCTAAGCTATAAAAGAACAACTGGCACATTCGTACTTCCCCTGGAGAAGGCAGACTACTCGGGGGATCCATTTCCTCTCTGTTTACCTCTTGCCTGATCACAGTACTCCAACAAAGAGTTGGCGATATTTAAACGTGATGATAGCAACATTAACTACTAGAAACCAAGTTCAGGTAACAAACTCAAATTCCCTATCTGACAAGCAAAACTTCAGTTTGAATTGCTGGATTTCAGGAAGGCCACAACCAGTCCAAATGGATAGTAGTTGGATCTGAGGAAACACAAGAACGGTCAGGAATGGCAAATGGAGAGTGTTCTTATGAGTTCATAATCCACACTTGACACCTGCTCTGGTATAAAACTCTCCTGTCGATCCTGTAGTACTAAACATTAAGACATAATACTTGGTCTGTTCTGCTTTGCAGTCAACAATTCCAAGAAACTACAAATAAGGTGAGTGCCCTGAAGATTCTACAGACCTAAACAAAGCTGATGACAGACAGATCACTGAAGAACTGACTAACCTTAGCCAGGGCTCAGTGTACACCCTACCAGTAAGAAATGGAATATGCTAGAATATGTACACATAGTAGTAGCAGGAAAGCAACTAAAAAAAAATAAATAACCTGACTGTAAGAAAAGCTTATCCTATCCAAATGCCTGAACAAAGCAACAACCACTGAAATCTGTATTACCTTAAAGCCAGCTTGCTTAAGAAATTGGCCAAGCTTACTCGTAATTTCCTGAAATCTTTCCTGTTGCCAATTGACCTAAAATAGAAAACAGATTATAATAAAATAGCAGTTTTTTAACTATGACTCAAACATACAGCTGCATGTCATCAACTGTGTGTACACAACATGTAGTATCAGTAGGTGTTCTCCACACACAGCACCCAATGAATTCATAAACACAAGACTTCTGGGTGGATTCAGTTGAACATATACATTAACAATTACTGATAGCAAGCAACACATTGATTAACTTGCAAGCCCCTTTAGTTTGAGCTGTCTTTGAACAGCATCCTTTTTTTTTTAAATAAACTTACATAAAATTCAGATTTAGCAAGATTATATATAACACAGTAATAATCTAAAACACAACTAGTAATATTTAACACACCTTACAGTTTTAAGTAAAGCTCCTGAGGTCTTGAACTGAATGACCACCAAGATGCCCTTGCAGATACCACTGGGTTAACTGCTCATGTAAGATCTTCACAAGTACAAGAGGGACCCCTACACATTTTAGCACCACAACTATCCTTCTGTGTACTTTGAAAATATACCATAACCAAAAAAAAAAAAAAAAAGTATTGTAAAGTCTAAACACAAGAGACAGAGCAGAGAATCAAAGAAAGAAATGATACTTTGTTATTAGTTTTACAATACTGATCTTTAAACTCAGGGTCCACAATCCTAGGTGGAAGCCCTTCAGAAAATGAAAAAAATAAGCACATACCTGGTCCATTTTATTGACTGCAACAGCTAGCTGTGTAACTCCAAGAGAACGCACTAATAATCCATGTTCTCGTGTTTGTCCACCTGTCTCAAACCCTGCTTCAAACTCTCCTCTGCTAGCATCCACAACCAAAATAGCCACATCAGCCTAGATTAAAAAAAACCAATACAATCAAAAGTGGTTAAGAGGTTGACATATTTACCAAGATTATGCCCATCAGCAATGTTTCACAAATTAAAAAAAAATAAATATACAAATGTACTTTACATGGGAGGAATCCTCATGTGCCTTAAATGTATTTTGAGCTGCTCAGTCATGCCCACTTTGGTGAGTATTATGGCATTATGTCATCTCATGTCATAAACCACCATTTTCTGTTAAACACAAGCCAACTCTTGGTTTTGGGAACCTGTCCTCTTCAAACTACCCACTATGGATGTGCTGCACAGACCTCAACTAAACAAATGCAGCCCGTGCTCCAGAAGTTTAAGAATGGGTATGAGCACAGTGTCTATGCCTCCCTGCCTCAGTCTGAAAAACTTCATAGTGAGAAGCTGCAAAAATTACAGATAAATCACCTCACTATACAACTGGGACAACTGGTCAACTGCATATTGGATGTGGATGCTTCACAGTCCACTCAACACACTGGAGCATGCCAAAATCACACGATGGAAAAGACCGTGTAAGCCTATTTTATCTTCTAGGCAAACTCTCTGCCACACAGCATTAAGAGCAAAGCGGTATCAGAGACTCGACAGCACTGCACAAAAGTCAGCATGTAAGCCCAGGGAAAACCACAGATTTTGCTATTAGCCTTAAATGCTGCTAATACTTCTTTTACTTTTCCTGCTTTGGTAACAGCCAGTTAGACCACCTTCATGTACCAAGCAACAGCAACAAGATGCGAACAACAAAGATACTGCTATCAAGAGGCAGGTTTAAGAAAATTTAATAGGACTGATGAGATGGACATAACGGAAAGAGAGGAGAAAAAGCGGTACTTTCTCCCTTTCCTTATATGCTTATGCTTCGGGGTGCCAGAAGAAGGAACAGAGACAGCACACTGTCCTGGCTCTGAACTCCCCTTGCCTTGTCCTAGACATGAAATCCTCACAGTTCATACAGAGACGGCCCAAGTGTGAGAACGGGAAAGGATGAGGGATGAGTTTCCCCACAGCTCTCTGCCTCAGAAGTACATGTGGTAAACTTCTCCCTCAAAAAAGGACATCCTGTATTTTCTAAATTATAAAAAAATACCTCGGGACTTACGTGAATTAACCATATGTATCAAAGGCCAGATCCTGACCCTGATAAGGCTGATTTGCATTTTGCATAACAGCAGTTGGGGATTCACCTCCTAACAGAATTCTCCATGATAAAAAGGCATCAGAGCCATTGCCACATATGCTTTCCTTCCACCCACTGCTTCAGCACTGAGACTACTTTAACAGGCAACCGAAAATTGCAAAGTTTCAGTGATTCCTTAAAGAGCTCCAGACTAGAGCAGCCCCTCACCATCTCGAGAGCTGAGGGAACACAGAGATAACAAGTGCTATTTGGCCAGCCCCATCTTCTGCTGAACTGATACAACTGCTGGTGTATCTGCAGGTCTTCTTTTAACACTTCTACCTGTATTAGTTTTTCCCCAAAAGACAAACCAATTCAAAATAAAGTTCTAAAGAAAATGGCATGGCTGAGTTGGTGTATTCCACTGTTCTGAAACTGAAGATCAATTTCTAATTTTAAAAATCCTGGACTTCCTACAAGATATGCTCCATAATACAGATAACTGTACAAGCTCTACACTAATTTCCAAACTTCTGACTGTTCTGCAGCCTAACCATTGGGTCACAAGGTCTGAATTCTTACTCAGGCTCTGCTTCAGAGCTAGAGCAGAATTTGGGGCAAGCTAGTCTTCTTACAGTATAGTTCTCTTTACTGTAAAATCATACTAGCAGTACCCATTCTTACTGAGATGTTAAGTTAAAATTCACATTTTACACTGTAATGACATGCACAAAGCAGAAAACTCTACACAGTAGCTTCGTTTTGGGAAAAAAATAATTTTTTATTAATCTCTACTTTGAAGAATCAAATCTAGTATTATAAAAATGGTGCCTTTAAGTGGAAAAAATTTCACACATTTTATGTAATCACATTATTCTCCCCTCCCCTTTATTATTTCCATAAATTAAATATCTAACCTATATAAGAATGGTAAGTGTCATACTGAATTAAATGGGTAGTGCCCAGTACTTTTGACTTTACCTACTGTTCCTAAAACAAGTGGCAAGTATTCTCTGCAAAAGTCCTATTGGCAATACAGATGACTTCTGCATAAACGTTGTAATATGTTTTCTCATCCCACATAAAATACATTGTTAAATACAAGAATGCCTTTTGTTTGACCTCTCCAAATTGTCCTGGGTTTGGCTGGGATAGAGTTAATTTTCTTTTCAGTAGCTGGTACAATGCTGCGTTTTACATTCAGTATGAGAATAATGTTGATAACACACTGATGGGTTTAGTTGTTGTTAAATAATGTTTATACCAAGTCGAAGACTTTCCAGTTTCTGAGGCCCTGCCGCCGAGAAGGCTGGAGGGTCACAAGAAATTCGGAGGGGACACAGCCAGGACAGGTAACCCAAACTAGCCAAAGGGATACTCCATACCATAGAATGTCATGCTCAGTATATAAACTGGGGGGAGCTGGCTTAGGCCTGCTGACTGCTGCTTGGGGACTGGCTGAGCATCTGTCAGCAGGTGGTGAGCAATTGTATTGTTCTTTTTTTCCCCCCCCCTCTCCTTTTGGCTATTATTTCTCTTTCCCTCTCTCTCATTTCCATTACAATTATTATTATATTTAATTTTATTTCAATTATTGAATTCTATCTCAACCTACGAGTCTCACCTTTTTCCCTGATACTCCTCCCCACCCCACCAGGGGAGAGGTGGAGTGACTGAGCAGCTGTGTGGTGCTCAGTTGCCAGCTGGGGTTAAACCATGACACAAAGCTTTTCTCTTTAAGCTCAAAACCACTTAAAGTCTTTATCTACGGGACCACTTTCACAGAGCTTCTTGTTGAGTAGACATATGCCACATTTGAATAGCTTTCAAGGCTCAACTCTGATGTTATCAAACTGAACTTAGTATTCAAATTACTTCCCTAATAAAACTCTTCTCCAAAAAGTTAACATCCCAAAAAAGCAAAGTAGCTGCCTTTACAGTTAAACATTTTCTTAAGTTTAGAAAACTCATGAAAATATCAAAGGTATCTCAGCACCATAATTCCATTTCATCTTAGATTTTAAAAGAAGAAAAACAATTTAAGTTATAAATAATAATGCCATTGGAAAAAGAGTTTTAGACCAACGCTACCTGTGCCGCTCCTGTGATCATATTTGGAATGAAGTCTTTGTGGCCTGGAGCATCCATCAGTGTAATTACTTTAGTCTTTGTCTCAAATTTGGTCATACCCACATCCATTGTCACTCCCCTTAAACAAAGCACATACACAATGCACCATTAAAACTGCTTTGAAAGCTTCAGAGAGGTATCAAGTAAGCTATTAAAAACACCATCGTGAAATTATACACTTCATAGCTTTCACTTGGTTTAGTCTGTACCAAAAGAAACCTGCGTGCTGGAAAAGCAGATCTCTAGAACTGCCTTTCAGTAACTCTAGTCATAAAGAAACAAACATGCAGAATTCACAATAGTAACCCCATGCACCTATAGACAATGTCCCAACAAGCACAGCAAGGACATGGTAATTGTACTGCATATTTGTATCATTATTAATTCTATTTTTAATACATAGCTCTTCAGAAAAAAGACATCATAAAGTAACAAAAACACAGCCAAGAATAAAAAAATTGAAGGTATGGGACTATAGCAATACAGTTATACATGCAAAAATCCACAAGCTGATTAGCTGGGATGGAAGGCAGTGCTTTGACTCAGTTCCACATCTCACTAACAACCACATGTTCTGCATGGCAAATAGGATAGGATTCATCTGCTCAAATGCAAACACCTACAACGCACATGTCTATCTGTGTTAAGTCATCCCCATCTCCCTTTATAGACAATGAAGACACACAGGCACTTTAAATGGACGAAATTCTTACATTAGCACAGATACTTAAAATAGGCTACTTCCAATGACAAAAAAACCCAACAAGATAACCCCTCCCAACCCCCAAACATTTACAGATGGCTCCAGAAAGTTTTCCTTTTAAAATACAAAACTCAAAGTAAAAAGAAAACACAATCAATCCAAAATACCAATTCAGAAGATGTTTCCCTTAATAATTAGAAATTATCTTCTGAAGTCATGTACCTAAATGCACAACTGTTGGATACTTAAAAAAAAATAATAAAAAAAATCACAAACCAAGAAATATCACTTTTAAGGCTCATGACAATTATTCCACAAATTACTTTCTGTTAACATTTTACTCTTCACGGGCTATAAATACTTGTCTCTATTTCCTGTTTCACATGTTAATTACATCCTATCAAAGGTAGCTTATATTAATAAAATAACATAATATGGTTTTATTACAGATCTGTGAAAGAAATTGATCTTCAAAGTTTGTTTGTTTTACACTGCACTACATCTACAAGGATAAAGAAAATTCCTTTCCATTAGCTTTTCCTCTTTTACATCCTCAAGACTGTAATGTCACAACAACACTACCACTACAATATCAACAGCCTTAATTGATGTAAGGCTACTTTCAAAGTTTATGTTTGGTCATTTCAGGATTGTTCCCCCCTCCTCGTACCTGCACCCCACCCAAGACAGACACCCCCACTCAGATGTGTATGTGCACTTCGTAAATTAAAGGACTCACACAGGCAAAAGTTTAGCTATATACAGGGACACTGCAAAAGCATATCTGCCTTTGAAAACAGTAAGTTACATGCTTGATAAGGACTGCCTTACTCCATGTTCTTCAAGCATCAGTTTACATTGTGAAGGTTATCTTCCTAACCAGAAGAGCTTATATGCTATGAAACCATGGGTGACAAACGATTGTAAAAAAATAAACACAAAAGAAAACGCCTTTTTTTGTGAACACAGAATACCATGTCCTTAGCTTCCCATATAGTGTTCTCAAAAGCTCTTACTTTTTTTTTATTAGCTTCACTGCTTCCCCTTTATGTACTACTTAAATATGATAAAGTTTAATTTAAAATTTCATATTTCAATAATAAAAGACAGGTTATAAAAATATAAATTATTTATTAATTTAATTTATAGATTTTATATTTAATGTAATCTAAGTCACGTGATAAACTGACATTTCAGTGTTTAGTTTATAATTCTGCCAGCCTTTCACAGAAAAATTTAAACCTAGATCTTTCCCATATAATTATATCAAACAGAGAAATGTGGCAGCAATAAATTGGTAAGGCAGCTTTAAATGAACTAACTCAGCTATGAGAAGCATTCTGCATTGTAGCCGTACACTGCATTCCACAGCATAGAAATACGTCATGAAATGCTCAGCTTCTTGTTCACACTTCTTATAACAAAACAAGAATATTATTTTTTCTTTTGATAACATGTACTCATATTAGCAAATATTTTTCTTTGTAAGTATTAAGTATCTTTAAATTTAGATTATTTCTACCAAAGCATTATTAGTAGACCGATACTTTCTAACAAATGCTGTTCTTTCAGGGAAAACAAGGTAATTCCCATTAAAAGATATTTCTACCTTTCTCTTTCTTCACCAGTTTCATCCAAGACCCATGCATAGGCAAATGAAGCTTTGCCAGCCTTCTTAGATTCCTGTTCGTATTTATGCATAGTTCTTTTGTTCACATTTCCCAAAAGGTAGAGCAGATGACCCATTAAAGTACTTTTACCTGCATCAACATGTCCTACAGAGGGAAATAAACACTGTATCAGTTTTATTATTTTAAGGATTTTAAATACAGTACAAGAAGAAAAACACTAAACCATTATGAAAATCATGTGCACTAATAATGCCTATGCAATCCACAGAATTTCACAATCCTGTAAGAGAGTTACAGAGAGGAAATTTATTGAAACAGAGCATGACAGTAATATAGGATGTCCAAATTCATACTAAAAAGAACACACCGCCAAGAATGAAACCAAACCAAAGTACATTTTATTATACTCTCAAAAGGAAGCTAAATCAACCCCTCTGCCCTAGTCAAGGACATCTGAATGTACTCTTTTTCCAATGAATAATGGTCAAGCAGACGCGACTGAAAACGGTATGAAATTTCCCTTCCCTAGAGAGAGGATAGATTTGCTTCGGTATTACTTCTAGATACGATCACCACAGTTTTTAATCTCTATGTCTGTCAAAAATACAATTTAACAGTATTACCTATTACCACCAAATTAAGCAGTTGCTTTCCTCCTTGTCTCTTCTCCAACTCTGCTTTCACATCTATTTGCAGTTTTGTCTTGCTTGACTTTTTTACTGGAGTAGGCACCATATTTTGCTCTTCTGAAACCTGCGCTACTTGGGGTAAAAGAGCAGATTTTGAGACTGCCTGAAGCACCCCAGAAGCTACACTGGCGTCTTCAGTTAACAGTCCTTTCTGAGGTGTGTTAGCATGGCCATTTTCTTCAGCAATCACACTAGGGAAAAAAGAAAACACAAGGAATACAAATGACAAAGAAGCTGTAGAAATATAGGAGAGAAACTAAGTTTTCCTTCCACTACCCTGTAAAGCCCCAGACAAAGAGCATGTGATAAACCCGTTAAGGTGGAGGCGATAAGCAGCTAGATACAAACTGCACAGATACCAGCTCTGAACATCTTGTCTGAAAAGCCCTGTGTACAAAAGCAAGATAAGAAATAATCTTGTAAAATACATGAAACAGATAAACAAAAGCTTCCCACAGCCACTTCTTTTAATGGGGAGGGAAAGGACAGCTGTGCAGAGCAACTAGAGCTGGCTGTCTCTGAACTAAGAGCCTAAGTCAACCCTGAAGCATGGATTCTAAAACAGCTTCCACATACGCTACAAGTATTACAGCGGAACGTAGCAATGTTCTATAGTGAGAACAGCAATACAGCATAAAGAACTAAGCATACATACCTGAGCTGCAATTTATGGTGCAATGCTTATACAGAGCCATAACAGATAAGTTATATTTATCAATACAATGTGTTCTATGCATAAAACAAGGCATCTGGGACTAAGGAGATTTGGGTTCCCCAACTCTCCTTCTCTAACACCCTGTTTTCCAACAGATCACCATACTAATCCTAATAATAAATAATCCTATATATATTATTATATTACACTCTCTCACTCTTTTTCTCTCCAATTTGTAAATGAGATATTTTTCTAATTTACACAAGCACTCTGAGAATATACAATATGATTCTTCACCTGTTATGGCAGAAATGACCACTAAAAACGAACGCTAAGCAACATCTTTAAGACAACAAAAGCTTTCTTATTGCCTGACAGAGCTCCACAGCGAGGCATTAATGTAAGCAGCAAGACAGGAACAGAAGCAGTAATTACAGGTGTGACAACACTGTATCACAGCAAACTTCAATATACCAACCACTGACCATTACAGATTATTGAAAATACCTACAAAGTACTGTATTTAAAACAATACAGAAGAGGCTTCTTCCCCTGGAAAAATGGAAATCCTTTCCAATGCAGTACCACCATGCCGCGGGCTGCTTTCTATGGAACAGATTCATGTAGGCTCTCAGACTCAAGTGTCTGCACATCCAGTATGAATTTTTCTCTCCATTTTCTGTTTAAGTACCACAATTGTCTCCTCAGTTTCCTCTTTTCAACTTCTACAAACAAAACTACTTATTCTGTACTTCAGAATCCCATTGTGATACCAACTGCTTTTATTTGACATTGCTTCTCATTTTCTGTCTGCGTAGGAGTATTTGCATTGTATTAGTCCCTTTCCATTACATGTATCTCAGGAAACAATACAGTCCAAGCACGTTAAGTTTATTGAACAAATCAGTTCAAGGGTTACAGTCTAAAAAAATTAAACCTAGGAAACGTTCAGACTGAACAGAAAATTTGCCCCTCATTACACAGCACTATGTAACATGGGATATTTTATGCATGTCCCTTTTTCCCCTCAGTTTCAGAACCCACCTATGTAATCAGTACTGCAGCCAATTATTGACTTGACACTTTTTTCATGAGGCCCAAAGCCAAGTTTTTCTCTTGATTCTGAGACTCGAAAGCAGAGATATGAGCACTCATTTGGTGGTTGGTTGGGTTTTTTTTTATCCCCCTACAGTTCCATAACCCAAGGCCTGTTTCTTGCATCAAGGCTGGATACACAAACACATTTCTCACCTTTGCTAAGCAAAGAACTTAGTTTATGCCAGCCATGCTGGTTACAGGGGCACAGATGCTACCTGGATAGACAATTCTGTATAAAGCCTGTTCACAAGAACTCGTCCTATCAAAATATTCTAAATCACTTGAGAGAGAAGGGCAAGTCAATATCAAGCTACTGTCTTAGGTCACACAATCATGACATTTTGAACTCTGCACTATGAAACCAGCTGTACAGTAGCACCAAATACAGCCTTAAACAAGTTCCAGTATATAACATCGTGTCTTGACAAGCTGAATACCCTTTACAAGAAGATACAATTGATTGCCCAAGTTCCAAAAATTAGTGGGTCATCATTGCTTTAGATGTAGCTATGAAGAAAGGTGATTACACATGAACTATTCCACAGAAAAATAGTCACTACAGTTATTTGTGCTCTTTTACTGGAAAAGATCAGTGCATTTCCCTAAGACTGAGCAGAAGGCTCTATTTTTAAAATTCCTTAAATAGTACATTAAGATCAAGCTGAAAACTCTGCTTTGGAATGGCAGAATTGTGTTCTCCAATGTCTCTTCAGGGAATTTTACTTCATAAAAACTGACTGGAAACAGTCCAGTTGATAGGAGGCAATTATGCACAAAACTGTGGTGACAAAGCTTTCTATATATAACTTTTAAATAATCTGAATAACAAAGTACACCAGATCATTTTTGCCTGAATCATGCATTAAGAGATCTTCAAATATTTACAATTAATTTGCATTAGACATCCTTCATAAAGGTTGAGGCTCTCTTCCATCTTCTTCCCTTTTTTCAGGTAAACTTCAGTTCAGTGTCAGCATACTATCTAGCACTTTCACACTTAAGTACTAGGACCAATGCCAATATGCAAAGGTCACACTGTAATACAAATACAGTATTTTACACTGGTATCAAGTTTTCTTCCTTAGAATTCTGATATTTGAAGTTCTAGAAAGAAGTATTTGTATAAGCAGTCATATCAAAGCAACTTTTGCAGTTGGCAGTAGTTTTCTCTCCTTTTCAACGTCTGCATTTCTTCCCAAACCAAATTTCAAAAAATGAAAAATGTAAAAGATATTTAGATGAAGCTCCAAGTGATGTGACCCAAAAACATAACTCTCATGTTTTTCTGTAGCTTTCAAAAATATATTCAAAGACTGTCACAATCAAGACTATTAAAATCCAAAATGTATTTTGAAAGACAGGTTACCTATAAGATTCTAAATTCTATTTTGTTTAGCTAGGTAATTGATTTTTTTTTTGTAATCCCAGATGCTCTAATCATCCTGTAGGCCAAACCCTATGTCAGTAAGGATTCCCAGAACTAGGATGGATGTCAAGCGGTAGAATTCAAACTAATTACAGTACCTGAAAGAATCACAGTTATTGACAGATAAAATAACTACTCCCTCAATTCTAAGTAGCTTTTACTGTGACTACTACTGCTTAAAGCTGACATTTTTTATTTTAGGTGGTAAAAAAAAAAAAAAAAAAAAAAAAAAAGCGCTAGATACAAGTGAAATAATGAGTGAAACGTGACTCCAGGCACCATAGCATTAGGCCTTGCTAATTTTTCAGTGGTGCCGTACTTGAACAGTCAGTACACCGCTCCATTTAGGGTTTTGCAAGTTTCAGGTACTACCCTATTTTGGAAACTTGAAAACAACTTGTGCCATGATAAACCATGACTTGCCATTTCATAGTATAAACTTCAGAATGGGTAGAGTGAATTCAGTTTTCAGCAGATCAATGTGAGGGAAAGGAAAAGTGAGTTTATTGCTAGGTACCAAAACAGGAAGATGGGCAGATAAAACATACAATTCCAGTCTCATGGAAGTACATGAAAAGAGATGCAGCAGTAAGACCCTGACAGCCATTCTTCATGGCAACCAGATGAGTAGTTTATTTAAAGCTCGATAACAGCTCAGAAAAATGCCAAGGAGCTTCATCTCTAACAGTCAATGAAGAAATTAGTGACATTGGAAACACTTTTCAGTAAGCCTTTTCCACTGAGATTTCTCAAAATTATTGAACTGAAAATTTCTGGCAGATGACAGAGAATATAGGATAGCATACTAGTACCTAGTATACACTGGTGCAGGCAGTTGAGGGTATAAACAAGTCGACTGCATTAGCAAGCATCTTCAGTAGCAAAGCTCCAACTTGGTCTGAGCTATTTGAGCCACCATATCAAGAATTATTCACATTTGGAAGAACAGCACTTCCTAACCAACTGCTTGTGGCTTTGTATGAGGACTTGATGGAACTACCAAGAGCAGCTGCATTTGCCAACATCTGTGCCTGTCTGCCACATCACCGCTAGCCAGTAACATGGAGTTTCTGATTAAACAGCTCTTGACTTCTTTTAAAGGACAGAACCATTACACACCTTGTACGCGCACTGAGGTCATGTACTCAAGAAAGCCTCACAACTAGCAATTCTGGCACAAACGTCAAGAGAGCTTACCACAGCTTCTTGTTAAGACATCAGCAGACACAAAAGCCTGCCAAGGACCAACATTTAGTCAAAATTAAAACTGCCAGGCCAGAAACATCCTACGTTGTCTTGCCAACAAGAACCATAAGAGTAAATGGACTAAAATGTTATGCTTACATCTCCTTTCTGAGGAAAACTAAGAAATACAACATATGTTGTTGTAAGACATGTTAGAAGATACTCAATCTCAACAACTGTTGAGAGGTTCATGCTACCATGCATTCAAAGAACCTGAAAGCTTATCTGCTGAAGATTAACTCTGCATAATTAAGCTCTTAAACATTATTTTCAATCTTCTGGTCTGGATGCTTAGTGAATTATTTTTATACAACCGACTCTTTCGGAGTACTTACAGTCATTACAGGAATGTCTACGTTTATTTCCCCTTTCAAAATTATTAATTACACAATATCGGTCAGGCTGGTTAAAATAATCACTCTTTTTGCTCACAACTTCTGGCTTCCTTCATGACTTACCAGGAAGAAAAAGCCTGGTAAATAATTTTGCTAGAACATCAGAAAAACAGTTTGTCAGAAGTGAGCAAACCATCTTCTGTAGACAATCCCCTTAAGAATACCCCAAAAAAAGGCAATCAATGCTTAAAGCACTTCATGACTTCTAATAACCCATTCATTTTAAGTAAAATTAATTGTTATGTGATATGACATCATCATAAGACAATCATAAAGGCTGAATAGCTAGGCCACTGGCTTGAAAATACGGTTCATGAATTACATTTAAGATCCTATAAGAAGTGACAAAAAAAATAGTTCATACATACTATACAATCACTTTTTAATGGTGTCTGCACCAACACAGTTTTTGGGGATGAGAGTAAGGGACACAGTTACAGGTGTTTTAGAATCTAAACTGCTACGAGTAATTTATAACACTGTATTTTTTTGTCAGTAATATAAACTATGTACTTAGAAATCTGTATAATAGTAAACCCTCTGCAGTACATTTATCAATGCAACAGTAACATAAAAAGGGTCTGAAAAGAGTCAAAATAATGAGTCTTTCTTAGGTGTTAATAAACACAGATTCATTCTGTTCCCTGAAAACTCATCCTTACACTGTCAATCCAGAAGACAACTGCAGAAGAAAAAACTCAACTGTGATACTCATGGAGTTGAGGCAGGGGTTCATGTTTTGCTTTGTTTTTGAAATCTAGAAACAGACACATACAAAGTCATTACAAGTTTGCAAGACAATACCAATGCTTCAGCTAACCAGAATGTATTTAGCACAGGCTTTATGCAGATACTGTGGAAAGAAGCTAGTCAAGCTCCAACTGTTAGGAAAATAATCAGGAGAGCAAGTGCCACTGTCCTACAGCAGAGAAGGAAAAATGTGATGCAAGTACGGTCAAGGCCTCCTCCCTCATTCTTCATGTCAAGGTCCTAGTGCCTTAGCAATGTCTCCACAGTGCCTGTAAGGCAAAAGAAGAAAGGAGGCCATGACAGACTCCTTGAAGCAGGGATCTTTAGGCATGCAGATAACTTTACAACTTAAATTGTACTTTCTTCCATATTTATTGACTGGCAGGGCTTCAAATCTCACATGCTTTTACAAATCGCTCCACTTACCTAATTCTTCCCACTTAAAGCTAAATGCCTAACGTGCATCTAATTTCTAGAGCTGAAGAGGCTTGTTCTTGATTAGCATTTCAGCAGTACAACTAAACAAGTGAAGTATATTTAAAACCACCTCACAATATTGAGGATTTTTCTAAAGCAATTACCTGCAGGTCCTGAAGGCTTAATTTTTTTCTGTCACAAAAAATAGTATATAACAAAAAAAAAAAATAAAAATGGAAGCAAGTATAACACAAACTACTTCAGGATCCCTGAAGAGAAGGCAGAGTGGCTGAGAAGCATGTTAAAGACAACCATCTTTCCGCAGGGACTGAGTCATCACTATCCTGTCCAGGAATTACTCCAGTCTACAGACGAGAAAGCATTATTCTTACCTTCTTCTCTCCTATGGAGCAGGCACACATGCACAAGATGTGGGAGTTGCTAAGTATCAGAGATACAAAATTCTGTATTTGCTTTTATTTATAAACAAACCTTTTATTAGTCATTATTACAGCTAAAATAATCAGTCGCTACTATCCAGGTCTAACTTTTTCACTCACTTAAGATTCCTTTATTTTTATAAATTTACATCCAAATTAATTTAATCCACAAAAGTCCCACAAAAAAAAGAAGTGTAGTAGAAACACCATAGATGAAGATGTTACGACGTTGATAGGAATTTCATGATTGAGGCCAGTTGTGACAGCCAGTCACCGATTAGTAGGGCAAGGAGAAAAACACCCAAACATTGTTCCCTTTTATATACTGCAAATCTCAAACAGCAAAGAGGATTTTTAAAGTCCCATAAATTTTTCATTTGGAGCTTACTGCATCTAGGTAGCTGAATGAAAGTGATGTCTCTTAGCAATGATATCTAGCCGTACAAAGGGTGTAATGACATCAGCTTCACACCTTGTATTAAATGTGCTTAAGAGACTAAGTAGGTGCAACTGCTTACTTTCCACTCAGTTACCAAACATGCACAAGATACTGTAAAATAATGACCATGCTGCCTTCTTACTCCCAAAAATGCTTTCAGATCAGAACTACAAACACTGGGAGATGAGGCGGGGATGTTGGAACTGCTTATGCTTGCAAATTTTTTCCTGAGGATGAACTATGGAATTTCTTACCACAGATTAGGCGGCTATTATAAGTTGGGTTCAAAAATAGAATAAGTACATCCAAGTAAGAAAAACGCATTAACCATTTTTAACAGAAACAGCCTAATCAAGAAAAAAATATGGTGGCGAGCCACAGAACACTACATGTAATGACATTCCACTGACTGTATGCCCTATGCACATGCCCTGTCCTTATGTATTTCTTGAAGTATTCACTGCTGGCTACTGTTGTAGGTAGACTCTGATCCAAATGTCTGTTTTCACACTCTCACAAGACATACCCCCAACTGTTCTGAGTTAGGATAAAATTAGAAATACAGCTCAACCACTCTAATTTAGCTAAAGCATAAGGAGGACCAATTTCTTCTCCACAACAGTTATACCCTGGACACCTGTTAAAGTTAATAAAAGCTGCAGAGGAAGGCAAAGTTTAGCCATAAGTGATTGCTTTCCCCAGAAATTATTCTTAAAGGTATTACTTCCTTTGAAGAACAAGCAATTACAGTTAAGATTTATTGATTTCATAATTCCACTTAGAGAACTAAATTTAAAATAAACGAACCCCAAGAAAGTTCAGTATTCTATGAAGCGGATGTTTAAATAATCTGACTAGCCGATATCTCTCTGCACTATTCATAGTGAAAGGATTTGTTAAACTCAAAACGTGAGGTACAATCTTCTGAAAGTAATTCTGAGTCAAACAAGAAGCTGAGATGGTTAGTTCTGGAGAGTGACACTAAAACTGCTGTAAAAAATAGAAAAAAAAGAAGAAGAAACTTGCTACAGGTGCATCAGTCTGAAAGAAGAGCTGCTGATGTACCTTGATACAAGAGGGCTTGGCTTACCATGGAACTTCAAATCCCATAGACTGTTTCTTTCCAGACACTGTCATTTTGGTAATTTTTGGCACAATTTCAGATTCCATTCTGGCTGACTGGGAATCTCTTGCTTTTCCTAGTAATAGACAAAAAGTAAGTTTGAACTTAAGGTTGTAACTAACAGGTGTTAAATACAAAGTTTAACAAGTACATTACTTCTCTTCAACCTAAAGATACCAGTCTGTGATAATGAATTCCCACACTTCCATGTCTTACTTGCATATGTTACATTTTTATTCAAAATAATCTACAAACAGTTATATTCATTCACATGACACCTACGCCATTCAAGAACTTTACTTGCAGCAGTTCTGCAAGATGCCAGAAGCATTTCATGCAATATGAGGATGAAATGCTTTGCAGCTGCTCACTATCTGATCAGATTAATTCTTATTTATAGAGTTCTTCTTTTGCCTTAACACAGTTGATCCTCAAGGCTATAGTAAGATAAAAAAACCCATGTCTGCCTCAGGTACTGCCAGCAGCAGCACAAGCTATGTGTGGGCTACCAGGCCTTCCCTGAAACCTGGAAACAGAGTTGTCTTGCACTGAATTACACCGAAGAAGCCAAGCAATACCCAAAAGCTAGCTAATTTAAAGGATGTTCAGAAATAATTACCAGAGTTGAGTAACTTAGAGGTATCAATTTGTACCGTAAGTTAAATGAAAACATGAGCACAGTAAAGTTCATTCTTATTTTTGTGAAACTACAGTTTCACAACTAATAACACTACAGCACTATTAGTTTCTTGTCAAGCTTTAAAAAAAGTAATAAAATATTTACACTGGGGAAGGGGTGTTTAAATGAAAGTAGTAAACTAGCTCTTTCCTTTCCGCAATTCCCTCTCTAATATGAAGGGAGAAGGCATCCTAACAACAAAAAAGACTTCCAGCTTTACAGCATTAGTGATGGTGGCTATACCTTGCATTCTGAAGGACGTTATACGCACAAGAAAGCAAACCAGTAACCTGAATTCAGAATTTAACTAAAAGTTTTAAACAATCTTCATCTATGTATCTGAAAACTAGAAAAATGCTGATATTCTTCCAGTAATAGACCAATTCAGATAGCCAGAGTCAAATGAATACTTATTTTGAATAACAAGTTAATCTTTTAAGTTTTTTAGATTACTGCTGCAAGATGAATTATTGGAGTCATTTGGTCCTACTCATTTAGGTTAACTCTATTGTGTACTGAAGTATGATGGTTACACCTTTAAAACCACAGAATAATATTGCTTTGTAGGTTACATATAAAGATGTGGTCAAGGCTGCTGAAGATGTCAGGCAAGAAAATAGACTACTACAGGCATGTCTATAATAGCATACCAAAAAAGTTGTTGTGCAACTTTTTCTAAACAATCACGCTATAGACAGAGACATTCTTATTTAACTGATGACTTGGTCTTCATCTCCCTCATTTGTCTTATCTGCTGTAACTGATTTCATTTATATGCCACCTAGAGATCTCTGGAAGAAGTAGTCTCTGCGTATTACTAGTACTTGCATATCAACTACACTGTAAATAAGGAAAAACAATAAGAGAAATAAAGGCAACAGCACAAATCATGGTTTACAACATTCACAAATTATTTAACTGACAAACAAATAGTGAAGACTCAGAATATAAAATTCTCAGACAGGGACTACTACTTAAGCACAAAGATTCTGGTTCATCTTCAAGCTCCTACACAAATCACGTACAGCATTTTTGTAATAAGTAGTTAATCACTTGAGTTACAGTAAAAATTACTTTTCTTGCCAACTTGGTATGGTTTTTTCCACTTCAATTTTGAGAAGTTTCAAGCAGCCATGCCCTTCAACTGCCAGTTAAACATGAATGCTTTATTATCATTTCAAAGATGAATTACAGTTAATTCTCAGAAAGTACCATTTTTGAAATCTGGCTGCTAGGAACTAATAATTACAAAAAAACACAGTGATACTGAATGAAATTAGTTCAAAGAAGCCAAGATAACAATTCACATCATGTAACTTGAAAATAACTTGCAATCTATTAGCAATATTTGCTACATATGATCCAAAAATCAGGTCAAAGGTTTTACAAAAAACATCTTCTATAATCAATTTAGAAATTAAGCTTCACTCTGTACAAGTACTGTTGGGGTGTTTGACACTGATCTGTAGTTAAATGTACAAGGAGACAAAATACATTCAATGAACCAAGTTTTTGACACAAACCACAAAAATTTAACACTAGAGATCAGGAAACACTAGAAGTTGAAAGAAGATATAAAAATAAAATTAAAAAGCACAAGAGAATGTAAAGTAATTGTCCATCAATAGCACTAATAGTTGGGGAAGGGGGAGGTGTAATTAGTTAGTTTTATAAAACACTACTACTTCAGCATAAGTGGAGCAAGGAAGCAGGCTAGGATCATATAAAGGCAAACCAAACCATAGAAGGTAATCCTGGAATAGTGGTATACAAATACATGCAAAGACAACACAAGAATTATTAGTAACACTACTGACTGAAGAGTCAAATATAATTTTCTGACTTCAGTATTTTTATAACCAAGTACACTAAAAATCAAGCAGCACATTTACATTTGAGATAAGGACCGAGTCTGTCTTTTATGCACTGCAGGCACCACGAAGATTAATAATTATAGGCCTCATTACAAAGGGCACAAGGCTAGGAAAGCAGTATACTTTACTATCTAATCTATAGGGCACCAGAGAAAACCGCCTGATAAATTACCTGCTTTAGCAGGCAAAGCAAAAACTATTCAGCACTTAACAGAACAGATCATATGCAAATCCTTAAATTGCACCTTGGAACTAAAAGGAAGTCAATGCCCAATGGTGATACAATTCTTAGAACACTTCTTAATCAACAATCAGAGTATCCTATGGCAGCTGAAGTGCACTACAAGCCTGGAAGAAGTGTAGGAGCAGTAATTCCAATTTGATTAGGACAAGAGCACTGGTAAGGTATATTAACCTCTAAAGGGAAAGGATATAAAGGATATATAAGCACGAAGCCTTTCTTGTCAAAAAAGGTTCTTCACACTTACTGTCATTTGAACATTCTTAAACACACACCTAAGTAAATCAATGACAATACATTTCCTAAATCAAGAGTACACATAAAATAAAAACACAGATACATCTTTCATAAACTCCTAAAGAAGCCCAAACACCTCTTTGCTACTTTTCATTACTCTAGCATTGCAAGAAGTGAAAGAGTGGATCATATGCATCTAAACGAACTGACTGGCCAATGGCGTCAAATTGCAGAGCAAGAGATTTTATTGAACGGGACGCTCCATAAAAATTCTGGCAATTCACTAACTTAACATTAGGAAAATTAAAGAAATTTACCTTCCATGAAAACAGAAAGTATACCTTCATACCTTTAAAAAAATGTAAAGGCTTGTCAGCACCATAGTTCTCACAATTCAGAAAGTTTAACACACAAACTTCTAGCCTATTTTAAGCAAAGCGGTTTTCAGACAGGTATTTGCTATTTAGACTGTACTGACAAGAGTACTTAGACTAAAGCATACTGTAGCTACAAGTCAAATACTATTACAAAACAAAACATGCACGGATGCAATTTGTCTCAGTATTAAGTTAGGATAAGCCTAATACCCAAGGGTACAGACAGACCTGCACTGCCGTTACTCCAGTACAACTATGGTAGCGTGCAACAACTTGACAGCCAAAGCTCTCTTCCCTTTACTATCCTTCTGTCTGCTTTTACCTTTCCTGTAACTGCCAGTTGGCCTTCTGACTTAAAATCCTTTTGATTTAGTCAAAAATTAATACTAATGACACATGCTATAATGTCAAAATTATTAGGAGTATAACCCCAAAATCTGATGACACAATAATGTATTTGCATACTGACAAACAGGACACAGACACACACATATATATGCAGGAAGCAAGTAAAACATTGGGACAGTCTTTAAAAATTAGAACAGTCTTTCTGGGTGTTCAAGCTGGAATAGCAAAAGTGTATGGATATAGTCAACCATTTTCCTTTACTGTAAAGCAAGTCCCTAGATTTTGGATCTCCTTGTAAAAATGGTTGTTAAGGAGTACCCGTAAAAGATTTAAACAAACAAAAGATTATTTGGGCTTCTTTACCATACGTAACAGGCTTGAGAATTTCTTTTTTCAGTTTTTGTTCATTTATATACTTACATTGAAAGTAACGGGAAGATAAAAATTGGTCTTTAATTCTGTTGAAGATTGGGAAGTTAAGTGTAGTACTTGGAAGAGCTGATCATCAGTCTACTCTGTTTTGAGGTGTAGTAGTTTAGAGGTGCATAAAACCAAGAGGAACCTGTTAAACCATCATCTCAAGAAAGACACCAAGTGAAAGTTTATACCAAGTGAAACAGGGATACTGGCAGATTTGGAGAAATGCATACTAACACTGGGTTTTTAAACCCACACTGGCTCCATTCAGATGGCCATACCTTTTCAACAAAAGAAACAAAATGCCATTTTTGATTCCCATACACAGAGGCTTCTCCTCCCAATTTGTCTTCCCCTCATCAAATTTTATTATGGCACTGAAACTTTAAGCTGAAGGATACCATTGCACAGAAAAGCCTGCTTCTGGTAAGATGAACCAAAATTTTTAATATAGCTGAATCTAGCTTGAAAAAAACAAGAAAGGAAGAATACCAACGTTAGACATGTCCTCAGTCTGTGCTTTTTCAGATGGCAACACCATTTAAATAAATCCTTGTCTACATACAAAACAAATACTAGCAGTGCATCAGTACCGGCAAAGGAATGCACCTTGAAGGTGCTAATTAACTGTGGCCAGATTGCAGTTTCTTTTTCTTTAAAGTTTTAAGTCTTTTACATGCTTTTGTAATTCTTACCTGGTTTATACCGATTCATCTGTTTTCAAAAGTGGTATGAGCACTTGAAGAAGGCTGCATACTATTTCGATTTTGAATAGGGGCTGGGAAGCCTAGATGCTATTGACACCAGAATTAATTTACTTAAGCAAGTTCTCCTAGGACTGTCTAAACCTGCATTGTCATTGAAAAATATACACATAACACCATGCCTTCATATCTAGAAGACACAGTTTGCATCCCTTACTCTGCTACAGACTTTCTATATAACCACAACCAAGCCACTTGCAACTTTGTCTACCATCATACAGCAACAGCCACCAACTGCATAAAAGAAAAAAGACAGCACACTGGTTTTGTGCACCATGTCAGTAGTTTGTTCCAAGTATGCCTCATGACTCACTGATTAAAAAAAATAATTTTAATACATTACTGGCAGTGTAACTATTGACCGTATCAGTAGCAGCAGAGACAGAACTGCGTCTTGTCTGTCCTTGAAAAGCAGACTTAATAACTGAGGTCTCTATCAAGATAATAGTTCCCTTCCTATATGCTGTGCTATGATTTAAAACTGATTTTAAGGCCCTACAATTGTGAAAAATATTCCAAATACAGACTACACGAGACAAGCAGATGTGGAGATGCCAGCCTGATGACACAATTTCATGCTCAGAAGCATGCATCATCTGTTTGCCCATACATATGTGGGTTTATATTAACATCTAATACATCCACCCATCACTGTAATGAGCTACTTCAAAATTGTGACTGTAACCTATCCCAGCTGACAGATTTCAAACTGTTTATATGCTTCTATGCCACAAACCTCACCAGCTTCTAGCCTTTAATCTGCCTTAAAAACAGTAGCATTGCATTTTTCTCCCTTCAAATTTCACAGTACACAGGAAAAACAGTAACATAAGGAAATACAAAAATTCATTTAATAAAGACATACACTATTTATTTTTTTATAATTCAAGTGAATTATTTGACACTCAAATTCTACAAAATGCCATAGGACATGACAGCAATTTGCAGTACAGTTTGTCACAGAGCACGCTGGATCTTCAGTGACAATGGTACTGAGTATTAGCATTATCAACACATCACAGTGCTGGGAATATCAGAAGTTCAGGACTCAGTCATTTCCCATCAGTACATACCATGACTACTGAACTTAGAACACCTCAGATTTCCTAAATTAACACAGTTCACTAACCTTTAAAACACTATGCCTGCATACAATGTGATGTGCACTCATCCCTACAGCTCATCATTTAAATTTGGCTGGATGTAACAGATCAGTGACAGTCTGTAGCATATGTGAGAAGGAAGTTCAACATGCAGAAATTGTCTTATGGATATATATAAAGCAATACTGGACAAATGGGAAAAAATAAATTACTTGGAAAAGTCTTCCTACTCTTCTATGATCCTAGCCCTCCAAAGAGCACCTCTGATAGCAAAAACCAACCACTTAGCTCTAATAAAAATGTCACATGAAAAAATTTCAAAATAAAAGGTTTATTTAGTATTTAAATTATACCAGTTCAAAACACCCATTTTTAGGAAAACACATGACATACTATCATGAACTGCCAATATACAAATGGATGCTACCGAACATCTATAGCACTTATAAAAGTAATGCAACAGTCCAAAGTAACAGAGAAGGCAACTTGCTAAGTCACTCCCTAGTGCTGAGATACAGCCATTCTAAAGATATTACTGAAAACAATTCTCCAAACAAGAGCACTGAACTTTTTCTTTTTAAAAGAAGGTTATTTCCTAATAGAAACCAGTCAGGGGTTTTCCAGGTAACTTCGTCTTGTTGTTATAGCTATTCTATTCTCTGCAAAGTTTCGGATGGTGAATATGACTTGGGTTTTTTTTTTTCTTTCATGAACTTGGGAGTATGCATTTTCATTGAAAAATGCTGAAAATAAAAATGTCTACTTGCACCTGATTACAAGAATGTTTTGGTTTTAAGGTTTTTGATACAGCAGGCTATTGAGTGATATGCTTGAATATCACCAACATGAGCCAGCTCTCTGTGGCCCATAATACTCAAACAGCACAACTTGCTACCCCAACGCTGATGTTCCAGAAACAGTTTGCTTCACCACATGCAGCTGCAACAACTGGATGCGCAGTAGGCACAGTGAGACGCACTGGCAGCCTCGCCTGTTAGATTTAGCTTGCACTTCTCATTGCTCAGACTTTACTTTCAATGCTTGCAACTTTCAGCAAGTTGAACTCTTCAGTCAAAAAATTAATTCGCTCAAGTGAGGTATCTGTCTGGGGATGACTTTTTTTCCCCCCCATTCCAGACAGGGAGAATAGGGAAACCGGAAGAGAAAATATCAGACAGAATAGTTTATTTTCAAAAATGGCACCTGAAGAAAAGACTCTCTGCATAAATTAAATACTTCAAGTGATCTTTCCACCTTCTGAAAATCCACTCAATTTGGCCTTAGAAAACAGTTTGCATATGCTCTTACAGCTTAAGTTTTAGCAATTAAATCCTCCAAATACTTCATCAACATTCAATATGTAGCTGTTGTGGCCCTTTTTGAGCAGGCTAGACTCCGTTGGGTCACCTGAGAGCAAATCCTACCTCTCCCTGTGGTCTCCATAGTTTACTACCACATCAGGAAACTGGAGGCATCAACCTGGCTCAGAGAATCACAAAAATGAAACAGAACTGGGGGGCGAGGGGGATAAAATCCAACAGTATAGTAAAGCACTGACAAGCAACAAGACGACCTGATTATCAAGGACAGGCACAGACTACAAGAATGAAAAAGAATAAAGCAGAGTTGAAATGAGAGCTACAGTGACCACAAAAAAATTGACGGTATTCATTAACTAACTTGGGGAAAAGCTGCGACGCCACACACTCAGTGGCAAGTTACGTGCAGAGCTAAACATGAAACAAAGGAAGCAGAAGAGGATCAGAACGGAAAATGATCGCAAACTATTGGTGGAAAAAAGTAAACATAGAAAACAATCATGGCCAATGACTGGAAAATAGGTAGGAAACTGGAAATGGCTAGACAAAGGGTTTGGAATGATAAAGTGGAAAAAATGGAACAGTAATGAAAAACTTGGAATGACATGAGGAAATTTTGTGTTTAGGGCACAAGTAGGAATTAAACAACAAAATCTGAACCTAACTAAATAAATGGAAGGATTTAATTTCAGGACAGAGACACTGACACTAATCAGGTTGAAGTGGATGGCATGCAATGTTTTATAACAAAGCAGTAACACATTTTCTCTCCTGCCTGGAACTTCGCCAAAATTTCTGGAGTCTCACCACTTCTAGTCATCAACACTTCCTCCCTGACAGAAGCCAAATGATACAGAATATTGCAGTCAGCTACTGCTGTGTTCCCTTGCTCTTCCTCCCCAAAACAAACATCTTCCCATACAACTTTTCCGGCCATCAAGACTTAATCAAATTACATGCATTCAAACACTCAAACAACATTACCTATTAAAGCTATTTTTTCTCTGTGACTCTATTGCAATCATTCCATTGAATGGTGTTCATTTACAGTATCTGATGTCCCACAAAAATCTAATGTCTCTCAGAATGGTGTATCTTTTAATATAAAACATTTTACAGACCTCTGTTACAACAGCGAGCATTCAGCGTTTCAGCAAATTGAATTTGTATGTCTCAAGATCTAGATGCTTAATACAACGTTCCAATCAGTAGCTATCTCTAAGAAGTTATGTTTAAGCAACACACGTCAACAAAGGAATACATAGTTCAGCTCTGTATGTAGACCATTGTCATGGTCTTTCCAGAAACACAGATAATTGGTCTGCTTTACATTCACAGTTAATACATTAAGGGAAAGTCACTGTCACTGGAGTAAAACTCTCAAGATTTCCAGTTTCACTAGGCCAACACCTCCGATGTAAAGGAATGGAGATCTGCTGTACAGAAAGGCAGACTTGGGGCTGGGTGTGTATGTGTCTGTTTTCTAGAGATTACCCTAACATCAGCTGCCTCCTTTTGATGTTTCGGATACGTAAACATGTAAGGTCCAATAGGAATTCACAACAATCAAAACAGTGACTTTCTCATCCGTCAAGTCTTTGAAAAGAATGTCCCTGCGGTATTTCTCATACCTACTGCTTATAGTTAAATGGACTAAAATCCAGTCCTTCACATAATCATATCTCAGTACAACTCATCCTGTAACTACTGAAACCTTATTTGTGGGAGGTGTATTGTTTTGCACTCTAGCAATGCCAACAAATGCCCCTTTTCTCAATCCGTAACTGAAGCTACAATCTGCTGTAAAAATAATTTATTAGACATTCGCAGTTGTTCTGTAACAGCACCTTTATTCTCCCACACATACACAACTGTAAGTCGTTGGTGGTGTTTTCTAATTCAACGAATTTTTCTTAAATGACTGTGAATTGTCTTTCACTGGGATTTAGAAAAAGCTCAGTCTGGTATTTCTGAAGTGCAATTTCTTACCATAAATGGTCATGTAAAAAGCAGCGTCAGCACTATTGGCAGAATAACCCTAAAAAGATACCCCCTTTAGCCAGTCACTTAGTTGAACAGAATACACAGAGTCCATGCAAATTACCTGAATTTCTGTTAAAACCCTGGCCCAAAATGAGTATGTAAAACTGAAAGTACAATACGTACATTCTATTACAATCATATTTAATTTCCAAAAATAACACAGCAACTTCAAGTTTAATTCTTAACTAATATTATAATGCCAGAGGATGGTGCTATTTGCCTGCACATCATCCAGGTAATTCCGAAACATCATCATGCCTTTTACACACTGACGTTACCTACACAAGTACATCCCCGTTGACTGTGCTGCAGGAGTGACAAGGCATTTTACAGAAGAAACCTTTCCTGATCCACAACTTCTATTTAGGCACCAAGATGACTTCAGTATGAAACAGATATTTAAATAGAAGAACAGTGAACAAGAAAAGCATACCAGCAAAACTGATGGTATACAAAAAGTAAAATCATCTCATATCTGTTCAACTTTTCCACAATTGTTCTGCAAATTTCTCTAAAAACTTGATGAGATGGCCTTTTAAAGTTGAAAAACAAAAAGAAATAGTATTTACTAGTCCTGCCCCACTAAGTAGGTTGAAGCTGCATGTATCTTCATAATTTCTAAGTTCCAGAAAGTTGTATCTTGCAAACTTTTAGTGTAGTGAGAACTTCAAGGTAAGATTAGCTGAAACCTTATTAAATTTTGTTTAGGTTTTCTGGATTCTCAACTCTCTCATTCTGCTGGTGACATTACAACCACACTAGACCTTGACTGGGCCAGATAGCTGGCATATCTGTAGGAGAATCAATCAATTTTTCTCTTACAAGTCAGTCAAATTTGCAAACTTTAACTTGTCTATTCATTCACCTGTTTCTCTGAAAAATTAGCCCTATATAAGAAAAATATATTTACTTGATGTCTTTCCACCATTTCAGGGACGGCAGCGCCGCCTGCAATGTCACAGCATAGGACACATTTCAGACTGAAATATTTGTGGCTTCAGAAGACCAAAACAAGAACCTAATCACATATCAAGAATTTACCAGCTATTGAAAAAAAAAACGTTTAGGGACTTATGTACGACATGATTTCAAAGAATCAAAAATTTTCAACAGATTGAGTATGGTTTAGAGTAACAAAAAAAAATAATAATCAAGGTCCGGCAGTACAGCAATTATTGAAAACATTATGTATACATACACACCCTTACTGCAAATTGAAACACAAATGCATTTAGTAACAAAACCCAGGAACTGGTCAAGAGTACAAGGGAGACAGAATCACTCACTGACACTGACAGGCATTTCTGCCTGCAAGATTACAGTAATTAAACAGCAAATCCAGAGAGATGTCTCTTTTTAGTTTTTTTTTTTTCCTTAGAAAGACAAAAGATAGACATACTCTACTTCCTATTTTACAAAAAGTCAGCCAAAGACTCCAGTTTTGAAAGCTTTACCTATCATGAAGACAAAAGGAAATGACAGTATGCATTATAATTTAAAGGTGAAGACAGTAGGAATGGTGGTACAAGATTGCCAACAGAAACGGGACTCCAAGCAATGCCTTTTACTCTGGATGAAAAAAAGCTTCCAAAGGAATAAGAATAAGCAGTGAAATAGGAACTGGCACGTTACATGTAATAGGTGCTCTCACTTTTTAAGGCAGTCTAGCAGAGCAGTATCTGCCTGTGGGCCCCCAAGACAATAGGAATTTTTTGCAGGACAAGTATTTGTAGCTGTGCACATGGATGCCTTAAGTTACTAACTATTGTAAATAAAATTTTTGAAGGAAAAAATCACAAGAACTATTAACACAGCTGATAGCTGACAAGCTCTAAATAAAGAACTTCCAGACCTAGCATCTGATATGCCCCTGATTACAAAAAAGCTGTATTAGAGGACTGAAGTATGATAATTTACAGGGTTTTACAAAACTGCATAGCTCAAAGGTACTGTTTACTTGAAAATCCTCCCTTTTTTGCTATTCCAATGTCTCTTAATATCCAAAAATTAAGCAGCTACTGGAAATGTATAGCCTTGTAAAAATTTAAAGGATACATTAGCTGAGTCTATTTCAAAAAGCTGTGAAATCTTAAACAGTTTAATACACATATTTAAAAGCCACCTGAACAATTACTTTGAAGAGAAAAAAATGTTCAATGTTCGGATTTTTGCCATTTTTAATGTATCAGAAAAAATAAATGTTAAGAAAGGACAACCTGGAAACAAAAGGCATTAAAAATGCACTGTTCTCCTTTGCACATGTAAATTCGGTAAAGTTAAACATTTCACACAATCTGTTCAAAGAAAATTTGCTGAGTGAACTTACACCTTTTATATTATTTTACATTTAGTCCTAGTAAAACAAGTACTGAAGCAAAACACATACACTTATCAAACCAAGCAAAATAATTAACAAGGTGCTGTTTTTCCTTTGGGTTTTTTCCCCCCTCCAAATCGAGACTAATATTGACCAAGTACCCACTCTTCCCCTCCTTAACTGTTCCAAGATTTCAGAATAAGGGGGCAGAGCTTTATGCCATTAGTTCAATCTTCCATTATTCCTCAACTACAAAATATCAAGTAGCTTTAAAAAAATCCAAAAACTTAGCTGTGAGATTACAGTTCTTCAGTATAAATTTCAGAAACACTACTTCAGAGTTTTAACACTTTTTCTTATATTCTATTCAACCTAATTAAAAAGAAATGAGATTTATAAATTATTTCTATGTAGATGGGGCCGTAAGTATTCTGTAGACATTAAACATCAATTTAAAAAAGATAACATCAGGAGAAAACACTTGGGATTTTTTCCTTCTAGCTGAATTTTGTTTTCAGTATGTTCTTACATCATGAAGCCAAAGGCTGCAGGTACACCACCAAACAAGCCATTTCTACAATATGCTCGCAACCTACCAACTCAATACTAAAGATCACATTTCACAGCGTGCCATTATTTAGCAGTGTGCTCTCTCCATTTTTTTATTAGATACCACCTAAAATCAGAACATCTTCCCATCTTACTCCTCTCCTTAATGCTATTTTCCACTCATGGTGGAACATCAGAAGAGAAACAAAAGGAAGTTAGGCTTAAAAGCCTGATCAGGTTTGCGTATCTACCAGTTTTTGGTACTCTATCCACAACAGAGGATATGAAGACGTGTTATTCAAAGTGACTGCTCCCTACTGGAAAAGACCTTGCCTGGTCATAATTATTCTAGAAAACCAACATTTTTATTTTGCCTTCCTACTAGGGTTCAAAGCTCATCTTTTCTGATATAGCTAGACATCACCAGTAGCAGCCCTTGCTGATACACTTTCCAGATATTCCTGTGCTGCAAAGGACTTTTTGCTGTATGTACCTTCTAAACTTGAGCAACTGCCATTTGGAGGCAAAGAGTGCAATCACAGTTTTGTCCTCAGTGCTACACAGATGAACGTTCAATAGATGCCACATAAACCTACTCAACAGCAGCTGTTTATAACAAAAGACAAATAATAACTAAATACAACTATATGAGAGGATGAGCACATTCTCAAAGCATGGCTTGAGATGCAAGCTGTTAGATAAAGCAGTTTGAAACTACTAAGGCATACTTTACTGCCACATAATTTTCTTCTCGTTTGTTTCTGTCAGATTTTCTGTTTGTCTTCTCTGTAGTATCAACAGGTTTCAACATCTACTTTTGCTGCTTCCTTTAATTCTAGTTGAAGGCACCCTGCTCATTTCCTAAATAAACAGAATTAGTTTGCCACACTGCTATCTTGCCTTGTTCCTACTCATTGAGGAAGGGCAAAAATGCAGAGGAAGCAATGGCTATTAAAAAAATACAAGTAACAGAGAAAGAAAAACTTTAGCATTCTTTGTGATTTAAATGTGTTTGTGGTAACACATTTACAGACAAAGAATCTTTGAAACCTAAGTGTGAAACTGCTGAAGATTTCTGAATCTAACTTGCAAAACAAACTCAAGCTATAACAATGCAGCAGGCTCATGAAGCGTACTTGATTTATCTGCAGTTAGGAAATTTTGTAGTATTAAAAACAATGTATTAGCGGCGGGGGAGCAAACAAGTTCTAACATCTATTACTACAATTTGAGAGACAAATCTTAAGCTATCTGAAAAGCCGCAAAGGAAATTTTCCTGGACCACCACTGTATACCATGCTGTTTGTACACTTAGCCTACTACAGATCATACACCAGAAAGACATCATTCCATAAGAAACATTACGGATGCTACCAGTAACAGTGGACATTATTAGGGATTTGGTGAATCTAACATTAATTAGACAATTAAGCTGACAGTAGGGCTTTCAGTAGTTAACTGATATAAAATCATAGCTCTAATTGTATTTATCAGGGAAACCACTGCAAGGAAAAGTAGCGATACTGGCCAACATGAAGCAAGCAAAGTACAAGCAAGCTACCTGACATACATAGCAACATACATTTGAGAAGCAAAATTCATTTAAAAAAACCTGTTCTACATTAAAATTTAGGAAGAGATTATAAAAATTACCCCACAGTTCAGCATAAGAAATGTATTCACTTACATTGTTTTCCCTTAAAAAGGAAACTTTGTAAACTTACAAACTTACAAAGGTTTCCCTTTCTAATTGCAGTATGTTTGACACTATCTGCATTACTTATCTACACTTACATTATTTATATATATTATTACTCTGAAAATGTCTTTCTTCCACATTTTCCTATGAACCCCTCTGGTGCCAGCCAAACATATCTGAATTCCAGAGATATCAGAGATGAACTTGTTTAATTAAATCTAGAAAAAATGCAGTTTGAACATGGCCATAATCTGAATAAGGGAGACCTGTATTTGGAAAATAACAACCTATGACAGATGTGACGGGAAACACAGCATTGCAAGCTCTATTCTTCATTGCCAAAATCATTTGGAGACACAAACTGATTTATAAAATGCTGTATAACTGAGTTTAGAAGAAAAAAATAATATAGTAAAATATAATCTGTAGTTTTAAATAAGCTTTGCAAGATTTAGCAGATGGAAATGAATGCCAGGAAAAGTTCATTTGACAGTCTAAAGAAGTGCATTTCACTCTATCGTAACTTTAGAGGGGAAAACTTCCATGGACTCAAGTTCATTGCTTAATGTTTTCCTTTGATGCAGTGAGAGTAATTAAGACATTTCACATTTACAGGAGTACCTGTAAGCACATAAATAGCATATACAACCTTACAATAGTTTGTATACATGTTATCAGAAAAAATAGCATTGAAAACATACAATTCCAATTGCATTTTTGCCTTGAAAAATGTTTACTTAAAATCTTTATTTTCCTTCCTTTTTTTCCAACTTAGGCACAGCACTTGGTGTATACGGAGTTTCACACTTGCTTAGTTGACAA
This sequence comes from Falco peregrinus, assembly GCF_023634155.1. NCBI lineage: Eukaryota > Metazoa > Chordata > Aves > Falconiformes > Falconidae > Falco > Falco peregrinus. The sequence continues at coordinate 38,204,413 of NC_073727.1, forward strand.
GCAAAGTTAGTCATTTTCCTGTTTATGTGGGTCAGCAATAGGGAAAACATTAAAAATTGGAAAATGTGATTCTAAAACCACAAAAAAAATGGTAAAAAGGACTCAAACAAGGAGTACCCAAAACAACTTCAACTCATATTTTGGAATTAATTAGATATAAGATTTCCATTTACACCGAGCTTCTATATGCAGTAAAAATACTGAAGAACTGAAGCAACAACCAGTCAAAGCTCTTCCATGTCTCTGTGAACTGGGCATCACAGCTTCTGCAGGAACAGGTATTTTCCATAGTGAAGTTACCTACTTTTTCAAACTTCTGGCTTTTTAACCATGAATCTCTACCAGAGATTCTGACAGTAGACTCAAGGGTTTTAAGTTTAATGGCCATTTCTAGTCTCACAAGTATAACAGAAGGGAGGAACCTGGTATTTTAAGTATTTATAACTGTCCACTCTGGAGACCAAAACACTAGCTTTATGGAAGAATACAGAAGCTGAGGAGATGAAAAACGGGCAAAATTTTGTCACCCAAGAACAAACCAGTTCAGGTGCAAATCAAGGCACATTAAGCAGTGCATGAATGGCATTTCTGTTGATATGTGGCATAATAACTAGACTACACAACTGATGTTTTATAACAATATTGATTCACACAGAATAAAAAAAAAAGTATGATACTGCAGAAATACATCCAGATAGCAATACCTGCTTTATCTCTCTACTGTTAACAAATTTTACAGGGAAGGAACAACAGTGTTTGTAGTGAGAGACACAGCATAAACAGACATTGTAATTTTGTGGTCTAAGCTTGCATTTTTACACCTACCTGGCTTCCCCCCATTAACTTAATTTCTGAATTTCTACATGTGCTTCCTGTTAGCATTCAAGCTCCTTTCATCATCAGTAACTGATACATTCTAAACTGTTTCTTTTGCTCCCACAATTTTGGATTTGATACACCTATACTTCTGATGTTTAGACGTCTTAATAGTTTCTAGAGCTGAAATGCATTTGTTTGCAACTGCAAAATGCTACTGTCTTAGCATTGTCAACAGCCTTGCTTTGAGTACTCAAGTGCAAACTTCAGGTAGGACTTAAAATGTATCAATTCATATACAACAGCACTACAGCAGCAATCATTCATTCTTAAACCTAATAGGATTAAAAAGTTACTCCAACCATACCTTCCTGGCACTCCAGCAATCACATCACATCTGAGAACTTAAAATTCTGCACTTCACCTTCTAAAGACAGAAAAAAACAGCTGAAGGTTGATCTTTACCATGACCTGAAGGCACTGAGATAGAAGACCACTGTAAGAATAAGGGGAATTACTGTTCCCCCAGGATCTCTAGTTCTTCTGGAATCTCAAAAGTTCTGACTTTCATAGATGATAACAGTCAATTATGAAAATATGAAAATTATTGCCTTTGTATTGGTTTATACTTTGTCTGAAAAAAAAAAGTAAAAAAAAAGTGAACCAAACTAATGTTGAAGACCCATAAAAGAAAACTGAGAAAAAGCCTGGAGTGTCACTTTTTCCAGTGTAGGTGTACAGCATGTATGAGGAGAATCTCAAAAAGTATCTCAAAGGATTTTAAAAAGCTTTTCATTGCTAGTGACACATTTTTCCCTGAAATAAGCCACTTCCTTTCTAAAACCCACACAGTACCTCAGCGTCAGATTCATAACTTCTTGAAGTCTGTGTATATATTTTTCTTACACAAAACACGGAAGTCTTAAATTCTCATTACTTTCCATGATTTAAGATATAACTATATCACCAGTTCTGTCAGATTTCAAACATTTCCATTCAGTAAAGAACACATTCTCTTTGCCACAGACTGAATACATGCCATATCCGAGTCGTATTAAATACAATGGGCTCTCATCACTACAGCAGACATTTGAGAACTGTCATGTTACAGAAAAGTGAGCACAGCCGATCGAAGTTGGGGAGAAAAATTTCTTCTGAGCTACTCTGGTACAAATAATGGATTTTTCAAACGTGCAAAACCAAAGCATTAAGGGCCTAGTATGATAAATTGAAGTAAAACCTGAGGGACTCTAAGCTCATAAAAATATATTGTACATCACCATTAAACTGCAGAACGTTTGCTCCTCCAGGATTTCTTTGGAATTCTCCCTATAAATAAAATCCAAAAAGTATCAGTTTGTTTTTTCATCTAAGACTCCTAACTTCACTTGTCCATTAACCACAGATGTGGTTAATAAATACAGAAGAGATAATTTATCTGTTAAAGCACAGTAATCTGCATTCTGACATGTTGCACTCAGAAACAACTGCTATGAGTCCACCTGTAGCATAAAAAGACAGAAGACAATTAGGTATTTGTCCATGCACCAAGAAACACCCACCATTCTGAACCAAAAACAAACCTTGCGGCATTTGACTGAGTGAAAAGAAAAAGCTAATTATGTTAAGTCACATTGTGGTGGCGTTTGTGGAATTTTTGTTTGTTAGTGGTGTAAAGCAAAAATTAAGGAAGACAGTTATACAGGAGAGGCAAAAGAAAAGAATTCCAGAAAATTGAAAAACAAAAGAACATCAATAAAATGCAAGCTAAGCACCTACTAATTTTACTTGTGGCTTATATACTCGAAACTGCCCACACTGTCTTAATAGCTACATCAAAAATCTGAGTACCTGCAGCATTAATAAAAAACATAAATAAAAAAATAAATGCCAGTGAAGAAGCTGCTCCTCTATTAACAGCTAAAAGTGAAGTAGTATAGTCCAGTATCTAGAAAACTAGACTAAAGCTTGAGACCTGTACTCTATTCCTAGATTATCTGGCATATCATGAGTAAGGCTTTTCAGCTTCCTGTGCCTTACTTTCAACATTAACTCTTTACTCTGAAGGTTGTTTCTTATGAAGTATTTATACATATAGCCCTGTAGAGGCCCTGTTCTTGGTGCTATTCCCGAGAAATTACCATAAACCAAAACAGCTAGTGTCCCCACAAAGACAGCTCAACTATGGGAATGACTTCACCTGAAAAAAAATAAATAAATTATAGCTTCCTTGCTACTCCAATTACAGTCAAAAGACGTGCTCAGTTCACAGTAGTTTGCATTTCTTGCAAGGATTGCACATTTACAGATATCTGACCTCCTTCTTGCTCGGGCATCACTGAAACAAAAAAATCTTAATGTCATAAAGTGGTTCATAATCCCATTAATGGTGCCCGAAATGGAAAAGAATCTGGCTCACTCACCAGCATCTGTATTAGTTCTACAATACTAACACAAGCAACAAGAAATTAAAAGGTAGTTTAGCCAGAAAAAGTAAGCAAGGGAAAAAAAAAAAGACAAAAAGACTCAAAATAGCCAATTGAAATATTAAAATAATGTCCATCTTCATCAGCTATTATCTCCATACATTGATGTGACGAGTAAATAAGTCACAAGCAACTCTTCTCCAAAATCTCCATATTCTCATAAATTTAAAAAGAAAAAAAAAAGACAATTTTCACTGCATCTTCATAAGTCTAATTCTTAACAAACTGTTCATGAGTTCTCTTCCAAAATATATCATTTTAATCTCTGCAGACTACAACCATTTTACAGGTCATTCTATTACCAGAAAGTTGTAGAGAAGGGCAATAGGTTATTTTCTAAAAAGACCCTATGAACACTAAGCACCCAAATCAATTATTTGACCAACAAGCCACTGCCATACCTCGAAAGTCACTGACAATTGTTTTTAATGGCCCAGTTTTAAGTATGCAATGTAACATGTCCATAAACAAAAAAAAAGAACACCTTCATGATGACATAGACACTAGAAACCCATGAACGATTTCATAAGTGATTGTTGAGATGAAGAGTTCTTAAAATTCACTAACTGCAATTAGCTCTTACTTTGGGTAAAAATGTATACTTCAACAGTCTGCATAAAGGAGCAACTGGCTGTACACTACAGCAACGCTAAAATAGAGATCCATTCCCACCAAACTGCATTAAAATAGCAATTCAGAAAGAACAAAAGAGCTTTCTTCAAGAAATAAATAAATCACCATTGGCTTTGATTTTCGTTTTCATCACATTGTTTTCTAGTGCAGAATGAACACACAAAAATTTTTTCTCTTACTTCCCCGCAGAAAATCCTATAAGGTCAAAATCATTAGCACACACAGAAGTATAAATAACTTGGACTAATGACATTTCCTCATAATCTAAATAGTATTTTGGACACAGTGAATTGAACATAAAATCTACTGAAGAGTTTACCAGCTGTCTACACTTCACACAAACCAAAAAAGGATACCTTGTCCACAAACATTCAACTCACTTCCAAAGAAACAATAAAACAGAGAAGCATCCCCTTTCAGCACTTTATAGTTTATTTTTACTGCATGAATTACAATGTATTGAAATTTTTGCTTTTTTCCTCCCAATCACAATTCATAATCAACATTTAATACAAAAACACTTCAACAACTCTGAAAAGCTGAAAACTTTAGATTTGCAAGAGACATGAATGATTGTGTGCATAACCCTGAACTACTGCCCTTGTATGTAGCTTATTTCAGTATTTATGCATTTCATAAAGACAACCTATATCCTATCTTCATAGAAATCTTTTGTATAGCTACTCATTATTTCCAGTAGTAGAAGTTGCTCTTTAGCTTTTTGCATAAGTGTAGATTTTCAGGAATTACTGATTACTGAAAAATGTATTTGAATGACATGATTAGAGGAAATAGGGCAAATTACAAAATTGCAAGGACTACCTCACTGCACTAGTTAAGTGTCTTAGAAGTAAGATTTTGAAATACTATTGTGCAACAGTTCCAGAAATTCAAGTAGCTTGCTGCCTCTGAAGCTTAAGACCCTGAGAACTGTCTAAACAACTCAATGAGAAATTACTCATACTGTTATTTCTGAATAGGAAGTAAAAAAACAGGTATGTGAAGTTTTAATCCCATAGGGTTTTTTTCTAATGTGAAGCTTATACTCCTAACAGTATACTCTTCTCAAAACAAAACTGTTTCCTGTTGCAATTAAAAACCAGCTCAACCTAATTACATTAAATCACATCCCAAAAGGGTACAAAGCATTAATATTTTTTTATATCCCCATGGGGGTTATTTTCCTATACTTCACATACTGTGACTTTCAATTTGCGCTAATTTTCCAAAACAAATTCATATAGAATCAGCTAGAAAAAGGAAACCTAAAAGAGAAAAATGGAACAGGTATTGAGACATTTTAAGAATTCAACTGTAGTAGCTCTAATTTCCACTGTAACAAAGCTTGAGAACTAACTTCAGACAGTTGATTTTTCCTTATTTCACTGATATCCTTTCCTTTTTAAGATCCAAATAAGGTTTAAAAAAATGCTATCAAAATTATCTTAAAAATAAAAATAAAATATAGAATTTACAAACCCATTTCTAACCAAACGCAAACCAGAGCCTCAATATGGTGTCTGAAGAAACACTAGCAGATGCTAGTTTTTGCCTTACTTTCTCCAAAGGAGTCTTCCATAGAAAGAACGAACTATGCCCATGCAAACCTAGACAAGAATTGGAGCCCGTTTCCACAATAGATACAATTATTCTAGAACATGTAATCACAACTGTTTCCATCAGGTAAGTTAACAAGAAACTGTAATTAAGTCAGTCCTTTAAGAATACGTACTTTATTTAAAAGGTAGATAAAGCAATACCCAGAAGTCAATTTTGTATTAAAAAATATTCAGCAGCCACGTTAAAATTATGTACAAAATAAATTTAATGTACAAAATACCTTAGGAGTACACAATCTGAATACTAGAAGTAGTAGGTCTACGTAGCTTAGTATTCTCTTTATGTCCATATGCAAACAGAGACACAAGTACTTTACAATGTTAATATGTGAATTCCAAAACAAGTAGCACAACCTGTATTAGACAAAGATACCCACTAGCTGAAAAATGGGGGGTGGGGGGGTGGGGAAATTTATATACATACATCAATAAAATAAGCTCTTTAAGCATAAAGTAGATTTATTAACAAGAATTCCAACATTCATTAGGCAGAAACACTTCAGCGCAAAGGCCAAAGACAGACTTGTTATACAGAAGTGCCATATGCTGTAGTATCATGCAGTATTCTAAAACAATTAAACCTGTCACTAATGACACAAACCCAGTTCTCAGTAAGGAAATTATTAAAATATCTGCTTCACTTAAAAAGCAAATATAGTAACACATTCCCTTTTCCTAATAAAAACAAAACTGTAAGATTTTCCAAGCATGGAAATGAACAACCTCTACTGAAAATTCATTGGAATTTAGGTTTATCCACCACTTAGGTACCTTCTGCAGTGTTCAGCCTGCAGGTTTGTACTAATTCAACACTCACTTCGGGATTTAGGATTGCAAACTGAAGAAAAATCCCACCCCTACTTCTTATACACTAAACAGCATGTATTTCTTCTTCAAGACCACTAACAACACTGACACAAATGCAAATGAAAAAGTATTTATACATGAAAATTTAGCTATATCACAAGATCCAAAATTGTTTACCGAGGTATCAATCCCACAGTAAGATCTACAATAAAGATGTAATGCTGATGCCCTTTGGCTTCAGTCACTTGTTTCAACTTTGATCTGCATGAAACCTATGGCAAAAATGAGCTCTGAGTACTACGCATTGCCACCCACTACTTGTACATACTTTCCAATGGAATTCATAGCACATACATTTAGGTGTATGTCCAGTTTACATTCCAAAATTATTAAAAAATTGTAAGAAGTGTCACGCAAAGAAAAGCAGCCAGGGGAATGAGAAAATAGACCAAAATCAAGGACAAGTTCAGCAAGAGTAAAAGGAAAGATTTCTAGAGAAAAACAAAGCTATTCAAGTGAAAATTTAAAAAAACCACAAAAACCAAACTGCCATGTATTAGAAATCTCTACCTACATTAATTAGTGCCTCAAGAGTATTTGGAACATAAGTAAGCAAAACCACCTAAAAATATACCAGGCATGATGATGCCAAACTTTGCACTAATACTTTACTTTTAAAAATTTGAATTTCTCTACTAGAAGAATATATATAATTCTGGAAAAACTGAACTTTAATTATAAACTCTCCAAGTAGGACATTGTGCCTCAGTGGGAAAAAGAGACTTGAACTTTTAAGCAGTAGGAAGTTAATATTTGGAGTAACTACAGAGAAACTGATCATTGAAAAGCATTCCATACTGTTCAAAAAGCAGAATTTACTATTAAGACTAATTAATAAAACAACCAGTGTACCATCAGTATCAGCCAGACTTCTGTAGGAAGTCTTCCAAGAAAGTAAATAAATTCTGGTCCTGCCCATGAACTTATCAGATCATAGCATGTACCCTGGATTGTATTATTTACACTTCAGTTCTTTAAGGCACTCAAACTAAGTAAGAATACAGATAGCTAGATTAACATGTCAGCTAGAACATAAACACTGCAGCACTGTCATTATATAAAACTTTTATTAGTAAGGGTAAGAAATATTAATTTCATTCAAGAGGTCAGAGGTCACACTGTTCATAGTTCTAAATGACAATAGCATCAACTAGACAAACAAGCAAAATATACAGAACATGAAATTTGTACCTGAGAGCACTGGAACATGTTTTATTTTTATTTAGAAACAAAACTGTAGTGCAACCTGACTTTAGGAATAAACCTAAAGCTTTTGTCTGCTTTTTGATTCAACATGCTCAACAGAAATTAGATTAAAATTGTATCTACTGTTCCATACTAGCTGCCAAGTTTAGCATGAATAAGCGTATGGCAGTATCTGAACAAACATTCTTCTAGTTGCAGCAGTACTTTTATTGCACTTATTGCTGTTCAGAATCTAAAATACTGACACTGACACTGGAAACATACTAAAAGTAGTAATATTTACTAAAAGAGAAGTTGAAATGCACATGTAGTTACTAATTTGACTAGAAGGGGCACCAGAATCTGGTAACTATCAGCTAAAAAAAATTTTTCAGAATGTCCCAATTCTGATCGTCCATTTAAAGATTCAAAGTAACAGCGACTGGTGCAAACAGTTGAAGAGAATACATTTCCATTACTAAAGAAAGCTTTCTTCAAAACAGACAAGAGGGAGACACAAACAGCACTTACACTGCCCATTTTTTTTTTTTTTCAATTGAGCAAACGCTCATGCCAATACTTTTCCAAAAAACCTGAGAATAAACCACAGAATCCTAGCTAATCTTCCAATGAAATACATGTATATGCCCACAAAATAGCGGATTCCACACTTTTGACAGCTGATGGGGTGGAGGGGAGGCACACAGTTTTAAATGCTTGCTCCCCTGAAAATTTGGTCCTATCAAAAATTACACGTCCTACCACAAGTAAAACCATTAAGACCTGAGGTTAGCGAGGCTTTTTAAAACTAAAGGTATTTCTGTTGTAATATTGTAATCAGTATAACGATAGAAGAGAATAATGACATTGACTGAAAACATCAACTACAAGACTGGCAGTTTACCAGCATACCTTATCAGAAAATCTAACTTTAAGAATATTTATTACATCAGTCATAATATAAACTGAGGTTCCTGCTCCCCAAACTATACACACCATATAGCAAAACTAAATTACAAAATAATAACTGTGTTCTTCCCAACAAACTGTATCTTCAACACCTACAGATGTTTCAAGAAGTCTAATGCTGTTTATAGAATTTTGTGCATGCAATATCTATAGTAAAGTTCAAGACTTTGCAAAAGTTAAAAATGTTATATTGTCAGTGAAAATTAGACAAAAATAAAGATATTCAGTGCAACAGCTTAAAAGTTCACATACAAATTTGCTACCAAACAGTGAGAATGTAACATGTCAAAAAAATAAAAAAATCCAATTCTGCATTATAAATAGGTCCTACATAATTAATATTTTTCATATATCAAGACATAAACACTGTTTCTTGGAGGGGTTTGTTTGTGTGGGTTTGGTTGCTTGGCTGGTTTGGTTTTTTGCTTTCTTTTTTTTTTTCATTACTCTCTTGTGAAAGCTTTTTTTTGGTTAGCTTTCACAATGTCATCAGGAGATGCTGATTTGAAGTCAAATGGTGTTATGGTTATTATAGGACCAGTTTCCTTGGGTTTTACATCTTGTACTTGTCTACTGTATAGGAAAGCCTTATGTATACCAATTGTGCGCCGCTTATAACCTTTTGGAGGATAACGGAGACACAAGGTTAAAGCAAAAGCTGAAGGTCTTGCACGCAATGCCTTTATCCATGAAAGGGACAAATCCTGCCTCTTAGAAGCAAAACCTCTTTTGGGTTTTTTATCTGTTTTGGCAAAACCAGAATATTTTCCTTGTTTTTCTTTTAAATGTTTAGATTCAGGGCTCAAGACACTTGACTGTCCTACCACATTTTGTTTTGCAGAAACATCCGCATTTTTTACGAGGACACTTAAATCAATGTTGATTCTTTTAGAGGGCCTTAGTTCAATTACATCAAGCATGGGGAAGTCTGTCTGTTGTTGAGTTTTGTCTACTTCAATAGTCTCTGCTATTAAATCCGAGAGTGATAAATTCTCAACCTCCTTTCGTGGAGAAACTTTGGACAGGACTAGAGAAGACAAAGATCCTGTTAGCTCTGGCATCCCACCTGAAGTTTGAGGTTGACTTACTAGTTGCGATAATGGTGAGATTCCCAACTTTGTATCAGTGAGACTTGCTGTTGACTGGGTATAAAGGTCAGCCAAAGAGTAACAGTGGCTAGCACTGCTTTCCTGGTGCTCCTGAAGTAAGTCAGCCAACATTGTACTTCCAGACCTTAACACTGGCAAAGCAGCCGTATCTGAAGAGGGGCTTTCTTGTTTTCTACTTTGCACAACTGAAGAAAAATTTTCAAGTTCATTATTTCTATTTACAGTATGACTGACTTTGTTATCAAGAGCCAATTTTCCTAAAGCACTTGTTAAACACGGAGGACTGTAAAAATACGCATTACTATTACGATCAGAAGTATCTGAGGAAACAAGAGGAATGCAGTCTTCAGGACTCAGAGAATCACAAAGCACATTCTGCATTGGCAAGGATTTCAAGTCCTGTGTTTCCTTGCATTCCAACTTCTTAAAAGAAGAATATCCAGATGGGTTACTTCCTATACTAAAGTAATTATCTTCACTGTTAGAAATCAAATTTACTGTATTAGCACTTTCTGGTAGTTGATTCTCTGCCTGTTTATTCACAGGTTCACAAAACAATTCTTTACATAAATCATCACTGAAACAAGATGACAGAACAAGTGAAGAGCATTTCAACCCTTTCCTTTCAGATGAAGGTATATTGGATTTTTCAGCATTAAGGAGTATTCTGTCATTTTTAATTAGAGAGTAACAAGCTGAACCACTTTTGGCTGTCAGGTTTCCAAACCCAGGTTTGTTGGTGTTGTCAGCAACACTTTCTGCTGCACAAGAGAAACCACCTGTATCAATACACATTTCTGGACAACAAAGTAAGTCTCCTTACCTTACAATAGCCAATAATTTTCAGATGCAAATGCAGTCACAACGAAATATCCATTTTTTTAAAAGTTGACAGCAGCAACAGAAAAATCAAGGAGAAACATGAAAAGGCATTTAATTACTAAGTGTTATCCAAAGACATGCAATGTTATACAATTAAATTATGGGTAACTACTGAAATACCTAAGAAACTGTAAGAACCAGCAAAGTATGCCAGTAAGGATTACAAAGATTTAAACATAAATCAAAACAAGAAAGTTAATGTACAGATACTACCAAAAAAAGGGTGGAACTGGGGATGGGAGATTATCAGTTCACAAATAATGGAAGTGCATAAAACTTAAAGATGTTGTCCAACTTTTAGGACACTTATTTATTCAATTAAGTTATATATTAGAAATCAGAAATGTACTGTGAACTGTGGATACTCGCAGTTTGAATTTAAACTGACACTAAGGTTGTTACTTTGACTTCTAGCTCAAGAAAAGCTACTTTCCTTTAAATGTTTTTAGAACACAGAAATATAAAAGTTCATCTTTTTTAAATTTCTAATAAATTTCTAATGTAATAACAGGCATCTTCACAGCCTGTAAAGCCAAAATTAAACTGTACTTAGAAATGAATCATCTTCAGTGTAAACAATTAAATAGAAGTATACCTTTTGTTGTCTTTCCTACAGTCACAGTGTCCTCATTCTTGGTCTTCACATTTTGCTTACTGCCTTGAGAAAGCACAAGATCCAAAGCCTTCTGTACATCAAATTTACTATCCAGTACTGCTTGCACCATTTTTTGCTCTGGTACAGACTCTGCCAAAACTTCTCTCATTTGATCAAGGCATGAATTAAGACGGGCTAAAAGAGACATATGACTGTTATAAGCTGCACAAAAAAAATGTCTTAAGTGGCCTAACCACTAGCACCACACATCTGATTAACAAAAACAGGAGAAAAATATCACAGTAAGAGATAAAACCTTTAGAAATTAACTTTAATCTCACTTACTGCCATGATAAAGTCTGCCCCCAAACCCTGCAGAATATTTGAATAATTCCAGATATTGCTATAAGGAACATATCACCAACTACTATTTATTAGTCTATAAAGTCTCAATATTGAAATCCTTTGATGCTGTGAAATTAAATATCTTCACTGTTGAGAAGCACAAATAAACAACTTAAAATTATCCGAATTTAATAAGTCAACGTGGAATCCCATTGAACAACACAATTCCAGTGTTTACAGATGTTATAATTAACACCCAAAGTAAAACAGCATTTTCAGAGGCCTCAGGCCTTAACAACTGAAAACTCTGGATCAACGCGCCAGGTTTTAAACTACCTGTAATCTTTACCTTTCCTAAACCTGTAATACATTTTTTGGCTGATAAAATCAACTTTCTTTGGAGCATATTTCTGCAACCAGTATAAGCCTTGTAAGACTTAAGACAAGTTTCTTAAGTCTTGACTTGCCACACACCAGGAAGACTGAAAATTCACCAGGCTGCCACTCACTGGAAGTAGCGTGCTGATCAGACATACAAACACAAGAGAACAGAAGAGAATCTTCCTGTGTATCATAGGTTCTGCTAGTTCAGATTTTAGACAACAGTAAGTGAACAACAGGAAGACTACTACAGATTATTTATTTGAACACCTTCTCAAAGATGGTGATGTTTAAAGAACTTTGCTAAGGGAATTTGACACCACAGAATTCCAACTGGTTACTCAAATCAGCAACCTCAACCTGTAATCCAAATAGCAAGGCAATGCACTCCAGGTATCTGCTCTGCAGAACAAGTACTGGCACAGCCCTGGCACAATGTGCCAGTTGGCCATTTTACTATCTAACATTCAACAAGGCCAATCTTACCAAACTCTCTGCAGCCAGATGGACCGCAATTAATCATTTTGTGTTAACGGCCAACACTGCACACTATACCAAACATTACAGGTCTTGTGGGACAACTGCTGTTTTCACAGCAGAAATGGTTATTTCTAGGTTTCTTTACCATCTTCTTTTAGTCCAGAATTTTACCTTCCTTCTTTCTTCAATGTCAATTCTTAACTGTTTGAGTCTGTCAAAAGCATTCTGAAGAGCCAGGGTACCATACTGTATCGTCCAGATCACCTGTATCCACATACTGATTCTTTCAAACTGCCCTCTACAGCATTATTTCCTGCTGTAAAAACATGTCTATTACACCCCAATTTATCATGTTTTACCCGTGTGTCTATGCATTAGCATAGCTTCTACCAATTTACTTGACATGGAATCTAGATTGTTTCTATTCTGTCCATTGTTTCTGAATTTTCTGTAACTTGTTTTAAATACCACATTTCATTCATGTATTTTATTGACTATTCATTCACCAACACACTTTACTTTGAGCTTATCAAGATTTTAAAAATAATCCTCGTTTTCCAAAACATTAAAACCTGAAGTTAACTATTAATACTTGGGAAGGATACTTGTATTTCTCACAAAGCATGTAATTAAGCCATCAGGAAGCAAGTTTAAAAAACTAAAGCAAGTATTTTGCCCTCAACCACTCAGAACTCTGCTTGTAACGTGGAATTCACAGCTG